>NC_069387.1:96180500-97430500 GCF_027475565.1 Acinonyx jubatus
TAAAGGGGCGCCTGGGTGGCACAGTCGGTTAAGCGTCCGACTTCAGCCAGGTCATGATCTCGCGGTCCGTGAGTTCGGCGTCGGGCTCTGGGCTGATGGCTCAGAGCCTGGAGCCTGTTTCCAATTCTGTGTCTCCCTCTCTCTCTGCCCCTCGCCCGTTCATGCTCTGTCTCTCTCTGTCCCAAAAATAAATAAACGTTGAAAAAAATTCTAAAATTTTAACAGAATCATAAAAGATCCCCAAATAGCTAATACAATCTTAGGAAAGGAGAAGAAAACTGGGGGTAACCACATGTGCTTATTTTATATTAGAAAGTTATAGCAATCAAAACAGTATGGCATGGGCATAAAACAGATACATCTACTAATGGAACAAAATGGAAAGTCCATAAATAAACCCATGCATATATGGGCAATTGATTTTCAAAAGGAACCAAGAATATTCAATGGGAAAAGGATTGTCTTTTCTATAAATGGTGTTGAAAAAATTGAATAGCCACATGCAAAAGAATGAAACTGGACCCCTTTCTGACAACATATATAGAAAAATCAACTCAGTGGATTAAAGACTTGAACATAAGACCTGAAACTATAAAACTCCTAAAGAAAACACAGTGGTTAAGCATTTAGACATTAGTCTGGCAATGATATTTTTGGCTATGACACCAAAAGCAAAGGCAACAAAAGCAAAAATAAACAAATGGGACCAAAACAAACTAAAAACCTTCTGCACACCAAAGGAAACCATCAACAAAATGAAAAGACAAACTACAGAATGGGAGAAAATATTTGCAAACCACATATTTGGTAAGGCATTACCACTATCCAAAATATATAAGAAACTCCCACAACTGAATAAGAAAACAAGCAAGCAAACAAAAACAAAACAAAAATATCCCTGAAAAACAAATAACCCAAGTAGAAAATGGGCAAAGATCTTTTTGAATATTTTGCTCAGTTTATTCGGGTTGCTTCCAGTATCCCTCATATCTGATCTCTCTCTCTCTCTCTCTCTCTCTCTCTCTCTCTCTCTCTCTCTCTCTCCCTCTCTCTTTCTCTCTCCAACTAAGCAAAGTTTTTAGGCTCTGTTTGGGTTTTCCCTGCACTGAGCTCTAGAACTGCCCCATGCAGAAAGCATCATGATACTGGGGTATACTTTAAATGGTTTCCTTTTCTAAAGGCTAACAAAAGAGTAATTCTTCTTTTTTAATATGGCTGAATTTAATTTCCTCATGATTAACTACTTCATGGCAAAAGGAGCTGACCTCTGATCCTTTTCTATTTCAACCACAATATCAAAATTATTGTAATAAGTTAGAATTAAATTTCAAAAATAAAGAAAAAGGGGGGGGCGCCTGGGTGGTTCAGTTGGTTAAGCGTTTGACTTTCGCCCAGGTCACGATCGATCTCACCGTTCATGAGTTCGCGTCTGACTTTGGCCCTGATCTCAGGGTTTCTGAGTTTGAGCCCTGCATCAGGCTCTGTGCTGACAGCTCTGAGCCTGGAGCCTGCTTGGGATTCTGTGTCTCCCTCTCTCTCTCTGCCCCTCCCTAGCTCATGCTCTCTCTCTCTCTCTCTCTCTCTCTGTCAAAAACAAATAAACTTAATTTTTTTTTAATAAAGAAAAAAAAGAAAACAGGCAAAGACAGGAATTTTTCTAAAGAAGATATTTAGGCGGCCAACAGGTATATAAAAAAGTTGCACTGTTAAAATTTCTATTGCCAAGAAGATAAATGCTGGGAAAAATGATAAAAAAGAAAACCTTTGCACATTGTTTCTGGGAATGTAAACTGGTACAGCCACTTTAGAAAACAGTATAGAGTCTCCTCAAGAAATTAAAAATAGAATTTCCATATGATCTCAAAGAGTTATTTGTTCTCTAATTTCATTGTAGCAATATTCACAATAGTCAAGGAATAGAAACAAACTATGTACCTATCAAGGGATAAATGGGTAAAGAAAATGTGATATATATCTAATGTGATATATAGGTCTAATGTGATATATCTATTATATTATATATTATGTGTATATATATACATATACATATATTATATGTTATATAATGGAATACTGTTCAATCTTAAAAAGAAAGGAAATCCTGTCATTTATGGCACCCTGGGTAAAACTGGAAGGCATTGGCTAAATGAAATAGCCAGACAGAGGAAGACAAATAGTGCATGGTATCACTTATATGTGAAATGTTTTAACAAAAAAAAAGGTTGAACTCATAGATAGAATGGAGAGTAGAAAAGTGGTTGTCAGGGAATGAAGAGTGGGGAAAATAGGAAGAATAGGCAGAGTGTGATATAAATTTTCAGTTATAAGATGATTAAGTTCTGAAGATGATACATAATATGGTGACTAGATTTGATAACGTTAGATTGTATTTGATACACTGAAATTTGATAAGTAGAACTTAAATGTTCACACCAAAAATATAAAATAAAATAAAAGGAAAAAATCTATGAGACGATGAATGTGTTAATTAACTCTTCAATGGGAGGAATGCTTTCATAATGTGCACATATACCAAATCATTACATTGTATACTTTAAATATATTAAATTTATTTGTCAATTATGCCTCAGTAGAACTGAAAAACTGAAATAATATTTTAGTTGTCTTATTACAAATTAATTTTATATCCCATGTTGCTATACAATTTATTTATTTATTTATAAGATCAAAACAACCACAATCAGCTTGGAATCAAATAAAGTTATTTCTCTCTGAATGCTTTTTATTTTGTGTCAAATGTTTCCAGGGTGTTTTCATGCATTGTTTCATCACTAAAATACTTTTACAATTATTGGTTTTTGTAAAAATGCTTCTTAAATTGCTTTGTGTTACTATCAGTGCATGCTAATATGTATAGCCTATGAAAGACAAAAAAAAAATATAAATGATAACTCTGCAGCTGCTAAAAGGATACTTGTAGCAAGAAAAAAATTTACAATTTAAAATTTTCCTCAGTAAAATTACAAATACATACTATTTATATTTTAAGCTAATGCTTGAGGTTACTTTTCCATTAAAAGAAACACTACCATTTTATGTTAATTATATTGAGAACTAATGGACTCAAAATGTTTTACCTGCTAGGAAAAATTTGGAACTGATTAAAAAGATAGAATGAGAGTTGTGATACAGTTTTACAAAGGCAATAAAATCATAAAATTATTTATTTATGTAACTTCATGATTAAGAAAAAGAAATAGGCAAATAAGAAACAAGACCATTAAAGAGAAAATAAGTTAATTTTAGTCTCTAAACTAATGTATGCATTTAGGTATAGTAAAATATGTCATTCAAAAACGTGTGTGTCCTCTGGGTTTTGAACTAAAATCTCTTCACTTTTTTTAAGTTTATGTATTTATTTTTGAGGGGGAGAGAGAGCACATGAGCAGGGGAGGGGCAGAGAGAGACCGGGAGAGAGCATCCCAAGCAGGCTCCTCACCATCAGTGTGGATGGTGCCTCACGCGGGGCTCAAACATGGGAACCCTGAGATCATGACCTGAGCTGGTCAAGAGTCGGAAGCTTAACTGACTGAGCCACCCAGGTGCCCCTAAAATCTGTTCACTTTAACTTCAATGCAGAATATCACTATATTTCTTCAATTATATGAGCTTCATCTCTTAGTGCAATTCTGAAACAGATCTGAATTGTAGCTTTAAGCAATCTGCTTGCTTGCTTGATTGTACTTTTCATTATACTGTTCCCAGCCAAGACTTTTCTTTTAAGTTGCAAAACATTCTGGTGGTTTTCCTTCACAATTTACATGATTGGTTTTGAAGTATTACTTCAAGAATGATAGTTTCATGTAGTGTTGCTAGGAATTTTCTTGCGAAAGAGATGTCAGATTTTTTGCCTGATTTGCATTTCAACAATAATTAAAAACTATATTTGAAGCCTTTACCTGCATCCTTTGTATTATGTTGAGTGACACTGCTGTTGACTAGCGTACTGGTTATGGGTGGGATAATGTTATTATATTGTTCACTATCAGGTTCATTGTGGGCATAGCAACATTATATCAGTCATAGACTTTGTGCATTCATATGGTACAGAATCAAACTCTCCTGCACATTTTTTCAAGTTCTCACTACAAATTTCCTTTTTTTTTTTTTTTTTTTTGTAAACAAGCTATGTTCCTCATTAAGCATACTGAAATCACAAAAACTTGATATGATGCACTGAGGACACAAAATCATTTTTGCAGTATTCTTGCCCAAAATGCATAACCTCATTGCAATTAGCAGAAAATATTGGACAACTCCTAGTTGAGAGACATTTCACAAAATAACTGATCAGCACTCTTCAAAAGCATCAGTCAAGGTAAGGAAAGACAAGGAAAGGCTGAGAAACTGTTACATATGGGAGGATACTAAGGATAAATAACTAAATGAAATGTGAGATAGTGGGTAGAATCCTAGGAGAGCAGACGGACATTAATGGAAAACTGCTGATATCTGATATCCTACAGTTTAGTTCATAATATTGTAGCAATGTTAATTTTCTTGATAATTGTACTATGGTCATGTAAACTGTTAATACTAAGGAAAACATGAGAGAGATACAAAGAAACTTCATACTATTACAATTTTTCTGTAAGTTTATAATTAGCCCCAAGTTTTTTTAAAATTAAAAATGATATAATGCATTATATTTTAATGTAATAACTTAGGTATTAATGAAATATATTTTAACGTATTCAGCAATGAATGATATAAAAACACACAGACCAGAATTTTCATTTTTTAAAAGTTCTTATGGGCCACTTTATGTTATGAGATAAGAAAGTAAAACAAATCTACAATTTCTAAAATAACAAAGAGAAAAAAAATGAACAAAACAGCAAGAAGCTAACCTCCTCCCTGGTGTCAATGGGTGTGAGTAGCCAGGTCTCCACAAGCCAGCTTCTTCTGCTCTACTGGACTAGTGTTACTTATGCAGACTAGTGACAGCTATTTATTTTAGTTTGTTCTAAAAGCCAGTCCTGTTCACTCTAACACCAGGTGTGTGGTATTTCACCTTGACATAGGCAAAGCATGTGAATTCCTTTACAATTAACAATGGCTACAATTTATTAAACATCATTTCTACACCAAGGAAGTATTACATAGCAACAGTCTCAGTATGAACAGAGTTTGAATAACCTCCCCAAAGCCAAGGAAGGGGCCTGCTGCCATGGACACAAACTGGGAGGGTCAAAGTACGGGTGTGCAGTGATGAGGGTCCCATAGGTCTTCCAAGAAGATCCTTCGTCATTCTCATGTGGATTTTTATTCCTCTCCAGAACTTTTCTGGAGACTTGGGATTTGGGCATGTCTGCCCAGTACTGCCAGACAGCAGTGCCAGTTTACGTCTACTCTATCTGCCAGATTGGGTGAAGAAACATTCCATTTCTCAAAAGTAGTTTTCCCAGAGAAGATCCAAATTTTAGACTAAAGTCTGTTCATGTAATTGCCCAACCCTAATATTCAATATTCTTAACAATAATTGCTTGGACAGCTCATCCCTCTCTCTTTCCCTAAACATTTCTTCTATATTAGGCAGAAAGCAAAACAATTGTCCCTTGGTATTATTGTGGTAAATCCTTTATCTACCCAAAGGTGACAGGAAATTTTATCAAATAAAATAAAACAAAGTATTTCAACTTCATTTGATTTCTACTTATTTTTCTCCTACCCAATCCCTACTGGTTAGGGTGAAAAATGATACCAAAATGGGCACCAGGGTGGCTCAGTTGGTTAAGCATCCGACTCTTGATTTCAGCTCAGGTCATGATCTGATGGGCATGGGATCAAGCCTGGCCAGGCTCACACTGGTCATGGAGCCTGCTTGGGATTCTTTCTCTTCCTCTCTCTCTGCCCTTCCCCCATTCTCTCTCTCTCACACACACTCTCTCTCTCTCTCTGTCTCTCCCTATTTCAAAATAAATAAATAAACTTAAAAAAAAGGAAAAATAAAAAATGACATTGGTGATTTGTTTATTCTGGAACGTTAGCAATCTAGGATTGACCATATAACAACTAAATTAGAATGTCTGAAGGGGAGAACCAGGCATTAGTATTTCTAAGCAACGTTTCAAGCAGAATACTGAAAATTTTCTGTTGCAAAACATTTTAAAATTTTGAATAAAATAAAACAAATAGTCATTAAAATATCTGGCTGAGCTCACAATAAACTAAGGCAAATCACATAAGAGGAGACTTACAAAGCCAGTAATCATATACAAATGCTCAAACTCATTAGTGATTGGAAAAATGCAAATTAAAACAACAATTACCTACAATTTCACACTCATTACATTGCCAAAAATGAAAAAAATAGGAATAATTGATGGTAAGGTGAGGGGCAAAGGGAACTCCCATTCACTGCTAGCAGATTTGTATATTGTCCCAGTCCCTCTAGAGAGGAATTTCACACTCTCTAGTGAAGTGGAAGATGCACATATAACTCTGCAATTACATTTCCCCGAGAAGTAGCCTCATGTGCCCAGAGAGACGTGTACAAGAATGTTCATTATAACATTGTTTGTAATATTGACAAACTGAAAACAATCTGAATTTCCAGTCAGGAGAATAAATCAAGAAGTTGTATTATTCACACAGCACATCGATTTATAGTCATTAAAATGAAGGAACAAGAGCCTCTTGTAATAACATGGATAATTTATTTTAAAAATACTTCTAAAAGTTCTACATGATCATAAAGTATAATATCTCTAATATAATTTTAATACATGCAAAATAAATTACATGCTCTTTGGAAATAACTCCATAGAAGATAAAACATAACAATTTGCATGAGAATTTAAATGCCAAATGCAGAGTAAAGGTTACCTATAAGTAGGGACACTGAAGATGATCTGGAAGGAATAAACTGGAGGCTTCAATTCTACTTTATTTCTTAAAATGCACACGTGCACATTACATTATTAGATACACAGTAGCACTTACTTCCCAGTTTTCCTTTCCAGGTTTCAGTTACCTGTAGTCAACCACCTACATAAGCAGCTGGTCCTCGCGGACTCCTGATCAGAAGGTCAGTAGTAGCCTAATGCAGTGTCACAATGCCTATGTCATTTACCTCACTTCACCTCATCACATAGGCCTCTCACATAATCACAAGAAGGGTGGATACAGCAGTGAGATTATTTAATAGAAAGAGGACATCTTTCAAATAACTTTTATTAGAGTATGTTGTAATTGTCCTGTTTTATTTATAAATTAGTACTGCCTAATTTATAAATTAAACTTTTTCATACGTATATATGTAAAGGTGGGAAAAACCAATATATACAGGGTTCAATACTATCCATGGTTTCAGGCATCCACTGGGGGTCCTGGAATGTATCTCCTTCAGATAAAGGGGGGCTACTGTATTTTCCTCATGCCAGAAATAGTTTACAAAGCAGTGGATTGCTTATTGTACACTTTACTGAAAATTTCATGCTTCAATTTTGTACTTTTATTTTGCAACTTGGAATCTCTTACCCTAAGTCAACAGCCTAAGACAGTACTTTTCTGAACCCCCTTTAACATTATTTTCACCCTGTAGTTTTATAACTGCCTAAAAGAAAGTTTAAATGCACACATTTTAGATCAGGATTGCTGACAGTTAAATCCTTTCACATATACCTTTTTTCTCAAAATGAGTAAGTGAAGATTATTATTTTTTTTTACTGTTGCTATTTGTATTGCTCCATACTGCATCTAAAAGCGTGCAGATAGTGTTTCTCTTACCGCTTCTAAAGCCAGAGATACCTGCCTGAGAATTAAAGAATCTCTCAGTTCTACTTACTCATACACACAATGAATTAGCTGGGCAGTTGCTAACTGATGCTCCAGGCCCACAGGGATCCCAGTAACTCTGCGTTTTCAGTCACTACCCCAGGCGATACCCCCTTAAGTGTTGTAATCCTGGGTTTCAATTCCAGTTTACCTTATCGGTTGGACATCCCTTCTAATTATTCTCTGTTATGTTTCTATAGATTTATCATCCCTATAATTTTAGCAAAATTTGATAAAATTAAGCATAAGACTATAAATGGGTTCTCTTTATACACTAACCTCTTCGAAGTGTAGGTACCACCTAGCATATTCCACTGGGGAAAAGAAAATCCTCCTTCAATTTCCAACTCCCACCACATTGAGTAATGTACCAAGGATCATCTGGGGAAAAAATTGTGGTAATCTAACATAAACTTGCTTCCCTTTGACATTCTAATGTCACCATAAAAATCATCTAAACTGTTAGGTAGGCCAATATCATAATCTGCCATTAATATGGGGAGCTCCAATGATAATGGTGTAGAGAAATAGTACTAAGTGTCACGGTAAAAAGCATTCTGTGCCCTTTAATATTGCTGCATAGAAAAGGCTACAAAGAACAAGAGACATGAATGCAATCCCAACTGAGTACTCCTATTTTCCTATCATTCAGACTTCTGCAACCTGCTACTAATGATGACACTATGTCATGGAGTAATAAGGATTTCATCTGGTCCTTATTGAAACCATCTTTGTTATGCTCCTAAGGTTTCTAACCTGTTAAAGTCCAAATTGCTCTATAAAGTCTTCTAACATCCTACCTGACCACCAAATGAAGGTGAGAATTCCAGCATATTCACGAATCTTCACTAACAGAAATGGTAAAACAAATTTCACGTTTCATTTTACAGGTTAAATTTCCTAGCTGTATTATTTTCCTAGAGGGCCTGTATCTTAGGCTTACTTTAATTTTAAGATACTAATTTTTTTATTAATTTTCTTTATTTTTGAGAGGCAGAGAGAGACAGAGCGCGAGTGGGGGAGGGGCAGAGAGAGAAGGAGACACAGAATCCCAAACAGGCTCCAGGCTCTGAGCTGTCAAGCACAGAGCCCGATACGGGGCTCAAATTCACAACTGTGAGATCATGACCTGAGCCAAAGTCAGATGCTAACCGACTAAGCCACCCAGGTGCCCCACAAGATACTAATTTTACATAAAATTATTCTCTGGGATTTTTCAAAAATAAAACCAAACTTGAAACTGACATATATGACCATAATTGGTCAGAATTCTTCTTACAAATCATCAACAGCAACAACAAAAACAAAAAACACCACTCTAGCAGAAAGAAGCTGAAACTGGAAATATTTCACAGACTTTTTCATTCTAAGAAAACAAATTCTAGACTGAGATTCTAGAAGTGATTTTCCACTTCACACAATAGAAGTGGCTAATTAAAAGAGCTATTAGCTCTGCTATGATCAGAAGTACAAATCGGGAAGCCATTCCATTCTGACAATATCACATCTTTGTTAAAATTGGCTCTAGCACAAGATATACACAGTCTTCTATCTCTTTTGCCATGAAACTAATCAAAATCTCCTTTGGATGCATATAAATGGTGGAAACTAAATTTCATATATGAGCCTTAGTATAGGAAAATGATTTTTTTTGAGTATAGAGAAGTGGGATTCTATATTGGAAAGGCAAGTAAAATGTGAACAAGTAAAATGTAGAATGACCAAGATATGGAGGCAATTACAGTCTTCCCAGATTATACGGTCATCAAAATAGATGTTTACCACAATTCCCACCCTTGACTAACAATATCAAAACAACAATAACAGGACCCCTGAACATAATATATTACAACTGCATACATACAAGTAAAATATATCCATCCCTCCCCAAAGGCAAGATTCCCAGTTTCATCAATTATTGAATATAGCTACAAGTTTAAAAATTTTAATTAATGGCCTTTCCTCTCTAATGTATTCACAGATATACCTTAATAATCTGTAAACTGTATATTTACTAACACCCCAACCCGAAACTAGACAAAGACCCCACTAAAAAAGGAGAACTACAAACAAATTTCCCTGATAAACATGGATGCAAAAATTCTCAACAAGATACTAGCAAACCAAATCCAACAATACATTAAAATAATTGCTCACAATGATCAAGTGGGATTTATTCCTGAGCCGCGGCTGGTTCAATATCCACAAATCAATCAGGGTGATACATCATATTAATAAAAGAAAGGGTAAGAACCACATGATCCTCTCAATAGATACAGAAAAAGCATCTGACAAAATACAGCATCCTTTCTTAATAAAAACCCTCAAAAAAGTAGGGACAGAAGGAACATACCTCAACATCATAAAGGCCATTACAAAAGACCCACAGCTAATATCATCCTCAGTGGGGAAAAACTGAGAGCACTCCCCCTATGGTAAGGCACACAACAATGATGTCCACACTCACCACTGTTGCTCAACATAGTGTTGGAAATCCTACCCTCAGCAATCAGACAACAAAACAAAATAAAGAGGCATTCAAATTGGCAAGGAAGAAGCAAACTTTCTCTCTTCGCAGACGACATGATAGTCTACGTAGAAATCCTGAAAGACTGTACCAAAAATCTGCTAGAACTGATGCATGAATTCAGCAAAGTCACAGGATATAAAATCAATGTCCAGAAATCTGTGACATTTCTATATGCCAATAATGAAGCAGCAGAAAGAAAAATCAAGGAATTGATCCCATTTACAATCGCACTGAAAACCACAAAATACTTACTAATAAACTAAACCAAAGAGGTAAGATACATATACACACAATGGAATATTATTCGTTGATCAAAAAGAATGAAATCTTGTCATTTGGAATAACGTGGATGGAACTAATAAGTATTATGCTAAGCAAAATAAGTCAGTCAGAGAAAGAAAAATATATGATTTCACTCAGATATGGAATTAAAGGAACAAAACAGATAAACATAGGGGAAGGGAAGGAAAAATAAGATAAAAAGAAAGAGGGAGGCAAACATAAGAGACTCTTAAATACAGACAACAATCTGAGGATTGCTGGTGGAGTGTTGGGTGGGGGAGATGGCCTAAGTGGGTGATGGGCATTAAGGAGGGCACTTGTTGGGATGAGCACTGGGCGTTATATGTAAGTGATGCATCATTAAACTCTATTCCTAATGCCATTATTATACTACAGGTTAACTAACTTGTACTTTAAAAAAATGAAAATATTTTTTAAATACCCCAACCAGTATATACTGTATAAATAAAAGTGGAACAGTATGTTGGGAAAAATAAGCTTATATAAGTAATTCATGGGGTATTTTTATGACTTTCATTCATTCAACTATTCACAAGGCCAAAGTTACTATTTACAGTAACTGTTCTTGATTTCTGGTTTATACACACTTTGCTTTCAGTTAACACCTCAATTAGCAGGGCTATTTAATTGATTTGATGTCTAAACTTCCCTAAAGATTACAAACCTCTCTTAACGCTATTATATTGTAAAGCCATATTGTAAAGCTGTTACCATATTTTGACCTTACCCACCGACCACAGTTCCTGGAGGTGCCTTATATCTTTCATACTTGTATCTTATAACAGCAAAAGTATTACTATTTGTTAAACAGGAGCAATAATTCCAGACAACATGATAAATATCTCTTTTCCTGTCTTTCCTCAATGACATGGAAAGCCCCAAATAGCCATTTTAATGGTTAATTTTATGTATCAATTTGACAGGCCTAAGGATTCCCAGATGTCTGGTCGAGCATTGCTTCTGGGTGTGCCTATGAAGAGTGTTTCTGGAAGAGATTAGCAGCTGAATGAGTATACTAAGTAGAGAAAAAACAGATCTGCCCTCATCAATGTGTATGGGCACTATCCAGTCCCTTAAGGGCTTAGATAGAACAAAAGGTGAAATAAGGGCAAATTCTCTCTTTTCTTGACTTCTATTTTTTCTTGGTCTTGGACATCGAAGCTCCTGGTTCTTGGCCTTTGGCCTCACATTGGGATTTACACCATCAACTCCCCTGGTTCTCAAGCCTTTGGATTTGAACTGAATTATAATACTGGTTTTCCTAATTCTCCAGCTGGCAGACTGTAGCATTTCTTGACCTCCATAATTGCATGAGTCAATTCCTATAATAAATCTATCTGTTGTATCTATCCTGTTGATTATGTTTACCTATTAAACTCTCACTAATCTGGCCATTTAGTAGTCACAGTTATAAATTCAAAGGAGACATGTTTAGAATCCTTTGATGGAGGGTTTTTTTTCCCTTCTATTACTTTAAGACCTCTAAAATAGTGGAAATCTGTTTGGTGCATGTAAGGAAATCAATATTTTGAAAGTTGGTCAGGAATTCTGATTGGAAGCTGTCACTTTAGCTTCTAATCCTTGGTCTCTTGGTAGGTCCATATTTCTAACTCTCAGAGAAATAGTACTACATATTGATCTTTTGGTCAGAGCCTATACCATATTCCAAACCCAAAGGTATTGTCCCCTTTACAGCATCTTAACTGAGTATTCTACAGAATATTCCACTATTCTTTAAGGCCAACTGTTTTTGAGTCATGAGAAATATGGTAAACTGATATTCTTATAAGGATAAGCTCGTTTTCTTTCTTTTCTTGCTTTAATAATAGTTTATTGATCAAAGATATATTCAGTGAGACATATAAATGAATGAAAATTAATTAAAGATATAATTGGTGGCAGAATGGTAGACAAAAAAGGAAACTCTACCTCCATAACAAATCCATATTCTAATATAGGCAAAGTCAGCTCCTTCCATGGTGGAAGATATTAAATATAAATCAGTCAGGTTGAACCCTCCAAGCTATGGCACAATTTGAAAAGCTCTGGATTACTGAAAACTAGCTCTTAGTGAGCATCAATTTATCATAAATGCCATCTGGCCTTGATGAAGGAAAAAAAAATATATTAATGAGCCCATGTATTGCTTCCATTCTTGCTACACCCAATTTGTTCACTAGCCCATTTAGCAAGCAGTGTGGTATCTGGAGAAAATTCTCATTAATAACTAATGGGTAAATCATTTTGTCAAATCATTTTGATGATCATTCACTTGGGAAAATGTATATATTCTCTATATGAGCCTTTAATGAAAAGTTTTCCAGCCACATACCATTTTTCCCAAACGTCCTTGTCATCAATAGTACTGTCTCAATTATTCCAAGTTCTCAGATATGTGGCCTAATCTATTAGTCACAATCCATTAGTGTAGAACATTAACTCTGGCAGGTATCCCCAACCAGGAAAAATAGATCATGAGGTATCCCCTCTTGGCCTCTTGATCTGTACCAATGACAGGAGAATTTTACTTTCCCAGTATCTTTCATAGTGGCTGTAATGCTGCATTAGTCCCATTCCCATAGCTACAGCCACAGCCGCAGTGAGAGAAAGAGACAGAGAGAGTGAGAGTGAGTGAGAGAGAGAGAGAGATCATATAATAAGAAAACTATTTATAAACTAGTCAGTGAATGGGGAACTTCTTATGAAATAGGGTGAAAAACAAATGGAAAGTGACAAGAGCAGATCCACTGAGAAATGAGTCATAAATTACATTACTCACTTGTGGTTTCAGTGGTTGCCTGAGCCTAATGCTGTATGTAGAACTTCCGGCACACCCATTCAATAATTTAATAATAAATCAGACATGAAACAATTAATACAGGGTAGCTCAGATTCCACAATTATTTTTTTCTCTAGGGAATCAGAACCCCAACATTTATGAGACTCACATAAAAGAAAAAATAGAAGCTCATATTGAAACTAAATTTCATTTTGTTGTCTGATTGCTGAGGGTAGGGCTTCCAACACTATGTTGAGCAACAGTAGTGAGTGTGGACATCCTGTTGTGTTCCTGACTTTAGGGGGACACTCTCAGCTTTTCCCCATTGAACTCCTATAATAGTGTCTTTACATCTGTAATCAGTGGGTTGGAATTACACTACTAAAAATGTTCCTTATAGAATTCAAAGTATTATCCTTAACCTTCTTTCTGTTGAAAAGGTGAATTATTTCCAGTTAGTGTGGCAGACTTCTATGATACACACAAAGAGTACAGGTTTGTGATACTTCATTAGCTGAACATTGATATTAATAGCTAACTTTTGTTGCCAGCTTCCTTTTTTTTATCTAGTTCACCCCATTTACGTTTTTACAATGAGATATACACGTGGTAGGATCAAGGTAGAAAATTAAGCAGCATGACTATGAAGAAAACACATTATAAGCATTAACTAGTTACTAATTAGACTCTACCACAAGCCTTATCTATAATGATTAATGCACTCTTAACAAAAAGAAAAAATGAGTCATCCTGTATATGAAAGAGATTTGGTTAACACTGCAATTAATCTTTCCATTTATGGGAAAAAATTGTTTACTGCAAATTTTACTTACTTAACAAATGCAGATGAATTACCCTAGATGGCAGTCAAAATCATATCAAACTCTGGGCTGTGTTTCGGTAGTGATGAATTTGATACATTATTTCTTGATATGTTAGCTTTTTTATGCTCAATTACCAGCACATCAGTAACGTTAGCAGAAAAATCACATAAATATGCTTCTTCTTTTTTAAAAAAATTTAATGTTTATTTAGTTATTTTTAATTTTTTTCAATATTTATTTTTGAGAGAGAGAGAGAGAGAGACAGAGCATGAGTTGGGGAGGGGCCGAGGGAGAGGGAGACAGAATCTGAAGCAGGCTCCAGGTTCTGAGCTGTCAGCACAGAGCTGGACATGGGGCTCGAACTCACAAGCCATGAGATCATGACCTGAGCCGAAGTCAGATGCTTAACCAACTAAACCACCCCTGAGCCCCAAATGTTTGTTTATATTTTGAGAGAGAGACGGAGTGTGAGTAGGGGAGGGGCAGAGAAGAAAGGCAGACACAGAATCCGAAGTGGGCTCCAGGCTCCGAGCTGTCAGCACAGCTGACTGAGCCACCCAGGTGTCCCAATATTGCTTTTTCAAATCAGTTATATGCACTTTTAATAACACAGTTTAGTCATTCTTAACAACAGAGAACAACAAAACAAAAAAATAGCATCTAAAATGACATAACTGTTCATAACTGTGAACCTTGAACTTATAACAAATGAAGTGAACAATGGTGGTATTGAATATGAAAGCAATCATGTTCAATAAAGTTAGAGTGAAGTTGTCATTTTTTATAATACCAGTTCATTGACTTCAATTAACTTTCAATTCAATGAGTTTTATATATTGCAATATAAATAATATTCTAGAGATATTAAGATCAGCTGAAACTATTTATGAAAAGGAAACTGTGAAGAATTGTAATGACTGAATGGTTTACAAGGGATTCTTTTAATTGGGTAATAGTACATACTGTTATTAATTATAAATATTTCCTCAAATGATCTTCATCCTTCACACTACCATTCTCTGGATCATTATTCAGGTAGAAAGTTGTTTTTAGCAGAGATGGTACCTCGCATTGAATCAGGAGTATTTTCAAAATGTGTTTAAAATATGTTACTTCAGTAGAAAGCGGTAATATAAATGAACAGTATCAAGAATAATTTCATATGAAGAGATAGTCTGTGATTATACTATGATCTTCGGGCGGTTGATAAAACTTAAGAACAATTATTTTTCCTTTAAAACATGGCATAAACCTTTGTCCCTAAAGTTATAAATCCTAATGCTGGTGAACACATTTTCTGTTAGTAATAAAATATAAGGTGTAAACTTAGTTTATATCCTCTATTCTCCTCCAATTATTGTTATTGTATCTATATACATGAGATTCCCTTATGTAATTTTATCTAATATGAAGAGCCTGAGTTACTATGAAAAGATAGTTGTGACAGATCCACCAGTTGAAGTTTGAATTACATGTTCCTCTTTGGTGTATCATTTGAGTGAATTTGTTGCTCCATTCATTAGTTCATCCATTCATTTGGTCCCTCCATAACTCATTCAGCATTTATTGGGTAATTACTTTATCCCATGTGCATTTACTCACAGTGTTCAGAATGGACAAAAAAGAACTTCACACAGAATTCACTTGCTATCTAAGCATACGGTGATGGTTAATTTTATATATCAACCTTACTGGGCCATGGGGCTCTCAGGTATTTGGTCAAATGTTTTTCTGAATATTTATGTGAGGGTGTTTTTGGAAGAGTTTAATATTTAAGTAGGCAGACTGAGTAAAGGAGATTGCCCTCTTTATTGTGGGAGGCTTAATTGAATCGGTAGAAGGCCTGATTAGAAAAGGTTAACCCTCCTCCAAGTAAGAGAAAATTCTTCCTGCCTGATGGTATGAGAATATCCACTTTTTTTCCGGCCTTTAGACTTCAACTGAAATATCATCTTTTCTGGGGGATGCCAGCCTTTAGACTGGAACTACACCATTGGCTCTCCTGAGTCTCCAACTTGCCATCTCACTGCAGATTTTGGGACTTGCTAGTCTCCATAACTGTGTAATCCCATTCCTTGTAATCAATCTCTCTTTCTCTCTCTCTCTCCTTCTCCCAACACACACATATATATACACATATACATATGTATGCGCGCACACACACACACACACACATATCCTATTGGTTTTGTTTCTCTGAAGAATCCTGACTCACACACATACACTGTTTAGCATTTGGTTAAACAGATACTAACAGTTTAACAATTGTTAAACAAATCATGATGAAATGGTTGTACAGTCTCATGTCTTCAGCTTGTGGTATATAGACTTCAGTATTGAGTTTCAAATAGACAGAATGGCATATTCAAAGAGTTGAAAGTTGGAGAGAGTATGACTTTCGTAAACTGCAAGAAACCCAATTTAAATGGTGCATAGAAGACATATGAGGAAGTGGAGAAAGATGAAGCTCAAATGGTCCATGCTGATAGTAGTCAACCACTCTCTAACCATGAAACTTTTTTAAGGAATTGGTAGGAGTTGAGTTGGGGCACCTGGGTGGCTCAGAAGGTTGAGCGTCTGACTTCGGCTCAGGTCATGGTCTCGCAGTCAGTGGGTTACAGCCCTGCATTGGGCTCTGTGTTGACATCTCAAAGCCTGGAGCCTGTTTCGTATTCTGTTTCTTCCTCTCTCTCTGCCTCTTCTCCACTCATGCCCCGTCTGTCTGTCTGTCTCTCTCTCTCTCAAAAATAAATAAACATTAAAAAATAGTAATAATAAAAAATAAATTGGTAGGAGTTAATCTACCTTTTCATCTTTTTTTCAATGTTTGATGCATAGAGAAAAAGCTCAAAGAACCATGTTTCCATTGCCATTCACACAGTGTTTGGAAATGAGTAGTTCTTCTTTTTCTAAATTCTAAGTTCCATTTTATTCAAATATATATTTTCTGACAACACGACAATATGAACTCTTTTGTGGTAAATAACACTACCAAAAGAAATGTCTTCATAAACTACAATAAATGATTAGATAATTTCCTATTCAAGCTATATTACAGGCAAGACAATTGTAAAAGCAACTTAAAAAAAAGAAACACAAATAAACAGCAATACATTTGACCTGTCATTGGAATGAATTGTGTTGTAAATTTCAGCTCAGAGCCTGGAGCCTGCTTCAAATTGTGTCTCTTCTCCCTCTGCCCCTCCCCCACTCATGCTCTGTCTCTCAAAAATAAATAAACATTAAAAAAAACTAAATAAACATTTAAAAATTATAAAAAACATTATTTATGTGATTTTTCTGCTAATGTTACTGATGTGTTGGTGACTGGGCATAAGAAAGCCAACATATCAAGAAAATAATGTTTCAAATTCATCAATACTGAAACACAGCCCAGAGTTTGATATGATTTTGACTGCCATCTAGGATAATTCATCTGCATTTGTTAGGTAAGTAAAATCTGCACTAAACAACTTAAAGATGTAAAGACACTATTATGGGGCACCTGGATGGTTCAGTCAGTTAAGCGGCAGCTGAGATCATGATCTCACGGTTTGTGAGTTCGAGCCAGCGTCCAGCTCTGTGCTGACAGCTCAAAACCTTGAGCCTGCTTCAGAGTCTGTGTCTCCCTCTCTCTCTGCCCCTCCCCTGCTCCCCTGCTCCTTGTCTCTCAAAAATAAATAAACATAAAAAAGACACTATTATCTGTGCCAGTTAATATGAATCTGTCAGGAATTCAGCATTTTAGACTGGTAAAGGATCAATTCTGCACTATATTCACCATAGAATTTCTTATATATTTATCATTTTAATGAGCCAACTTTCTGTTTTGTATTAGTTATATGTTTTGTGAGCAGAATCCATACTTCTTTCTGTGTTTTATCTCGAACCTAGCATACATTAATGAATAAAAGTAACAAGTGCAAATCACACATGCCATGACTTCTTTGGGGGACTGAAACATGATAATCACCATAATTTGGGACTCTTAGTTGCTTCCTCATCCTGAGATGAGCATTATATTTATTATACACTTAACTAGTAAAAAATAGCAGAAGGCAAGAGTGCCATTTTACAGGCTTTCATTCTACTTTGAGACTAACAGGACATTACATTTCAAAACTCATGGATCCATCATCAAGTTTCAGAGTAGCATTACCTATAATTCTGGAGAGTCATGAAATGTACTGTTTCTTACTCCCTAAGACTTCAAGTCTCATTCTATCTGTTTTTGCACTTTTGGAGTAAAAATATCAGCAGTACAGTTGATTTCTTCTTTCCCTTACGTGCATGAAAGACTCAGAAAAAAACCAACCCAGAATATCATGAAATAATTATATCTTGTTTTAAATTTATGATAATTTTAATATCCATGTTTGTAATGCATTCTCTATTATAAAATACACTTTTATAGACATTATTTTAATTTGTTCTCACAACTCTCATTAAATGACAACAAGTATTGCTAATTCGATTTTAATAGAACATGAAGCTCACGGGGCAAAACTAATGAATTTGTCCTAAGTTGACTAGCTTGTAAGTATAAGAATCAAAATTTCAACCCAGTTCTCCAAGTTTTTAATCTAGTTCTCTTATAAAATACAGACTTCCACTTTACCTATTTTTTTCAACTTTTAGTTTTGTATTTGTTTTAGGTGGTAGTCACAAAATAATTTTCTCAAATCATCACAGGCTTCAAGGTAGCACTCAACTGGTTAATCATTTGAAATTAAGCAATATCTAAACTTTGGCTCAGTAGTGAACTGGTATGTTATTCATTAGATTAAAAGCCCTTTTATGCATAATGCTCATAGAGTGAGCATATGTATGCTTACCACCCAGTTAAGCATATGCAGAAAGCCTACCTGCTGCTGCTGGGTATCCTGAATATTTGCCAAAAACAAAACAGAAATGAATGAGCAAATGTCAGCCTTTATTATATTCAAATTCCTGGCAAGAGGGGTATATAAGAAGACAAAGGTAAAAATACATACATACATACATGCATACATACCTTATAACTATGTGGCTACATAGCTTTTATATAAAATTATATAAAATTCATTAAATAATATATCAAATAATAATATAATAAAATTATATAAATTTATATAAGTATAAATTAAATATATTTCATTAAATAATATATCAAATAATAATCTAATGAAATTATATAAATTTCATTAAATAATATTATCTTACATAACTAAAATAAAACTGAACAACTTTTTATTAATTTAAGTTTACTTATTTATTTTGAGAGAGACAGAGACAGCATCTGTGCACATGTATGAGCAGGACAGGGGCAGAGAGAGGTAGAGAGAGAATCCAAGCAGGCTCTGTACCAGCAGCACAGAGCCCAACAAGGGGCTTGATCTCATGAACCGTGAGATCATGACCTGAGCCAAAATCAAGAGTCAGATGGATGCTTAACTGAGTGAGCCACTTAGGTGCTCCATAAATGAACATTTTTAAAATAATACATATAAGTGGGGATGCCTGCCTGGCTCAGTTGGTTAAATGTCCAACTCTTGATTTTGGCTCGGGTCATGACCTCACTGTTTGTGAGATCAAGCCCCTTCATGATATCAAGTCCCACGCTGTCAATGTGGAGCCTGCTTGGGATTCTCTCTCTCTTCCTTTCTCTCTGCCCCTCCCCTGCTTGCACTCAAAATTAATAAATAAACTTGAAATAAATAAAAATAATACATATGTGGATTATACATAAGTGGATTGTTACTTTATAATTTCTTAAAAGTCTTTTATTAAATGAGAGTTGTGACTAGATACAGTAGTGTGTATAACTGAGGCTATTTTAGGATTTGTCTAATAAGTGAATATTATTCTCTAAATTAATATCTCACCTATATTGGCATCTAAACACATGACTTATAGGAAATATCAGTACCCATACTTTGATATTTCTTTCCATTAACTTTGGCTTTGATAAAGCCTTCATTTCTGTGTAATATGAGATTTTCAAGGGCTTAGTGCCTTTTAGGTGTTAGGAACATTGCGTACATCACAAAGACACTTCTGTCTGACTGTAAAATTTTTGGACTTGCACTGTGTCTTGCAGTGCCACATCATTTACTCACTCTCCAGGTTCTTACTGTCTGATCTGGCCTGGGCAAATTTCTAAAGTTGAAAAAGTAAAAATGGTACAGAAGTACCTCTCTTTTCTGAAATTTTTTTCTATGCATTCTTGTTCCACTCTAATCCCTAAAGAGGTTACAATTATGTATGCATGTATGTATGTATGTATTTTTGAGAGATAGAGACAGAGTGTGAGCAGGGAAGAACAGAGAGAGAGGGAAACACAGAATCCAAAGTAGGCTCCAAGCTCTGAGCTGTCAGCACAGAGCCCAATGCAAGGCCTGAACCCAGGAACCGTGAGATCATGACCTAAGCCAAAGTAGGATGCTTAACCGACTGAGCCACCCAGGGACCCCACAAGGTTACAATTTAAATGGATTAATCACAAGGTGTTTTTCAAGTGCAAAGCTAAAATTATGAGACATTATAATAGGGAGAGTTAAGCAACAACTTTACTCTCTGCCCAACAACAAGTCTTTATCCCAGGAAAATTCTGCATTACCAGTACATTTCCTTAAGTCTTCTTTCATGCTTTCATGCTATGGAATGCTCTAGAATACCAAAACGTAGCTACTGTAATCTTTCACATATAATTTAGGAGTGTGTTAGGAAATTCTTAAACTTGTCCACAACCTAGAGAAAAAGTATTAATCCCCTCATTAAGGCTCAGGAAAAAGCCCAGAGTAGTTAAAGAATTGCTCAAAATCACAGAGTTTCCGTTGACAAAACTAGAATCCAGTGCCTGTCAGTTTGATTTATATTAAGCATTAATTAAATTAACCACTTTGTTTCACTGCCAACAATCTCAGTTATAGAATGTCAAGCTTGTTGAGATATTATTTGCACTTGAAATTTTCATTTTCAATAAAATATCTTGCTGGCACAAATGAACTTTCTAAAACTGTAGAGATGTTATAAAGTCTTCTTACAGCATTGATAACAAAAGTTTTTTTCACCTCTTAAAATTCATTTTTGGTTTATAAACAAGTAAGCCATTTCAGGATTGCTCTTGGGAAATGATCAATCATAACAGATCATTTAAAAATTGCAACAAAATATGGGTAAAAGAACAATAAACAAGAAAAATAAATTATTTAAACTCTAAGCAGAAATAAGTTATAGAAATAAAAACAAGTTTTAAGCATGCTTCCTATTTGTCAGGTTGATGACGACACCCTCCATTCCATACAGAGACTATAGATTTGAGAATATAGACTTATCTTTTACAGTATGTGAAAGGAATTTTAGGTAAATTTAGCCACAAAGAATTACAATGTCAAAGCAGGTAGAAGAAAAACAAATCTTTTCTATATGAAATGTCATTTAAGAAATACAATTCTCAGTGTTAGAATCACCTTGCCTAGAAGTTGTGATCAGACCATCACCATTTATTTACAAAGACAAGATTCTGGTGTTCTCAAACTTTTGTCAATTACTTCAATCAAAGGTTTTGCTCCTGCTATGTCATTCAACCAAAATGCCTTCTATCATCTAACTACCAGCTAACCACATTCTTTGAAAGCCACTTGAAGTGAATTCTGTGTGATAAAGGAATTCAGGATCATCTTCTTCTAGAATTTCTTCTAGTATCAAATCCTATCATGTATTGCCTATGCTATTTTTCCTAGGATTTTTAAAATTATTTTACTAGGGATTCAACATCTGTGCTATTCAGATCAACAAAGATATGTAGATTTATTTTCTTCAGCAGATAATATATTTTTCTGGAGTCTACATTCCTGCTCAATAGGGAATAACAACAAATCAACAAACTAATAAATAAAGTTGTAAATACAAGTAAAATTTTGTATCTTTTCATTTAAAACTGTCCTGTCCAAGTTAGGTTAGCCTCTCTTTCTTTTTCTGAGCACAGAATTTTCTTGTACCTGAATCACATGAATAACATATTGCTTGATTGATAGAATCATAATCAAAGTTAATCTATAGTATTTTTCACCAGTTGTGAAATCAAGATTTTTAGAGGGCAACAAATGGTGATTTTCAGAGCCAGAAAAAAGAGTTTCAAAGTAGGTTTAAGTTTTAGTGTCACAGAGAATGTTTTCATTTTGCAGTTTGTTTTATTTTTTCCTTCTTTGTATTATGGTTCAAAACTTGCCTCTCTCAAAAGTATATGTATGTCTTCCTTTACGCTAAGTGGTATAATCCACTAAAAGCTCAATTTCTATAGTACCTTTTTGGTTGTTTTGATTTTAATATATTTTAATAACATGGCATATTATATTTGTCTCTCTTCCAATCTCCACATAAATTATGATCTGGTTTTCACCGTCCATGAATTATATAGAAAAATAAAACTTCTAGATATAACCATATGCATAAAAATTAAAATTTAAAGATATATGAAGACCTCCTTAATATAGTTGCTTAATAAATGTGTATATAAGAAACCTATACATTAGAATCCATTCAGCAGGTAAGCAAATGACAAATTTAAAGTTACTTTTTAAGATGCATACTTTTAATAAAGTGTATCAGATATTATACCTATGAATACCAATAGTCATGCAGTTTGTTTGGAGATGAAAATTAATTTCTCAGATCATTTTACTCATCTGCAAAATGAAAAATGATTTAATTCTCACGGATGTTAAGTTTAATGACAGTAAAGCACTTTTAAATTTACCCTGAAAGTGTTATAGATTAAAAAAAAAAAAACCTGAGGATCTCTGTAGGTGGGGGAAAAAAGGAAAAATGCTACTGGTGAAGAAAATCAGGAAATATGCCTTTCTCCTTTTATGCATAGTGTCATCTGCTACCTTTTGTGACAACCTGATACTGTTTCAAGTCACATTTCTTCTCTCTGTCATTATTGAAGTTCTCTAATACTTCTAATACCTGAGAAGAAACAGTTAAAATGGTCAGGAGATTAAAGATTTAGAAAATAATGATGATTTTTAAGATTAGAAAGACTTTTTAGGCTCAGAATATTGATATAGATATATAGACAAGGAGGGACAGTTGTAATTTTTAAACTATTATATTTTGTTCATTTTGTTTGTCAATTTTCCTGGTCCTGTGTAAGAAACTGAAAAAGCATGTGTTTGTATGTGTGCATGTGTACAATGCACGTTTTTACCTATAGGATTACACAGTGTTCCTGATATGATTAAATCCTCATGGCATTAAATGACCTTGTATGGAAAGCAAGAGCTGGCTAAAGAAATGTATACTCATTCGTTTAGCAAAAATATGGTCATTGTTTAAATATGCACCTTTAACCAAATGAAATACGAACTTTATCTTTTTTTTTTAACGTTTATTTATTTTTGAGACAGAGGGAGACAGAGCATGAACGGGTGAGGGACAGAGAGAGAGGGAGACACAGAATCAGAAGCAGGCTCCAGGCTCTGAGCCAGCAGCCCAGAGCCCAACACAGGGCTCGAACTCGCGGACCGCGAGATCGTGACCTGAGCCGAAGTCGGACGCTTCACCGACTGAGCCACCAAGGCACCCCACGAACTTTATTTTTAAAATATTGCTGAATCTTGTTAAGATCTGTTGCTGTGAATTGTTAATCAAATATTTCTAATGAACACAACAAAAATAGGTCTGTGTTCTTCTTCCATCCTTACTGACACTACATTAACACAGGCAATGAAGGTACTTTTACATCTTGGTATTTAAAATAAATGTATACTATGCTATAAACTGACTATCTGGGAACATTCTTAATATTGGCTAAATTAAATAGTTAATAGGCTTAAGTCCTTTGGTGAATATTAAGATTAACCACCACTTATTGCATTACATTAGAGAAAATAGCAGTAGGTAACATTTTTTAAAAGAAAAAAATTCCTGCAGCCTGAGAAATAGACTTTCTGTGGGCTTAAGGTAAAAGAGAGACAGAAGTAATTGTCCTCACCTACTTTGTTTTTGTTTTTTTAAATGTTTATTTATTTTTGAAAGAAAGAGTGTGAGCAGGGGAGGGGCAGAGAGAGAGAAGGAGACACAGAATCAGAAGCAGGCTCTAGGCTCTGAGCTGTCAGCACAGAGCCAGACGCGGGGCTTGAACCCATGAACCACAATATCATGACCTGAGCTGAATGAGGATGTTTAACCCACTGAGCCACCCAGGTGCCCCTGTCTTCACCTACTTTGAATATCTTGTTTTGCTGCAACATGGGGACCTTTACTGTAAATTTTTTGTGGGATTTTAAAGAATTCATTAGAACATGATAATTTATACTGATATTATTTCAACTAGTTGACCCACCTAACACTAAAAATTGCAACATTTGGTAATTTTGTGCTATGCAATTTTTTTAGAACATTTGATGATTGATTTTTCTAATGATTATATGTCATCAAAAATCAAGACAAATGATTTAGAATGGTTTTTCTTGGCTCTTGATGAGCCAATAATTGTTATAGATCCTTTTTAGTTATTGTTTATTCAATGAACTAATGCTGAGTTTGAAGTGCTGAAAAATGATCTATCAATGGTCTGCTTTGAACAAGCACAAGGGAAATAAGTTTCAAAGTTGAGAAAACACAGTTTAGTACAACCTGAGATGGAATCTGCTAAGATGCATTACACTAAATGCAGATAAAAATATGTGTGGAGTAGAAAAAGGTTTATTTGAACAAAATTGCAAAGCCTTTGAAAATATATGGTAATTTATAATATTATTCACCAGCAGGAACCTTAACGACAATATTTAAGTCTATTGTGTGTTATTGAACCAGTACTGTAAAAAGTGAACTTCATTTGCTCTTAGAATTAAGCGTTATCAGTTCTGTGGCATGCTAACATGCCTTACCATACAGAAATTCTATGGATTAGCAAAAAAATCCCTAAACTCAAACAAATCACAATTTTTAGAAAAAAATCGGGAAAATGGCTTTGCAAAAATTGTTTTTGTTGCATAATTCATAATGTCTCTTAATTGGTCAACCTAAAATTAAAGACAAAACAATGCCTATATGCAAAAGTTATACTGGGGAAAAGTCATTTTGATGACAATTGATTTCATTTGTATCCCAAGTAATGTCAAACCATTTTATATATGTCCTATGCTATCAAATATTAAAATATGAAACAATGTCTTTATTGCCACATTAATTTGGTGGAGATACATTTTCTCAAATCAATCTAGTGTGTGTGTGTGTATGTGTGTGTGTGTGTGTGTGTGTGTGTGTATATATATATATATATATAGTTATTTTGATCCAAATACAAAGGAAATTTTCATAATTTAAAACCCATTTAACTGTGTAGTTGAAGAGCTTCCACCTATTCCTCATTTGGAAATGATTCACCTGCAATGTATGACATGATAAAAGGAAAATATAAGAGAAGGATCCAATGCAGTTTTATAGGTGCTTTAAGAGTCATGAATATGCTCAATTAAAATATATGCTAATGGGCTGATATCAGTATATGGCAGTGCTAATCTATGTGAAGATACTGTCAAAGGTGAAATACATAAAATTCCATGAGAGTCTGGTATTATTGCATAAATATTTACAACCATTCCTGACAAATAAGAACAATAATTTTAAAGACCATTAATTGAAAAGCTGTTCATCAGAAAGATTTCCATTCTTATCATTAAATGACCCATAGTACAAAAATATTGTACTCAACCATCATAATTTGAACTCTATTCAAAAAAATTTTAATTGTTTTCTATCTTTCTTTTATAATTACCTACAGAATTTCCCTATTTTTGCCTCATGGCCTCCAGAGCTTATAATATATACTATTTTGCCTTTTACAAAAGTTTTGCAACTTCTTTTCTAGATAATTGTGATGACGGATATATAACTATTTATTTGTCAAACATTGAATTTTACACATAAAGTTCATAGAGTTATTATTGTATTAAATTATATCTCAATAAAGTTCATTACAACTTTTGAAATGTTTTACAAGTAGAGATGGGTGTTTTCTTTGTAGAAAGGTTTTTAGTTATAGATCAATTTATTTTACTGGCATACTTTTTAGCATTAGAATTTTCTGTCATCTTGTGTCAAAACCCATGAAACTATATAACACAAAGCATGAACCTTAATGCTTTGTTAATAATAACCTCTCAATATTATTTTATTAATTATAGCAAATGTAGCACATGAATGGGAAAATGTTAGTAATGGAAGAAACTATGGGGGTGTGAAGAAAGTTTGGGAGGTTATGGGAATTCTCTGTAATATGTGCTCAACTTTTTATAAATTTAAAATTGTTCCAAAATAAATTACATTAATTTAAAACAATATATACATATATAATTGATACATATATCAATTAACTCATTTGTTAATTATGCTAAAATATTAATGATTTGTTCTATCAGTAATAGGAAACATGCATTTTAAATATTCCTCTATTATTTTGGATTTATGTAGTCCTCCTTTATGCTAATGGAAAGTTTCGGTGTATTATGAAGCTACGTTATTTAGCAAATAAAAATTTAGAATTGTTATATTTTTCTAGTGAGTGATCCCTTTTATCATTATTTCCTTAAATATATTTTCTATCTCTATATCTCCTTTCTCTCTGCCCTTTTAGGGACTCCAAATACACATGTATTGGACCCCATGAAGTTATCCCACAGTTCACAGATGTTCATTTTCTTTTACTTTTTAATCAATATATTTTCAGGTATTTAATTTTGGAAGTTTCTATTGCTATATTTTCAAGTTTACTAACATTTTATTTTGTGGTATCTTATCAGCCTTTAATTCATCCCATTTTATTTTGAATTTCAGACATTATTGTTTTCTTCTCTAGGTTCTCTTTAGGTCTTTTGTATATCCTACTTTTCTCTAACATTTTAAAAATATTGCTAGAATAGTTATTTTAATGTCAACTGCTAATTTGTGTTTCTTCTGTGATGGTTTTTATTTATTAACATTTCTTCTCATTATGGCCTCACATTCCTGCTTCTTTTACATGCTTAGTAATCTTTGGATGCAGTCATTTGTGAATTTTAATGTTTTAGATGGCGTATATTTCTGCTTTTTTTTAAATATTCTTGACATTTGTTCTATGATGCAATTAAATTAAATGAAATCCATTTGATCCCTTTGAGTCTTAAGATTTGTTAGGTGTGACTGAGCAGCATTTATTCTAGGGATAATTATCGCATGTAACTGAGGCAATACCTTACAGAGTACCTTATTGAATGCCCCATGAATTATCTCATTTTCCAATCTGGCTGGTGTAACTTTCACTATTACTAGCCCTGTGTGAATACTAGGTCCTATTCCCTCCAATCCTCTGCATGTCCTTTCCTTGGCTTCAGGGAGTTTCCTGAAGAGAGCTAATATTTTTCTTTAGGAAGGTACTTCACATAGAGGAAGTTCAAGTTGATCAAATCAGGAAATGAGTAAATTCAAAGTTAGACCTTTCCAGTCTATTTTTCATTTGTTCTTACTCCTAGATAACATCCTATCATAATTTTTAACTGAAACTGATGAATGTTTACCAGAGTTCTCCTTTTTAACAAGTTTTAAATCTCTAATATTTATCACTCCAATCTTGTGAACATGCTCAAAGTTCAGCTCAATTTGATCTGTTGTCTCTTTTTCTTCTCTTCTTGGCATTTAATTCTTACAGTATAAGAACTGTCTAATGCCTTAAAGAGAATAGGCATGGAAATATGGATCTCATATCCATGCCTTTTCCTCATATTTAAGATTGTGGCCATTCTAGTTCTTGTTGCCTTGGTTCTCTTCAATTTCTGATTTTATCTAACTTCAAATCTGCTCTCGGAGAGAAGATCTATATGACATAAGCTACAACCTAAAAGTTGATAAACTAACAACCAAAAGCATAAGTTTCTTTCTTAAAATTCATTGCTTTTGTCTTTTGATTCTAATACTCAATGATAATACGTTTGGCCAAGTCTTAATCATCAATCACATGGACAACTGACACAGTCTGATGACTTATCTCTTTGTCTCCATTTTACAGATATATATTTTTTATACTATAATTCATATTCCTCACCTTTAAACCTTTCTAAATTTTTCCTTCAACTAAGATAGCATTGTTAAATATATTCCATGATTTATTCAGTGTCTTTAACCCTACTTACTCCATTCAGGGCATCCTTCTATCCTATGTTGTAATAAACTGAACAATTTTCAGTTTCATAAAGAAGCCACAATCTTTTATTATTCACTATTTTGTTCATGCTGCCACATTGGTATACAAATTCATTTGTCTTCCACTCTCCACTATTTAACTTTACTTTATAATCTAAATTTATTCATTTTCCAAGCCCAACTTAATTTTCACCCTTGATAAGTATCCCCATCACTGACAACTTTTTATCATTTGTGCCCAATTAATAACCAATAGGTTTATCCATGATACTTCAAGTGCTAATTAAGTTTAATATATATAGCTTTAAGTTTGTATTTAATACTATTAATACTAAGATATTTTATATAAATTTTGTTATAAATTTTTTTATATTTTAATATTACATACTTATATGTTAATTTTATAACAAATTCACAATTACTTTTCTTAGCTGTATTTCTCTTTTACTGCATTCCTTAAGTAGAAGAAGGAAGAAATAGTTTTATATTTGTGCCACTTCATGACAGTGTGCTAAATAGATTAGATAATGGCACCTTACTTGTGGTAGCTAGCCTCCAATGATCTTTCCTCTTAGTATTCACTTACTCGTCTCCCATTAAATTTAGGCTGGACTCAGTGGGTAGTTTCAAAATAACAGAATGAATGAAGCAAAAATGATAATGTGTGACTTTTGGAGACATATTCACAAAGAGCAGTTTTGTAATGCATGCTATCTCAGATCACTTTCTCTGGAATAAGTTAGCTCATATTATGAGCAACTCTCTGGAGAAACCCAAGTGGTGAACTGAAGCTTAGATGTGGATTCGCCAGCCCAGTAAAGCTTTCAAATGACAACAGCCCCACTGACATCTTGGTTACAACCTCAGGAAGGAGTCTAAACCAGGGCTACCTGGTTAGGATACACCCAGGTTTCCAAACCTAAGAAACTGTGTGAGATAATAAGTGTCTTGTTTGTTTATTTCTTTGTTTTAAACAGCTAAGTTTGGAGATAATTTATTATGTAGAAATAGATAGCAAATATATTACTCATATAAAGCACAACACATTCCCAAAATGTGAACTCATTTAATACTTTCAATAACCTGTGGGAAATTATCATATCTATTTTTTTGAGTAAGAATATGAATCTTATAGTAGAGGTTAAATTATGCCCATTCTTGGATGCTTTCACTTTATCATAGTTCCTTCTCCTACTAGCCATTAAAAGAAATTATTACTTCAGAATAGTTCAGGGAACTGAAGGAGGGAAAATTGTGGAGGCATGCCACAGAATATGGAAGATTACCACCCTTTTAAAGTAATGGATTACAATCTTACATATTGATAACTTACTACAGAAAATCCTAGAAGCTGCTGTTAAAATTCCGGAGTAATACATAGAAACATAGTTTTATGGAATATACATATTAAAAATTACATTGCAGTAAAACTATCTGATTTACCATAGAATTAAAGCTATATATAATAAGAGAAGTGTTTGAATAGAAAATATATTTTATTTTCATAAATATATAAATATAAGAAATCACATTTATCAATCTCTCTAAACTTGAGGAATTTTAAATATTCATGTAACTATGAGCTAGCTCAAATCAATCAAATTCTTTTTTAAATGGCCATTCACTTAGAAATTGAAAGACTGTCATGTAAATATATATAAAAGAGTTATAAATCAGAATGAAGCAGGACCTGTATGAATATGCAAATTGCATAGAAACTTGAAACTCATAGTATTCTACTAATCCAATTACCAGGAAGCTGATTGCCAATCTGATTCAAGTATGTGAGGATGGCTGCCTCATTAAAACTAATGGCTCCCTCTGGTTAGAAGTAAGTGGGGTTACCAACTGTTAAACTTTGGTAGCCCAATCAAAAATGTGCTAGCAGCCATCAAAACATAACAACTATTAGAACTCCAAGCATAAAGAATAATTCTTTCTATAACTAAAAATCTGAGAATGAAATGAGAAGGGGAAAACAGCCTACTCTCCCTATGGGGCAATAGATAGATAGCATCAAAAGGTTTTTTGGCCACACAAGATAACAGGTGTGGTATGAGAAAAGCTTCATTTTATCATATTACATAAAAAAGAGAAAATTAAAACTGACGGAAAGAGCAGAGATCCTTTTCTTTTCTTTCTTCTCTTTTCTTTTTTTTTTAACAGTTAACCTCTAATTTTTATGTTTCTGTAGTGGTTAAGTTGAAATTTAAACAAATACAATAAGATAATAATTACATATCAAATGAAATTTGGCACTTTACAAACTCCCTGATTATTGTTTTACGTTCAAAGCATCCATTTAAATACTTTAGAAAACACTAACAAAATGCATATGTATGGTGAAATGTCATTTAATAAAATAATCGTGCATATAGAGAAGTACGGAAGTTTGGTAAGTTAATAAAATCTGTATCCATCAATCTTATTGCAGAAATTGATTTGTTTCACCTATATAGTTCTTTTCCTTTAGTTAACGGTGTCATCTGAAGTAAAAAGACTGACTTATAATTAATGTGATGGAAATTGCATATTTAAAAAACTCACAGGTAAATTGCTTTCTTCCAGTCCCAGTCCTAGCCATCACTTTAGTTCTTCCATTAGATGCATAAAAAATAGAGAAACGCACAACCTCCAGGACAACATCTCAGAGTTTTGTGTCTCCCCTGGGAGATGCAAAGGCAACACCAATACTCAAAGCTGCCTTGGATATTTCTTTCCCTGTAACTGTATTAGAGTCTTAGCTTCAAAAACTGTGAAAGAACCAGCACTGAAGAAGAGAAATTAGTTTCAACTGTGTGGAATGTATTCTTTTGCAAGAGTTATTTTTTTTAATTAGCATTTGTTGACTTGAACAATCAGGATGAAGAAAACAATAATTTTATACTCTGGTGAGCAAAGCATTTAGAGGGTCCACTTGTTTCAATGACAGGAAAATTGCTATGCCACTGACAGACATACTACCAGAAAGAGAGTTAAACTAAATTTTACATCAAGGCTCAAGTCAACAAACAAGTTTTCATTTTAGGCTTTGATTGAGAAATGAAGCCATGAAAAATCAATAACCTGTTTGAAAGAGTAAAAGATACGATATTAAAGTGATGCTTGGTATAGATGAATCCTGAGAATCTCATACCAAAAAAGCAAAGATGTTCTATGATTTTTTCCCCTGCTGTACTTTTCAAATTTGTGTACTATCATTAAGAAACATTTATTTTTTTAAATTAAAATCTTTTAATTTTAATCTTTTAATCTTTTAATTAACTACACTGAAGTTTAAAAGTTTCTAACTAGGGGCACCTGGGTGGGTCAGTCAGTTAAGCGTCTGACTTTGGCTCAGGTCATGATCTCAAGGTCCGTGAGTTCAAGCCCCGCACTGGGCTCTGTGCTGGCGGCTTGGAGCCTGGAGCCTACTTCAGATTCTGTGTCTCCTTCTCTCTCTGCCCCTCCCCCACTCACACTCTCTCTCTCAAAAATAAACATTTAAAAAATTTAAAAACAACTTTCTTTAAAAAATTTTAAATATTCATTTATATTTGAGAAAGAGAGAGAGAGAGAGAGAGAGGAGGGCAGACCAAGACAAAGACAATCTGAAGCAGGCTCCAGGCTCTAAGCCGTCAGCACAGAGCTTGATGCTGGGCCAAACCCAGGAACTGTGAGATCATGACCTGAGCTGAAGTTGGCGCTTAACCAAAAGCCACCCAGATGCCCCTAACAACAACAACAACAAAAACAAAACCTTTCTAGCTAAAAAGAATTATTTCAAATTTGATAGTAGAATTTTTAGTGGGACTTTGCATACCTACTTATCTTTCTATTCTCTAAATCAGGAATACAGAATTAGTTATATCTTTAAGACTGCAATAAGAATCTTGACAAAGTCTGCTATCTTCCCTCTATTTTTCTCCTAAGTGGAAAGATTAGGGGCAAAACAAAAACTATAATTATTCTTTTGGAAAAGACTATAAAATAAATAACCTAAGTAATAATAGAATCCTCTGTGAAAATAAACAAATGTGGCACAAAACATTTTAGTTCATTTCTGTTCTGACCAGGTTAAGACTGTTTTTCAATAACTTGTTTAAAATGAAAGCTTATGACCCAAACACCTGTGCCAGATTGGTATTTGAGATCACTAATTTGCTGTGCATGATATCCCTTGGAACAGATGCAGGGGGACAGAAGTGACTAAAATTGCTCTGTTCTGATGGCTGATCAGAGGTTGTTGTAGCCAAGAAACAGGAACAGAGGCTTGGCTGAGAATTACTTACTGCATCAACAGTCTATCATGAAACTAGGCTCAGAAAATACATAGATCAAGAATTTATCCATACTTGAGAGAACCAAATGTCTCTGTGTTTAATATGGCAACTATCTCCTCTTGTGTTGGGTAGTTATCATGAGGCAATATAAATTAAACCTACTAAATAATATAAACAGGAATTGCTTTATGAGATGCCATTTGCTGTTGATTTAAGTCTATACAATATCAGTGTCAAAACTTGCTGTAACTAACTTGGAATTTATTGCAGCTAACATTTCGATTTGCTATTCCCAAGTACAGTTACGGCTAAGTCAGGTTACTATCAGAGTTAGAATACACATCTATCCTTTAAAACTTAGGGATTTGGCATAACTATCTTACCTATGTGCAGATTCTTAATACCTAAAATATTCAAACAGACGGAATCTCATGCAAATCCAAGTGCTTAACAAACAGACAACAACTTTTACTTAGATCAGTGGTTTCCAAACAAGTCGGTATGCAATCTATGGAACGATAAGCAAAAATGCTAACACTTTTATTTACATTTACTTTTAAAACTAAAGACTGTAAGATAATAAGAAAAATACTAGGATGTAATAATATGTATTATAAGAATTGCAAGGCTCCTTTACTGGTTTGAAACAGTCAGTATTTAGGCAATTGAGTTACCCTGAGAAAAGTGGGAATTTCACAATGGGTAAGCTTGACAGTGATACCCTCAAAGTTTATTCATGTCTATGTTGACTTCATTTTTATATTAAATTATATTTATTCCCAGGAATGACAGATAAAAATAATACCAGTAAAATAAAAATACCAGATAAAAAATAACAGCAAGCAGAGAGAACATGGCTGTGTAATTTAAACATACCAAATAATTCTCATATTTCTTACATGAACTAATTTCTACCCATAATCACATGTTAAAAAAAAAGAAGAAGAAAAGGAATAATTCTAATTGGAGGTTACAACTAATAACTCCATGAATGGCAACCTTCACTTAAATATTGGAAATAAAGATGCAGGTTGTGTTTCCAGCCCAGCGAGAGAGAATTGCACTGGTACACACAGTATTTCCATCAAAGCAAATCCTTGACCGTAGTTAGGAATTTTTTTTTTGGGGGGGGGACCAGACTCTGTCTTTTTTTTTTCAGTATATGAAATTTATTGTCAAATTGGTTTCCATACAACACCCAGTGCTCATCCCAAAAGGTGCCCTCCTCAATACCCATCACCCACCCTCCCCTCCCTCCCACCCCCCATCGACCCTCAGTTTCTTCTCAGTTTTTAAGAGTCTCTTATGCTTTGGCTCTCTCCCATTCTAACCTCTTTTTTTTTTTCCTTCCCCTCCTCCATGGGTTTCCGTTAAGTTTCTCAGGATCCACATAAGAGTGAAAACATATGGTATCTGTCTTTCTCTGTATGGCTTATTTCACTTAGCATCACACTCTCCAGTTCCATCCACATTGCTACAAAGGGCCATATTTCGTTCTTTCTCATTGCCATGTAGTACTCCATTGTGTATATAAACCACAATTTCTTTATCCATTCATCAGTTCATAGTTAGGAATTTTTAAGAAAGCTTAGGGTTCTGGGATTTTATCAAACAGAATGAGAAAAAGTGGGCCTTTTTGAGGGATTGCTTACATTAAGGAAATAGGGACTGGTTACTAGGAAGGTGAAGGATAACTGCCCTACACTTGTGGGTTCTTCCACCTGCCCTGAATCAGTTTTGCAGTGACAAATATAGAGAACGGTCAGCAGTCAGCTCTTTGGTTTACATGACTTCTCACTGGGGAGAGATTCTTTGTTTTCATTACTAACAAGAAAATTTTATGAAATAGAGATTTCATGTGTGACTATGTGAAACTAAGATTAATGTTGAACCTTACCTTGAATAAAATTGTAGCTTGAAATATAACTTGTTATATTATGACTTTCATGTTGCCAGTAAGATTTTTAAAAACTGAATATCCGACATAAGAAGATAAATGTTGTAACTGAAGAGCAAGACTCTTTTTTTGACAGCCATATAAAGTAATTATTTAAAGTACTGTTTATTTTTTCCTTGTCTCTTTAGGCTCTATTTAGTGTATACTTTATAATGCACACAATATATCAGTAGAGTAATATAGAGTAATACATATATATATGTATATATATATATATATATATATATATATATATATATATATATATATATATTCTAAATACACATATTTGGGTTACATGCTCAATAATTTTTATTGGCCATTATACGCAATAAAATGTTGGGGATTTCTCATCTCCCAACTACATAACAGGGCTCTGAACATGATGATGTTCAGAATCCTTAACCCTTAGGCTTTTCCACCTTTTCAGCCTCCTTCCCTTCCCTTCCCTTCCCTTCCCTTCCCTTCCCTTCCCTTCCCTTCCCTTCCCTTCCCTTCCCTTCCCTTCCCTTCCCTTCCCTTCCCTTCCCTTCCCTTCCCTTCCCTCCCCTCCCCTCCCCTCCCCTCCCCTCCCCTCTCCTTTCCTTTCCTTTTTTTCCCCCTCATGTTTGCCTTAGGCTCACAACTTTGTGAAGTTCCTCAGCCGACCAGTTTACTTTCACAACCCAATGCCTTCATGATGATGGATAACACTAAGGGGAATCAAAGCAAATTCTACCGTTTTTACTGAAATAGGCCTATGGTTTTAAAAGTCTGTTGTATAAAGTTAAAAAATTTATAAGAAATATTAGTATATTTTAAAAAAATGGCTTATTACCCTGTTGTCAAAATCTGAAAATAAACATAAGATTCACTAGGAACTAAAAGAATGGCAACTTCAAAAAAAAGGAAATATAAATTAATATACAATGAAAACTAATGAAATAATGTCCTCATATTTTTTATGAATCAAAAAAAAGTCAGATTATATTTAGCATCATTAAAACACTCACATGTGACATGAATTGTTAATTGTCTGCAGATAGTATTTTCATCCTTTTTGTAATAGAGTCCCTTGTGGTTTGTTTTTAATTTATTCATTTGAGAGAGAGAGCGAGAGAGAGAGAGAGCACACACATGAGCAGGGAGAAGGGGAGGGGCAGAGGAAGAGAGAAAATCTTAAGCAGGTATCAAGCTCAGCCTGGAGCCAGATTTGGGGCTCAATCCCACAACCCTGGGATCATGACCTGAGCCAAAATCAGGAGTTGAATGTTCAAGTGACTGAGCCACACAGGTGCCTTATCCCTTGTGTTTTAGCTTGTAATTAGTACATCGAGAGAACACATGTCCCAGGCTCTTTTGCAACTAATTATAACCAGATGACAAAGTCCTACCTAAAGAGAAAGCGATGTATGCAACTTCTGAGTAACATGCTTAAAAGGAACTTGATTTTCTGTACCGAATACCTCTCCAGCTTTACATGGGCTGTAACATGAAGGTGGTTATATAGTTCAAACTTGGAACTGGGAAGGCCAGCACAAATTCTAAGGAAGAAGATATGCATCCCTGGGTTGCCTCATGAATTAATCCTTCTATCCCAAGTATGGGCTTGGGCTGGGAAATAAATAAACATTTTACCCTCTTAGAGACACATTTTGGTATAACTAGTGCATCTTATATTAAGGTTCTTACAGCTGAAACATTAAATCAAAAAGAATTTCAGGGGCACTTGGGTGGTTCAGTTGATTAAGCCACTTGATTTTGACTTAGGTCATGATCTCATGGTTTTGGGGATGAGGCCCCACGTCAGGCTCTCCACTACAGCTCGGAGCCTGCTTGGGATTCTCCCTCTCTCAAAATAAATAAATAAACAAACAAATAAACAAATAAATAAATAAATAGATAAATAGATAAATAAATAAATAGATAAATAAATGGATAAATAGATAAATAAATAAATAGATAAATAAATAGATAAATAAATAGATAAATAAATAGATAAATAGATAAATAAATAGATAAATAAATAAATAAATAAATAAATAAATAAATATTTTAATTAAAAAAAAGAATTTCATATTAACACAAAGGAGAATGAGTTTCTCATTTCCTTACCAACTGTTTATTAGATATTCAAGGGTTTACCCTATCCCGGGAAGGTGCTAAGCTAGTTCTAGCTTGCTATATTTTTTGTCCTTATCTTCCTTAGGAAAATGGAAAAGGATAGACGAATATATATAATGTTATATATAATAGAATATGATTATCAAATGACATTAAATATTTTTGAAATATATATTACTGTTGAAATACATTATTCCATTATTCAATATAAAAATACACCTATTATATTAAAATGTACACTTTGATTTAATTAAAATTATAGAGATCATAAAATAATGAAGTGTGAGCCAATTGATAGTCCTTTAAAAATATGATCATATATTATTTGGTAACAAATTAAATTAAAATATTATAGCATTCCAATCAGTAAATACAGATATATAATAAAGGTATTTTACTATAAATCATTAAATTCAGTTTTATAGTAAAGATATGTTTTAAAGGCAGTAAAGAATAATTATCTTGACTTTTTAATCTGTCCTCTATTTTAATTTTTTTTAACGTTCATTCATTTTTCAGACAGAGAGAGACAGAGCATGAATGGGGGAAGGTCAGAGAGAGAGGAAGACACAGAATCTGAAACAGGCTCCAGGCTCTGAGCTGTCAGCATAGAGCCCGACGCGGGGCTCGAACTCACGGACCGCGAGATCATGACCTGAGCCGAAATCGGACGCCCAACCGACTGAGCCACCCAGGCGCCCCTGTACTCTATTTTTAAAAGAGATTTTAATTGCTCTTTAAGTACTAAAAAAAAGGAGATGTTGGCATTCTCTTAATTTGTCAGTATTAAGGCACATTTTTTTTTTTTAAGACTGAGAGGACATATATCACTTCTGCAATTCTTGACTTTCATCTATTAATTGAAAGGAAAAGAGTAGTTCTGAATAGTTCTATTTGTATCCACTAGCCGTGGCATATTAACTTAGTATTTCTGAGGCACTTGGCTGTAGGTGGGTGGCCGACCCTACATTACATAACTACTATAATGTGAACTTGAATAACTGTCCAAGCCAGTTGGGAATGTTATATATGAATCTTAAGTAATAAACCAGTGTGAAAGCTGGTTGAAATGCTTTGGGATAATGAAAGCAAATGTTAGCCTATAAACACCTGTTTTGCATTTATATAGGCATGTCCTGCTTTATATTGTATCATACTCCCCTGCATTTTTCACCAATTCCACAATCCAGGAGTGTGTAGTTATCGATGCACATGTGTGTGTGTTGAGCGTACATGTGCACTCACACAATACATGCTAGGTTAGGTGGAGTTCTGTAGAAGATGAAAGAAATTTCTTGTTTACTGTGAGGTACTTCTACGTACTAAAGACATAGATAAGAATGTTCAGTGCAGTGTTATTTATAAAAAAACAAAACAAAACAAAAACTAGAATCAACTCATATGGTCATGAATGAACATATTAGTATATAGTTACAATGGAATGCTGGCACACAAGATGGAGCAGGAACTTGAAATAGCTTGCATTGTTTGGGCTGGCATCTTGCACTGATGCCATCCTTCATCTGAACAACATGCCCCAGAGAGCCACTAGTCCCAGACTGGGGAGATATGTGTGGAGGAACAGAACCTAATACACAGTGTACATTTAGGTCCAGTCAATCCAAACTGAGTGCCACAGAGCCAGAACTGACTCGCAAAACTGTGAATGAAAAATAAAATGTTGTTGTTTTAAGTCATGGATATCAGGCAGTAATTTGTTAAGTAATATAGTAAAATCTGACATTTTAGTATTTATAGAATTATAAATATTTTCTATTTTGTACTATTTTTTAGTTCTGGTAAAGTGTATTTTTTAAAGTTCATTTATTTATTTATTTTTGAGAGAGGCAGAGAGAGAGAGAGAGAGAGAGAGAGGCAGAGAGAGGGAGACAGATAATCCCAAGCAGAGAGAGAGAGAGAGAGAGAGAGAGAGAGAGAGAGAGAGGCAGAGAGAGGGAGACAGATAATCCCAAGCAGTCTCCATGCTGTCAGTGCCAAGTCTGATGTGGGACTTGAACTCACAAACTCATGGGATCTTGACCTGAGTTGAAATCAAGAGTGGGTTGCTTAACTGACTGAGCCACCCAGGTGTCCCAAGGGTATTTTCATAACAATTTGTCCATTTCACTATATAGCCTAATTTATTTTATAAAGCCTTCGCTATTTTTGTTACCTTATTAATGTTTGCAGAATGTAAAAGTGTTCCCTTTTACATTCTAAAAACTGATTATTTATGTATTTTTCCTTTTTTTTTTCTTGATCATTGATTAGTCTCACAGGGGGTTGATAAATTTTATCAGCTTTTTAAAATTATCAATATGTATCTTAATGAGACTTGCCATAGTATGGCTGTTGTCTAATTCAATATTTTATATCATCTAGTGCTTTTTATTTCCTTCCATTTTATTTGTGTTCATTTTGCTTTCTCTTCAGTCTTAGCTTCCTAAAGCATGTACTTGAGGCTATAAATTTTCTTCCCCAAAATTCCAGCATGTTGTCAATATGTCTATATTTCTCTTTGCTCAAAAATATGTTATATATATATTTTTTATAAATTTTTTTAATGTTTATTCACTTTTGAGAGAGAGACAGAGAGCAAGCAGGGGAGAGGCAGAGAGGCCGGGAGACACAGAATCTGAAACAGGCTCCAGGCTCTGAGCTGTCAGCACAGAGCCTGACGTGGGGCTTGAACTCACGAGCCACAAGATCATGACCTGAGCCGAAGTCGGCGCTTAACCAACTGAGCCACTCAGGCGCCCCCAAAACATATCATATATTTTAAGTACAATGTCTTATATACAATTAGTAAACTGTTTGCTGTACTTCCTAAATATTCTAAATTGTCACCAATATTACATCAATGTTCTATCATTTGCTGAAAGAATTATATAAACATTCCTTAATATAATTGTGTATTCATCTGCTTTTCCTTATAATTCCGTCTGTTTCGGCTCTGTATGTTTTGAGAGAGGCTATGGATTGCTGCATACACATTTAGAATTGTTTGTCTTCTGGTGAATTAAAGTTTCTTATTATAAAGTGTCCTTTTTAATCACTATAGTTTTCCTATTAAAGGCTATGTTTTCTATTAATATCACTGCATAAGCTTCCATTTGTTAGGTGCTTTTTGCTTGTCTTTTTTTTTTCCATATGCTTTTCTGGTCTGTATTGATGAACTTTCTATGTGAGGATCAGAAGAATATGCATTCTGCTTTTGTTAAATGAAGGATTCTATAAATGTCAATTAGATCAAGTTGTTTGATAATGCTATTTAGATCAGCTATATAACTGATTTTCTGCTTGCTATGTCTGTTAATTATAGAGGGGTGATGAAGTCTCCAAGTATAACAGTGAATTTGTCTGCTTCTCCATGAAGATCTAGCAGTTTTTGCCTCATATATTTTGACACTCTGTTATTAGGTGTATATATGCTAATTATTCTTAGAGAATCAAGCACTTTATCACTATTAATGCTTTCCTTTATCAGTGATAATTTTACTGTTCTATATCTGCTTCTTTCTGAAATGAATACTAATATTCCAGTTTTCTTTTGATTAGGGTTTGTATGGTATATCTTTTTCCTTGTCCTTTTAACTTGTGTTTTATATGTTTATTGGGTTTCTTGTAGAAAATATGGAGTCAGGTTTTCATTTTTGTTTCTTATTATATGTGTGTTTGTATTCACTTAAAAAACAGTCTCTTTTTCTTTGATTTAAATTTAATTTTTTATGTGATTCCATTTTATCTCCTCTGTTAGCATATTAATTATATTTTTTAAAAAAAGGTTTTTATTGGTTGCCCAAGGTTTGCAATATACATTTACAACTAATTTGAAACCACTTTCAAATAACACTATATCACATTACATGTAGTGGAGTTACTTCTACAGATAATTCACCACCTCTTTCCATTACTTAGGACTTTGCTGTCATTCATTCCACTGATTCATATACTATAATCATCCAATATATTGTTACTGTCATTACCTTAACAGATCATTATCTTTTAAATCTATGAAAATTTTTAAAAAATAAAAGATTTTACTTTACCTTGATCTATTCCCTCTCCAATGCTCTTTCATTCTTTATACAACACAAGTTTCTGAACTACATCATTTCCTTCTTACTGAAAGGGGACCATTTTTTGCATATCAGCTGTCCATAAATTCCCTCAGATTTTGTTTTGCTGAGAAAGACTTTTTTCTCCTCCATGTTAGAAGAGTGTTTTTACAGAATATAGAATTTTAGTTTGATAATTCTTTTGTGTTCAATGCTTGAAATATTTCACCCTACTCTTTTAATATGCATAGTAAGATAAGAGTCCACAGTAACTCTTTGTTTCTCTATGGTTGTCCTTCTGGCTTCTTCCAATATGTTCTCTTTGTCTTTCATTTTCTGCAGTTTGACCTTGATATGCCCAGATATAGATTTTGGTATTTATTGTTTGGTGTTCTTTGAACTTCATGGGTCTGTTGTTTGATGTCTGCCACTAATTTTGGAAAAATCTTGGCCATTATCACTTCAAATATTACTTCAGCTCCATTACCTCTTTCTTCTCCTGTTATTCCAATTATGCATATGTTACACCTTTGAAATTGTCCCAGTTTGTGGATGTTCTGTCCTCTTTTTTCATTCTTCCTTTTTTTCTCTCTTTGAATTTCAAATTGAGAACTGTGTATTGGCATATCTTCAAGCTCAGTGGTTATTTTCTCATCTGTGTCCACTCTACTGATGAAACCATAAAAGATAGCCTTCATTTATGTTACAATATTTCTTCATTTATTTCTAGAATTTCCTGTCAATTCTTATTTACAATTTTCTACTGCTTATATTATCCATATGTTTATATATGTTGTCTATTTCCATTAAAGCCCTTTACATACTAATAAAAAAGGTCCAATCCATTTTGTATAGTACTGATATCTTTGTATAAGAATAAAAAATAGGGGCACCTGGGTGGCTCAGTCAGTTGAGCATCTGACTCTTGATTTCAGCTCAGGTCATGATCCCAGGGTCCTGAGATTGAGCCCTGTATCCAGCTTCCTGCTGGGTGTGGAGCCTGCTTAAGATATTGTCTCTCTCTCTCTCTTTTTCTCTCTCTTTCCCCTTCTCACCCCCACTCTCTCCCTGTCTCTAAAATTAAAAAAAAAATAATTAAAAAATTAAAAGAATAAAGGTTAAATAAAAAGTATCTTATGGTATAGTCATAATTTCCTCCCTTTTTATGTTCATTTTATTCTATTTATCTTAGTTTGTATTTTAAAAATACTTTACCAGAAGTTTCCCTCCATAGTTTTTGAAAGGTAACTATTTTTAGGGGTTATTTTATAGTACTGTTCATAGTGATTATTCTAATTTATAATGTGTCTCTTTGATTTATCAAAATCTAAAAACATTTGGTAATTTTATTATGCCTCCCAGCCCATAGATACTCTCGGGAACTTAGCATACCTTAACTACATTTATTGCTACACGTGGCCATATGTTATGTATGTTTATAAATGTATTAAGTCTCAGAAACATTACTATTGTTTCATACAGTCAATATAACCAATATACTTGCCATGTTCATTGTGCTCTATTTCTTGCATCTCTAACCTTCCATCTTACAGAAGTTTCCTTTTGCTTAAAGAACACTCTTTAGTATTGTCTTTGGAATATCATATTTGTTTGCCCCAATGTCTTTATTTCACCCAAAACTTTGATGTATTTTCCATGGGTATAGAATTTTTGAAAGGCTGTGACCTTTCCTTGTCAATTTGTATATATTGTCTTATTTTTGTTTCCCTTCCCTGTTTCTGATAAAAAGGCAGTTGCCGTTTATTTATGACTTACTTGAATGTATTTTAACTTTTATTCTTTTGCTTTTTTCAAGATTTCTCTTTGTCTTTGGATTAAGCAGTTAACATTTCCTTATCATTTCCTTCCTTCCTTCCTTCCTCCCTCCCTCCCTTCCCTCCCTTCCACTCCCCTCACCCCTTCCTTCCTTACTTTTAACACCTCTGGTAAATGTGTGGCAGTAACATGGTGTGGTTTTAATTTGCACTTCATTGTTGAGCAATGAGAATAGGAAGTTTTTTATAAGTTTATTGGAGATTTGTAAATATTAATCCAAATGCATTGCCTATCATTCTTTCATATTTTTGTGTATTTTGTATAATTTAAATATGAGACATGTGTCAGTCATATGTGTCACAAATATCTCCTTTTACACTGTAGTTTGCCTTTTATTTTTCCGATGGTGTTTTAATGAGCAGAATATAAGTTATTAAATATGATATAGTCATATGTTTTGCTCTTTTATTTCATATTAGTTCTTATTCTTTCCTGTTATGAAGTAATTTTCTACCCAAATCTATAAAATATTTTCCTATCTCTTTTATAACTGCATTATTTTCTTTTTTTACATTAGTCCATCATCCAGCTGAAAGTGCTGTTTTCATATGGTATCAGATGGAAATAAACTTTTATTTCCATATAAACAGTTTTCCCATCAATGTAGTGTGTTAATTACTGATGCTGATAAATGGTCTTTTTAATCAATAAAAAGTATAAACCTAGAACTCCACATATATAGTTGATTGATTTATGTCAATTATGCCACCACAAAAAAAGATGATCTTTTCAATAAATATTACTGTACACTAGACAGACAAGACTTCTGTCTATTTTTTTCCCCAAAGAGTGTGTTTGAAGTCACCGTTTTTATTTGTTTTTTGAGAGTGGGAGGAGAGAGAAAGCATGCATGAGCAGGGGAAAGGGGCAGAGGGAGAGACAATCTTAAGCAGGCTCCATGCTCAGTGTGAAGCCGTACATGGAGCTCAATCCCACAATCCTGGGATCATGACCTGAACCGAAATCAAGAGTTGGCCACTTAACTGACTGAGCCACCAGGTGCTCCTAATGACACCCTTCTGATAAAAGATTTGTTAAACATTCTTTGTAATTCTGTCAAATTAGATTTGTGTATTTTGTGCTCATGTCACCAGGTTCCTGTGTCTTTAGAATTGCTATATGTAACTGAAAAAATCTTTTTTTAGTGTATATTGAGAATTGCATATTCATAATGGTTTTGACTTTGAAAGGTATTTTATTCACTATCAGCACAGATATATATGTTTTATTGTTCACTGTTTTCCCATAGAGCCTTTTTATTCTTTAATTTCTGTACTACTCTTAAGATTTTCTTGCAATTTAATACAATCCAAAAAGGTTCTGTCATTTAAATAGAACATTTTGTGATATATATTCATACATATGATAAAAAAAGATGTTTGTTTCATCTTTCTACTTACATTATTGTGCTTTTTCTGTGCTTATTTTTCTTATTTTATGTGTTTGGGAAATTATTTTTAGTTTTATACTGTTTTATTCTCCTTTCATTAATCTATATTTGTAAAGGTTTAATTAAATTTTAATAGATATGCTGGAATTCCAATGTTAATCAAAACCTCTATGTCTTCTCAACTACATAAGGTCTTTTTTACATTTTTACTCCCAACATTCTCCTCTTTTTATACTCTTATTTGATAATTACTACACATATTTAATTCTGAAGTTATATATTATTATTGTTTTATATAAATATTTATTTGGTTTAAACAAAAATCTACCAATTTCCTTTCTTATATTTCTTAACTTACTTCTTCTTCTCCTGGAATTTCAACTTCTAGAATGTTACCAAATGAAATTGTGTATGTGTAATGAAATATGTAGATTTTCATTTATCTGAAAATCTTATTTAGTTCTTATCCTTGAAAGATGTTATACTGGGTTTAGAATTCTAGATTGGCATTTTTTTCTATGATATCAATAAACCATTCCATTGTCTTATGAGTTACATTATTTGCTGTACAATAATTCGTGTTAGTTCAATTCCCTGGCTTCCCATACTGGGAGAGGCAGTCTTCCATGGGCCCTTAGCATCCTGCATGTCCTTGCACAGTGTTCCAAACTGCAGGCTTATCTGTCTCTTGATGCTGAGCTATTTCCATAATGAGTTACATAGGCAATTAAGTAGATCAAGGTGACCACAGAATGATTGCTTGTAGCTTCTTGCTACCCAGGCAAGGGTACTGGTTCTTCATTGTCAGATACCAAAGGTTCTGAGCCTTTTGCCTCATGTTCCTCAGGTGTGTTCAACTCATTGACTGCATAGCCTCTAACTGGTACTTATGAGCCAGAGAACTAGTGCAACCATACTGAAACTCTTGCTGTCTTTCTGTAATAAACTGTCTTCCCGTAATCTCTTCTGTTTCACTCTGTTAACAAGGATGAAGATGTGGCAGCCCAACATTTTAGCTTGCTCTTGGAATCTTACTTTGTTTGCTACATGAGCTTTCATATTTGTCATCACTTCTATGGAATTCTAAGCTATTATTTCCTATTACATTGCCTCTTCTCACTTACTTTGCCTTATCCTTTAGCATTTAATTAATTCATCTAATTACCTTTATGTTACACTTAATCTTAGCCAAAAGGCTGAGAAGGAATAATTATCTTTATGTTAGACTCCTCTGTATCCTCATGTATCTATCTTTATTACCTTTTACTCCAAAAGTTTGTCTCATTTTACTCCATTATAAGTAATTTCCCCAAATTCTAATAATGAATTCTACTTTAGCTGGGTGGAATATGTAACTTAACTCGTTCATTTTAAAATTTTTGTATTTTAATATCTATGTATTATGCCATTATAAAATCTACCTGGTCATTTTTATAATTGCGTTATCAATTAATTCTTTTATCACTTAAAGCACTTGAAATAGACTGTGCTCATATTATAAATCTGACATTTCTATAACTGAATATGAGGCCTAATTCTTCTGACTAATGTCTCTGCTGACACCTGGTGATTATCTTCTTGTGATTTTCAAGTTTAGATAATTAATTCGGTTTAGCAGATGTTAAACTCTGGAAATTAATAACGGATGAGTTAAGGCTGAATTTCCTTGCATTTGTTCTTTCCAGGTACACCACTGGCATGGAAACTATGTATTGTGTATTAGAAACCCACTTTATATATAAAGAGAAATGAGCCTAAAAGCAAAGGGATGGAGAAAGATATACTATTAATTTAAAATAGTGTTAATTTAAAAGCAGTAAGAGTAGACATATTAATTCCAGACAGAGCCTAATTCAGAGCAAGAAAAGTTATCAGGTATAAAAAGGGTCATTACATAAAGGGGTTAATTATCCAAGAAAACACCAATCTTTAATGTGTGTGTGCCTAAATTAGAGCATAAAATACGTGAGGCAAAAACTCATAGGATCGCAAGGAGAAACAGATGAATATACCATACTTGGAGACTTCAACAGCCCTCTATCAGAAAAGAACACATCCAATAGGTAGAAAATCAGTAAGAACATAGTTCAACTTAGGAACAACACAAAGCAATTGGATATAATGACATCTATCAACTACATCATCTAACAAAACAGAGTACACATTTTCCCATGCAATATTCACCAAGAAAGACTACATTCTGGTCCATAAAACACCTTAACACATTTAAAAGAGTAAGAATCAAGTAATGTCTGCTCTCAGACCACAGTGAAATTAAACTAGAAATCAGTAATAGAAAGATAATTGGAAAACCACAAAATACTTGGAGATTAAACAACATATTTCTAAACAGAATATGACTCATAAAACATTTCAATAAAAGTTTTTAAATTTTTGAATTAAAAGAAAATGAAATCACACCTTATGAAAATTTGTGGGATGCAGCAAACCCATTGCTTGGAGGAAAAAACATAACATTAAATGTATATATTAGAGAAGGAAAAAGATCTAAAATCAATTGCCAAAGATTTCACCTTAGAATACAGAAAAAGAAGAGCAAATTAAATCCAAAGCAAGAAATAATAAAAATTAGACTAAAAATCAACGAAATTAAATCCAGCAGTTCAATTATAAATATCAAGAAAACAACAAAAAATATCTTAAAGGATCAACAAAATCAATAAACTTCTAGCCAAGCTAATTAAGAAAAAAAAACCAAGTACATAGATTACTAATATCATAAATGAAAAAGACAGCAACACTGCAAATCCCATAGACATTAAAAATATAATAAGGGGATACTATGGACAATTCTGTGCCCCCAAATTTGATAACCAAGATGAAATGGACCAATTCCTTGACAGATAAAACCTGCCAAAACTCAAACAAACATAGACAACTTGAATAGGCCTATATATGTATTAAAACAAATTGAATCAATAATTAATAACTTTCCAAAATAGAAACTACCAAGTCTAGATGGACTAATTGGTAAATTCTACCAAAGATTTAAGGGAGAAATTATGCCAATGCTCCACAGTCTCTTTCAAAAGATAAAGCTAGTGGAAACACTTTGAAAGTCATGCTATGAGGCCAGAATTACTCTAATACCAAAATGAGACAAAGACCTTACACGAAAACTACAAACTAATATCTCTTATGATCATAGATACAAAAATTCTCAACAAATTATTATCAAATCTATGCCAACAATGTACAAAAATAATTATATACTACAATCAAGTGAGATTTATGGAAGGATGATTCAACATCTGAAAATCAATTAACATAATGCATCACAGCAACAGGTTAAAACACAGTCAAATCAATATATGGAGAAAAAATATTTGACAGAATCCAACATCTATTCACAATTAAAAAATCTCAGTAAACTACAAATGGAAGAGAACTTCTGTACTTGATAATTAATACCGACAAAACACCTACAGCTAACATACACTTAACAGTGAGAAATCTGAAGCTTTCTCACTAAAAGGAGATACAAGGCAAAGATGTCCCCTCTGACTACTCTTTTTAAACACCGTACTGAAAGTTCTAGCTAATGCAATAAAACAATAAAGGAAATAAAAGGTATATGGATTTGCAGGGAAGAACTAAAACTGTCTTTGCTCACAGATGTCATAATCATTTATGCAGAAAATCCAAAAGAATTGACAAGAAAATTCCTAGAATAAACAATTATAGTAAGGTTGCAGGATACAAGGTGAATATACAAAAGTCAACAGTTTTCATATATACCAGCATAAATAAGTGAGATGTGAAATTAAACACACAATACCACTTAGCAGTACCTGGCTGGCTCAGTTGGTAGGGCATGTGACTCTTGATGTTGGGGTTGTAGGTTCGAGTACTAAAAAATAAAATCTTAAAAAAATACCATTTATATTAATACCCACTAAAATGAAATACTTAGGTATAAATCTAACAAAATATGCACAGGATCTATATGTAAAAAATGCATGACTGTAATAAAAAAAATCAATGAATTGCTAAATAAATGGATAGATTTTCCTTGTTCATAGATAAGGAGACTCCATAGTATGAAGACAGGAGTTCTTCCCTAATCAGTTTACATGTTCAGTGCAATGCCCAATATAAAATCCCAGCAAGTTATTTTGGTATATAGACAAACTGATTCTAAAGTTTATATGGAGAGACAAAACAAAACAGAAAGCCAACATAATTTTAAGGAGAAAAACAAAATTGGAAAATTGATTTTACCAGATATCAACATTTACTATAAAGCTATATAATCAAAACATTGGCAAATGAACGAACAGATTAATGAAACAGCATTAGAGACCCAAGAAATAGATTCATATATGTGTAGTCAACTCAAATGATATTTGGTAAAGAAGAACAGGCAATAATACGATGATACAAAAACAGTCTTTTCACAAGTGGTACTAGAACGACTAGACATGCACATGTTAAAAAGTGAACAAGATACAGAACTTATACATTTAACAAAAATTAACTCAAAGTAAATCACAGATTTAAATGTAAAATACAAAACTATAAAATTCCTACAAGATGATAGATGAGAAACTCTAGATGATCTTGGTTTGTTGACTCTTAGGATGCAACACCTAAGGCACAATCCATGAAAGGAAGAAAGAATAGGCTAGACTTCATTAAAATTAGAAATTTGTGCTCTGAAAAAGACATTTTCAATGAAAAGACATTCCAAAGACTGGGAGAAGCTATTTGCAAATGACACATCTGATAAAGGAGTAATATCCAAAATGTGCAAGGAACACTTTAAACTCAACAATAAGAAAACAAAAACCCTGATTTAAAAATGGGCCAAAGACTAAAAAACACCTCACCGGGGTGCCTGCGTGGCTTAGTGGGTTAAGCATCCGACTTCGGCTCAGGTCATGATCTCACAGTGCGTGGGTTCGAGCCCCGCATCAGGCTCTGTGCTGACAACTTGGAGCCTGGAGCTGCTTCAGATTCTGTGTCTCCCCCTCTCTTTCTCCCCAAAATAAGTAAACATTAAAAAATTTTTTTAAAAAGGCACCTTACCAAAGAAGATATGCAAATGGAATTAAGCAAATGAAAAGATGTTCTAAATTACATGTCACCAGGAAATGCAGATTAAAACAATGAGATACCACTATACACCTATTAGAATAGCCGAAGTCTAGAACACTGACAGAACCAAATGCTGGTGAGACTGTGGAGCAATGGGAATTATCACTCACTGATGGTGAAAAGGCAAAAATTTCACAGCCTCTTTGGAAGACAGTTCAGCAGTTCCTTTTAAGAAACTAAACATAGTCTTGCATACAATATAGTAACTGCATTCCTTGATATGTATCCAAAAGAAGTAAACAGTTAGGTCCACACAAAAACCTGCATATAGATGTTTATAGCAGCTTTATTCATAATTGCCCAAATTTGGAAGCCACCAAAATATTCTTTTAAAAAAAAAAGTTTATTTATTTTGAGAGAGAGAAAGAGAGCAAGTGGGGGAGGGGCAGAGGGAGAGAAAGAGAAACAGAGAGAGAGAGAATCCCAAGCAGGCACTGTACTGTCAGTGCACAGTCTGACAAGGGGCCTGGACTCACGAACAGTGAGATCATGACATGAGTTGAGATCAGGTGTTGGACGTTTAACTGACTAAGCCACCCAGGTGCACCCCCACCCCCGCCAAATATTTAGTAGGTGAATGGATAAATAAACTGTGGTATATCAAGACAATGGAATATGACTCAACACTAAAACAAAATGAGGTATCAACTCTTAAAAAGACATGGAGGAACCTTAAATGGTTACTTCTAAGTCAAAGAAGCCAATCTGAAAAGTCTACATACTGTATGATTCTAACTTTGTGACACTTTGGAAAAGGCAAAGCCATAGAGACTGTAAAAAGATCAGTGGTTGCCAGAGGGTTGTGGGGCAGGGGAGAGGGGTAGATAGAGCACAGAGTATTTTTAAGACAGTGCAACTAGTCTGTATGATATTATAATGCTGGATATATGTCATGATACATTCGCCCAAACTCATAGAATGTATAATACTAAGAGTGAAGCATAATGTAAACTATGAACTTGGAGTGATTACAGATGTGTCAATGTAGGTTTATCAATTGTGACAAAAGTACCACTCCGGTAGGGGATGTTGATAATAGGGAATGTTGTGTATGTGTGGGGGCAAGGAGTATATGGAAAGTATCTATCCTCTCCACTCAATTTTGCTGTAAACCCAAAAGTATTTTTTTTAATTTTATAATGTTTATTTATTTTTGAGAGAAGGAGAGAGACAGACTACGAGCAGGAGAGGGGCAGAGAGAGAGAGAGGGAGACAAAGAATCCAAAGCATGCTCCAGGCTCTGACCTGTCAGCACAGAGCCCAACACCGGGCTTGAACTCACGAACTGTGAGATCATCGCCTGAGCCAGATCAGGCTACTTAAAGAACTGAGCCACCCAGGTGCCCCCTAAAAGTATATTTAAAACAAACTCTATTTAAAGATATAATGCATTTAAGTTCTACTTATAATTTATTTTTTTTCAATATATGAAATTTAAGTTCTACTTATAATTTAAATGGTATATTAAAAAAATGTATTATTGTACCAGAATATGTATAATAGACAGCAAGACACCTTCTGTGGAAAAAGAATTATGAGATCCATTAATCAAAGATTTTATTCCCTTGTTCATTAACGTCTTACTAATCATAATGCACAAAATATATGGTAAATTATTTTTCTCTCTTAACTTGACTACTTTCTAAATAGCTGATTTGGTTGGAAATTGTCTATTAACATGGCAGACCAAATTAAATTGAAGCAAAACATTTTTAAAACATCACTCTAAGTAATGTATTTTATCTGTTGAAAAATTATACTGCCTGTTATGGTTTCTCACAATACTTTAATTACTTTACCCTACAGGGTATAATAGGCTAGAATTCTGAGTATTTTGTAGATATGCATTTATCCGGAATTAACTAATTACCACTGCCAATGAAATGTAAAATTCTCTGTCCTTATTTTATGGACTTATTCAAAGTACATGAGACACTCTTTTGAAACATTTTCTTCTTTTGTCTCTGGGAATGCAGACTCTCCTATTTCTCCTTTCACCCCCCCCCTTTTTTTTCAGTGCCCTTTTCTCATTCTTTTTCATCTTTCTAACTTTAGAGACCAGTTCTTGAGAAAGTGTTTTTCACTTGATATGAAATTATGCCCACCCAACACCAAGACTTGACATTTTTTTTATACCTTCGGTATTCCTAAATTATGTCTTCAAAACATTTCCTTGAACTCCAAAATTTCACATCCAGTATCCTTCATAGCATGTCCATATAGAAGTTTAATAGAAAACCTGTGTATAATCAAATTTTAACTATTGATTTCACCCCAACCTTTTGATCTTCCATCTGTCTACATCGCAAGATAAGTGAGAAATTAATTCTTCCATGTTTCTTCAACAAAAACTGTAGAATTATACTGAAGTCCCCTCTGTTTCAAACTCACATCCTATCCACTGAAAATCTATTAATTAAGATACCAAATATGATTCCCTTTCACTGTATCTATGGTTATTACCTTTGTCTAAGGCAATATCAGCACTTTCTAGGACTAGCCTTCCAACAAATATCTTACTCTAATATAGTCTATTGTCAAAACTACAGCTAGTATAAATATTTAAAACTGGTAAATGAAATTAAATTCTTCTTGAAGAATCCCAGAGCGGTTGCACCAGTTTGCATTCCCACCAACAGTGCAAGAGGGTTCCCCTTTCTCCACATCCTTGCCAACACCTGTTGTTTCTTGTGTTGTTGATTTTAGCCATTCTGAAAGGTGTAAGGTGATATCGCATTGTAATTTTTATTTGCATTTCCCTGATGATCAGTGATGTTGAGCACCTTTTCATGTGTCTGTTGGGACATCTGTGTATCTTCTTTGGAAAAATATCTATTCATGAATTCAGCCCATTATTAATTGGAATATTCTTTTTTTAGATGCTGAGTTTCATAAGTTCTTTATATATTTTGGATATTAACCCTTTATCAGATATGGCATTTATAAATATCCTCTCCCATTCCATAGGCTGCCTTGAGCCTTGCTGATTATTTCCTTCACTGTGCAGAAGTTTTTATCTTGATGAAGCCCCAATAGTTTATTTTTCTTTTGTTTCCCTTGCCTCAAGGAAAAGTTAAAAATAGAACTACCCTATGATACAGCAATTGGAGTACTAGGTATTTACCCCTCAAAGGGATACATGCATATAAACCCAATGTTTATAGCAGCATTATCTACAATAGCAAAATTATGGAAACAGCCCCAGTGTCCATCAACTGATGAATAGATGAAGAACATGTAGTGTATATGTGTGCATACACACACACACACACACTATATATATATATATATATATATATATATATATATATATATATATATAATTGAATATTATTCAGCCATAAAAAAGAATGAGATCTTGCCATTTGCAAGGACATGGATGGAGCTAGAGAGTATTATGCTACGCAAAATAAATCAGTCAGAGAAAGACAAACACCATATGATTTCACACATATGTGGAATTTAACAAACAAAACAAGCAAAGGGAGAGAGAGAGAGAGAGAGAGAGGAAATTAAGAAACAGGCTCTTAACAGTAGAAAATAAACTGATGGTTACCAAAAGGGAAGAGAGTGGAGAATGGGTTAAATAAGTGATGGAGATTAAGGCATGCACTTACTGTGATGAGCACCAGGTGTTAAAGTGTTGAAATTTACTGTACCCCTGAAATTAATATTACACTATATGTTAAGTAACTGGAATTCAATCAAAACTATAAAAGAAAAATGAAATTTTTCTTGTGTTTAAAACCTAGTAAATCCTCATATTGCTCAAAATAAAACCCAGTGTTCTGCCTCACCCTCCCATCCCTGAACATGGTCTATAAGGCTCTCATAAACCAGCACAGAGTGAACCCTCAGATTTCATTTTCTAGTATTCTTCTTCTTTTGGAATTTCAGTCACACAAGCTTCCTGGAAGTTGACTAAAAATATCAAAAGGACCACCCCGGGGCCTTTTGATTTGCTTATCCTTAATCCTGACTTGCTCTGTGACATCATTTTGAAATCTGCTGAAGTAACAACCTATCACTGAAGCCTGCATAGGTCTTGCAGTAAAAGCAACCTGGAGCAGAGCCACTGAAAACCAATAATGGATATGTGATGAGAAATAAATAAGCCTCTGAAACTGGGGTAATTTGTTACTGTACCATAAAGTAGTCTATCTGCTTTGATATAACATACTATGTAACGGTCTATATTGCTATCTGACACTCTGTGTCATTAATATCATAATTGATCTGGACATTACCTTTGCTAAATTTCTTATTGTATATTTAATATTATACATTTGTATTTATATTTGCTGATTTTCTCTCCTTAACTGAAGCAATACAAGATCTTATGTAAATAAATAATAATAAAGACTTAATCTTATCTAAAGCAGTACAAATATTTTATGTTTTATTTTGTGCCTACTGGCACACAGTAGTAAGTATTAAATACATATATGTAGTTTTACTATTTGTACTGAATAGAAATGTGTCTATATTCCATTTAAAACAATAAGGCAATTAAATACCCTGAGTGAAAAATTCTGAAACTGAACATTCTTAAAATACTTTACCAAAATTTATAGATCTTAGTTTAAACTGGTTTAGTAACCCAGAAGTATCCAGAAGTACTCTAACAAAGTATAATTAAGCACTTTAAAATTATCATCTACTTTTATTATTTATCACCTAATATCACATGAAAGAATAATGCCACTCTTTTAGCATATATTATTAGTACCCAGGTGGGCAAGAAGGGATTTTAAAGAAATTTAGACTGTTAACAGTTGCAAATCTTCTTTTAAGATTTCCTCTTTAAGGCAAATTATGCCATTTAAGCCAGAGCTCAATTACATAAATCATATTCAAGAATACTTTTAAATGTGTATCTCTCCAGTTGTTGCTGGATAGTTAATAACCCACCTAGATGTAGAATTTGTTTTCTACTAAATAGTTATTTTAACCCTTCCAGGACAGTATTTTTTTTCTTAAATTAGACCTAGTTCCCTGGGGTAATAAACATAGTACTTGAAAATCTTTCTTCTGTGAAGTAACTAAGAAAGTGGAAATGCTTTATCAAAGAATACAGTGTTATAAGCAAGGGGAAAAATTACATGAACATTTCAATGGAAATATAAAATTTTTATTTATTATTTATTTATTTTTCAAAAATTTTTAATGTTTATTTATTTTTGAGAGAGACAGAACATGAACAGAGAAGGGGCAGAAGAGAGAGGCAGACACAGAATCCAAAGCAGGCTCCAGGCTCTGAGCTGTCAGCACAGAAGAGTGGGACGTGGGAGTCAAACTCACAATGGGATCATGACCTGAGCCAAAGTTGGACGCTTAACCACTGAGCCACTCAAGCCCCCCATGAGATACAAAATTTTTTAATTGATCAAACTCTACAAAAATATGCTTATATTCACTTTAATGATTGGTGTGTGCATATTTAAATATAATGGATCTTGATCCTGTGGAGATCTGTTAAAATGAAGGAGCATTGTCCTAGATCTACACAATTATACTTTGTGAGGATGACGCAACTCTATTTCTTTTTTTGATTTTTTTGATTTATTTTATTTATTTTTTTGTTTTTAAATTTTTTTAATCTTTATTTATTGTTGAGAGAGACACAGAGTGTGAGCAGGGGAGGAGCAGAGAGAGAGGGAGACGCAGAATCTGAAGCAGGCTCCAGGCCCTGAGCTGTCAGCACAGAGCCCGACCCGGGGCTCAAACCCACGAACCGTGAGATCATGACCTGAGCCGAAATCGGATGCTCAACCAACTGAGCCACCCAGACGCCCCTAAATTTTTTTAAATTAAGCCTATTTATTAACTTAATTATAAATTAAGGGGCATAGAGAGAGAAGGGAGAGAAACCCAAGCAGGCTCAGTGCTGCCAGCACAGGGGCCCAAACTCACGAAACTGTGAGACCATGTCCTGAGCCAAAACCAGGAGTTGGTAGCTTAACTAACTGAGCCACCCAGGCACCCCTCTATTTTTTAGTGTTTATTTATTTTGAGATAGAAAGTGCAACAGTTGGGGAGGGGCAAAGAGAGAGGGAGAGGGAGAATCCCAAGCAGGCTCTACACTCAGCACAGAGCCCGATGCGGGGCTCAATCTCATGACCATGAGATAATGACCTAAGCCAAAATCAGGAGTTGGATATTCAACTGACTGAGCCACCTAGGTGCCCCCAAACAATTCTATTTCTAAAATATTTCCCCTGATGTGTCTAAAATATATTTCTAGTTGAGATACTGTTTCCTGGAATTTACGCATTTGCAGAATGGGTCAGAACTTGGAAAGTTCATTTCTACCTGGCAGGGGAAAAACAAAAACCAGTATTTGTTGGATGGGAATGATGTCAGAGAAATACTTCTAATGAGACAAGGTTACCTGGAATTTAATGACATAAATGTACAAATGCTGGTCCTAGATACAGAAAAAAACTTCAGATATAAGCAAGCAAAAGATTGATATGAGTTTTATAGATAATGTAGGGAGTTTTCAGCTGGGAGCTTCTGACTTGTGATGATTTTGGCTCAAGCCCATTTACTAATATGGATCAAAACATATATTTTTTGTACACCTAGAAGTAGGAGGAATGAAGAAGGGCTAATTCTTTAAAGGATAAAGGAAAAACAGTCACTAATGGTACCTGAGAGAGGGTAGTGTTTCATCACTTTTGTGGTCTGGATAGTGCTGTTGCTTTTGTCTGTGGTTGTTTCTGTCTGTGGTTGTTTTTGTATATGCTCAAACAAGATTAAAGATTGGTCCTGTTTTTTGGTCCACTGATCTACCATGATCAGAGTGGCCCTATTGACATTGGTCTCTAGAGAAAATAGTCCAATTCAACAAGGCCATGGCTTACCTATTAATACAGTAGTCAAGGGCTATGTTTGCTGTCTCTTAGTCAATTCCAAACTTAATATTAAAGGTTATCTATTTTCCCTACTATATTTGTCAATATAGCAACTATGAGAAACCTCATGTTATGCAGATTAAATATTCTGTTTTATATTCTTAATTATTTTACTTTTATGTATTTAAAAATATGATATGGATGTGAGTATTCCTAACCACTTTATTTGGACTTTTTTTTTTCTGATGAACCACTGAAGGACATACATTATCATTAGAGCTTAAATACTGAAATTTGAAAATATACTAGAATTCCTAGCAACATAACTGAGTTTTAGTTTCCTCAACCACAAAATAAGGAGAATCATATCTATATCATAACTGTAGCTAAATTCTACAGTTCATTCTCTATATTAATGGCTTATATCTTACTTTAGTCCTCATTAAAACCTTCAAAAGCTTAATAATATTATACTCATTCCCACTCATTTTTATTTAAAAATAAGTAGAAATTATCCCTGCTAAGTGCACTAATAACATTCTTAATAAGTTGTAATTGTTACTTTCAGTACATCGAAAATAATAAACAATTGTCCTTCGAGGTCCAATTTCCAATTTTGAAATTAGAACTCCTAAATGGTAGGCATCTTTAAAATCTCCCATTCTTATTAGATTTCCTGCCAAATTTTTCATACATCATTAAATTAGAAAGCATAAAAAGTGCTATAAATCTGAAGTAATAGCAGATAAATCCACTGATTTTAGTCATCAGTGATTGAGGGCATGCATTTTAATCAAAGCTTGACCAGTTCCATTGAACTTTAGTCTCTGGATCAGTACCTAATATCAGCCTTATTTCTGATATTTGAGGCAAAAAAGAATAATTGAGACCACTTAGGATTTGTGTATTTCATTCACACATTTTTGAAAGTATATTTTACTTTTTAGAAGAGTTTTAGGTTTCCAGGAAAACTGGAAAGATAGTACAGAAAGTTTACATCTATCCCACACAGATTTTTTTATCCATAACATCTTACATGTTTATTACATTTAATGTACAATTAATGTAATGTAATGTAATACTGATATCTTAACAGTTAACAAAAGTCCATATGATAGTTCTCTCTATAGTCATAGAGATTTATTTAGTTTTTATCTAATGGCCATTTTATGTTCCAGTATCTTATCCAGGGTACTATATTAACTTAGTTGTCATTTATCCCTAGGCTCCTGTAATCAGTTGAATTGTGCCCCCCCCCCCACCAAAACATTGTTAAAGTCCTAACACCCAACTCAGAATATGACTTTATTTGTAGTTAGGGTCTTTACAAAGGTAATCAAATTAAAATGAAGTCATTAAAGTGGGTCCTAACCCAATATGACTGGCATCCTTAATTTTTTTTTTTAAAAAAAAGCAAAAATCAAGGTGATGCTTCTACAAGCCAAGGAATGCCAAAGATTGTCAGGAAGCCAATAGAATCTAGCAGAGAACCATGGAACTGACTTTTCCTCATAGCCCCTCACAAGGAACCAATTCTGCCGACATCTTGATCTTGACTTATAATCTCCAGAGTTGTGAGACAATAAATTTCTGTCATTTGTATCTCTCACTTTGCGGCACTTTGTTATGACAGCTATAGCAAACTAACACAGCTCCTCTTGTCTACAATAGTTTCTAAGATTTTCTTGATCTGATGCCTTTGACAGCTTTGAAGAGTACTGATTAGGTAGGGACTTTGGAGGATGCTTGAGATTTGTATGGTGTTTTCTCATAAATGGACTGATGCTATAGGTCTTTGGGAGGAAGATAACCCAAAAATGAGATGCTATTTTTGTCACATTCATACTAAGATTACATACTATCAACATTATTTTTCAAAGTTGATAGCGAATCTCTTCCCCTCCTTTTCACACTGTACTCTAGAACAATTTACTATGCACAGGTTAAACTTAAATTACACTCTCCTCTTCAACAGCAATATCTCTATATAAATTATTTGGAATACTTTTTCACATGAAATTTATACTATTTTATTCCTTTTGTTCTTCAAATTGTTCCAGATTTGATTATTGGGAACACATTAAGTTGGCTCACATACCTCTTTTACAACACAATCTCATTAATAAGTTACCTGTTTTTCCTCCGAACACTTTCTTACTTTCTTATACTCTAGATGATCCTGGCTTATCTTGTAATTTTTTTTTTCTGAGTCATACAATCAGTCATTTCTCAAAGAGGCTATGATTCATTTTATTAGAGAATGGTATTAGAGAATGATGATACAGTAGTATACCCAGACAATAGAATATTATTCAGTTATATAAAAAAAAATGTGATCTGAGCCATGAAAGACATGGAGAAACCTTAAATGCATATTAGTAAGTGGGTAAAAAAGTCTGAATAGATTAAATACTGTATGATTCCAACTATATGGCTCTCTGAAAAACAATCTATAGAGACAACAAAAAAGATCAGGGATGTGAGGTGGGATGGGGACTGGTGAGAAAAGATGAATGCACAGAGCACAGAAGATTTTTAAGGGCAGTAAAAATGCTCTGTAAAATATTATAATGATGATATTTGTCATTATACATTAGTCCACATCCATAAAATGTATAATGCTGAGAGTGAACTATAATGTAAATTATGGACTTTTAGTGATAATGATGTGTCAATGTAGGTTCATTCCTGGTAGGAAAAAATTAAATGCCATTCTGTATAGTGATATTGATAATAGGGAAGGCCTTACATGTGTAATGGCAGGGGATATGGGAAGTCTCTGTACTTCCCTCTGAATTTTGCTATAAATCTAAAACTGCTCTAAAAAATAAAGTCTTTTTAAAAAATCTTGTGAATAAAGTTTGAGAGTCTTAAGAATGCTCTAATTTTTATTTATAATCTCAGTATAACATGATACTTTACCTTAAGTAGGTACTCAATAAAAGTTTATTGAATAGACTGTCATGGACAAAACACATTTTGACCTAATTTTAAATAACCAAAGGTATTCCCAGCTCACATCTCATTGCTTGCACAAAATAGTTCTCAATAAATATATTTTTTAAATTAGTGAGTATACTAATGAATAAACTTTCAATTTTATTCTTACATTTACAGAATCTCACTCAAAATAGGTATTCTACGATTTCTTAGCTCAATACTGTTATTCTTCTGACATCTCCCTTGGTAAAATATATGTAGTCCTAGTCATAGAAAAAGATCTTTGGGAGGGAAAAGCTGCTGAAATCTATTTAGACTTAGGTTAATTACACCACTAAACTCCCTAACATTTCATATTTGAAGTGAGAAGCTTAGAGTTTACCTAATTCTTTTCAAATATCCTAATAAAAAGTAAAAAATACTATAATTTATGTGGTACATTGCTTTTCACTTAATAGTCTTATTTTTAATTATAAGGCAACTAAAATGATTTTCTGCTAAAGATTATTAGTACTACTGAGGAAAGATTAACCAGACTAGAAAATATTTTCCTGAAGAGGTTATACTAAAAACTAGCCAGTAATGTCAATATAATTTTTTCTCTTTTGTAATCTTCAGTTTTTTTTTTCTGCATATCAGAAATGTAGTTAAGAGAAAAGATGCTTGAATTTATACTTTGGTATAATCACCCTGAAGAAACTTCTCTCTACCAATTATGACTTTGATACAAACAAGGACCATTGGGTCACTGTGATACTTCTTCCGGTGAAGCAACCAAAATTGATGTTCTCCCCAAGACTCAGTAACTGAATGTTCTTGTGGTTCCAACACATTGCGTTAGAAATAGGTATTTCCAAACTGTGTTTGACTGGACCAACACGCAGGAAAACAGAGGACCTGCTCCTAAAGAAACTGTTACGGGAAGAAACATTTCATTTGTTTCTGGGTTTTATTGATAGTCACCATGTTTTTTCTGCCTATATCTCATATGTTTTCTCATAGCACTTCTTCTAAATACCATAGGTTACTCAAACAGTTATTTAATCATCAGCCTTGAGAAATACAAACTATAATTCCCATTTTCACTCAAAGGATCAGATTTATTATATAGAATATATGCACAACGTGCCTTTGAGGAGGCTGGGTATGCAGAAGAGTCCATTTAGAGAGTATCTTATTCCATGTCTTGGCTCAGCAGACCTTTCTGATTCAACGCCCTTTTCCATACCCACCAGTTCTCTTTCCTTAAGTTAGTGCAAAGTATAGCAAATTCAAAAGAAAAAGATGGAAATTCTGTCACAGTTGCAAAAGCTGGAAAGGCAGCAGTGCCACTCCAAGGGATCAACAATGGTACCTGGCCTTCTTTTTCTGAGAACTTAGCTAAAATACTGTTTCTTGACTTGCCCAGATATGACTAGCTCCTGAAAGAATAGCCCTTACTAGTGACAAGAAGTCCAGGAGAATACACATGTATTCATTTTCGGGATGTAACTATCAGAAGGACTGGAAATGCTCCATTTCAGGAAAACTGAAGTCTGGTGAATCAAGAAATCCTCTGTACCTCAGCACACTGTGTAGGGATGCAAAATCATAATTGGGAATAATATACAATAACCTGTCACGGAGACCAGAATCTTGTAAGTACACATGGTCAGCATAGACCCTTCTTGCAGAGAGGAACTGAAAGATCACTTGGCAAACATAACAACATTATGAGAAAAGTTAAGAAAGTTAAATATTAAATGATGCAATGCTCTCACCGCAGGGATGACCTTAGTGTAAAGCAACAAAAAGATATTAATAGTTCAGCTACTCAGTTTCTAAGATAGCAGGTTGAGACTCCTGCGAGTCAGAGAGTATTTAAAAGAATTTAAATTAAAATACAAAAAAGTCTTAAAAATATTTGAAGGTCTAACAAAATATATATTTGGAACCACAATCAGCATCCTCCCTGCTCACAAATAATATTTAAATAAAAGGAAAAACAAACATTTTAAAACTCTTGGCAGGAACAACCAACTCCATCCACAAGCCTATAACATACTGGCAGTTATCTATTTGTATCTTGGCATATAGCAATTTGGAATTAGATATTTTAGGTTTATTGAGCACACTATAACTAGCTATGGCTAAGATCCTGTCTGTACACATGTTAACATAATCAGTTGACAGCGTTACCATGGGTCTAGGGGCTAGACTCTCTTTCAGGTGACGTTTCTATCCTTCTTTTGAACCTCTATGCAGTGCATTTGTAGTTCATAGGTATTTCTAGTTGATTAAGTAATAGTTTTCAAAATTTATGAAAAATATCACTCTCCCTTTTCAGTCTACAAATAAAAAAGACACTGAAATATGGCCCAACTATGACACTTTTGTTGCATTTTAAACAACTAACTACTATCCTGTTACAGAATGCAGAAGTTTGTAAGCAGAATCTCAGGTGGTCTGTTTTCATCCAATATCCAAATACCTGGCCTCACGAAAAGCTTAGAAAATAACGTGGAAACATCTTTGTAGACTGGAGACACTAGGTAACAGCCTGCTAACTAGAGGAACGATTGGCCTAACGCCTGTGATGTTAAATCCTGGTGAGCTGCATCTGCTACTTCAGAGATTTTGCCATCAAATGTCCTTACTACAGACAATGAAGTAGCAAAAAGCAAATTAAAATCCTAAAGACAACCACCCAATTAATCAGACTAATTTTAAAGTTATCACAAGCACACCCACTAATGCATTTTTGAAAGCTCCCCATGGGTTGCTTAATCCTCTGGTTACCAATGGCCTACTAGACCATAACAACTGTCCTAAGTTGATGTTCCTTATTCCATTAAGTGGTGCACCCAAAAGCTCTCAATAGAATATACTTTATACTGATACTAAAGTACTGTTTAAGATGAATCCACAAAAATGGTTATTAACAAAGGTGGTATAGTATGAGGATATTAAAACAATGAATAAATATGAAATAAGATATCTGGAGGAATGACAAAATAAATTAATAAAAAATAATCTATAATGATAAAATTCCAAGCACTCTGAAAAATGGCTAAATTTGTATTGTTCAAGATATTCAACCTTCATGTAACTGTTACCAATTCTCAGTGCAGAGCTGCAGAGCTCTGCAAGGAAAAAAACACAAATAATTGGTATTTCAATATGAGTTAAGAGAATTTCAAAAAATTTGACATGGTGAAGATATATAGGAGAATTTGAAAAATATATAATACATAATGAAAACTATGAATTTATTTTTAGAGCAAATTGCCAAAGAATTGTAATTGACTAGTTATATGCAAAGAACAACAAGAAACTGTCAGAAAAGTTTATCACTTCCTCAACTTATGTAAGTCTTATGTAAGGATCTAAGCAATATTAAATTAAATACTATTTAAGGACTAAAAATATTTTTATCACTTCATTACGTACCAGAAAAGTGATTCTTTTTTCACTTTGTAACATTTCATTTATGACATCATCCGGCACATTTGATGTAACAATTCTCTCCACACACAAAATTTTCATTCTTTGCTTATGAACCTATTATTTTTGATTTTTGTATTCTATTTTGGCTACACCAGTTTACATTCCCACCAATAGTGTACAGGAATTCGTTTTTCTCTACATCCTCACCAGCATTCATTCATTATCTCTTCCCTTTCTAACAGGTATGAGGTAATATTACTGTGGTTTTGATTTGCATTTCCCTGATGATTGGTGATTTAGAGCACCTTCTCATGTACCTATTGGCCATTTATATCTCATATTTGAGAAAATGTCTATTCATTTATTCTGCCCATTATTTATTCAAATTTTTTTTGTTTGGTTGTTGCTATTGAGATACAGGTGTTCCTTATATATTTTGGATGTTAATCCCTTATCAGATAGATGATTTGCAAATATTTCCTCCCATTTGGTGTTGCCTTCATTTTCTTGATAGTTTCCCTTCCTGTGCAGAAGCTTTTTAGTTCAAGATATTTCCATTTGTTTATTTTTACCTTTGTTGCCTTTACTTTTGATATCAAATACAAAAATATCATTGCTAAGATCCTCGTCAAAGATTACCTCTTATGTTTTCTTCTAGGAGTTTCATGGTTCAAATCTTACGTTAAAATTTCTAATGCATTTTGAGTTGATTTTTGTGTATGGTTTAAAATAGGTGTCCAGCTTCATTTTTTGCATGTGGCTGTCCAGTTTTTTCCAACACTGTTTATTGAAGAGACTATACCTTCTCCATTGTATGTTCCTAGCTCCTTTGACATAAATAGACCATATATGTGTGTGTTTATTTCTGTTCCATCAATCAATGTGACTTTAGGCAATACCATATTGCTTGATTACTATAACCTTATAATACAGATTGAAATCAGAAAGTGTGATGCCTCCTTTGTTCCTCTTACTCAAGATTACTTGGGCTATTTAGGGTCTTTTGGATCTTACAATCTGTTATTGAAAAACTATCAAAACATGTTTGAACTTAAGATACTGTCAAATTCTTTATTCAAAATTAAAGTTATATTATTAGGGAACAAAAATTTTTACAGCATATACTGTGATAGGGATATTTAAATATAATGTTTGAGGGGCGCTTGGGTGCCTCAGTCGGTTAAGGGTCAGACTCTTGGTTTTTGGCTTAGGTCATGACGTCGTGTTTTTGTGAGTTTGAGCCCCATGTCAGACTATGCAGGCAGTGTGAAGCCTGCCTGGGATTCTCTCTCTCCTTCTCTCTCTGCCCCTCTCCCACTTGCACTGTGTCTTTCTCTCTCAAAAGAAATAAACTTTAAAAATAAATAAAGATAATGTTTGATGTTTACTATTTGTGAAGATTAAATTCCTTCTAATTTTTGTTAATAGAAAAGCTATATTTATCCCATGAATTTTAGTGCTGGCTGTGGGTGGTATGTCTTTGTGTGTATTCGATTGTCTGGTTTGTGGCTACCTACTTTGTAAAAAATTATTTTTATTAATTTATGAAATGTCCCAAGCATAGAGATAAGCTTATATGATAATATGGAAAATATCAATTTATCTGCCATTCTTTCAAATTCTAATATTATGCTATTCATATTCATCTTTCTAAAAAGATAGGTATACATAAAAAATTACAGATATGAATATAATAGATTTCATATTTCTTTTCATTCTCCCTCCTCCACAAGGCTATACTCACATTTCCAGTCACTGTTGTTATATTTGTTTTGCATTTTGGTTCTTATTTCTACATAGTTATATATCAACAAAGTCATTGTGCAATTTTTAATGAAACAGTGCATAAATAACACCCTTCAGCTCATATAATTCAGCCACTTGATTTTTCCAACCAACATTATACTTTGAAATTTGACTATTCAAGTTACCATTAGATTTTTTAGATTGTCCATACAAATATATGTAGCTCTGAATTATTTGATTACTGCATATGCCTTCCTCCATGAATATAATTCTGTAAATATATATTTGTTGTTTTCTCTTTATTCCAACTTCTTATATTACATTTACTATCGTGTTTTGTTACAATGAAGGACTGCTCTTCACACTCCTCTATTTATTTTTTTTAAACCAGCAATGTTGTTTTGTTCTTTTTAAAAGTTGCATTTTCTTATAACTTTTAAATTGTGGTTATATAAACATACATAAAAATTACCACTTTAATAATTTTAAGTGTACATTTCAGTGGCAATAAGCACATACTAGTTTTATTTTCATTCAGTTCAAATACTTTTTAATTTCTTCTTAGAATGCATCTTTGATCCATGTGTTGCAAGCGAATTAATTTCTAAATATTTGCTTATTTGCTTTTTTTATATTTTAATTTTATCTGTATTTATTTTTGAGAGAGAGAGTGCGAGCAGAGGAGGGGCTGAGAGAGGGAGACACAGAATACTAAGCAGCTCCAGGTTCTGAGCTATCAGCACAGAGAGTGACAGGGGTGGGGGTGGGGGGTGGTTCAGACTCAGGAAAGCAAGTTCATGACCTGAGCCAGAAGTCAGATGCTTAACCGCCTGAGCCACCCAGGGGCCCCAATATTTGGTTCTTTTTTATCTTTTTATTTCTTATTTCTAGTTTAATCAATTTTGATCTAAAAACATACTTTGTAAACTCTCCATCCATTTAAATTTTTTACAGTGTGTTTCACAGTCTGGAGTTTGGTGTATTTTTGTGAATGTTCTATGTTAACTTGTGGGGAAGGTAATCTGTTGTGATACAGTATTGCATGAATGTCAACTAGGCCAAATTAATTAATGGTATATTCAGGTCAACTATGTCCTTACTGAATATTTTCTTGATTGATCTATTAATTACTGAAATAGGGCACTGAAGTTACCAGTTATATATAATAATATACAATATATTTATGTAACATATTATATATAATTATATAATTAACCAAGTTGCTTGGTTTTTCTTTTCAGTTCCAGAGTTTGGGTCTCATATCCTTTGCCACTTTTGTCATAGACATACATATCTGGATTTTTATGATTTCTTAGAAAACTAACTCCTTTCTAATTATATAATTCTCTTGTTATCTCTGACAATTTTCTTGATACTAATTTTGCTTTTTTTCTTAAGTTAATATAGTAACCATAAATCCTTTGATTACTGTTAATATGGTATACGTCTCTCCATACATTTACATTGAACCTATCAGAATCTTTATATTTTAGGTACAATTTTTGTATTCAACATGTACTTGGTTTCAGTTTTTTTATTTACTCTGAAAATCTCTGTCTTTTAGTGGATATATGTTGATCACTAACCTTTAATGTGATCAGTGATATAATTCAGTTAATAGCTACCATGCTTGTAAGTGTTTTTTTATTTTTGCATTTGATCTTTGGTTCTTTTTTTCCTGCCATGTTTCCCTGCCTACTCTGGGTTTAATTGAGCATTTTATATTATTCTATACTTAAAAATAATATTTTTAATGGCTGCCCTAGAATTTTCAATATAAATTTGAAGTAGTACAAGTCAATCTTCAAATAACATTATACCAGCTCATGTATAGTGCAGGTACCTTATAACAGATCATTCTTGATTCCTCTTTCCCAACATTTGTGGACTCCTATCATTTAACTCAGTTAACTCTATGCTTTAAATGTCCAACACATCATTACTGTTGTTATTTCAAATACTGTACTCATTAAATCTTTACATTCATTAAGAATAAAAATTAAGGGGTGACTGGGTGGCTCAGTCAGTTAAGCATCAGACTTGTGATTTCGGCTCAGGCCATGAACTCAGAATTTGTGGGACTGAGCCTTACGTCTGGCTCTGTGCTGACAGCCCAAGCCTGCTTGGGATTCTCTCTCTACTTCTCAGTCTCTCCCCTGCTTGCTCTCTCTCTCTCTGTCTCTCTAAATAAATACATGTTTAAAAAAAGAATAAAAATTAAAATACCTTTTTTTAATTTCATATATTCATTATCCAATAATCTTTTCTTTGTATGGATTGATGTAGCTGACATATTTTCCTTCTCCATGAAGACCTCCTTTTAACATTTATTGCAAGTCAAGTCTGTTGGAGATGAATTTCCTCAGTTCTTCTTGGTCAGAAAGTTTTCTTCCTCCTTCATTTAAATAGGAAAATTTATCTGGCATAGATTTCTAGGTTTCTGGTTTCTTTCTTCCAACACTTTAAAATTTCATTCTACTCTTTTCTTGCTCATATGGTTACTGATGAGGAATCTACTTTATTCTTTATCCTTGAGTTTTCTCCCACTATTCTTTCAACATCTTCCCTTTGTCTTTGATTTCTTGCTGTTTAAACATGCTTATATTTTTTTGTTTGTTTGTATGTTTGTTTGTATTTCTCCTGCTTGATGTTCAGGGAACTTCCTTAACCTGTGAGTTTCTATCATTCACTTTAGAAACTTCTCAACAACTCTTTTTTTTTAATATACATAGTATCCTTTGGATAAATATCTAGTAGTGCAATTGCTGGGTTGTAGGGTAACTCTACTTCTAATTTTTGGAGGAAAATTCATACTGTTTTCCAGAGTGGCTGCACCAATTTTCATTCCCACTCAGCAGTGCAAAAGTTTTCCCCTTTTCTCCGCATCCTTACCAAAATCTGTTGTTTCCTAAGTTGTTAATGTTAGCTATTCTGACAGGGGTGAGTTCTTTATAGATTTTGGATACTAACACTTTATCTCATATGTCATTTGCAAATATCTTTTCCCATTTTGTTGGTTGCCTTTTAGTTTTGTTGATTGTTTCCTTTGCTGTGCAAAAGATTTTTATCTTGATGAGGTCCCAATAGTTCATTTTTCCTTTTGTTTCCCTTGCATTGGGAGACATGTCTGGTAAGTAGTTGCTGCAGCCAAGGTCAAAGAGGTTGTTGCCTGTTTTCTCCTCTGGGATTTTTATGGTTTCCTGTCTTACGTTTAGGTTTTTCATCCATTTTGAGTTGATTTTTGTGTATGGTGTAAGAAAGTGGTCCAGGTTCATTCTTCTGCATGTCACTGTCCAGTTTTCCCAGCACCACTTGCTGAAGAGAAATTTTTCCATTGGATATTCTTTCCTGCTTTGTTGAAGATTAGTTGGCCGTACAATTGTGTGCCCATTTCTGTGTTCTTTATTCTGTTCCCTTGATCTATTTGTCTGTTTTTGTGCCAGTACCATACTGTCTTGATGATTACAGCTTTGTAATACAGCTTGAAGAGCAGATTTGTGATGCCTCCAGCTTTGGTTTTCTTTTTCAACGTTACTTTGGCTATGTGGGGTCTTTTGTGGTTCCATACAAATTTTAGGATTGCTGGTTCTAGCTCTGTGAAGAATGATGGTGTTATTTTGATAGGAATTGCATTGACAGTGTAGATTTCTTTGGGTAGTATCAACATTTACAAAAATGCTGATTCAAAGGGGCACACACATGCATCCCAATGTTTATAGCAGTGCTATCAATAATAGCCAAATATGGAAAGAGTCCAAATGTCCATTGACTAATGAATAGATTATATATCACATATACAATGGAATATTACTTGATCAAAAATAATGAAATACTGCCACTTGCAATAACATGGATGCAACTAGAAAGTATAATTCTAAACAAAATCAGTCAGAGAAAGATACATATCATATGATTTCACTAACATGTGGAGTTTAAGAAACACAACATATGAACATAGGGAAATATGAACATAGGGAAGGAAATTAAGATAAAAAGAGAAAGGAAGGCAAACCATAAGAGATTCTTAAATACAGAGAATAAACTGAGAATTGCTGGATGGGTGTTGGGTGGGGGTATGGGTTAAATGGGTGATGGGCATTAAGGAGGGTACTTGTTGGGATGAGCTCTGGGTGTTGTATATGAGATGATCCACTAAATTCTACTCCTGAAAATAATATTACACTGTATGTATTTATTTTTTATGTTTTTTAAAATTTAAATCCAAGTTAGTTAACATAGAGTGTAATAATAGTATCAGGAGTAGAATTTAGTTATTCATCACTTACATGTAACACTGAGTGCTCATCACAAGTGTCCTCCTTAATATTCATTGCCCATTTAGCCCATCCTCCACCTGCCTTCCCTTCAGCAACCCTCAGTTTGCTTTCTATAGTTAATAGCCTCTTATGGTTTGCCTCCCTGTCTTTTTTTCTTTCTTCCCCTATGTCCATCTGTTTTGTTTCCTAAATTTCACATGAGTGAAATATTTGTCTTTTTCTAATTTATTTTCTTTAGCATAATATACTCTAGCCCCATCCATGTTGTCGCAAATGGCAAGATCTCATCATTTTTGATGGCTAAGTAATATTCTTTACTCTCCCATCTTCTTTATCCATTCATCAGTCAGTGGACATCTGGGCTCTCTCCATAGTTTGGCTATTCTTGATAATGCTGCTATAAGCATTGAGGTGCATGTGCCCCTTCAAATAAGTATCTTTGTATCTTTTGAGTACATATCTAGTAGTGTAATTGCTGGGTCATAGGGTAGTTCTATTTTTTTTAAGTTTCTTTATTTTGAGATAGAGAACGAGCATGAGTAGGGGAGGGGCAGAGAGAGAGGGAGAGAGAACCCCAAGCAGGTTCTGGGGCTGTCACTGCAGAGCCTGATGTGGAGCTCAAACCCATGAACCATGAAATCATGACCTGAGCCTAAACCATGAGTCAGACACAACCAATTGAGCCACCCAAGCACCCCAAGGGTAGTTCTATTTTTAACTTTTTGAGGAACCTCCATACTGTTTTCCAGAGTGACTACACCAGTTTGCATTCTCAACAATAGTGTGTGTAAGAGGGTTCCCCTTTCTCTACATCCTTGCCAACATCTGTTGTTTCCTGTGTTGTTAATTTTAGCCATTCTGACAGGTATGAGGTGGTACCTCATTGTGGTTTTGATTTGCATTTCCCTGATGATGAGTGATGCTGAGCATCTTGTCATGTCAGCTACTCTTATTTCAAAGATTTCTTCTGCTTTGGACATATACTTTTAAGTATACAGGAACTGAATTAAATACACCTTTAGTTGAGGATTTATGTTAACCTGGCTATGAACTAGGCTGTGTGGAATGTCTGCTCTACCTACAGGCACCAGAAGCTTCAAATTCTTCCAGTGTCCTTGTTTTCCTCTTCTCTCTTGAATCTGACTTTGGAAGAAAGAGACTGTGATATATAGTTATTTCAGTTGGGATCTGCTCTTATTATTGTGGAGTCATGTAGGTGACTATAGATAGGTGTGAAGAGGGTTTAATCTCATGATTAATTCTGGCTTACTGTCGACTGACTCTTGTCTCTAGTTGTGACCCTCACAAGTATTTTGCAAATAGTATAGCACTTCTTTTCATCTTTAGGTGAAATTGAAAGGTTAGAGGGTACTGAAGTGGAAGGATTATTTCCTAGGCTGAGATAAATCTCTAGAAAAGCCCTTTCCCTTGAGGTTGGGCCTTTGCCATGGAGAAGGCTTTGAGTATACTTCACAAAGATTACTGTTTCTATCCCTATGTCATACCCACACAGAGATATTTCTCAACTCTTCACTTTGAGAACCTAGAGGAATTCTCTAAAGTAAAAATATAGGGGTCCTGGTAAGATTATGGCCCCCAAGAGATTCTCACTCACACTAGTCCACACTCATCCTTCAGCAAGTAATTAACATTACCTTTAAATGTTCTCATCACTTTATGTCTCCATGGGCATATGCTCCAGGTTAGCAGCTCTGACTTGCAACTCTGATTTTCCTATTTATTTCTAGATTTAGGAATGGAGATTTTGCTATGTGACCCCAATTTTCTGATCAGTTTAACAGAATTTTATCTCTTAATGTATTTCCAATTTGTTCATTGATTTCTGATTTGTTCAATTTTTCTTGTTGCAAGGATGAGTCTTGACTTCCAATCTCTTTACATATCAAAGATGAAGCTAGAAGCCTACAGTTTTTTCAAACTTTTTGTTATTATTTCCCTAATATTTATAACATACATTTTAACTAATCTAAATCCAGTTTCAAATTGCCCTACATTGTTTCATGTGTAGGACAGGCACTTTATTACAGAGTGTTTCCAAATCTTCATATCCTTTATGATCTCATTGCTATTCATTTCATTTACCCATATGGTATTATCTTTAAATGCATTGCTACTATCATTACATTAAACAATATCTTTATGATCACTTAAGAATAATAATTTGAAAGATTTTTTAACTTAATTTTTTTTTCCTTTTTGATATGCTTTCTTTCTTTAGATCCAAGGTTTAAACCTGTAATATTTTCCTTCTTCTGAATAACTTATTTCTTGCATGGAAGGAAGGTCTGGTGGCAATAAATTCCTTCATGTTTTTTTTTTGAGAAAATCCTTATTCTTCCTTTGTTTTTAAAGAATTTTTTTTCTGTATATATAATTCTAGGTTGCTGGATTGTTTCTTTCTTTTAAATTTGCATATACAGTATGGATCTCTTCTTTCTTGCACATTCCTGAATAGAAATCCACTATAATTCACATCATGCTCTTATATAGGTAAGGTATCTTGTTGTATCTCTAGCATCTTTTAAGAGTTTCCTTTTGTCTTTTTTTATACATAGATTTTTTTTTACATTCATATGTTGTATTTTAGTTTCTGAAGTTTCTTTTGACCTATCTCCCACATACTTGATTATTTCTCTGCCATATAAAGTTTACTGATAAGATCGTTGCAGATATTCCTTACTTCTGTTACAGTGGGTCCCCCCCCCAGCATTTTCTTAGAGTTCCCATCTTTCTGCTTACATCACCTATCTCTTCCTGCATGGTCTCTACTTTTCCCACCAGAGTTCTTAGCAAAGTAACCATAGTTATTTTAACTGTCTTGTCTGATAATTCCAACATCTGTGGCATCTTCCTCTGGCTTTAATGATTGCTGTACCTATTCAGAATGAGTTTTCCTGCCATTAGGCATGCTTTGTAATTTTTTTTTCATCTCATGTTATTGAAAGCCAATAATTTTGTTTAATAAGAACTAAAGAAAGGAAGTCCTTAGTGTGAGATTCTACGTTAATCTAGCTAGGATTCAGAGTCTACTTAAAATTTGCTATAGGTACAGGTGCCAGATTACACATTGCTTTGATTTCTTTGTTTTTGTCTTCCCTTGACTTTGGGCATTTCTAAGTACTCATTCCTAGAAAGTCTATGTCCTACAGCTCCTTCAGCTATAATGCTTGACATTACATTGGAACCATGTTGGAATGGTGGAAAGGTGTTGGGAGAAAGGTGTTCTCTCTAAAACCCAATTAAGTCTCATTGTTTTTAGAAGCCAGTGTCACAAAACTGTGACTTACACAAGTTTTTCTCCCCCAGTCTACAGTAATTTGTCAAAATTACTATTTAAGTTTTCCCATCAGTTTATTGTCCCAACAGCTTCTGCTCCAGGTAAAGCAAATCTTAACTATGTGTCTTTGGGTGAGGACATCTCTATAGATTTTGGTATGGTGGTTTGGCTTCTGATGGATCCAAGTAGAGCCATTGATTTTAAGTTTGTGCCTCTCCTTCTTGTTGTCAGAATGGGAGTAATGTCTACCAAGTTCTTTACTTGTCAGATCCAATACTAGAAGTCTCCTTTATAGAGTTTTATATTTCCAATTTATAAAATCAGACTGTGGTTGTGGATCATAGTGAAAAAAAAAACCCACTTGGTGGTTACTGAATACTCTTCATTGAAAATATTTGGGTGTACAAAGATTTATTTTTTTTGGATAATAGATTTAGCAAAATCATTTATTTTCTTAATTTATCAGTTGTCAGTTGATGAAAGAATCCTGATTCTCTAATGGTGTTATGAGTGAAATGGCTATATATTGCAGATTTTCAACTAAGTAATTCTAGTTGTTGGAAAACATATAGACTCATGTAGCTTTTTGTTTTGTTTTGTTTTTCTTCCAGATCCATAGCCCCATCCCAGCCCACAGAAGATGAACACAGATGAGTCTTACATGACTTTACCCGTAAAGATCCATAAAGGTAACACAGATTCTCAGGTATTTTCCAGATAAAGAGAAATGCCCATTTATGCTATAGAAAAATCTTACAAAATCTTAGGCTAATATAATTCTACAGAAAGGAAGGCAGATTTTACAGCTACAAAAATATTTAATGTTAATGATGAGATTTGCTTTTCTCCTATAGACACATTTAGTAAAAATATGAATACTTTTGTAAAGCACTTTGAGTTTCTTGGAGAAAAATATCCATAATGTTATCCATCTTTATTGTTTAGTCATGAAGCATGATTCAATCTAGCTTGGGATTCAGGAAATTTTCTTGGAGATGAAGAGCTGAAAAGGTGGGAAAAGCTAACTAAAAAAGAATAACAATCCTCAATATGGAAAGAATGGTTTACCACCAAACAGGAAAGAATGGATATATTTTAAATGGATTAAAATTTTTTAATGTTTATTTATTTTTGAGAGAGACAGAGACAGAATATGAGTGGGTTAGGGGCAGGTAGAGAGGGAGACACAGAATCCGAAGCAAGCTCCAGGCTCTGAGCTGTCACCAGAGTCCAACACAGGGCTCGAACTCACAAACTGTGAGATCATGACCTGAGCTGAAGTCAGACGCTTATTTGAGCCACTCAGGTGCCCTCTCCACCAAAAAATTGATATATTTTAAAAGCAAGAAACAACATGATGTTTCCTAAAAACAACAAAAGATTCTTCCTACTAGAGTATGAAAGTCAAAGGCAGGCAGGAAAAGAGACAGTCAGGAATCTGTCATGAAAGCTTTAAGGAAAATGTTGAGGAATTTTGATTCAATTCTGTAGGCAAAGAGGAGCTTGTACTAAGGTGATGTAACAGATAATGAGGGCTTAAGGGGCTATACTGGAAACAGGAAGTAAGAGAGAGTAAGAGAGTCAAGAAAACATTGAGACCAAACTGGCATGATTTTATTTTTAAGCATACATGTTAAGGGAGAGAAATCAAGATTTCTGTTGAGATTTCTAGGTTTGGTGATTGAAAGGCTGGTGCTGACATTTTTTGAGAGATTAAAAAAATAATGAGGCAGACACATTTGAAATAGGGTGAAATGAAAAAGAAGGGATAGGCCCACTTGGTATTCTATGAATGGGGAATTTGGTGCCTGCCATAGCATGTTTATAGTCAATAAGATAGAGCTTATAGTAAAACTATAAGGGTAATTGCAGAGAGGAAAGACCTCAGATAAGAACTCCAGGAAATATCAGAATTTAATTAATAGAAAAGGAGTCCAGAAAAATAAGGAAATAGTAATTTCTAAATGCGGAAGAATGGAGCATGAGTAGTGTCACATAATTCAGTAGGCAAATTATTTGAGAAAAATATGGTTAACAATATTGAATGAAGTGAATCAGAGTAAAATATATCTACTATTCTACAAAATACAGAATTTACTAGTGAACTGCTTTTCCAAAGAAATTTTAGTAGAGTCAGGGGGACATATATAGATGTTAATGGGTTAAAGACACTATACCAAAAGACTCTGAAGGAATTAAGTTGCAAAATAGAGAGAGAGAGAGAGAGAGAGAGAGAGAGAGAGAGAGGATGCACATAGGAGAGTGAGCAAGCAAGCTGTAGCTGGAGAGGAAAACATGAGTATGTATGTATTTGTCCCAAAAAAGACTTGAGCACATTTGTAGTCTAGGGGAAGAGAGCAAGTATCATGAATACGAATGCAGATCAGAAAAGATGGTAGATCCCTGGGGAAAAGGGAGGAGCCTCAGGGACAATTCCCCTTCTGGGACTTGGGATAACTGGTTAGCTCTGTGTGTAGGTAGGTAAGTGTGTTAGTTGAAGATGGTATGGAGGGTTGACAGAGAGCTGCAGAAACCATACTTCATGATGTTATTATCTTTCTTGTTCCAAATCTGAGGTGACATGGTCACGTTAGACATTTAATTCTGCCAACTTCTAACTGTTTGCACTGAAGCAAATGTTTATCATCAATCCTTACAAAGGCACATGATTCACTGGTGGTCTACTACGCTGAAAACAAATTTTTAAAAATAACAAAAAAAAAATAACCAAAATGTATCCCCTTGTGTAGTATACTGAAATAAATCCTGTATTGTTTGAAACTTTATGAACCATTGGAGTGTTTACCGTAGGTAAAACTATGACCACATGTGAAATTCTTAGTGCGAAGAGATGGAAAATAAGATAGGCTTGCATATTTGCCTCTTTGTTTCTTATCTGGTCCATTTTCCCTTCTGCGTCTTTACTAGGCTCAGGTAAAGGCCAGCAGCTGCTCTGAAAGTGCCCCACCAGCTTGTGCACAGGCACTTCTTACCCATTGCGAGTGAAATTGACTAGAATCACACAATCTTCATCAATTTCCCACTCAGTAGAAATCAGTTTTCTATGCAAGGGAGCTGTTCTACATTTGCTCTGCAGCTGGCAGTCCCATGGAGCGAAGCTGGAGGGAGAAAAGGAGAAGACCTGCTGCTAGTGAATGATGCGCTCTGTGTGGGTTGCTCACCTGATTTTGCAATTGGAATCAGCCCCCAACATAAGAGCAGTGGAGGCTCCGGTTGAATTGAAGGAAATGAAGAGTTTCTTGTTTCAATCTTTAAGTTCCATCTAACTCATAACTAATGAACTAGCATTCTGCACAGCAGTACTATCTTCCACAGGCATCAATTATATAAGAATAGCATTCCAAACTTGGTAGTTCTGTGACTGGCTGGCATACGAGCTGCTAGTGTGGGAAGAATCCTTTTACACAGATGTTAGCTAGAAAATAGATGGATGGATGTGACTACAGCTTACTGGGATCACAATAAGAAAGGACAAAGATTTAAATTTAAAATGTTGAAACTAATGCAGAAGATGATTCATGCTGAAGATATTTTTGTGTGTGATTTGTGAGACTTCTATATGGGTAGATTTCAACTCAAAATACAAAATGGGGTGATGTTAGTAGCTACCCTAGTGTGATCTCCCAATCGTCTGAATTGGAATTTCCTATGGAACTTATTACAAAGCAGATTCCTAGACAACACCTTATGATTCTAATCAGTGATTATGAATGAAGCACAAGAATTAGTCATATAAAGCAATTCCCTAGGGAATCATTGTGCACAATAAAAAGAACTACCACTGTATACTGACCTTGATATGTGACAGAGGCAACACAATTATGAAAAGAGAATTCAAAGGCACGTGTAGTTTTAAATTTTATCATTTTGGAGACACCTGGGTGGCTCAGGAGGTTGAGCATCTGACTCTTAATTTTGGCTCAGGTCATGATCTCTTGGTTCATGAGATTGGGCCCTGCGTTAGCCTCTGCGCTAAGAGCACAGGGCCTGCTGGTTCTCTCTCTCTCTCTCTCTCTCCCCCACTCATTCTCTCTGTCTCAAAATAAATAAATAAACATTTAAAAAATTATAATTTTTAACCAGTCCCAGTTAAATACACCCTAATGTGAGAAAAATTAGGAAATGAAAAATATATGATAAAGAACAATATGGATAAAGACAATTATCTGAGTAATTTTAGCTATAATTTGAATAGCACAAATTGATGTTCTTTTCTACAGAGGGAATAATTGGGCCAAGAATTTGAAGATATTTCCTAACTGCTACTGACTTCTTCAAGTGTCTAAGAGTTAAATGGCAAACATATCCACTGGAAAAGAAGGCTCAAGTGTCTTGCTGAAACAATGAGATAACACTACTTGTTAGGGATTTCAGCTAGTACATCACTTCGGTATACAAATGAAAATATACGGCAAATAAATGCCTCTTCTCCTTCTTGTATAAATGGTGTTGCTCTTTAACTATAGCAATCCCACTGCTGCCCCTATGCTCAACCCAAGTTCTGACTGTGCCTCAAAATCCATGTCAGCAAGGCTCTCCTAATCTCCAAATTACAGCTGATTAAAAAATGTATCTCATGGAAAACAATTTTCTTATAGTTTAGGAACATGCATTAGATTTAAAAAAACACTAGTTAATCTTCCAAAGAATTTTACAGAACATACAGACACACATTAATTAATAAAGCTTTATTGGTTCAGCTTTTAAAAGTCAGATATAGATAATATCTTACTCTTTGTAACAGCAGAAATTACCCTGTTCTTTATTATGGTCTTGGAAATAGAAATTCCCAGTTTCATAAGCAATTTACTTATATAAAAGTATGCAATCAAGGAAGTAAAGATGCTATCCAAAATATCGCTACTGCTTCAATTAGTTCCTAGGGAACTAATTCACTGAAAAAATATTATTCAGCAAAACTGAGCATAAAATTTATAATCTAATCAGTTTAAGGAACAGTCTTTGAAATTCAATTAACCTAGCAAGAACAAAGAATACTATGCATGATTGGAATCTACCTTAAAAACTTTCAGATGTCTGTTGCCTTATAATCACACATTATTGGTGAGTTTATCTCTACCTCTGCTACCAAAAGAAGAGTTTACACACTGAAATAAACAAACTGTAATGCTTATTCTGAACTTTCTGTATCAATGAACAAGAAAATGAAGTGCAGCCAACCAATTAGTAATCATCTTTTCTCTTTTGAGGGACATTTTATTGATACCTGGCTTTCCAAATATTAGCATGTCACTTGCTAAGTAGTAGTTTCACCACAGTGAAACTACTGTGGAAATGAAATGATAGGGGATGATTTTTACACCCTGTTTTTGTGTCTTGTGTAACTACTAGCATAATCTGTGCATCTCTAAAGGCATTAGAAACAGAAAACAAGAAATCTAATGAAAATGAGTGAGAAAGAGATTATTTTAAGTATTTTTACCCTTCAGTACATAAAATCTCTGAAAACAAAAAAAAAACTGTACTTCATGATAATATGCTATATCCCAGATCACGTTTTTGCCCCTCATTATTTCATTCATAATCTTTCATCATTTACAATTACATTATGATTACTCATTCTCTAATACTAGTCTCTTACTTTCTTGGGAATATAGACCAAAATTTGGTCATTTGGCATCCTCTGAAACTAAAGCATATTTTATATGTATCAGGAAATTACTAAAATTTTGAAGGAATAATAAAAATCATTTGGCAAGAGTTCTGAATATTAACATGACACATGGTATCTTTTGAAAACCAGAGATTATCTTCTCACAAAAATGTCTTCCCTCTCCAAGCTTTATAAACCAGAACAATATTCTGGGATTAGGAGTAGAGAGTTGTTAACTCATACTGCTTATGTTTCATACTGCTTATATTTCAACCATAAGACAAGTAACCTTTATTCAAACTATACTCTACATAGATTGTATTGAATTTATTTAAATCTGGAACAGCTACACTTAATAACAGACTTTCAATTGCTTTCCATTCACTGTAGAACTGGAAGGAATTAAAGGATGAATCTTTTTAATTAAAAACAAATACTACTTCAGTAATGTAGCTTATTTACTTCATAAACATACTTTAAGGCTTAGTAGTTGTCAATTACTAAGAATAGGAGACAAGAATTACACTAAAATAAAATAAATTTAGAAAAAATCTTGGATACATAATATATTTTTTACTATCCATGATGTAAACCACTGGTGTTATCTATGTCTCACAAGTACTTGTTATGAGCTCCAAAAGTAACCTTGAGTTCTTTGAACTAAAGATACAAACAACAGAAAAGATAAAAATACATTTAAATTGATGGTAATTGATTTGAGCTTTGCAGTCTATCCTATGGTAGTTTGTAATGTGCACTGTTTTTTTTCCATTCTATCACTATAAGCCTTTTATTAATATGTATAGCCAACAATTACTATACCTAAAAATAAGTATGTCGGATTTTCTAATCTGAATTTCTTTTCACACCAGTTCATATTTATATCATTTAAAATGTTTATAATGCTTTTGTCTTTTGGAGGTATCTAGCCATTCTTCGGGCTAGTATTTGCCACCTTTCCAATCTTACCTGTCACACATTAAAATTACAGAAAAGAATAGAAACTATAGTGATAAAAGAAATCGGCCATGCATTTCCCAAGATAATCTAGAGCAGAAAAGACGTGTGCCTAAGGGAGAATATCTTATTTTAGAAAATTCACTTGTGATACAACACCACTTCCAGATACTCTTTTTCCTCTCATAGATTATGATCAAAGACTGAGAAACAGAAATAATTAAGTGTATGTACATGTATTCTACTGAAAGAATAATTCATAAAGAGACAGTTTACCTTCAAAGAGAAAAATGTATCAAGGTCTAAAATGACCACTTCATCATGAGAGAGTGAAAATAAATAATATGCCAAACTTGTCAAGATGAGAGACACACAAGTCTTTCATTTCTTTATTTGGGGATATACATTTATTTGGAGGGACTTTTTAAAATAGACATGCACAAACCTCTGCTGTATCTCTGTAATAGGTATAAAAAGGCAAGTGAAGGACTTGAAAGACTGAAAAGAGATCCTATTTTTGAAAAATGGAGAGAACATTTCTTAATTATACCATACTTTGAAGCAATAACTGTCACACATTATATAAAATCTAACTAAGTGTATCTCTTTATACAGAGAAACACCATCATATGAGGGACTTAAAAGTTATTATCTATTATTAAGTAATATAAATCTATAAAAAAGCAGCAAAAATTGCTAATAGAGTCAATGCAATGTACTATATCTTAACTAATATTGCCTTAGGGATCCCTGGGGCTTGCAAGGCTCTAAAAATTTATACTTTCTTTTTTGTTTTCATTTGCTCTCTGATTTTCAAAGAAATCTATAGTATATGAAGAATTCTAGAATTTGAAGCTAGCAAAGCTATCAAAGGCAAGGAGTATCAAAGTTATGAGGTGAGTGCGATTTTTACGAATGCCATGAGATTTGGGGATTGTGATATTACTAACATGATTAACACTAGATAGAATGTTGTCAGATCAATATATCAGTTATATTTTCTGATATTTGCTAGAATTTCATAAAACTTAAATTAGAAGTATACATATATATGTAGTATAAGTATACACAGGCATAAAATAATAAAGTATACACAGTGAGAACAAAGTATATATACATTACATGTGTATAATGCATGCATTGCATACCAAATTAGTATACTAAAATAATAGTTATTCTTTCTATAGTTACACTTTCTATATATTAAATGAACAGAACTCTGTTACATCTTGATTAATTTATTTGATCAACTGTATGTACTTGAAATTTTTAAGACTGGCATATAAAACATTTCAAACTGTTTAGATATATATCAAATAGAAAGGTACCTAACCTGTAATATTGTTCTGAGACACATTTGTTAAATGATAATATTTATTAGCAAAATATCTTTGTGAAGGAAATAATAATAGAGGTTAAGTGCTACATGCATTTATACCTTCCTCTATTACACCTAACATAGTGGCTGGCACACAACAATATGTGTTTGGAGAACAAATTAAAGAATATAAATAATAATTCTACTAAGATTTTAAAAGAAGAATTTTCGATTTCAGGTCTGGCATATTAGGAGCTTGTAAGTCCTCACTCCTTACTAACAAGTAAAAAACTGAGATATCAACAAATATTCCTGGATCTGACAAAGACGTGAATTCACTGGGCAAACAACTCCTCCCAAAATTGGACAGACAGGTGAATACAGGGAATAATAATTTACGAGAGCATAAATTCATGACCAGAAACTTCTCTGGGAACCAGTGCTGGGGTAGGAAAACCTAAGATGTAACTGACAAACACCTGGAGGCTCAGTGTGGACAAGTCTGAGGGTTGAAAACACCAGGGGAAACTAGTCATAGAGTGGTTCCACAATTTTGTGTTTTGCCTGCAAGAGTTGGACTAAGTTCTTACAATGAATATCATACAAAAATGCCATCACCATTCCAGAAGAAGGAGGGGAAATTAACTGTTTGGAAATATGCCAGAGCATTCTGTTCTTCTTAACAAGACCTAACTTAAGAGAAACTTTTTTTTAAGTGTAATTGACCTAGCAGAATGGAAATATCCAATTCCAGCTAGCTTTAGCATTTCATGTTGAAGAAGGCAAAGGCAAAGGCAAATACCCAACTCTGGCCATATCTAGCCATCCTGTCCCTCTGAAGTGAGGAAGAGCAGGGGAAAGAGAATCACTGGTGAAGTTCACAGTCCAGCAGCAGAGGCTCACTAGAGACTGAGACTGTATCATAACACTGTAGAGCAATTCCCTTCCTCCACACCTTACCACATAACTAAGGCCTGATTTCCTACAGTTCCTTTGACGCAGTACCTCATGTCCAGCTATCAAGAAAAAAATCATAAGACATATCAAGTGGCAAAAACACAATTTAAAGAGACACAGCAAGTATCAGAACCAGATATGGCAAGATGTCGGAATTATCAGACCAGGAATTTAAAACAACTCTGACTAATATGCTAAAGTCTCTCATGGTAAAATAAACACCTTGCCAGAATAGATGGACAAAGTAAGGAGAGAGAGGAAATTCTAAGAAAAAAATAAAACATAAATGCTAGAGATTAAAAAAAATTAACAGAAATTAAGAATGCCATTGATGTGCTCAATAATACACTGTGTCCATTAAGGGAAAGATCTCTGAGCTTGAAGGATATGTCAATACAAACATTCAAAAAAACAAAAAATAAAGGAAAAAAAAACATGCAAAAAGACAATAAAAATGGCTCAGAATATCCAAGAACTCTAACACAATTACAAAAGGTATAACATATGTGTAATGGGAACATTAGAAGAAAGAGAGAAAAGAATAAAAGAACTATCTGAAACAAGAACAGCTGAAAATTTCCTCAAATTAGTGCCATAAGGCATATCACAGTTCCTTAACGCTCAGAAAACACCTACCAAATAAATGCCAAAACAATAATAGGCATTTTATATGCAAACTAGGCATATTATATTTAAACTGCAGAAAATCAAAGATAAAGAAAAAATCTTGAAAGACACCATAAAGAAAAAATAAAATAAAATAGAACCTTGACTATAGAGGAACAAAGATAAGAATTACATCTGACCTTTCCTCAGAAACCATGCAAGCATGAAGAGAATGGACTGAAATATCTGAAGTGTTGAAGAAGACCAAAATCTGTTATTCCATACCCTGCCAAATTATCTTTAAAAAGTGACAAATATTTTCCCATAAAAACAAAAATTGAGGAAATTTATGGCTAATAAGCCTGCCTTCCAAGAAATGTTAAAAATTCTTCAGAAACAATAAAAAGGATATAGGTCAGAAACTCAGATGTTTAAGACAGTTAAGACTGTATTTCAAAATACTTGAAAACTTTCTAAATATTATATAACTTCATCAATAATTTATTATGGAAACTAAATACCACGTAGAACTCAAGTAGCAGTTAAAATATTTATAATAATGGTTCTTTAAAAGTAATTCATATTTATGTTTATGTAAGAAAGAAATCAACAAAGATTGAATATAACTGAGCTAAGTGATCAACTCTAGAACCTCAAAAAAAAAAAAGCAGATAATCAATATGAACTGAATAGGGAAAAAAAAAGGCAAAAGACCTCACTGGAAATTTAATAAAAGATGAAATTTAAATTTCCAATAACAAATTAAAAGATGCTTCATCTCATTTACTTCAGCTAAATGCAAATGAAAACTCAAGAAGACATCCTGACACCCCAACAGACTAGCAAAAAGTTTTAAAAAGCTTGATAACCCAAAGATGGTTTGGGTGTAGGTGTGGATTACTTTCATTCTATCCATGCTGAAACAGAGGCATTAAATTCTTACCTCAGTGACATGTGTCAGGGAATGCATGACGATGGGCTGGTTCCCAAACTCACACTCTTGACCTCTGTGTTTGATTGCTTCCCAAGAACAGACAAAACATTTCTGAAAAGGAAAACATTTCAGTTACTCTCCCTCTAGACTTCCTGGAACTCTTGTATCTTTTATATCATACAGGTTGGCTTTAAATTAATATTAAACTGAAGGGGCGCCTGGGTGGCTCAGTTGGTTAAGTGTCCAACTTCAGCTCAGGTCACGATCTCATGGTTTGTGAGTTAGAGCTCCACATTGGGCTCTGTGCTGACAGGTGGGAGCCTGAAGGCTGCTTTGGATTCTGTGTCTCCCTCTCTCTCTGCCCCTCCCCTGCTCATGCTCTGTCTTTCGCTGCCTCAAAAATAAATAAGCATTAAAAACATAATTTAATTAATACTAAACTGCAAAAACAAAAGATTTTGCTCAATTTACTTTACTTATGATGAAGCCTCAAGGTCACATGGTTTTTGGTTTTACCCAGAATTAAAGAATTCTACTCAACGAGTATTCCTGGGAATATATATGTTATTCCCATTCAAAATACTACCAAAAAATAAGATTAGTTTACCTATTCTCAGAAGACCTGCCCTCCCATTCAAACAACTTTCCCTCTTCCCTTTCTCATTCCTTTTCCTTATCTCTTTCCTTTCATGATTTTGTTCACAAGGTATACTGTGCTACCCCAGACATTGTGCTAAATGCTGGAAATACAAAGGTGAATAAAAAAATAACCCGTTTTTGGGTGAAGTTCACACTCTAGTATAAAGATTTCTTGGGGGGAAATTATAGATATGTTCGTATCCATTAATGCACAACCACTTCATAAACAAACAACAACTTGGCTTTCCTCGTAGAGGTTATCCTCGATATCTGCTCTGAGAGACTTCAATATCTTCATCTGGTATTCCTAACTAATCATATATATAAAAACCATTACTTCGAGAATAATCAGTAATTAATGAACTAAGCATATGCTTTCAGTTAACGATATTCTCCTTTCAGATCACAATAAAGACAATCAACCTATAGTTACAATCAAATACAGAATTGTGGGAGGTTGTCAGATTTGATAAACTTTTTTGAAAATTTGAAGTAATAATTGCAATGTTATTTGTAGGCTCATAGGATTGCCAGTAATACATGAATTACATCAATTATCTCTAATAGGGAAGGCAGAGGAAGAAGCATGGAGTGGCTCAGAAATAATTTATATTGCATGAATAAACTCTTCCCTTGGCTCACAACAACAGGGTTTATGATTATATAACCAGTTACAAAATGAGTTGAAAATAGGAATTGTCACTTACAGGAAGACTCCTTTATGCAAAACTTTTAAATTTTTCACAAGTTTAAAACTTATTTTTGACTGAAAAATACTCCCGGATTACTTGGATTTTGACCATGCATAAAAAGAGTTATCCAAAATAAATGTGGTAATATAATTTATATTTTAAGTTGAACATTTATTACGTGCTTATGAAACAGGTAAATTAATTTCTTACTCCTTATTGAATGTAAACTCTTTAACATTTTTTTGCTCAAATATGAAGATCAATCCTATAATAGTGCTTTATGTTATGCTGAGCGACCTTGTGGTCAGAGAAACTTCCCAATTTCCTTACTAACACTTCACATTTTTCTCTTTTCCCTCCTTTTTGTCAGAATAGAAGGATATGAATTTTAAATGAAGCACTACTCATTTTGCTCCTACAATGTTCCAGGATATATCTAGAACATCAGGACTATTGGAGGCAAGAAAAAAGATAAGTCCGGGTGGCCAGGAAATCCCATAAGTAAAACACTTTTCTATCTTGTCATAATTTTAGCCAAGGTGCTTCTCACGACCCAGGGGATTTCACCATACACTATTATTTAACTTCACTTTTCTTATTCCTTACTTCAGGGAAATCTCCTGAAAAAAATTAGATCTCTACATCCTTTTTTGCATTGGAACAACGGTTTTATTTTGAGGTAACACTTTATATTTAGTTTTAAACTCCTTGATATAATTTTAAACTGCCAAAATGTACAAAAATAATACATGAAACTCTCATAAACTCTTTATGCAGAACTTCCGTTTGGATTTTTCCTCATTTTCTTTAATGCTGTATAAAATATTCCCTGTGGGTGTTGTTTTTCTTTCAACACTTTATTTTACTCCACTCTCTTCTTCCTTGTGTGGTTTCTGTCAAGTCCACAATCATTTGTATCTATCTTCCTTGTACTTAAATTTCCTCCCAAATCTGGCTTCATTCAAAATTTTCTCTGTCTTTAGTTTTCTTCTGTTTAAGATAAACCAGGATTGGGGGTTGAGGAGAAGAGACAATATTTGCCCTGTTTGGTGTTCTCCGAGCATCCTAGATTTGTGGTTTGGTGTCTCTCAGTAATTTTGGAAAGTTCTTGACCATTATTAATTCAAGGTTTTTTTTCTTCTGTTTTTTCTCTTTCTTTCCTTTACTGAAGAACATCATAACACCATAAACATCTTTTTTTTTGGTTATTTTTTATTGTTTTTTACTTCCAGTGTTTTACTTTGATGCTTCTTAAATTTGTCATCTGTTCTGACAGGTTTACTTTTTCCATTAAAACTGTTAGCAAATTAATCATAGTTATTTTAAATTCTCTAATAATTTCAAAATCTGTGCCATGTCTTATTTTGCTTCTGATGACTGTTTTGTTTTTTCAGACTGGGCTTTTTTATTTTTGTCTTGTGTTTCGGCCTACTTTGTCATTTTTTCTTGAAAGGCAAACATGTATCAGTTGATAGGAATGGAGGCAAAAATACCTGTTATGTGAAGATGTATGTTAATGTCATTAGGAGTGGGCTCCATTAATACTTGCTGCACCTATGGATAGATGCTAGAGACTTAAAATTATTCTATTGTCCATGTTTATGTCTCTCCTCTTGATTTTGTGTTTCCCTAAGTATCTTCATCAGAGGCAGTCAATACCTTGCTACTTTTCTACCTGTAATCCACTATTTTGGATTACAAATGTTGTGTTGTGTTGGTGTTACAAATGTGTTTGTTGTGGTTGGTGGTAAGAAGGGAATAGAGGACATTCTATAGCCTGCTGATTAAATCTCTATCTTTTACACAGTAAGTCTTATGGCTGAGAAGACTCTGGGTTTTATTTCAGTAATTACTCTCCCCCAGCCCCTGCCACATTCAAAAGGGATTTTTTCCTGTAAATCAAATGAATGTGATGGGTCCTCCTTAAAACTCTAGCCTCCAGGAATTTCTTACCCTCATGTTCATCCACAATGAGCCTCCAGTAATTTACCAAAAATACCATTTCTCCTGAGATTCTACTGGTTTGTGGCTTCTGCTGCAATTAAGCAGATCTTAGCTGTAGCTCCTTGGATTTGAATGTCTCTCCAGACAACTTTCAAACTGTCTGCATGTCACAAATGAAACTAAAAGTATCATCAGCAAAATTTATCTATTACTTATAGATCTACTGATAATTTTCTAACTCCTTTATCCCCTCTATAGAATTTTTGTGCTATTGTTTTGGGAGGAAATCATTTATCTTCTTTGCATTTATTCATTTACATAGTCATTGATTTTTATGTCAGTGTGATAACTGTTTTTCTCTTTCATTTAATAAAATATAATTCAGTAAATATTTACTTTGGCCTTCAAGTTGTTCCAGATTGGCCAGTGTGAACCCTGTCATGCTGATTCCTGAAACCTTCTGTCAAGTCTCCATGATGATTCTGGAGACTTCATTTTTTTTTTTTTTTTTTGACACATGATGTCCGTAGCTCAGCTTTTATTCCCCTGTCCTAGTGTAGGAATCATCTGTTACTTCAAGGAACTTTGGTTTCTTTTAGTGGAGACTGGTATTTAAAAACTAAGATCTGGACCCAAATTGCTCAAATTTGCTCCTCTCCAGGTCCATATTTATAACAGATGTTACCTTTTGGTACTGAAACGGTAGGATCTTATGGAACAGTCTGGTTTGATGGAAATATTATTAATTTTTACAGATATGTAAGCTATATGGGAGTAAAAATTTATAAAAATTGACAGAACTATATCTTTAATTTATATACATTTTATTACATGTGACTCATACCTAAAAGAATAAATCCTGCAAACAAATATTGAACTCTAATTAGTGTATTTTTTGCAGAAATATGGGTTAAAAAAGCTGAAAATTATTTATGTATATTCTATTATTTAACAAGTTGAATATATTGAAGATAATTCGAGCCAGGTATTTCACTACTGAGGAAAAACTATAATGGCAGTAGGACAACTGAAGAGCAAAATGCAAAAGAATGAGATTGAGCCTCAAGCTCATACTATATAAAAAATTAACTCAAAATGTATTAAAGACTGGGGCATCTGGGTGGCTTAGTCGGTTAAGCAGCCAACTCCTGATTTCGGCTCAGGTCACGATCTCACGGTTCCTGAGATCAAGTCCTGCATCAGGCTCCATGCTGACAAAGCACAGCCTACTTGGGATTCTCTCTTTCTCTCTCTCTCTTTCTCTCTTTGCCCCTCCCCCACTTGCATGTGAATGCTCTCTCTCTCTCTCAAAAAAAAAAAAAAACTTTTTAAAAAAATTTTCTCTCTCTGCCCCTCCCCCATTTGTATGTGCAGGTTCTCTCTCTCTGAAAAAAAAAATCTTTTTAAAGAAATGAATGTATTATAGACTTAAATAGCTGAAACTATAAAAGTCTTAGAAGAAAAAAAATAGGCATAGATCTCTGTGCCATTACATTAGGCAAAGTGTTCCTAGCTATAATAACGAAAAGCACAAACAAAAATAACAGAAGGATAAATCACTCATCAAAAATTAAAATGTTTCTCCTTCGAAAAATAAAATAAAATGACAATAAAAAGAAAATTAATTAAAAAAACAATAAAAATAGGAGAAAACATTTACAAACTAATAGCTGATAAGGGACTTGATTCCAGAATATATAAAAACATTCACGATTCAACTATAAAAAGGTAACTAATCAACTGAAAATATTGACAAAGTATTTCAATAGATATTTCTCTGTAAAGAGAATATAAATATGGCCAATAAGTACACAAAAAGATTCTAAAATCATAAATCATTAGGGAAATGAAAATTTTAACCACAAAGAGATATTATTTCACATACATTATGATGCTAAAATAAAAAGGACAGATAATGTGTTCATGAGGAGGTGGAAAAATCTGAACTTCATTCACTGCTGGTAGGAATGTTAAATGGTACAGCCACAACGGAAAATAGACTGGCAGTTCCTCAAAATGTTAAATCTAGAGTTTCCATATAACCCAGCAATTCCAAACTCTAGATTTTGAAGAGAAATGAACATATATTTCCACAAAACTAATGCATGAATGATCACAGCACCATTATTATTTACATCTGAAAAGCGGAGACACCTAAATATTCATCACCAGATAAATGGAAAAACAAAATGTGGTATACCCATACATTTGGAAGTTTAGTGATGAAAAGTTTAGTGATGGAGCACTTACACATACTACAGCATGTGTGTACTTTTAAATGTTTGGCAAAGTGAAAGAGGACATTTACAAAGGACCACATATTGTATGACTGCACTTAACTGAAATATCCTGAAGAGGTATATCCAGAGACAGAAAGTAGATTATGTGTTGCCAGGTGCCTGTGGGTGAGAGGGTATGGCTGCTATTCGGTATGAAGTCTCCTTTCAGGGTGAAGATGTTCAAAATTACACTTTATGGTTAATTACCAACTCTAAGACTATAGTTGGAACCACAGAATTGTATACGTTAAAGGATGGTTTTATTGTATGTGAATTATATTTCAATAAAAACACAATAAAAAATTGCACTGACTCTTAAATTGATTTGTTTAGAATTGACATCTTCACAATACCAAATCTTCCCATCCCTGAACATGTATAGCATGCTATTTATTTAGTCTTCATTAATATCTCACAACACGTTCATTGTTTTTGGTGCAGAAGACATGCAATCTGTTGTAGTTTCTTCTTAAATGTTATTTTATCTTAGGTGTTTTTAAGTGTTTTTTTTTTATTTCTAATTTTCTCCTTTGACTAGTATATAGAATTACAATTGATTGTTGCTTAATTGCTTATCATTCAACTATGCTAATTTGCATATAAGCTTTAGTAGTGGCTTTACTTTTCATAGAACTTTCTACAAAAACAATTATGTCCAAAAAAAGAAAAAAAACACAAATATGTACAAACTTAGGGACACTTTTGCTACTTATTTTCCAATCTTTAAGCTTTTTTTTTCTTTCTTTTTTCCACAATGCATACTCACATTAATTACAAAGGCAGACAGACACAACAGACTTTAGATAAACAGGTGGGTAGGTAGATACACAGTAGATAGATAGAAAAACTTGATTTATGCAAGTCATGTTATTTTCTCTGGAAGGAAGTTAATTAATTTTCCCCACCTTTCCTGTTATTAGACCAAATTCTAGCTCATGTCTTTCTGATATCTTGGTTTATGATACCTTGATTTAAGTTATCCTCTACTAAATAACAATAAAGTTGAGCCACTGAAATATGAAAAATAAAGAGATTAAATGTGATCAGTCCCATAGAAAGTATAATTGAGTTCCTCTTTCTTATTTCCCTAATTTAATATGATATATTATCATTTACAAATAATTCAGCCAAAATTTTAGTAACTAAAATCCTGTTTAACTTCAACTATGAAGGGGAAGATTTAGAGTCTACAAAGCAGGCTGAGTGATTAAAACTTTATGGCCTACATTGCTTTAGAGTGGAAATTTGCAATCTACTTTTTGGTCAAGTCATTAAGTAATATGATTCACTTTTTTAAAAAACAGAAATATTCCAACCGGTGATGATATTATTCCAACTGGTAATAACTAAAACTCAGTTGCATACAGACCCAAAAAAAATAGGCTGTCATATAATATGACTGTCTGAATATTTCAAATAATCAAAAACTTTGAGCATAGAACCTACCAAGAAAAGTGTTTCAAATACTACAATGTTTGATGTATGCACAGAAATTAATGAGATAAGAGTTCATACTATTAACAAAGATATTTTGGCACATTAGAAATCCACCTAAGATTCAAAAAAATATTAAAATCTGAGTACAATTATTTAAAATAAGCATATAACTTTGCTGTTCTCATACTGAATTTATCAATTTGTTTTGACATTGGGTTGACACAGCCTTGGGCTGTTTTCTTACTTTTTCTTGTAAAATAGACAATGCTGCAGTAGAGAATACAGCGGGTATTTTCATTTTACACACAAAGGGTATAGTACTTTACATACTTCGATGCATTTCCCTCCTACAATTTATATATGCCTACGATCTACCCCAAGATAACTTTATTGTAAACCAAGAGGTTAAAATGTAATTGGGTGCTGGGTGTTTACAGGATATGCCCACAGCAACTTTGATGACAATTTCATTTGTTAAGAATGACTTAGTATTTAGTAAATCTAAGATAAAGATATTTTGAATCTGTATCCTCTAACATCATTCCATATTTCAGCAAACCCCTACTGCTACAAATAAAATGCAACTAGCTATGAAATATAGAAACCTACTTAATCTTAGAAATCTGCTATCTTTTCTTCATTTAGTCTTTCAGAATCCTTATCTAATTTTACATTATCGTCATTTATTTCTCGAAAAATAACCCATATTTATATCATAGTCTTTACCAGTAACTTGTTACTTTTCTACATAAAAAGGTTTCTTGACTGTCACCTCAAACTCACTGTATGCAAAATTTAACTCCTCCATATCATCCTCCAACATGCATTTGCTTTCCAGCTAACCCAATTCTGTCAATAAGGCTTTTCCAGATGACTTTCTAGATTTCCTGTCTAGAAAACTTGATCATACTTGATATATCCTTCTTTCATAAAAAGGATTTTTATGTTATTTGTGTCACTCAATCCTAATTTTTTCTTTAAAATAAGCTCGAAGTTGATCCTTCACCATGACTACCAAAGGTTCCAAGAACATAACCATCGTTGCCTTCTACATAAATAACTGCAAAACCTGAAGTTTAATTCCTTTCTTCTATTTTAGACATATTAACAAACTATTTCATCTACTATTCTACCAGCCTGTCTGGAAATTTATTTATTTATTTATTTATTTATTTATGTATTTATTTATGTATTTATTTAAGTTTGTTTATTTTAATGTTTTAAAATGTTCATTTTTTATTCTATTTATTTTTAAATTTACATCCAAGTTAGTTAGCATATAGTGCAACAATGATTTCAGAAGTAGATTGCTTAATTTCCCGTACCCATTTAGCCCATCCCTCTTCCCACAACCCTTCCAGTAACCCTCTGTTTGTTCTCCATATTTAAGAGTCTCTTATGTTTTGTCCCCCTCCCTGTTTTTATATTATTTTTGCTTCCCTTCTCTGGAAAATAATTTTTAAAAAACTCTACAAAATGTTAAATAAGTATTGATTAAGTATTTCTTCTCTGGCACATTTTAGGAAGCCATCTAATATTTTTATTAAAACTTTAAGTAATTGCAAATTCTGTTTACTTCATTGTGAATCCCTGTCTTAGAGCTCTATTTAAATTTATCCATGAAGTCAAAATACTATCACTATTTGATAAAACCTTACTCTATTAAAATATATAAATAACCTCTTCATTAATTATAGATACTTTTGCATCCTATATTCCTAAAGGAGAACTCATGGGGAAAAAGAAAATCATCCTGAGTTTTTCATAATCCTAATAGTTACCTCTGACCAGTTTGAGTGAATATAAGACACTGGTTTAATTTTCCTTGCTCGAATATCTTAAATATGTTATTGCACTATCTTATGGTGTTAAGTATCATACAAAAGTCTGATTACAAACTGATTTATTTTCCTTATATATTGTATAACCTGTCTGCCTAAGTGCCAAATAAATTTTTCTTTCTCTTTCCACTCAAAGCCAATACTTCACTAGCATATACAAATCTGTGGGTCACCCTATGTTGACTTTCTCATATATGAACTGAAAATACTGTGTTTTTAGTTTTTGTTTTTCAATTTTTTTTAATTACATTTCTTGTTAAATTGTTTGGTTTCATGTATGGGGATTCCTATTTTAGCTATGTTAGCTTGCTCTAGCCTATCTTCTACATCTAATGCTTTTGTTCAAATCCATTTGATTTATTTCATTTATTTAAAAAGTGTAAATATCATTTTTTCATATCTCATATGGCATTATTCATGCTTATTTCTGTATTGTGTGTTTCTTCCAATTCAGTCTTTATTTTTGAGATGACTTTTTAAAAATTTTCTAATTAATTCATGTTGCATATTTTTCATACATTTTTTCAACTTTATTTTTCATTTCTGATTTAGGATATTCTTTTAGAGCTTCTATTATTTTTGGATTAATTTTAGCTCAGTTCAAAATATTAGGCTATCTTTCTAAGTTTTTGGGTGTGATTTTTTATCACACCTTTAGTTTTTCAGGGATGTAATTCTGCTTTATTCTTTTATTTCTCTATACTAATTTCTATGGAATTCAACCACAATACTTTAGTGGTGGCTCATTTTTAAGACAGATTAGTGTTTTTGTATTTTTTAGAAGATAATTATAGGCCTTCGTATTATTGCTAACTCTTATTACTCTAGAGCTGATTTTCTTGTTTTGTTCAGAAAGTGATGAAACCTACGTTTGCATGCATTCTGAGGTATCAGGCCCCTTTTTTCTGTCCTTTTTCTCAGTCCTGCTCCTTTTGATCATGCTCCCCACACTTTCTCCTCAATGTAGGGTCTTTTCTGTGATGTGAATGTTGGTGTTTTGATGTCATAGAGCTCAGACCGCATCAATCTTTTCTTTTTAGAATCTCCTCTCATTCTTGCATATAATTAGGTCTCAAATTCCCTCTCAGTTTTAAATGCTCTGCTCAGTTTGAACTGGGATACTGGACAGTGCATATCTTTGGCCACTAGCAGCTTTCTCAGGTCCAAGGGTGGTCAGAGCCAAGTTGCTTCCCCTCTGCCTTCCCTCTTGAAGTTTTTGATTCCACATGGGTCTTGGCAAGTTTGACTATACACTTATATTTTAGAGTCCATGAAACCATTATGTCATTTGATTTTATGTAATTTTCATGGAACTTTCGGTTTGGCTATCTAAACTTATCTGTTGTTTTGTTTTGTCTTGTTTAATTAGGAAACTGGAGGAGATTCACAAACTATCCAACCATTGTTCCATCTTTCCAGAATTCCAACCTGACCTATTTTTTATAGTAAATTCTCAGAGACAATGGACTATTTGTATGTTGCCATCTTTTTATTGCTTTTGGAAACAATAAACTTTAAATTTTATTTATAGTGTAGATAATAGTAATTAACTTAGGCTATTTTTATCACCTAATAATAATAAATAGAATTTCAAGATTCTATGCATATAAAACTGCCAAAAATATTTAAAGGAGGAATTCTTTATGTTTTTAATTTTGACATTTAATGTGTGACTTCCTGCAAATCTAACTTAATTTCCAAAACCTATAATGTATACATGTATACAAAAATGCTCAGTTTAACTCTAAAATTAGCACAAATTATTATTAAAAATACATCATTCAGGATGCATAAAGTAGGGGCTAAGGCAAATGTTACTATTCAGAAATACCTTTAAGAGTCAAATGCATGCCTTCCTTCAAATGATATAATCTCCAAAAATCTTTTCATATATGATTATCTTAAGTTTGTACTAGTCTTAATTTGAACTAGTCTTCTTAATATATATTCATACCACTACATATACATTCATATTCACACATTAAGTTAAAGCTACTCAATTCACTGCAAAGAAATATCTGGTTTCTTAAAGTATTATCATCCAACCCAAATAATTATTAGTTATTTAGTGGAACATTTCCCTGCCTCTACTCTACTCTGCCAATCTATATTCTATTCTCAAAACAGCAGCATTAAGAGATCTTTTTTTTAAAAATTGTAAGTCAAAACATGTCACTCCTTTCCTCAAAACCATTAAGTACCTCCCATTTTGCTCAAAGTAAAGCAAAAGTCACCTCTCTAGCCCAAATTGTAGTACAAGATCTGGTCTCTCTTCCTCTTTCTAATCTCATCTTTTATCACTCTGCCACCAGGACAGCTTCATGGATGTGTAACCTATGCTATCACATGAAGCCTTTTGCTAAAATGGACCCCATGTTTTGTTTAATTCTCCCTCATCATCATCTTTGAATTCCCAATAATATTTTTAACATTTTACTATATATAAATTACATAGTTGGTCCTGCTGGCCACTTTGGCATTTCTTGAATATGCCAGTCATCCCCATCTTACAAACTGTGTTAGTTGTTCCTGTTTCCTGGAATATTAATCCCCCCAGAAATGATGACCTTTCTCATCTCTTCACAATTTTTGCTCAAATGTCAGACCTAATCTGAAGACCATTAAAAACTACAGCCACTCCACCAGCATCGACCACACTAAATTTCAGATTTCTTGTTACCATACTTTACACTTTCTAGTTTCTATAATTCCTACTGACTTACAATTTTCTTATTTATTGTGGGTTTGTTTTTATTTGTTTGTTTTTGCTTTGCTTTGTTTTGTTAATCTCTTCACTAGCTTGTCTGTATACTGCACAAAAGGAGGATCTTTTTTTTTTTTTTTTAAATGACATAGCACAACCACCTAGGAGAGTGATTGGTGAGTACATGCTCAGTAAATCTTTGTTAACTAAATGAATTAATTCAGTCCTCTTAACTAGGATTTAGCCTTTGTGGTTTTCCTCATACATAACATATACCCACAAATACATCCTATATTATTGCAAAAATTTGTTACTGTTTGGGTCCCAATATCCCAAATAGTATTTTCTTGATCAAAAGAATGATACCTAGCTAGAAATTAAAGCATTATTTTTCTGAGAAAAACATTGATCTGATTTTTATTAAGAACTTTGCAATATGCTCATTAAGCTTTGTAATCTCTCATAAATTAGAATCAGAAGACAAGAGATCTAAAACAGACCCATTACATTAATGCTCATGTAACAATGTGAAAAAATCACCCTTTCATGAGGCCCTAATTTCCGTATTTGTGATGTGAGAATCAGTAAAATATAAAGAGTACAATGGACATCTACAGAGCCAGTTGCCTCGGTTGTATTCCGTTGTATCATTCTAGCTGTGGAATGTTGAGATTACCTCATTAACTGTAAAGGGGATAACAATAGAACTTCCTCAGACAGTCGAAGTTGTGAAGACAAAATGAATTTATCAACATAACATACTCTGAACAGGCATATACCAAACACATACTAAGGAAGAACATACCACTATATAAATTTGCTAATATTATATATAAAATGCGAATATCATTGTTCGTGTGCTGTGTACATCTTTGGTCTTGTGAAACTCAAAGATAATACAGTGAAAAAGTCAAATTGAAAATCAGAAAGAACTATATAAAAATATATTACATTGATTCAGCTTAATGATTTACCATGAGATTTCCATCCCTAGGAATCTACACTGAATATAATGCCGTTTCTGGTATATAATCAATCCTCTTCTTTAACAAACCTCATTTTTATCTCTTATAATCAACTTAAATAAAACCCAATAGTTCTTGAGAAAAAATAATTTGGGATATAAAAGGAAGTCTTTACTATATTTTACCTGCTCTATGTCCATCATGCTTATCTCTAAGATGACAGGTGCATCTTGTGGATTGTTGTCTAGAGATTAGAAGGTTAAGAAATTATCAAGCCTGTATGATTCATTTGAAGTGTATGGTAATAGACACGGTCTCTCTGAGAAACATGAGTGAGGGAAAGGAGACTACTGTTTGGGGTTGAGATTTGTAAATAAATATGCTTTACAGATAACCTTTGGCTCCATGTTTATGGAGCAATGCCATTTCTTAGAATAAATAAGGCTAGCATATAGAAGGGCCAGAGGAGTATGTGTTAGGATTGTTAATGAAAAGAGTCGTTTTAGTTATGGTTATACAATGATTTTTATTAATACAGTTTATGCAATTCAATCACATGCTTTCTTTGGATCTAGAGACTAATACTTTTTTTTTTTCACCAGATCAGAGTCCTTTGAGAACACTGACTGAAAATTGAGCACAGAATTAGGAGAAAAACTACTCCATTTACTCTTCCAACAAAAACATCTCTTGTAGTTCCGGAAGACTATGTAGGCTGCTACGTTAAGTAACAGAACAAAGAGCCAAAATGAAATTTTATCAAGAGCTCACATTGATAAAATCGATTATCTGGCAAGCATAAGAGTACTAGAGAAATCTGATTCCAACCCTAAGGCCAGCTCAATTCACAGCTATGGGAGAGTCGATATCTGATTGATCGTTAGCAGACAGCTACTTGGAAATTAAGATGTGAAAATGTTCAGATGCACTTGAATAGATCCAGATTTCACAACCGAAGAACTAATCAAGCAGAGATTAAAAGTGCAAATAAAACCAGAACAAATGATACAATTCGTTGATGGTACCAAGACTCGGCATTCCCCTGGAGACCAAAGAATATACATTTCCCTTAAATATGACACTACACAAGGAATGGTTAACATACAGCCTAGTTTTAACATAATTTTGTCTTTGCCATAAACTAGGTAAATATCATTGGAAAGCTTATTTCATTTTTTCAGATTTCAGTTAATCTACAAAATGGTGATTTTTCTTTTTTTTAAGGTTATTTAGTTTGCGGGAGAGAAGTGGGCGTGGGGGAGGAGAGGCAGAGAGAGAGGAGAGAGAGAATCCCAAGCAGGCTCCATGCTCAGCTGATGCGGGGCTCAATCTCAGCACTACGGTGAGATCACGACCTGAGTAGCTAACAAGAGCTGGATGCTTAACTGACTAAGCCACCCAGATGCCCCTGGTGATTTTTCTTCTATATATGACTAAAGATCTCATTCTAAACCTGTCATAAGGAATTTTATTTTGGAAAAATTAACAAGTTGTTGAGAAAGAAAAATATCGAAGTGATTCTGTAAAAAAACGAGTTAATATTTATATACACAAAATTTTGAAAAAGTAACATATTTTGACAAGAAGAAAATTTTGCAACTGCCTGAGAGTAATTGTCAATAAACCAATCAGATGAGCCTCCCCCCCTCATTAAAAAAATGTATCAAATAGTTAAAGTAACAAAACAAAACAAAAAACCAATATGCTAAAGGTTTGGGGGAAGCAGGAAAAAATGTTGGAAGATACATACAGAGATTGGCATAAATAAAGAGTGCAAGAAGGGATTTTCATTACTGTAGTCAAGGCTTGGTGCCACAAACACCAAAGGAATAATTCCACTCAAAAATCATCCTGCCCAAGACACCATGACTGTATGTTCTATGTGGGAGTTTGAGGCAAAAGCCTTGTACTAATTGTCTACCCTGTACTCTCTGGGACAGGAAAAAAAAAAAAGCTACCACATGAGCATTGGCTAGAGCAGAAAACAGTTTTAGGATCCCAGATCCCAGTAGATCTCAGAAGACACATATAAAATATAGCATAGTATGATTTAGCCTGATTTATAATCATAGAAATTTAGAGAGGAAAAGGTCATTGCAGGATGCTATGCTTTACTTTAAATGATTAACCTACTTATGGGAAATTGTTTCAGACCAGAAAAATCTCATTTATTATAAATACTGAATCTTGGAAATGCCACTTATTAATTCGATGATATAAATGAGTCATATGTAATATCAGGCTGAATATTTAAATAAATCATTTCAGGATGATTATCCATTATGACTTACTGGTGAACTTTCTTATTATGAAAGGAAGCTAACTAAAGACATAATCATTGAAGTATTAATCCAACATGATAATCATTCAATAGATGGGATAGAAAGATAATTGATGAGAGAGAAGCCATTTACCATTAACTATAGTGCAGTTTCATGGCACTTTTGACCTCTTTTGTGATTTTTTTTAAAGATTTTATATTTTACTTAAACTCAGGTACCTAAATACTACTATGTGGATTATGACAGTTTAGAGGTTTATAAAATCCCTTAATAGTTTATATGGCTACCCAAAAGGGCTTTGGGGCCAAGATGTACTTTAGGTTGACATTCTGTGCAGTCATTTATATTATAATGAAATGGGTGTACAAAGTATGTAGCAAACCAGAAAAAAAAATAGATTTTTTTAGAATAACATCCTTTTATTTCTTCTTATGCCCTTACCCTTTCAGGTTACCCAGCTTGTCACAGCAATAAATAGCTTCTACCTCCTGCTATGCCATGCTCAGTGGGCGCTTAGTAAGGTCAGAAAACTAAACAAACAAGAACAAAAGAATGAAAAGGGAACATTTTTATAAAAAGGCAGAAATATTAGGAAGAAATGGAAAGACAGATATGGTTAGTTTATGGTAGTATTTTGCAAAGCGTGCTTCATGTAACATTTATTCTATAAAATACTTTTATCTTGAGAAGCCATGGAAAAGAGTACCATGTTCAAATATGTGTGGAAAATCTGCATACGCTAACAGTTTCTAAGGCATATTTGCATACCCAATGCTCTAACTCAGAAAGAGAAGGAACTTATTCAACTTTGCTTAGCTATTTATTCCTCAAATGTGTTTGATCATAGAAGTCTTTCTATCTACCCATTCCAATTGAGCATCTTCTCACATCAGAGTTCTGCAAATCAGTTTGGGAAAACATGGTTTGGGTTACAGTCAAGTGTTGATTGTTCCCTTCCAAAATAAAAATTAAAAGGGTTATTTATATATTCAAAAATAAATATTTTATGTTTGGTTTCTCATGTATATATTCTTTACTTAGAAAATTAAAAGTGGGAAACAACTCTGTGAGTTCATCTCAGTCAAACTGGGGCTCCTGCCAGTCTATGAGGTGGATACTACATGCATCCTTTCACAAAAATTAAAAAATAATTGTAAGACACTGAAAGACACTATTTCCAAGAGCTCCTGGGTGGCTCAGTGGGTTAAGCACCTGAGTCTTAGTTGTGTCTCAGGTCATGATTTCAGTTTGGTTTGTGAGGTAGAGCCCCAAGTGGTCGGGTTCTGAGCTGACAGCACATAGACTTGGGATTCTCTCCCCACCCTCCTGTCCCTCCTCCACTCAGGCTCGCTCTCTCTAAATAAATAAATAAATAAATAAATAAATAAATAAATAAATAAATAAATAAAACTTAAAAAAAAAAGACACCATTTCTTTTTTCTCTACCAAATATACTTCCAAGTGTGGTACAGCTATGATCCATTGCTCCCACCTTCTTCAAGTATCTCACTGATCTTATGCCCTAGAGAAGGAAGCATGGCTCACTTAGAAAATGAAGATTACAGAAGGATTTTCCACTGCTGAAGCCAAGTATCTGTGAATTTAATCAGTCATCCCTATCAACAGTGTGAGGCAGTGTTCTGACATTCTTATTAATTTTTCAGAGCAGTTGTGAACCAGTGTGACCTCAAGTCATAAATTTCAGATCTCATTTGGAATAAGATGACAAGGGTTTTTCTCATTATATAGAAATAAGAAGAGCAACCTAGCAACCTAATTTCTAAACAAAGGAAGTCTTGAATTTTTTAGAGATGTTCTCTCTTAATTCAGATATGTGGTCTGTTTTCAAAAGGGGGTACAATGATTTTGGTGTGCAATGCATAATACTAAAGGGTTGTTAATACCATATTATTCACATGAGAAGTCTCCATGTCTGGGATAGTCTTGATGGCAAGAAGCTAAAAGCATAGTCCATGCAGTTACAGTCTAATAGAAAAGATAGGTAAATTAAATACATAGTTACAATACAATTAGTTAAATGGAAATAGGTATATTGCACAGAGTATAAGAAAGAGTATGAGGATGAAAGACCTTTGAGCTGCTTCTAAAAATTTATTTAAAAACTAACAATCAGAGAGATAAGAGACCATAGTTTGTTCTGTAAGAGAACTATTAAGCATATCATCCAAGATACAAAGGGAATGGAAGTGGAAGAGGTCAAGGAAGACACAATAGTCTTAGCTGTGTGAATGGGTTAACTGTGGTACTGCAATATAATGCTGAGAACACAAAAGTAGGTTTAGAGGAGAGGATACTGAGATTTTTATAGATTATTTTGGTCTGGAAGCATCCATTAAATGTCCAAATAGTAAAGGAGGAGCAGAAGCGAAGCCTGCCTTAATATTCAGCATATAGGAGATAACTAAAAATGGAGACAATAAGGTAACCCATATGAGCAATGGATTGGGAAAAACTCAGAGAGAACACTTTAATTTGAAGGGAACCATAGGGAATATTACATCTAATTACATATTACTTTAATATGAGATATTATATTAATGTTTTATTTCCCTATATATAATACCTTTTAAGTATGTTTAGACTTAAAAAATTATCTATTTGTAGAAAAAAACCTACTTTTTGAATAGTTTATTGGTATTACTACTGTGTCCACAACTATGAATATAACAAAATTCCTACCTTTTTACTTGCTATTCATTATGAACAAAGAAATTACAATTTTTGAATCATAAAAAGTCCTCCACTTAAAGTGACATTTTATGCAGAATGTTTGGTGAATTATACTGAATTGTTGCTCTCATATTAGTACGATTTCTTCCGTGTTCTTAATCAGGATAAATTCTCTTCCATGTCCCAGGGCTACAGAGCTGTAGAATTAAATCCAGATGACACTATTTATCTTAGGAGGGCAATATGACATAACTGAGATTACCATGGACTCTGATATTTGAAAAACTCAAATTCAAATGATGAGCAACTTAACTTTCAGAGCTAGAAAACATACTTAAGTCACTTATACTTAACTGCACGTGTGAGCAAAACTTAAATATAGAACTCAAAGACTTTTACAAAGGTAACACACAATTGCAGAGACAGAACTCTATATCAGATTCTATAAATTTCTCTCATTCTCCTTTCTCATTAATACCCTCAGAATTTCTTAATTTTCTGACCTTTATAACCATTGACAAGTATTGTTCATTCTTGAAATTCATGTAAATGGATTTATATATTTTCATTTGTGTTTGCTTCTTTTGCTCAATATAATATCTATTAACTATATTATTCTGGATATGAGAATTTAATTCTTTTTTATAGGTGCATAATATTCTATTATTTGAATAGAACATCTCATCCATTTTCCTGTAGAAAGATTTTCAAGTTGTTTCTAGTTTGGAAATATGAATAAAGCTATTGCAAACACTCATTGTATATGATTTTGAGAACCTATACATTCATGTCTTTGGGGTATATAGTAGCAGTGGATTTGCTGAGTCATAATGCAGGCATACGTTTAGTTTTAGTAAATACAGTTTCCCAAAGTCGTCTAGCCAAATTAAACAACCACCAACAATGAATGAAAGGTCCAGATCCTTCACATCTTTGTCAATAATTAATACTGGAAATCTATTTCATTTTAGCTATCCTGGTAGGTGTAATGTGGTATATTAGAGTTAATTTGTATTTACCTGCCGATAGATGGTGTTGAATATGTTCCACATGCTTTTTGGAGATTTGGATATTCTCTTTTATCGATTCCTATTCATCTTTCTTTCTCCTAGAATATCTTGATTTCTCCCTCATTCCTGAAGAGTATTTTCCCTGGATATAGAATTGTGACTGACAGTTCTTTTATTTCTGGCCTTCATGATTTTTATGGGAAACCTACTATCATGAGAATTATTTTTGCCCGATAGGTAAAATATTGTTTCTCATTCAGAACTTTCAAGATTTTTCTTTGCCATTAGTTTTCAGAAGTTTGACTATGATGTCTCTTGGTGCTGATATTGTTAGGTTTATCTTATATGAGATTTGCTCAGCTTCTCTCTTTTGCCAAATTGGAGGATTTTTTGGCCATTATTTCTTCAAGTACTCTTTTAGCCTTATCCTATTTTTTTAATTCAATCCTCAATTATGGTGGTGCCTGTATTTCTATCCATTTTTTTTTCAGTCTATTTTCTCTCTGTTGTTCCCATTGATAATTTTTATTCTGCTATTGAGGCTCTTCACTGAGTTACTCATTTTAGTTACTGTATATTTCAGTTCTATAATTTCCATTTGATTCTTCTTTATAGCTTCAATTTCTTTGCAACGAATTTCTATTTCCTTGCCATAACTTTCTATTTCATTTGCTTCAAATATGTTCATAATTTCTCATTTAAACGTTGTGATGATTGCTTTAAAGTCTTTGTCAGATAATTCCAACATCTCTGTTATTTTAGCGTTGGCATCTATTGACCATCTTTTTTTTTTTTTGAGAGAGAGAGAGAAAGAGAGACAGAGAGAGGGAGAAGGAGGGAGAGAGAGAGAGAGAGGGAGAGAGAGAATCTTAAGCAGGCTCCACATCTAGTATAGCCCAACACGGGGCTCGATCTCACAACCATGAAACCATGACCTGAGCCAAAATCAAGAGTCTGACACTTAACTGACTGAACCACCCAGGCACCCCTTGCTTGTCTTATTTATTCAGATTGAGATCTTTCCGATTCTTGGTAGAGTTAACAGTTTGATACAGAAACCTAGACATTTTGAGATTATGAAACTCTGGATCTCATTTAAACCAGTTTTAGCTGGCTTGTTCTGACACTGCTCTAGCAAGGAAAGGGCAAAGTAACACATCATTATGGCCAGAAGAGAGTACAAGTCCAGGTTCCCCAGTTCAGTTCTGTTGATAACCCATGGTCAAGAGTTAGTCATTACTGTGAGATGGTAGTTCTCAGTCCCTGCTAGGCCTCTACTAATATCTCCCGATCTGGGTGAAGTAAGGTCTGCCTTTTTTTCTGCATCTTACATGCCTTCCATTTACACAAAGTTAGGGAGGATGTTCTTGTTGCTGCTGCTGAGAGTGAAAGTTTGACTCTCCAAGAGCCCTCCCCTAATGCTTTCCCAGGAGGAGCAGAGGAGGAACAATGCTTCATTACTCCAGGCTTGCCATATAGTCTCCATTAATAATACCATATGGGGTCCTTGTTACCTAGGAGAACCTAGAAGAAATGAATGCTTTGGGTCCTGACTCAGGTTTCTCTGACACCACTCTTCCGTGGTATGGGTGAGGAGTTTGTGCAACTTGCTACAACCTAGAGACAGTAAAAATCCAGGCTCCCCACTCTCCTTTTGCTGGCTGGGTTGGAGGTGGTGCCATGGTTTATTCTACAATAGAGTACTCATTATATAAAAGTTTCTGTCCTGCTATATAGCCATTTTCCTGGTCTTCTGGTTGGAAAGAGCGGGCATTTGTTGGAACTTTTATTTTTGCCTGCACGTCTTGTTATTTCTAGGTTTCTGTATTTTCCAATTCCAAATCTGGGATATATGAGACAAAAAGAAAACCCAGGAACTCATCATCGTGTCATTCTCAGATCCCAAGGTCCCTAGCCTATCTGTCTTTCTTCCTTCACCTTTCAGAATGTTCTTTATTATTATTAGTATTTGTAGATAATGTATTTCTAGAGTTTTAATTGTTCTTAGGCAGAGGAATAGGAGTAGATATGTAAATAGGACAACCCTGTCTTCCGAGAAGCAATTCTGTGTGTGTGTTTGTATGTATGTATGTATGTATGTATGTATGTATGTATGTATGTGTGTGTGTATCCCTGCCAGTAAAAATGTTATTTTCTTACAGCATGGAGTATATACTACATTTTATTGGGTTATTTACCCTACATTGTACAATTAGTGCAATAGCTCACCTACATGAAACTATTTACACATTTGTCAATCATTGACACATTTCTTAATTCTCCTCTAATAACAGTTATCTCCAATGAAGGTATATTAGTTCTAACATATGAGATTTTTTATATTTTAAAATAAATATATGATTTAATTCAATGTATCACAGATTTTTGACAACTATTGACATGTTAACTGATAAAAATAAATCTAATGATATTAAATATGCATTGCTTTTTCAGGGTTAAAGGTTACTTTTGTCATGATGTATTTTTTCTTTCAAACACTGGTAAATTATATTTGTGTATACTTTATTTAGGATTTTATTTCCCTGGGATTTTTAAATTTGGATATTTTTATGTATTTGATTACTGCCTTAAAATAAGTTGAAAAGTTGTAAAACTTTTCTTATGTTCTCAAATAATTCATTTTTCTTTTTTTTTTAATTTTTTTTAACGTTTATTTATTTTTGAGACAGAGAGAGACACAGCATGAACGGGGGAGGGTCAGAGAGAGAGGGAGACACAGAATCAGAGGCAGGCTCCAGGCTCTGAGCCATCAGCCTAGAGCACGACGCGGGGCTCTAACTCGTGGACCGCGAGATCGTGACCTGAGCTGAAGTCGGACGCTCAACTGACTGAGCCACCCAGGCGCCCCTCAAATAATTCAAATAACATGAGAATTGAGATTTCTTATTATTTGTTGTGTGTGTATAGATAGCTGCATCTCTCTTCTAGGTGCAATATAACAGCATACCCATTTGCCACTTCTCTTTTCCAACAAGTATCCACTTATAACCATGGAAGTGGCCCTGGTTCCTAGCCTTGAAAGAGAATGGCTGTATTTGATGGGAAGATGATTGATCATGTTTACTGAGACATATAAAATGAACTCCTCAATCTCTTGCAGGCATGTTTGTCTCTGTAATTGAGGCAACCTCCAAGCTTCCAGATACCAATCCCCAATTTTCCTTTCTTGATTTATTTAACTTTATGGTCACTTCCATCCTGACTTCCTAATTTTTTGAGGTCTATTTGTATCATATGTCAAGATTGCCATAAACTGCATGGCCAGAACAGATTGTGAAGAGTAGCACTCTATTTTTGAAGAAATATGTAACACAGTGACTCAGAATAAAATTGATAGAACCCTAAAGCAAGAAAAATCTGTATGTCAGTTTACTCCATCAATTTCTGATGTCTTTTCTTGCTGGCACTCTGAAAATCAAGTCAGACTTGGGATTGCAATTCAGAGATCAGAAGTCAGAGGTAACAAAAACAAGAGTAGAGTGGTCAACCCACATAGTCAACCTCTCAGCAGAGAAACACTTGACTGACTTATAGGAAAAGAAAAAAAGGCAACAACAATAACAACAACAACAAACTTCTCAACAAAGTATAGTTTTGGCGAATTGCTATAAATCTTCCTTAAGGGGGAAAAAACCAGCCTATTTTGATTGCTTGTTTTTACTGTCATTATTTTGAAAATCCCAGCCTTTAGGTCTCATTAAAAGACCTCTCAAATGGACTCAGGCCAAGAATATCAACTCAGTTATGGTCTGTCTTTCAGCGTAAGCTAAAGTTCCCTAATGCTTGTTCAGTAACTCATCTTCTGGTCAGAAAGTTTCTACAGGCTCTTTGAGGTAGAAAGCCACATTACTAAATTCCTCCAAGGAACTCAGATGCTGACTTTGAAATCGCATATCGGAGAATGATCCATGACTGTCAGGAGTCCATTCTGAAGGTTAATGTTACAGGTGTTGATACCTGCTGCCACCAGTTTGCTTACTGAGTGGTTAAGGGTCTTCCATCTCTGAAGAGTCTTTTAGAGTCAAATTCTCATCCATTGTTCTGCTTTCCATTAAAGCATGAACATAACTTCCATGACTCCCATTGTCTAACTGATGGAGAAGTTGCTATAAACAAAGTTGCCTTACTTGTTCCTAATGTCAGGTTTGCCTGGTCAAGTCAGTTTGATCATTCTTCCATGTAGGTGCTATAAATGTAGTTTGAAGACATAGTTACCTTGACCCAATGTCATATGAAATAAGTATAAGGCTGATCCTTTATCTGTTACCCAAATTATGTTTAGAAGAAAACTTGATCCGTTATCACTTTTAAGAACCTCCTATATTTAAATACCATGATTGTTTCTTTAAAACTAATTAACCAGAACACAGAGTACTTTTTAGACAAATGGCAACAGTGATGTTTTTCTGTAGAAAGTTAAGCCTCTTTTAGTATGCACTAAATAATCAAGTGCCACTGTGGTTACTCTGATTGAAAAACAGTAACCAAACCCTGTAACACCCATTTTAATGAGACTTGCTGGGTTTGTGAGTTATCTGTGTCACTTTCCCCTTCTTTCAGAAATATGTTATGGAAGGACAGATACATTTCTGCAGTTTGACCACTGGTTATATGAATACACATACAACAGAAACTAGTTTTCAACTACACTCCCCCCCCCCCCACTAAACCCCCCACGCCCAGTTCTCTCCTGAGAATTGTATCTTGAAGTTGTTTAGTTGAAAACTTAAATGATAAAGGGACTGGAAATGGTATTTAGAATTCTGTAAGGGTATAAGAAATTGAGGGCAGGCCCCTGAGAATAGTCTGTGGTGACATACGAACACAATTATGGTCTCAAACTGACCGCTGAGAATCCATGAACCAAGGAGGAAGGCTGTAAAAAGAGTTGGTGCCCTTTTGCTGAGAGAGCCTTGGTTCCTCTGCTGCATTTCACAGACAGCTCAATAGAACAAAGAAAGACAAACATGCACACTGAATGTGTAACCAGTTCAGAGGAAGAAAGGTTAATTAATAGCAGAGATGGTAAGGTTACACTGAAATCCAAGAATAAGACCTTCTTAAGGACACCACTGAAAAGCAGAGCATAAAAGGATCATAAAGGGCAACGGGCACACATAGAGGAGAAAAAGTTAGATTTTGTTACGTCGCACAGTCTAAATTTTTAAAGAGCTCCTAAGATGTGACCATGAAAATGTACAAATATATCTTGAACCCCAGGGTTCACGGCTTCTCTATATGATTGTATTAGAGAATTAGAAATGAAAACTTTCTGTTAAAACGTAATTTTATCAGCTGCTTCCTGTTCAATGGGTTTTGAATATTTGTGGCTAATGTCATTATTTTTCTTTTTTGAAATGTCAGTTCAAAGTGTGCTTACTTATCTATTATCACATTACTATTTTCTTATCTATTCATCTGAGGCATTTAACTAAATACAGTTAAATTAAACATAGTTTAATTTTATTTTAATATTTTGATCCATAGCTATTTATTTTATTTGTGGTTTTCTTATACTGAGAAGTTGTGGTATTTTATGATGAAAATCTACTGACACTCTTCTTTGGGAGTTCTTACATTACTTTTAAACTCAGAAAAACTCAGAAAATTCCCCTGCCCTGAATATTTTATACTATCTTCATAATATAAACATATATTACATATATTATAAACACATCAGATAAATATGTATCTTTCTAACAGCTGGACTAGTAGAGTTAGAACCTTATTATGATATAATTAGAAAATCATCTTAAATTTGTTTATGTTTATTTCTGTCTTACTTTGAAAATAGATTTTATTTTTAAGACAGTTTATTCACATCCTCAGATTTTCTTATGAAACAAGTGCAAAGAGATAGAGGAAAATGATAGAGGAAACAATATTGCCTATTTTAGTAAGAATGTTCAAAAAGTACCTATCGAGTAACATATTAATAATATAGAATTCTTGAGGGCAATAATTTCTTCAAAGCCATTATAAAGCACTGCATCTTTTAAAATCATGCATGTAACAAAAATAACAGAAAGAAACATGGCATCTTCACTGCTAAGCAACAACCTAAGAATAGGAAATTGTCAAAATGATATTTTTTCTATATAACATATACATGAAATGTGTACGGCGAAATCCCCTAAAATAGCTGTAATGTATAATATGTAAATATTATAGGTGGAAATTATTTTAGAATAATAGGGGACTCTATTCCAATTTCTCTTGTTATTGTTGTTATTGTCCAAGGTTTACTGAAGATATTACCGCACAGCTGAAAGATTCAAACGACTCCATGGAGGGTTTTGAAATTCATCCCAACTGGAGGCTGAGTGACCTGCAGTTTGGACAGAATGGCAAAGCCCGAGGGTTTCAACATTTCCTTAGTGTCAGGATCTACTTCAGTGATCTCCTGATCCAGGGCTGAGACCTCAGGACCATAATTATCTCTCCTTTCCCTCTCCTCCTCCTGCAGCTTGATCGAGATACCTCTCACGGGGCCTCTCTGCAACGGCCTCATCAGGCGTGTGACACAGCCTGCGCCCTTGCTGAGAAGCTTCTCGCCGGGTGGAAATAATGGCGATCTCCTCACACGTGTGCTGGTTGGCGCGGCAGTTACTGCCCGGGAGTGTGCAGTACCTCTCTCTCAGTGATGACCGGGCCACCTTCTTCACAGTTTTAGAGCAAACACAGCCATGTTGTCAGGGCCTCATAAAAGGAAAGTGGTTACGAGGGGTTTGGAATAGAGGTAAATTACTGAAATGTTTTAAAAGTCATGAAAGGGTCAGCACAAGCATGTTTCACTTCATACAGATACTGGAGTAGGATGTGGTATGTTTGGACAAGAACAGAGCTGTTCCGATGTAACTGTTCTTGGCGTTCTTACATGATTCTCTTCTTAATAATTGTAGAAGAAACACTTTAATTAAAAGAGTAACATGTGTGACAGCAAAAATATTATTTGAGAACTAAATCAAAGCTTTGGATTGAACCATGCTGACTGACTAAATAGTTATTAAATCATCAATAAGAATTCTAAATATACTACAACATAAAATAATGATCAATGATAATGATAAAAATATCCAGCATGCAGCAAGCACTGCACTGAGAATTTGAGATACACTTATGTCACTTAATCTCCACAAAAAAAAAAAAAGAAAAAAAACTATAAAGAAACTACCAACAATACCTCCCATACCTTTTTATTTAGATTTTTTTGTTGTTTGGAATAAAAAATGTCAAATATACAGATATAATAATATGGGAAAAATCAGTGTATGGATCTAATTCTGTCTGACTTTACTATCATGTACAGGTATATATCACTTCTAAAAATATTTTAAGTTTTCTTTTTCACACAAGTGGTAAGTTATATTTTTAAAAAGTAACAAAATAATCACATAATTAAGGAGAGTAGTACCTGTGTGAGGGAGGAGGCAAGAATGGGGTACAGGGAGACACAGAGAGTTAATATTATCTGTAGTCTTCTTCTTAAGTTTGATGGTAGTTTCACGGGTGTTTGTTCTATACTTACTGCCAAAATGTGACAATTATTATTTACATATATATATATGTACACACACACACACATTTATTATTTACATACACACACACACACACATATATATATATATATATATATATATATATAGAAAATAATAAAACCATTTCCAAAGTAGCTACAAAATTTTCTTAATTTAAAAAGCCATTTGGGGTGCCCGGGTGGCTCAGTTGGTTAAAAGTGTCCGACTTTGGCTCAGGTCATGATCTCACAGTTCATGAGTTCAAGCTCCGCATCAGGCACTGTGCTGACAGCTGGGAGCCTGGAGCCTGTTTCGGATTCTGTGTCTCCCTCTCTCTCTGCCCCTCCTCCTCTTGCACTCCGTCTCTCTCAAAAATAAAATAAACATTAAAAAGTAAATAAATAAAAATAAAAATCCATTTAGATAATATAAAGTATATTATCTTTATATTGGGCCAACTGGGCCCACCTAGAACTTTGTGTTCAAAATTCTATAGAGAGAGAGAGCAAATGAGATAAATAATATTCTTTTCAGAAAGCTGGCTTAGTCAGGATTATTCATGACCTTATTGGAATATATCATGTCATGATGAACAAACCCCATAGAAAGTGTATGATTTAATACATAACAGTTTTTATTCTTACTTTACACAATGCAAAAAATGCTTTGCCTATAACATCTTACTTTCTCTATGAGAATTTAGTTTTAAAATATTTATTGAATTGACAGAAAACACAACTAATGTTCCCTTCACTAGCTTTCAAATGGATTATTTTGTCATGCAAGCACACAGACACATGCATGCACACACACACACTCATAAATGACAGCACTGTCTAAACAAAGGACAAAAGGGATACTCGTGTAGAAGGGAAATGTAATTGATATATTACATCATAGTGGACTTACTCCATAACTCTTGCTAACTAGTTCTGGAGACAAATATAGTATGTAGTGAAATATACAACATTGGTCTTATAGGAAAACCCTTTTCTAAATGAAATACATAAACATTTAAGTATGATAAAATACTTAGCTCTTTATCTTCAATATCTTTTAGTGACCTTTCAAAGCTCATGACTATAAATTTTATTATATTAAATATAAATGTACATTAGAGGATAATTTCTAGAAAACAAAAAAGTCCTTACATTAGCTAGATTCATCTCAGATATTTATGTCTGTAATTTTAAACATAAAGCACACTGATTTTTTTTAGAGATCCTAAATTAAACTCATTGGTAATTACTTAAATGTGAAGTGAAGCAAACAATTTATAAATATAACTTTACTAAAGAAGTTGAAATTCCCTACTAGATAAATAAGAACTTTACAAGTTATTTTCTATGCACATCTTAGCATAATTATGAAATGTTACATGTATTCATATTAAAATAAATTTTCAGAAGGTCTTCAAGAAAACAGAATAATTTAACAGTATATTGTGATTTTATGTTTATTACCATTAATTCCTTGCTACATTTATGATGCTGAAGGAAAGCAAAATTGTAATCTCAATAAAAGTACTGAACTCTGAATATCAGCTTTAGATTTATGTGCTAATTGAAAAACAGAATCCCCCTTTCCATGGTTTGCACTTTCTACTGACGTGTGTCACAGGCAGGGTTTTCACAGACAACTCAGAGAACATTTAGTCAGTGATTGAAAATTTCACGTTTCATGTACTTGCATCTTGAGAATTTTCAGATTCTGAGATAGAAGCCCCTTCATAATGTTTGATAATATCTCTAAAAATACTTATGTTATAAAATCATTAATCATCTGCATGTAATGAAATCTTTTACTTTCTTTTGTCCTCTTTGTATCAGGAAGTTTTGTGGCCCATAATTTTTAAATTTCTAAGTAATCAATATATGTATTTAGCTTTAACTGCCATTTTCCCATTTTCAGTTTGCTCTTTCAAACTTAAAAAACAGAGGTTTACACATGTCTGTAATTGCAATGAAATTGTGTGTGCTTTTTTTTCGCTAAGATTTTTTTTTTATCTTCATTTTACACTTCTTTTTAAACTTAATTAAGTAAAACCAACTTTTCCCATAGAATCTCACTGTTGGGTGGTATCCACAAGCTATATTTACTATCTAAATTTAATTTTAATTTAATTAAAATTAAATGGAAGTTAAAATTTTCTTCAGTGCACTAGGCACATTTTAAGTGCTCAAAAAGAACACACAACTTGTGGCTACCATATTGGAAAGAACAGAAACATTTCACAGGTATGTTAAAACAACAAAAACAGGGAAAGATGCTAATAAATGTATATATATGTATATGTATGTGTGTGAGCATGTGCGTGTGCGTGTGCGTGTGCGTGTGTGTGTGTTTCTTCTGGATTCTTCTGAGGGAATTAGGATTCTGTGTATCTCTTGAAATTTTGAGACTATGCCAACAGGAGTAAAGTAATGTCAATGTCTAGAAAGGTTGGAATTGTCATAATTAACCAAAGGCACCCATAGGGAGATTAGAGAAACAAGAGTCCTTGAAGAACCACAGACCTTTAAGTGCCTAAGTATCAAGATGCTTCAGTCCCTGTCATTCAAGTGAATTAAGTATATTCAAAAGATTTGAATGGGCATAGGGAAATAAAGGGGAATTTTTTAAAACAATTTCTTTTTTTTTAAGTTTATTTATTTTGAGAGAGAGACAGAGAGAGAAAGAGAGAGAGAGAGAGAGAGAATGAGCAGGGAAGGGGCAGAGAGAGAGAGGAAGAGAGAGAATCCCAAGCAGGCTCCCTACTGTCAGCACAGAGCCCAATGCAGGGATCGAACCCACAAATTGCGAGATCATGACCTGAGGAAACCAAGAGTCCAACACTTAACCAACTGAACCACACAGGTGCTCCGGGGAATTTATTTTTTAATACATATTGGTTTTATATTCTGCCTGACAACTTTCTCCATTGGCCACTAACATGCAAAGGAACCTACTCTGCCCTCTTTCCCAGGAAACAAAGAAACCCAGAATTCAAGAATACAGAAATAGAGCTCCCTCCTACAAATGGAAGGTGGAACAGAATAACATTTTATACATTTTGTTGTGCTATGGGAGAAAAAAAAATAAGAGTAGACAGTTAATTTCTCAGTAGATTATTCTGCCACTTGAAATTCTTAATAAATCACTCTGCCAGGTTATATAGTAATTTTTGTGTTAACCCTCCATTGCATGCATATCAGGTGTGTGCTTGGTAGACGGCAGGAAAAACGGAAGGCAAAGTGAGTCTTGTTCAATGAAATACATATTAACAGACATCCCCCTGTGCAGGGAATGAATAAATTAAATGAGGCATTCATAAAAGATTATAAGCAGTGAGATTTTACTCAGAGCTAATATATTATCCATAGTCGTACAAAATAGGTCCTCAATTTTATATTTACATTAGCACACCCATTTGTGGTTCTGTGTTCTCAGAATGTAACCTTCTACATACATTAAAGGAATTTTTTTCCTCTGTAATTTTTGTAGTGTTTGTTCTTCATAATTCTCACCCCCTTTCACTCATGTATTACAGGAAAGTCCTAGTACATCAATGGATTAACTGAGCTATATTACATACAATATGTTAAATTAATCTTTTTCTTTTTCCTTTTAATTTTGACGACAATAGACAACAAGTCTATTCACATTCTAAAACAATGATGAAGCTGCCAGAGTTCCACCCCAAACCTGTTGTGGACTCCACCTACTTGTTCAGAGGGTAGCCAAAGTACCGTTTCAACTTTACTTCCCACCAATTCAGCCATATAGGCAGAACGGAGAACTTTGGGGGGAGAAAATGAATCTGTTAGGTGCTGAGGTGTGGCTCACCAAAATAACTAAGTGGAGCTCATTTTCAGAGAGATGGGATTTTTACCAAAGAGAGAGCTGTCATTGATCATTTCTAGTTAGATGTCTCAAAAGCTGCAGAAACTCTTAGGCCCACCCCAGAACTGCACTGGTAGGGGAATATGCTTGAGAAATTGACATTTGCCCTCAGTAGTTTGGTAATATACATCCACTCAGAGCTTCCTGCCTGCTTCCTTTCTGAGGAATTTTGAAGGCCAGTGGTTTACTGAATGAAGCACAAGTATGGTGAGGAGAGAGGAGAACGAAGTAGGCCCAGGTGTACAAGTTTCTACGACTTAACCTAGTGGCACTGTCAAGCTGGGATATGTTTGGTGGAGTATGTATACCTTAAGGAGGGTAGTGCTTCGAAAATGATGCCAGTTGAAACAGAATGCTGATGGACAAGTATTAGCATTCATCCTTTGCCTACACAAAAGGATCTCCTCAGACTGGTGAGGCCTCCCATGAAATCATTTTACAATACAGTGTAAATTCTAAGACACAACAAAACAGCAAGAATCTACCACATTCCACACACTTTAGGAAATCTAACTTAGGAAGTGTTTTTCTAGATTATTTGATATAGAAGAGCTTGAACATTTTTTTCAAATAAAAATTCGTTTCATACTAAAATAACAAAACATCATGATTATGTAAGTATTAAATCAGTGACTTTAAGGACTATTTCCTGAATATACAACTAGCTTTTTCCCCCCATTTTCTCACTGATTTTAAGGCTGTGCATACACATAGTAGAGAATACAAAAATTATCCCAATAAGCAGGCAAAAAGGGATTGTCATTCAAAATGCTTAAAATTTTGGAAATAAGCATGGAAGTTCTTTGGTTTAAATTCAGTTATCTAGATTATTGACTATATTGTCCAATTCACACTTTAATGTTTAAAGCATACTCCCAGTTTTCTTTTTAATTAAATGTTATATTTTTTCTCGATTAGCAATTCTGATAATGTGTAAGTTTAAAGTTCTTTAACATTTATAATGCTATTTCTGTAGTTTTTAATTTTAGTTAAATTTTCATTATCAAATTAAACAGCTATTTTGTAAAATAAATAATTTAATTTTTGTTGTTCTTAGTGTTTAGGAACCGTGCATGTTTTAAACATCTTGAAAAATGTGGAAACTGTGGGGTTTTTTCTAAGTTATTCAATACCTACATAGTTTATTGTCTGGTGTTTATATGTAATACATAAACTTCCTGAATTAAACACAATTTACATCTATTTAAAGAGTATTAGCAAGAGACAATATACATATAAGAAGAAGCAACAACAGACCCAGAGAACATTAGTTTATCGATAGCTGAAGTTTTCAGGAAGCAGAAATGTCAATCCAACTTAAAATATCTTTACAGGTCTCTGTAGTATATATAAAGCAATGGAGATTTGGTCTGTGACATTTCAGAATATTTCCAGGTTCAGCAGTCATGCACTGTGACAAGGCTTCCTGGCGTAACTAATAATACAATGGCTGTGGTTGGTCTCTAGCATCTGCAGGGAATCATTCCTACATTCAGATTTACTATAAGGCCTGTTGTGTTCTGAAGTATTATTTAGGAGTAACTCAATGTATATCTACTATTACTTGAAATTTTATTTTTAGAGTTCATTGAGCTAAACTACAGGAGGGGAATGGGATGCAATTTCCTAACAGAAAATCTTAGATTTGTCACTATTGTAGAATAAATTGTTTAAATTAAATGTTACTCTTGAAAAGCAATAAATAGACCAAAGTTACTTGTCAAGTCAGAAGAGTTTGAAAACGATTTTCCTAGACAAGGTTTGTTGCTGTAAGTATTTATGAAAAAAATATATGGTGATTTAATGTATTGGGAAAATGAAAGCAAGGAAGAGAAGGAGTGCTGCAAGTTAACATAAGGCAGCCATGAGGGACCTCTTTATTTGGAAAGTTCTATTTGAATAAAGGATTAAAGTTGATGAGGGAGCTAGCCTGTGGCTATGTGACAGAGGAACATCATGGGCAGAGAGAAGAGCAAGTGCAAAGGCCCTGTGGTAAAAGCCTAATTGGCAAGCTCAACATTCAGAAGGAAGCCACTGGGGCTTTGGTGGACATCAAAGAAGTAAAGAAAAGAGGTAGAAATTTCCAGGATATTCTAAATACACTTTTTTGTGCTAAATGACATAGAGTGGGGGGCATTGTAAATTTTTGAGAAGAGAAGGGATGTGATCTAAGTATGTTTTATGAAAGATCATGCAGGCTTCTACATTAAAAACATACACTAGAGGAGCATATAATGGAATCAGGGAGCTCTTTTGTTATAATCCAGACTTGGAACAAAAAGACAACACTGGAAGGGTAAAAAAATGTCTAATTCTATATGCTATATATTTTAAAGTTAATGTAGTTAATCCAAATGAATGGATTTGATGAGGTGTGTGAGAAAAAGAGAGAAGACAAAGAAGACAGCGGGGTTTGTGGCCTATGCAAATAGGATAGAGCTGCCTTGCAGTGTGTGGAAGACTGAGACCAGAGCAGGTTGGGATGGGGTAACTGGTGTCAAAGCAGACCATGCTTAAGATGTTTCTTGGATGTCTAAATGGATATTTTAAATAGACCATTGGGTAGACAAATACTGCATTCATGGTAGATGCAAATATAAAAGCCTTGAGCACACAGGCTGCATAAGATTATCATGGGAGTTAGTATAGAGCATAAAGACCAATGGGCCTTGGGTCTCTCCACCTTTAAGAGACAGAGGATATGAGGGATCAGCAAAGGGGACTGAGAAGAAGTGGCCAGTGATTGAAGAGGAAAAAACAAAAATGGTGGAGAGTGGCCTGGAAAGCTCCTGGTGAGGGACTTACCAATCGATTCAGTCCAATAGTATTGCAATTTGATGAGAATTGAGGAATAACATTGGCTTTAGTGCCATGGGGGTATTGACAAGAAGATTTTCAGTGCTCTGGATACAGAATAATCTCACTGGAGTGGGTTAAAGGAAAAATCAGAGAATAAGGATCAGAGAACAGAAGTATTAATACGACAACATGGAAATATTGTAGAACATGCAATAATTCTAAGCTCTTTACATATACAAGTTCGTTAAATCCTCATAGAAATTCCTGAGACAGGGACACTTATCTCTCTCCACTTAGGACAAAACAGTAACTTAAAATTTGCAAAGTAAGGAGTGAAAGGGTTAGACACAAATGAGGTTTATGTTATGACAGATTTCAAATATATAACCTGACTCTTATCTCATATTCTGGGAGAACAGAAAAGAGAAATTACTGAGAAAATGCCATCTGAGTGCAGTTTTTTGGTTTTTTTTTTTGAGTTCAGTTTTAAATAACAAAAGTGGTTGAATATGCCAAGTATAGATAGTGATGAGACAGAAAAGAATAATAAAAAGTTTTTTATAGGCATAATTTTTGCTGCAATCTTTATTTTTTTGTTTTGCCCAATTTTCTTTAGTTCTGTTTAAATTTCCTACAGATTTCTGACTCTGTGCTTACAAAAACTTACACAGCCTGTGCTACGAAGAGTGTAAAAAAAGGGGGAAAAAAGGTCAGGAAGTATTTGATTATACTGAGAAATAGAAGGCTCATGGAAAATAAGCTAAAAATAAGGCTATTTAAAAAATTATGATGGATTAAAAACAGAAAATTTTAACTCTCCTATGTCAAATATTTATTAAATTACTTGTTTTGTGTATTTAATATTTTAAAAATTTAATATTAACACTGGTACAACCATGACCCTGAAATAAGATCTATAAAAGTATATGTCCTGGAGTTTCACATTCACATGCAGCATATATCATACTGCAAATATGTAGAACAACTTTGTGTCTAGCAATTTACATATCAAATTTTTTTAATGTTTATTTATTTTTGAGAGACAGAGAGACACAGAGTGTGAGCAGGGGAGGGGGCAGAGAGTGGGGGAGACACAAAATCGAAAGCAGGCTCTAGGCTCCAAGCTGTCAGCACAGAGCCCGATGCGGGGCTTGAACTCACAAACTGTGACATCATGACCTGAGCTGAAATCGGTAGCCTAACCAACTGAGCCACCCAGGCACCCCATACTCATCAAATTTTATTTTGAAGAATAATACATTTTAAAGCTAATCTGTTTGTTAAAACTACACTCTGTTGACCAAACTGAAGCTCCTTTGGTAAATTTTTACATCTTCTAAGTACATGAGCATTTTAAGAATTCTCTTTAATTATACAGTTCCTTTATTGTTAATTAGCAGTGACTTGCCACTCATGCCTTATAATCATGTTTTTAAATGACCATTCTCTTTATATTGAGAAAATTAAATTGGAAATATTTGTTTCCTTCTTATTTTGTTAATTTTCCTATGTGTCTGTATTTTTCCTTACAGGATGTTGCATAAACATCAGATTTAATACTTAAGAAATCCAACTTTAAAATGAACAATTTATTTTGAATGTCAGACAGTTACAACTGAATTCTTAAAGATAAAATTTAAAGCAAGATTTCATTTATTTCTACTAGGATAATTTAAAATTATTGGGTTGCACCTAGAAGTAATGATTGTCCATTTGATGGAAGATAGTTAAATGATACATAAACTGAAAGCCTCACTCAGTTTGGTCTAAACTAGCTGTCCTGCTGAGTCACCCAGTGCTCCACTTGGGACACCTGCTCCTCTCACAGGGAGGAGCTTATGTGTCATAGGGAGGAGTTTACATATGTAACCAGCTCTTGCTGGTTTTTGAAGCACTTAATCATTTCTCTCCTATGCCTCCTTGCTCAAATCCTCATTACCGGAAAGGCCCAATTCTACAGTCATCTCCTGCCTCAGATATCCCTGATATTTTGCTCTCAAAAAATTTTCCAATTTCCTATACCAAATTGAACTTTATTTGTACGTCATCTCTCAGGGGACATACTACTTTCTACATTTTATTTTAGTTATTTATGTGCATGCCTTTGCTGCTCTTAACTTCATGTTTTACTGGTGTCATTTTTCACTGTCCGTTCCATTACACCATGGTTTCCAAATCGGGATTTATTTCAACCCATCTCCTGGTCACTTAAATTACATCTTGATTAAATTTTCAGTGAAGGGTCATGGAGGTGATTTTTTCAAAGCCCTTGAATATCTAGAATATCCTTTTTGTTGACATCACATATGAAAGGAGAACCATAGAAAAGCTAATGATATCTATCTCTTAGCATATTTTAGTGAAAATTCATAATTAATCCTTGTATCCTAAATAGTGACCAATACAGCAACTGTGTCTTTTATTTTGTACAGTCAAGTTTTAAACATGATGATTCCATTGATGAATGGCATGATTATTTCCCATCTAGGATATATTTCTGAGCTCTTCACTTACATGTCCAAATGCCCATTTAACAGCTTTCCGTGTAATACCTGTCACAAGACGTTTCACCAACACTACTCTTTCATGACCTTCCTGTCCTGGGTAGTGGCACCATCTCCACACAGTCTCTCTAGATATAAACATGGAAACCAGTTTGGACATTCCTCTCCTCTATCGTAGTTCAAAAATATATTTTAAATATAACAAATATATACATTTATCCTTTGTTGTTTTTACTGCAATAATCTTTTAACCAGCCTCTTTAATTCTTTTCCTATAAAGATTTAAAATGTTCTTGAAGAGTCTTTTAGAAACAGCTTTAGGTGATGTAACTTACCTGCATAAAACTCTTAATAGCTTTTCATTGTATTTTAAAGTCATGTTTTAAGTTACCTTAAGGTATGAATATTACTGTACTACCTTAATGTTTAAGAAATATCCCATTATTTATAAAAAATAAAATGGAAATAAATGTGACTATTAACACCAACACTAAAAGCACTCTTTTTTCCTCTTCTCTCAGTGTGCTCAGGCCTTTGTAAAGCAAATGCTAGGAGGAGAGATGTGGTGAAGGCATAGTTTGCTTTAGGCCCTAAAATTTAAATATTGAAACTTTGAACAAAAAAAAGTGTAACTAAGGAGATCACAAGCCTAAACATCTTTTATGGAAATTGCAAAAGTGGGGCAATGCTAATATTAAAAGTAATCCTAATCCTTTCTTGTTATATTATAGCCATTAAAACTTATACACACATACAAACTTTAACATATTCAAAAATATTTATATAAGTAGTATATGAAATCTTTCATGGAGTACTAACATCTTTTCATTACCTATTATTCTCCTCTTACTTTCTATGCTTCAAGCACATTGACCTTCTTTTATTTCTTAAAGTACACCAAAGTGTTTAATACAAATAGGACTTAAGCTCTTTTATCTGTCACCATGAATGAAAGTGATCTTAGCAAAAGCCAGTGTTTTCAAGTTTATATTCAAAAATGTATAAATGACAAACCTTATTAAAGTAAATAATTTGATTCATTCCACTAACTTAAGCATAAAGTACTCCACAATTATTTTTATTAAAGATAGGAAATGCACCAAATACAAAGAAATCGTTCCCTAAATTCACACTTTATTCATTAGAAAACCCGAATAAGTAGAAATAGGAAATGTTGTAAAAGAGGTATTTTCAAATGTTGATTAAATACTTTATATATTTGTGCATGCTTACATTAAAAAAAAGAGAACATTTTGAAAATAATACAGTTGTTATTATAAATTGAGACCCTACGGGGCATGCAGGTGACTCTTGGTTAAGCATCAGACTCTGGATTTTGGCTCAGGTCATGATTTTGTGGGACCCAAGGAATTTAACAAAAATCCCCTACCCCTGGACAAGCAGAGCAAGACTAACTCCATTTTGTGCTACACCCACCATCTCATGTATAACCCCCACATGACCTGCTTATTGATTAAGACACTCCCCCACCCTAGTCAAGCCACTGAGCACACCCTTACTGGAAACCAGCTCAAATAGGAATGCAGAAGCCCTAACCACCAAAGAATGTAAGCCCCACCTTTTACCCCCCAAACTTGCCCGCCAATTCTGACCAAAGTGATAGGCTAGTTCAAACAGTTACTATAGGGTAAATTGTAATTCAATTGGCCACCTGCGTGTGGACTGGCATGACTATGCAACTTTCTGTGTGTGTTACAATCTCATTGGCCACTGGCCCCTATAAAACTGCTATGCCTTTTACCCTAGGGGTCCAAGTCCCTGCTCCGCTGTGTCGGGTACACTTGGGCCCAAGATCGAGCTTGCAAATAAACCCTCGTGTGTTTGCATCAGTATCAGCTCCTTGGTGGTCTCTCAGATTTGAAATCAGGGGCATTACAATTTCAGTTCCTGGGATCAGCCCTGTCCATGCTGACAACAATGAGCCTGCTTGGGATTCTCTCTCTCCCTCTCTCTCTGCCCCTCCCCCACTTGCACACATGTTCTTTCTCTCTCTCAAAATAAATAAACTTTAAAAAAATAAAATAAACTGGGATGCCTGGGTGGCTCACATAGTTAAGCCTAGAAATTCGGCTCAGGTCATGATCTCAGTTTCTGAGTTTGAGCCCCCATCTGACTCTGCGCTAACAGCTCAGAGCCTGGAGCCTGCTTCAGATTTGGTCTCCCTCACTCTTTGCCGCTCCCTCACTTGTGCACATGCACACGTATGCTCTCTCTCTCCAAGATAAATAAACATTAAAAAACAATAAAATAAAATAAAATAAAATAAAATAAAATAAAATAAAATAAAATAAAATAAAATAAAATATAATATAATATAATAAAATAAAATAAAATAAATAAGGCCCTAATCTTAAATCAAAGATACTTGTTTTTAAGACTGCTAATCTTAAAAAAATAAAGAAATCAGATTTAATAATTAGCATCCACCTTTTCAGATATAAAGTTGTTTAAAACTTCTACAGAGTACTGAAGAATGAGTTTATTCTGCCATGGCACCATTAGTAAATGAACTGCATCCTTACCATATACTATTCATTATAATCTTTGAACAAAGAACTAGGGGAAGAAAGGGAGTGAGTCATGTCAAAAATTGTGGGAGGATTATTGGATGGGGGAAAAAAGTGTTCTGATGTGGACATGTAAAATTTGTGATGCTTTTTATATTCGAAGTTTTTATGACTATATACCGGAGTAAAAGTTGGTTTGTATTTATTATATCATTTAATTTTCATAACAATCCCATAAATTTAGAATTATTATTGTTCTCGATTTTTAGAGGAAGAAGCTAGGGTACAGAGAAGTAATTCTTCAAAGTCATGCATCCAGCATATAGCAAAGCTGCCTAAGGACTTAGGTCTGTGGTCCTCTAAACCCAGGTGTTAATCTGAGCAGCATATTCTCTTTAACTGCATTGTATTCAAATACTCAAATCTAAAAGACAATGATGCATTTTTAGGCGTGTGTAAAAACTGAAGAAACTCTTTGTTATTCTAATCAGGATTTCCTAGAAAGCTTATCAAATGCACACAGAAATAGTTTTGTACTCCTGAAAAATTTTAAACTGCTTAACAGTTGAAAATTTCAAAGTAGAGCATTAAAACACTTTTCCTCACCATTTTACAAATGAGCTGACTTTTCCTAGCATATTTGCCCCCAAATAATTGTTGTCATAAAATTGTAGCATATACAAAGTTATGTATGGCTTGGTCTTCTTATGCAATAACTCCAGTGCTAAATAAATGTAACCATAGTCTAATACACTATGACTTTATAAGCACTGGAATAAATTTTTGCAAAATACACCATATGTTTATATCGCCAAAGGCAAAGCTCTCTGATAGAAATAGTGAAGCCAAAGGGGATGGATGGCAGGGATAATTGCAGACTGATTTCTCAACTAACATTGAGTAATTTTAAAAAGATAATTGATACAAAACTGCATTAAACAAAAAAGGATTTGACTATTTTAACTACTTTTGTTGCTGAAGAGAAATCACAGGGTTTGGCCCTTCAAATGAAGTTAAACAGACCAATACTGAATAACTGTCAGTCCCGTTTATTGCAATTTGTCTACAGTGCACATTTTTGTGGAAAGAGCCCAAAGATACTTGCCTGATGTTAACACAATTTCTGGTGTACTGAGTTCTGGTTTATGCGTTTACTTTAATTTAATTGGTTGACATAGGTGCTGCCAAAAATTGTTCTATTTTATACACAAAATGCAGTTATTAGACTTCTAATGCCATGAAATATGAACATTGAAAGGAGAGGGAAGTTATTTTTTATATAAGGACATATTCCTCCATCAGGCAAAATTGGTTTCAATACAAGAACAGGGGATTCTGGGAAAAAGAGACAGTAGCATCATATTTAATCTCTTCAAACATCCTTATAAAAGCAGATGGAACAATTAAATAGTAAAGCAAAATGGATGGACTGAATTTACGACAAAATTATGTTACAAGATATTTCTGCAAACCCAAAATACAATGAGAGGGGAGAAAACATGATAGCTATAAGCCCCGTGTTGTCTTTGTACCAGTGGAGCATAGGACAAATCAGATGTCTTAAGAATTGAGGACAGGCTATTCACCAGGGGCCAATTTGAAAACAGCTAAAACTAGGAGGTGTTTTGCCTAATCCACAAGTAGTCCCAGCAAAAGTCTGTAGGAAGGTCTGAAGCAGATAGAGTACAGCCCCTCTTAATTCTTGAAACTGAATAAGCATGGTTCCCTTCCTTGGAATTTGTCTCTTATAGTTCCACACTAAGAGAGGAAAAAAACAAAACAAAACAAAACTTACTAAGATTTGAATTACTGAATAAAACTTATCAGGACAATGGGAATATATATGAAAAAAAAAGAAAAAATCTAGATAAAAGAGGGAGAGGGGAACTGAATCAGAAGAATCTCATAGTTTTAAATATTAATTGAAAAAAACACAGATGTGAGAGCTCTGTGAAGTTAGAAAACCTATTCTGAAACAAGCTTACTTCCAAAAATTCAGAAAACTTGTAAAAATTCAGATTTTCATATGAAAATCAGCCTTGGATGTATAACTATCTATATAGAACTAAGATTAAATGAAGAGAAAATATAGAATATGATTGTTAATCAGACAACAAAGAGAAATAAAAGGCATCCAAATAGGCAAGGAAGAAGTCAAACCTCCATTATTTACAGACAACATCATACTCTATGTAGAAACCCCAAAAGACTCCACCGAAACACAACTAGAACTAATACATGAATTCAGCAAAGTGGCAGGATATAAAACCAATGTGCAGGTATCTGTTGCATTTCTATACACCAATAATGAAGAACAAGAAAAAGAAATCAAGGAATCGATCCCATTTGCAATTGCACCAAAAACAATAAGATACCTAAGAATAAATGTAACTACAGAGGTAAAAGATCTATACTCTGAAAATCATAGGACACTTATGAAAGGAATTTAAAAGGACGCAAAGAAAGGAAAAGCATTCCCTGCCCATGGATTGGAAGAACAAACATTGTTAGAATGTCTATACTACCAAAGCAATCTACACATTTAATGCAATCCCTATCAAAATATCACCAACATTTTTCACAGAACTAGAATAAACAATACTAAAAATATGTATGGAACTACAAAAGACCCAGAATAGCCAAAGCAATTCTGAAAAAGAAAAACAAAACTGGAGGCATTACGATTCCAGACTTCAAGCTATATTATAAAGCTGCAGTCATCAAAACATACGGTACTGGCACAAGAGCAGACACATAGATCAATGGAACAGAACAGAGAACCCAGAAATGAACCCACCAATATAAGGTCAACTAATCTTTCACAAAGCAGGAAAGAATATCCAATGGAAAAAAGACAGTCTCTTCAATAAATGGTGTTGGGAAAACTGTATGGCAACCTGCAGAAGAATGAAACTGGACCACTTTCTTACACCATACACACAAATAAATTCACAATGGATGGAAGACCTAAATGCGAGACAGGAAACCATCAAAATCCTAAAAGAGAACACATGTAGCAGCCTCTTTGACCTGTCTGTGGCAACTTCTTACTAGACACCTCATCAAAGACAAGGGAAACAAAAGCAAAAATGGACTGTTGGGACTTCATCAAAATAAAAAGCTTCTGCAAAGCAAAGGAAACAATCAACAAAACTGAAAGACAACCTATAGAATGGGAGAAGATATTTGCACATGAAATATCTGATAAAGGATATGTCCAAAATTTAAAGAACTTATCAAACTCAATACTCAAAAACAAAACCAAAAACAAAAACAAATAACCCAGTGAAGAAGTGGGCAGAATACATGAATAGATTTTTTTCCAAAGAAGATGTCCAGATAGCTAACAGACACATGTAAAGATGCTCTACATCACTCATCATCAGGGGAATACAAATCAAAACCATGATGAGATACCACCTCACACCTGTCAGAATGGCTAAAATCAATAACATAAGAAACAACAGAAGATGTTGGTGAGGATGTGGAAAAAGGGGAAACCTCTTACACTATTGATGGGAATGCAAACTGGTGCAGCCACTCTGGAGAACAGTATGGAGGTTCCTCAAAAAATGAAAACTGAAACTACCCTACAATCCAGCAATTGCATTATTAGGTATTTACACAAAAGAGACAAAAACACAGATTTGAAGGGGTAGAGGCACCACAATATTTATAGCAGCATTATCAACAATAGACAAACTATGGAGAGAGCCCAAATGTTCATCAACTGATGAATGGATAAAGAAGATGTGGCGTGTATGTGTGTGTGTGTGTGTGTGTGTGTGTGTGTGTGTACATAAACACAATGGGATATTACTCAGCCATCCAAAAGAATGAAATCTTGCCATTTGCAATGTTGTGGATAGAACCAGAATGTGTTATACTAAGCAAAATAAGTCAATCAGAGAAATACAAACACCAAATGATTTCACTCGGATGTGGAATTCAAGAAGCAAAACAGATGAATATATCAGGCAGAAAGAAGAAGAGAGAGGGAAACAAACAACAAGAGACTCTTGACCATAGAGAACAAATTGAGGGTTTATGGAAGGAGGAAGGTGGAAAATGGGTTAGATGGTGATGGATATTAAAAAGGCCACTAATTGTGATGAGTACTGGGTGTTATATGTAAAGGATGAATCACTGAATTCCATTTCTGAAACTAATATTGCATTATATGTTAACTAGCTAAAATTTAAATTAAAAATTTGAAAAGAATGTATTTGCTATATGCTTGGACAAAGTAGATACAGTAAAGTTAGAACTGAGGACAAATAAAAATGTGCTTGCAAATCTTTCAATTTTGGCAGTATTTGCATTGTTACAAAGAAACTAACCTGGGTGTGACATGGGATAAATCAAATGAATAGGTAATTTTATCACCCACCTTTCTAACTGAATACAGAATTCTGAAGGTGAAAGAAAAGAAGTATACACATAAAGTAAAAGAGGTTAAATAGTCCTGCAGGCCTAAAGTTGAACTGGAAATCAGAATGAACTCATTAGGCATTTGATCCATTTATTGATCAATTAGTTGTTCTTTCAGTGTTTACTTTCTTCTAAGTCGCAGCCACAAAATTATATTTAAAAAATCAGGTAAAAAGAACACTGCCAGAATTCAGATTGTAAACTGAAAAGATATTTTCCCACTAAAGACAATGAGAGCTTCTTGGAGAAATGACTGATTCCAGGTCTGAGGCTGGAAATGCACAAAATGAACCTGGAATAACGTGTCACTGCAAAGACCGTTAAGATCACATTAGAATGAGATATGATTAATTGTGAAGATGGCTATAACTAGACAGGACAATTTGAGTTTCAAATGGATTGAATTTATACTAAAAGACTGAAACCCATCAAATGTACTTATACATGAGTTTCTAATGATATTTTGACAACAATCTAATAATAACTTACTTTCAGGGGATGAGGAAGAACAAATTAAATATCTGAAAATATATAATATAAAAAACTGAGCATTTGTCTTGTTTTTTTCCACATAAAGTGCTAATTTCATTAATACTTTATTATTAACTGATAAGTAAAATGAGAATATTAATATTTTATTAATACAACAAATAAAACACTATTAATTCTTAACAGATGAGGAAAAATAAAATTTTATATAAGTACCCCTGGCAATAACTAAAAAAGAAATGTTAAGATTCAGTTATCAATGAATTAATGAATGTAGGCATTAAGCATAAAAAGAGAGACAAATTAGAAATAACCAAAATCATGTGTGATCTTGACAAAAAAATCTAACCTAACTCTACTTTCTTCCAAGTCGCAAAAAATACAGAGAGCAGTGGGATGTATGAATTGCAAAATGGCATATAATCAGCAAATCTAAACATGGGAAATTTGCTATTTAAATGGCTTATGTTTTTCAACTTGATATGTTGCAAGGACAAGAAGACAGAGTTTGCACCTGTAAATTAAAAGGTTTAAGAGACACACCAAATTTTTAGAAAATAGGGTAGTATTAAACCATGTTGTCTAGAGATGTGTAATTAGATAATGAAAAAATAATCCTAAAAAGGAAGGATTGTGTTTGTTTTTTGAGGATTGTGTTTGAGATCTGGCACATGGGAAGGGCTTTCAATCTACAGAATATCTATAATTTATAAAACATACAGTATATGTAGTATATATAAAATATTTGTATATCTATAATTTTGTAAAACAAAATGGCCTTTTATATTTAGTTGTGTCCCATGATTTTATGCATTATAACAAATGATTTTTACATCAATAAATATGTATCTAAAAGGTATTTTTAAATGTTATGTAGCAACAAATTAAATGGTTATAACACAATTATTTTATTGTAATTAAATTTATTTTTAGACAGAGTATTTATTTTTAAATATTATAAACTATGCTATAATGACCACAGCTAAAAAAATTTCTATTTGCTTTTCTTTCTTCTTTTCTTTCTTTTCTTTTCTCTTTCTTTCTCTCTTTATGATTTTTGGGCTAAATAACGTGGGGAAAAAAAGGACTTGGTATGAATTAATACATTGTTCCTCCAGAAATTTGGGGCCAATTTATACTTTATGTTCTCTCCTATTTTCTCCAATTTGCCAATTGCTTAAAAAGTTTAAATTTTTCATAATTTAAAAAAAAATTTCATAATTCTCTTCCTGTTTACACATTTAATATAGCCTCATTGTTAAAAAATTGAAAACAAAGGAAATTTTTCAATTAAATTTTAAAACCAGATATTTGGGATGGGTTACTGAGACACTTCTCTGAACTCTTATCATCATCACAGAACATTATGACTCATGTCAATCTATGGTTATCTGATGTTCTAAACGAAATGTTCCTGTTATTTGATTATTAGGGTACAACTTGATTTTTTAAAAAATTTTATTGTGGAAGGAACACTTAACATGAGATCTATCTTCTTAACAAAATTTTAAGGGTACTAAATACTACTGTTGACTATAGGTACCAGTTAATAAACAGTTTCCTAAAGCTTAATCACCTTGCTTGACTGAAGCACTATGCTGGTTGATTAGTAACCCCACTTCCTGTTTCCCCAGCCACTGGCAAACACTATTCCACTCCTGGATTCTATAAATTTGACTAATTTAGATACTTCATATAAGTGGAACCATGCAATATTTGTCTTTCTGTGACTGCCTTGACTAAGCACAATGGCCTCAAGGTTCATCTATGTGTCACATAGTGCAGAATTTCCATCCTTTTGAAGACCCAATAGATTTCCATTGTATGTATATACTGTATGTTCTTTATCTATTCTATCTGACAGTGGTCGTGGAGATTGTGTCCACATTAAAGCCTGATTTCTATATTCTATTTTGTTAAATTTGTTTTTTAAATTTTGCCCATTTTCACACCAAGCATGTCATCTTTATCTTATTGATTTCAAGAATCCCTTATACATTTAGTATCCTTTAACTGCTTTGTAGAACTTCCAAATTATTGGCCTATAACTTAAAAAAATTTTCCCCATAATTTCAGGATCCATGTCCATGTAACCAGTCTTATGCTGTTGTATTATTCTGCTTTTCTCATATGTTTACTACTGGGAATTAAATTATTTTTTTTTAATTTTTGTATCCAAAGATTAAAGCCTTTGTGAATTTATTTTTATGTATGGTGTGAGATGAGAAAAAATCATCCAAGTGAAAATAAAATTCTTCCAAATTTTACATCATTTACAAAATAAACTTGGAGTAGATATAGGAACATTTAGACATTAACAGTGAAGTAAACGATAGGTAGAAACATACTAATTGTTGGTAAGTCAAGATTTCAGCAAAGAAGTTTTTGAGGACATACAGTTTTTACACTATGACAATAATAACTTAGTCTCCTGTCAATTCATTGATGGTATGGTAATATGAGTAACTTCCTTTCCATTAATTATAGAACAATTTTGTAATTTTGCAAGTATGTCCTTAATATGTGTATAAACAACTTGACCATGTTAATTCTATCAATTCTCCCAATAACCTGGCTAATAAATTTTCCATTGATTATTATTTGACTAGCTGGTTAAACTGATACAACTTTTTTTTTTTTTTTGTACAGACAAATCTATGACTATGCTGGTAACAAGCACATGAGATCCGTTTGTTTATTATAAAAATCACAGTTCAGTTATTAACAAAATTCTACAGAATGTGATACATAACACGTAACATATGGATTGGACATCATTACAAATAGTTTCCTCTTATATATAACAAATGCTTATAAAAAACAGCTATGAAAGCTAAATATTACTTTTTAAACTTGAACAACAGACTGTCATTGCATCACATGTGTTCTGTTATGGAGGTCTTAAGTACCACAACATTTTCTAGCCACCTCACACATGTTCTTTAATTTTGTTCTTTTCCCCTTCACGGTTCACACGAAAAAAAATCAGATTAAGTCTAAGGATCATAGAACTGAAACTAGAGTTGCTTCATTCAGCATCCTTAATGAATTCCATCTTTGTCACAATTGCATTATTTTTATGACACATCTTTTTTTATGTCTAGTATCAGCACTTTTATTTTTCCATTTTCCAGTAATTTATATAAAATAAGGGAAAATTCAATAAAATATCCAGCTAATTGCACAAATCACAAACACTGTTATATAGAGAAAAATGATGACACTGCGGCAGTGGAAATCTTAGCTGACAGCATAACCAAGGTACAAAAGTGCAAACTTGCACACAAAACACGGCATAGGAGTGACAATATAGAATGTATCAATATATGAACTCTAAAACATCAAACATATAAAGGGGAAGATTCAGAGATAAGAATTCTACTTCAAGTGTGATGGCATATTAATTTTAATATATTAAAAATTAAAAGATGTCTTTGAACACTATATAATTATCTACGAATTATTAAACTGTACTTGAGGAGAAAAATAAAACACATGCATCCTTTCTACCTTAACTTGCCTCACCTAATCTTTTCAATCTCAATGAATTACATCATCATTCTTTGGTTGCTCAGACCAAAAGTCTTTGGTTGCTCAGACCAAAAACTTTGAAGTTATTTTTAATTCCTCATGCCCCACATCCAATATAATAGTAAGCCTGATTGTTTTTACATTAAAAATGTACCCAGAATCTGGCCATGTTTCACCATTTCTGTTGTTAGCCTCCTTTGTCCCAACAACTGTTTTCATTTGTGTTCATTGCATCTATCAAGCCATCCTTTGATTCCCTGACCTCGTTCTTACTTCCATACCACACAGGTCCAATGCTAACATAGCAGTTAGAGCTATCCTTCTAGAACAAAAATCACATCTTGTCACTTATCTGCCTAAAACTTTCCAGTGGCTTTCTACTCCATTCAGAGTAAAGTCCAAGTTATTTACATATGGTCCATAATGCTATATACAGCCCTCTCCCAACGTCTCTGACCATCTCATTCACCACCTTGCTGACTGCTCTAGAAACACTAGCGTCACTCCTAATACTTGAACACGCTTGGCTAGACGTCCAAATATGAACAAAAGTTTATTCAGCCTGGAGATACCTTTCCTCAGACACACGGATGGCTTTGCATTCTCCCTGTTTTCGGGGACTTTTTAATACATATTTTTAAGTTTATTTCTTTCTTTTGAGACATAGAGCACAAGTGGGGGAGGGGCAAAGAGATAAGCGGAGAGAGGGCAAGAACCCCAAGCAGGCTCAGCACTGTCAGCTCAGAGACCCGCTCTGCACTGGATCCCACAAACTGTGAGATCGAGACCTGAGGTGAGATCCAGACCTGGGCTGAAATCAAGGGTCTGATGCTTAAGGGACTGAGCCACTCAGGCTCAGATTTTTATTAAAATGTCTACTTTTTAGTTATGCCTCCTAAATCAACCTATTTGAAACAGCAACACCACTTCTCTTGACCCTCTTTCTCTCATAGCATTATCAACATCTAATGTGCTTATTTTAATTAAAATTTATGTGGCTTTGGCCTGTTTCCTTACAAGAATCTAAACTCGATAGGAAGCTGGTATTTTCCCAGATCGCGTTCTAGTGTCTAGACAGAGGGGAAAATATACTCTCCATAAACATTTATGGAATAAATCAAGTACTGTACATTTATTATTACAAATTATTCATTTGGCAGCTAATTTTGGAGTGTCCAGGCCCCGCAGACACTGTGTTGTCACCTGACCTAGACCTCCGCACAGGTGCCCCCCTTTCTCAGCACACCCACACTCCTGCCCCTGCATCTCGCCCTTGCTTTCTCCTTACCTGGTGATGCGGCAGCACCTGTGGTCCAAGAAAGCCAGCAGATTTCTTTCTCACCTCCAGGGCTGCAGGCACACCTTATCCTCGGACATACTGAAATAAATTTCTTCGCCCAAGGTAGAGCCATTCTTGTCCGGCGTTCGACCTCAACAAACCGGAACTCAGTGATGCAAATGCCCCCACTTGACCCCAAAGGCAGGATATGCAGTCAGCCAATCCGCAGACGCCCCACGCCAAGCCAACTCGGGTCCCTCTCACCCCAAACAAGAGACGGTGGAGCCCCAATCCCTCAGGTATTTTTTTTTTCCTTCCTTGTTCCTTATTCTTTGTGACAGAAAAGCTTCTTGCCTTCCGCCCCATATTGCGGGTCTCTGAAAGAAGACTATCTGCTTAGTGAAGTGTTAGATAAGATTTGTTTGGCTTTTATCGCCGAAATTGTCTTCTTTAATCTTCCTTCCTTCCTTCCTTTTTTTTTTTTTTTTTTTTTAAGTTTTTGACCACGAGGAGTGGGATCCAAGGCTTCCTGCTAACTGGGGGAGGAGCTTACAGGAGAAACACCAGCGGCTGAACCCTTTTGAGTTCCTGATTCTAGCACTTACCGAGGGCTCCGGGTAAGTCACTGAGGACTGAGGGCTCGCGTGCCTGCGGCGCTCAGATCGAAACAAACTTATTTAAAACTGCACGTACATCTTGCTCCCAGAAAGGTTCTGGAGCCCTGGAAAGGTTCCTGGGGTTTATTGAAATTCTTAGAAAGGTTCTGGGTCTCGTAAGTTTCCAAGATTGTTAAAGCATCAAAATAGGAAATATGAATGATTAAATATACATGTAAAATACCTATACATAGAAAATAACAAAAGACGAATGACAAAAACTAAGACTGAATGCTCTTTATCAGGTTAAGTATTCTTCTATTCCTAGTTTGAAAGTTTTTATCAGGAATGTTTCTTAGATATTGTCAAAAGTTTTTCTGTTTATTAAACTAATATTTTGTTTCATTTTTACTTTGTTATATGGTGAATTATATCAATTGACTTATGAATGTTAAATAAACCTTGTATTTCTGGGATAAAACCAATCTGATAATAATTTATTATTTATATTGTTGGAATTAATTTGCTAAAAGTTTGTATGTAGTTTTGCATCTATGTTCATGAAGGATATTTTTCTGGAATTTGATTGAAATGCATTTGACTGATTTTGATGTCAAGATAATTCTGGCCCCATTATATAACTTGGGAGGTATTCCCTCCTCCTAAATTATCTATAAGAGTTTGTGTAGAATTGCCATTAATTCTTCTGCAAATATTTGATAGAATTTGATACTTAGCAAACTAGTCAGGGAGTTTTCTTTGAGGGCTAATATGTTCACTACAAATTCAAGTTCTTTAAAAGACATAGGGCCATTCACATTTTCTGTAACTTCTACAGTGAGCTGTGGTAGTTGTGTCTTTAAAGAAATTTATTTAATCTAAATTGTTGAATGTATTGGCTGAAAATACTAATATCCCCTTTATCATCCTTTTAATATCTGTAGAATCTAGAGCAGTGTAACCCCTCTCATTCCAGGTGCTAATTTGTGTCTGTCTTTCTTTCTTTCTTTCTTTTTTTCTTTCTTTCTTTCTTTCTTGATCATTCTGGCTGGATTCTATCAATTGTATTGATGATTCTAAGAGCCACCATTTGATTTCATTTTTTCTATTATTTTTGTTTCCTGTTTCATTGATTTTTACTCTAGTCTGTATTATTTAACTTATTCTAATTCCTTTGGCTTTAATTTGATCTTTGGCTTATTTCTTAAGGTGGCAGCTAAAGTCATTTGAGACCTTTCTTCATTTCTTATATACACATTTTGTGCTATAAAAAAAACAAGTACTGCTTTAGCTATGTTAAAAGATAAACTGAGGCACATTAAAATTTTCAAGAGTTCATTTGATGGAATGTCTATTCTATTGAGGCTGCACCAAACCAAAAGTGGTTAGACACACTCCTTGGGCAGGAGCTGGGGAAACGCTTTTTTTTATTTTATTTTTTAATTTTTTTTAATGTTAATTATTTTTGAGAGAGAGAGAGAGAGAGAGAGAGAGAGAGAGAGAGAGGGGGAGGTGCAGAGAGAGAGGGAGACACAGAACTCAAGCAGGCTCCAGGCTCTGAGCTGTCAGCACAGAGCCCCACGCGGGCTCACAGCCCTTGAGATCATGAACTGAGCCCAAGTCAGCCACCCAACAGACTGAGCCACCCAGGCGCCCCTGGAGAAAAGCTTTTATAGAGCAGATGCAGAATTAAAGCAAGGAAGTTATTTGGTGGGCTATAGCTTCAGTGGTTGGCTTGTTTAGGAAAGAGTAGTTGGCTGTTTGTGATTTGTTCTTAAAGTTTTGTGTTTTGGGATAGGAGTGTGTTTAAAGCACTTTACTCTGGCTTACTTCTGTTTGCTTACCAAGGCTACTAAGACTTTAAAGCCACCTCAGCCTATTTACAGAATTACTTTAATGCGTTAGCTACCAGTTTTTGGTAAGTCTTTTTGTTTTAACTTCAGAATATTTTCTAAGGTCACTTTTGATTCCTTCTTTGACCTGTGGATTATTTAAAATTGACCTACTTAGGCTTTAAATGCCTGAGGAATTTCCAAACATCTGTGTATTTGGATATGTTGCTTTTATTTTTATGAAGTTTGAAATATTTTCTGTGTTCCCTAAGGATTTTTCTTTTCCACTTATGTATTACTTAGAAGTTATTTCCGTCCTTTGAAATGTGTTGAGATTCATTTTATGGGTTGGCATATGGTCTGTCTTGGTTAACACACTGTGTGGATTTGACGATTTTCATGCTGCAATTGTAGTACCTAGTGTTGTATAAATATCAATTAAGTCAATATGTTGATAGTGTTTTCTGGATAATTTATGTTGTTACCAACTTTTAAAATCTACTTGTTCTATTAAATCCTGAAAGATGGGTTTAAATGCCTATAACTATGATTGTAAAATTGTTTATTTTCCCTTTAGTTCTCTCAAATTCAGCTTCAAGTACATACTTACACATTCATTTACAGTTACTGTGTCTTCCTGGTGAGTTGACTGTTTAATGAACATTACCATTTTTTTTAATTTTTTTTTATGTTTATTTATTTTTGAGAGAGAGAGAGAGAAAGAGAGACAGACAGAGAGAGAGAGACAGAGCACAAGCAGGGAAGGGGCAGAGAGAGAGAGGAAGACACAGAAACTGAAGCAGGCTCCAGACTCTGAGCTGTCAGCACAGAGCCCGACACGGGGCCCGAACTCATGAACCATGACATCATGACCTGAGCTGAAGTCGGATGCTTAACCAACTGAGCCACTCAGGCGCCCCTAGCATTACCGTTTTTGACGGGTTTTTCTGTTTTTGTTTTGTTTTGTTTTCTTTTGTTTTTCTTTCCTGGTGGGTCAGGTCACTTCTGTTACATCTCTCTTCAGTCTTGAGAACCTCCTTCAATATCTCTTGTGGTGCAAGTGTGCTAATGACCACTTCTGTTATCTTTATTTTGTCTGAAAATGTCTTTATTTTGCTTTTATTCTTAAAGAGTGTTTTCACAAAATATAAAGTAGTTGGTTATTTTTCTCTCAGTATTTTAAAATGTTCTTGGCCTCCATATTTTCTGATGAGAGGTCAGCAGCCATTCAAGTGATTGTTCCTCTGTATGCAATCTGTCATTTTTGTCTGGCTGCTTTTAAGATCGTTTCCTTATATTGATTATTTTGTGCATAATGTGATTTTCTTCAGTGCATCTTGTTCATAGTTCACTGAACTTCTTGAACCAATACATTTATATCTGTATTTTTGGAAAAACTTTTGGCTTTTATATTTTCATATACTGAAATATATTTTCTATTCATTTTCTTTCTACCTTCCACTACTCCTCTTAAACATAGGTTATACATTGTTTTATATTCCCTTAAATTCTTTAGGTTTCAACCACACAGCTTGGAAGTGAGTTCAATCTACCTTCCTGCTAAAAGCTGTTAAAAAGGAAATTCATCTGATACCTTCCATGTTTTGACTCTCCTTTCAGAATCTTTCTATTCTGATGTACGCACCAGTGCCTACAGGTCATTTTCATTTTCTCCAAAGACTGTAGTTATCTGTGGGAAGACATGAAATAGTGGGTGCGTATTTAGTTTTACTGAAAATAGAAATCTTGTCAAATAATTTTTCAAACTTGTGCTAGTGTAATTAACATTGTGGTAGTGTCCCCTCCGTACGGAAAGGAAAAAAAAAAAAAAAAACAACTCAAGACAACCTGGCTATACACATATGTGACAACGTCTCTCATGACCTTGTAACATGAGACCACTTAGTCAGACTACATGTTTGTGTGTTACCATATATGGGAGACAAAGAAGTAGAAAATATATTCCACGTGGCATTCAGGGCTCAGTTCTTTGGTACAAACCCAGCTGAGCAGTGTCAGCACAAATAAAGTTGCTTCCTGGAAAGAAAAGCCTCTGTGTCACGACTCTCTATGCGAGAATCCTGGTACAATATGGGGAAATTATATTTTGCTAGAATCACTAAAAATCCCTAAGGAATAAACCCTTGTATCACACCATACAGAACACTTAGCTCAAAATGAATATTTGTCCTGAAGAGAAATGCTAAAAACCTAAAATTTATGTACAGAAACAAAGCAGATAATTCATATGATGTTAAATTAGATAACATTCACTACTAAGAAGCAATGCCATTAAAGAAAATATAATAATATTAATAGATACGTGGTAGCCAGTCTCCAAGAGGGTTCTGGTCATCTCTGGTACTTCCTGGTAGTCACACCCTATGTAATACCTTTCACATTGTACTCAGGTTGGTATATTGGACCAATAGAGAGAGGTGATCAAATGCCATTTTCTGGGATTAAGTTATATCAGATATTATAGTTTCCATCTCCATCTCATAGTTTCTTGCTCTCTTCATTTCCTGCTCTTGTTCTCTCTCTGTCCTGCTTCCTCCCTTCAGGAAATGGAGCTGCCTTGCCATAAGCAGCCCTGTGAAAGAACCCATGTAGGAGGAATTGGAGACAGTAGCCATGAGAGTTAGGTTGAGAATACATTTCTCCAGATGCAGTCAAACCCAACAGCTTTACTGTAATCTCATGAGAGATCCTGAGCCAGAACCATCTGTCTATCTACTCTTAGATTACTGATCCTTGCAACTATGTAAGATGGTTAAGTGTGGTTGATTTAAGCTGCTAAATCGGGAGAAGTCTGTTATATAACAATAGATAACTAACAAATGAGATTTCATAAATAAAAAATTGTGTTCTTTTAGAGACACTGCTAAGAAAATGAAAAGGCAAGCCACAAATTGTGAAAAATGGTTCGCTTTAAGTATATGTGACAGAAGTCTTTTAACTAGAATATAAAAGTCTCTTAGGACAAAAATCCAATTTTAAAAATGGACAAAAAAATTGGACACTTCACCAAAAAGATATTCAAATGGTCAGTAAGGACATGAAGAGATACTCACCATCATTAATCTTCAGGAAAGGAAAATAAAATCACAATGAGATACCACTCCTCACCCACTAAGATAGCTAAGTTTAAAAGGTTGACAAAACCGTATGTGGAATAGGACATGGAACAACTGGAAAGGTCTTTTACTGCCAAGGAGAATTTAAATGGGCAAACACTTTGGAAGACTCTTTAGCAACTTCTTAAAAAGTCAAATATACACTTACCATATGGCCCAGCAATTTCTTTACTAGGTATTTACCTGAAGTAATTGAAAACACTTGTCTAAAAATACCTATATGTAAAAGAATTTAATAACTTTCTTCATAAAAGTATTCATACATTAGAATACTACTCATTAATATAAGAAATACACAATATGAATAATCTCAAAAACATGTTGAACAGAAGAAATCAGATGCAAAAGACTAAATAAATGCAAAAGATTTATAGGAAATCCTCGAATATGCAAAACACTCAATGGCAACAGAAAGCAGATCAGTAATTTTCTGGGTGGGTGAGGGAATCGGAAGATTGACTACTAAGGAATATGATAGAATGTTTTGGGATAATAGGATCATTGAGGTGCTAGCTCCATGGGAATATGTATTTGTGAAAATTCATTGAACTGGACACTTTATATCTGTTCATTTTATTGTATATAAATTATACCCTTATCAAGCTGACTTAAAAGGACAAACTCTTTTTTAGAGCACATGAAGCTATACATTTTTATTTGTTTTTAAAATAGCTTCAAATACCTAGTTAAACACTTTTTCTATGCCTGTGTTCTTATTATTAAAGTTATGTTACAAAGGTCTAGGACATTTTTACAGGCTTTTAACTTATATCTACAAATATTTGTCCACATTTAAAGAAGACATAAAGATAAATATACCATGTTTTATTTGCATAAAAACTTTGTGTGGGGGAGGGGGAAGAGGGATAGAAGAGGTGAAAAAAGGAGACTAATAACATAAGAAGGAAAAGAGAAATAAAATAAGTAAATTGTTCTATGCTAAATTAGAGGTAAAGTTTATCCACCTTTATTTCAATCCAGAATTATTCAGAACTCAAATTATTGCTCATTTAAAGAAATACATAAATTATTTCTACATAGTGTTGTGAAACCAAACTACAAAGTTAAATAGCACAATAATGCTAAGTTAACTATTTATATACTTTGTATTTTATTATTATCCTGTCAACTCCCTTCAGCATTTTCTGCTAGTTATTTACTTCCTGTTTGGGGAAGGAACACTAAGCTTGGATACTGGAGAACAAGATCTCTGCCACTTACTAGGTATAAGATGACTTTGGGCAAATACTTAGATCCTATGAATCTTCGTTTTAATCTTCTGTGAAATGGGGAGAAAGAAAGAGTCCATGTTTGAGGCTTCAATTAGGATGGTGATTAAATGGTCACAAATGTTCTCTCATTCTGAAGTTTCAGATTTTGTGGTTCAGGTTCAACTTATGTGTATTTTATACACACACAAACACACGTAAAATACACATGGAGAGATAATTTATATTGAATTTGTTTGATTTTCATTTTATATATAAAAATATGAAATAATTGTTCTTGATTTTGACAGTTTACATAGCTAATTCCATGCTGTGCTATTTCACTAAACTCCACGTTGCTTTTTAAGTGTTCTGAATGATTCATTTTCTCCCTCCATGAATCTTCAGGTGTAAGTAAGTTATAAAATATGAAGGGAAAAAACAATCTTCTAATAACCCTTCAACAATTACACAAACAGTTCTCAAAAGATAATTTATTGAATCCTTTTTAGTGTTATCATTATTGTTACATTTACACCTACTGCGTAAATCCCTCATCTTCTATAAAAAATGGCATTAAATAGAGGTTAGAATAACAAGTGCTGGCTAATTATTTGATTTCAAGTATACCAGATGTATTCCCTATACATTTATAACGTGTTCTTTAGTTTCCTATTCTCAAGTCACTGACAAAGGTGGCAATTGGCAAAGACAGCCGTCAAAACATACAGCTGTTTTTGTTTGTTTGCTTTTCATTTATTTTAGTTTTAGGTGGAATTTTGTAAACTCATCACATTTTGGTAAATTATTTTTCTATTCTACAGGAAAGCAAAAATGGAATTGAAGTTTCCAAAAGTCTCCAAAATCATGGTTGCCATCCAAGAAAATTAAAAGAAGCTGAGCTATTTGGTGTTTATAAAAGCATTAGTTAGCAGAACTTGAAAATCAATATTTCAAAATTTCCATTCAAAGTCAAAGTGAATAATTTTATGTCATATTAGTCAGCATTGTTGTAAGTCCTTAAAAAATATATATCCATAAAGGATGTCAAGTGAGATACAGGGGAAAAACATATAGTCTGAAGAAGAGATTTTAAAAGATACAGGCCCTATATACAGCCGTACGTCAATATATATTGTACGTTTGCTCTATTTCTAGGATTTCTTTCCTTCTTTCATTTGTCTTTTTTTTCCCCATTACCTAGTGGTAGTCCACATAGCCACCATTGTAAATTAAAGTTCATATCTCTCATTGATGTGAAAGATGAAAGTGACTCATGATAGATAGCCATTAATACGCCATCTTTCCCAGATGATTTACTAATATGGTTCTTGCAAACTGCTGATAGGAATAGTCATGCATTTTGGATGTAGATCTTCCTTTGAAATTTTCATGTTGCACAAATGTCATCTAGAGAGGTCTGGCTTGTTTCAAAAAAAAAAAAAAAAAAGAAAGAAAAGAAAAGAAATTCCATGACAATATTGACCAGTATTTTTTATAGATTGTTACTTTGTGTATAACAACTTTTTTGCCTTAATAGTTATGAATTGAATCTTGACTTCAGATTTCTTAATTTTAAATTCCAACCTCAACACCTTGACCTTGGACAAGACACATATACATTGTAAGACTAAGTTTCCCTATCTTGAGAGATACTATTAGGCTATATCTCATCTATTTTCTAGGAGATAGTAAGTGAATAATACCTACAGCACCAGGTATAATACCTTGAATAAATCAAGGATCAAAATTGTTAACCTGTTTTAGTCTGTTCAGGTTGTTATAACAAAATACCATGGTCTGGGTAGCTTGTAAACAATAAACATTTATTTATCATAGTTCTGGAGGCTGGAAATCCAAGATCAGGGTGCCAGCATGGTCAAGTAAGAGCCCTCTTCCCAGTCACAGACTTGTCCCTGTATCCTCACATGCTGGAAAGGGCTAAGGAGCTCTTAGAATCTCTTTAGAGGGCCCACCCTCCTGAGCTAATTGCCTCCCAAAGGCCCCAACTCCTAGAACAATCATACTATGAGGATTCCAATATGTAAATTGATAGGGAAACACAAACACTCACACATAGTATTTATATTACTGTTTTTATTCTTTTTTTGGTTGTTGTAATGTGTAATATATTATTTAGCAAATCACTAATTACAGAGAACACTTTAAGTAAACAATGGCTGTACTATTCAGTAGATGGTGTGTTTCTAAAATGTTCAAAATTAAGTTAATTGACATAAGTTTCTAATAAATTTGTCATGTAACTCCTAACAAAACATTTTTAACAAAACATTCTTAAATCAATCTATGTATAAAATATAAATAATACTATAGATTCTACAAAAATATTTTAAAGGTTACAGTAAAAGTACTTTTACTTAAGTGGGAATTTCTGAATTCAATTAAATGTCAAGTATCTTTACTAATGAAAACCAATAGCTTCTAGAAATGGGAGAATTATGGTTCTAATCTTCATACAAAAAAGTGAGGAAAGGCAATTGAAGACAAATTAGAAAGGTGTCATGGAAACAGGCCAGAATAAGAGATATTTAAAGGCAGTTGAGTCACAATGTCACCAGGGTACTAATTATGAACTAGGCAGAATTCAAAACAGACTTGAAATCAGCTGGGATCAAAATCAGGACAAAGTCATTCTAGTCATTTTGTTCTTATATTTCTAAGTTTTTATTTAAATTCCAGTTGGTTAACATACAGTGTAATATTAGTTTAAGGGGTATAATATAGTGATTCAGTACTTCCATACATCACCTGGTGTTTATCCCAGAAGGGCACTCCTTAATTCCCATCATGTGTTTTAGCCATCTCTCCACCCATATCCTCTCTGGTAACCATTGGTGTGTTCTCTATAGTTGAGCATGTTTCTTGGTTTACCTCCTTTATTTTCCAATGGTTAACTTGTTTTTTTTTCTTAAAGTACACATATGAGTGAAATCATATGCTATTTTTTTCTCTGACTTATTTCGCTTAGCGTAATACTCTCTAGCTCCTTCCATGTCATTGGCAATGGCAAGATTTCATTTTTTTATGGTAATATTCCACTTTTCTTTATCCATTCATCAGTAGATGGAAACTTGGGCTGTTTTCATAATTTGTCTATTGTAGATAATGGTACTGTAAACATCAGGGTACAGGTATCCCTTTGAATTAGTACTTTTTAATTCTTTGAGTAAATACCTAGTAGTGCAATTGCTGGATCGTAGGGTGGTTCCATTTTTACCTTTTTGAGAAAACTCCATACTGTTTTCCAGAGTGGCTGCACCAACAGTTCAAGAGTGTTCCCCTTCTCCACATCCTTGCCAGCACATGTTGTTTCTTGTATTGTTGATTTTAGCCATTCTGACAAATGTGAGGTAATATCTCATTGTAGTTTTTATTTGCATTTGATGATTAGTGATGTTGAGCATCTTTTCATGTGTCTATTGGCCATCTTGATGCCATCTTTGGAAAAATGCCTTCATATCTTCTGATCATTTTTAATTGGATTATTCATTTTTGAGTGATGACTTTTATAATTTCTTTATTTTTTTGATACTAACCCTTTATCAGATATGTCATTTGCAAATATCTTCTCCCATTCCATAGGTTGCCTTTTAGTTTTGTTGATTGTTTCCTTTGCTGTGCAGAAGCTTTTTATTTTGATGATGTCCCAATAGATGATTTTTGCTTTCTTTGCTACACCCACTGTGAAACAGGATGCTGCCTGTGGTCTCCACTATTATTTTTTATGGTTTCAAGTCTCACATTTATGTGTTTAATCCATTTTGAATTTATTTTTGTGTATGGTGTGAAAAAGGGATACAGTTTCATTCTCTTGCACGTTGCTGTCCAGCTTTCCCAACACCATTTGTTGAAGAGACTGTCTTTTTCCCATCAGAGATTCTTTCCTGCTTTGTCAAACATTAATTGACCATATAGTTGTAGGTTCATTTCTGGGTTATTCTATTCTATTCTATTCTATCCTCTCCTCTCCTCTCCTCTCCTCTCCTCTCCTCTCCTCTCCTCTCCTCTCCTCTCCGCTCCTGGTTCCTTTAGGTATAAGTTTAGGTAGTTCATTTGAGATTTTTTTTCTTGATGTAGGCATGTGTTGCTATACTCTTCCTTCTTAGGACTGCTTTTGCTGTATCTCAAAGGTTTTGGACCATTGTGTTTTCGTTTTTATATGTTTTTATGGTTTTTTTTAATTTCTTCTTTGGTTTCCTGGCTGATCCAGTCATTGTTTAGTACCATGCTTAACCTGCATGTATTTATGGCCTTTCTAAATTTTTTCGTGTGGTTGATTTCAAGGTTCATAGTGTTGTGGTCACAAAAAGTATATAATATGATTTAAATCTTTGTATTGTTGAAGCCTGTTTGGTTTGGGACCTAATTTGTGATCTATTCTGGAGACTGTTCCATGTCCACTTGAAAAGAATGTGTATTCTGCTGTTTTAGGATGGAATGTTCAGAATATATCTATTAAGTCCATCTAGTCCAGTGTGTCATTCAAAGCCATTGTTTCTATGTTTATTTTCTGTTTAGATGACCTATCCATTGATGTAAGTGGGTGTTCAAGTCCCCTACTATTATTGTGCTAATATCAATTGGTTCCTTTATGTTTATTATTAATTATTTTATATATTTAGGTGCTTTCATGTTGGGTGCATAAATATTTACAACATTTTTGCTGGATTGTCCCCTTTATGACTATATAATGCCCTTCTTTGTCTCTTTACAGTCTTTGTTTTACATTATAGTTTGTCTGATATAAGTACTGCCACTTCAACTTTCTTTTGACATCTATTTTTGTGATGAATGTTTTCCATCCCCTCACTTTTGGTCCCTTTTTTTTTTTTTTAATCCATTCTGACACTCTATGTCTTTTGATTGGAGCATTTAGTCCATTTATATTCAAAGTAATTATTGATAGATACATATTTATTGCCATTTTATTATGTGTGTTATCATTAATTCTGGAGATTTTCTCTGATCCTTTCTTGTCTTTGTCACTTTTGGTCTTTCCCTTGCACTTAAAGTGTCCTCTTTCATATTTCTTGCAGTGCTGGTTTAGTGGTCAAGAGCTCCTTTAGTTTTTGGCTCTTTCTATTCTGAATGATAGCCTTGCTGAATAGAGCATTATTCTTGGCTGCAGATTTTTCCCATTCAGCACTTTAAATATATCAAACTTCTCCCTTCTGGCTTGCCATATTTCTTTTGAGAAATCTCCAGCTAGCATTATGGGTTTTCCCTTGTAAGTTAAGGACTGCTTTTGTCTTGCTGCTTTTAAGATATTTTCTTTATCACTGGTGCTTTTGCAAGTTCAATTACAATATATCTTGGTGTTGGCCTGTGTTTTTGTTTTTGTTTTGTTTTTGTTTTTTTGAATGATATTTTTTTAAATGGGAGTTTTCTGTGCCTCCTGGACCTGAATGTCTGTTTTCTTCCCCAGAATAAAGAAGTTTTCTGCTATTATTGCTCGAAATAAATTTTCTGCTCTCTTTTCTCTCTCTTCTAGCACTCATATAATGCAAATGTTATTGTTTGATGGAGTCACTGATTTCCCTAAGTCTATTCTCATGTTCTATAATTCTTCTTTCTGTCTTTGTTTAGCTCCATTATATTTTTTTATTATGTTGTCTTATGTATAATTATTTCATTCATCTGCTTCTTGCAGTCTGCTATTCATTGCATCAGGCCTTTTTCCAATCTCATCTATTGTATTCCTCATTTTTTTTATTTTTCTTTAATGTTTATGTATTTTTGAGAGAGAGACAGAGACAGAGACAGTGCGAGCAGAGGAGGGGCAGAGAGAGGGAAACAAAGAATCAGAAGCTGACTTCAGGCTCTGAGCTGTCAACACAGAGCCTAATGGGGGACTCCAACCCACAGACTATGAGATCATGACCTGAGCCAAAGTCAGACACTTAATCAACTGAGCCACCCAGGTGCCCATGTATTCTTCATTTCTTATTGATTCTTTTTTAACTCTTTTATCTGTGATTCTTTAAATGTATATACAGGTGAAAATAAAATAAGAATTGTGCTTATTAATTTTGTGTGAAAATTTCAATGTAAGTAGCATAGAATCCAAAGATTAACTTATACACATAATTATCAAATTTACCAAAAATGTTATTATCCTGCATTTATGCATTTATTACGGCAGTGTTATGTATTCAGTCTAAGTCCAGTAGCTATGGTGAAATCATTGCCACCTTCCTTTCAAAGATTCTCATGATAGTCTATATGGTTAAATTGAAAATCATTTAAAACTAGAAGACATCCTAAGGAAGAGATGCCATAATGAATTATAACATGAACTTCAAAGGGAGGTAAAAGAGTGCTCCTCACATCTATTTTCTTCTTCTGAAATCACAAATGAAACCTATATGGAGAAATAAGCTTCATAATATCTAAAGGCGGAGTTTTCATGTACCACAAGATCCATTCCCTTGATGAAACAAGTTATTTAATGAATACCTCTTTATTTACTTTAATATCTTAAAGTGAGAGGTATGGGGTTGTTAGACATTGATTGCAGTAGATGCTATATTGGATATCAGACTATAGATTGCTATTTTAGAGTCTCTGATTAAATTTTCCAGGAGAATTGTCCTCTGGTTTTGACATTGCAGTGGGAAGTCTGAGGCAAATCTAATTTTTCTTTTTTTACAGATAGAATTTTTTTCAGCCAAAATGTCTTTTAACATTGTTTTCCTTCATAGGTTTTTTCTTTCTTTTCTTTTTTATTTGCTTTTCTTTTTTTTTTTAATAGCTTTACATTGGATTTCCCTAAAATGTTATAAAGGCTTTTCAGTCTACTTAGTTCAGTAATATTTTAGACTGGGAAGTATTTCTGATATTTGTTTTTGTTCTAGTCACTGTAGTTTCTTTCTCCGTACCACATGTACAGAGGGTGGCTATTGTTTCCCATCTCCCACATTTACTAAAACTTTTGCAAATAATTTTTATGTTTTGTTTTTCCATTAAAATAAGATAGTAGAATTATGTGTACAACTGCTGTCTTTTTCATTCTGCATCAACATCTCCCACATCCTTCTTTCACATTTTATCATCTACATTAGATCCAATTATATCATTAGAACCAATTAAAGTTTATAGCTAATAAATATACTATTCCCTTTGCACACTGTCTCTACTCCCTTCCCTGCTCTGCCTCAATTGTATTCAGAATCTCACCTACTGCAGCAAGGCACTTGACTACTCTGACACTTATTTTAATTTCATAGCAGTTAAACTTAAGTGAGACCTTAATGCTTCCTGACAATGTTGCCTTTTAACTCACATATCATTCTAAAAAAAAACAAAAAACTATTTTATACCTTTTTTATTGGCTCTCAGTTAATCAACATCTAATTTTCTCTGTTCCCCTTACTCTCTGCTTATGATCTTATTATTTACTCATTTGAAGAAATTAGAAGGGAATTCCCATATTAGTGCACCATTACTTCCACCAAACATCCTTAGTTGGTGACTATGTACAGCATCTTTTCTCCCATTGCTATGAATGAATTACCCGTATATTTCTCAATGGCCAACTCTTCTACCTCTGCACTTGTTCTCATTATCTATGGAGTATTAAAATTTTGCTTTTTAGTGGTCCTCTCTTTTATGAATTATAAATATTCTCTCTACACCAGATCAAACATGATAAACATTTCCTACCTGGCAGAAAAATAACACACACACAATCGGCAAAACTCCCAAGACTCTATATGTGGTTTCAAAACAACATTGAAAAACTGTACCAGTCCACTCTCTACTTCCTTTTCACAGTCTAACTTGAACTTATTCCAATCTTGATATAGTCCCCTTCACTCTGAAAAAACAAACCATGTAAGGTGAACAGTGATTTACAAATTACCAAATCCAGTGATCAATTCCAGATCGCCATTCTCTTCAACCTATGGGCAGTTGAACACTATCTATCTTAAAACACACTCTTTACATGAAGTTCAGAATACATATCTTTTGATTTTTTTGCTACATTACTGTCTATTTTTAGACCAATATTCTTACTGTTCTTAATTTCACCAGTCTTCCAATATTGGTATATCTCAGGGATCCATCCTTGGGGCTTTCATATGTTCATTAAATCCCAAGTTTCTCATTTAGTTCCATGACTTTAAATATCGTTTATGCATTATCTAATCCCAACAACATTTTTTATTCTCTTTCCTTACACTATAATGAAAGTTCTATAAGCACATGAGCTTTATTTTTTTTTATCATATCTCTAGTGCCTAGAGCAACGTCTGCATGTAGTTGAACAATTATATGAACGAATAAACGAGTTAGCTCAATGCCACATTCTAAGCACTTGGAAGAAATAAATCTAATGTTGTTGTGCTTTTCCTCAGAAGAGTTTTTCTCACCAACTGTCTTTTTGTTCCCCTTGACACAATACAGACAAGTGCAGAATAACATATATTAACAAACTGTCTTCCTCCCTATGACTCTTAATATAACAATGTAATTGTGTATTACCAATTTATTCCTCCAATTGTTCAGTGCATTTTCAAGGACCCCTGTGGTCCCAGAAAGATAGACCATAATGATACAGTTGTGTTAGCAACAATTATAGATCAGATGCCAGTGATTTTTGTTCATTCCCTTATTGACTGCTCAAGCATTTTCTAAGGAGCAGAGACTGTATAAATATTAAGGGAGGGGAGAGTGATGAGAATGGAGTATGGGATACTAGATACCCCAAAAAGTTTGTCTCCACACTAACCTATGAAATGATAAAAGATAAAGAATTAAGTGGTATACAGCTGGAAAAGACAAGGCACACTATCTTTCTTCCATGAAGTATAATTATATGTTTAGAAAATAAAGGGTGGAAATAGATGTGAAAAATTAATAGGTAATAAGTAAAGTCAGTAATATGTTTGATTTTAAACTAGTTAGACAAACATGTAGAAATGCACTCTAGTGATAAGTAGGAAATACATTAATTAAAATTAATAATTGACAATGCAAATATATGAAATGCCCAATAATGAACTTTTTCAGAATATGAAGAATACAAAAAAATCTTTGAAATAACTCTTAGAATAGATGGAAATGCATAATATGTTCTTGGATATGAGGATTAAATATTTTTTAGATGCCATTTTCCTAAATTAATATTCCAAATAATATAGCTTTATTTTTTACTAGGGAAACTGTTTCTAAAGTTGATAATAAAAAGGGAAATATCCAAGAATGACTGGAAATTTATGTAAAAAAGGAGAATTAGGATAGTGGCAAAGGAAATATTTCAGATGGATATCAAATAATAAAGCTCTCATTAATAAAATAAATTATGGGTTCATGAGTCACCTGGTAGATCAATGGAATATAATAGCAAATCCAGAAATAAGTCTCCAAACAGTAGTTGATCTAATCTATCAAAATCAATGGTGAAAACATGGATTAGTAAAAAGATGACGGTAGGGAAATTGACTAGCTATTTTAGTTCATCTTGATTCCTATTGCATACTCTACTACAAAATTAATCTCATAAGGATCCCATTTAAAAAATGTAAAAGTGAAAAAAAATTTAGAAGTGAATTTTTAAAAAGTGCTGAGAGAAATACAATTTTTCTTCCATGACTTCAGCCGGAATAGGCTTTTCTGAAGATTACACAGAATCTATAAACCATAAAAACAAATATCAAAAATGTTTACTTATTGCTAGAGAGGTATAAGGAAAGTGCAGTGTTAAGGAAACCATGAGAGTGCACTATTTAGAAAATGCACTTTTCCAGTTTCTTATGGATATTAACACCAGATTGATTGTAGAAAGAAAAATGGGATGTGTTTTATTTAGACTCTGTCTCTCAGGAACAGGTTATCTTTGCACTCCAAAGACAAACGATTGCAAAGAAAAGGAGGTAGCTCCTAATAAAAGTGATTATGGCATTATTAGTGAGTATTCTTACATAGGACAAGATTCTCTCATCCTTTGTATAGGCATATATTCTACCTTATTCACAATATAATCTTTTCAACCACTAAGGGAATGTTTGCAAATCGTGGGCAGAACATGTTTAAGGACATTTGTCATAACTGTACATTATAAAATCATGATTAACACTTGAAATAAAGACATAGTTATGGTTGTTAACAAATATACTAACAGTAGGTGAACCACATTGGAGGAGATCAACTTTGGTCAAATTGGTAATGTAAAGAAGACTCTTAGATTTCTAGAGACGGGTGGGAATATTATTTTAGAAATTTTGCCACTAGTTATTAACATAGCAAATACAATTGCTATACAGAGGAATCATCCATATGTTTTAATTGTGAAATGTAACGAATGATACTATCAAAATGGTAATTGACAATCTGTGAAGTGCAGGAGCAATGTATATTATCTCACTATAGTGCATTTTTAAGTTTCATGATAAAAATCTATAATTGTAAACATCAGGTACAAAAGAAGAGCAAATAGTAAGAGAATATTAAAAAAAACTATTGTAGTTACTATAATTTAAATGTCTACAAGAAGGCGTATTTTTCTATGGAATACTCAGTGTTCAACAGAGATGCAGCTGAAGAAAAGTTATAGTTCTCTAGTTTTAATAGAGTTTACCATGGATTTTGAAATAAATGATGGACATATATTGCTAAAATATTTAATTTTAATAAACTTTTAATACTCTACCATTTAGTCATTTAATGAACTTTCTTAAATTTTATTAATTCTTAAGATAATGTTTTAAAAGAAGAAAGTTAAAACTTCAGTTTTAGATTTATTTTTCTTTATTGCTCAAAAGAAGAACATGAAGAATTCTGAGAATTACTGACTCATTAAATCTATTTCTAGTAGTTTATTCTACAGAAATAATCTGAATTGATATATCTTTATGCTCAAAGATGTTTGCTGCAAAATTATGTACAGCAAAGAAAAGACAGTATTTGTTGAAATTAGAAGCTTTCTGAAAGTACAATTGGTTGTCCTGAATGTCTGTCATGGAAAAATAAAAAGTTATATACATTTTAATACGCTGTATATGCTAGGATATTATGGGATACTAAAATAATATTTGTAAAAAATTTAAATAATAGAATCATAACATTAGAATGTTAACCAAAAAGATTTTTTTACTTATATTCTTTAGGCACTTAAATATTTAAATAATAACAGAGCACTTATTAATTACCCATAATATCCTCCATGATTTCCAAATATTAACTTAACTGAATATTTACAATGACCTATGAGTGGATACCATTATTATTTTATCCCCCAGTGAGCCTATGAGTTGCTACTAATTGTATTACCATTTTAAAAAGAAGAATCTGAGGCAAAGAAATTCTTGCCCTTTGCCACCCAACTATTTAGTAGTGGTCCAGATTTACAGCCAGACACTCTATCCCAGAGTCCATGCTGTGAACCACTAAATTCCATTAGAAATACACAGTGAAAAGAAAGGCTGAGAAGAAATACCCTAGACCTAGAGTGTTAACAGCGAGTGTTCATCTCATCTTCTCAGTTTTATTACTTCTGTCCTTATTCTCTCTCCCTGGAGCATTAATCTGTCTTTTCTGCTGATTCCTTTTCCATTATCTATCATCTTACTCCATCAGCAACCATTTTGTAAAATAAAAATAATCAAAAACCAAAGTCTGTGTAAAAACATTTTCATCTTAATTGTCTGTTTCAGCAAAACCCATGAAAGAACTGTAAATGTTTACTCACCTCCTATTTACTCTTCAGCCCTCAGAAGAATTTGTACTTTGTCAAAATCTAAACTGGAAGTAGTTTCCCTGAATTCCCTTCCATGCCTCATTCCATTTTGCATGAGTTACAAGAGACATTGTGAGTAAGATTTAGACAATGGAAGTTAAATCATGTTCTTTTTTGCTCTGGGAAGGACAGAGGCTGGAATGAGGTGCTGCTGTAGCTCAAGCAGGTTGTACTTTATCTGGTGGCTTACATGGTTGGGATGGGCACAGCTGGACCACAGCAACTCTACTGCCTCATCGCCTCCTTTTGCACTCTTAGCTCATTGACAAAATCACTAGCTATTCCTAAAGGGGTCTGCACCATTGGAACTGGAGGCTTGGAGGCGATGGAAGACTGATATCAATTTTATTCTATTCTCAGTCCATTCATTCATGGATATTTTAGTTTTTCCACATTTCCCCATTTCACATGAGTATCAGTCAGTCTGCTGACTTCCTGCAAGAGCTCCACACAGGGATGACATGAGTTCCCACAATTGTTTACAATCAAATTTCAAAAGTAAATTATTTATTGGTTCTGTTTTTCAGCTCAAACTCTTAACTAATAGAAATTGCTCCAAAAATGGAAAACAGTCTCAAATACCACTTTTTTCATCACTTTTTTTTTTTAAGAATTCAGCATATTTTAAACACTCTCTTCTCTTGCTTACAGTCACATTATCTAAAGATTTTCCTCTTGCCATCCAGTCTTCCCTTATTCTCTTTTGCTGGCTTCTCTTTCCCACCCAGTTTCTAAACCCCAGTTAGAGGGTTTCAAGACCAAACTGTCATTTCTATCCAAACCACGCCTCAGTGGATTCATGCATCCACTTTTGTATGTTGATGATACAGCCATTTACAGCTTCTTCTAGATCTCTTGAGCTCCAAACTTGTGTAATCAGACTACCTCCTTGATATTTGAACTTTCATGTTGAGTTGCAATACTAAGAAATTTTGTTTAGGAAGAAAAGATATTGCTTTCCACATTAAGTATATTGCTTACATTTGTATGAGATCTGATATGTCATTTTACCTCTCAAAATTAATTTTTTCGTCTGTAAAATGGAGAAAATATTTTTTTAGCTAGATCACTCACTGGTTGTGAAGGTTATGTAAAACCATTTTTATGACAGTGGTGTTTAAATGATAGAACTCATATATTATGTTTTGTTGTAATGCTCCTAAATGAAAACTACAGTCTTGTGTCCATCGTCAATTCTGCATCCTAAAAATGTGTTCTTATTAATACTTCTAGTTTCCCATGTTAGAAGCCTGGTACCGATTCTGAATATTTCCAAGTAGCCCAAAACAATTTTCGAACCCCTCTAGTCCTGTTTTCCCCATCTTTAAATCAATGGAAGCACAAGAGTTAAAGATGTAAGAGAATTGACCACTAATAAAGTACATAGTGGATATAGTTGTATATTATATTATGCCCAAGAGAAAAAATGCAACTGAAATCACAGAGCATGGCCTTTGAATCTATGATAATAGATAATGTAATGACTTCCAATTGAGGCAGGGGAATAGTCACGGTACTTATTGGAGATATTTCTTCTCGGGAGAAAGCCTAGCATTGAATGACAGACTACAGGAACAAGCTTTTTTACATTACCTTCATAAACTCTTTACTTAGCCTGGGCACACTTTCCAATCTCAATACAGCCTTTCTCTCCTAACCATGGATGAATTTGCCATCATAAAACCTATCTATACATTTGATGCTCTGATAAAATGCTAATAGCCATAGAAGCAATAATATCAATGAATATATTTTCTCAGCACTTGCTCTGCGTTGAGCACTTTATATACATTACTTAATTTCATCTTTACAGAACTCTATGTAGATGCCATCATCATTCTCATTATACAGGGACAAAGCTGAGAAAGACCATTTTGTATGAAGAAATAACTATAGGCATGAAATAACTTTTTTTTTCTTCTTGCATGACTATATATATATATATATATATATAGTCATATATATATATATTTTAGCAATTCCTATACAAGTTATTTTTCAATCATTAGAATCACTGAGCTTAAACAGATCATATCATTTTATTATGGTTTCTCTGATACAGACAGAAGAAGAACAGAACAAGGACATCATGGTAGATTTATAAAGAAATAATGTCAAAATGGTTAATGTAATTCACCAGTTCAATAAACTGGATTACATTTTAGTAGGACAAAAGATCAACGAAAACCTATTTATATTCATTGGCTGAAGGCTGAAATAGCAACCAGGTAATGCTCTTCCTATCTTTAGGTTCATTAGCTGTGGCTATTATACTTGTTGGGTGCCATAACATCCAGATGTTTCTGGACAGCTCAGCTGATTTTTCCCCCATGGATAGATTAAATAGTAATAGATAGCAGGTGGAAAAATTCAATCACTAGTCAAGGTTTAAGGCTTATTTTTTTTTCTTGCTATCTTCTATCTTTGTATTTTTCAAAATGTTGATGTCTTCATAAAACAAGCCTTAAGGACACAGGCCACTTCTTTCAAGGATGAGTATGGTACAAGGATTAGGAAGCCATTTATTTCTTATTTGCATAATGTCCTCATCCATTCACTCTACAGACTCAGTTGATGTGGTATTATGTTCCATCCCTCTGATTATTCCTTAAGGAAATCCAATAATAAGGACTCTAGTAATAATTATTTTCTCATTAACTTGTTGTTTCTTGGTTCTACGATAGTATCACTTCCCTGAATATTGTAGGTGTTCTATAGAAAATGTAATACTTCTGTCAGAATATTGAGTTCTAATTTTCATCTTATCTGTCATGTTACTGCATAATAGACACATTATGTTTTATTTTTTCTAATGAAAAACCAAACAGATATGTAAATATACATATATATTAATAATACTGAAAAGCCAAAATAGCATACAGAAGAAATAAAACTAAAGTATATTTTCAAAATACAACTATACCACTGTACCACTGTAATAGTTAATCAATAGTATTACATTCCTTTTGTTGGTGGTAGTAATTTACATTATTATGTTCTCTTTTCATTAATTATTCAAAGCATAATTGTGATCTTGATAGGTTTTGGAGATAAGGAAGGTCTTTAATAATATGTTTTACCTTATTTGTGGGAGGGTATATGTATACATTTTAAAGATGTTATTAACTCTGTCTTTTCTATATATAATATATTTATACTTCAATCAAAATAAAGACTTATGATAATCATCCTCATCATGACATTAGGCATTGATGAACTGTCTGATTGCAAATGCCACTCTGGTGGCTACTGAACAATGAAAATTGATTGTAAGTCGCTTACCCCATGGAGTTTGCAGGCTGTGGCAGACACCACTCTTTGGATACATATGTAAAAGAAACATAGGGAGTTAGAATAAAAACATTAAATCATGAATAGCTTGTAAACTATCTCCAGAATAGAGCAAAGGCACATGCATGTCAGTACATTTTATAGTCAGGGATCAAGACAGATACATAATTAAGGTGAAGATCAAGGAGAGTAGCTGTGGGAGCTTGATGTCCTGACTAGGTGATGATTTACTAACTTAATTCTTTCAGAATCTTCCCAGGAAAACGGGGGTGTCTGCTCTTTAATAGATGTTGCTCTCAGATATGCCACTGGGTTTTTGCTGACATACACAAATAATTATATCCTATTCAGTTTAAAAATATGTCAGGATGTTCAGTGATAGGTTCAAGTAAATGCCTTTGGATTCCTTTTGCTTAATTAGAAAACTTGCATAAATTGCCTTTTTTTTTTTTTTGGTCTTTCTCAGCTCTGGCAGTCAGAGAGGCAGTCTTGCTGAATTGATGAATACTGCTTTCTCTAAGATATTTAATATCAGAAACATGCAAAACTATGGAGTTGGAAAAACTTTAGTACTTTTCATGGGCTTCAACCTAATTTTTTTTTTTTTGCAACCTGGATTTTAAAAACAAATAGTGTCATGAACTAAATAAAAACGATTAAATATTTTACCTTTGGCTAGATAAGAGATATAATGCTAAGTTTTTATAAGTGTATATGTATAGGTATAAATATCTATATTCTGCAAACTTTAGCACAATAAAATTTTCTTAAAATTAGTAAGAATATTTAGATGGCTTGCCTAATCATATCTTTGTTATGCAAATGGATGGATCAAAGATTTCTCACTAAAAATAGTTTCCTCTGAAGAAGATTAATAATTTACTACCACCTTCATTTCACTCTCTAATTCTACTTGACTTCCCCTTTAGAGCATGTAATGCTATAATTTACTTATATCTCTTTCTCCTTCAGCAAATATCTTGTCAAAATAGAGAAGTTTTATTTCAGACCAATCATTATAAGAACAAAACAAAAATAACAAGAAAGATTAGGCTCATATTCAGTTAAATAAACCTACAATTGTACACAGAACATGGTTATTTCCCATGGATTGTTATTTCCAATGCTAGTTGACTATTCCAGTGATCACTTCAGCAACATTTGAGGAAACAGTTCCTTCAAAATGACATTTTGAAAGCAAAAAAAAAATTTGTTTTTTTATAAATTGTGTCAGGAATCTAGAGCTGCAGCAATGAATGGATTAAAGTAGACCAAAATTAACTAAGTTGGCTTATTCATGTAAAGTGATTCATTTTTTGCTTTGTTCCTAGTAAAGAACACAATCTTAGCATCACAATGACTGAGAAATAGTGATGGGCAGAGTGACTTCATCAGACTGGCCAGCAATTCCAGCCTAGTTTCTCACTCGTTTTAATAGTCTTGAGCTATCTTCATAAATGCACCCCTCCTGGTAACCATAGGAACAGCGTCCACTGTGATTTCTTGAAGTGGAAGAACAGCTAGTGCCTAAAGACATCTATGAGGAAATATATGAACATAATTACATCCTAATTATTATATATGATATCTCACATTGTGTATTAGATGTTAATGTCCTCTGTGCCTGAATGAAGAATTAGATCTGTGACCTTTCCTCCACAGATGATTCTGATGGATGATATTGAAAGCAAATTCTTGAGATTTGGGTTGAAGAAAACTAATGAAGGCAATAAAGCCTTTTAATTTTATTCATGACGGAGCTTGTGAGTTTAAGGCTTTATTTTAAAATCCAGCTTCAAATACATCTGTTAGTGAATGAAAACTCACCTAGTGATTCTTGCTTTTGCAAGCTGGACTCCATTTCAGAACTCATTTTCAATATCCCCTTGTACTGTTATAAGGAACAAAAAAAATCCTTGGAAATAATTTGCTAGAGAAATTTGTTTATAAATGTGCGTCTGTTACTATGCAATTTGTTAATATTTAAATTATATTTTAATGATTCACAATATTTTTCTCTTCTCTGTACTTATTCCATACACTAAAATGTCATGGTTGGGGTGTGTGGGTGGTTCAGTCGGTTAAGGGTCTGACTCTTGGTTTCAGCTCAGGTCATGATCTGATGGTTAGTGACATTGAGCCCTGCATAGGGCTCTGGGTTGTCAGCCCAGAGCCTGCTTTGGATTCTCTCTCCCCCTCAAAATAAATAAACATTAAAAATAAATTAATTAATTAAATGATATGCTTTCTATAAAAAAAGAAGATATTAAGTGATAATTCACTTTATAGTTTTAAGGAAATTTATATTTAATTGAGTTTTATAGTAGCAAATTCTTCATTACCTCATTATTTAGTTAAGTTATGAATTAACATGAAGAATACATATTCTCTAACATTTTAATTAACAAATTAAAAAAATTTTCTTTAAAAATAGGAAATTTTCAACTGAATTGTTATATTTAATTGATTAGAATGTGATAAAAAGTATATGAAATAGTGCTTCCTATTTTGGCAAAAGTCCTATATTTAGTATTCCAATTCTGGTCCTCCACCATGTCCGATGATCAGAGAGCACATTAGCTGATCTAGATTTCAGCACATAGCTGAAATACTAGACTTTGCTCTCCAGATTACTGACCAGTCACTGGGGCTCGGCTTAAGGGCAGGCTACTAAGCTCTCTCTTGTTACCATGAAGGATCTCTGCTTCTCACAGATTGTGATGTGTCAAGGTCAGGCTGTCAGCAACAACGAAGCTGTTTCAGGCAGTTAATTCTAAGCTTAAGATGGTTATTGGCTGAACTTGAACTTTAATATCAATATTAAGATTTGTTTGTTTTTTGTATATACCTGTGCAGATTTGCCTGGTCAAGTGCACACTCTCCATCTCAAAAAGTATTCATCTTGAAACTAGCAATAATTTTTTAGGTACAGTAGCTTGGAAACACCCAGAAATAGTGTAGAACCAACTTATTCCTACCCGTTTCTTCCTACTTACAGGTTGTCCTTGTTCCTTCTTTCTTGATTAGAATCTTGATTAGAATTTTCTTGACTGCAAAAACTTTGAACCTCTTTTAGTTCTGTTGGAGAAATAGAAAACCATGTCCCTCTCCCCAAAGAGGAAACAAAAAAATTGTATCAATAAAAAAGAAGAAGAGAATTATTTTGTATGTATGTCATTATATGCACTCCAGGAGAGTGCAAAGTATAGACAAAAATCCACATAAGTTTATAAAGAAAATAGAATAAAGAACAACTAAAACTTCAGTTATCTCCATGAGAAACAAATGATTGCACCTTGTATTAATCTCCTGGGCCCCTTGTGAGAGACTCCTGAGTGAACTTTTAGAGGTATGTGTTTCAAGTTCCAAGAAATAGAAAGCCCACAACCTTATATTTTAAAATCAAAAGTTTGGGCCTATTATGTTACCAAGGAGACATCTAAGGTGTGGAGAGAGAGAAGCTGCCATCTCCCTTTCCTAAATTAAATAAAAGGAAATTTCACTATGTTACAAGTTCTTCTCTAGCAGAATTGCCTTGGACCTTGTATGCAGCTATCTTTCCCAGCAATCTTCAGTTTATTGCATATCAACTATGATAAATATGTAATACAATAAATAAGCTGCAATTCACTAGATAATTTACTAAAGTAATAATAGTAAAAGCATTACTGAGAGAAGCTTGGATTATGAGTTGTTGGGCATGAAGTCTAGATTCTTAAAAGTGTAAGAAATTAGCACATTTGTATGCCAGGTTAAATGTAGTATCCTGGTTTTACATCTCTTCCTGAAAAATGGAGAAAGACTAAACTGTCATGTCTCTATGGGAAACAGAAACAGAACATCTTTAACAAGAAAGGTGCTGGCGGCTACAGAATTGATGACTTTTTAAAATTTAGGTGTGGAAAACAATTGAGATGGATGGTATTTATTAAAGTATACTCTGTCTCCTTAGAATTCCCTCGTACCCATTCCTAAGTAAGTTACCGCAGAGATAAGCACTCTTTTGTCCATTTAGACATAATTTTTGTTATAGTAACAGATTTCTTTTTTTTGATTTTATGGTTCTAGTACTATTTTCCATGCAGTATTTCATTTTATTCTTATAACCCTATGAATTCAAAATTATTAGAATATCTTATGCATAATAAAAATAGGGTTTGAAAATATAAATTGACTTGCTCAAGGTCATGTAGCTAGTAAGCAATGAAGTCAAATTTCTGACGCTAAAAGTCACAGCTCAAAAAATAAGGCCTGTCATGTTTATAGTTATACTAGTACTCAGGCACATAAAAGTGCAGTGTGAATCACAGTCTTTGAACTATAAGAACATATAATACTTTGAGGGATTAGGGATGGGAAATATCAATACATAATCTTAAAACATTGCATAACTGTTATGAAGTAGTGATTAATACCAAATTGTATAATGCAAGAAATAAATGCCTTATGGATTTGGAGAAATAGATCATATGTGTTGAAATGTTTAGATAAATATTCATGATGGAAGTGGAACCTACACTAGACTGTGAAAGTCGGTTAAGATTTTGAGAGATGTGGGAAAGAGGAGGAATCAAGGCACCATTTTAATTGTCTCATATCTAATTCTTAGAGAATAAAAGCATTGAGTTAATTCTCCCAGGTATTCTTGGTGAGGGACTTATACCAAATAAAATCTGAAACCACATAAAAAGTAATTGGTACTCTAATGGCACTGTTCACCTGACACAAAGTTTATGGGATTTGGTAGCCAAAAGATACGTTGTATAAAATGAAATAATTTGATAATAAGGCTATTTTTAAATATTTAATAAAGTGGTAAATTAAAAGTCCAAGGGTGGCTTGGGTGGCTTAGTAGGTTGAGAGCCAGATTCTTGATTTCAGCTTGGGTCATGATCCCAGGGTCATGGGACCTGCTTAAGATTCTCTCTCTCTCTCTCTCTCTCTCTCTCTCTCTCTCTCTCTCTCTCTCTCTCTGTGTGTGTGTGTGTGTGTGTGTGTGTGTGTCTCTGTCACTCTCTGCCCCTCCCCCTGCTTATAGGTGCCCTCTCTCTAAAATTAAATTAAATTAAATTAAATATCCATTTTGCACAATATGCTTTTTTCTGGCTGCTTTTTTATTGTTGTTGTTTGTTGTGGTGGGTTTTTTTTTTTTACTTTTATTATTTTATTACTTAACAGAAGCTGTTTTTCTAGAGCTATCTAAGACTTTAACTCTGTTTGTTGAATTCAGGCCCTATCTACTTGCACTTTCTTTCCTTCAGTCATATCCCACTTGTCCTCCACTTGCAAAACAAGAAGACCAAAGAGCTTCTCAAATAGATTACTCATGAAAAATGGCACTTTCAAGACAGCAAGGGAAGTGTCTTTCACGGATCACAGATAAAAACATTGAGCAGAGAGAGGAGCAAATATAGATAAGCCTATTGGCAGGACTGAGAGAAACTCCCCCACCCCTTTTTATCAGAAATTTTAGCTCTTCACATTATAATATCTTTAAGTAGCATAAATTCTGAGTACTTTGGTTTACATAAATTTGTATCAGTGGATTAACCCATGGAGCTTAAGTACTTACCTGATTTTAATCCCTCATTAGAGTATAATAATTTTGTCAAGATATCTGCTTTACAAATGTAAACAATTTAAAATGACATGCCATTGCTTTTTTTTTTAATCTGAAAACAATTTTAGCTGAAATGACTGGCTAACATCAACATTACTAATAACATAATGAAAATGTCAATTTTATTTAGTCTAAAAAGTAAATGCACACTTAATGCAAATTTCAACTACTAAACTAATATATAATGAGCAATATTTATAGTGTAGGGTTGTATTTTTACCTTTAGGGCATCTGAATAATAGAGCAACATCAGTGGGGTAAGTAAACAACATGAACTGTGCCAAACCATGAGAGAATGTATGAATGTTTAAAGTATACATTAACTACATAGAGCTAGGATAAATCATAGAAAAGTATTAATCCAAATAAGATTATTCAGTTAGAGAGGGACTTAGAAAACCTGCCATGTAAGCATGATTTTTAACATGAGGTAAAGAGAATGTCTAATTGAACAAAGGGTCTAAAAAGTTAAAGCAAGGCAGCCTAGGACAGAGATAGAATAAAAATCATCTTCATTGAGCAGTATAAATGTAGCAGAAACTCTGTTAAATTCAGTACTTCTGATTGAATTAAGGTGAGAGAGACCCTAAGTTTTGTTTAGCCAGTGCTATTACAACATATTAAAAAATGATATATTTTAAATGATATATATTAAAATTAAAAATGATATATTTAAATTTCTGACTTTGAGAAAGTCATTGTTTTGCAGTGTTAAAGTCATAAAATGCAACACATTCTTCATGAACTAGAAAGATGCATTAATAAAGGACAGCCACAAAAGATTTATATTATATTACAGAAGTAAATATTTCTGTGTTAACCCAGCTCACCCATATATGTAGGTAACTATTAAGTGTATGAGAAATGTGAAAAAAATTGAAAATTTAGCCAAAATAGTTTTTTTTTTTTATTTTTTCACTTCACAGGGGCCAACAGAAAAATAACTACATGTTGCCACATTATAATTTTAAGATTTCATAAGTAATTATAGACAAAAAACACTGAGGCAAGAGTATTATTGATGATAATATTATTATCAGATTAATGAAATAATGAGCAAGTAATGGTCAGAATAATCAATTATATTCATAACAATTTTCCTACATTTTAATGTTAGGAGTAATTTGCAAATAGCAAAAATAAGCTATTAGCAGAAATTTATTTTAAACATCCTGAATATAATCTGGTCTTAGTACAAAATTAATTGACACAATTAAGTGCATGTTCATTCATTTCTACTGCATTTATGTGAATAGTCAATATTCAAACTGGTAAACATGCAGTATGCAAATATTCACTAATTCACAGAAGAAAGAAAATGCTTGATTTATTAAACTCTGTTTTGAAGGTGCTGTTTTACTTTTTCTCAGTAAGTCTACTATCAGGATCTTCACTCTGATAAACTCCCAAGTTTTTCAATGTGTTTTTGTGTTTGAAGGAGAGAGAGAGAGAGAGAGAGAGAGAACATGAATGGGGGAGGAGCAGAGAGAGAGGGAGACATAGAATTCGAAGCAGGCTCCAGGCTCTCAGCTGTCAGCACAGAGCCCAATGCGGGGTTCGAACCCACGAACCGTGAGATCATGACCAGAGCCGAAGTCATGGCTCTGACTGAGCCACCCAGGCGCCCCATAAACTCCCAAGTTTTTCAAAATGAAGGAAAGATATTCTATCAATTCAAAAGACTTATGTTGGAGGATAAATAATGCCAAATTATAGATAACTGTGATACTGACTTTTGGGATATATTTGATGTCTATCATCATCATCATCCCTACTATGATTACTTGCTATCCACTTTATACTCGCAATATATGAAATATTTTGCCTATTTTCAGGGCCAATGTGTTTGAGAAGCTCATTTGATATCCAATAATTTTAAAATGATGGGGCACCTGGGTGGCACAGTTGGTTAAGCATCTGATTACTGATTATGATTCAGGTCATGATCTCACCGTTCATGGGATTGATGGAGCCCCAAGTCCAGCTATGCACTGACAGCACAGAGCCTTCTTGGGATTCTTTCTCTCTCTCCCTCTATCTCTCTCTCTCTCAAAATTGACAGTTAACTTAAAATGGTGAAATTTTGGTTTGTTTATCCAAACCAAATGTCTATTCTCTGTCCTTTTCTACTTAGAATCCACCTGGGAACATCCTATGCAACTATGAGGATCATCTGATTCTTAACTCTGAATTTTATTGCTTACTAGTCAGAAAAACACTGAATTTTGAAACTGTTCTTTATCTTCTCTACTGCCTCACACCTGCATGCTAGTTCCTTTTTCCTCTGTTGGAGTTGGGGAGGGGCAGAGAAATGTTAGAGTGCATCTGTATTTGCAGGTTTGTGGCAGCAACATCAATTAATATATGAGTCAAAGTCACATTCCACAGTCCTGAGAAATGAAAGTTACAGTGAGGGAGTAGAAGGGTGGGGGTTTAATTGAGAATGTCGTCCTACTCTTTGCTGCTTTGTGTGTATTAAAGGCTAGTAATGACCCTTGAGCAAAATCTATATATTTTTTTGAGACTGAAATTTGACACAGGTTTAATTTACTTTCATGTGATTGCTTTAACCTTTTCTCCAACATTTCTCATAATTACCTATAATTGCCCTATTTCATTTTTAGATGTACAAAAAAGGCATTATTATTGATAAATATTATATTAATAACAATCTAATGGATTTTTGCATAGTGCTTAATAATGTTAAAGCATTTTCACTTGAATTGTTTCTAAATTATTCACTTTCAGAACATTTCTTTGAAATATAGATAAATTATTTTCTCTATTTTTGCATGGGGGAAATTGGGAAAGGCCACATCATCAGGAAAGGAAAAATAACTTTCTATTTTTGTCTTAATAGATTTGTTGTCATTGGTGAAACTTAACACAATTTATGAATAACACATGGACATAAAGTAAATTAAGCTGTATTAACATTAATGCATAAATAACCACATAAAACCAGTGAAATTCGAGAGATATGAGTTGCAATTCTTGCAAAGTTTATTTCTTAGAACATTTTAACTGTGTATCAATTATTGGGATGTCACAATTTTAATAAATAATGTGCCATTAGCGAAAAGGAACACATAGAAAAATCACTGAAAAACAGCAGTTTTGCCCCAAAGATTTAACAAAAAGCTTTGTTTTTCTCCTCCCAGTGAGACTTTTCTGAAACAAATTTTCCAGAAGCAATAAGAACAAAGCCTTGCATGTATCATCATGTTGTCATTTCTCCCCTTCTGACTATCTTTGTTCATGAACTTCAGATATTATTGAATTTGTTTATTTTGCTCTGTGGTTGAATTACTTGTAACTAGGAACTGGGGATTTCTAATCCTCTTAAGCCAAATTATTTTCCTTCTCAACTCTGCACTAATGCACTCATGATTTCTTGTTGATAATATGTTCTCTAATTGACACTTTTCCTAATACAGTAAGGCTTATCTGGTTCCAGACATCTTCTGCCTTGCTTGTACTTTCCCTCTGATATGAATTATGAGGGCCATCAACATGTGGTGCAGAGTGGAAAATTAGACCAGCTTACATAACCTTATTTCATATTTATTTTTTCCCTGCTGAGAAAAAAGTTTCACCTTACATATATTATAGAATTTATCAACGGCATATTTCCATCAGGATTAGAGATACTTTTAGCATCAGATATACTCAGTCCATTTCAAACCCAGGTTCACTCACTATTTGTATCAGACATTAGCCTAAATTTTGCTTTTACACAGAGTGGAGGGGAAATATCAAGATAACTAACACATTTTTGCCTAGATTCACAAAACAATGATTTTTAAAAAGTAAATGCCTTTTTAAAATATTTGAGCTAGAGTCATCTAAATCTTTTTTGGACTTTATGTACCAAATTTGCTATGCTTTCATGAACTCAGTTTTAGTATAATGACCTAGTGGCATTTTATCATGTATTAAGTTAAGTTACACCACATTTTATTACATTCATATATGCATTATACACATATGAATGTTTTAAAGAAATGTTATACTTTATTTGAGAGAGAGAGAGAGAGAGAGAGAGAGAGTGTGTGTGTGTGTGAGTGTGTGTGAGTAAGGAAAAGGAGAAGAGGGAAAGAGAGAGAGAAAGTACAGAATCTCAAGCACACTCCACGCAGAGCTGGACAGGAGGGGGCTAGATCCCACGACCCTGGAATCATGACCTAAGCCAAAATCAGGAGTCGGATGCTCAACTGACTGAGCCACTCATGTGCATCAGAAATATGTGTGTGTGTGTGTGTGTGTGTATATATATATATATATATATATATATATATATATATATTTGTGTGTGTATATATATACACACATATATATATACACACACATATGTATACATATATATACTTTAATATAATATACTTTTATTAAATATACTTTTAATGAATATATATATACTTTTAAATGTACATAAAAATTAAAACAACAGAGCTCTACCCTATATAAATAATGTTTTTATTGAGTAATATTTTTATAGTCAGTATTATCTAATTGACTTTTGCCAAAAAAAGACAAAATGTTCATCCTTGAGCAAAGTAACTTCCTGCAGAACCAATTTAAATCATTTGTTCCTATTATATACATGGTAAAAAAAATGAGTTAACTTGTTCTGATGGATTGCAGTCTACAGTACAAATTATAAAAATAAATAACTTTAGTTTTAGAATAGTTAATTATAGACTCTCAGACTTGCAACTGAGTCAGTAATCACAAACCAAATATGTATAAGATTCCCATTCCAAATTAATAGGTCCTAATCAAATTCTGCCCAATAGAATTTAAGTTCTGTGAGGATGGTCTGCTATATCCCAGAACATGGCTAATATCTTGTCATATGGGAAATGCTTAATGGATATTTGGGAAAGGAAGCAAGGAAGGGGCTGTTTTCAGTAATAGTTCAGAAAACATGTACCAGAGACTTCTTTCCTCCCAAGGCTGTTCTTATTCTGGTTGACAGTCAAAGATACAAGGGCAGATCTGGCATAAAGGCCTCTACCTCTTCCTCTCCTGCTATCTGCCTTCTTTTCTGCCACACCTGTCAAGTCCAGGGCATGATCTCAGTTTTACCATTCATTTCAGGAGTGTTATAATATTTAATGTATCATATTAAAATTATTCTGATTCCACATATATCATTCTTTTCCCCAGTGGTAGGCTTGGTAGTATCAGGTCTAGGACATTAATTCAATTATGGTGCTATGACCCCTATGTTATCTTGAAACCAGTGCCGGGACCTCTTTCCACCTGGTCACACCTGTATGATATTTCTGGTTATTCCTTACTGATCTTACTATGATATTTACATTTTCTGCAACTATCTATTTTGACCCCTCTTTATCTACAACACTGAGAAAATGTTATGCGTCATGGAAGTACTGAATAGACTTCATAAAAGAAACAGGGTACCCTTATGGAACTACTGTTCTGTCTAGATAATCTAGCGTAAGTCTCTGTGACTAGTGCATTATAGGCTTTCACTGAATATTTGTTGAATGCTTGAATAATTACATAGCAATTTTTCCATATATGTATGAATGTTAAGTTAAAGCTAAAAAAAAAAAAAAAGCAATACCATCCGCATTTTTTTCTGTTTTCTAGAGCATTCTAGCTTGTAACCAGTTGATCTAGAGTAGTATGAGATGATTTAAAATTTTAAAAAGGAGTTTTTTTTTATAAAGGAAGAAATATATTTCTGTTGGACTTCAAAAACGTTTAACTGCTTCATCAGGAGACTATTCCTCATAACTTTAATTCTCTCTGTAGTTTTATGTCATAGATTCTTTAAAATAACTATATGATACATTAAAGGACGCCATGCCGCCTGGGTCAAAACTGACTCATATCAAGACTCAAAAGCCAAGAAAAGGAAAATGTAAGCTACATATCTTCTAGAATTATTCTCCTGAACCTCACAATGGTGTCTAGCACTGAATGAAGCCATAACATTAATGAACAAAACATTGTTTCCAAGGACAATTTCAAAAGAAGCATTCCATCACTTTTGCCATCAGTGTAATCACCTTCAGAATAAATATTTCAATGATATACTGAAATAAAACACTATCTGTAAAAAGAAATGTTCCAGTGTATTTGTTAAAAACAAAAACAAAAACAGCCACCTTACTCAGTAATCCTTCAAGTTCATTGATCACCACAGCATTTCTCAGAATGGTGGGCATCTAGTATTCTTTATTCAGTTCAAAAATAGTTCTTGGTTACATGGTGTCTGTATTAGTCATGAGAAACATCTCAGTTTATAGGAAATAGACTTTTTCATTTATTAAGAGAGCAGGAAAAAGCATAACCTCTAGTTGAAAGTTCTGCATTATTAAAACAGCAAAAATAGACATTTTGGTGTCCAGTTAGGTATAGAGAAGCTCATTTTGTAATTAGAGAATTGGAAAAACAAAGCTAAATGAACAGGATGTGTGTTTGTGTTGTCAGGGGGTAGGGAGAGAAAGCAGGCATATAGTTTCAGATAACTTTGATGAAATTTCAGGATATAGAAACAATGCAACAAGGATATTGAAATGTTGCATATAATAACCTATATTTTAATATCTTGTCCCAAAGAAGTCTGCACTATTTGCTTCTTTAACAAATTAAGACAGGCACCTGGGTGGCTAAGTTGGTTAAGCGTCCAACTTCGGCTCAGGTCATGATCTCACAGTTCGTGAGTTTGAGCCCTGTGTCGGGCTCTGTGCTGACAGCTCAGAGCCTGGAGCCTGCTTCAGATTCTGTGTCTCCCTCTCTCTCTGCCCCATCTCCACTCATGCTCTGTCTCTCTCTGTCTTAAAAATAAATAAAACATTTAAAAACTTGAAAAAAAAATTAAGAAAGCATAAACTAGGGTAAAATATTTCTGATAACAAAACTAGTATTACATTGAATTTATGATACGCAATCCTTGACTGTCTGGGAAGTATTCTTTTTACTTATCCACCCTTTAGAGAACCACAGAATTTTAACATTATCAGTGATAGAAAATACATGGAAAATAAATTGTTATTTCTTTAGGATTTTTCCCCATGTCCCTAGAAGAAACTAGTTTGGAAAATATGTTCTCAGCTAATAAGCACTTGAATTTTACACCAGACTTTATTTTGGAAGTCTCTCTTCATAAGGAGAAGGGGAACAAAGAAAAATATAATAGAGTTTAAGAATATCTACACATATTTGAGTACCTGCAGAACAACAAATCCCTCAAATAGATAGATGGGATTATTGAAGACCCAGAGATTGGTTTCTAGCTGCTCAGCATGCTGAGTTTTGGTGACTACATTATTATAGTGAATATTCTTATAAAACCAACTGAAACTAGGTCACAGCATGCCAGTTGTGAACCATCATGTTTGGAAGGTTAGTTGAGAAAGAAAACTCTAATTGTTATTGTTAAGAAAAGACACACTATACTTTTAGCCCTAACTTTCAAACAGATGCCCAAAACAATTCAGCTATTTTTTTAGGCCACACTGCAATGAGTATAGGAAGAAAGGTAAGGCCTTTCAGGACAAAAAAATCATTACAATGGTCTTCTTTGTCATTTACTGGTTCATAATTCTTTTTTTAGGTTGGCAAGAATAGAAGCAGGGACACAAAATGAGAGTCTGGGTCAGTCACTATGGTGTTCATGGCAAGCATTCATCCTGTTATCTGACTCTAAGAATACATGGAGCATCCTGCAAAAATTCCACATATGGTCAGATTACCTATTTCACAATCCGTTTGCATTTCCTGTTCATAATGTAAAGCCTAGGTAGAAATTGCAAGAAGTATCCATTTTTTTAGCTTTATATAACCAAATATTTAGAATCTGGTAACTCATTAAAAATAATAGAACTCTGATCAAAATATGTGTACATATCCCACTTAAGTTTTCATAGTTTTATGTAAAGGTACAAATAATAAATTTATGCTGGTTGTTTTAATGGTAACTGAACACTGTGCCACTGTCTCCAACTGACTTTCATGTGGATGTAGCACTTGGGACCTTCTAATTTTACTTCCAAAATGTAAAGAGCTTGGAAGTCATCATTCTCATCCTTACGAGGATTAAAAAACAAGCAAACAAAAATGAACAAACAGAAAATCAAAGATTTTCACGGACCTATCAGTGTATTGTGGTCATAAGGCAAATCACTATACTGAAATTTTGAAAGACAAGTGGGCAAATATAGAGAATCATAGTAGACACTTGCTTACCTGAGGCACAATTTTGACAAATTATTGGAAGCTGAGGAGGGGTTAGCATAGAAGTGAGAATTCTCTGGAAGATACAGTTTTAGCAGGGTCCCTAAACTTTTGTGGCTTTACCTCTAGGAACCCTGAGTGTTTCTCACAGTGAGGAGAAAACCCCCCTTCCATGGGTTTGGCAAAAAGAGGTATTTCGAAATTTGCTTGGAGCAAATTCTTTCTCCAAAGGATAAAGCCTTAACCAGATCATTGCTTGATCTGGGTAAGAAGAAATTACTCAACTTCAGCCCTCTGTAACCTTCCTGTTTTATCCAAGTGGTGAAAAAAGAGGTAAGAAATATTTGTGGAGGTAAAAGCCCAGGGACTCAGGCCCTCTAAAAGACTGATTAATAATTAATAATGTGACACTCAACACCTTACCACTACATCAGCAGTGAATTATAACTAGAATTGCTGACAAGACTGACAAGACAAGACTGACTTTAAGGAGTTCTTAGACCCAAGGAAAACAGGGGAGATGAAAAATAATGACACTAAATCAGTTGTAAACCTGTGGCTCCTACATCTACAGTAAACAGTGAACATATCCCAGCTCCTATCAAGTTTAATGTAAAAATTAATGCTCTGTGACTTTATAGTTGGAGAACTCAACACACCTCTTTTAGAAATTGATAGATTCTTCACGTAGAAAATCAGCAAGGATAGAGTTAAACTGAACAGCAGCACCATTAATCAATTGGATCTAATTGACATTTATAGAATACTTCATTCAACAACTGCAAAGTACACATTCTTCTCAAGCTTATATGGAGTAGTCACCAAGATCAGTACACTTGCGCAAATATAGAGAATAGAAATCATGCTAAGTATGTTCTTAGACTATAATGGAATTAAACTAAAAATGAATAACTGGGTGGAAATTGCTGGTAAATTCACTTGCAGATTAAACAACACACTTCTAAATTACACGTAGGTCAAGAAGATATCTCTAGATAAATTTTAAAATATATTGAACTAAAAACAACAGTATCAAAAAATTTGAGGTGCAGTAATAGTGCTTAGCAGCAAATTTATAATATGAAATACATATATATTTAAAAATAAAGAATATCTGAAGTCTTTCTAACTTAATAATGTAAGCTTCCATCTTATAAAACTAGAGAAAATCATTAATCCAACAGGAAGCATAAGAAATAACAATCAAGGCAGAAATCGATGATCTTGATGACATTGAAAACAGGAAATCAACAGAAAATCAACAAAACCAAAGGCCACTTCTTTGAAAAGATCAAGAAAATATATAAGCCTCTAGCCAGGCTTGAGAAGGTTCTAATTTAGAGTTTTAACACAATGCAAAGCCACCAAAGTCTGTACCTATTATCTATACTGTATAATATACATATATATATATATATACACGTACACATATATATATGTATATACGTATATATATAGCCATCCCAAACAGTAGTGTAAAACACCACTGTTCATTTATTATTATCTTTCACAATTCTGTAGGTTGACTGGGCTTGGCTGTGTTGTTCTCGTTCTTAGATTCTCATGTGGTTGTGGTCAATGAGTAGTAGGTCTAGAGTCATTTCAATGGCTTTCTTCCTTAAATGACTGGCAGAGGATGTCAGTCATCTGACTCTCATCCGTTACTGTGGGGTGGAACACAACTTTTACCTGGATTTCATCAAGCCATATCATTGGTTTTTAAGGCAAGTATCTGGAAGAAAGTCAGACAGAAGCTTTAACCTTTTGGGACATAACCTTGAAAATCATGCACAGCCACTTCTACCACAAAGTGAATGTATTAGTCGGTGTTCAACCAGAGAAACCAAGAGTAGGAGATACATATTGAATGATTTTTTGGAAGAAATTGCCTTAGATAATTTTAGGGACTAGATAGGCAAGTTTGGAAATGATAAGGCAGGCCATCAGCAAAAACAAGCTGGAACTCTTGGACATTACTGAAGCAGTTGTATACAGGCAGAACTTCTTTAAGAATCCTCAGCTGTGTGCTCTTAGACTTTTCAAAGGATTGAGTCAGATTTGCCCAGTTTATCTAGGATAATCTCCTTTTCTTAAAGTAAACTACATTTGGACTTTAATCTAATTTGCAAAATACCTAGATTAGTGTTTGCACAGGGAACCTGCCCAAGTTGACACATAAAATTGATCATAATGAGTTATTAAGACCAGCCAATATTCAAGGCAGAGAGAGCAATGTCAAAGAATTTGTAGAGTTGTTTAAAATCAACACACACTGGATTTCAATAAAATTTTATTTAAATCTGAAAAGATAGTTGGTTATTTCAGTTAACATTAAAATGTGTATGTCTACACGTGTGTGCGCACACACACATACATATATATAGATACCTTATAATATCTTTAATATACTGTCTCTATATACACAGAAAAAGACAAGGTTTAGGTCTTAGATTTGTGTTTCAATATTTTTTATTACATTTTTATTTACAGGTCTTTCTATAGTTGGAGTGAGTGAGTGTGTGTGTGTGTGTGTGTGTGTGTGTGTGTGTGTGTGTTTTCAGTGATACCATGTAGATTATTAACATCTTTTTTTTTCTGGACTCCAAACAGTTGTCCGTTGAAATATATAATACTTCAAACAGCCATATTTACATAATGTATATAAACTTTTGTCCCTCAAATCCAAACTGAGGATATTTTCTTAAGCCACCATGGAGTGAGAATGTGTCCCTTACATGATTACTCCCTGCCACTTCTTGTGAGGTCTCACTCCTCTCCCCACTTTTTGCTGGATAGGCCAGCCTGCAGTCTCTGTTGTAAAGAGGTAGATGACTAAAGTATAATCCAATTTCAGAATTCCAAATTATGGAATTTCTGGTGTATTAAAATGACAGCCACTCCTTTAGTCACACCCATTTTGAAATCTAAGTTCATGCTGGGAGACTTTAGCCAGCTCATTGATACCTGGGTTCTACTACTCAAAACAAGTTAATGAACCACTCAAGATGAGAATAGAAAGCAGAGTTGACACTTGCAAATGAGTTTAATCTGCTTGTCCCAAAGATAAGAGTCTTGATGTGGCAGCTCTAGGCTACATCACACTAATTTAGAAGGCTTAGAAAACTCCATGCTCATTTTCAGATCACCAGCGAAATAGCTTGCTGAGAAAGTCTTGTGGCATTGATAGAATCAGATACTTTTCCCATGTTCTTCTGGTTTTTTGTGTTTTTTTTTTTTTTTGTATCGTTTAGGTTTTGCCTAAGCATGTACCTGTCACACATAATTTTCCTCTTTTGTTCTCTCAAAATGATATTTTTAAGATAATATTTATAAAGAGGAATCTAGCTAAAATAGATGAAATAGATTAAACTCAAAAAAATACTGACTTTATATGTAATAAACTAGATGGAGCTCAGAGAATACTGATATATTTAAACTGTCTTTCGTTGCTGGTCATCAGCCTTGGAGACTGGTTCTCAGGACTTTAGATCACAAATGGTGAGATGTAGCCAATGACTGTGTAAAAACAAACACAGAGCAGCTTCGACCTTAAGCACTCTTAGAGTTCCTTCCAGAGAATGCTTATCTTAGCAAAAGCACATGAAATATAAATCTAAATGCACAGTGCCTTGTCATGTTTTTGACATTACTGTTAAGCCTTCAAAAAGAACATTTGTCGTTGAACTTTCTTTTCCAGGGACGTTAATACTCATAAAATAATTTCTGCTTTATTGAAGAGCAGTCCACTGATCTAAGAAATTAAGCCAAAGACCTCCAACCTTGTGGCATTACCAGTGACAGCATGTAGGGTTAAATCCTACAACTTAGACTTCCACCTTATAGTATGAATTGCAAGGATCTGTTGAATGCACAACTGACCAGGAAATAGATAAAATTGTTTATGTGGGAATTTGTTAAAATATAACTGAGCTATTTCTGATTTTAACTTACTGAAATCTACCTAAAGGGTAGGCAATATATGCAAACTACTAACAGATTACATGAAAGAGTGTATCTGTAATACAGCCAATCTGTGTTATGAGAATTCCAGTTTACAAATCATGGAAGAAAAGAGGCTTACTGTATTCTGTACTGGTCAGACCACTTGCCTATGTGCTTTCCACAGTGGCAAGTTTTAAGAATGACATGCATTCATGTGAGTTGTTAGAAGTGTCTGTTGTATCCTATGGATAAATAATGGTGTTTTGGGTGCTGTTTTATCTGAAAAAATATTCTTAGAGGATGCATGACAACATTTCTCAAATATATAAATATTTGCCATGTAAAAATGAAATAAGATTCCATGAAACTGAATCTGTAGAGCAAAAGCAAATGAGTAAATATTACAGTGAGGATGGTTTTTCTCAATATGAGAAATCACAGTTAGACCTGCTCAGCTATAGACATATCTCCATAGGAAGTAATGAAGCTTCTCATTTTACTTTCTACTCACAATTTTTATTAATAAGAACAAAGACTCTCACCAGATCACCATTTCATCAACTCCGCATACATTAGCAAAGAATTTAAGTGTATCATTTTGGTTTAATAAGAAATATACTCACAAAAATAACTAAGTTATTTTTAAGTAGAAGCATGTCAGTAGTTATTTCCCTATGATTGGAAATATTGAAAATTGATATTAATTGCTAGTGAACTGATGGAGGGAATTTTTGTACTTGATGGAATGTTGAGTTATATCATCTTAGGAATTCTAATGTAATAGTAAGATTTTTACAGCCTTAATAAGGATCATTAAAGTAGGATTTAAGAGAGCAGTGCTTTACTATTGCCTTTCCTTTTCCTCATTTGATCATGGAAAATTATTAGCCTTTCTTGTTTTACGTTTCCCAAAGAAGAAATCATACCATGTGATTGGGTTTCTTTTAATTTTTTACCTCCCCAAACTTTATTTATGTGAAAATATTATTCTTTATATATAACATGTAACATATATAAGTTGAAGGTATACAATATGATTATTAGATATGTATATATTGCAAAATGATTATGACAATAAGATTAGTTAACACCTGATCCCCTCGCATAATTAAAATTTTTGTCTATGTATGGTGATAAGATATACTCCCTTAACAGCTTTCAAGTATATAATATAGTACTGTTAATTATAGTAACCATGCTGTGCGTTAGATCCTTAGATCTTATTTATCCTGTGGCCACGAGTTTATATCCTTTTGACCAACATCTTCCCATTTCTCCCACCCCCTCGGTCTCATTTTACTACTCCTGAGTTTCGTTTTTTAGATTCCCCAGATAAGTGAGAACATACAGTATTTGCCTTTCTCTATCTGACTTATTTCACTTAGCATAATTCCCTCAAAGTTTATGTTGTCACAAAAGGCAGAATTTCCTTCTTTTATTAGGTCTGAATTTCCTTCTTTTATTATTATTTTCCTTCTAAAATATTTATAAATATATATATAATATATAAATATATATAATAAATATATATATTATATATATATAATATATATATACAATATTGTCTTTATCCATTAATCTATTGACAGGCACTTAGGTTGTTTCCACCTCTTGGCTATTGTGAATAATGCTGTAATGAACATGAGTGCAGATAGCTCTCTGAGACAGTGATTTCATTTTCTTTGGATATATATACAGGAATGGAATTACTGGGTCATATGGTAGTTTTTTGGGTTTTTGTTTTGTTTTTGAGGACCCTCCATACTGTTTTCCATAATGGCTGCACCAATTTACATTTCTGTCAACAGTGCACAAGGGTTCTCTTTTCTCCCAAAGACCCACCAACACTTGTTTTTATCTTTTTGATAATAGCCATGCTAACAGGGGTGAGGTGATATCTTATTGTGGCTTTGATTTGCATTTCCCTGATTATTAGTGATAGTGAGCATCTTTTCATGTACCTATTGGCTATTTGTATATCTTCTTTGGAAAAATATCTTTGCCCATTTTTAAAATTCAGACTGTTGTTTTTTTTCTTTAATTCTTCAAAAAAAAAAGGATTCTATGTGCAAAAATAATGAATGCTATTATGTCACCAAGAGAAAAGATTGCCTAATGCATGGATAGTTGATGATATTCTAATACACATAATATCATACTTACTGGAGGCCTCTGATGAGGTAGATTTGAGATGGGATTGGAAGAATGGCTGGGATATAAGTATGAAGAGAATTTTATACCAAAAGGCGAGGAAGGACATAGGCAGATTATTGTCAGCCGGCAAATTTGGAGATAGCGACAAAAACCTCCAGTGGGGTACTCTGACCAAGTGGAAGGTATGATGTTGCTACTCTATGTGACAAAAGTCAGCAAACTGGAATCAACGGGTAAGTTCCATTCTGTTTTTGCATATAAAATTTTATTGGATTCCAGCCACACCATTTGTTTAGTTATTGTTTGTAGCTGCAATCCAGCTACAATAGTAAAGTTTTATGGTTGTGACAGAGCCCCTATGGCTGGCAAAATCCTAAAATATTCACTACCTAGCTGTTTAAGGAAAGTTTGCTGACTTGTGCCATGAGGAATCATTACGTGGCCTTAGAAAGGAAAAGTAGAAATACTGCGCCTGTGAGAACTCCCCCAAGGACTTTCTCTGCAACAGTGATTCCCTGTTCTTTATTATTTTGAAGAGGAGTCACATGATAATTGTTAGAATATAAAAGACAATAATGGTTCAGTGGAAAAGCCGGAAGATCCTAGTGATTTACAGCAGCTAAATCTCTGTCTCAGGAACAAGAAGGCTGATTTACAATTTATTTAAATGACAGTAATTTGATACCTGCAATATATGACACTTTGCGTAACGCCAAGTATTATTTCATACTCAGTGTTCAACAGTAAATCCTGCCATGGCTTTAAGGATTGGTAGAATAGTTAACTACATAAGTAACTATGCAATTCCTGGTAGATGGAAGATATATGAGAAAGTTTTCATTTATTTCCCATACCTCATTTTTCCTTTATTCATCTACTCATTTATTTCTTCTGGGCCAAAGAAGAAATTCACTTCAAAAAGCTATATTGCTGAAAAGTATGGTGAAGGTGTAACTCAACCAAATTAGACAATTCAAAGATAAATCTGTTACTAACTCATCCCCAATTTTCCCTTGATTTGTGCCTTTTTTCTTTTTACATGGCAGATGTCTGGATGGGTTTTCAGATTAACCTAACACCTGATGATTAGTTTTATGCTATTGGTGAAAGTGTTGCTATCTATAAAAATACCTAGTTTCAGACCCTATCAGCCTGTAAACATAATGATGCCATTACATATCAAAGTGATTCTAAAATTGTTTTTTAGGACTTTTGTTATTTAGTGCTGAGATAAAAATTTTCAAAAGCCCCAGTTGGGCTTTCATTGAAATTGCTTGAGAATCATGAGTAAATCTTTTACTAAAATACTTAAGGATAAGTTGAGAAAGCATTGGTTTGATTTTTATTACCCGGAAATGTGAAGATGACACTTTTTGTTGTTGTTGTTCTCTCTTCCCAATGTTTACTTAAAAGACTCTACATCTCCCCATCACCTTTGATTTTGACCCGGAATCAGGCAGATGAGAGTGCCTGACTATTGGTTTGTCTTTGATAGGCAATGATTTTCTCAACCTCTCAACTTCAGTTTTCACATCTGTAAGATGAGGTTAATAATCTCTCTCAACAGCTGGTAAGAGCTTTAAATGGGAGCCTTAGAAAACACACAGTAGGCCTTCTTTCTCGTACAAACATTTTCCATGTTAATGTTATAGAACCCACCTATTATTCCTTATGGCAAGCAATCTACTTGGAATAAAGTTCTGTCACCTTACTAAGTATCACATATTCCAGAACTATCAGGGGAATGGTGACAGTAGCCACCCCTGGAAGGTAACTATGAATGATTAACAGCTGCTCAAGTTTTAGGTCACTGGTCAGTTTGAAATGACATAACATATTATCTAGACAAGGCAAGCAACTGATTGAAGAAGGAATCCCTTAATATTGCTATCCTGCCCATTCATCTAAATTTGTTTTAAAGATAAGCATATCAAGTCAATATTTCTCAAATGAATGAAAATATCAACCCCAAACTGACCCTAAATATAGGAAGCAGAAATGTTATTTAGAACCAACATTATAAACATATATTATCACAAGAAATCCAGTCAAACTAAATTCACTTTAGTGGGGAAAAAAATTGACAAAACCTCAAAAAAGACAGAGTTTAAGCTTTATGGTTCATTAAAAATGCAATAATATTAAAGTATAAAAAGAAATATTTGATAAAGGTAAAAAGTCATCCAAGTTTTGATGACAGTTTGGAAGAATATACATCTAAGAAGTTGCCACACTACAAAATATATGTATTTAAATGGTAGTTTATCACAAAATGTGCTTGGTCGGTGAATATATTTTTAGGATTAAAATATAAGAGAAACTACTAGCTTTTAAAGTTATTATAACTACTTCCAAAAACTGAGTCATGTAGAAATAGTCTGTTGTCACTGCAGCAGGAAGGGAGAACAGAATAACCCTTTCTGCACTTTCTTGTATATCCTAGGAATCAAGACTTTTTATTTTTTTATGTTTATTTATTTTTGAGAGACAGAGTGTGAGGGGGGGAGGAGCAGAGAGAGGGAGACACAGAATCTGAAGCAGGCTCCAGGCTCTGAGCTGTCAGCACAGAGCCCCATGCGGGGCTCCAACCCAGGAGCAGTCATGACCTAAGCCTAAATCGGGCACTCAACCGACAGAGCCACCCTGGTGCCCCAGGAATCAAGACTTTAATCATATACTGGCAACTATTACAAGTGTAAACATATGTGGATAAGTCAGTGTGAAATAAGTAAGCTTCATTTGGATAATTTTATATATTTCTACATTTTCTCTCATTTGCACACTGCTTCTTTGCTACTTTCAACAAAAGACATCTACGTTTGGGGTGCATCTTTTCTGGGGCTTAGATTCCTGTCTATAAGAATCTCAGGCTAACACTATATATTCTTTGATGGTATTGATAGAATAAGGATATTGCATTTCCATCATTAGGTTTTTTTTTTTAATTTTATTATTTTGCTGATAGATCTTATTCCTCCTATGCTCATTTGTTAAAACTGTATAGAGCTGGATGATGAGATAATTATATGTAAACAGGATTGTCATTTTAAAAAGTGTTTTTGAACTATAACAACTGTTCAGCAGCATTCTGTATTTTGGATCTGTTGATTTAGTCCTCCTATTCTCTTTGTTGTAATTTTACATAAACAGAATGACTATGGACATGGTTCTTACTAGCTGAATTTTTAGTGTTTGTGTTTTGAGTGTTTAACTTACACTGGTAAGTGCTCTGACATGACTTTTGATATATCAGTTACCTGATCTCTTTCTGGGTAAAAGCATCTTCTATTTTGACTTCTGTGACTCGGTACAAAAAAGAAAATTGAAAAAAATAATTTACCATTTCTTAAAGCACAAAATATTTAAAGGAAAAAAAAAAACTTTCAGTTAGAGAATTACCAACTGTGTTGTTAGTAAAATTAGCAAAATTAAAATTACAGAAACTTTTTAAACTTTAGACATAATCGGTAATATGAATAATTCACTATATGTAAGATAATATGACAAGCAAGTAATACTTTTTATTTTTCTAATATTTCCAGGTATATGTTTATATTGGATTTTTCTATCATAATTTTAAAGTAAACCCTATTTTAGTAGTTTCAATTAATAATGTTTTTAAATATATAGCATATTGAGACAAAAAGTTATTACTCCATGGTTGGATATCTTGTAAGTAAAATGTTCCAGCTTCTTCTAGTAGCAACTGAATCCTACAGTCCGCTCTTTATCTGTTCCTTGTGTTGAATTCCTGCTTTCCTACTCCCTCTGTTATGCCCAGAATTCGTGATCCCCAAAGACCACTAGGGAGCCGAGTCCGATGCAAAAGCAAAGAGCCTTTATTCGAGCTCAATCCCCTACCTGCACCGACGCAGCGGTGAGATACCAGGGAAAGAGAGCGAGTTTCAAAAGGACAAAGGTTTTATTGGGGCCTAGGGGCAGTTGGTGAGGTAATGGCTGTGGCCTCAGCCGATTGGCTGGGGAAGGGTCCTGGGGAAGGGTCGAGTCCTGTTAGGCAGGTGAGGGGGGGTTACTCAAGGGGAGGAGGTGTGGTCAAGGTGAAGGACACAGAACAAGATGGAATCGGCTGGCATAGGCCTGCCCTTTCACCTCTATTAAAATATATTTATATTAATATTCTTAAAAGAAACCTGGATAAATAAGAATTAAATCCAATTTATGGCAAGTATGATAGGTAATCTAATACACAACACTTAGTTTTACAATTTTAATTTTATTAAAATCCAAGTTACTTAACAAACAGTGTAATAGTGATTTCAGGAGTAGAGCTTAGTGATTGATCAATCACATATGACGCCCAGTGCTCATCCTAAGAAGTGCCCTCCTGAATGCCCATCACCCATTTCACCCATCCTCCCCACCCAACACATTTTTTTTTTAATTTAGATAGCATATTAGCATGAAACACTATTAGGGAATTCAAAACTTTTCAAGGAGTTTGCAGTGAAAGCTCTACATGTAACTAAGAGTGGGAGTAAAAGAGAGAAAGACAAAATCTTGCAAGTCTATAATCTGTGCTGGCACAGCCAACCACGTAAAGCAAATCAAGTCATGAATAAAGTGATCCTGTATAAAATATTAGAACAATTTGATGGGACGTTATGTGACTTTTAAAGGTTACTCATCTAGAGACTGAACCAAATAAACCCTGAATCTCCCAATAAATAAACCCAATAAATCTCCTGAAATCATGTCAAGTGCTATTACTACCACCCTAAGATACCACCCAGATGTGGAGCTATGTCACATTCTAATACTTGTGTTTTCATAAAAGACAGCATTTGGGGGGCTTAAATGAAGAGAGTGATTTGGTGTTCCAAAACATCAAAAAATAGTAAGTGACTTTTCTGTGGTATTGTTACACATTGCAATACACATTGCAAGTTTTATGTTATTAAACTTATTTTAACTACTGTTAGAATGAGTTTAGATTATACAAGCAGTATGCTGCAAAATTAAAATCAACAGTACATGATAAATTCCAGCCCTCTCCCTCCAGCAACTCTTTACAGAAAACAAACAAACAAAAACCAGTTTTGCAAGGCTTCTTATGGAAAGGGGATTCGGAAATAAAAGTATTTAAGATACCAATACATATTAGGTAGACCCTTCTCTTCCTCTTTGGGAAAGCTCAGGGTCTGAGCACAAGGTATTTTACTGAAGAAAGCTGGACATCAGATTCACCTACAAATGTTACTGCTTTAAGACAATATGATATCCTTATCATCCATGTTGTACTTGATACCTCCGTGAGTAGTGTGAATATAAGGATCAGGGAGGAGAAGGAGATGTTGACAATCATTCTCATTTCCAATGGCATTTAATTTCCAAATGAATGGGTTTCCCATTGAATAATACGCAAGGCCTATCTCGGTCCTTTGAAGAAGGAATGAATGATTAGATTGTTGAGTTAGGGAAGGAGAGCAAGGCTTACTTAGCTTACCTCTTTTAGCCTGTCTTCATCTTTTGTATTTTTCTGACTGCAGAAAGCATTTCTTGTGATATCTTGATAGTGAAGCCTCTAGTCTGGCATTAAGAGTCCTTTCAAGGACTTCCTGTGTCTTGTGAAGATGTACATTGGGATTTGTAGCAAATACTATAAAGCTTACCATAGTGAGCTTAAAATTGCTGCGTGATATTTTCCAGCACTCTTTGAGGTAGGAGGGAGCCTGTGCCAGTTTAGACCAATGGCCTATAAGGTGGATAGCATGTAACACATATAGGTTTTCCAGTCATGAGCTATGAATGATTATCTTAGCTCTTTTTTGTTGACCCAGCAATTAACAACTGTTAGATAGTAAAGCTATAGGGCGGTGGAACCTGAAAATACCTGCATCCAGGAACCTTCTTTTTTTTTCTTTCTAAGTTTTATTTATTTATTTATTTATTTTATTTATTTATTTATTTAGAGAGAAAGCACAAGTGGAGAAGGGGCAGAGAGAGAGGGAGAGGAAGAGAATCCCAAGCAGGCCCCACACTGTCAGCACAGAGCCAGATGTGGGCTTGAACCCACAAACTGTGAGATCATGACCTGAGTCGAGGTCAGACACTTAACCAACTGAGCCACCCAGACACACCTCGAACAAGCCTTCTGCCCAAATCAACCCATCTGTTTTTTTAACACTCTACCTGGGATTGACCTCACGGGTGTGTGAACTAGGCAGGTGCACAAGGTTATGGGCTTAGAAACTCAGAGTGTTTGATTTAGTGCTCTGTGGTTGCCATCTTGACATTAATATTTTTTGAACAAAGTGTCCCACCTTTTTACTTTGCACTGGGCTCTGCAAAATGTGTAACCAATAATGAATCCAGCAAAAACTAATTAGTTCTAATTAGGAACTAATGGATGACAATACCATCTACTCCTAACTAGAATAAAAGAAAATAATAATATATTTAAAGATATTGTTATTTAGACACTAAATTTGTATGCTGAACTTCCAGGGGCAATGTAAGTAGGAAACCTATCCAGCCACACAGCAGAAATGTCCCATTGGAAATCCAGCATAGGTGGAGAGCACAGCTCCTTATATAGTTGCTATTAAACAAGAAGAAGATGAAGGCAAAGAGAAAGAAAAGGAGAAGGAAAGGGAGGAGGAGGAGCAGAAAGGAGAAAGGAAAATTGGAAAGAGAGAAGGAAAAGGGAATTGTTTTTTTCTGATTTTGCTTGCCAGAGAGGCCACATGGCTTCTGCCCTATAATTTTAGTTCTGCCTTCCAAGTATTATGTGGGAACCTACTTGGTGGAATATTTTCACTTTTAGAAACGTAGCTTCAAGAATGTGAAAAATGAAATTTTACATTTCCATCCTCTAGGTTAGGGGAAGAGAAGCTCACTGAGCCAATCTACAACACTTTCCATAGGCAGGATTGATCTAATTCTGTGATTCAGAATTAGGATGCCATATTAAAACTGCATCTTGCAGAGGAACACTATCTCAAAAACGACTTTTTTTCTCTTATATTTTAACTCCATACTAGATTTTTATCCTCAATTCCAGATCCCTATACTTAAATATTCACTAGAAATTTCTATTTGATGTCTGGAAGACACATCAAACTCGACCTGAGCAGAGCCTATTATGTCCTCTCCTAATTATCTCTTCTATAATTGTTCCCTTACTCCATAATTGTTACCACAATGCCCCTGGTTACTACAGTCAAAAACTCTGGAATCATCCTTTCCAACTCCATACCAAGTCAATGAAGATGGCTTGCAAACAATGGCTTAAACATATTGCCTAATTATTTTGTTTTCTCCAATACCACCAAATCTGATTGATATCTCTATGCCCAGTGTTTCTTTTTTTTCCTAAAATTGTATCCATATAAAATCTCTGTAAAAGGAGCTTTAAAATATACAAACAAAAATGCAGCTCTGGTCATGATACTCCCTTGCTTAACCATTTCTCAATTACAAAACAAACTTTTGCTTTTATAAGAATTCCGACTTCTTAGTATGCTGCATGAAAATCTCCATCTTCTAGCTGTTACTTTCCTATCTATCCTCACACCTTTTTACACTCCATCTTGTACTTTTATATTCCATCCATATTGAGCTTCTTCTTCTAGCCTACAGGCTGCCTCTCTACATGCCATTCCTTTGCATGCAATGTTCTACCTATCCTCCAAATTTTGGCTCTTTCACATTCCTAGATAACTAGTTGGCTTAAAATTATTTCTTCTGAGATGTTGTTTTCACTGCCTTTCTCCCCACAGCCCTAGATTATTTCGCCCTACTTTGTGATCTCCTTGCATTCTGTGTCTCCTACATTAACTGTGGTAATTATGTGTGTAATTATCTATATTCCCTGAAACACTATATACTTTATGAGGTCTGAGGTCATGATTACTTTGTGTATTAATGCATCTCCATGTCTGACAAACTTCCTCATGCATGATATGCTATCAACAATTTTATGGCAAATAGAATGAACAGATAAGTGAAAGGATAAATATATGTGATTAAATGAAGGATACAAATTTATGGTATTCATCCATAAGGTATAACCACATTTTATACTTCCCTTACAATTTGTAACCTTGTGAGATATCCATACTGTAACTCAGAGTTTGGACTGCTTCTCAATAGCTGTTATTTCTCCTACATCCATACTTTATACACACACATACACAAACACACACACACACACACACACACACACACACACACGTAAAGTGTACTACTGTCTTTGTGCACAGTCCCTCAGAAATGATAGTTCAATCCAGCTTAGAAATGGAACTCTTCTTTTTTCCTGCTCTCTGGCAGCAATGGAGCTAAAAACAGAGAAAAGTAGGAATGATCAAGAGGGTGAAGAGTATATGTGTGAACATCTGTTATACCAAATTCTAGTGATCCCACCCTGCTTTGTGTTTTATATCTCTCCCAAATTTAGACCTTGGACTTCAAAGAGATGTCATTATGAATTAAATTTATGTGATTGCCCTCAAAAAGTCCCTTATTGGCACAGTTTGCTCATTTTAAGGAATATTTCTATTGCTATAATATTGCAAACACATTTTGAGCATAACTCCTGGCTTGAACCCTATGTAGAAAACCCTACTACTATTCTTTCCACATAACCTGATAAAGACCTCTATAAATTTTTCATGTCTTTAATATTTCATTCACATTGTCAATTGAATACCAAACACATTCTCTCATTTTCATATATAGTACTCCTTTTTGCCCAAAAAAGCCTTTCTCATGTTGTTGTTGTTGCTGTTGTTGTTGTTGTTGATGCTGGCATGTTATTCACTTGCTTAGATATTTTCTCTTCCTCCTTCAGTTCACTAAGTATTTACCTTTCTTGACTTCTGTACCCTTTTATGTTACAAGGAATCACCATGTTACATGGTGATTATCACATTTATAATGTCACTTTATTTTTTATGTACATCTGATTAATGTCCATCTCAGTAGATTCTATGAAACAATGGCCCTTCCTCTTCATGCTCATAATTGCAATTCCAGCACCTAGTGTATTAATTTGCACATAAGAGGCTATTGATACATGGTTTAGAATAAATAAATGTTTCGCGATTCTTCAGGGTATGAAGTAGGTGAATTTATAAGTCAAATTGAAACACAGTCAAGTTAAATACGTAAAAATTATTCTCATTATATGTCAAATACAGGGACAGAAATAAGTGAAAGAAGGCTGAGAAAGGAAACTACCATTCATGATGCCTCCTACCTTACAACCTTCTACTATAATTCTCACTATAAACCCCACACTCTTGCCATTCTATTATTTTCACTTTACGTCTGAGAGACATGTGATGCATAGTTTAAGTAATTGTTTCAGCTCCCTGACCTGGGAAGTGCTGAGGTCAGAATGTGGAAGCACATCTGATCATCTCCAAGCCCACCCTCCCTCCACTCCTCCACGACTGAACCTTGTAGCTGCATGACCTTATGTTCCCTCTGAGATCTTGTACAGCCTTGGTTCTGGTCTTTCGTCTGAAGAATGAGTTATGTGGAAATTGTGAGTTTAAACCTATCTCAGACTCACATCTTCTTAATTGCCTTTTCTCTCTTCCCTGTAAGTGCAGCCACAATTTAAATGCTTCTGCAATTGTTGATTACTGCATTTACACTATGCCAGATGTTATCTGGTTTGAATTGTGCCCACACACTGCAGGTGCAAAATGGAGGCCGCAATTGAGAAAATTTGGACTTAAGTATCTCTGTATTTTCATTTAATTTATATGCTTGGCCATATAAATCATTTTCTTCTGATTTTTTTCAGCTTTCTCTTTGCCTAGCAGGCTTATTTTGTATTACTTTAAAAGTTTTTAGAAGTGAGATTACTACATTGTATTTTATAGAATAAAAATATCCTCATCTTTGAGGCTACTTTGCATTTCCCCAGACTACAAAAAGAGTACCCTTGTACATTTTTATTTGTACAAGTAAAGCTAAACCAGGCTTGCTTTCCACCGAGCAGAACACTACATGGGATTTGGCCATCAAATATCACAAGCATACAAGCAAATGAATCTGTATAATCCCACAATTACTCTTCTATGATAATCTAAATCCTAATTGAAAGAGATGAGTCCCTTTACATCACCTTTTATTTTTTTTAATGTGTTCTCTGTTTACTTGCCTATGCTATCATGGTCAAAAATGTAAAACTTGTTGCTCTCTTGCATTCAGGGTGGTGATTCTATTGGCTGCTATACCTAAACTAGTGAGGAAACACTCTGATATTTCCATAAATATGCTCATTTGATGATACATTTTAGGTCAGTACTTTATAGTATCTGAGCAGCTACTGTATTTTATTAAATCTAAGACATAGTCAATTGTATGATACACTATTACATTAATTACCATTAAGAAAGAACTATAAAAGAACATGGCCAATTAATTTTTTTTTAAATTTTTTCCTTATGGAAAATATCTTTTTGACTTAATTTAGACTTTTATTTCATATATCACTTGTGTATGCATTAAAAAGTACATACAAGAGAAAAATTTGGAGTAAATAACTTGAATAGGATATTCCCCAAAAATTTCCTTTCAGAGTCTGGCTCTTTTGAACCTCAGAATTGTCAGTCTCTGTATTTTGCCTCAGAATAACATCCCCTGTGACATCAGAAGTATCAGTGATACACTTTTAGATTCCTCTAAAAAGTTCTTAACTTTTATCTCCAAGATATTTTTCCATACCACTTATTTAAGGTCTGCAGACTTGATTTTGTTTCTCTATTGAACTTTCCAGAAGAATGCACAGAATATTTTTTAGGTAACAATGAGAAATCATATTTTCTTAATAAGAGGTTCTGAAATACCCTGTTGATTTGAAAATGGAGGGGCAATGGTTGTCCAGTCATGGCACCAGAAATAACAGTCAGGATTCCCCAATTCCAGGCAATCTTCTACTGCTTGGCCTATGACAATTTTAAGTTATATCAACATTTCAAAGAACTTACATTATAAATAAATAAATAAATAGCTGCTTCTCAAATAAATTAAAGTGAGGTAACCCTGTAGCAACCTATATTGGCTAGTATTATAGCTATTAGTGGCAAAAATGGTTTTGTTGGATATCTGTTACCATATTTCTACTACACTAATGCAAGGTTCACTGATGCAATTAATTAGCATACTATAGATTTTACTCTGGTGATTTTGGACTTAACCATTGTGTTCCTATTTCTTTGGAATCTATGTCACTTTGTCCCCTCATCATGCTTTCCTCATATCATGCTTCAATTTATTTAAATATTTGGGGAAATAGCCACTAAGTACTGCCCTGAAACAGAAAGGAGTATGTAGCTAAAATTTATGGGCACTAATCTATTATGAACAAGCCACTCTGATAGGGGCATTATATCTACTTTAGCATTTAAACCCTAGGAACAATCAAGATTTCTATTGCCATTTTTTTAAATTTTTTAACGTTTATTTATTTTTGAAAGAGAGAGAGAGAGAGCAGAGGAGGGGCAGAGAAAGAAAGACACAGAATCTGGATCAGGCTCCAGGCTCCAAGCTGTCATCACAGAGCCTGATATCGGGCTTGAACCCACGAACCGTGAGGTTATGACCTGAGCCAAAGTTGGATGCTCAACCAACGGAGCCACCCAGGTGTCCCATATTGCCATTTTTAAAATGATGCAGCAGGAAATTGATTTTGTTATATGATTCAACCAAGATAATCTATAGTAGAGCTGGTATGTTATAATTGAAATTTTAGGTATCTTTTTAACACCTCCCCTTCTTACTCTAACTTTTAATTCCATATAAGTTGGCCAATATGTATTAGTTTCCTTTTATTTTTTCATGCTGTTTTCTCCATTCAGGAAATCATCATCACTACCATCTCATGTTTATGCTTATTACAATGAAAATCACACTTGATGTTTTATATTAGGTTATCTATCTATCTATCTATCTATCTATCTATCTATCTATCTTACCCTGGACTTATTCTAGGATCATTCCAAACACGTCCTGCTTGATAAAGTTCCTTGAGAATCTGATTGACCAAGTTTCTTAATCACAGCTAGGATGTAAAGCTTGTGTGGGACTAGGCAGTAAAGTGAACGCCCAAGATCAGAGTCTGCAAATTAGGGGTACTGCCTTGATGTTTCTTAGCAGAGTAAAGTGGTACATAGGAAGCAGCAACTACTATACCAGAGGAGAGAAGGGAAGACCCCAGTGTAATACTGAGTTTGACCATGACAATGTTAAAGACTGATGTTTACCTAAGTCCTATATTCTCAAGAAAAGATAGCTTTAGAATTATTCACACCTATACTGTCATGAAGTTGACTGAGGTAGAAGTTTTTAAAATATAAGATAAGGGGCGCCGGGGGGGCTCTGTCGGTTAAGCCTCAAACTTTGGCTCAGGTGATGATCTCAACAGTTTGTGAGTTCAAGCCGCATGTTGAACTCTGTGCTGACAGCTGGGAGCCTGGAGCCTGTTTCCGATTCTGTGTCTTCCTCTTTTTCTGCCCCTCCCCCACTCATGCTCTGTCTCTCTGTCTCTCTGTCTCTCTCTCTCTTTCAAAAGTAAGTAAACATTTAAAAAATTAATGTTAAAATGTAGGATAAAAGGGACTGTGTATCCGTGTATATTATGATACACAGGCAGAAATGAGTGCACAAACTTGTATTCAAAACTTGAAATTTATGAGCCAGAGATAGTCAGCTTATCTTAAGCAAGAAAGCTCACCTTATCTGATCATGCGTGTGGAGGGTGGGATATTATCTGAGATAGCATCCTCCACATGAAGCCAGCAAGTCCAATTCTCTTCAGTTTACTGTAGGGTCTGTGGCATATTTTCCTAACAAATTGCCTGAGGATATTGCTGTACCCAAGTCTTAATTATTTAAAACTTTCTCATTTTAGCTGTGGAAGATAGAGGGAACTGAACTAAAGCAAAATTGAGCCAGGACTCTGCAAAGTGGTAATTTTGTAAACTCAATACCTGCTAGCTACTATTTCGCCATTATTTATTTATTTTTCTTTATCCTAAAAGTTAACTTGATGCGGCTCCTGGGTGGCTCTGCCAGTTAAGCGCCGGACTTCCACTCAGGTCATGATCTCACGGTTTGTGAGTTCGAGCCCCAGGTCGGGCTCTGTGCTGACAGCTCGGAGCTTGGAGCCTGCTTCAGATTCTGTGTCCCCTCGCTCTCTGCCCCTCCCCCACTCATGCTCGCTCTCTCTCTCTCTTTCTCAAAAATAAATAAACATTAAAAAAATATTTTTTAAAGTTAACTTGAAAAAAAATCTAGTTAATTGAGGGTTTCATTACTTAAGGTTTTATTGCATGCAAATAATGGTACAATAACAATATACAAATTAGCTCAGCACATAGAAAACTTTACTCATTTTATGCCTCATTGAAGGATAGAAGTATCAAGGAAGGTCCCTGGGGATCAAAATATGCATTGGTATTATTCAACGTATTCATTAAGCAGTCAGTGGAAAATGTAAATGAGCACACATCCAAATCTGTAATAATAAAATGCTAGAAGCTAGGGATAATAAATCAGCTTGATCAAAAATACAGATGGATCTGGACAGCTGGGGAAATTATTCAAATGAGAAAGAGATGAGTTTTAATGGAAAGACTGGTATAATAATGCATTTGAAGAATAATACACGGTATAAAAAAATAAACTAATAAGATACATATGAAGTAATTATGGAGAACCCTACTTTAGTGTATTTGTTGATAAACAGAACAGTGGTACAATGGTGAAGGGTAATTGTACTTTAAGTTTCCCAAGTTGAACAACTGAAAAGTAGAGAAAAGTTATAATACCACTTAGCCAGACAATAAAATTCTATCTATAAGTATAATGGGGATTTATAAAGTTAGCCCCTTTCAGGTCAGAGTACTAAAAGCTGGCAAGTTTAACTAGCATGGAAGTAGCTGTTAGTTTTGTGTTTAAAATATTGAATTCCTTGCACAGATCAATTTCAATTGTCCATCTCAAAGTTTCCTACCTGATCACACTCTTAGAACTTTTCTAACTCTCAACCACCAAGCAACATGGCAACTCTTGCTTTGCACCTAAGATGCAGTGAAACTTATCAAACCAAAGATCCACAGCTGACTTTTGACTAAATGAAACAGAATTTTATTTTTTTAAGTTTATTTATTTATTTATTTATTTTAATTTTTTTAACATTTTTTTCTTATTGAGAGACAGAGACAGAGCAAAGAGAGGAGGAGACACATCATCTGAAGCAGGCTCCAGGCTCTGGGCTGTTAGCACAGAGCCCGACATGGGGCCCAAACTCACAAACTGTGAGATCATGACCTGAGCTGAAGTCAGGCACCCAACTGACTGAGCCACCCAGGTGACTGTAAGTTTATTTATTTTTGACAAAGAGAGGGTGTACATGTGTGCACAAGTGGGGCATGGGCAAAGAGAGAGAGGGAGACAAAGAGAATCCCAAGCAGGCTTTGCACTATTTGCTCAGAGCTGATGTGGGGCTCTATCTTGTGAGTTGTAAGATCATGACCTGAGCCAAAATCAAGAGTCAGACTCTTAACCAACTGAGCCACCCAGGCACCCCAAAACAGAGTTTTAATATCCCAGGTAGATCACACACTGTTACCATAAATTAAGCCATGCTATTTCTAATCATATAAATTTTTTCATTGCTAAGTAACAGTAATAAAAAAGTATTCTTACAGGCCACTGGGTGCTTCAGTTAGTTGGGTTTGACTCTTGATTTCAGCTCAGGTCATGATCTTGAAATCAAGCACCATGTTGGGCTCAGCACAGGGTGTGTTTTGGAGTCTCTCTCTCTCCCTCTGCCCCTCTCCCCTGCTCACACTCTCTCTCAAAATAAATAAACATTAAAAACAAAAACATGGGGCGCCTGGGTGGCGCAGTCGGTTAAGCGTCCGACTTCAGCCAGGTCACGATCTCACGGTCCCTGAGTTCGAACCCCGCGTCAGGCTCTGGGCTGATGGCTCAGAGCCTGGAGCCTGTTTCCGATTCTGTGTCTCCCTCTCTCTCTCTGCCCCTCCCCCGTTCATGCTCTGTCTCTCTCTGTTCCAAAAATAAATAAAAACGTTGAAAAAAAAAAGAAAAAAAAAAAAAAACATGTCTTTGGGCCACGTGGGTGGCTCAGTTGGTTAAGTACCGGGATTTGGCTCAGGTCACAATCTCCCAGTTCGTGAGTTTGAGCCCCGTGTCAGGCTTTTTGCTGTCAGCCAGAGCCTGAAGCCTGCTTAGGATTCCGTGTCTCCCTCTCTCTGTGCCCCTCCCCCAGTCATGCTCTGTCTCTTTCTCTCTCAAAAATAAACTTAAATAAATAAATAAATAAACAATTGTTGAAAGAAAGAAAGAAAGAAAGAAAGAAAGAAAGAAAGAAAGAAAGAAAGAAAGTATTCTTAGAACACATTCCATATCAGTTTGTCCCTAAGGAGATAATTAGTAACCAACATAATTGCTAGTTGGATTTCATGGAATATACCCTGAATTTAGGAAACTGCTAGAACTACATTTATCAATAAGGCCTACTTAAGTCTCCATATTAAATGTTGGTGAAATTGGTAAAAACCTATTTGAGAGGATGTAATATAACAGGAGAAGCTTTGATTAAGCATTTAGAAAATAGAAATTCTTGCCCCAATTCTAACCCATTTACTTTGTTGTCTTAACAAGCCTCTTATTCTCTCTCAGACTGACTAATACCATGGCATTAAGAGTTTATTAAAAAAAAAAAAAGAAACCATATATAAAGGCAATAGATCATTAATTACATTATTGTAAGTTTAATGTTATTTATTTATAAACAAAATTTATGTTCCAAATAAATAGAAATGTTTGTTTTAGCAAGAATGCCTAAATATGTTTTTATTGAAGTTGACTGGTTTGATCTTCCAAACTCTTGAATACTAAAATTTTAATCTTTTATCTCATCCAGGTCTCATTAATTTTTCTCCTTCTTTTTCTTTAAGAAAAAATTCTATTGCCTTGGATCTCTTTTTTTTATGTTCTTTTAGAATTTTTCTTTTGTTTAACTGTCCCTTTATCCCTCCTGTCCTGGACAACTCTGTTTGATTATCATCATCACCAACAGTAATGATTTTAAACACTTCCACTAAGTCATAATTACTATCACTTCTCATTTTCTGTGGTAGTCTGTGCTGTCATTTGCCCAGAAAGGAGAAAAAAAATTTAGTATTCACTGTAGCTTCTTCACTTTTATAAATGGTATTTCTTCCTGCACTGCTTTCTGCCGCAGTCCCAGAAGCACTTACTAATTCTGAAACTCTCCCTTGGGTGATTCTCTGAATTGGAAATTGTGACCTTGAGGCTGTACTGATAGATCACTTCTTGTGTGCTCTGATTCCATGACTATGTTGAATTCCAGAGAAGAGCATCTTTCCATTGCTCTAGGAGATTCATTCATCTCAAGGGTCTTTATTTTCCTTCCCTCGTGGGAACCATTTTATGTATGTGCACACTCTGGGCACTGAGTACAAGTAGAAACATATGGCCAGTAATTTGCTTGTGATGTATTCACATAGGAAAAATAGTGGAGAGGTCAGATAGAACATATAAATCAAGTGGCAACTTCAGGCAAATAATTTCATGATATAGAATGTTTGAGTCAGAGAACACTTTTTTTTTAATGAATCACACATCTTAGAAATTACTACTAAAATAATTTGCTTGAGAAATGGACTAATTTTTGATTATTTTTACATTGGACTATAACACTTACACCAATACTAATAAATCACATTTTGCAGACTAATCATCATCTAATTTAATAATGACTACTACCCAATAAAATAGTCTATTAAGATTATTCTGGCATACATGAGAGGAACCTAAATCCCAAGGACTCCCAGATAGTAAGCACAGGAGCCAGAGTTAGAATTATGTTTATCATCATTCAGAGGACTCTGAGATCTTAAAAACTTTCTCCACATATTGGTAAAATATTCTAGTCAGCAAAAGTATCCATTCTGGAGTTCATTAACCAAGCCAAAGGCATGGAGGTAAACATGACTCTTTCCATCCCTCATCTTCCACACCGATCAGTTATGAAACAAAAGCCTGAGATCTGGAGTTTGTACATTAAAGGAAACTCTTCTCTTGGGCTTCACAGGCATACGTAGAAGACCTTTATAAAGTTGTTTGGGAAGTCTCTACATCTCTAACTCTCTACTGGAAGCACACATTCAAGAAGACATGCAGTAACTTACGGATTGTTTGGGGCTCCTGGGTGGCTCAGTTGGTTAAACCTCCAACTCTTGATTTTGGCTCAGGTCATGATCTCAAGGTTATTTAGTTTGAGCCCCTCATCAGGCTCTGGACTGGCGCATGGAGTCTGCTTGGGATTCTCTCTCTGCCCCTTCCCCGCTTGCATTCTCTCTCTCTCTCTCTCTCTCTCTCTCTCTCTCTTCCTCTCTCAAAATAAACAAACACTATTTTTTTTAATTATGGATTGTATAAAGGCTTAATGTAATACAATGAAATGATAACCATCCTGAAAACCAAGGAGTTGCTGGATAAATCCTACACCTGACAGCAACTCCCTCCTGATCTACAGGACTCAGAGCTGTCATTGTATTCTCTTCCCTCCATAGCTCATCATCAGCCTCCACTACAGTGTCTTATCTTTATATACCACATCCCTGTTAAAGAGGCTGGCTTAATACAAGAGGAAGTATCACTAAATATTATAAAACCAAAGTAACCTCATGATACTTAGATATCAAATGAAGGAGACAACCAAAAATGAAAAGAAAATGGGGAAAAATAAGCTCATATTTGCGTGCACATGCATATCACATCTAATGGCTTCTTAGTAGTCCTACAAATGAAATGTTAGGTGTTAATGCTAATAAGGCAAAGTATTTACTAATTTTCATAAGGTAATTCATTGGCTTTATCCTAAATTTTATGGTTCTATAATGTTTTTCTTGTTTTTGTTATCAGTGACAGTGTTTGGAATTAGGGTTAATGTTTTCATCAGTGAACTTTATGATATGGTTTAGTTGTGGGTGGCCAAACCCAGTACAAGTTGATGCAAGCAAAAAATGGAGTGTTTGGCTGACATAACAGAGAAGTCTAAGAGTAGAAGCAGTTTTAGGTATGGGTTGATAGATGTTCAAATGTGCTATTCGAGAAGAGTTCTGTAAAGGTAACTCTTCACTACTGTTTTGCTTTTATATTTGTTGACTTTATTCTAGGCAGCTATACTCAATCACAAATAATGCCAAGTGATAACCGGTGACACTAAGTTGATATTGTATCACTTTAGATACCTATTTGAAAAGAAATAAATATACTTCCTTTTTCTATTGACAGTAAAATCCACATGTAAGGGTCTCACTGTTCCAGCTGAGATATTGAGTTTAGCAAAGAAATTAAAGTGCCATAAATGGCCATATATGGGTCACATATATTGCTGAATTTCAAGATTGAATCAGCCTCCCTCAAATCAATGGATTAAGATTGTGAAAAGACTTATCTTCTAAAAGAAAGGCAAGGTGCCTTTACCAAATGAAAAGGCAGTGTTTGTTGGGCAGGCAAAATAATAGCTCTCCAGCATAAATGGTACCCATGGGAAACAATGAAGTTTAACAGAGAGTCTAAGAATAATAATGTATGCACAAAGCTTAGAGAGTCCTTGAACACTATCACTCCCTTTATTCAGTATTTGGCTAGGATTTATTGGCAAGCACTATGTTAATGTTGTCTTCAATTAGCAAAATGGAGTTGAAATTATCAAAATCCTGGACCAGAATGCATCAATTGGTATTATAAGCATGCTTGCTAGACCTGCTGTCAAATGAAGCTAGTATATTTTCCAGCCAAAAGAAAGACTGGACCACAGAAACGCAGCCTGTAGAAATGTAAAAGAGTTGTTGATTGCTTGAAATAAACAAAAATAGGAACAGGCAGCTGGCAGGGAGGAATCAGATACAGACTGATACCATTTTGAGAAAAAAAAAGTCTCTACAGATCTATATTATAGAGACTAATAAACAAAGGTAGAGCTCCAAACACAAAGACATGCTTGAAAGTAGCAACCTCACCTGCGAAGCAAAGGACAGCTTTCAAAATGTCTTCCTCAGAAAATGTATTGGCCCTTTTAGCTTCATATTCCACTACCATAGTCAGTTTCATATATTAAAGTGTGTTAACTATGTTTATATACTATATAAGGTGTAAATGCCATATTAAAACCCAGGGCCATTACAGGTTGAGGAGCATATCCATGTAGGATACACACCCCATGGATTTATGAATAGTGAGCCTGTCTGAAAAACAACCAAACACACACACACACACACACACACACACACACACCACACCTAATCCCACACACTTAATCCCATACCTAATACAAATAATTGAAATAGAGACTTTATAATTAAAACCCAGTTAATTTACTCAAAAAAAGATGATTAAAAATTTAGAGCAAGTAAATTGTCTAGTCGGCTTGAAGCCAGAAAAATTGAAAGTTTGAATAATACATTGTTTTATTAAGATTATATTATCTAGTTCTTGTGCATGTGTGCTATATCTAGTTTTGTCTCATCACACTTTACTGAAATATGTGGGTGTATACATATGTATATATTTGTATGCATATATTAGGTATGCAATGGCCAAGGTGTTCATTTCAACTCAGGGATATGCTTTAAAAAGAAAGCAGTTCTTATGGTCTAATTTAAATGCAGTAAGAGAAAAAGGATTAAGTGCATGCACTTTCATTTAGCAGGTTCAGCTAGCTTATTTGTGCATCCAACATAATCTCTTAAAAATTACCATAAGCAAAATATAACAGATTGTAAATGGTTGCTCATATTAACTTAGCTAAGTACTTGTAATCTGCATAAGCGTTATTTAACAGAACATAATTGTGTAACAGTATGATACCTCCAGAGTTTGGAAGACTGTTATGTGACTCAGTCATATTTAGCAATCAGAAGGCTAAAATAAAGAATACTTAAACAGTAGATACTTTTTTAAATACATGCAGATGTATTGTTTTTTTCTAAACCAAAAAGTACATTTGAAATTAGAAAAAAAAAAAAACACCTCATCTTCCTCCTGGTATTTCATTTCATTAATCTTAGTTTGAAATAGATACAAAATATAGTAAGGGGAAAAGAGGAAACCACTGTCCTGAAAGACAAAGTACTTTTGATTTGTAAGAACTGTACTTTGGTGAGAGAGAAAATGTTTTTCTAGAATTCCAAAAGTTCAGCTTCAAATGTTAAAAGTCAATTTTGAAAGACTGAGAAATACAGTTTATATTGTAAAATATAAAGAATGGCAAATTCAACATGATAATGATGTTCCAGCCCTAAAGAAGGTAGGGATTCATCTGGGTCACTGGTTTCCCAAGTACAGTCCTGGACCAGCAGTATCAACATCACCTGGAAACTTACTAGAAATTCAAGTTATCAGGCTCTGTCAGGACCTTCTCAATCAGAAACTCCAGGGGTAGAGCTCTGCAATCTATGGCTAATGCATGCTTGAGAACCGCTGGCCTAAGTTAAAAGTGATTTTAGGATAGGAATGATTTAGAGAGAGTTGTTTGAGAAGGAGTCATCACACCTGCCCTATCTAGAGGCCCAAATCCTGCATAAGTCCGGAAGTACTCAATATACACACCCTGAGAGTATAGGAAAAGCCCTGGGTATGGACTTCGGTCTCCCTTCTGAGTCTGTAATCTAGGAAGAGTGTAAACCTTTTACCCATGTTCTGTCCAGCGTGAAGTCACGGGCTAACAGCAGGTTAAGTGTCCTGGGTAGTGCAAGGAAAGCAGATGAGGGCTCTATCTACCTTAAGATGGGGTCAAAAGTGTCAACAGGATCTGAGGTTGTGATAAGGACTCAGTCTGAAGACCTTGATGACCAAAGATTGGCAGAATGTGTAGATATTTCAGCAAAAAAATATACACTCTATTCTCCTTCCTTGTGGCAGGATGATCTAGGACATTCTGCCCCTGCTCTTAAACATAGAACACCCAGAGAAAAAGGTATAGAGAATTCTGAAAGTAGTTGAGTTACTATGAGCTAATATCTTGAAAATGAGGCCTTACCTTTGACAAAATCCAGTACCCTTTCTTAATAAAAACCCTTGAGAAAGTAGGGATAGAAGGAACATACTTAAAGATCATAAAAGCAATTTATGAAAAGCCCACAGCTAACATCATCCTCAATGGGGAAAAACTGAGAGCTTTTTCCCTGAGATCAGGAACACAACAGGGATGCCCACTCTCACCGCTGTTGTTTAACATAGTGTTGGAAGTTCTAGCATCTGCAATCAGACAACAAAAGGAAATCAAAGGCATCACAATTGGCAAAGATGAAGTCAAGCTTTCACTTTTTGCAGATGACATGATATTATACATGGAAAATCCAATAGACTCCACCAAAAGTCTGCTAGAACTGATACATGAATTCAGCAAAGTTGCAGGATACAAAATCAATGTACAGAAATCAGTTGCATTCTTATACACTAACAATGAAGCAACAGAAAGACAAATAAAGAAACTGATCCCATTCACAATTGCACCAAGAAGCATAAAATACCTAGGAATAAATCTAACCAAAGATGTAAAAGATCTGTATGCTGAAAACTATAGAAAGCTTATGAAGGTAATTGAAGAAGATATAAGAAATGGAAAGACATTCCCTGCTCATGGATTGAAAGAATAAATATTGTCAAAATGTCAATACTACCCAAAGCTATCTACACATTCAATGCAATCCCAATCAAAATTGCACCAGCATTCTTCTCGAAACTAGAACAAGCAATCCTAAAATTCATATGGAACCACAAAAGGCCCCGAATAGCCAAAGTAATTTTGAAGAAGAAGACCAAAGCAGGAGGCATCACAATCCCAGACTTTAGCCTCTACTACAAGCTGTAATCCTCAAGACAGCATGGTATTGGCACAAAAACAGACACATAGACCAATGAAATAGAACAGAAACCCCAGAACTAGACCCACAAACATATGGCCAACTCATCTTTGACAAAGCAGGAAAGAACATCCAATGGGAAAAAGACAGTCTCTTTAACAAATGGTGCTGGGAGAACTGGACAGCAACATGCAGAAGGTTGAAACTAGACCACTTTCTCACACCATTCACAAACATAAACTCAAAATGGGTAAAGGACCTGAATGTGAGACAGGAAACCATCAAAACCCTAGAGGAGAAAGCAGGAAAAGACCTCTCTGACCTCAGCCGTAGCAATTTCTTACTTGACACATCCCCAAAGGCAAGGGAATTAAAAGCAAAAATGAACTACTGGGACCTTATGAAGACAAAAAGCTTCTGCACAGCAAAGGAAACAACCAACAAAACTAAAAGGCAACCAACGGAATGGGAAAAGATATTTGCAAATGACATATCGGACAAAGGGCTAGTACCCAAAATCTATAAAGAGCTCACCAAACTCCATACCCGAAAAACAAATAACCCAGTGAAGAAATGGGCAGAAAACATGAATAGACACTTCTCTAAAGAAGACATCCGGATGGCCAACAGGCACATGAAAAGATGTTCAACGTCACTCCTTATCAGGGAAATACAAATCAAAACCACACTGAGATATCACCTCATGCCAGTCAGAGTGGCCAAAATGAACAAATCAGGAGACTATAGATGCTGGCGAGGATGTGGAGAAACGGGAACCCTCCTGCACTATTGGTGGGAATGCAAATTGGTGCAGCCGCTCTGGAAAGCAGTGTGGAGGTTCCTCAGAAAATTAAAAATAGACCTACCCTATGACCCAGCAATAGCACTGCTAGGAATTTACCCAAGGGATACAGGAGTACTGATGCATAGGGGCACTTGTACCCCAATGTTTCTATCAGCACTCTCAACAATAGCCAAATTATGGAAAGAGCCTAAATGTCCATCAACTGATGAATGGATAAAGAAATTATGATTTATATACACAATGGAATACTACGTGGCAATGGGAAAGAATGAAATATGGCCTTTTGTAGCAACGTGGATGGAACTGGAGAGTGTGATGCTAAGTGAAATAAGCCATACAGAGAACGACAGATACCATATGGTTTCACTCTCATGTGGATCCTGAGAAACTTAACAGAAACCCATGGGGGAGGGGAAGGAAAAAAAAAAAGAGGTTAGAGTGGGAGAGAGCCAAAGCATAAGAGACTGTTAAAAACTGAGAACAAACTGAGGGTTGATGGGGGGTGGGAGGGAAGGGAGGGTGGGTGATGCGTATTGAGGAAGGCACCTTTTGGGATGAGCACTGGGTGTTGTATGGAAACCAATTTGACAATAAATTTCATATATTGAAAAAAAAATGAGGCCTTATAATTAACTTGTTTTCATTTGTAGAAAAGTAACAGCTCCTGTCATTTTTTTCATATCATACTTTGTAACTATTCACTTTAAAAATGCTACCAGTAAAATAAGCAGAAGGCTTTAATAACATTAAAAACAGTCCTCCCATGGTTATGTGACTGATATTTTTGATTTGACAGGTTTGGGTGTACATTGATTTTAACAGTTTGAATAACTAATATTCAATAATTATAAGCTGTGCTCTAAGAATTATGCTACATGCTTCTCATTTGTTGTTTCAATTATACAAGTCAATGGGATAGATGTTATTTTATATATGAGCGAACAGACTTTTTTTAATTTTTTTAATGTTTTATTTATTTTTGAGAGAAAGAGAGAGACAGCACAAGCAGGGAGGGGCAGAGAGATAGAGAGGGAGGGAGACACAGAATTCGAAGACAGGCCCCAGGCTTCTAGCTGTCAGCATAGAGCCCGACGCAGGGCTCAAACTCACAAACTGTGATATCATAACCAGTGCCGAAGTTGGACGCTTAACCGACTGAGCCACCCAGGTGCACTTGAGAGAACAGATTTAAAGAAATTAATTTCTCATTAAATTACACATCATACTACAGTGAGCTGCAAACATGGATGTGTGATATCAAAACCTAAGATCTTAATCTCTATGTTATGCCAGAGTGACAACAACTAATGCCTGAAGAATGTACATAGCATAGCTTAAATACTAAATAAAATACTTGCTCTGCATTATTCTAGGCAGTCAATAAATACATGCTGAATGAATGGATAAATACCATTCAATTTGCACACACTCACTTCTGTATTTGATTCAGATGAGCATTACTTAACCACCTTGGTCTAAATAGCACCACTCTTTTCCCTGAATATCTCTTTAACCTGATTTATATTTCTTCTTAACACTTATCATTGCATGACATATATATCTGCCTTTCCCACTCATCGTTTGTTTTTTTTTTTTTTTTTTTTTTTGCCTTTTTGCCTTTCCCACTCATCGATAAGCTCCATGAGAACAAGGCTTTGTCTCTGGTCCACTCCTATATCCTTAGTGCTTGGAATACAGTGGAGGTTCAATAAAAATCTCCTCAGTGAAATATTTATGAATAAAATAAGAGTATTCTGACAGTGTTAATGACATATATTTGTGAATGAATAGAAACCTTCAGCTAACCCCTTTTCCTTTTATTTCATAGGTCTTGAATGCTAATGCTAAAACATTCCATAGTCTTATCTATGGGATTTAAGGAGACATTTTCTAAATGTGTGCCAGACGGTCAATAAAGACTTTGATTCTGTTGAATACCCCCTCTCCCCAAGATGGTTGCATTGATTGTTTTTTACACGGTTGGAGCTGATAAAGTGTAAGCTTATGGAATGGCAGTTGGATGTGTATCTAGAGAAAGGTGAGAAGTGGAAGGCTGAGAAAACAGAGACCAATTTAACAGGGGAGTGAAGTGGTGAGAGGGGCCAGGGATAAAATACCACCTTGCCTTCCAAATATGTGTACCACCCTTTTGTGGTAAAGGTAATCCCCAACTCCACTGGGCTACTGCCAAATCAACTGGTGGTTCCTCACACCACTTGCCCATCATGGTTAACCCAGCAGCACATAGCAAGTTCCTAGGCAGGGAGCCAATTACAACAAAAACACAACTCAGAACAAGAGCTCAAAATGAAGGGTTTTAGGACAGCAATGTAATATTCAGCAATTCCCAGGAAATTTTATCTCTGCAGGCTGGAAAAAGAATTGGTTCTTATTTGTTTTCACCTAGCAAAGACATCTTGTTGGCACCAGGAGCCCCAGAAAGTGTCTGCCAAGTCCATGTCAGTCCTGGCCAGTTTTCAATGATGTGCTGTACGGTGCGTTAAACTTTATACTATAAGAAAGCAACTTGTGAGTACCTAGGTCCCTGTGTTAAAGACCCAGCTAAAATGTAAAGATTTCCTGATTGTCTGACAGATGGGGTTAGAATGATTTAATGCTTCAGTCCCAGAGTGAATTCAATAGCTGTTAAAAAGCCAACCTTTTGCACACTTAGCTTGAAGAAAACATGTTTTCGATACACCTCTTTCTTCCTTTCTTTCTTCCTTCCTCCTTCTCTTCCTTCCTTCCTTCCTTCCTTCCTTCCTTCCTTCCTTCCTTCCTTCCTTCCTTTCTTTCTTTCTTTCTTTCCTTCCTTCCTCTTTCTTGTTATTGCAGTTGTTTTGTTGGCTGTTGCTAAACAGGCACATCATTGTTTTCATTTGTTAATTTTTTCCTTTAATTATGCTTCCTCTCAAGCTTTTTATCAATTTAATCTTATTTTCTGGGAGCTCCAAACAAGCCAGACAATGAAGAGAAAAAAAAAAACAAGGCACAGCTGGGTTGTTGTTTTTTTGTTTTTTGTTTTGTTTTGTTTTGGTTTGGTTTTTTTGCTGTGGTTGTTTTCGTTTTTGTGTTTTGTTTGTTTGTTTTTTGTTTTTGTTTTATTGTCCAAGTATACCTCTATAAGAATCAGAATTACTTAAAAATAATTAGTTTTAAATCTCATAAACATAGTTTGGATGGTAAGGCTTAGAGTCTCCTTAAAAATTAGTCATTTACTTGCATTTCTGATGTTGGGTACACACAGGAAACCCTCAAGCTTTCATTTCTTTGGTCATGAATATAGAGAACTATGGAAAGAAGCAAAATTGACAGAGGGAAAGAAATGGGAAACCGATGGCTGTTTCCACAGTAGTGTAAGAAATAAGCCAGAGCTTCAGAGAAAAATAGCCAAAGGTGGAAGATATGCCACCTTCTCACTAGCTTGTTTGTCGTATTGGGGGAAAAAATAAAACATATTTTCATAATAAGAATGTTGCCCTTTGGTGCTAAATAAATATGCTATTAGTTTAAATGAATTTCACAAACCCTTCCTCTCCCTTTTTGAATTGACTATTCCTTTCAGAATGCAGAAAAGGGATTTGTATGATTATGAAGCATCAAGATGAAATTCTGGAACACAGGACGTGAGATAAACAGAGAGATGGAATGTCTAAAAATTATGACAATAGGATTCTTAAAACCAGGTTCCAAATTATAGTAAACATATTTCCTCTAAGGAAATAAAACCAAGTTGTCCCAGCCTAGTACATTATCACTTCCCTGTGATCTTTTTTTTTTAATTTTTAAATTTTGCTTCCTATAAAAAGAAGAAAAATAATGTATCTTTTCAGATTCATTATGTAATAAAAATAACAGTGGCAAGTAGGCACAATCCATTTACATTACATGCAGAGTGGCTCAGTCTTAACGAATGATTTTATATGAATGAATAGGCAGACAACCTATTATTTCATATAATGCAATCAATGAATTGGAGTGTTGCTTGTTAATGAGCTTGCCTGGCCAGCATATTTTACTGTAAGGAAATCTTTCATGAAGACCAAAGGTAGAAAACTCATCATTCCTGCATCTAAGGAATGGCTAAATTCCCCAATTACTGTGTCTGAAGACTGTCAGAAAGAGAAAAAGCTCATTAGTTCAGCATAACTACCTGATTATTCTCACACAGTAAAATCTTATTTTTTATGCAAAAATGGGTTGCATTTTGGAAAAGCACTGTTGCATGGAAAATGTATTAAAAGAGCTCCATGATACGTGCCTAATGTTTTTGTATTGTTGAGGAGTTTGGAAGACAGTATTATGCATACAGATGTGTTACAGATCATTAAAGATCAAGAGCTTTCAGATTGCAAAGTCAACAGGCTCGTGCAAAAACTGAAAGAGACTAACAGCATCTTATTTGGAATAGGAGCTTTGAGGAATAGAAATAAAAATGATATTCTAGTCACTACCCCACCCTATCCAACACTCTGCTTTGCATTCTAGATTGTAAAAAAGACAGTGCAGGCTTTAAAGTTAGTATTTATAAAATAATCTACCAAAATTTTCCAAAAAGTAGTGTTGTATAAGAAAGGGTTGACATCAATATCGGTACCAATTTGTGAATAGACAATAAAATAGGTAAAAATATGCTTTGGCAGACTGATTTAATAATAAAGTCTCTGTAAAAGAGTGAAAAAATGTATTTCTTGAAAGTATTGAACAATTTTTGACAGGTTTTTTTCCCCTTTAAAATGAGCATTTTAAATATGACGTTTGAGTAATGGCAATATTTCAAGTTTAAAGATTGTATTTCTTGATTTGGAAGATGTGACCCTCAATTTGAAATGGCTGGGATAAACATTTTAAGAGTTAACTTCCTGTGAAGTAGACATTGTAAGCTTTGAGAAATCAAAATTGTCTTAAGTTTGGGGAACCTGGGTGGCTGAGATGGTTGAGTGTCCCACTTTGGCTCAGGTAATGATCTCACAGCTTATGAGTTCAAGCCCCCGTCGGGCTCTGTGCTGACAGCTCACAGCCGGGACCTTACTTCGGATTCTGTGTCTCCTTCTCTCTCTGCCCCTCCTCTGTTCATGCTCTGTGCCTCTCCCTCTCAAAAATGAATAAACATTAACATTTCTTAAAAAAAATTGTCTTAGGTTTAATTTACTGTTAATAATGCTTGGTAAGGAACAAAGAGTATTTTACATATAATATGTTCTTCTTAATAATAGAAGATCTATTACGAGAAATTTCCAATGTCCCTAATTTAAAACATAATTAAAAACAAATAAAAGAAATGCATATGAAAGGGGCCAAATGTCCACAGCAACAGGATCTGGCTACCTCCCTTTTGCCAGACTTTCTGGCATTAAGCTCAACCCTGCCCTTGCTTCTAAACCCATAACTCTCCCTTGCCAGCAAGGATTTAATTCACTGCCAGATGGTCAGCAACAAGTTGTCATTGCTACCAGTCTGGCTTTGACCATACAAGCCAAACCAAGAAATTATGCTTCTGCTTTGTTTCTGGAAATGGGTCTTTAACAGGTAATTGTACCCGGTTTCCTGTGCCAATGTTCCGCCTTAAATGGCCTGTCTTAGAACTTCTCCAGTCCCTCAAGTCTGAACCCTGCTTTTCTCCCTTGTCAATTCCTATAGTCCCACCTTCTGGAGACTGCAATTAGTCACCTAATATTTGTCACCCTGCCATTTCCTGCTGTTTTGTTTGTTTGTTTTTGTTTTAGCTTATTTATCTGGATCTCTAAGTAGTGACAGCTCCTAAATTGTTCCTTGCCATGCTCCACTGTCCTGACTTTCGGTGATATACTGATACCCCTCTTGTAAAGTCCCCAATATCAACTACTTATCTGTACCTATCTTTTGTCACATGTTCTCTGGATACCATATTCTGCCACTCAACCCGTATTACTCGTGTGAGAAAAAAAAATGCTTAAGCTTTGTTTTAAAAAGGCATTTGGAAAACAGAAGGCAGATTCATGCAGCTCTGGAAAAATGAAACCAACAAAATGGTGAAAATCTCCTACAATAATGTGCAATAAAATAGATGTGCAGAAAACAATTGAGGACAAAGCTCTTGAAGAAATTTCATCTAACTACAAAATATGGAACTCGATTAACATAAACCCACCCCAAATTTAACATACTTTTTAGAGTCTTTGAGTCTTGAAAGAGACACTTATCTTGACCCCTCTTCTCTGCTTTGTGACTGAGAAATTTAAGATTGAGAGTGTAAAAATTGTCAGAAGGTGGTTCTCTGATGAATGGTGGTAAACATCTGTTGAGGTTGATTAAGAAATAAAAAGAGATATAAAGCACAGATATTCAATATCATAAATGAATGCTGCATTTAGGCATTCCTCTTTATAAGCATTAAACAAGTAACTAAGAGGGTATTACACCAACTTTATTTCAATAAATCTGAAGATTGAAGTAAAATGGGAAAATTCATAGAACTTCAACATTTCAAAACATTTATATTATTAAAGTATCTTAATCAATAATTAAAACAGTCTCCACAATGTTCACTTTATGACCAGATGGCATCACTGGAAAATTTCACCAAAATTTAAACAAAAAAAATGCCACCGTTACACAAACTATTCCAACATATAGCAAAATGATTGGGAGATCATTTGTGTAGCTCACATAAACTTTCAACAAATAACTTATAAATCTAATAAATGATTATATAAGTTATAGAATAGATGATAAAACCAAATGAAAATAGTACCTATGTAACACAGACAAAATTCAGATGACCTCTCAGAGGGGGGAAAATAGTGCCTAAGTCTCTTTTAATATTGTCATTAATGAAATGTCTTTTGATGCCCTTTTCTATTAGAAAATAGAACATATTGTTTATTTTTTATATGCAAGCTACAGTGTACATATTCCTTGGATTTTTATAGTACATTATGATAAAGCATGAAATTGACAATCTCTTCAGCTCAGAAGGTTTTACCAAAGGGAGGCCTGCTCTCTTGTTTGCTTCTTTTTTTTTTTTAATTATTTTTTTTAATTTTTTAATGCTTATTCTAGCATGCATAGAATGGTAAACAAGGAAATAGCTTTCCTCTATATTTTGTCTTCTATGTGTATCCTCAAATTTCTGATTTGAAGTAGCTGTCAAACTTAAATAAATAATCAAGCAAAGGGTATATGTTGCCCAGGGTAACAAAATGTACATTCTCCTCTGTTTAATATACTTTATGTTTGAAATGTAAAATAATTTGTTATCTGTTTATTTAATTTATAATGGTAAAAATATTGTTATGGATGCATCCTGGTGGAAATTTTGCCAAAGTGACTTATTTAAAACAACAAATAGCAATTAGAAGTGAGAAATTATTCTATCAAAGTACATTAGACTGTTTTGCTAATAACTGTGTTTTATATATGACTAATATTTCAGATTTTTCTCAAAGGTAAAATATGGAAACAGTTTTAGAAAACATTTTGATAGGGGCGCCTGGGTGGCGCAATCAGTTAGGCGTCCGACTTCAGCCAGGTCACATCTTGCAGTCTGTGAGTTCGAGCCCCGCGTCAGGCTCTGGGCTGATGGCTCAGAGCCTGGAGCCTGTTTCCGATTCTGTGTCTCCCTCTCTCTCTGCCCCTCCCCCGTTCATGCTCTGTCTCTCTCTGTCCCCAAAAAAATAAATAAACGTTGAAAAAAATTAAAAAAAAAGCATTTTTATAAAGATAGTCATTATTATGAGATATGCATGTTTTATATATTGCACCCTTGTCTTTACTCATTTGTTGCTTTCTTCTATCTCCTCTCATTTAAGCACCGTTCCTCCTTGTAAACAGTAAAATGTAGGCCCCCAAATCAGGAAACACTTGTAGCAGTTTTCAAATATGGACCAAAATTCTTTGGCATTTTTCTCATCTAGGTGAGTGGTCTATGTTCCTTCCTTTTGAACCTGGTGTCTGTGATCGCTTGACCAGTAGAATACAGTGGAATTGGTTTGTATTCAGTTTCCCGACCTGGGTCTTAAGCAACTGGGATCTAATTTAAAAGTAATCCAGGGCCGTCTGGGTGGCTCAGTTGGTTGAACGTCCGACTTCGGCTCAGGTCATGATCTCAGTTCGTGAGTTCACGCCCTGCATCGGGCTCTGTGCTGACAGCTTGAAGCCTGGAGCCTGCTTCAGATTCTGTGTCTCCTTCTCTCTGCCCCTACCCAACTTGTGCTCTGTCTTTCTATGTCTCTCAAAAAAAAAATGTAAAAAAAATTTTTTTAATAAATAAAGTAATCCAATATTCTCATAGTAATTGATTTTGCTTTAGGTATTATGTAAGGATTTAACTTCATTTTTTGATATTGATAAACAATTTTTGCAACATCATTCATTGAATAATTTCTCCCCTCTCTGCCCCCTGAATTATAATCTCTCTTTTTCACCATCTGTTGGCTGGAAGTCAGTCATACCCACCAGGACTTTAGAAGAAGCTACCTGTTGAAGATGGCAGAATCTGGGTTCTTTAATGACTGCTTATGCAGAGTACCTCACCATCTATCCCTACCACTACCTTTATCTGAGTAAAAATAAATAAAACTCCATGTATTAAACAACAGCGATTTGGAGTTTTATCTATTACAGAAGCTAGTCTTACATTAATTTTATACTATTGAAATGTAGGCAGAAATGTTTTGTTTTATATATTGAATCTGAAGAAATACTAGTCTGTAATTATCTTTTTTTACACTCCCTTTATTTACTTATAAGCTCATGTTTAAACTGGCACCCTAAATAAGTCAGATATATTTCCTTCACTTTCATTTTCTGAAACAATTTGCATAAGGTATAGAGGATCTAGTTTTTAAAAAACTTGGCAAAACTTGGGGCACCTGGGTGTTAAGCAGTCTGTTAAGCATCTGACTTCAGCTCAGGTCATGATCTCATGATTTGTGAGTTTGAGCCCCTCCTCAGGCTCTGCATTAACAGTGTGAAACCTGCTTGGGATTCTTTCTCTCTCTCTCTCTCTCTCTCTCTCTGCCCCTACCTTACTTATGCTCACTTGCTCTCTCTCTCTCTCTCTCTCTGTCTCTCAAAATAAATTAAAAAAAAAATGTTTGGCAAAACTCATATGAACTTGATATTTTTGGAGGGAGAAGGGAATTTTGGCAACATTTGGCCATGGATCCACTTAACATTGCTTTAAAAATGCTATGAAAAGTATGCACCTTTACTTCATGAAAAAAAAGCACAAAGACGTATTTACTCAAAGTTTTGCACTTAACTTTAGGTCTTCTTTAAGGATTAATTAAATAAAGATCATAAACAACTGACTTCAGCACACTTTTAGTCATGGGTCAGAATGCTGTGATGCCTTATTGAAAATTTCCCTTTATTCTTTTGTTCCATTTTCTCTCTTTGCGGTTATGTTGTTTATAAATATAATAAAGGCTCGTTTAAAGATTCTAGTACTTTGTTCTAGCAAGCTTGTTTTAATATGGAAAAACACCATCAAAATGTTTTTAAAAATTTGAAGTCATCAGCATTAGAAGGAATACTAAGTCACATATAAAGCTACTGACACTGAAAATTTATAATATAGTAACTAATCCAAAGAATACTTTTAAAAATTAGCCAAGAGGAAGTCAATATACCAGTTTGTTTTTTTATTAGGACTTTATTTTATTTATATGAATAAAGAATAGATAATTTAGTGGCTTGAATAGCTGTAATTATTTCTTACCTGCACTTACACAAGATAAATCACCCTTAGTTTTACCTTGAAATGGCCAAGTACAAAGGGCATTTGTGCCCATCTATTTCCTACATTTAACTTTACCCCTCTTGCTTTATGCATATACATGCACTGTTAACAGTGTATCTCATCACGAATAGCTAATCAGAGGGCCCATCAACATGCAGATCATTTCTTGGCTAGCAGAATTGTCGATGAGCAACATGTCATACTTCCTGGCCTCCAGCTTTTTTTTTTTTTCCAGACAACTCCTGCTGCATAATGTGTGCCAAATAGCCTGAAGAAGTAGCTACTGACACTGGGAACCGAACCCACATCTCTCTTCTGGCATTCAAAAATGTTACTAATGAGCTACTCTTTTGACTCCTAAACAAGAACTGAATTCATAAGATTCCCCAAGTGCCTGTATTAGAACTCCTTACATGCCTAGACCATACTCCATTCACTTGATACACCCCTGCCACCTTTGCCCATTCTGAAAATGTTCCCTAGGTGTGTGTCCACCTCTTTATGCAAACAGAAGTGTTAAGAAAACATGCTTCTGAGCCTCACTTCCTAATGGGACTCAGGATGGAAGAGTCTTCTCTTATTTTTATCTCCATTTGGAAATGATCCCTGTAATATTACCTTTTAGCTCAAGTGTGGGAATGTGCCGTGGGACTGCTATAGTGCAAGTCACTTGAAACATAGGGCATTTTTACATGATTCTTGCAATTTTTTCATATACAATAGAGAAATGAAATTGAGAACCAAAATCATTTGTACATAGCTGTGAATTCTTTTTTTATAGTGAAAACGCAGACCTATGTAATAAGTATTAAAGACAATGCAATTTACTGTTAAATCAACTATTTGTAGAAAGTGTGTCATAGTGACTGCAGGGGACAGATGCCTGGTTTTTATATCCCTCTTTACTGCTGACTTACTGTACAACCTTTATCCATGCAATTAACTTCTTTATTCTTGATTCACCTAATTTAACTGTAATGGCCATTATGAAAATCACCAAAACATGTATTTATTTTCTTCTCACTTAGTCTTTTGTGTTTCCAACATATGTAAAGAAATTCTTTAGGGAACTTTATATTATTGGATATTATATCATCTCTCCAATATTTTTTTCTCCTTTTATTCCTTCTGTCTTTATTCAGTCACGTGCTCTCCAAAGCTATGAAGGAAAGAGAAGAGAGACAAGGTTGTATTTGGTTTCCTCAGTCTATTAAAACTGCAAATCATGCTATAGTAATGGATTGTAAAATGAATTTACTGGATTACAATTTTTTAAAATAGACTATATGATTTTTTTTAGTTTTATACGTGTGTATGTTTACTGAGGCACAATGTAAAGTATATGTATATGTATTGAAGTTTCAAAAAGGTTGAAAATCTGCCCTTTGGATTCTATATATTGATATGAGATATGTATTATAATATATAAATATATATATTTCCATTCCTTTCTCTACAAATGTGCATTTGTTTCCTAGATTATAATTTTTGAGTGATAATTGTAAAATTGTCTTAATCTAGGGGTGTCTGGGTGGCTCAGTCTGTTGAGCGTCTGACTTTGGCTCAGGTCATGATCTCATGGCTCATGGGTTCAAAACCTGCATTGGGCTCTGGGCTGGCAGTCAGCTTTGGAGCCTGGAGCCTGCTTCAGATTCTGTGTCTCCCTCTCTGCCCCTCCCTGACTCTCTTTCTCTCCCTCTCTCTCTCTCTCTCTCTCTCTCTCACTCAAAAATTAAAATAAACATTAAAAAAATAAAATAAATTAAAACTTCTTGATCAATAATATTTAAGTATATATTACCCGAGTCTTACCATGAGAAAAACATCAGACAAATCCAAATGAAGGAATTCTACAAAATACCTGTTCAGTAATCTTTAAAACTATCAAGGTCATCAAAAACAACATGAAAGAAACTGTGACAGGCAAGGGCCTAAGTAGGCATGACAACTCAACATCATATAGTATTTTAGATGGGATCCTTGAAAAGAAAAAGGAGATTAGGTCAACACTATAGAAATAAAGTACATATAAAGTCTAGACTTCAGTTAAATAATGTATCAACATCAGTTTGTTAATTTTGACAAATATAACATATGATTGTATAATAAAAGAAGCTTTTGTGGAAAATACAGTAACTTGTTACTGTCTCTGCAACTTTTCTGTAAATCTAAATCTATTCTAAAATGAAAATATTCAAGTACAGATATTTCTAACTTCAATTAAATACAGTGTAAGCTACCTAATTCTGTATTTCAATACTAATAGAAATCACCAACATTTCAATCAAAACGCCTTGAGACATTTTAAAGAAGACTCTTCACAAAAATGAAAAATTGTATATTCTCATATTGGGAACTTATGAAATTCCATATTGTAAGGACACTGATCTCTGGTTAAAGTTATAAAATCAAAACTAGTAATTAAGTAATAAATTTTATTAATTTACATTTCAAGGAAGCCAACAAGTTGTCTCACATGAGAAAAAAAATAGACAAAGTATTATTGTCTTTCTGCTTTTCCCATAGTTAGCAAACAAAGGTTGCCAGGAAAAACATGAAAATGTCTTTGGGGTACAATTGCAGAAGTAAGCTTTCATCTTTTCCTTTGACTCTCTTTTCCTCAAAACCATCAATTCATTTCATTCTTCAGTAGCTAGAACGTTGTATTTTATTTTGCCAATTTTCTAAGCTCTAAGATCTTTCCTTTACCTCTGACACGATGTTCCTATCTTCCCTATCTCTGTTGTCTGTCTGAATATCATTCTCAGGCCCCCCAGTCCAGTGATAATTGCTCTTCTTTGGAATCCCACCTTCTCATGTTCTTTATGTAATATTGCGGTAATCTTAAGATGAGTACTACATTCATGGACACTGTTAGGTCTCCACTGTTTTGTGGCTTCCTGTTTTTTAAATGACAATACATTTACAAGGTTCACAAGATGTCCTTTCACTTTAACTTAGATTACAGTCAGATACATTTATTTCTGAAGGTTGTGAAATAAAAAGAAAGAAAGAAAGAAAAAGATATCCTCTAGGAAAATGATAATTCGGTATGTAAAAATTGGTGACAAACTTTTATTTTTAAATAAAATTTTAAAGAAATAATGTATTAAATTACTTTAAAATATTTAAAGTCACAATAAGGAACACCTTATTTTCACATATTTCTCATGCATTTCCCAAATAACCAGTTTTCTCCAAATGATAAGAACTATTTGGTGTAATAATTATAACCCAATATTTTGTAAACAAGATCTTGTCTCTTTGGAAAGAACTCTTACATGGGAATTTTTTTTTTTTTTTGTAATTCCATAGTCATTTGTATTTGATTACATTGTTAGTTACTAGGTGACTTGGAGACCTAATGGGGTGTGGCTTTAATGCATGGATACATAACTAATCCTCTAATAAGAATATTGGGCCTCACAAACCATAGAGTCTTAACTCTAGAGAACAAACTGTGGGTTGCTAGAAGGGAGGGGGGGGCTGGGCTAAATAGGTGATGGATATTAAGGAGGGCACTTGCTGTGGTGAGCACTGAGTGTTATACTTACGTGATGAATCACTAAATTCTGCTTCTGAACAGTAGTACACTATATGTTAACTCACTTGAATTTAAATAAATTCTAAGAAAGAAAAAGGAATAGAGTGCCTCAGAAATGAACAGATGTCTTATTATTCATATAAAGACTGATAAGGTAGACCAACTTTCTTTCAGAGTGCAAAGAGAGATGTTCTGTCATTAAGCCTGCCATACACTTTAATTCCTATCGATTACTTTACTAATTATGGCTGTGGGCCAAAAGGGGTCAATATGTTCTAAAGATCTAAGGAAAGCATTTCCACTTAGTTTATTGGCAAGATCTTTGAGTCCTGTGTGTGTGTGTGTGTGTGTGTGTGTGTGTGTGTGTGTGTATGTGTGTGTGTGTGTGAGAGAGAGAGAGAGAGAGAGAGAGAGAGAGACAGGAAAAGAGAGAGAGAGATTGGGTATGGTGTATCTCAGTGATAAATTTACTTTATTAAGTTTTCTGGGAAAAGCATTAGTCCCCTGGAGATGAAAATCTTTGAGTGGTTGCTTATGCTTACATGAATCTGAGGCTTCTGTGTCTGTGGTAAATTGTCATTAGTCACCTTAGAATTAGTCTCTTGGAATTACCATGACTGCTTTCTAAGACTAAGACATGCTTTCAGTGGAATCTCCTTCCCTATATTAACACAAGTCAGTGTTTCTCATTAAAAGGAAATTGAGTGAAATTAGGAAAGTAGAAGTGGAGTGATAGTCACTTAGGTACTCAGACATAATGTCTTAGCACCTTTCTGACTTGCAGTTCTGGGGAAAACAGAAGAAAGCTTGTCAAAAGTCCCTATGGTCTGTGGCTTCTTTCCCATCCTCTTCAGCCTATGCTTCAGCCAACATCATTGATAACTCTTTTTCCAGTCCTTTGGCTCTAAATTGACCTCTTTTTACTTCCCCAGTTTCTGCCAGAAATATATAAGCTTAAATCCCCTTATTAAAACTACTTATTCCAATAATACTATTTTCATAACCAAACTGAGATTTAAAATAGTCCCTGAGATTAGCAAAGAGGAAAATAATATTAGGGCAAAGTAATGACTATCCATACTACATAGCAGAGAAGGCTAAAGCTAGGGAAGTTAAAATCTCAGAAACATTACAAATTAAGAAGAAAATGAACTTCTATTGTTGACTGTATTAGATCACCTTTTTCTGAGATGAAAAAAAATTCTCAACATTTTGATGTTAGTTTGACCCATCCGAAAATACTGATTTTGTGAAGTAAAACGGCCAAATGTTGAGAATTGCCTGTAGTTCCATCTAATAATTTACATCAATCAGAGAGCGATAATTTTTTTAAAGTAGAGATAGATTAACATTTCCTTCTAGATGGCACTCAAGTGGGAAATACGGTGCACAAAACCTCTGAGGAGTGTACTTGAGTGGAACATTACTGACCTCAGAATGTAAAAGGGAAATAAGAACCAGAGGAAAAGTTTGAAAACTAAAGGCTTTTCCAATTTAAAAGTGTTTTCTTGCTGTCAAGCCTGAGTGATTTCCTAGAATGAAAGAGCCTCATATGATTTTGAAGAAATTGCATTTAATGCTGATTTTTTTTTTTTTTTTTGGCTTGGTAAAACTGTGCTGAGTGAGACTTCACCTTTCCATTCTCTGAGGGAATAACACTATGATGAGTTCTGAACTCAATGTGTTTCTAGCCCATGCACATATTTAGAGTTTATGAAAGATTAGGCTCACAAATGACATGTTCTAGTATACTTCTTATCATTTATTTAAGAAGAAATTATAGAACATTTCTGTTAGAGTACTTGGATGTTGTTGTATTAAAATATAAGAACTGAATTTAGCTTTATGTTCACTTTTTCTTTCTTCTAATTATACCCAAGAATAAAAGATGTTTAAAGGGACAATTTCAGAAGAGTTGCTTCAGGTACAATCAATGTGAAAGGTCTGGCATGTGTTTATTTTTAAAAATGGTGAGATTAATGTACCCTGAGAATAATGTAATGAGGTATGCTAAGAAGATTGCCTATAAGTCAAGAGAAAAAAAAGTAAAATGCAGTTAGGAGAATGTAAACCTTCTCCTGTAATTTGTAAGCCATTTATAATTCAGAGTCATTGCAATGATTCAACCAAATACAGTCACATCAAACACTTTATTTGGTGAATTTCTATTAGATAGCAATGCCAGAAATAGGACAGAAGCAAATACTAGTTTCTTACCACATTATTGGATATATTTTCTAAAATTTTTATTCTTTTATTTATAAGATTGTTTCAATGACATCATTTTTATGATCTATATGCACATTAAAAACTACTTTTAGTCAAACGTGAACTTGCACAATTAAATTTTGCTCAGATGCTTTGAATTCCAATCATTCTTGTAGCTACTTTAGGATATTCCTAGGGAGGAACCCATACTTTGCAGATAAAGTGATTACATAATGATGATTAAATGTAAATTCAACTACATATGTAATTATAATATTAACCCTATCTTAATTAAATAAAATATTTTTCTTCTTTATTTATTTTTTTCTTTATAATGAATGTCTGAAGAATATTTCCAGATACCTATTTTGTATGGGGTTGAATTATTTCACTGTAATGGAAACCACAACTTAAATTGTATTTAGAAATGAGAAAATATATGAACTTACATAATAAGCAGTCTAGATTTAGACCAATCTTCTGTAATATTTGATTTGGTTTTTATAGGATTTTATGAAAGCCCAAGGTTATTTCTACTACCACAAACTAGATTCATCCTGAGGATGAGTCTCTCATAAACATGAAATGTCTGCTAACAGAAACTGGAATAATAAGCATCTTTTTTCACATCCGCTGTCAAAGGCTGAATTCACTTCCTTAAAAGTCCAAAGCGAACATTCGGTTGCATTTCATTGCCTAACATTGAACTCGGCTATCTCTAAGTTAAACACTGGCAAAGTTGAGGAAATTATCATGAATGACTTAGAATAATTATTTCACAAGGAATAGATGACAGTTAATCATAATGGCTGTTGTACACTGTTAAAACTGGTTTTAATAATTAGTAAGAGGATCAATTTTAGTAAAATATGTCATATTGCCTATTGAGATTGTCAAAGGAATATACTTCCATTAACACTGAAAAATAATTAGGGGCACCTGGCTGGCAGAACATATGACTCTTGATATTGAGGTTATAAGTTCAAGCCTCACATTGGGTGTAGATCTTACTTAAAAATAAAATCTTGGGGCGCCTGGGTGGCACAGTCGGTTAAGCGTCCGACTTCAGCCAGGTCACGATCTCTCGGTCCGTGGGTTCGAGCCCCGCGTCAGGCTCTGGGCTGATGGCTCAGAGCCTGGAGCCTGTTTCCGATTCTGTGTCTCCCTCTCTCTCTGCCCCTCCCCCGTTCATGCTCTGTCTCTCTCTCTCTCTGTCCCAAAAATAAAAAACGTTGAAAAAAAATTTTTCAAAAAATAAAAATAAAATCTTAAAAATTTTTGAAAACAAATTATAGTCTACAACTTCAGCTGGATTCCAGTTACCATTTGGTTTTCCTGTTATGTATTCCTATTTAGCATCTCTCTTCACTTCTCATCAACTGCCATGGCAAGTCATTAATAATCTCAACTCTCCAACCCTTATTACTTCAGGTGGTATTTTTGTTTTTTTCAAATGATTTTACCTATTGTAGAACAGTAACAGAAATAGCCAAAATAATTGAATTTCCTTCATCTTGCTAATTACTAACATTATCATTCATCAATGCATCACTTACAAATAAACCTGAATTAATTTTAGTTGTTGCTTATTGATGTCTTACCTCAAGGATAAGATTTATTAACTGTAAGAAGATTAACACATTCCCTTTTATTTCCCTTCTCTCATATCTTTCTCTATAAATTATTTGCTTTTGTATCTTCAATTTCAACATTTAACTGACTCTTTAATTCAGCATATGGAAATAGCTAACGCTTACATAGTGCTTACCAAGAAATGACACTACTCTAAGCACATTTAGACACATTAACTCAGTTAAAACTTAGAGTAAGTCATTAGGTTAGGTGCTATAATTTTCTCCTTTTTACAGAAGAGGAAGCAAACACAATCTTTTTTTTTTTTTTTTTTTTTTTTTTTCAGAGGGAGCGAGGCAGAACGTGAGCAGGGAAGGGGCAGAGAGAGAGGGAGATGAATCCGAAACAGGCTCCAGGCTCTGAGCTGTCAGCACAGAGCACAAAGTGGGGCTTGAACTCATGAACCGTGAGATCATGACCTGAGCCGAAGTCAGAGACTTGACTGACTGAGCCACCCAGGTGTCCCTCCGCTTTTTTTTTTTTTTTTTTTAATAAACACAGTCTTATACAGTAGCTAGACAGGTATTTGGAATTAAATCCATGAATTCAAGGTCAAGCAAGAGCCTGGGTTTCTTACAGTGTTCCACCTCTTCTAAAATCAAAGTTTCAAATAAGTCCCAAGTTATAATAAATGTAAAATCGCAAAGCAAGAACACTACATGAAGATTTTACAAAGGAAAGATGAGATTATATTCCACCATTTTTATAGGTTCATTAAGGCATAATCTACATTCTGTAACATTCACCAAGTATGTTTTCAACTCAGTGAATTTTAGTAAATTTACGATTGTGGAATCATCACCATAATTCAGTTTTAGAACATTCCCATCATTCTAAAAATTTCCCTCATATTTCCCCATTTTGAACCTTCTTTATTGCTCGAGGAATATAAATATGAGAGGAGATTGAAGATATTAAAGATAGCTATTACTATACTATGGTGGTTATCAAACTGTGGTTGAATGACTGACCCTCAGGTTTTCCCCCAAACTCCTTCAGAAGACTGACAGTGTCAACACTATGTGTTCATAGTGGACATATTCAGGGTAGAGTATATACTGAAGGTACACTTGATATTGCAAATGATGAATGTTTTTCTAATGTAACCCTAGTGATTGCATTTGGGTAATTTAAAAAAAATTAGAAACATAGTTTCAAAGAAATAATTTGGGGAAAACTTGGGACTGAAATAAGTATTTTCCCTCTGAATTAATTCTTCTCTGTGTCTAGCTTTTTTTTTTCAAATATGATGTATGCATTTATATTTACCACAAGAATTGCAATCTTTACCTAATTACATTAAAAGGATTTCTGGCTCTTTATGCCTGTCCTTTGAAACCTTACCAAAAAAAAATTGAATCAGCTTGTGTTTATGTCAAATGATTTTAGAATGGGAAAGTTTCTGGCTTAACAACAATCAGATTTACTGCTTTAGTCAAGTTGAGACAGTTGCTATAATGACACAGAACTGAGCTTTTTGCCCATTGAATTTAGTTTATTAATTAATGCTAATGTTCATCAGATATTATTTGCACTCAACTTATATATATGCATCAATGGTCTTTGTATTTCATTATAAAATATAAACATGTCATATATGCCAAGACAACATAAATATACAGTATGAATGAATGAATAATTATAAAGTGACCATAAATGTAACCAGAATTTAGGTTAATATAGAGAACATTCCTGTCAAATCCATGTGTCTCTGGACAATTACATTTCCTCTCTCCCCACTTGAGGTTAATATTATCTTGACTTTTATGGTAATCAACTCCATGATTTTCTTTCTAGTTTTACCTCCTACGTGTGCATCACAATGGAACAGAGTTTGTCCTATTTATGTACTTTACAGCAATAAAATCATAGTGAACATATTATTTAGTGTGTTTATTCTGCTCAATTTTTTCTAAGATTCACTAATGGTGTTGGATTTAGCTTAGTTAGTTTAGCTTCTTTGCTAGATAATGTTACATTTTATAAATATAACACAATTAGTTTATCTAGTCTCATAGAGATGACCGGTCACTTCTAGTGTAGGACAATTAGGAACAATGCTGCTGTCAGGATCTCTATGCATGAGTCCTGGTGTGCCTCTTCTTGCCATTTCTTCCAAAAGTGAAATTGTTTGTTCATTGGATGTGCACATCTTTAGGTGCAGCAGATAATTCAAAACAGGTTTTCAAAATGGTATCAAAATGTATACAAAAAACAGTAGTGTATGAAAATTGCCATTATGCCACAAGTTTTCCAACACATGGATTTGCCAGATTTTCTCTACGATTATTAAAGATGTTGCCCAGCTTTCCATATGATGCTGTTGTTGCCATTTATATTTTTTCCCTGAAGTCCTTATTCATGAATTTCGCCAATTTTTAAAATGAGTTTTCAGGGGAGCCTGGGTGGCTCAGTCGGTTTGGCTGACTTTGGCTCAGGTCATGATCTCATTTCTGAGTTCAGACCCCACTTAGGATTCTGTTCTAACAGATCAGAGCCTGGAGCCTGCTTCGTACTCTGTGTCTCCATCTCTCTCTGCCCCTCCCCAACTCATGCTGTCTCTCTGTCTCTCAAAAATAAATAAAAACATTAAAATTTTTTTAAAGACATGAGTTTTCAGGAGTTTTTTTTTTCCTCATTAAGGAGAAGTTTTCTATATTCTAGATATGGATTACTCATGAATCACTTCAGATAAAAAGAAGCTCCTGACTTAGACATAGATTAATTTGTCAATTTCTTTCTGTATCATAAGTTTTCTATTTTTCTATTTTATTGTATTTTTTTAGAGAGACAGCATGAGCATGCATGAGAGAGAAATTAAGTAGGCTCCATGCTCAGCACAGAGCCTGACATGGGGCTCAATCCCAGTACCCTGGGATCATGACTGGAGCCGAAACCAGTTGGACGCTCAACCAACAGAGCTATTGAGATACCCCTCTATGTTTCTTACTTAAGAAAGCTTTCCCTATCCACATTCTTCATGAAAATGTTATGTATTATCTTTTTCCTCTTTTCAATAGCTTTACCAATTTTAATAACAAGATTTTATTTTATGTAATATGGCATACTTGTAATAAAATTCACAAATCTTTAGTATATAGCTCTATAAAATTTTGTACAGTTTATCTATTTAATCACAACCCAGATCAAAACTTAACACCCATTAGAAACTTCTCTTATACTCTCTCTCAAACCCCCTCCAAAAACATAATTATTATTCTGACTTGTAACACAGTTTTACTTTCCCCTGTTTTTTCTAAATTTGTAGAAATGGAATCATGCAGTGTAGAACCCCTTAGGATTGTCCTCTCTTACAGAACATTTTATATGAAAGATATAATCTTTTGTTCCTTTTCATTGCTGTGTAATTTTCTACTTTGCATTCACTGAAAAATACACAATACATATCCTATTCTGTGATAGACATTTGGGTTGCTTCTAACTTAGGGATAATATAAATAAAGCTGCTATGAGTCTTTTTACACATATTTTTATGTACATATGCATTTATGTTTATGGTATAAACTGGAAACAAGATCACTAGGCCATAGAATATGCTTATGTTCAGTTTGAGAAGATACCAAACAGTTTTCCAAGTGTATTTATCTTATTTTTCATGCTAATAATGTACTGGACTTCTTGACACTCTGGACTTTTGACTTTGTTAGTTCTGAAAAACGCTCAACTATTATCTTCAAATATTGCTTTTGAACTATTCCTTCTATGCACTTCCTCTGAGACTCCAGTGATATGGATTTTAGAATGTCTCACTGTATTTACTGTTTTCTTATCCCCTACTCTCTAATTTGAGTCTTCTTATCTCTCAATACTGTATTTTAAGTGCTTTTTCAGATCTATTTTCCAGTTGGCTAGTTCTCCAGGTATTTCTAACCTGCTCTTAGATAGAAAATCTGCTTTTGAAAACTACTTAGCAATATCTTCTTTTTGCTGCTACCGTTGGTTAATGTATAGATACCTTTTTTTTTTTTCTTCAAGGATTTCTATTTGGCTCTTATACAAATCTACCATGTCACATTTTATAGTTTCTCATTTCCTGTTAAGTCTTCAAGTCTTTTTTTAATCTCCAAGACTGGTAAAATGTGTGTGTGTATATGTGTGTGTTTACTTTGTAGCTAATAAATCTAAAACTGAAGTCGTTGTAGATCTATTTCTAATTCTCTCCTGGTTTGCTATCTTAGTCCTTTCTTTATTTGCTTTTATTTTTGACTATTTGTTTTACATGGTATGTAAAAAAAAAATCAGAAATCTTAATGCCTTATAGAAAGCATTTTGAGTTCTGGGCCTACTTCTCGGTGGTCTTGTATATACTCTCTTAAATTTTGGCTCAGTTTTTTCACTATCTTGATAACTCTTGGATATTTTAAGATGCTTTTTTTTAGACTCTTTCTATCACATATTTCATTCCTTTTTGTTAAATTGTCTTCAGGGAGAGAATTGAGAAAATTGTTCTATATTATTTTGTCAAAGGAAATAAAAGATTATGACTAATAATTTTTATCAGATTCAAAAAAACAAAAACATAATGCAGCCCATAGCTATATCAGGTTGTTGAGATATCTTAACTTTTTGGGATTTGTTTCCTGCTTTTATATAAGGATTGCTTTATTTAATATACATATGTTACTTGCAACTTAAAACTATGGATTTAAAATCATTATAAAAGATAAAGGAAATACTACTATTTGTCAAGAGCTCTACATCTATAAAAGTTTAGTACATCAAAGATTGTCAATGCTGAATACACTGTTGCATTGCAAAATAATGATTTATTTGTCCCCAAATAGTAAAATGTACTTTATGAATTTGCCAAGGATATATTCATGTTGGAATAAATCCTCAGATTATAAATAAAATAAAAAATTTCAATGAATAAATCACTTTTCCAGAAGCCCAGCTCACATTTCGCTCATTTTTTTTCCTATACTTACTTTATCTCAATTCTCATTTATTTAGTTTCATTTCCCATTTTTTTAAATTACATAACATTTCTCTCTCTTTTCTTCATCCCTTTTCATTCCATTGGCCTGTACACTCTCATTTCCCAAATTATTTCATTCTCCTTTCCCATATCATATTATTTGTTTTCTTATATCTTCATTTTATTCTAGCAATTAATTATTTTAACTGTGTATAGGTATTTATTAATACTTCCTCAGAGAGCTCCTTTCCAGATTTAATCTCATTGAGGGTAAGAATTATGTCTGATAAAACTTTTTATGTCCAATTAATAACACATACCTTGGGATGCCTGGGTGGCTCAGTCAGTTCAGTGTCTGACTCTTGTTGGCTCAGGTCATGATCTCATATTTCATGAGACTAAGCCCCGCATTGGGCTCTGCGTTGACAGTGCTGGGCCTGCTTGGGATTCTCTCTCTCTCTCTCTCTCTCTCTCTCTCTCTGTCCCTCTCCCACTTGTGCTCTCTCTCTCTGTCAAAATAAATAAGTAAATTTTAAAAAATAAATAATACATGCCTCATACATCCTAGTTCCTCAAATAATATTGTCAACTACATTGATTGGTTTAGCCATTTTAGTTCAATCCTTAAATATTTGAGGGAATTCACAACAATAACTAGTATCTTGTCAGTTATTTAATATGCATGAGGAAATATAAAGTTTTAAACGCATAAGGTTTACATAGTGTAAAACCACACATTCTTTAGAAGTGTTGAATTTAAAGTTTTGGATATAGTTCATGCATTTCTTTTCTGTATTCTTACTATGTGAATTATGTTTCATGATTATTTTTACCTTTAAGCCATGCTAATTGCCCAACTATTACAAAAGAGAAATGATATGTAGTTCATTTCAGAACCAATGCCTTAAGGTCATTGCCATGAATCATGAAACTAGTATTTGAAAATCCAAAAAAGGCTCTGTTCAAAGTGAGCTATATTAACAACAAAACTATGTTCCAAATTTGATTTCATCCTGTTTTCAATATGATGTTGAACAGACAAAATTAACTAAATTTACCTTATTAATCTATTGGTTAAATTTACATTGAGAAGTGGCATGAACACATGGCATACACACAAATATATATATATATATATATATATATATATATATATATATATATACTTTTGTATGTTGGAAATTGACTAAATTTAATTTATGGACAGCTATAATGAATAGATTTCTCTGATTTCACCTCTGCTCCATGATAAGGATGAACTTACTATGCTCTTTCTCATAACCACTATGGGAAAATCAGCATTTCTTTTGGTTCAAAAGATAGATAATGTATGTAGCTGACCTTGAAGCAAGTAGACTTAGTCTTTATGGTTTAAGTGAGCTTATTAATTCAAGAACCAGTTTTCAAATAACAGTAACATTTTTATCTCATCTATTCTAGAAGTAAATCTAAGATACTAAGCCATAAGTAAATACAAGTAAATGTGTTTTTCAATATAGGTCCTCTTATTGCGTTCCTTTCCACATTTATTTTCATACTATATTAATTTCTAGGAGAAATAAGTTTTCTTTACCAACATACCTTCTGAAATTGCATCTACAATATATACAAAGACTGGAAACATAACTGAAATTCATATGTTTATTGTGAATAGGAATATTTCCCAAGTAATTATTTGACTGTAAAGATTTATTTCGAATGAAAATATAAAAAGTAAATTTTTATGAACCTTACTTCTGTTTGTCAGGTTGAGTTGATGGGTGATTCTTCCTTTCAGTTCTGACATATGTTATTAATTATTGGATAAGATAACAATCCATAAATTTTGGTGCCAAAAGGATGTTGAAGGCATGTAAATCATGGGATTGATGTTGGAAGAATTTGTACCTCGTGTAAAGGAGCTGTCTACAAAAGGTTGAAAATCAAGGACAAACTCCCTGGACCCCATGTATAGGTCTAAAAGTCACCTGCTTGCTTAGCATTACTGTAAGACTTAAACTGTCTGCACCAGACTTTGAGCAGAAACAGAAATTTATTCAAGGTTGCATATGGTAAAGTTTTGAGGCTATATTTACACAAGCTATTCAGGGCAAGGACCCTGAGCATGTAAACTGTTGTGAGATTTGTCCAAAACTGGTGAAATCTCTTAAGTACAAGGCAGAAGTACAAAAAACCTGTCTCATGGGATGGTCTAAAATTCCTGGAACTTTTAGGAGCCCAGATTTATCTCATTGAGGGTGGTCTAAGAAATCAGAGGGGCGCCTGGGTGGCTTAGTCGGTTGAGCCGCCGACTCTGGCTCAGGTCATGATCTCGCGGTCCATCCGTGAGTTCGAGCCCCACGTCGGGCTCTGTGCTGACAGCTCAGAGCCTGGAGCCTGTTTCAGATTCTGTGTCTCCCTCTCTCTGACCCTCCCCCGTTCATGGTCTGTCTCTCTCTGTCACAAAAATAAATAAACGTTAAAAATTTTATTTTAAGAAAAGAAATTAGAATATAAGATACACAATGAGGTCAAAGAAAGGGAGACTGTTGACAGGTCCACAGTAGGAAAATTATAAGCCAAGGCACTAAAGACAATGGAAAAATTTTAAAGAAACTTAAATTGAGTATGTAGTGTGTTCCAAATGTTCAAACAAATAAAATAAGAGATGGAATCCAGAAAAGGATAAAGATTTTGAAGCAAGTAAAGCAGATTTTAAGAGAACCAAATGAATGAAAAGGTGCAAAACAATTCAAATTATAATAGAATGAGTCTAAATAAGTAAATTGATTTGATAAAGTTTCAGAGGTATGTAACACGATAGATTCAGAAAATCCAATATAAATCTATTCGTATTCACAGAATAGTGAATAGAAGAATAGCAGAATAATGGAATGGAAGAATGTGGAAGAGGAGATATTTCATGAAATGATAGCTGATAATTTCCCAGAACTAAAGAGATAATAAAAAGATTTAAAAATAAATATTAAGTATATTTTTATGAAACTGTAATCTCAAAATTTAAGAAGAGAATTTAAAAGCTATAAGATTAGAAATCTAAGTGTGTCCACAGTTACACTAATCAAATTTAAGCAGATTTCTTAGCATAAAATACAGAAAAAAAAACAATATCTTCAAAGTACATATTAAAAATACTGCCAATCAAGTATTCACCACCAAGCTAAACTCTAAGTATGCAGGAAAAATAAAGACCTTGGCAGGAAAAACAAAAGTAACTAAGGGAAAGAATTGGGATTCAGATTGTAATAGTGAGCAAAAAGGTAGGTAAATGATTTTAGCCAGAGGATTACACATAATAATAACATTTTTAATGCATTTAGAAATTAACAGGGCTAAAAGAGATTAATAAAAATGTAGAAGGCAGTTTTTAGGAAATTCAGGCAACAGTAAAACCCCTGAAGTGTCCAGAAAGAGGCTAAAATATAAATTAATTTAATTTTAAACAGATGCATATACACAAGTATAAAATATACATCAAATATTTCATCCTAGGCCTCTATGAGAAAGCATAGAATAAATAAGCTCTTAACTTATAGAGAGAAACTAAAAAATACTTAGAATAAGAAAATGAACCGAAGGAAATATGTTGTAAACAAAACTCAGAGAACAAGGAAATTTCAAAAAGTATAAGTAATCATATGGACTGAATACACTCACCAACCAAAATTAAAAAAAAATTAAATAAATTCCATCTGTATTCTGTTAAAGCAGTATCCATAGGACACAGTATAATATATATGGGTTATACATCTAAGAGTAGAAACTATATGATCATAGAAAAGAATAGATTAGATATACCTCTATCTATCCATCTGTCTATCTCTTTCTTTCCTTCTCTCATTCTCTCTCTCAATACATGTAGACCCCAAACACATATTGTTTAATAACATAATAAATTGTAGAATGATATACTCTGATAACATTTACACAAATGTAACATGCAAACCTAATCTATCATATTAAAAAAGTAACAAAATTAGATTGAAAACATATATGCTAAATTCATAATATCTATTGCCTGTAAGGAGTCATAATAGTACCTAAGATTATATTCAATGGAAATATTATTAAATAGAGTTAACCATATAGAACATTTTATATTTTTAAACAAAACAAGGCAAAAATCACAAAAACCAAATATGATAATTATAATATGATTGATTCTGGTCAGTGACTAAAAATGGGTTTTTTTGTGTGTATGTGTGTGTGAGTTTAGGTCTATGTGAAAATCCCTCATCCTCAGGTCAGTTTTTTATTCCTAAATTTTATTGTTTGAAATCTAGTAATTAAAATAGACTTGGAAAATAATAATTATATGAAAAAAGAGAGGTAATACCTCTGATAAGCCCTTAATTAAGCTTCTTTTTAAGTTTGTTATTGTCAAAGTGAATAAGGAATATTTTCTGACAACACAGCGGAGAATGTTAATATCTAGCCATTTTAGTCTACACTTTGAACTCCTAAAGAATGTTCTTTAGTTTTTTTACCATTGTTCTTTTGCAGGTTTCATGTTGCCCTAATTATAGCTTCATTCCCATAAAGTAGTAATCCACCTAACACTGACAAAGGACACTTCTTTTTTTCTTCAGTTACCTCCAGTTAACCATTTGGGAAGAAAAAAAAATGCCTGAAAAATTGCAAAAAAAAAAAAAAAATCTAATACTTCTGTGCACAAAGTCTAATTATGGCAAAATACTAGTCTTTGTTTCAGAAAATGTCCCAGGTACCCAAAAAAAAAGCAATAATTCAAGTCTGTGCATGTGTGTGTACGTGTGTGTGTGTGTGTGAAAATATGCAATAATAAATTATAGCAGTTTTTGGAATAGCTAATCATTTTAGAATCAGTCTAAAATGAGAAATTTAGACTGACATTTATTTAAAGTATCTGGGGGCGCCTGGGTGGCTCAGTCATTTAAGCATCCAACTCTTAATCTCAGCTCAGGTCTTGATCTCAGGATTGTGAGATAAGATAAGATAATAAGATAAGACCATTTTTCTGTGTGATTACTAGACTCCTTTGCTTTAAATGAGTCATTTGGTTAAACTTTCATGCTGACATAAGGTATATAAACAATATTACACCCTTTGCAGATAAAATCTTGAAATTAAGGAAAAGGTTAAATAAGGGCCAAGCACTGAATTCTAAGAGATTTAATTTACTTTTTCCATGAGAAAATATAATCTAAGAATTTATTTTAAGCAAAACAGAATTTTTTTAACCATGTCATTGTGGCTAAGTCACGTTTTCTCAATTCATTCTTTCTCCTTCCCTCTCTCTCTCTCCTTCTCTCTGTCCCTCTCTACACATATCTTTACAATAAATTACATAACCATTATAATAAGTGTATCATTTTAAAATAAATCTGTCTTACTACTATAACAATCTAATTTGGGTTCTAAATAAAGCTTAATATGTAATATTAACCAAATATAAAACAGATAGATTCATGTGATCTGCTTTTTTTTTCCTTGAGGGAATTAAATGGAAGAAAATGCATTTAATATGTAACTACACAATTATCAGTAATGTTGCACTATAAGTATTCCTTCATAAAGTGTGCCATTTCACTACACTTAATGATATAATCTCCATGAAAAATGGTAAAGCAAAAATAGCTTTTAAAATTTTTCTATTTATAATCTATATTTCATAGCTACTATGTAACATTTTTATAATAACTTTCTCAGTTTACAAGCCGAATTCCTAAAATAACAAGGGATGTAAGTATGTCATAATTAATATAATTATATATTAATTAGATTAATATATAATATTAGTATACAAGATAATTGGATTTATTTATATTAGATTTATTTTTAAGTGATAACATACCCATTATTTCATTTTTAAATGTTTTAAAAATGTTAAAAACTAAAATTAGCAAGCATTTCTCTAGATTACTATTGTGTAGACTGATTTATACTTTCAGTATCTTGCATATCATATGAGGCTTTTTTAAGACCCCCAAATATTATTCAGTTTGATTGAATATATTTTCAAATAGAAATGTATACTGATATATATAGTTTAGGATAATGAAAACTAATGGGAGTATTTAAGACTCCAGTTAATATACTTGACATTTATGATAACTCAGAAATAAGATTCTGTAAATTTCAGTATTTGGGCTTGTAGGACAAAATCTCAGAGAAGGGAGAACCACAAAAAGTGAACCCAAGTATCTGTGTGCAGATTCCCTTCAGATATTTGTAAGCCTCTGAGATGGACATGTTCAGAGAAATACCGCAACAATTTGTACAGAAATTAACAGCTGAGAAGGTAAAGAACTGCTCAGAGATTTCATCAGCAGTGCAATACTGGAAACAGAGGTGGGAGTTCAAGACCTGCCAAGATGAAGGATACTGGCAAACATTGCTACGTTATAGTTAAGACCTCACAGGAACACAGCCTAGGGGTAAGGGCTATGATCTAGAAGTAAAGCCAAAGTTGAACATGTTCTGCCTGAAAGAAAAAAAGAAAAAAGAAAAAGAAAGAAAACAACAGCCTAAAATGAATTTGCCAGGGGAGCAAGCAAATCACCTTATCTTCTATTTGCCCTCCAGAAAAATGTTTAACCCCCTTCGAGGAAGAAAACATCATTCAGAGCTTCTCTGATTTTTCATATACAGTATCTAGCATAGAATTAAAAATTAAGTGGTATGCTTTCACAAAAACAATGACCAAAAACCAAGACAAAAATAAATTATTTAGATACCACAATTATCAGATAGTAACTTTACACTGAATATGATTAATGTGTTGTTAAGAATAGAAAAAAAATGAGGGTGCCTGGGTGGCTCAGTCAGTTAAGTGTCCGACTTCAGCTCAGGTCATGATTTTGTGGTTTGTGGGTTCAAGCCCAGTGATGAGCTGTGTGCTGACAGCTCGGAGACTGGACCCTGTTTCAGATTCTGTGTCTCCCTCTTTCTCTGCCCTTTCCCTGCTCTCACTCTCTCTTTCTCTCTCTCTCAAAAATAAACATTACAAAAATTAAAAATAAAGAATAGAGAAAAATGGAGAATATTAGTATAAACCTCAAATTCTTAAAAGAAGTCAACTTAACATTCTTGATGTTAAAAACCTAATGGCTCAACCCTCTGGTTTCAACTGTCACATGTATAGAAGAGCTTTAAAGTTGCCATTCTCATCCTTAAAACGAGAAAAAGCAGAACAAAAAGAAAATCAATGGCTTTTATTGAATCCATCAGATAACTGAGATTACAGGGCACATTGCTACCCTGAAATTCAGAGAGACAGGCAAATCAAGAAAGTCACAGTCAAGAGCTGCTTGCTTACAGCAGGAGCCACAGGAACCATAAATGTGTAGGAATACTTATGTGGTGGTTTGGATGAATCCCTGGAAGCTCAGTGTAGACTAGCATGACAAAAAGAAAGCCCTGGTGACTGTAGTCTTAGAAAGAGTACCATGTTTTTCAAGTCCACTATGTTTTCAAGGTGAATATTTTCGAAAGATCCTGTTGTGCCTCTTAAGGGGAAGGGTAATTATTGTCAAACACACCAAGAATTTTCTTTATAAGTACTGCGTATTCTCCAAAGGAAAAAAAATTTTTTTTTTACCAGACTCTTGTTCTAGGTAAGGGAAGTGATTTACTCGGGCTCCAGTCTCCTCTAACTTTCCTATCTCATCTAAGGGAGATAAAAAAGCTATACCACTAGAGAAACACTTATTAAGGTCACAACCCAGAGTCACAAGCTCAGGAAAATACAGAGATTTAATCAAAAGATTATAGAATACTTCCCCTTTCCACAACTTTCTACCACACCAGTAGGGCTTCATTATAGTAACTGCAGATTAGCAGATTACTGCTGAAAGACTCACAAAATTTAGACTTTCTCCTTGGGGGAGTACTTAAAGAAACCAAAAGTCAAAGGGGATACAGAAACAAAGACACAAAAGTAATCTGAAGCCGCTGATTAATAACAGCTATGAAAATATTAAACACAGACCAACTCCTAGCCACATTAGCAAAATCTCACAACAAGGCCTATTTACTTCAATTTTATCACCTGAAAAACATGTCCAGCTTTCAACAAAAAAATGACAAGACTTACAAAATGAAAAAAAAAAAAAAAAAAGACTGAAGACACAAAGCAAACCTCAGAACCAGACTGAGATGATGCCACAGATTTGGGAATTTAGGCAGGGAATTGTGATTAAGATGTTAATGGGTCTAGTGAAAGTAGGCAACAGGCAAAAAAGAGATAGGTGATGTAAGTGGAACTATGGAAATGCTAGAAATCAAAAACATTTTAATTAAAGAATGCAGTAAATGGACCCATTAATGGACTGGACATGCTGGGGGGAAGAAATGATTGAGCTTGAATATTGATCAGTAGAAACTTCCCAAATGAAATACAATGACAAAGAAGAAACAACAACAAACAACAGCTACAAGGCCTTCAAGAACTGTGGAATAATTACAAAAGATACAATTCAATGTAACTGGAATACCTGAAGAAGAACAATGAGAAAATAGAGCAGAAGAAATATTTGAAACAATAATGACTGAAAGCTTTCCAAGTTAATAGCAAATGTTAAGAAAATATTCAAACAACATAAAACAAAAAATATATATATCTAGTCATGTCATGTACAAACACAGATTAAGACAAAATCTTGAAAGAAGTCAAAGGAAGTAATCATCTTACCTATAGGGGAAGTAGAATAAGAATTACAGTAGACTTCTTGTGAGAAATCATTCATGTAAGAAGATAGTGGATACCTAAAATGTTGAAAGGAAAAAATAAACATCAAACTAGAATTAAATACCCACCAAACTTTACTTCCAAAGTGAACAAACACCTTTTCAGATGAGCAATAACTGATGAATTCATTGTCATCAACACCTGCCATGCAAGAAATCTTAAACATTTTAAAGGAAGAAGAAAAATGATATAGGCCAGAATGTGGATCCACTTAAGGAAAGAAGGAGCACCTTTAGGAATAAATGAAGGTTAAATAAAATATTTTATTGCTATTACTCTTATTTAATATAAAAGATAACTGTTCAAAGTAATAGGAGAAAGGATGTGTTGAGTTGTTACAGCACAGAGGTAAGTAAAAAGAAAGACATTTTATAAGATTGGGAATACTCTGCTATAAAGGTAACTATACTATGCATGAAGCAGTGCAGTGTTATTTGAAGGTGTATTTGGACTAGTTGTAAATGTATATTGCAAACTCTAGGGCAACCATTATAAATTTTAAGAGAGGGGTGCCTGGGTTGCTCAGTTGGTTAAGCATCAGACTTTGGCTCTGATTATGATCTCGCAGTTCACAAGTTCGAGCCCCATGTCTGCTCTGTGCTGATAGCTCAGAGCCTGGAGCCTGCTTCAGATTCTGTGTCTCCCTCTCTCTCGGTCCCTCCCTCACTCACACTCTGTCTCTCTCTTTCTCAAAAATAAATAAACATAAAAATGTTTTTAAATGTTTAAAATAGAAGTACAATTGTGATACTAAGAGAGGAAAGGAAATGGAATCATAAAATGCTCAGTTAAAACTATAGACTGCAGAAAAAGAGAGACGAAAATATTCAAAGAATGAATGCAAAGAATTGACAATTACAAACATTGTAGATCTCAATCCAGCTGTATCAATAATGATTAAATATGAATGGTCTAAATGCACCAAATCAAAGTGAGACTGTCAGAGTTGATTAAAAAAAAGACCCCAACATATGTTGTCTTTAAGAAGCTTATTTTATGTATAAAGACAAATAGATTAAAAGTAAATGGGTGTAGAAAGACACCCATTCTAACATTAGTCACAAGAACGGTGAGTAGTTATAATAATTTCAAACAAAACAGACTTCTAAGCCAGGAAAATTATCAGGGATATAGAAGGGCATTACATACTAGTAAAATGAAAATTCTCCAGTAAGACATAATAATACTAAACATGTATGTACTTCACAACTGAGCATCAAAATATATGAGGTAAAAACTGATATAACTGAGAAGTAAGCAAGTCTATAGTACAGTTGAACATTTAACTCCCTTCTTTAGTAATTGATTAATCAAGCAAGAATAAAACTCAGTAAGAATATGCATGACCTTAACAGCACTATCCATCAACTGAGTTATTGACATTTTTAGAATACTCTATCGCACAACAGCAGAATTAACATTCTTCTCAAGTTCACATGGAATATTCTCCCAGACAAACTGCATTATAACCAGGAAACATATCTCACTAAATTTAGAATAGAAATCATACAAAATATGTTCTTAGATCAGCATGCAATTAAACCGGACAACAAAAGATAGCTGGAAAGTCATAAATTGTGGAAATAAAATAACAAACATTAAATAACATTAGAATCAAAGAAATCCCATGATAAAGTGTGTGTGTGTGTCTGTGTGTGTATGTGTGTGTGTGTGTGTGTGTGTGTAGTGAATTCGATGGAAGAAAATACAAGTTATCAAAAATTTGGGGATGCAGCAAAAACAGTACTTGAGGGAAATGTAAACTTGAAATGCATCTATTAGAGGAAAAAAAAAATCCTGAAATCAATATCTTAAGGAAACTATATAAAGAGGAACAATTTTAGCCTAAAAGAAACAAAAGAAGAGAAATAAAACTACAGTACGAGAGCTGCCTGGTTGGCTCAGTCAGAAAAGCATGTGACTGTTGATCTCAAGGTTGTGAGTTTCAGCCCCACATTAAGTGTAGAGATTACTTAAATAAATAAAACTTCAAAAATATATATAGCACAAGTTAATCAGTTGAAGAAAAACAATAGAGAAAATCAATGAAACAAATCCTGCTTCTTTGAAAAGATGAACAAATTAATAAAACTCTACCAGTCTAGGGGCATCTGGGTGGCGCAGTCGGTTAAGCGTCCGACTTCAGCCAGGTCAAGATCTCGTGGTCCGTGAGTTCGAGCCCCGCATCAGGCTCTGGGCTGATGGCTCAGAGCCTGGAGCCTGTTTCCAATTCTGTGTCTCCCTCTCTCTCTGCCCCTCCCCCGTTCATGCTCTGTCTCTCTCTGTCCCAAAAATAAATAAACGTTGAAAAAAAAAATTTTAAAAACTCTACCAGTCTAACTTTCTAACAGGAAAGAAAATACAAATTGCAAATGTCAGAATTGAAGAAGGGTTCATTACTTACAAAACCATGGGTATTAAATAATAATAAGAGAACATTATCACTAGCCACATGTCCACCATATGCCCACCATATGATAATTTAGATGAAATTGATTCCTTAAAAGAAACAAACTGTCAAATCTCATATAAGGAGAATGAGATCATAGGAAAGAATGTTCATATATTTAAGAATTTGAGTAATAAACTTCAAGTAAAACTTACTAGGCCCAGATGAGTTAACTAGTAAATTGTGACAGACATGTAAGAAAGAAATGGCCACAGTGCTCCATAATTTCATCCAAAAAATAGAAGCAGACAGAGCACTTCCTAAATTATTATGAGTCCAGAATTACCTTAACATCAAAACCACATAAAGACCTTATAGGAAAATAAAATTACAGACCAATATCTTTCATAAAGATGTAGCAACAATCTTAAAACAAAAATATTAACAAATTGAATTCAACGATGTAGAAAAAGAATTATATTACCTGATTCCATGTTCAAGTGGGTTTATTCCAGTTATTCAAATCTGGTTCAACATTTGAAAACCAATAAATGCCATCAACTATATCAAAAGTCTAAGGAAAAATTATGTGATGATATCAACGGATGGAGAAAAAGTATTTGACAAAATCAAACCTTCATTGATGATAAAAACTTTCAGAAAACTAAGCACAGAGAGAAACTTTGTCAACTTGAATGAAAACATCTATGAAAAAACTTTAGTAAACATCATACTTAATAGTGAGAAAGTAGATGTCTTCCCCCTTAAGTCAGGAAGAAGGCAAGGATGCTCTCTCTGACCAATCTTATTCATCATTATACTGAAAGTCACAACAATGCAAGAACAGTAGGTACAGATATATAAGTTGAAAGAGAAGGAATAAAACTGTCCCTATTCATAGATAACATGATTGTATATGTAGAGAATCCTAATAACAATGACAAAGTCCTATAACTAATAAGCAATTATAGCAAGGTTGTAGAACACAAAGTTAACATATAAAAGTCCATCATTTCCTTATATACCAACAATTAACAATTGGAATTTGAAATGTAAAAAAGGGATACCATGTACAACAGAAACAGAAAGAAGGAAGGGAAGGAAGAATAGAAGGAAGGGAGGAAGGGAGGAAGAAAGACTAAGGTATATAATCTGACAAAATGTGAAGGATTAGGTGTGCAAAACTGTATTACATTGATGAAAGAAATCAAAGATCCAAATAAATAGAAACTCTGTGTTTAAAGATTAGAAAACTCAATATTGTTCATGTATGAATTCTTCCCACCTTGATCTATAGATTCAGTGCAAATCCCAATCAAAATTCCAACAGGTTATTTTGTGAACATTAACAAACTGACTTTAAAACTCATATAAAAAGACAAAAAACCTAGAATATACAATGCAACAGTAAAGAAGAGGAAAGTTAGAACACTGATACTACCTAATATCGAGACTTACTGTTAGATTACAATAATGAAAAGAGTGTGTTATTGGGGTGAGAATGCATACCTAGATCAAGAGAACAGAAAGAGTCCAGAAATACATATAAACAAGTATAGTCAACTTATCTTTGAAAAAGGAGCAAAGACAACTCAATGGAGAAATTGCAATGTTTACAACAAATGGTGCCAGATGCCCCTATACAAAAAATGAACTTAAACATCACCTTTATACCTTTCACAGAATTAACTCAAAATTGATAATAGGACTAAATGGGAAATAGAAACTATAAAACTTTTGTAGAAAACAGAAAATGTGCATGATGTGGGTTTATGATGAGGTTTTGAATACAACACTGATAGCACAGTTCATGAAAGAAAAAACAGGTAAATTGAACTTTACTGAGATTCAAAACCTGCTCTGCAGAAAAGACTGTTAAGAGAATGAAAAGATAAGCCACAGACTTGGGAAAAAATGTTTGCAGAACACATATCTAATGAAGACATTCTTGTGTTTGCAATATACAAAGAACTTTTTAAACAACAATAAGAAAACAAAGTGCTCAATTAAGGAAAGGCACAATATCTGAACAGATATTTCACCAGAGAAGATATACAGGTGGCTTAAGCAGGTGAAAAGATGCTCAGCATCATTTATTATTAAAATATTTTAAGTTCACACAAGACAGCACTACATACCTATTAGAATGGCAAAGCAAAAACAAAAAAACAAAAACAAAACAATCAGAATTCCCTGACAGTACCAATGTGCTGGCAAGGGTACAGACAAACAGAAGCTTTCATTCATTGCTGGTGGTAATTCAAAATGGTAAAGCCACTTTGTAAGACGCTTTGTCAGCTTATTACAAAACTAAACATGATTTTACCATAAGATCCTGCAATCATGTACTAATGAAATGGATTTGAGAATAAATGTCCACACAAATTATCCTTATGTGAATGTTTATAGTAGCTTCATTCATAGTTGCCCAAAACTAGAAGCAACCAAAATATTCCAATAGGTGAGTGGATAAATAAGCTGCAATATATCCATATGATGGAGAATACTTGGGGACAAAAAAAGATGAGCTATGTCAAACCACAAAAAGACACAGATGAATCTTAAATGCCTATTGCTAATTGAAATAAGCCAGTCAGAAATAACTGCATACTATATGATTGCAATTATATGACATTCTGGAAAAGACAAAGTTATATAAAGACAGAAAACAAAGCAAGGGTTCAGGGAGGGTGATGTTGAGTAGCTGAAACACAGGAGACGTTTTTAGGAAGGTCAAACTATTGTATATGATAATGTAATGTTAATTACAAATTAAGCATTTGTCAAAACTCATAGAAGCTTACAACAAAAACAGTTAACTTAAGGTATGAAAATTTATCCAACAATGTTTAAGACTCAGGAGATGAAATCCAGGAAGTGATAAAGAATGTAAGTGCACTATAAATTCATGAAAGAAACTTTCTCAAGGGATGGGGAAATAAGGTCCTGACTAAATCTGAATTTGAGTGGAATTTTAAGAATAACAGCAAAAGAAACGGTGCATAAACACCATACTATTGTTGATAAAGTACTTTTCACAGTGGTGTGGTTAACAATTCTGAAATCAGGATGCGTGAACACTGGAATTGAACAATTAAGTAAATTGTTGCATATGTTGGTAGCTAGAATTCTTACTGTTGACTTTAAAGGTTTAAATAAGCAATGGGAGGAGTTTGGAGTTAAGATGGCGGAGCAGCATAGACTCCATGAGCTTGTGTTGTCCCTGAAACGCAGCATGATTGGCACCAAGTCATTTTGAACACATAGGAAATTGAACTGAAGATTAACACAACAATTATCCGGTAAAAGGAACAAGGACACTCAAAGAAATGGCCATTTGTAGGACTCATATGGGATATACACAAGATGAGTCTAGAGCATTATAGAATACTAGAATGTAAGGAAACATTTAAAAAAACACATACAGTGATGGGGTAAATCATTAAGATACATGAACCAAATGAAAGAGCTTACGATAACCACTGCTAGGACATTTTGAGTAACAAAATAATGTACTACTGAGTTTTGACTCTATGTATGAAATAAATATCCATGAGTTAATACTAGAATGCATAAACAAATGAATATATAAATCAATGGGGAGAACAGAAAAAATATGTCATGTAGAAGAATTCCAAATAACTCATGTAAATACCCTCACTGATGTAATGCATAACGCTCCATTTACTTTCAAAGAATATAGTATGGAAAAAGAGGAAAAAAGACTAAGTTTACAGTAGAGGAACCTGACAAACTCTATTGTAGCCAGATGATCAATGTTAACATCAACAATGCTAAGTCATATTGATAGTATGTATCTTTGGTACAATGTGATAAGAATGGAATTTTAACTCTGTGTCTTATTCCTAAGAACACATACCTTTAGTCTAATCATAAGAAAATCCTCAGATATATCTCAATTAAAGGATATTTGGAAAACATCTGATGAGTACTTCCCAAAACTGTCAAGATCATCAATAACAAGGGAAGTCTGAGAAGCTGTCAGTTAAGAATAGCCTAAGGAGATATGACAACTAAATGTGAAGTTCTGTCATGATTGGGATCTTGGAACAGAAAAAGGATATTAGATAAAAACTAAATAAATTTGATTAAATTATAGACTTTAATTTATCAATACTGGTTTATTAATTTTAGCAAAAGTACTGTGTACTAAGTTAGATGGTAATAAAAGAAGAAACTAAGTATGGAATATATGCAAATTCTCAGAGCTGCTTTTTTTGCAGCTTTGTAAATCTGAAACTATTATAAAATAAAATGTATTAAAATAATACAATAGCTGAAAATAAGACTCTAACAGGTGAGCTCAATGGCATACTGGACAGAGTGAAAAAACAGATTGATAATCAGGAATTTAAGCAAGTATGAAATATTAAGATTGAAGTGAAGATTGGAAAAGGGATGAAAAATAGAGAAAAAGAATGAAAGAGGCAACTGGAAAAACTGTGAAATGATATGTGCCACTGGAATCTCTCCAAAATGAAAGCGGTACAGAAGCTATATTTGAGGTAATAACTTGAGAATTTACCAAAACAGATAAAATACATTGAATTACAGATTCCTCTACAAATCCTATAGAGGAATAATAATAATAAAATTAACTCCCTGAATGCCAAATTCAAGTTCTGTATAATAATATACAAGGATAAGCTAACATAGAGTGATGAGTGAGGGAATGTTTCCTTGGATGTAAATAATTACAAGGCTATAGCTAGGTTAAAAAGATAAGTAGAAAAAGTATTCACAGTAAAGATAATAAGAAATATAAAATTCCAAAGCAAGAACTACACTAAAATAAAAAGTCTTTGCACAGCAAAGGAAATGATCAACAAAATGAAAAGGCAACTACTGAATGGGAGAAGATATGTGCAAATGGTATATCTGTAAGGGGATAATATCCAAAATATATGAAGAACTTCTACAATACACAATTCAACATGAAAAGAATAAATAATTCGATTTTAACAGGGGCAGAAAACCTTGAATAGACTTTTTTCCAAAATATGTATTTCAAAGAACACATACAGATGGCCAACAGACACATGAAAAAATTGTTCAACGTCACTAATCATGAGGGAAATGCAAATCAAAACGACAAGGATATATTACACCTCACACCTGTCAGAATGGTCAGTATCAAAAAGACAAGAAATAACAAGTGATGGAAAAGAGGTAGAGAAAAATTTAAAAAATAGAAATACCATATGAATCGATAATTCCACTACTGGGTATTTATCCAAAGAAAATTAGAACATGAATTCAAAAAGCTATATGCACCCTTGCTTATTGCAGCATTATTTACAATAGCCAAGATACAGAAGCAACTTAAGTATCCATGAATGGATAAAGAAGATGTAGTATATATACAATGGAATATTATTCAGCCGTAAAAAAAAATAATGAGATCTTGCCAGTCACAAAACATGGATGGACCTAAACAGTATTATGCTAAGTGAAATAAGGAAAACACAGAAAGACAATACTGTATGATTTCACTTATATGTGGAATCTAAAAAGAAACAGCAAACAGAAACAAAACTGTAAATACAGAGCATAAACTGGTTATTATCAGAGGGAAAGGCAAAATAGGTGAAGGGGATTAAGAGGTACAAATTTACAGTTATAAACTAAGTAAGTCATAGGAATGAAAAGTGCAGCGTATGGAACATAATGAATAATATTGTAATCATGCTATATGGTGACAGATGGTAACTGCACTTACGGTGAGTATAGAGAAATGTTGCACACCTAAACCTAATATAACATTGTATGTCAAATATACTCCAATAAAAAAAGACAATTCCAGAAAAATTTCAATTGCAAATTCCTGAATTATTGTTTTTACTCCCTTCATTTTTTTCTTCTTGAAATCCAAATATATATTTGTGTAAAAAAAAAAAAGTAAGAAAAAGAATGGCAAACAAAAATGTTACTCTAGGTGGACCGAAATTCTAAGGAATTCTTAATGTGGACACATACAAATCTGGAGAACAAAAATATATTGTAAAACCTCTTCATCAAAGAGCTCATGCAAAGTTGGAAAACTTCAAGTTATAAAGTTGATGAACCTTGATGTGCTGTACATCAGGAGCAAAAGGAACAACATAGCAATAAAGTTACCACACTAGTATCTGCCAGGTAGACAAACTTCATCTCAACCTCTACTACTCTCATCTCTAGCCTGCATCCCTGTGTCTTGAGACAAATATTGACCACAGAGGTGTCTACTTCCAAACAAGATAATATAGGTGGATTAGTAGATACAAGATGCTGAACAGTGCTCTGAATGTCAAGGAACAGAAAACAAATTGGAAGTCTTATATCCAGAACACTAGCTCTGAAACCCACTGTCCAGTAGTCCATTCCACATTTCCTCCACACGATCTAGAGACAGTCTATCACAAAATTATATGGCAGGCATACACTGGATAAAGCCTTTCAAAATAAAATATTAGTGATGTGTAACTACAGCTGATTAACAGCTGGACTGAAAAAAATTCAGTCTTCATATATTGGGACTCCTGGATGTCTAGATTTTGACTTGTGGAAAGATGAGAGCAGTGAGATTTATGATGTGATGTTTAAGCCTGAAACTTTCCTGGTGGCCCACAAGATCAGTTTCTTGACAGCTGGTTTGCAACAAGCCCAACCTGTTTGACAAGTGTGGTTTGATTATTTAAAGGGATTTTGAGAGCTTTTTGAGAAACACTCCCTAAACTAAGACTTTGCAGTTCAAGCCAGAGACTCAGCATTGTCCATGCAGCATGTATAAGAAAGGGACTCATTGTGGAATTTCTCTTTGATCTCTTATACCTACCTGCCATTCTCTTTAACTCACCTTACTACATCTTTTGTTTTTAAATTAAAGCCTATGAGAGTGTACTTTGTGGAGATTGGTTCTTTCAAACACCAGAACTGGAGTAAATAATGCAAGTATACTCACAGAAATGACCAAATATGTGGGGAAAGTCAGTATAATGAGCAAGTATGATTGATATTTTTAAAGATATGTAGAGTATATAAATAATCAAGCTAACCCTATAGAATTTGAAAAGTAAAACAAAACTATTCATCATCATCATCATCATCCTGATAAATCAAGTGAATTTCATACACTACTCTTCTGAGTAGTGAATTAAATGGCTGTGAGATCCAATGTAGGCATTATTTTTAAGCACAGTGCTAAATACTAAGGTATAAAATGATGAAAGTGGCACTTGGTGAACAGATCTGAAAATTCCCACATGTATCTATTAGAAGAGAACCAGAAGTAGAGAATAGAGTCTATGGTTTGATGGAATTTCAACCAAGGATGACTGGACTGAAGAAAGCAACCAGAAATCCCCACTGCTCTTTTCTTTTTTGAAAATGCTTCCACGAATTTCCAGTATTCTCATTTCAAAGGAGAACAGAAAATAGTTTGGTTTTCACTGGATCTTAGTCAAAAGGCCAAGAAGTGATAATAGTTAGGTTTTCAAAATGGAAATTTGTTTTTTCAGTATTCACTAAATGTGTGTATATAATATATATACACACACACACACACACACACACACACACACACATATGGACATTTACATATGCCATCTCTCTTGTCCTTTACTTTTGTAATAATTTCTTGCCCTTTTAATGCTTACCTCATCTTAGTACAAAAAATATGTCAGGCACAATGAATTGGTTTGCTCTGATTACTTTAGGAAGGGGCACCTGGGTGGCTCAGTCACTTAAGTGTCCGACTTCAGCTCAGGTCATGATCTCACACTCTGTGAGTTCGAGCACCGCATTGGGCTCTGTGCTGACAGCTCAGAGCCTGGAGCCTGCTCCAGATTCTGTGTCTCCCTCTCTCTCTGCCTCTCCCCTGCTCATGCTCTGTCTCTCTCTGTCTCAAAAATAAACAAAAACATTAAAAAAAATTTAGCTACTTTAGGAAACTAGAAATGGAACAGCAAATTAAATTCAATGAAACATTTAAAAAAAGATATAATAGGAATTAACAGAAACCAAGGGAATTAAAAACAAAATCAATACAGAAAATCAATAAAACCAAAAGCTTGATCTTTGAAAGATCAATACAATTTATAAACCTCTAGTCAAGCTAACTAAGAAAAAAAGAAAATGGACATAAATTACCAATATAAAAAATGAAAGAGAGGGCATCACTACAGATGCCATAGAAATTAACAGTGTAAAAAGAAATACTATGAATAACTCTATGCCCACAAATTTGATAACCTAAATGAAATGGACCAATTTCTTGAAAGACATAACCTTCCAGAACTCACAGGAGAAGAAATAGTCTGAAATAAACCTATATCTACTAAAGAAATTGAATCAATTATTTCTAACAGAAAGCATCAGGCTCAGATGTGTTCGATGGTGAATTCTACCAAACATTTAATTAGGAAATTATACCAATTCTCTACAGTCTCTTTCACAGGATATAAGCAGAGGGCACTTCCTATCTCATTCTATGAGGTCAGCAGTACCCTAATACCAAAACTAAACAGACATTATAAGAAAACTATAGACCAATATCTCTTATGAACATAGATGCTAAAATCCTCAACAAAATATTAGCAAATCAATTCCAAAAAATGTGTAAGACTATAAAGCTACAGTAATCAAGACACAGTAGTATTGGTGAAAGAATGGAAAAACAGATTAGTGGAACAGAATAAAGATCCAAGAAATATTGACGCCCATAAGTATAATCAATTCACTGATCTTTGACAAAGAAGCAAAGGCAATGTAATGGAGGAAAGACAGTTTCTTTAAAAAATGGTGCTGGAACAACTGAATATCCACATGCAAAAAATTAATCTGGACACAGACTTTTTAAAAAAAATTTTAACGTTTATTTATTATTGAGAGACAGAGAGCGCGTGGGTGGGGGAGGGGCAGAGAGAGAGGGAGACACAGAATCTGAAGCAGGCTCCAGGCTCCGAGCTGTCAGCACAGAGCCCGACACTGGGCTCAAACTCACAAATTGGGAGATCATGACCTGAGCCGAAGTCAGATGCTTAACCAACTGAGCTACCCAGGTGCCCCAACTTTTTTTTTTTTACCAAGATATGGACATAGACTTTATACTCTTCACAGAAATTAACTCAAAATAAATAATAGATCTAAATATAAAATGCAAAACTATGAAACTAGAAGATAATATAGGAGAAAACTTGGAAGACCTTGGATATGGTGATACCTTATTAGATACAGCACCAAAGACATGATGCATGAAAGAAATAATTGATAAACTGGAATTCAGAGGAGTTAAGATGGCAGAGTAGTAGGGGGACCCTGGGTTGGCCCCTTCCTCGAATACACCTAGATAAATATCAAATCATTTTGAACACCTAGGAAATCAAACTGAGGATTAAGAGGACAATCTACATAATTTAAGGTAAGGAACATGGAAGGTATGAAGTGCAGAGACATGAACTGGGGGAGAGGAAAGCCAAGGTGCCACTGAGGGTAGGGAGCCCTTTCATAGAAGGAGAGAGGGGAAGAGAGAGCAGCACCTTGGATTCCTGCAAGAAAACTCTCCCCCAAAACCATTGGCTGGGGAATCAGGAGGAACTGACTATTGCAAGTTTTTGCAAACAGTGAGCTCAAATTCTGAGTTTTTGGAAGTCCACACCATTTTCTGGAGTCAATACAGGCAGGTGGCAATGCTCCTGGGGAGGAGGGGAAGCCTGGGAGTGGACAGGGGAGTGGTGTGGGGATTCCTTGGGTCTCACTGAGAGTAACTGTTCCCCTTCCTGAAGTGCATTTGGAAGAAGGTATATGGCCTCTCTAAGGATACAAGACCCGGCAGTCACCTTTGAGCAGCTGTTCAACAGCAGGGCAGAGTGGTTCACAGAGAGGGCAGATAACCTGGTTGCAGCTTTTCTCTGTGCTTCCCCATAAACTCCATGCACCTGCAGCCTTTTGAACTGCTTTTATGTGACAGAAAGGTGCCAGGCACAGGGCTGTGAGGCTCTCCTCTGGAGGAGGGAGCAGCTCTGTGCCTTGCCTGGTCCTTTAAGATTTGGAGGTTTGAATCCCAGCTGCATGCCAGAGATAAAACACAGGAGAGCTGTGGCACTTAGTGTGTGGATAGTCTGGGCACAGACAGGTTGAGGGCAGGATCTGAACAAAGTCTGAGACATAGGAGAGAAATCTGTTTGCTTGGCTTTGAGGCTTTCCTGAAGAGGAACTGTGGCAAGCTTCCCTGTCCAGAGATAAGAGAGCTGGATGAGCCATTCCCACCCCAGCCTCCTGCCCAACACAGTGGTACTTCAGTGAGCAACAAAGAACCCTCCCCCCCTCCCCACCCCTCTCAGAGGCTGGAGCCACATACACCAAACCCCGCCTGCCCCTGCCCTGCACCCTCTAGGGGCATCTTTACTAGAGCAGGTCTGACTGTGAGCCTAGCTGAATAGCAAACAGTGGGCCTCTCCGCCAAAGGACCAACACAGTTACCTGGAATGCACCAAGTCTGTTGATCATTGAGTGCTCCGAAGTGTTAGCTTCTTCAGTTCTAGTGGAAATAGGACCAGGCTTTGTTTAATTCTCTCTCTCTCTCTCTCTCTCTCTCTCTCTCTCTCTCCTTTTAGAGTAAGGTTTATAGCTTTTTAGTTTTTTTGTTTTGTTCCTTTTCTTTTTTTGGATCAAGCTTTTATTTTTATTTTTTTTAATCAAGCTTATTCTAACAAATCAAAGCACACTTAGTTAAAGGTCCTGAAAGGTCCTCCTGAAAGCGAGGAAGAACTGCAGAGGACTGACCTGTGGAAAAGAGTAGCCAAACCACAACAGCACAATGTGTAGAGCACACACCAGAAGCACTTCCTGAATGCCAGACCTTGGACAATCTATGACCCCTTCTTAATATAGCATTACTCTCAGGAGCAGGAAACTTTACAAGCTTTCATTATACACAAAAGGCAGAAACCTAGTAAAAATTACAAGATGAAGGAATTCTCCCCAAAAGAAAGATCAAGAAACCACATCCAGGTATTTGCTTAGAACAGATAAAAGCAATATATCTGAACAAGAATTTAGAACAGTAATAAGAATTCTAGCTTGGCTTGAAAAAAAAGCATAGAAAACACCAGAGAAACCCTTACTGCAGAGATAAAATACCTAAAAATTAGTCAGGCTGAAATAAAAAAAAAAATGCTATAACTGAGATGCAAAAGCTACTGAATATAATCACAATGAGGATGGAAGAAGCAGGGGAATGTATAGGTGATATAGAAGATAAAATTATGGAACATAATGAAGGTGAAAAAGAAGAGGGAAATAAAACTATATGATGAGTATAGACATAGGGATCTCAGTGATTCCATAAAGTACGATAATATCCATATCATAGGAGTTCCAGAAGAACAAGAGCAGGGACAAGGGCAGTAGGCTCATTTGAAAAAATTATCATGGAGAACTTCCCAAATCTGGAGGAAGGAAACAGGCATTCAAGTCCAAGAGGCACAGAAAGCAGGATTTGGGGTGACAAAATGATAAAGTGAATTATATTCTAGTGGTATCTTTTCCACTAATCCATTTTGAGTAATGTGGATCAAACATACTTCCTCAAGCATCTTCCTGTCTACAAGCTACTTAGCAGAAATAATTAAGATTTAAGTCTCTTGATGTTACCTTTATATCACTTTCTGCTCTAATAAATATCATCCTGTCTTTGCATATGCTGTTGGTAAAGCCAAATGATGCAGCAGAGAATATATATTTGGATTTTTATTGAAACCATATTTGTCCATAAAATCTCCCCAAATTACTGTCATAGAAGGTGCCGCTTTCCTCCAACATCCACTATATAAAATGCTGCCTACTCTAGGATGCAATACCCCTTGATGAAACAATCTTCTTGCCAAAGAGTTCCTAATATGGATCAGTAGAGGGTCATTTTAATCCCCCTTAGGCAGTAAGGCACACTTCCAGCTTGAAATCAGCTCAAGAAAAACACCGTATTTCCTAGCACCAGGAATTTCCTGAGTAGAATAATTTGATGTCGTTGTGGACGTAATAGCTCATGGACATTTCTGCTTAATCACTTTATCTCCAAATTTGTGTGGACAACATCAGCTTAAGATGAGCCTTTCTGACACCAGGGAAACTAAACATGTGGGGATAAGGCTAATCCTTTCTCTAACTATCTGGGAATAACACTGCACACAAGGCTGCTCTTTCAGAATTGCTCTAAGCTTCTCCCTGTCATACCACACAAAAGATTAGGCTTCCAGCCATCTTGAATTGCTGTGATGAAAGCAAAGCAACATGATGCTATCTATAGCTACCACTACACTATGAGAAGAATTCCACCCAAGGCCATATTTTGCTAAAAGATGTAAAGCATTAGACCTTTGAGCCATATGTATATCTAAAAGCATTAGTCTTAAGCCCATCCAGAAAGATGCACATTTGAGAAACCAATACCCTCCTCTGTGATTGAAAAGGAAGAGTTTTCCCCAAAATTACCAAAATATACTCTTGAGAAACACTAAAATCTGCTGTCATTTGAAACATTTTACAAGTGTGCCTTCATATATTACTTTTATAACTTAAAAAAAGATTATAAGCAATCTTTACAAAAGAAGAATAAAGTAGAAGGAATGACTCTACCTGATACCAAGTCTTACTATATAGCTCAAGTAATCAAGTCACTGTAGTGAAGCAGAGGAATAGATACATATCAGTATATAAAAATCGAGAACTTAAAAATAGAAAATTTGGGGGATGTATGCCTAGGCAAAGAGTTTGGAGACCTGACACCAAAAATACATTCCATTGGAGGAAAATTGATGAATTAGACTTCCTTAAAATTAAAAGTTTTTGCTCTGCAAAGACTCTGTCAAGAGGATGAAAAGACCAGGACACTTGCAAACACATATTCAACAAAGAACAAATATCCACAACATATAAAGAACTCTCTTATACTTTATAAAAAATATATATAAAAACAAACAATACAATGACAAAATGGGCTAAAAACATGAAGAAACATTTCATTGATGAAGTTATGCAGATGGAAAATAAACAGATTAAAAGATGTTATATCATTAGCCATTAGGAAAAATGCAAATCAGAACCACACTATGCTATCATGAAGCATCTTGCACGATGGCTAAAAAGAAAATTAGTGAAAACACCAAATACTAGTGAGGATGGGGAGAAACTGGATCATTCATACACGGCTGATGAAGATGTACAATGGCACAGCTGTTCTTAAAAACATTTACAGCTTTTTTGTTGTTGTTGTCTCTGTTTATATTAAATATGTGAATACCTTAATCCCATTCCTTGGACATTTACCCAAGAGAAATGAAAATTTATAATCATACAAAAACCTGTGCACAAATGTTTACAGCATGTTCCTTTGTAATAACCCCAAAGTAGAAACAGCCCAGATGTCCTTCAACAGGTGAATGGCTAAACAAAATGTGGTATATCCAGGCCATAGAATTCTAGTTACCAAGAAAATGGAACAAAGTCTTTCTGGAATGCTTGGAGCTTGGAAGTCATTATGCCCATCCTCACAACAAGAAAAAATGCTTAACAAGGTGAAAATCAACAAGCCTTATTAGTTCCATCAGAGGATTCAAATCAGAGGGCAAATTGCTGCCCCCCCCCCCAAATTGGAGAGACAAACAGGAACATGCAAAGAGTCACAAATTGCCCTTGCCTAAAACCCTATGCCATCCTAACAAAGTGTACAAAGGAATGTGAGAAACTTCAAGTCTTGGTCAACAAAGAGGACAAAAAAAAATGTTATGGCAAGTACAACAAAATAATTAATTGGGTACATGACAAATTGTATTCCTCTAAAAAGAAAATGTTTTCATCAGTAAAGTACTGGAAAGCTCTGCAACATCAATATCATAAAGCTATCCCAGAGTGAAAAGGGCGTGCAAAGAGGAACATGCTGTTCTTTCCCAGGAAGTGTTACATCTTCATCCAAGTTTGCTTCTTCTGGAACTAATGTTGCAATGATTTAAGAATAAATGGAAAAAGAAGAATCCCAATTCTTGCCATATTTGAAAGACCTAAATTAGTAAATAAGCCAGATCAGTAGTAGTTTTGGCAAATGAGATTTGGGAGTACTTTAAATATTTAAACCATGTAAGGGGGGAGTAATGGCATAATTGCTCTCCATCAGCACTATGCACAAGTTAAAAATAAGATAAACTTCTTGTCCTAAAAAAAAAAAAAAAAACCACTTGTGTTTAAAATTGGCATACGTACTCAAACAAAAGAGCAATGCACAGCCCCTAGCAAGTGGGCAAAAAGATTCAGGGTTGAATCATAACCCAAAAGACAACTGATGAAGCAGGGCTATGTAATTAGAAAGACCAAAGTAGTAAGGCCATTTAAAAAGATCACTCCAGTTTAGTTATGGCAAAATTGGAAAAGAGAACACTGTAATTTGGCCAAAAGTATCCAGGATCCAGGGACTAAGGGATAGAAAATAATTGGAAAAACTAAACAAACAGAAAAAGGAAGCCAAAATTCATGTCTTGGGTCACTGAATTCTACCTAAGGCAATGAGAAAAGTCATTAGAGAACTCACATTTATTAAGGAATTAACACATGCCTCCCACCATTCATATGCCATCTTACAAAAACCTAAAATACTTTAAATTATAAAGTTAGTAATTTTTATTTCCATTTTACACGTGATGAAATTGAGGTTGAGGGGGTAATTAGCAGTCATAAGGTTACAAATTATGCCTCTAGCAGATAGCTCAGATCTTACTCTGCACTTTTAACAGCAAATGCTAGTGGAAATGAGATACCTTAATATTACTTAAATTTGTATGGGGATTTTATATTAATTTTATATTTTATATTCATTATCTCATTCTTCCTTTAATGTAAAGATATGAGCTAGGTAGATCTGATATTGTTTCATTTTCTCAGATGGGCAGAGTAAGCATCAGAGAACACCACTGGTCTCCCGAAGACATAGAGGGGAGGACGGATATATACTTTGCTCTTAGACCTGTTAGAATCCAAGTCAAGTGTTTTTGCTTTTGCACAAAGTACAGTCATTGTGACAGCTTTATTAGGACTGACTCTGGTAGTGGGACTGGAACAGATGATGGTATACTTAGAATTATAGTGGTATGAGAATTACAAAACGGTGCTAAAGAGCATATTACTGTTTGTAAACCATATTATTGTTTGTAAACAAGTACTGCCTCTCCTGGCTGCAGGATTTTGGTCAAATCACATACTCTCTCCTCTTTTTCACTTCCCTCATATATAAAAGGTATTGATAATAGTACCCCACGACTTACTTCCTAAAGTTTCTGTAAAAATGCACTGAGATATAAGTGCTCAATAATGGTATGTAATATTAGTAACAGTAGCAATAGTAGTAGTAGAAATGGTTATTCATAAGGTAAGAAAACATTAGGAACATATAAGGAGAGATAAATAAATCTAAAATGAGGTGGAGAAAATAGCCATAATGTTCCACTTTAATCTTTTTTGAGATATTTTGCCTGAGTGAATTAACAAAGTAAAAGGCATTTCCACTCTTGCATTTCACAACAGTGGTATATACCAATGTTTTTATATATTAACAATACAAACGAAGGCAGAAATTGATATTTACACTGAGATTATAAATGCTTCAAAAATAAAACACAAAATGAGTATATTAATTTGTATTTTGTTCGTCTTTAGATTTCAGGTAATTTTCAGACCCAACTACAAATACTTACCTTTATATTACATACGTAATAGTTATCCTGTTGAGTCAAAGATGGGACTTCAGATTGTGGTTTTATTATGTAGTAGGACAGTATATTATTTGTTACATTCAATTTCATAATTTCAGTAGTCTAAAAAGAAAATAACATGATGATATCAAGGCTCCTTGATATTCATAATTACTGTTTTACTGTCTACCAAATGCACAGTAGCCATCTTATTGCCATACTCTCCTCCCTCATCTTTCTTATGCCATGGTTTTTTGAGAAATTTGTACTTCTTTGTTGGCAACTTATTTGTGAGGCAAATACCTAATGACTTGGAGAGTATGACTTGGAATATGGCCCTGAAAAACAGAAAAAGATAATCCCTACCCTAATGGACTTATGGTCTATTTAGAAAGACAACCATTGCACAAGTTATAACAAATAAGTAATTTAGAGTTATAATTTCCATTATGTACTATCAAAAACACAGAATGCAGTAGAGCATATAGCAGTTTTACCTAACCTGTTTTGGTGATCAATAAAGAACTTTCATAGGAATTGGCTGTTAACCTGAGCAATGAAATCTGAAAGAATAGTGGACATTATCTAGGTGAATAGGTACAAATAGACAAGATGGATACTGTTCCAAAGAGAAGGAACAGGATACATAAAAATCCACAGTTGGTAAAAATGCATAACGTTGAAGAATTCATAGAAGGATCCTATTACTAATTCTCCAAGAACAAGCTTGTGGGTAGGCAATAAGTACAGGGGACCCAATCATACATCAATTTTGAGCCAGATTAAGAAGTTTGGACTTTTTTTCTATAGAAAGCTATACATATTGAAAGATTTTTAAAGTGATGTGGTGACATAAATTACTATACCTTTAAGAATATTAATTGGAGCTATATGGGATGCAAGAAGTGATGGAAGAATGTGAATCAGAATGCCATTATAGTAGACAAAAGAGAGAGATGGGAAGGCAGAAATAGAAATGGTTTGGAGAAGTAGAGTTAGCTGGGTATGAAAGGTGTGAAGAAAAAGAAGACAACATCAAATTCTGTCTTTCTTGTTGAAACGATTGAGTGTATCGAAACAATAAATACAAAGACAGCATACTGGAGGAATAGGCTCAATGTAAGAAAGAAAAAACTGAGCTAACCATGTTCTGCTCTTTTTCCAAAAATCCATCAGATAATTTCTTCTCTTTATGGCAAAGAGTGATTGATAGGTTAAAGGGAGATTAAGATTACTATTTTTGAAGAACTTCACGCATCTGGGAGCTTGAGGGAAAGGAAAGTTGTCCCAGCTTGATAGACATTTTCCTTTTTGAGTTTAAATTGTGTGATAGATGATAAATAGATAGATAGATAGATAGATAGATAGATAGATAGATAACACACACATACATACATACATACATACATACATACATACATACATACATAGGCAGACACATTTGAAGCTCAAAAAAGAGTATTAGAAATATCTATTTTCAGTTTCTGGCAAGCCATGGCAATACCTATGGAGAAAAGAAGTTGAAAGTAGAGTTGAGGAAGAAGGCATAAGGAAATCCAATATTTAAAAATTGTAGAGATCATTGGAAGGAATTGAAAAAGGAGGAAAAATACTTAGAGAAAATAGGATGAAAATTGAAGAGAAGATACTGTTTTAATGAGTTTCACTTGTGCAGAAAGTGGTCACTGATTTGAGTGATCTAGATGTCATTGGTACCATCTGCCAGGGTTGTTTCAGCCTTACTGTAAGTGTGCAAATGAGAGATGCTGAAATGGAAACAAATATATATTTTTTTAATTTTTTTAATGTTTTTTTATTTATTCCTGAGAGAGAACATGAACAAGGGAGGGGCAGAGTGAGAGAGGAACACAGAATCCAAAGCAGGCTCCAGGCTCTGAGCTGTCAGCACAGAGCCTGACGCAGGGCTTGAATTCACAAGCTGTGAGATCATGACCTGAGCCAAAGTCAGACGCTCAACCAACTGAGCCACTCAGGTGCCACTATTTATTTTGAGAGAGAGAGAGAGAGAGACAGAGAGACAGAGAGAAATAGAAGGAGAGAGAGAGAGAGAGAGAGAGAGAGAGAGAGAGAATGAGTGGGGGAGGGGCAGAGAGTTAGGAGGACAGAGGATCTGAAGCAGGCTCTGTGCTGACAGCAGAGATCCTGATGCGGGTCTCAAACTCATAAACTGTGAGATCATGACCTGAGCTAAAGTCAGAGGCATAATCGATTGTGCCATCCAGGTGCCCTGGAATTTTGCTGTTTTGATTTAAAAGAACCTAACTGCTTCTGCTTGCTTCAGCTTGCCTAGTCTATGATGGGGTGAGGTACAGAGGGACTCTGAGGAATTCAGGGCATTCAAAAGCTTGGCTGGGGTGATAGCCATTCAAGACAGGGAGCCAGCATTGACTTTGCTGGGATGGCCCCCAAGCTGCTTCCTCATGGTTTCATGAGCCAGATCACAAATGAACATTCTTCTGAAGGCCGGGGGAGATTCCAAGTATTCTGAAGCCTCCAAAACTATGTCCCTGAATGGGAAAGTAGATTTTCTGATAAAGAAGCTCTCCCATCAGTGACCAAGGTCAACCTCGAGGATACCTGGGCAGCAGGGGATGGCTTCCCCAGGGTATTCAGCACTTCCATAGGAGTGGAAATTTTTTAATATGCATAAATGTCCATGGGTATAGATAGTGCAGTTGAAAAGTTGAGGATTCTGGGTGTAAAAGGAAGAAGAATGAAATCACCTAAAGGACAATTTAAAAATGGGTTTTACAATGGAAAAGTGACAATTCTCCAATATTGTGATAAGGAGGAAAGAATAGAAAAGGCAGGGGTGGTATTTCTACTGGTTCGTAGATTTGTAGTAGGAATTTGAAATAGTTCATTACTAATAGTTCCTCTTTTCTCTCTGAAGAGAAAGTTTGAGTTGCTGAGGACAGCAAGTGATGAGAGAAATGGGAAGTTTCACAAGCTGAAAAAATGCCTTAAGTAATTTAATTGATTGTACAAGTGGTGAAAAGGGTCATTGATGCTGCTGATTTTAAATGATTAATTTCATCTTTCTGTCTGATATTCTGATGCTTATCCATTGAGGCTCAGCAATTTAAGTACAGGCATTCAGAAAGCCAACATTACATTCTTCCTGGGTTTGGATTTCATTAGAGAAAGCCATATAGATGGGAGGGGAAAAGTCCTGATGAGATAATATGGTAGAAAAGAAAATATAAAGAGAACAGTTGGCGTAGTAATAACTGAGAGGGAAAATCAAAATATTGGAGATGGTGTTGGGGGAAGAGTAATGTTTGTCATGATTCAGAGTTCTAAGAACTGTGGTGTGACTACAGCAATAGGAGAAGTTGATGAAATGGAAGACTAATCTATCTGAATAAAGTGTCCCAAAGAACTAGAAGACCAGCATGCTGGACAATGTCTATCATGTAGCATAAATGATGAACAAACTTGGGATATAAATGAAGTGTAATCACAGGTGGATTGAATAATAACAACCACCCATTATGGAAGAGTCGTGCTCTATAGTTAGTTTACAACATTGAGCTCCATTTTATCCCTCTGTTAGTGATCATCTGTCTAACTTAATTGAATCCTTTTCCATCTGACCAAAATTGCTTACATACAATTTCTACTTAGTTAGATTTATGAAACAGAAAACAAGATTCTTAGAAATTGAAAACTGAAAACCTTAGAAGAAATCTAGTCTACCAATTTATTTTATCAATGAAAGAGACCAGGAATGTTTAAAGGCTTGTTTATATTCACAGAAATAGTAGCAGAATCAGGGTAAACCAGTTCTTTTATTGTGCTTATCATGTTTCCATCCCAAATGACTTAACAAGTGAAAAACAAATTTAGTAACAACAGTACCCTGCCTCTAAATAAAGACATGTGATATTTATAAGAAGGCACACTTTTCCCTATAAGTAGCATCATTAGAAAATGTAGACACTGTGGCACTTCATTGTCAAGCTCTTAGGAATAAGATCAATATATGTAACTATGGAAATAACATCAGAGAGAAGTAGATCAGAAAGTGTGGAAAAAAGAGTGTGCAAAAGGAGGTAAGGACCTTAGGTATCTAACTGTAAAACAGTCATGAAAAAATCAATACCAAAGGCCCATAGGTACCTGCATTTGCTCTTGATATTTAGTACGTATGATTTATAGGAAACTAGGGAAGTAAGAAATGAGACAACAGGTATGGAAAAATCATAGCATGTCAACAGCTAATGGAGTTTCCTTATTTCTTTATATTTAAAAGTTGGGGAATATGATATGCAAATTTAGCTTAAAACTTTAACTAATGTAACATTCTTTTAGATATTTTATCTTCAGATTTTATTTCATTATCTACCTTTGCTTTCTTTATCTTTGGGAAACAAGCAAAGAACGGTTATAGGAAAGTTTTTCTTTTAACACAGAATAAAAATGCTTATAAAAGCAGCAATAAGAAGAAAAATGGAATTTTGCCTGTTTAAAACAGTATCTTCAGAAAATGACATGTAAATAATATCAAAATAAATTATTTATTCACCAAATAATTTGAAATATTATTGAAATGATACAGTGACTGCAAGATTTAAACCAAAAACATCCAAAATGAAACTCACTTATTTAAAATGAACTCACCTGTAAGAGTGAGGTATTTATTTTAGGCAATATATATAAAAGTCCTAGATTTAATGTTGATGAGTTTCAGAGAGAAATAGTCCCAGATTTTGTGTTAAAAAGAATGTCAGCCAAGTGAAATATTTTGTTATAAAGGACAAAAAATATGGGGATGGCACAATTCTAACTATAAAATATTTATTACTTAATATGATGATATGCTAAAATTACAACAATTTCCAACATACTATTAAAATGCTTTAAATGATCTCATTGATTGAAAATAGTCACTATCTTTCACTGACCTTGGTGCTGAGGGAACAAAATGAAGTAAACATTTTCTGAGTAATGTTCTTTGAGTTTTCTCAGCTAATTTATTTTCTCAAATAAGATAACCACAAAACTAAAAGTAAACAGTATATTAGACAGTAATGACATCCAATCCCATGGATTAATTTATTTACATTTTAGGAATATTAACATAATTAACATAATCAAAGTTGTTAATGTCATACAGATTAGGGTCATATACACATTATTCAAGATTCATAAATATTAGTCAAAATATAACTATTCTAGTCATGACTGACAAAGAGTACATATGGCTAACACACACACACACACACACACACACACACACACACACACACACAAAGTTTTAACCTCAGATTCAAAAGGAGTACAAGGTACATAGGATAACACTTCAGAAAATGGGGAAAAAATAGCACTGGAGAATGCAAACGAAATAGCTTTACAACCATCTCATTATAGGGGCGACTTAAAAATATAGGATAAAGGAAATGGGAAAAACTAAATGACTTTGTTGCAATCTTTCTGCTTGCCAAGAGCAAGTAATGATGACTCCCACCAGGGAAAGCTAAATTGAGAGTTGAGAAATAGCTTCAAATAGACATAAAAATGGAAGATACTATGTTTTTTAAACAAGGAAAAGTGCTTCCATTAGGCCATTTTATATAAAACATTTTCTATTTGTCCATTATATGCAACTCAATCATTATTACATAAGAAAGGAAACTAAGTCTTATATCCATCATATTCTTGCTGAAATGGAAAAAATAATTCAAAAATTTAATGCTGTGAAAGGAGTAATTTTCCAGTTATACTAGACCTGAAATGAATCAATAAAGGAAGAAACGGAGCAGCAGTATGTGAACACAGGAGGAAAAGTTATGAATAAACTCATTAACCCAGAAAAGTGGTAAGAAGAGGAAGGAATGGGAATTACACTGTTAGGCTCAGAGAGGGATTTTTTTTTCATTTGTATGGCAATCTGATGCCCTCAAGCAATAAAAGAAATCTGTAAAAGAGGTAGCTGACCAGTCATAGTCATAGTGCAAAGAGGTCTATTTCATGTGTCAAGAATGCCCAAAGATCATGGTTCTGGACAAATATAAAGTAACATATTAAACAAATAACCAATTGTGACCTTTCAGTGGACCCATGATTTATTCAGACTCCCTATGAAGACAGTATTCAAACAAGGAAAAGATTGATTATACACTTGCTAAGATCAAAATGGAAGACCACTTCAGTGTGATAACAAATTGCAATTGCAAAGGTCTAAGAAGAGTGCCTATATCTGAAACTTTTATATTTCTAGTTTACTGAAAACAGAATAATGAATATATATTTCCTTATGAATATAAATTTCTTCCAACATAATTTTTAAATGGAGATTCCTAATTAATTGAGTTCTTGCCTTACTAATATTGAAGATCAAGAGAGAAGCTTTGGCCACCATGGACTGGATTTAACCTCCTTGTTGTAAACAACCTGAAAAATGGACAAAATGTGTGAAACATCTTCTTTCAGTCACTGGAAAATTGGTGGAGCAGGGCCATGATCACTGAAAGAAGAGAAATAAATGAAGTGAACTTTATGATTGCCCCAGAATTCTGTCTGAATGCACTGAGGAACAGAGAGTGTCTCAGCACACCATGCTATGTTGTTTAATTGAAAAGCCAGAAGTTGGATTTCATGGATGCTGAGGCAGCCGTAAATTTCAGTGCTGAACTCCAGAAAAGAGAAAGATGTATAGGAAAAAAGTTCCAGAAATTCCCATGCCTCATTCCTTTGAGTCTTTATTACTCTATCAGTCATGGGTATCCAAAGAAGGAGAACCAATAGGAAATAGATGATGATAGATGGATGGATGGATAGATAGATGATGATGATAGATAATGAAGATAGATTAGATAGATAGATAGATAGATAGATAGATAGATAGACAGATAGATGATAGATAGATATTTTAAGGAATTAGCTCATGTGATTCTTGGGGTTGGCAAGTCTGAAAACCATAGTGTAAGCTGTGGGCTGGAAACTATGGCAGAAATTGATGCTATCGTCTTCAGGCAGTTTCTTCTTTTCCAGAAGACTTTAGTTTTTGCTGTTAAGGCCTCTAATTAAATGGATGAGGCCCACCCACATTATCAGTTACACTTTCTTTTACTTAAAGTCAACTGCTTGTAGATATTACCTACATCTACAAAATTCTTTCAGAGAAAAATTTAAATTGGTGCCTGCTTAGATAACAATAGCTTAACCTGTTGACATATAAAACTAGTCATCACAACTATTTACATGTACATGCATGGGGTGAAACTCCATAAGGTTGATCAACCAGAGAGCTGTGGAACTGAACCAGAGCCCACACAAGTAAGTACTCAAATTCTAATCAACATGAGAGTCCTTATTGACCACTAGATATATTCAGTTAGAGAAAACAGAAAGACCACACCTTAGTAGTAGGACTAAATTGTTTACATATTAAAGGGTACCCAAGAGCCACCAAATAAATATTAAAAACAAGTCTCAAAAGTAGCAAGTGGAGTCACTAGTAATTTAATTGCTTACAAATTTAAAGCCCAAAATTCTTTAAAGAAAGAAAAGTCCAGACTCAGAGTCACAATCTTCAGCATATAATTTAAAAGAATGCTAGCTACAACGAGAAGCAGAAAAATGTGACAAGGAAAAAACTGTCAATAAAAACAGACCTAGAAAGGAGAAGGATAATAGAACTGACACCCAAAGACATTAAAATATCTATTGCTACGTACAAGTATTTGAAGAAAACATGAACAAGCAGAGTAAAAATCAAAAGGTATAAAGAGACCTAAATGGACTTTCTAAACATGGAAATTACAGTATTTCATGTGAAAATTCACTGAATGGACTTGGCAGAAGATTATATAACAAAAAATGGAAGCTCACTAGACATGAAGATGTAGAAATAGAAAATATCCACAATGAAGCACAGTGAAAAAAAGACTGAATAAAAATGAACAGGGCCCCTGTGACCACTACCAGTATCAGTGGTCTAATGCATATGTTACTTGGTATATTAGAAGGAAAATAGAAGGGGCAGTCATAGTTTGAGTTTTCAACACTCCTCTTGATTTTTGATTGATCAAGTAAACAGAAAATTGATAAAGCTATACAAGACTTAAAGCATAATAAAAAGAAAATAGATCTGATTGATATTTACAGGACATCTCATCCATTAACAATTGAATTTGCTGTTTTCAAACAGTTAAAAAGAAAAACTCAAATCGTTCAAAATATGTTCTTTGTAAGAATAAATTTGAAAAAAATGAACCTAAAAGATATGGGGAAGTCCCCAAATATCTAAAACTTAAGTGACACATTCTGAATGAAATTCCAAAAAGTATTAATTAATCCAAATAAAAGAGGAACAAGTATATGTGGGACAAAAATTAAATAAATAGGAAAGTGGTAGGTAGATTACATATCAATTATGTCAACTATATTAAATAAAAATAGATGATATAATACAGGACAAAAATAGACTTCATAAAAAACAAGAGTCAAACACGTGCTGTCTACTAGAAAATATGCTTTAAATATAAGAACACAGGTGGATTAAAAGGAAAAGTTTGAAATGTGATGTACCTTGTAGACCACCAAAAGCAGAAAAGTAGATCTTATCCCTTCCCCCTCCCATTAATTGCCTCCATTTGCAGAAAATAATGAGAATCTCATTGCAATAAAAAGAAACATTCAGAAGGTGGAAGCGGAGCTGAGTCACAACCAAAAACCAGCATACCCTTATATTGTATAATGAGTGACATAGCAAAGAAAATTCTGAGTGTACAGAACAGGAAGTGGCAAAGGGCAGTAATTTCCTCATGTTATGAAACAAAGATAAGGAAAAAAACTTTAAATTTGGAATAACAAGAAATGAAGATTTAAGAATAAATGGAAATAAGCATCAGAAAAAAAATTAAAATTTTGGTATCATAAAAAACAAAACTTTGAAAAGTATACAGGTGTACAAACTAGTATAGGTGAGCCAATTTTCCAATCTTTCAAAGCATAGAAACTGACGTCAAAAATAGAAGTGAATACATTTTAATTAGAATTGTTGTAACAGGGGAGCCTGGGTGACTCAATCGGTTGAGCGTCCAACTTTGGCTCAGGTCATGCTCTCATGGTTGGTGGTTTCGCGCCCCGCGTCGGGCTCTGTGCTGACAGCTCAGGGCCTGGAGCCTGCTTCGGATTCTGTGTCTCCCTCTCTCTCTGCCCCTCTCCTGCTCATACCCAGTCTCTCTCTCAAAAATAAATAAAGATTACAAAAATTAAAAAAAAGAAAAAAGAATTGTTGTAACATCCATAGGAACTAAAGAAGAAAAAATCGAAGGAGATAACTTCTGAGGATTGAGAATTGACATGAAAGAGGGATGATAAGAAATATTGTTGTTATCTAATAACTTTATTTTTTTGTACTTTTATCATGGGCATTATGCCAATAGTACTTCTATGACTGTATGAAGCAGATTTCTAGCTTTTTAAATCTAATACATTCACTTATAAAACAAGTCTTTATTGAGTTACTCTGTGCTAGACACTATTCCAGTCACTAGAGATAAATATGTTAGGGAACAAAACAGATAGGATCTTTCATGTGATTTAATTCTCAGAGAGTATGTGTTTAGGTAGGCATATGTCAACTAGTAGGCATGTTTTTTTCTTTTCTTTTTTTTTTCAGGAGTAATGGGAAATTACTATTTTTATTCTACATTAAGGAAGCAAAATTAGCTAACATTCTAAAGAAAAGAGACATGGCTAACTATGGATTTCTCAGTGGAGACTTCTGATAACAAAATCTCTAAGAATTGTACTTAAGGATTCCTGATAATGGATCAGGGGAACTAAGAAACCCTACGTGGTAAAGTCACTCACCATACAGAGGAAGTTAAAATGACCAAATCTTCAATTATCATTTCCTGGAAAAATAAAATGTGAGACTAAAAGGGACTTAACAAGCTACTGCATCAATATAGAGCTGTGGAAACTGAGACACTACAAAATTACATGAACGACTTAATTGGTTATTATGAGACTTCAATCAAAAATCCACTGCATATGCCTCACAGACTTACTCTGTTTCCATCCTGTCATGGGTATAAAGTACAGCCTCTATTTAAAGCATTGGAGTGTCACTTTTCATTATATTTATCGTAAATGTGCCCAACAAATGACTAAGCAGAAGGTAAAGTCAATAAATACAGTGACATAAATAACTTGGAGTCAGGATCTTAAGGATCTATTCTTGTCTTCTTTACCAACATGTTTGATGTTCATTGGCAAGTCACTTAACCTTCTCGTACTTCAGTAAAAGTGAGGACAAAAGCAAATCCACAGACATATTGTGAGATTCTATGACTAATGGTGCTAATTCAGAATGAGTCAATATCTGTGTGCGTCTATCAAAGATAATAGGCATAATTAAAGAGTCCCACAGAGGGCCATAAATACCCTTCTTATACTAACAGTTTGAAATGATTCCTATTAGATATAGAAATATATACATTTTATCTTTCCTGTAAAGTATACCTAGAGACAGGCTAGCCCATTGCCAAGTCATTTTCAACAGAGGTTCTCAGAGGTAAAAGTTTCTCTTAGTAAACATATAGAGTCCCTGTGGGCTCCTCCATCCAAACAAAAATGCTTCTTCTTCTACCCTGATCAATGTTTTCAGCAACTGGATGGAGGTGCCAATTTCATGGTAATTGTATAGGACATTTGGAAGGAAAATTCATTTTATATCAGTGATTAAATTAATCCGTTAGTTATGAGTCCCTAGGTTGTGTCCAACCCTGTGCATAAAAATATTATTACCAACATCATCATGAATGCCCCTGGGGATCCAACCCTCAGGTAGTGGGATTTGGGAATCAGTGGACAAAAGTAAATAGAAAATTCTACATGGATTCTATATTCTGTGATACCTTTTTGGAGATCATGTCTGCAGTAATGCAGACATAATGCTTTTCCTTTTTCCCCACTCTGTTCTGTTTACTGACTTACTCCTGCTTACAGGAGACATCTAAATAAACTATACAGAGCCAAGTTTTTGTCTCATGCTCTGCTTTAAGGAGAAAGCAAATTAAAAGAACTATACATATGCATTGATTATCAGCCCTCTCAACCAGCCTAAGGATTTTGCTCAGAATATTTCTGAATCTTCCCCTTTTATTTCATCAGAATTTTTCTCTTATGGATTTAAGTATATATAACTATGTACCAATATACGTGCCATATATTTATATAAATATATTTATATATTTATATCATACAGACATGGTGATACATTTCTCCTGCAACTATGACATTTTCCCCTGCTCTCCTTTTCTACAAATCAACTAAAATGACTTTCCTTTGCTCTGTATTACTACTGTCTCATTTTTCTTCTAAATCCACTCTAAACAGATTTCCCTCTCCACTAATCTATTCAAATTTCATTCTATCACCATGAGATCTGTATTGCCAAACTCAATGGTCAATAATTTTTCAACATCTTAGAACACCAGCATTTCACAGAGCTTATCACACTCCTTTTTGAAATTTTTCCCTCTTGGCCTCCAGGACAACCCACTTCCTGCATTTTTTTTTCTTTGTGACTTTTTACATTTACTCCCATTCAGGCTCTTTTTCCAGATCCTATTCTTATTGTGTACTTTTAAAGTTTGGAACACTCCAAAGTGCAGTTTTTGGATGTTCTCATTTGTCAATTACCTTACTTTGTTAGTAATCTACTCCTGTCCACTGTCTTTGAATATTATTTATATGTTGATATCTTGCAATATTTTCCCAGTCCCAACCTTGCCCTGAACTACTGCCACTTGGTTTTTAAACAGGCAGTGATACTTGATAATTGAGCTCCAGCCACATTGAGCTCCTTGGATGTATTTGAGCATACCATGCAAGCTTCCACCTTAGTGGAAGAAATACGTATACTTCTTCTCTCAGCCTGTAATGCTCCACTTCTTACTCTCTTCATATTCAGGGAAGGTTTGCTTACCTTAGATCTCTTTACATTATCACATCATCCAAGAGGACTCTCCCTTATCACACTCAAATACAATACCCAACCATTTCACTTCTATACCCCCCATTCTCATGTTCATTAATAAGATAAATGTGCTGTGCATATTTCAAGTGTAGCTCTCCTCCCTAACTGAAACCTTTGTAGAGTAGGAGGAACACCAATTTTGGAGTCCTGTAATCCATAATTTTTGCTCTAAAACTCACCTGAGATATTATTTTAGACAAGTTACTTGGTTCAATCTCAATGTAAAATGAAGACAGCAATATCTAACATGTTCAGACAGTATTTGACCTGATGTTTTAGTCATGATAGAAAATTCACCAAAAAAAGTAAAAAACCTAAACCATCTAGTTAGATTTTGAGGGTAAAATTATAATTTAATAATACCATTATTCAACATCTTGTACCATACATAAAGTTAGAACCAAGTCATATATTTAGAATTACTTTAGTAAAGGGATGCCTGGGCATCTCAGTCAGTTAAGCATCCAACTCTTGATTTCAGCTCAGGTCATGCTCTCACAGTTTGTGGGTCAAGCCCTTTGTCAGGCTCTGCACTGACAGTGTGTACCCCGCTTGGGGTTCTCTTTCTTTCTCTCTCTCTCAACATAAGCAAACTTTTAAAAAAGAATTATTTTAGTAAATATACAGCTTAACAATTTCATTACTTAGTATTTTGCCCTTAGCTGAAAATTGGATTCACCTCTTCTAAAACTGGGGGGTAAAATAAAAAAAATTCACTGTGTTTGTTTTGAATCGTTGTCCTATTTTTTTTAATTGAGGTATAATTGACATACAACATTATATTAATTTCAGGCATAATATGTAATGATTCAAAACTTGTATATATTATGAAAGGATCACCACAGCATGCCTAGTTAATATCCATCATCATACATAGTTACAGAATTTTTTTCATGTTGTAAGAACTTTTATGATTTACTCTCAACAACTTTCAAATATGCAATACAGTATTATTAACTATAACCACCGTGCTGTACCTTGCATCCCTATTACTTATTTATTTTATAACTTGAAGTTTGTACCTTTTGACTCCTGTCACCCATTTTGCCCCCCCATGCGCACCCTCACTACCCTGCTTCTGGCAACCACCAATCTGTTCTCTGTAACTGCGACCTTGGCTTTTCTTTTTTAACTCTCTATATAAGTGAAATCATACAGTTTGTGTCTTTGTCTGACTTATTTCATTTAACATAATGCCCTCAGGTCTATCCAGATTATAGCAAGTGACAAGATTTCATTCTGTTTTTATGGCAGAATAATTTTCCATTGTGTGTATACCACATTTTCCTTGTCCATTCATTCAGTGGACGCTTAGCTTGTTTCTATGCCTTGACTATTGTAAATACTGCTGCAAAGAATATGAGGTGCATATGTTTTTTCAAAGTAGTATTTTTGACTTCTTTGTATACATAACCAGAAGTGGAATTGCTGGATCATATGGTAGTTATATTTTTAATTTTTTGAAAAACCTTCATATTGTTTTCCATAGTAGCTGCACCAATTCATATTCCCACCAGCTGTGCACGAGGGTTCCCTTTTTTCTACATCCTCTCCAACACTTGCTATTTTTCGTCTTTTTGATAAAAGTCATTAAAACAGGTGGGAGGTTATATCTCATTGTGGTTTTGATTTACATTTCTCTGATAATTAGTGATATTGAGAAGCTTTTCTTGTACCTATTAGCCATCTGAATATCTTATTTGGAAAGTATCTATTTATATCTTCTGCCCATTTTTAAATCAGATTTTTGTAGGTTTTTTTTTTGTTTGTTATTGGGTTTTATGATTTCTTATATATTTTGGATATTAACCCCTTATCAGATCTACATTGTGTAAATATTTTCTCCCATTCCATAGGTTGCCTTTTCATTTTGTTTATGGTTTCCTTTTCCATATAGAAGCTTTTTAGTTTTATGTATCCCACTTTTTCATTTTTGCTTTTTTAAAAATGTTTATTTATTGAGAGAAAGAGAGAGCGAGAGAGAGAGAGAGAGAGCAGAGGATGGGCAAAGACAGAGGGAGAGAGAATCCCAAGTGGGGGACAGGGGCTTGATCTCATGAATGGTGAGAACATGACCTGAGCTGACATCAAGAGTCTGAAGCTCAATGGACTGAGCCACCCAGGTGCCCCTGTTACCTTTGCTTTTGATATCAAACCCAAAAAATCATTGCCAAGGCCAATGTCAAGGAGCTTACACCTATGCTTTCTTCTAGGAGTTTTATGGTCATCCATTGTGTCGTTTTATATTTGAGTCATTCACCTTCAATTCCTCTGGTTTTTCTCCTTTAACAATTCCTCATTCTTCATTCATTCACTCAGTTAGTAACTTTTATTAATGAGGTAACTGCCACATGAAAGAGATTCAGTATTTTGGTTTCATATATAAAAATACTTCTTTTCTCTCATAAGTCTGATATTTTTTATATCAGAAACCTACAAAATTCCCAACTTGTATGTTTTTTACCAGCCTAGTGTAGGCTTCAGAGAAGACTAAAATGATTCACAATTATCTAAAAATTAAGTATACAATATTTCAAAAGCACTGGAATAGAATGGTGATTTTATATTCTTTTTTTTCTTTTTACCCTGGCACATATATTTTAAAAATTGACCGCATTGCATTCAAGGTTGGTGATCCTGCCTACAGCATTATACAGATGTAAAAACATAGATGGCTAGAAAGGAAAAATAAAATTAACAAAGCAAGTGAAAACACATCTTTTTTTTTATTTTTTATGTGGAGGAATGCTGTTGTGGAACACGTATAAAGCTCCCAACATAATCATATCTTGAAGCCCCCATATATTTAGTATGGATCATTTTTTAAAAGGAAACCAGGGATAATTGTTTTAGGATATTGAAAATTCTGTACCAGCACTTCTCTTTCCACATAAGCCAAAATGTTCCGCTGCTTCATTGAAATCCCACTATTTATCCTCTTTCTCATTTCCATTTATCCTGGCATCTTCTAAACATGCCTCATTCAAAATCCCCTTTTCAAATCTGGATTTAGCTGTGGCTATTTCAGCCTGTGGTCCTACCCCTGTACTAAAAAGGGTTTTTCCCAGTAGTTCTGTAGTACAAAAAGCATGCCCTCAGTCATGACAGCCTCAGAACAGAGTTCTTGTTTTTGTGAGATGATAAAGCAGCCTAGTTAAAGCCAGTAATAGAGGTCTAGCATGTTTAGCAAATTTCTAATAAAATTTCCATTAATCAATGTCCTATCTCTGAACTTAATTTTGTAGATAGATAATTTAAAATTTTAAAAGGAACAATTAGGATAATTGAAGTTGGATCTTATTTACCCAAACAGTTAAAACTTATTTTCTTCAAGTCCGTATATCCTTCAGACTACACATCAGAACTGAAAGTCAGATCACAAATGATAGCTAAAGTCAAGCTAAAAAAAAAAAAAAAGCCATTATATAAGAACATCAGAGATACAGATATTATATTCCCCTCTTTACTGATTGAATAAAGAAAACACAGCCAACTTAAATTTTAGCATATCAGATACCCAACAATATCTTTCCAATAAATATTTAATTGCCTTTAGCAAAATCACACTTTTTCATAAAAAAAGATGATTAGATAAAAATAAATCTCTTAATTGTAACCATCTTGTTTAAATTTCCTTATACTATTTAAGTGCAAATATTATTATTTTGAAAATTTCAATTTCAATAATTATTTTAGTTATGAAAAACATTTTCTTCATTCAAATTAGCATCACCAGTAAATAACTCCTTTTATTCTGGAATATATCTGATTAGACTTAATTTTTAGTTTTCAATTTTCTCTCCAGTTTAATGATTAAAGTTCCTAACTTAACTAGATCTTTATTTAAAATGTATCAAAACAAAAATGATATAAATCCTAACCCATAATTTCTAAGAATACAACTGCATCTAATAGCTATTTTATTCTATCTTTAATACAATCCCCCAAACACAATAGTTTTGTACACTTAAGGTTAAATTTTGACCAAATCTGGGCAGAAAACATACTTACATTTTTTGAAAAAATATTTTCAAGTCAGTAAACATATTTTCTCCTATCTAAATGGTATCACAATTCCCAACACCCTCTCCCGTCCAGAAATCTATCAGAAAACAGTCAGTTTGAAGCTAGCTAATTTTCTCTATTTCACCAGACCCCTGGGTATCCAGCTCAGTTTCTATCTTGTGACTAAAAGATTACTGGTCCCTTCTTCAGAAATCATGTGTGAGTTAGAAAGGAAAGTGAAAAGGAGCCCTATTTTAAATACAAAGTACAAAAATAAAGAAATTCATCCATTACGTTGATATTCTTTGGATACTAGAATTTGCTGTTCATGTAATCTTACAAGCTTTTTCCTTTATTGCTAATAAAGGCTCTTTGAAAGACAGTCTCTTCACTCCTGTAGCTAAAACTGTTGAAACCATGTAATTTCTAATTGCATGAAAAATGTTATTTTAGAGCTTAAAACAATTAATCCTTATACACACATTATATTACCATTTCACAAGTCTAGCACAGTTTGGAAACACATACTCAACATCGCACATACTAATATCCTTTATATTTGTCATAATTAATACTAATAGTTTTATTCAATTACTATTTACTGAATGCTTACTACATGTCTTAGATTTACATGCCTTAGCATATATAAAGTAGATATTGTTTTTCCTATAAAACAATTGAAATCATTTACTGAAGAATGCACATATGTCTAAGTAAATATGTCCCAAGACTATTTTTCTGAAATCAGTGTGATGATTTTAGAGTATTGTTCTTTTCTAGAGACAAAATTCCCCACCGCATAAATTTAATTCTTTCTTAGAAAGAGAAAAATAAACATGACAATCCCATGAATATCCTGGCAATAGCTTTCTTCTTATCTTTTGGGTTATTTGCTAACCTGGTCACCTTCATCCTTGTTTTCAGTGTACAAAATGTGACTTTTTTCAATTGAATTGCTACTGAAAATCTTGATTGCTAAATATGATTCTTTCCATTATTTTATGCCTATGTTTCCATTTGATTAGAGAATGTTGTCAATGGCCATGTGCAATGTAAGTGCTTTCTGCTGGTGGCTAAATGACTCTTGCTGCTAAATCCAATCTGTAAAGACTAGAAGAGGTGCCTACTTCCCCAAATGCATACACACCAATACAAAGCCACAAGAATCGTGATTAATGAAGGACACTACCAAAGGAAACTAATGAAGCTTGCTAAGAGAGTAAATGTTGAATTTTCTCACATTAGATGCCTTAAAGTTATACAATTTTATATGTCAATTATATCTTGATAAAGCTAGGACAGGGGAGAGAACAAAAAAGCACCGAAAGGGAAAATGTGCTTTCTCTGCTTGAATTGGGCATCTGTTTTCTCCTGTCCTCAGGCATTGGCTTCCCTGGTTCTCAGGCCTTTCAGGGTTGGACAAGAATTGTACCACTGGCTTTCCTGAGCCTCCAGGTTACAGAAGGCACATAGTGGTACTTCTTAGCCTTCATAATCATGTGAGCCAATCCCTCATAATCTCTTTCAATATATCTATTTATATACTTTATTAGTTTTATTTCTCCAGAGAACCCTAATACAGATTTTGACACTGGAGTGGTACTAGAGGAATAGAATTTCAAGGGCAAGCTCAGATTCAAAAGAAGCTATTTCCCAATTTTTCATCTTCTTCCCTACCCCACAACAGTACACACACATACACAAACAAATCACTTGAACTTTTTAGTCATTCTGAATTCTGTTTTACATTACATTTTACAGAGAATGTTGCCCTGAATTAAAATATAAACATTTATCTTGTGGTGGTACCATAATTTCTCTTTCAAGTAATAGATGACTTATTTACCATTACTTCACACCTTCAACTATAAAGTCATCCCTCATCTAGGAGCTGTGTGCAAAGCTCCTTTGATGTTGCATAGGCAAAAGACTTCCTTTTTATTAAAACCCAGATTGTCTTGACATCAGTACAGCTTGAAGAAAGGAAACAGTGTCAGTTTTACCGGCTACCACAAGTCCTATTTTCTGATTCAATTGATGAGATACAAATCAAACGTTATAGTTCCAGTGTGGAATAGATGGATACATATAATTTCAGATCATGAAACATAATCACTTGTACATAGAGGAGTAATATTGCATGTAGTATTGCCACACACTTTCAGGGGCATACAACAATAAGCATTTAATTAGTTCACTGGTGGATGCAAGCTGATCTCAGTTGCATTCAACTGGGGACAGCTTTGCTTCAAGCAATGTATTTCTCTGAGCATGGCTTCTCTCCTCACTGAGATTTAGTTTCATGTCTCTTCTATCTAATTATTCTAGGGTCAAGCTTGAGGAAATAGTCGCTATTAGGGAGAACTCCCCTTATGGTGGTGACAGGGATGCAGGGGAGCAAGTGCAAATACACATGGTCTCTTAAGGGAATTGACACTTGTCACTTCTGTTTCCTAATATTGGCCAATACAAAATGCATGTCTGGTCCTAAAGACAAGCAGGAGGAACATATACTCTGCCCCATTTCCTGAAAGGAATACAAAGTCCCATGGCAAAGGATATGAGAAAGAAGAGTGAAAAGTTGGGATCAATTATTCAAACATACAGAGAAGTTGTGTGTAATGAGAAATTCCTGTACATCACTGCAGGAATGGAACATCGGAATCATTAGATATGACTGGATTTTAAAATTTAAATTTATACCAAAACCACATTATAGATGTTCCAGTTCTACTTTATATAATAAACTTTTAAAAAGTTTATACACAATTTGTATATACACAATTAATATGTGTGCTGAAATTTCATAGGAATAGGCACATTTATTTTTTATCAGTGTAAAGGGAAGCTATCAAGTGTTCAGAAACCCTAATAGTTTGGCAAGTAAATAAGGGTAACATGCTTAAACACATGTCTAAATTTATGTTTACAAGTTTCTGTGAAAATATATTCATGTAATCTCCCCCATATCACCCAAATATTTAAAATGTTTTAATGTGAAAAAAATGCTTTAGTTCACATTTGCTTGTAGAAAATGATGTCCAGAAATATAGGTTTCTCCCGTATGGTTCAAATACAGTCCTCTACTTGAAATTGTACCATGATAACACCTGAACATTTATCACATAGAATCCTAATATTATGGCCTCACATGTCATGCTGGTTGAGATTGAAGTTTTACGACCCATTGAAACTTTATTGAGACATTTTTAGAAAACTGTTTTTAAAGCAGCAAAGGAGAATATTCGTTTCTATAGTTGAAAGGAGTATTTTAAATAGACCGCACATTATGATGCAGGGAGTTCACTAGAAATGTAAACATAAAGCTTTCAAAATACCCATTTATCATATTCCCTGGGCCTTTCTTTCTAACACCAGGATCATGTGATTTATATTAATTTCTAGACTGCTATATTTGGATCTGAGATGAAAAGTTTTAGCTGAAGTACCTCTTATCACCAGCAAAAAATAAATAAATAAATAAATAAATAGCATTCATTCTCTTGACAATTACAATAGTTCATAATCTCATGAGTTCATATTTATTTTTTTCAGCTCTTAGAAAGAAAAAAGTAATTTCAAAGCTTTACAAAGTTGGTTGTCAGAATTGATACCCAAATCCCCAAACATCCAGAGAATTTGACAAGTGACTGCATCCTGTGATTCTCTAAGTTGATACAAATCTGGTGGTTTGGGTATTATGGTATTTTTCAGATGATTTAAATATGGGAAAATGGAAAATCATGTGAGGTGTGTTAACAATTTTTGTGTAAAATGTATCAAGGAATTTTTACTGTCTACCCAAGACTAAATTACACATATAAATTCCAGGAGAAAATTGTCCAGGATTACAAAGACCACCTCAATTCTTTTTTAACCTTCTTTTTTTTTCTAAAGTTTCGTCAGGGGTATAGAGTGAGAAGTGACTCATTAATTCATTTATTTATCACATGCTGTCAACCACTAAGCTGGACACTGATGATTTAAGAAGAAAAAGATATAATTTTTGCCCTCCAAGCATAGTGTTGCATACAAGGAAGTAAAGAGGAAATTATTACATTCTGACATGATAGATACTTTGGTAGTGTTTGAAAATGGGATGTTGGGAGGGTATTGAACACAGAGGAAGTCTCCATAGGGTATATGCCCTCATGGGCATTTGTCCTTGAATAAGTATTTTCAGTATTAATATTTCTTTTTCTTTTCTTTCTTTCTTTCTTTCTTTCTTTCTTTCTTTCTTTCTTTCTTTCCTTCCTTCCTTCCTTCCTTCCTTCCTTCCTTCTTTCTTTCTTTCTTTCTTTCTTTCTTTCTTTCTTTCTTTCTTTCTTTTCTTTCAAGTGGGAGAGAGGGCCAGAAAGAAAGAATCTTAATCAGGCTCCATACTCAGGTATAGAGCCTGACACGGGGCTCTATTCCATGACCCTGGGATCATGACCTGAGCCAAAATCCAGAGTTGGACGCTCAACCGATTGAGCCACCCAGGCACATCCACCATTAGTTTTTATAATGAAAAGAATTCTGACTCTCCCTTTACTATCGAGGTTCAGTAAAATTTTGATTTGTGAGCATAGTTCGTTCCGGAAACATGTTTGTAATCCAAAGCACTCGTCTATCAAAGCAAATTTCAAGAACCATTAGCTCAGTTGTGATCATGTGACATTCAGTGCAATATTAGTAGTATTGCAAGACCTCGCTTGTTTATCAAGTTAAAATGTATTAAAAATGTTTGCTTCTCTTGCGGAACACTCACAGACCAAGTTACTTGCAATCCAAAGTTTTACTGTTCTTTTGCCTATAATAACACAATAAGAGAATCACAGAGTAGGCCCCTAGAAATTGAATAACTCCATATCCACCATTAAAATGAAATTTCCTTGGGGCACCTGGGTGACTCAGTAGGTTAAGCATCCAACTTTGACTCAGGTTGATCGCAGTTCGTAGGTTTGAGCCATGCGTCCGGCTCTGTGCTAACAGCTCAGAGCCTAGGGCCTGCTTTGAATTCTGTGTCTCCTTCTCTCTCTGCCCCTCCATCGCTCACACTCTGTCTCTCCCTCAAAAATAAATAAAAGTTTTAAAAAAAATTAAAATGAACTCTTTTCAAAAACATCCCTCAGGTTGTGACTGGGTCCTGGTAAGAGACATTTCTCAGTGGGACACCAGTCACTACAAAACCTTAGCTGCTCATCATGAATCAGGTATTTATTGATTTTCCTAATCACAAGCTGAGCAGTGTGCAGCTGCGTTCCATTATCAGTTTGAGGTAAAATTCAACTTGAGAAAATCTGAAGTCAAAAGGAGGTTGGACATGGCACATATTAGGATTGAGGGAAAGAATCATAGAAAAAGAAGCCATGTTTTGTAGGGAAAGGTATTATCAAATGCCTCAAAACAATAAACTTTACTTTTCCAAGGGTAACCTGGATATAGTCACTGTTGTGTACCCAAAGTGCCTATCCTGAAGGTTAATCCTGAGACTCATGTGCCATCATATCGTGGGAAGACTAGCTGTTACCTAATGGTTGGTTGATTAAAATAATCTCATTCTACTAAGGAGTGGGCAGTGATTTGAAAGAGTGATTGGAATTTGTCTTCCTGAACATAATGCTTCTGTCAGAATGAGAATTTCTTGAAGTTACCAAAAGCTTTATTTACCATCCTATTTTTTACACATATCTTGTCAAAAAAATGAACTTCATAGAAAAATAAACGAGGCAATATGCTGACACCCATGGGATTTACTGCTCTTAACATGTACCCTTTAGCCTAGGAGCAATTTTAGAATGGCTTATTGAAAACTTACAGTACTAGATAGTAGATGATACCTTAGGACATTAGGATGTTGCCCTATAGTACATGATATATCTTTTTGGGGGGTAAGTTTAATTTATTTAGTTGAGAGAGAGAGAGAGAGGGAGAGAGAGAGGGAGAACATAAGCAGGGAGAAGCAGAGAGAGAGGGAGAGAAAGAATCCCAAGCAGGCAGTGGAGAGCCCAACGCAGGGCTAGAACACATTAAGTGTGAGATCGTGACCTGAGCAGAAACCGAGTCAGACACTTAACTGACCAAGCCGTCCAGGCACCCCACATGATATAGCTTTTTAACAGTGATCAACATATAGTGTTCTTTCTCTGGTAACCAGGATATGCTGATCTACAAAACAAGAGACCTATTTGAAAATAATCTAGCTTCCTAGTCCCATGCTTTGGGGTTCTACTGATTTGGAGGTCTTTATTTCTTAGAAAAGAATGCTCCTAGTCCTTATTCCACTAAATAAGAATTTGTATTGCCATCTGATCATTTAAGACTGTTTTTAATGTGTATTTATTTTTGAGAAGTTGGGGAGGGAGTGGGGCAGAGAGAGAGAGAGAGAGAATTCCAAGCAAGCTTTGTGCTGTCAGCACAGAGACCAACATGGGGCTCAGACTCACAAACTGGGAAATCATAACCTGAGATCATGACCTGAGATCATGACCTGAGTCGAAGTTGGATGCTTAACTGACTGAGTCACTCAGGAGCCCTCACTTAAGACTTCTTATTGCTACTCTACTAGCAGCATAAGGATTGTGGCAAATAATCCCAATTGGTAAGGGGAAATAGGTTTGATGCTTAACAACGGAGGCAAAGAGATGGTTCCCTGTATCCCTGGGTCCCAGCAAATCCTCTGGAATACTTCATAGTATTGTTTAGTCTAGTGGTAAATTTAATGAAACACTACAGAAAAGGAATGTGTACAAGATCAGGATCACCAAAGGGTTAGAATCTCCAGCAATGCAAGTTTGAATCATTTCACCAAGAAAAGAACAGCATCCAGATGAGATGCTGACTGAGAATAAAGGGAACATGGAAGGGGTATTGTAGAAGGAAATGATAAACAAAACCCATGGCCTTCTTACTAATTCAAAACAGAGGATATTGTATACTTACCATTTTTTTCTTGTACTCTTTCCTGTGAGTGTGCGCGTGCACAAGTGTGTGCTTAATATTAACTGTCCTCTTCCCTAACTTACCCCTTCTATTTTATATAAAGAGTTGGTAGTTAATGGTAAAATGTAATTTATAGTTTATGGGATATCAAAGTGAGATGGCTGAACTCAAAAAGAAAGAGCATCACCCAGAGATTGAAACAGCAACTAATGATACTTTGGGACTCTCAATATTGGAAGACAGTAGGCAGATTTTCATTTGTATATAGGATTAAATACATTATGTAGGAAACAGGCACGATTTTGTAGTTTGTTTGTTTGTTTGTTTGGACTTTTAAGTATAAGTAGGAACCCTGTTAAAAATTACATTAAGATCCAGAAGACTAGGAGTTGATACTGAGATCCTCATTCTAACATCGGTATTTCAGACAATGCCAATACAGGGAAAAAATACAATTAAAGCAATGTATGTATAGAAGCAAGATCTAGTTTTCTCTTAAATCTATTTTGACCCTTTTTTTAATTTTTCAGTTTCAGAAATACAATATAGTATTTTTTTCTTTCCAGAGAGTTTAATATAAAACTTTGTTATAAACACTTATGTTATGATTTCTTAGACTATATGAAGTTAAGAAACATAACAAAACTAATATAATTTTTTATAAATAGGCATAAGACTTGTTAAATTTGGATATGATTGTTAATTATAAATAATTATAAATGTGCATGTGCAAATTTATGTATTTGAATAACATTTGAATCAGCTGTTAATAATCCCTCAAAAGAATATTGCACACTTTTAAATCACAGGTGAACTGTAGGCTGTACAAATGAAAATAGAAAAAGCTCAATTTTCCCTGGTGCCAAAAGGAAAAGAGACCCCCCCCCACCAACACACACATACCTTTTTCTTTTTTTTTCTTTTTTTTATTTCAAGTTTTTATTTAAAATTTTTTTAACATTTTTTATTATTTATTTTTGCAACAGAGCATGAACAGGAGAGGGGCAGAGAGAGAGGGAGACACAGAATCTGAAACAGGCTCCAGGCTCTGAGCTGTCAGCACAGAGCCTGATGCGGGGCTCGAACTCCCGGACCGTGAGATCATGACCTGAGCCGAAGTCGGATGCTTAACCGACTGAGCCACCCAGGCGCCCCTCAAGTTTTTATTTAAATTCAAGTTAATATACATGGTAAAATTGGTTTCAGGTATAGAATTAGGACACACCTTTTTCCTAATGCATTTACTATAGAAAACATGTAATTGTGAATCCTTTTACTACGCTTTTGATATGTATAGATATTTTTTTAAAGGCTAAATAAGCCTTTTACCAGTTTTGCAACCCAGGAATATTTCCTGAGGACCCTGGAAACCATCTCTTTGAAATGTAATCAAAGAAGGCAGCACTCCAATTCCCAATTTTCTGAGGGCATGGAGGCCTACCTTCAGCTGGCACCTGACTCCAAGTCTCCAGCTTACCTCTTTGATCATAAAGATATAAGATTTTTTTAAATACAGGCCATGAGCCAACACAGGTGTCTGCCCTAATTAACACATGGATTTATGAGGAACTACAGATGACAAAGGGCAATGTCAGGTCCCTTACTTGAAGACTAGTTTGTCTATTGATTGATTATTTTAAGAATATGTAAGTAATGGGATGTATTTGCTTGGCTAAATAAGAGGTGATATTTCTTTCTCTACTTGCTGTTTCTTTAGTGAATGCCTGTGCTGTGCAGTGCATTCTGCTATAATTCCTATTCAATAATAAGACTTTTTTTTCTCTTTTACCTTTGTGGAGAGGTTTTCTGGGTTGGGAGTTTTTATTTTTAATTATATTTTTCCAACAGTATCTGAAAGAGGCAATGCGAGGCAAGGATGACTTGCATCTGTATCTGGGTCTTCTCCCCAAACTTGTGTTAAAATCCATGGAGTAAAGTAGGAATATAAGTAGGACTGCTTTTTTTTCTGCAATAAGAGGGTGAATTGATGAGAATAAACACAAGTCAAAGGCTTGCTTTGCCTGCTTTTTTTCCTGAAAGCCTAAACCTCAAATCATAAATGTTTGTACTTCATTAATACAAAAAGCCAATCCTAAATACGTCAACAATAATAAAAAGAAGATATGCAAGTCTACAAGAGCAATGATTAGAAGGTAATGCCAGCAGATTTAAATTTCTTGCCTTGGGCCTGCCTTGGGTATCCAGAGTAACAAGACCATTCAAAGAATGATTCCAAGAAGATTTTTCTAAAATTTGTTGAACTGAGAGAAGAATGTAGCTAGATTTTTCTGAGTCCTTTGAAATTCTTTTTTATCCACTCCTGGAATTACAATATTCGAAACCAACATTATAAATGGAGTTGGCAAGTGGAAGAATCAAGAGAAGAAGGAATAGGAAGTCTTGCTAGAATAACAAAGATAGAAAAAAAAAAGAGTGAGATAGTAGTTATCCAAGAAAAAGATATATGGAGGTAAGGCAGTATAGGAACCACAAATTGCATAGGAAAAGGAACATAAGACCAATCTAACTGCAGAAATTGGAAAGGAAGGCAGGGTATGCAAGTGCCAGGAAGCCCCAGACTTAAAGTATCTGTTAATTATACCAGTGAAAAGTCCCCCAAAAATGTTCAGTTTCAAATGAATAATTCATATTGTGGAACATATCTGTGAAAATTATTTTCTGGAAGTGCCTCTCCATATTGTGCCTGCTCACATGCCAAGGTTTCACCCCTGTTTTGTCCTTGCTTGTCCCATTGCTAGCATTGCATACATCACACTGCATTAAAAAATAATAATAGACTTTTTTTAGAGGAGTTTTTAATATACAGAAAAAATGAGCTGAAAACATAGAGTTCTCTATGCCCCCTCTCTTCTTGCATAGTTTCCCCTATCATAATTATATTGCTTTATTCCATTTTTATTATATTTTCTTAATTGCTCATTCACTCATTAGTAGAAGCATTGTAACTTATTCATTGCTAAACAAAGATACTCAATAAATGCCAATTTTTAAATCAAACAATATAAATTGGGTAGTAAAATCATGTGTAACTTCTCACTGTAGTTTTTGATATCAGGGACTCATAATAAATGAAATCCATAGACTTCTTTCATTTAAAAAATGCAAGTGTGTGTATATATATATATATATATATATATATATATATATACATACATATACATACATACATACATACATATATAATCTCCTGATCTCCAACTTTGAATATAAGGTTTAAAATAACAGGTTCTCTCAACTTCAGCACTATGGACAATCTTTGTTGTGAGGGGCTGTCTGGTGCATTGTACGATTTTAAGTAGCATTCCAACCTCTATTTACTAAATGCCAGGAGCAATTCGTTCCCCTACAATGACAATAAAAATGTCTCCGGACATTGCTGAATGTCTCTTTTGTGGCAAAATTGCTGGGGGTCGTGAATTTCCGAAGATAACTTCACCAGACCACAGCTAAGAAGGTCTGCATTTGTATTAATTTCAAAATAATGCTAATTGGGGTCCATTTTGATCAATTATAAATGAAAGAGAAAAAGATGACAAAAGGACAACTTGATTATGCATAAAAATGAATTTATCAGAGGGGCACCTGGTTGGCTCAGTTCATTAAGCACCTGACTCTTGATCTCGGCTCAGGTCATGATCTTGCAGTTTGTGGGATCGAGCCCCACATCAGGCTCTGAGCTGGCAGCACAGAGCCTGCTAAAGATTCTCTCTCTCTCTCTCTCTCTCTCTCTCTCTCTCTCCGCCCCTCTCACCTCTCAAAATAAATAAATAAACTTAAAAAAAATAAATTTGTCAGATATAAGAAATACTGTTTGATTAAATGTCTAACATACATTTACTGCAGTTTTTCTAGCATATATAAAACAAGTAATTATTCAGCAAAGTTCTTAGCTGGCAACCTGATGTAAAAATTTGACATTTGTTGCTTCCAGCCTTTCATTTCATTTACAAATTGGAATTTCAAGTTTGTATTTTTAAATTATTCCTTGAGAAAATGCAATGACACTTATTAAATCAGTAATGGAAACCACTATAATACTAGCAACATAACTCATAAAGCTGTGTTCTAGTTGCCCAGGTATAGATCCACATTACTGAATGCCTCTAGAGTACATAAATCTACAAAGCGACACTGAGCAGGTCCCACTATTTGCAGGACACTGGGAGCTAAAAGAAGTCCTAAAAAGTGAAGAGAAGACATGGTCTTTGTTTTCAAAACAAACAAACAAACAAACAAACAAACAAACAAACATTGTCCTTCAGTATCCTGAGGACCAGAGTTTAAAGTTTAGTTCTGGATTAATTTACTTTCTAAGCAAAAACTGTCAGGTTGGTTTTAGTATTGAAGAAACTTACCTCTGTAAAAGTAAGAAACACGTACTGCCTTGTTTTTGGTGCCTGATAAAGCCATGATAAATATGGTACAGAGCATGACAATTGTATGGAGTTCCTAATAAATTATTACCAAACAAAATACTGTCTCTGTATTAAGTGTAAGATATATACATGTTATAGGTACTTATTAGCTAGCAACAGATTTGGATATTTATGTGTATTTATATGTGTACATTTTCAATTTTATTAGTGATGAAATTTCTGAAAATTTCCTTCCCTTGTGTCCTTGAGGCCAAAGATTTGTTTGTTTGTTTGTTTACCTGTGTACACCTCGGTGTGTCCAGCACAATGCTCATCTTGTTGATCTCCGTGAGTAGAATTTAGGTGAGGTAAATTGAATTGAATTGCTTGAAGGTGAAACCTCCTTTTAGCACTGCTTATTCCCCTAGACTCGTGGAGGTAGCTGGAGCTGAAATGCAACAGCCAGCTATTTTTCATTACTATATACAACACCACTGCTAGGTTGGCACAAAGAAATAAAATGCCTTGACACAAAGAGTTAACGTGATTGCCAAGCTAAAAGCTGTTAGATCCAAGGTAGATCTAAGATATCTGGCTCAATGCCAGAGCCTTTGGCTTTATAGCCTGCTGCCTTTCCTTTATGGATAATTATGATTTTTGATTGGAGCGTACATCAACTTTTACGTACTGGTTTGGCAACTGACATGTCAGGTGTGTGGTGACTCTTCAAATGAACTGACTTGGAATTCTCACCCCACAAATTACAGTCCCAGAGTATAGTTTAAAAACTTCTCTTGGCTTGCCACCTTGTGGTGGATTTTTCAAAGTAACAAAACTCAGTCTCGAAAGAAATCATTGGCTTCCAACCTTGTTAAGAACAATAATTTCCATATGAAAAAATAAGTAAATTTGCAATGAGGTCAGTAAAGATCTAAAAATATCATCTGTAATTTAAAATCAGCATTTATGATGAAAATTTTTTTCATTATTTCCGCAAATATCCCCACATTAAACTTGGGAAAAAATATGGAAATTATTACCACAATCCCCCCAAAACGTATGTGATATCATGAAATTAGTTCAAAACCTTTCTCTTTCATTGGTTACTTTATGAAAAGTTTAAAATTAGATTTAGCTCCTGAGCAAATCTTAATGTAATAAGAAATTGCATGTGCACTAAGACAACTTACAATTTACCATCAATTTTTAAAGCATGCAGTTATAATGAACTATATGATACATGGTTGGATTATGAGCTAATTTGATTATTATTCAAATAGAATTTATTAGTTGATAAATAGCATGATTTATTAGAGTGTTTGAAATGTGAATGTTCATATTTGTTTTTGTCTTGATGACCATGGATCATCAGCTCTCTGGAAGTATATCTAGTATGTTCTAAAACTAAATTAATTACTTGTCTTAGAACGGCTTTGAGTTTCCTCAGAAGAAATGAGATCATTTGACTGGGATGTATAATTAAAAGACCAAGATAATTGCTACAATCCAATAACAAAACAGGAACACAGGTTAACCACAATGCCATCGATCATACTGATGGAAGAAGGTTGACAAATGATTGCTAACACTTCAAATTCATAAACCAGGTGATCTATTTGAAGACAATGTTAGATAGTATCGGGTACTAAGAACTCTGCTTTATATGCACTAACCATTTTCACAAACTACCAAGATTGCTAAAATGAGAGTTTTTGATTCCACAGAACAAATTCAGAAATCCTGCTTCAAATGTGTTTTCCACTTGAAGATGGCTAAATTCAAACCAAGTCTGAACGGAGTACTACTCTGATGTAGTTAGTGGTGGGCTCATTTATCCTCATCATTCCCAATTTAAGGAAACGTAGCACAGTGGGAGATTCCACACCTGGACCAAAATCGGTTGCTTTCATTTTTTATTGGCCAGGGAAATAACTCTTATTGAGATTTAAACTCAGATGAAAATTGTAACTGTTTCATCTTTCAGTTAGAAAACTACTTAGATATGATGCAGACCTCTTGTGCAAAACTTTAAGGGCAAAATACCCTAAGGAAACGGCATCAAAAAGGGCAGCCTCAGGTAATCTTATTCCCAATCCAGTTCTATTTAAACAACTCCTCATTGCCTTCATACTTATAGACACTCACAGGTTTTAACGTTCATCATGAATTCCGGACATTCTGTTTTGTGCCACTATCATACAAGATAGATTTTTATTACTTTATTTTTTAAATCATTTACCATGGTGTGGTCTTTATTCTGAGTAAATGGAGAAAAAAAATGCGAGAAAACACCTTCATTTCAATTACTATTTTTTTTTTCTTAATGAACATATGTCTTTAGGTCTAATCCAGCTATCTCACAGTTTGTGCTTTGATGACTTTATGAAATCTTTTCCATTATGCCTTTGAAGTGGCCCCATTTTCTTAATAGAAGAAATATATTTAAATTGTCTGAGAGCTATGTTTGCACTCCTTGCTTTCTGCCCTCGGATATCTGAAACTAGAAACTCTATCAAAAATTGTCTTAATTTACTTGCTAACATTCACTCTCTCGGTAGGAATAATTTTGATTAGTAGGGAAAGTGCTTTCTCATTGTCTTCTTTCACTGGCAAATAATACATTGCTCTTGCATCTTTCTTTGCTGAGCCTAGAGCCTTTAGATTCATTATCCAATTAATCCTCCTAACATTGCTGTAAAGTAAGAATGGGGAGTAAATTCTGAATCTACACGTAGGGAGATTAAATGACTTATATAATGTCACCAAATGGGTAAAAAGCAGAGTTGAGAAAACTGCTTAAGGCTTGCCTTTATTGCAATATCAGGTCATTATTTCTCATATTACAAGAACCTCTTCAGAGATAGCTGGTACTAGGAGTTGAGAGGTAAACAGGTTTCTTCATATTTAATTGTAACAATGTTCTCGAAAATGGCCTTTTGAAATAAGTGGGGATGTAAATGCATTTATATTGGCAGAACATAGTGCGTGGTATTTTAATGATATATGGAATAAAATCACTTGTTTTTCTGTTATGTGAACTAGTTAACATGCATTAATAAATTACAATATTAACATTCACTAAGAAGTGATTGTTGAACCGACTGTATTTTTTCTTTCTCCCTTTATTTATTTTCTTTCTCCCTTTAATTTATTATTAATAAATTAGTTTAATCCATCTCCTTTATCACATGAGGATAGTGAAGCTCAATTTCATTTTTATTTGATTATTTTAATTATGTATTTTTGAGTTTTTTTTAATATTCCTACAAAAGCAATTCAAGGAGCACCATTTATTTTTAAACAAAACTTAGTTGAGTTTGTAAAAAGCCAAAAAAAATCACATATTAAATATCTTACATGTTTCTCCATTTCCCACCTTTCCTTGTTGCATAAGAAAACTATGAAAATCATTACCTGCATGGTACGTGTGACTGTAGGTTCGACTATAATCCAAAAGTTGAAATGTCAGAAATCCCAGAAGCACAGAGTTCCCAACAGGACTTCAAGCCCAAGTATGCAGGCCAGGGAAGACGGGAGATTCAGATAAGCTTCAACTGCACACTTGAACTTTAGGCTCTTTAGAAGAACACAGATTTGGATTCATTTGAGATTTTCTTTTTGTAAGTCAGTAGATAATAGATCTGAAGGAACCTTTTAAAATCCCTTTGAATTTCTCCTTTGCATAAAACAACTTTAGGAAAAATGAAAGCTGAAGGTCCAAGGTCACCTGAAATATGATCTGTGGTTCCCTGCTCACTCTGGTGGGTTGATGCCACCTTATGGAGCAAGAGGTTCACTACAATGCATGTTGCAATAGCCACTAAGACCTAAGTTCCAGAAGTGCTCACAACTTAAATTTAGTCAATAGAAAACCATTATACTGCATACCTAAAAGGAATGGGATTAAATACTAAATTCTATTATAATACTTTTTTAAGAGTTAAAGCTCTTGGTTTTATATTGCGTATTAATCAGATATAAGATTCACTTTCCATTGGCAGTGTAATAGAGTTGTGTTTAAAGCATATGTGCAGTCCTATTTCAAACATTCAGAAAAGATTAACTCTTATATTGTGTCTTCTTGTGTCTCCTTTCATTTTACCCTCCTTTCTTTGTTTCAAGTTATATGTATGTAGACTGATAAGTTACTCAAAAGTGGCTAGATGTAAACTCACCTATCTAAATTTAAAAATATAGTAATTGTGCTAATATTAAGACTAAGTAGAAAGATTAAGCCAGGAGACAGTAACCTTGCAGAATGCTCGTTGTGAGCTTGTGTGAGGATCATGAACACAGGGTAGGAACTTCTACTAAATCATTTTAGGAAATAAATAAAGAAGAACAAGGAAAATATCTGTAGCTTTTAGTAAAAGAAAAAAAATGCTTTCAAAAAGTATGAAGCAATCAAGATGTGCGGGTCCCAGTGTCTGAATAGAAAAGGGAAGCTTAATGCAGAGAGACGCTGGGTCCCAACGCAGGCTTCAGAACATTGGATATAGGGTCTAGATAAGAGGTTACTTACAAGTGACTTCAGTGTTAATTTTAACACGTAATAGAATATTAAAAAAACCCAGTTTCTTGGACATATTAATTAGTTGTAGGTTATTGAGCGCTCTAAAACCTGGAATTCTTCATTGATCTAAACTCTATGCTCAATGATTCTGAGACCTCTCTGATCAATCAGAATCACTTGGGCCTCTTTTATATGATGCTTTTCTGACCAATCCTATTACAAACTCTGAGCAGTAACTCTATTGGTGGAATTTGCCTAGATCCCTAGTCCCAGCGATTTGGATATATGTGATAAAATGAATTGTTATCACTGACCTTTGTCAGCTGAAAGCATTTCATGGCATTTCTTGACCATATTCCTGTGAATGGCTTTCTTAGTCCTGCTCTACTTATTAAAAGCACTTGTTAAAAAATATTCAGAGGAAACACCTGTGAGTCTGTTGTACTCAAAGTTGAGGCTCTCAGGAATAATTTACTTGTAGATACACATTCACGTTAATATCATTCTTCTATCTTCATTCTCAGTAGCTTCAAAGGGAGTGCAGCATGAATTGCCAGCAATATCCTCAATAACAGGTGAGCCATGCAGAATAGTACTGAGAATTGGGTGCTTTTTCTTTCCCCACTCTTGTGAGGCTATAGATGAATTCACCATTTTCTGTCTACTGTCAACAGGGTTTGAGGTTCAGATGAATATGATCTTTCTCAGTTCTTCCTATCATAGGATTCTGGTTAGCCTTTTCCATATTATTTTTCTTGGTCTTGCCATCCACATCCTTATCTTTAATCGCTACAATCTGAGAAGCTAACTTAACCTTCTTCATTACCATATCTCTTGCTATCTGAACATCATATTTCATTTTAGTCTCCTTTCTTCTCCAAATGAACGTTCACTATGAGCATTACTCTGTCCTTTCAGAGTACCCATTCTAGCGTTATTTTTCTATGTGTGGGGTTGCGGAGGGGGTCGGTGATAGCATTATTTTGGTTTCTTAGTCAATGTGCTCACCATTATCAACTCAGATGATGAAGGGATCTTCAGGAAAGGACTCTCAGGCTAAATTCTCATCACAAAGAGAATAGTGGTTGTAAGCTGTCAGCACAAAAATAATTTGAAAAGACATCAGTACAAAATTATCTAATCTTAACTACGTATGCCTTTGTTTGCAGACAAAATCTTTGAAGCCAGTTGCTGCAGCAGACCTCAAAGTACCAATTATTCTTGCCACTGCTTATGTATACTCGGGCCAGTAGCGATGATGTCTACAATGTCTACCCATTGTCCAACTTAGAATGTATATTATTTTTCTTAGTGGCTCCTTAACAAGGCATTGAAAACCATCTCCTTTAGGAGAATTTAGTTTGGGTATAAAATGTGAATACTAACAGATAGCAGTGGGCGATCTTGCTGGAATATAAAGGCTCTTGTTTCCTTCCCCTGTGCATGCCCCATAGGAGAGTGTGGATGCTGCTGGAGAGTTGCAGAGAAAATCAAGTGGGAGAGGAATGAGGAAAGGGTGCAAGGTTCTCACAAAAGGACTGATAGTTGAGATCAGAGGTTGGCAAATTTTCTCTTTAACTAGCCAGACGGTAAATATTTTAGGTTCCCAGAGCCATATGGTCTCTGCGTAACTACTTAAGTCTGCTGTTGTCACATGGAAACACCCACAGACAATATGTAAACACTGTGTGTTCCAATAAACTTTACCAAATCAGGCAGCAAGCCAGAATTGGCCTACAAGCCATGGTTTGCCAACCCCTGCATTAGATAATAATTAATAGTGATGAAATTATGTTATGGAAAAAGAACAAAAGTCATGGGTTCCAGAATCGTCTCTGACACTAGCTGTCCAGGGAAAACGTCTTTCCTAATTAGAAAAATTTTCATATCTGTAAAATGAGAGGGTTAAACTTACCTTTTCTAAAGTTACTCTATGCTCTAAAATTATATGAGTTTATACTGTGCTCATTTATCTTTAAGAAAAAGTTGATTGTGCTATTTTTATAAAGACTAAATAAAAATCATTCAGAAAATCATGCTAATCATTTAAATTTTTTGAAATGGTTAATTTTTCTGGTTGGAAGAAAGGAAGGAAGCTCTTATTTCAAATATATGGACTGTTCTTACTTTTTATTCTGTGTAATTCTTTAGAATTGGTCATGGCTCCCTTAAGTAATCCCAACAGACAGTAGGACCCATAAAGCCCTAGGGAATACAGGACAGATATAGTTAAAAATTTTTTTTTCCCTGACTGAATCCTATCTAATTTAGGAAAGAACAGCCATTATCTGCTTATACCAAACCAGTCCTTTTGTTTCAACCCTCACTACTGACTTATCATTTCTGGGTCCCATTCCATGCATTTATTGACTCAAAATGACCTTTTTTTCTGAACTTATGAGAATTATAGTATGTGTGTTTCTATCATTCCCAATCTTCATATCTCTGTAGGTACTTCATGGCATGTTTGTGTCAACTTCTTTGTAAATAAAAAACATAATAGTTCAAAAATGGTACAGAAACAAATGTGACCCTGCTCTGTCTTGTCCACCAGATCCAGCCTTGAAACCTCATTTACATGTTAACCTGACCCACAGAATGATCTGACCTCTCTGGTGGGTTTCACCATTCCCTTAACCCAATCTTCAGCTTGAGTTTCACAAAACCAGAGCTATGTGTTTATTAATCCTATACTCAAATGTTGATAACCACAGTATCATGAGACAAAGACCTACCTGTTCAATAAAATGTAATACATACTTGTTTATTGTTAATTTTGTCAGGCATTAATTCTTTCTAGCTTCAAACCATCTCCTGGGGGTACTGAGAACTCTCACCAGTACTTGTGTTACATGAGTGCAGTTAGTTATACTTGGTGGCATTCAATCTAGATAGTCTTCACAGAGGAACTACATTGTGATTGAAGGATAAGTGATGCATCACTCAACAATCAGAGAAATAATGTTGGTTAAGATAGATGGAATAGATTAAGCCACAGTGAGAAGGGATTAATGAGAATTGGGGGAAAAACAGCAAGCTCAGCATGTAAGGTATTGAGAAATATGACCTGAGGTCAAGATGAAAATGCAGGTTGAAAATGAATTATAAAACTCTTGAATGTTGTATTAAGCAATTTGGATATTTTTATCCCCAAGGAAAAAACAAAACACTGAACACTTTTGAGAAGAGGAATAATCAGATTTAGAAAGTCAGCTTGGATGACATGGTTGAAAATGTGTTAGATGAGGAAAAAATCTGGAAGCAAAAAGGCTGGTTAGGAAGGTAACAGACTATGTCCCACAAAGAGGTATTGAATTTAATCAGGGGTGGTGAAAATGACAGAAGGCAAAGCTGAGACTTCCAATGTAGGAAGTGTGTGGATAACACCTGATGTTTCTGTTGTTTCTATATGGTGCTACTGAATACACCCTGCTCACAGAGATGGCTCTTTTTAAAAATGTTTTCACTATTCATTTATTGTTCAAATTGATGGCTAATAAGAACTGCATTAGGTTTACCATACTGATCTTAGAGCTTAGCCTCTATTGTCACCTTCTTTAATCATTTTCTAGCTTCTTTAACCTGATCCATTTTATTCTCAAGTGTTTTACTTTATTTTGAGACATTCTGTAGTCAATTATATTCCTTCCTACTTCATAGATCACATGCTCATGTGTTACAGATTCTCATGGTAGGGGATTTTAAACACGCTCTGGGAGTTACCAGCAGTTGCTTTTGATCTTTGAAAGAATAGCTTCTATGGAATAATGGCTGTCCAAACGGTAGTTTACCAATAAGGAAATATGAGAAGTTAAGGCCAGTAAGATAAAATACTTAATTGTGACAATAAGGAGAACAATAAGGTGGTATCTTGTTAGAAAGAATCAAAGAAAATACTTTGCCCTTCTTATTTAAGGGAGCTATGATGTTTATATTTTTAGTTTTTTGTTTTATTGTTTTTGCTTTTTTTGTTTATTTGTATGAGAAGAGAAACCAATAGAGAAAGAGAATAAATATTAATACGTAAAGTAACACCAAGAGATTGTCTTTTTAAAATGTGTATCAATAAATATTAATAAATAATTATAAAGAAGCCTCAATAAATAATGCATAATAAATTAAGAAGTATCAATAAACAAATAAATGTTTAAATATGGCCCAATATAAATAATTATATTCTACTATAAAAAAATATTATGGTGTCTAATTTAGTGGTTAGCATTTAGCAGATGCTCAATATGGATATGATGAATGAATTACATCAATAAAGAAACGATTTCCTTTCCTTAAAACAACCCTTGAGAGCATCCAGTGATCATAGTTAACCTTTTAAGAACAACCATTGTACTTTTTTTTTAATGTTTATTTACTTTGAGAGAGATAGAGAGTGCAGTGAGAGAGGGGGAAGGTTAGGGAGAGAAGGAGAGAGAGTATCCCAAGCAGGCTGTCAGCTCAGAGCCTGACGGGAGGCTTGATCTCACACACTGCGAGATCATAACCTGAGTCAAAACCAAGAGTTGGACACTTAACTGACTGATCCACTCACGAGCCCCAAGAACCACCATTGTACTTGTATTCTTATTTCAATCAGTTGGGTATACTTGCTTTTTATCTTCTTACATTTTTTCCTAAAACATCAGGAGATGCAACTTAATAAGTTCTAAAATCTTGCACTTCTTTATTTTTTTATTATAATTCCAGTATAATTAACATACAGTGCTATATTAGTTTCATGTATGCAATATAGCGATTCAAAAATTCTATACATTACTCAGTGCTCATTAGGATAAGTGTACTCCGAATCCTCTGCACCTATTTCACCCATCCTGCACCAACCTCCCTTCCGGTAACCAACAGTTTGTTCTCTATAGCTAAGAGTCTGTTTCTTAGTTTGTTTTTCTCTCTCTTTTTTCCCTTTGCTCATTTGTTTTCTTTCTTAAATTCCACATATGAGTGAAAACGTATGGTATTTGTCTTTCAGACTGACTTGTTTTCCCTGGCATAATACTGTCTAGTTCCATCCAGGTTGTTGAAAATGGCAAGATTTCATTATTTTTTGTGGCTGAATAATATTTTATTGTATACATACACACTACATCTTCTTTATCCATTTGTATATTGATGGACACTTGGGCTGCTTCTATTGTTTGACTATTGTAAATAATGCTGTAGAAAAATAGGGGTGCATACATCCCTTTGAATTGGTGTTTTTCTATTTTGGGGGTACATACCCAGTGCAATTCCCAGATCATAGGGTAGTTCTGTTTTTTTATTTTTAAAGAAACCTCCACACTGTTTTCCACAGTCTCTGTACCAATATGCATTCCCATCACCAGTGCACCAACAGTGCACAGAGGTTCTTTTTTTTCCATGTCCTCACCAGCACTTGCTATAGTTTGTGGTTTTTTAAATGTTTATTTATTTATTCATTGAGAGAGAGGGAGAGAGAGAGAGAGAGAGAGAGAGAGAGAGAGAGAGAGAGAGAGAGGTGTGCACCAGCAGGGGAGGGGCAGAGAGAGAGGGACAGACAGAATCACAAGCATGTTCTATGCTGTCAGCAGGAAAGCCTGATGCAGGGCTTGATCTCACAAATTGAACCTCCTTGTCCAATAGGGATACAGACATGTAAACAAGGACATTTTAATATCCTGAGGTACGTGGAAAAATAGAATAAACAGAAGTAACATACAGGAGTTGCTGATGATCTCTGTGGCAGTTGGAATCCTCCAAGAAGCAGAGGCTAAGACGGGATCTGGTGTACAAAAAGTTTATTTGGAAACCACTTATGAAAGATACAGATAAAGATAGCAGGAGTAGGTGGAGAGAGCCTTCAGAGCACAATGCAGGTCTGCATTTGTAAAAGGAGTGAAGAAAGTACCAATTGAGTAGGAAGGGCTTTACTGCTGCATAGTTCTAAGGAAGCATTGGCCATGCTGATGAGGAATTCCAAAGCAAGTTTCCCATTTGAGAAATCTCTCACCTGGCAGGATGAGGCTAGCACTAATGTGCTGCCATGCTTCATCATGTTGCAACCCAGGGGAAATAATAGCCTCAGCGTTTATACAATGATGGATCAAAGAACAGGAACTGAGCTGTTGATCAACCATGGCCATAGTAGCGGATTCTCTTTAAAAAGAAATCTGAGTGGCCATTGTAGAGATCTAATTTTCCTTTCTTTCAGGGTTCTCATTGGCTTCTCTTCTTTAAAGAAAGTGTAGAAGGTGAGGTCAGAGAGATGAGCAGACCTCTGTCATTGCAGTTGATCTTGGGAATGAAGCTAATACTCTTCCTTTCCTTTTTCCACAAGCTATTCTAAACTCCCTTCACCCTCTGCTGTCACTCCAGCATGTCCTGATGGATTATTTGGTGGTGTGACACAATCCCTCATCTCTGAAGGGTCTTACACCTTGAAAATCACACATTTCTCAGTGCAAGTTGTTGAATGTGTTCATTTTCTGTTAATTAGGTGAGGCAGTACCTTGAGGCACCCGAGTGGATCCCCGGCTTCCACATGTATTTTTGCCTGGTCTCATTGTGTGAAAACAGGCCTACCTCCTCCTGCTGATAAGGGTCAACCAACCTTGCCAACGTGGTGATTCCATTTTCCCAGATACAAGGAGTCCAAAGTGGCCTAGCAACTGTTCTAACTTACAATTCAATGCTTCTCTTGCTGTGTCACCTGTCTGTGTGCCCTGTTTGAGAATTAGGACTTCTCTCCTTCAGAGCTATAAATTTTGAGGATGGGGAACATCAGGTTCCCTAATGATCTAGGGAGTGATAATTGTAGGACTACTCTTACTTCCATCCAGTTTTAGTCTGTTCAGGCTGTTATAACAAAGTAAAACAGAATGAGTAGCTTGTAAACAGCAGAAATTTATTGCTCACAGTTTGAAGATTAGAAGTCTGAGGTCATAGTGAAACCATATTCCAGTATGTAGACTTGTCATTTTATCCTCACATGGTGGAAAGGACTAGGGATCTCTCTGAATCCCTGTTTTATAAGGCACAAATTTCATTCATCGGGCTCTACCCTCATGACCTAAGCACCTCTCAATGGCCCCATCTCTTCATAACATCACAGTGGAAGTTTAAGATTTCAACTTATGAATTATGGTAGACACAAACATTCAGACCATAGCACATCCTTTGATTCCAAGACCCCCATTTTCTTTTTATAGGGCCACCAAATACATTCAAATATTTATGATTGAGTACATGTCCTACCTCCTGAAGTCTGGCACCCCATCACATTGCTTCCATGATAATGTTTCAGCTGTGCCGTTCCAGTAATCTATGAAACTGACTGCTTCTGGATGGGATGGTTGTGATAAGATCAGCAGACCCCATTATCACAGGTTGCAGGTCACACTTTTATACTTCTTACACGTAAAGTGAGTCCTCTGGTCAGGTATTAGGTAGTGGGATCCCATGTCTGTGAATAAGGCATTCTGTAATGTCCCAAACTGTGTTGCTGGCTAAGGCTCAGTAGGCAGAAAAGGCAAACTTCTACCTTAATAACTATCTATTCCTATCAGAGCAAACCACTGGCATTCTAAGATGGAAGTGGTAAAATCGTAACAGAGGCGTTGGTTTCTCACCTCATGGAAAAGTACCCAGTTGGGGGTTCAGCATTAGCACCTGTTGCAAACAGATTGGACATTCAATCATTTATGCCTTGACTGACTTTGGTGAGTGGGAGTCCATTACATTGAGCCTATGTATGGCCTCTTTATCAGCCACATCATTCATGTGCTCATGATACAAAATCCAGAGTGGCCTAGTATAAATGTTGGCTAAAGTCAACTGGTGACTCATTGTGTCTACTTAGTTGCTCAGTGCTTATTTCCCTGTACTCAGCATCAGCTATCACCCTAACAGTGAATTTGCCCCAATCCCTGCAGTCCTTGATGGGTGATTAAGTCTTATGTTCTAAGATAGTTCCCATAGTTCAACACATTCATTCTTTTCCAATTTTATGTTCTGATCAAGCACCCTAAAAATCCAATCCCAGGAATATTTCTCTGGCTCCTGATGGTACATGCTAAATAATTCTTGTATATACTTTGATGTGTAGTTTCTTTGTTTTCTCATCAGTCCCAGCAGGTCCCAGGCTGGTATATGCTAAAGTTTGATAGTAGCTATTGGCTTAGCAACCAGGAGAGATGCGGCACTTGAGGGAACTTCTTTTGCCTTAGGATGGTTTTTCCTTCCACTAGATTATTTATCAAGTTCCTCACTGGTGAAATCTTCAACAACTGGGCTACCACCTTGTACTAAGAACTATTTGTGCCCTCATATTCCACTCAGTATAGGCCTCCTTGCCATTCCCCAAACCCCATCCTACTGCCTGTTTTCTTGGGCCACTCCTGGCCCTTCCTGTATTTATTTGGGTCCAATGAAAAATGAGTGCTAAGATATAAGAAATTTATGGAGGCAAACATTTGTGAAGAATAAAGAGATGGGAGCTGGAGTAGGCAGAGAGAGTCTTTAGACCATGATGTGCATCTGAAAAAAAAATATGAAAATAGAGAGGGAAATAAGAACTGGGTAAGAATAGCCTTATACTGTGGTATACTTATAAAAAAGTAAAAACCTCAGCCAGAATCCTGAGGTAAAATTTGCCCATTAGAGAGATCCTGCATTGAGTAAGGATGGCCAAAACTGGTACTATGCTTAGTTATTGGCTGGGAGCTACCTGGGGAAACATGGTTTCCGTGAAAATGCAGCAGTGATTCCAAAGGGGCAGCAGCTGACTATCCTTCCATCCAAGTTCACCATATCAGTTTCCCTCATATATCTGAGTGATGTAGTTCTATGGCTGCTGCCTATATGTATATTCAGAAAATACTTCTTATTCAGATAGATATAACAAATTTGAAACATGACTCAGAGTTTTCAAATTGTACAACAAAGGCTATTCTGAGAAAAGTAAATAATATACAAGGACACCTCATAGGGACCATTCACTAAATGCCATGAATTTAGGATCAAAAAAACAAAATTATTATGTTCTATAATATTCATTGTGAATAAATAACATAATTCTCTTATAAAGTTGCTGAGTAAGAAGGGGAATGTTTTAATAGCGACAATATCACAAGGGCACAAAGGCATATAGAAAAATTTAAAACAATCAAAAATCTAAGATATTACTACCAAATAAAAAGATGCTCATAAATGGATTTTCAGGCAAGCTATCTCAAAAATATAATTCTCAAATTATCACTTAAAAAATCCCTTGGGGCACCTGGGTGGCTCCATTGGGTAAACCACTGGCTCTTGATTTCTGCTCAGGTCATGATATCACAGTTTGTGGTTTCATGGGTTTGAGCCCTGCATCGGGTTCCGTGCAGCACAGAGCCTCTTTGGGATTCTCTCTCTCCCTCTCTCTGCCCCTCTCCTGCTTGTGCATGCTCTCACTCTCTTTCAAAATAAGTAAATAAATTTGTAAAAATATAAACAAATGAACAAACAAATAAATAAAAATCCCTATTCATGACCAGTATTACAAGCAGCCTATCAGAGGCACTTCCAGAGTAAAGGGTCCTTTTAATGTTTGGAATACAATGGCACCTTTTATTCTCAAAAGAACAGAGGTTCTGGCATCAGCGACATGTATGGAATCTAGTTATTTGGAAGAATGATGTAAACAAAAACAGCAATGGGATTATTCAATTATTTAGAAACATGCCATGTACAGACAGTAAAACACTATTGACATCGCCAGTAATCAGTTGAGGTCAGAAAGTTCCTTGAAAACGAAATACCAGAGAGAAGATTTCATAACATAATTTTCACAAATTCTTTATGTAGATAAAAGTGGTTAGTTCTACTGACAAAAAAATGCATTCAGATTTCTTTAAAGTGGAATTTTTTCTAGTGCTGCAAGTAACAACATTATAAATTTCAACATCTACTAAAGTACATCTTTATTTTCAAGTGGAGAGCACATTATATACTATGATTTATGAAGTTAAAGATAAAAGAACTGTTCTTTTATGAAAAGGTTTCCAATTTCATAGGAAAATTACTACTATTATAATTTATTTGCTAGAAGTAAGATTGCTGTCACAAGTTATTTGAGCACATTTGCCTTAAAGATGTTGTTGTTATCCTCTGGCATTTATAGAATATAAGATGTTCCTGTAACTAACACTTTTAAGATGTTAGCAGCACCAGCTATTAATTACTTTGCCTATAATGCGTGCATATAATTCAACTTCTGAAGAATGATGGGCCAGGAGAGAATTAATATTTATTGAGAGCTAACTTTAAGTCAGGAGCTGTGCTAAGCTTTTTATGTACAACTTCTTATAAATCTTTAGAGCTGCACGAAATAAGCATTATCCCTATTTTAAAAATAGGGAATCCGTGGCCCAGAGAGCCTGAGTAAGTGGAGCAGGCCACATGTCTACTAAATGGCCAAGCTGGGCTTAAGGCCTCATTCATCATTATGCCACATCCTATGATGCAATTTAGCACCATAACGCAAATATATTGTTACCCCAAAATACTAATTATAAAATACTACATCACCCTTCATAGGTCAAGTATTAATTGATAACCAAATGCTTAAATATATACTAGACGATTCTGGGAGTATAAATAGGAGTATAAATAAATAGGAGTATAAATAGTATACAGCAGTGTCCTTATCTTCATGAACATACTCATCTCGTATATATCAATTCACAGTAGGAAAATTTTCAGAGTTGCTACCAAGAAAACCTTTGGGCATATCCAAATGTGCAAGACTCTGCACACTCTCCAAAAATGGGTTTTACTGATCCTGCCATATGTGGTTATAGCTAAGTTTATGCCTGTAGACATGCACACGTTCCTTGATAATTATATGGAAGCAAGCTGTGCCTCAATTGTTATATCAGCAAAGAAGGCAAAGTCACTAACAGAGAAACCATAATGAATTATTATAGAAAGCTAGATAATATTCTACATTGATGTATTCACATACCTGCCATGTACCTGTCAAAATAATGTTAAAATGCTTTCATGTGCATTATTATATTGAGTGATATAGTACAAATCCTAATATCTTCACTGCAGATTGAAGTAATTTACCATTTCAAGTTTAATCTCTTGTTAATCCTATTCTGCATGACTCCATAGGTCATATTTCTGTAAATAAATAATATAAATGGCACTTTTAATTGCCCAACTATTCAACAGCTCATTTTGTTAAAAAATATAAAGTACAAGAAAGACCAAAACATGAAAGACATGTGATTTAATTTATTTTTGACAAAAATCAATGGAAAAATATGTGTCTTAAGTATGGTATATTTATTTTATGCATGATGAAAATAATAGTTTCATATATACAAAATTGTATACCAATGAAGACTCCATCATCCTTCATCAGAACATTCAGCACAGTTTGATTTTAGTATCCCTCTCTCTCTTCTTCTGGGACACTGTTTCCTATTTTTTTTTTAATTTACATCCAAATTAGTTAGTATATAGTGAAACAATTTCAGGAGTAGATTCCTTAATGCCCCTTACCACTGGTTCCTTTTATTAGCATCTTCAATCTCTATAGTTTCTACTTCTGTGGGTCAACATCATAAAGATTAGTTTAGTCCCTTAACAAGGACTTTCTTTCAAATGAAGAACGTAGGGGCACCTGGGTAGCTCAGTCAGTTGAGTGTCTGACTGCGACTCAGGTCATGGTCTCACAGTTAGTGAGTTCAAGCCCCGTGTCAGGCTCTGTGATGATGGCTCAGAAACTGGAGCCTGCTTCAGATTCTGTGTCTCCCTCTATGCCCATCCCCCATTCACATTCTGTCTCTCAAAAATAAGTAAACATTAAAAATAAATAAATAAATAAACAAATAAATAAATAAAATTTAGAACATACTAAAAGAATAAACACCTGATAGCAGAATTTCTCACCTTGGAGGACACAGATGTGCATATTGGCATCTGTCTTTGTCCTTTAAATTATATAGTTTATCTCTTAATATGCCTTTATATAAGGAGTTAAATACTACTATCTCCAGCTGGTTATTTATGATCTTTGTAAGTTACATTGTGACAATTCTTAAAATCAGTACATTTCATCTGTCAAATTTATATTAGATTTTCTTACAGTTAACCAAGAATACCTTTTTCCTGTACATCTTATGCTCAAGTTACCAAATTTTTCCCATGAAAAAGTAAACAAAAGGCAAACAACTTTTATATCCAGCTCATGCCTACCACACCCTCTTGCATAAGCTTTGATCCTTTGATTAACAAAACAGATTATTTATGAAGACAAGACAGTTTTGGGATCTCATTTACTGGACTTAACTATTGATCATTTTGTTCTTTTTAAACATCACATCTCCTCTTCTAAACTTTTCCTCCAAATATATTGTATTCTCCAATTGTATTGTGTCATATTTCTTTTCCTTTCATGGATCTTTCGTCTCTATTTCCGTTTAACCAATGCCTTGCTGGAAACAATTTATACCAGTTCAGAAGAGTTGTTTTAAAACTTTCCAAAATTTTGCAAGCCAGATGTTAAACGTAGTCATTATTAAAGGTTAATTTATATATACTTATAATTAAATAAATTATATTTGTGTAGTAAAGAATTTACTTGTTCAAAAAGGTATCTGGTCTTTGCTCTTGGCTTCTGGAAGGTAACTATGCCCTTGGAATGTCACGCCTGGTAGGAGTGTCTTTGTTTGCCTTGGGGCAATGTGATTTAAAGTGGGGGCTCTGAGTCACAGCAATGTGATTTTACTTGTATGTTCTGAGTCATGCCAACAATGTGATGTACAGTGGGGGCTTTGGATCACCCAGGTTGACCTCCCGGGGCCTGAAAACTAAGATCACTCCCTTCTGCAGTCAGCCGTTTCTACTAGATAGAACTCCTATAAAGACTTTGGATATCAAGGCTGAGTAGAACTTTCTTGTTTGACACTCTCCTTATGTGCTGTCATACACCAATGCTGAGAGAAGAAGGCTGTCCTGACTCCATGAGAAGAGGACAACTGAAAGGTCCACATATGTTATTCTTCTAGAGGCTGTCTTATGCACTTCTTCCCTTAGCTGACTTAATCTGCATCTGCTTCCTGTAACAAACATAACTGTGGGTAAAGCAGCTTTTAGTGAGTTCTCTCTTTCTTGAAAATAATTGAACCTCCCAAATTTACAATTAGCATCAGAAATAAAGGTGGTCTTTTGTGAATTCTTCCCTCTAACTTCTCAGTTAGATGTTTCAGCATTAAAAACAAATGTAATAAGTACTCACAATTTATCACTTCCTAATAATTTTACTGCATTTTTCTCTGTGGGTTATTTACATGCACTTTATCTGTACGTTTAAAATGTGCTACTGCATATCTTCTCCAAGCTCTATACTAAGTGTAAGTATGTGGGGAACTTGAAATTGGCCACGATGGGAGTATTTAAACCACGGAAATAAGCAACCCCCGTAAATTAAGTCTTGATCATTTGCTTTGTTTATTTTCTAGACTTACAAAAGCATTGGATAAAATGTTAATACTAAATTTAAAAGTGTGTATGGAGAGGGACGCCTGAGTGGCTCAGTCGGTTAAGCGTCAGACTTCCGCTCAGGTCATGATCTCTCGTAGTTTGTGAGTTCGAGCCCCGCGTTGGGCTCTGTGCTGACAGCTCAGAGCCTGGACCCTGGTTCAGGTTCTGTGTCTCCTTCTCTCTCTGCCCCTCCCCTACTTGTGCTCTGTCTCTCTCTATCAAAAACAAATAAAATATTTTTTAAAAAGTGTATATGGAGAGCCATCACATTGCGAATAGCACAAAAAATGAGAAAACATTTTTACTATATTCAAAAATTACTTTCTAATTCATCAAAGAATTTTCACGTTATGGACACAAGTGAAGTTGTAAGATATGTCTCCATTGTTCTACTTTCAACTTACCAATTCAGGAGACTATCAACCAGCATTCATGTAGGAACTGTAACCATTCATCAGTTGCTATCATGGATTAGCCATGGATACAAAGAGTTCAGCCAAAATCAATAAGAGCTTCCGTGAAAATTGAGAGACTATAAATAATTTCCAGTAATGAGTTTTGTATATCATATTATTATTTGAGAACTTTGCTACACATTCTTATTAGTAAAATTTAGAGTAATCTTTATACTTATAGACAAGCTTTTTTTTTAATTTATTAAAGAGAGTCTGCTAAACATTTCCCAGTACATTAATGAGTTTAACCATTGCAATTCTCTAGAGTTCCCGTTTGTACCCATTTCTTTTCTCTTTGTATTCACTTTCTATTGGTAGTCTAATGGCTTTTACTAAGATTATCCTGTTGACCATTCCAAAAATTGGAATATCCAATTCTGGTTTCTTCTCTGAACTTTGGCACTTACATGACTCTCCACATTATTGTTACACAAGAACCTCAGTCAAAAGCTCAAAATCTGATCTTACAATTGCTAACTTACTATTGCTAACAACAAAACTGTTTCCCAAAATTGGTCTTCTTCCTACGTTCTCTACCTCAGTTAGTGACAACATCATCAAAAACCAACCATATAGTTTGCATAGTACATAAGACTTTGTTCTAAATGGCTCCAGCCTCATCATCAGTGAGTCCTGCTGTGCTTCATTTTTGTAATTTAAGTTTCACAACAAAAAGCTATTTTTTACTTCTTTTTTTATTCCCCATCCACTAGGTTCTCCAGCAACACTAATAGCTTTACTAAATCAAAATTTCTTGAATATGTGCCTTCCTCCAGCCTTCCTTACTCTATAGATGCTTGGTCTGTGCCTTTGCTTAGTGAAAGAAATCTCTCATTTATAACCAGTTTCTACAAAGCTTCAGTGACCTACCTAGAGCAACTGAATAACATTTGATCCTATCACTTACCTTCTCATGAATTCTTCAATGTCTCTTCATTCCCCATACTCTCTGAGAAGATGTAGTTCCTTATAATATACAAGATCTTGCCTGATATGGATTGAACTTTATCACTCAGTGCAGACTGATTCATATTTTATGCTCCAGCCGTGCTAAATTGTTTCTAGTTCCTCCATAAATAATTCTGTCAGTACTATATTTCACGCGGCTGCTTCTTCTTCCTTCCATCCTCTTCTAATTTAACCTTCAAATTTTTCATGAAAGATCCTCTTCCTCCAGAATTGTTTGGGAGATCCCCATACAGATAACCTTTGTTTCCATGGACGCTTGTACCCACCATTGTAGTGAATACCTGTGTACTTACACATTAAATTGTCATTATACCATTATGTCATTATCATTGTCACTATTGAATTTATGCCAAATGTATCCCTGTCCATAACTTCAATTTTTGAAGGTAAGAGTCTGAGTCCCTAAAGCTTATCCTAATCACTGGTTCAAAATACGTGTTTAGTACCCTTTGCTAACTAAAGTGTTGAAAGCATACTATTTTCTACTTCTCTTAAAACTATTATTGCTTGTTTTATATTGTTGTTTTTTTAGTTAATATGCCCATTTATTTGGGGGCCTACATTAACACATGGACTAATGCAGTTTTTTTTTCCTTGTGTGTTTTACAACATAATCCCTCATTTCCACTTTCCTTTCTCTTGCTAGCTTTTGTTTAGAATACACGATGCCTGCCATTTTGTAGTGATGAGCTGAAAAAAAACTGTTATTAAATATGTTTGTGATTGTTTCCTTTTTTAAATGTCACATTTTAAAAAATATCAGAAAAGTTATATATTTAAGAGATTAAGGCATATTAATATATCACATAAAATTGTCAGCACACTGAAAAACTGTAGAGTCCTTGAAGAATAATTGATATCTCATATATCAAAATAAAATATTCATGTGTCTTAATCAGGGACTTAACATATTCAGGTAAAACCTTATAAATCATAAGGGTGCCTGGATGGCTCAGTTGGTTAAGTTACCAACTTTAGCTCAGTCATGATCTTGCCATTGGTGGGTTTGAGCCCCGCATCGGGCTCTGTGCTGACAGCTCAGATCCTGGAGCCTGCTTCAGATTCTGTGTCTCCCACTCTCTGACCCTCTCCCACTCATGTTCCATCTCTCTCTCTCAAAAATAAAACATTAAAAACAATTTAAGCCTTACAAATCACACTAAAACTTAAGTCCAGTAAACTTGAATTATTCCAATATTTTAAGTCATGGACAATCTTAGATACTCTGCCTAAGAAGATTTGGTCTTAAAACACACACACACACACACACACACACACACACACCCCTGTGATTTTTTTTTTTTTAGTTGCAAATCACTCACATAATTTCCTCTGATACTTCTCTTCCACATTCCTAGAATATTTACTGTTGAATACTCCAGATTGCTGGGGGAGGGTGGGGGGGAAACCTCACTGAGGTACAGTTTCCAAAGATAATATTTGAAATAAAATTAGCTTCAATCTTAGATGCCTGGGACCTTAAACCTACTTCTTCATACTAAAGTTTGGTGGGCACATCAGACCACATGGTTAAGCCTTCACTACTCAATAAACTTGCATAGCCATGCAAGCATTTTCTACAAAAGTTCACAAGTAATCATAATAATAAAAACATCATGATTTTAATGGCTAAGAATTTGAAAGAGTGGGGTGCCTGGGTGGCTCAGTAGGTTTACTATCCAACTCTTAATTTCGGCTCAGGCCATAATCTCACAGGTTGTGAGATTGGCCCTGCATTGGGTTATATGCACTGACAGTGCAGAACCTGCTTAGGATTCTCTGTCTCCCTCTCTCTCTCTCTCTGCCCCTCCCCTACTCTTTCTCTCAAAATAAATAAATAAACTTTAAAAAAAAAGAATTTGAAAGAGAAAGAAAATGAGGCAAAAAACATTTAAGAAGAGATAGATAATACAAACATTACCCAGGTAATCAACACAACAAAAGTGAAAAACTTATTGCTAAAATTCAAATATGAATTATCACTGACTTTTAAAAAAAATTAGATGCTCTTGGTCTAAAGTGATTTTAAAGATCATCTAGGATTTAACATAATGAATAATTTTAATTACACTACTGACTCAAAAATTAATTATATGCCTTATAAAAGGCCAGAGGTGTTACCAGCCTTATTTTATTGTTCCAGTTATTTATTGCTGAGAAATAAACCAACCCAAAACCTTAGTGGCATTACATGACTAACTTTATCATCCTCTAGACTTCATAGGTCAGGAATTTAGACAGGGAACAGAAGGGATAGCTTGTTTCTGATCTATAATGAATGGCTGACTGAAAAACTGGGGACAGGAATTATCTGTAGTGGAATCCACCTACGTGTCTGCTGGCTGCTGCTGTCTATTGGCTGGGATCTCATGTGAGGCTGAAGACCAGAACAACTGCATGTGTCCTCTTCCTGCGGTCACGACTTAATCACAGCATAGTGACGGGGCTCCAAGAGCACGCACCTCCGGCTGACCAGGCAGACCTCACATCACCTTCAATGACGTGTTCTTGGTCACTTGCACCGTAGGCACAGGTCCTCACAGACTCCAAGGGAGACAACATAAGCCCCACCTCTCGTGGACAGAGTCTCAACATCCTATTGGGCGAAGAACATATGAGAAAGGAGATTAAGTTGCAACCATCTTGGAGAATGAACTCTGCCTAATTTACTAACAGGGAGAGGGGAAGCAAGCAAGTAGTTTTTGCAGTAGATGCATACAGACAAGATGAACATTAGCTGGATTGTACTTTGCTTAAGACTATTGTTTTTAATCTGAGTTGAAACCAAGGTGAATTTGAGAGATCATTCCAAAGCGAAACACTTGAGTCTATAATAAATGAGAGGGAGTACTGTATAGTGGTGAAGGGCATGGACTGACTTCAGATTGCTGAGTTCTAGTCCTGATGCTAGCACTCACTAGTTGTGTGACCTCAGCTAAATTATCTTCCCTATGCCTCAATTTCTTCTTCTGAGGGGTTATGATAATGGCTGATAACTAATGGGTATCCAATACTTAATTTTGTATAGAATAGTGCCTAAAATGTCATAAGCATTATAATCTAGCAAATTTAAAACCTTACAATAACATCTCTAAATCCAGTCAGCAAACTACCTGAAAAATGCTTGTGTTTATAATACGATGCATGCACTAACTATTTACTTTCTCTGTGGAAATCACTTTCCAGTAGTGCAAACTGGGTATCCTGATTTAGAAAAGGTGTAATCAGGGGCGCCTGGGTGGCGCAGTCGGTTAAGCGTCCGACTTCAGCCAGGTCACGATCTCGCAGTCCGTGAGTTCGAGCCCCGCGTCGGGCTCTGGGCTGATGGCTCAGAGCCTGGAGCCTGTTTCCGATTCTGTGTCTCCCTCTCTCTCTGCCCCTCCCCCGTTCATGCTCTGTCTCTCTCTGTCCCAAAAATAAATAAAAGTTGAAAAAAAATTAAAAAAGAAAAAAGAAAACGTGTAATCAGAAGCCAATTCTACAGAAACCTCTCCAAAGTAGATATACTGTAGCTAATGAGTGAGCTAAAAACACTTCCAGGGATAGAAATAGTTAAACAGAGCACAGTTATGTCTAGTCTGATTCTCTGATAAAGTTCATAAGTATGCATGTGGAAGTTAGAGGGAGATCATCTATTTATTCTCCTCTAAGGTAGTGACAAGAATTCCTCTACTGGTGAATTTGCAATTAAAATATTCTCTATCCCAGGCCCAAATATTCGGCTTTATCTGCTGTCTGCACTCTGTCCATTACATAAACCTTGCAGAAATAAATGACATTCCTTTGTGCCACCATTCCTACCACATAAATTGTCATTTTAAATGGCAAGAGATTAAGAAACCTCTGAATAGTGAGTTTTCTGATATTTCCAGAGTAAATAAATTGCAGTGAGAAAAATTAATTCCTTTATCAAAGGGATGTTATCAATAATCTTGACTAAATGGAGAGCAATGCCATCCATGGAACTACACACAAACATTACATAATATGTTTAGGATTCAAAATCCTACCAACTAATATTTGGCACAAACATTTATTGTCAGAGGAGAAAGGAAGGGATTCATTTCGGTGATATATAAAAATGAAATTAAGGCAGAGTCACAGAAGAGAGAAGTATATTTTTTGAAAAATGTTGATCTTTATGGTCTCAAACATGCAAAGGCAAGCAAAAGAAGAATAGTTTTTAACAAAAATATATGTGTGCTCAAAATACTCATTTCTTTCAGAAATAAATATATATTAGGGATTTACAATGAGGTATTCACACAACACTGAATACAATGGCAAACTAAAACTTATATGACCTCTACCTTCATGGAGCACACAGTTCAGTGAGAAAGGCATTTAATAATCAAATAATCACATAAGTCATTACAGAACTGCAGATCTGGTAAAAATTACAAAGTAAATTGAATAGGAAGATTTGCTCCAATGAGGGATGTTAGGAAACTAGGTAAAATTAACTTGGGAAATTGGATGTGGGAGGCTGGGTTCCTCCAGCAGAGTGTAGAGCAGGCTTCAGACCCCAGGAGTGGAAGGAGTTGGGGGTGATGAGGACCTGGGATTGCCAGGGGACAGTGAGTTACCAGAGTGGGGAAGTGTGGGCCACTTCTTGCTGACAGGCAAGAAGGTGCAAGACTGTGCTGGTAGTTGCTATTTATATAACTTCCTAATGTAACTAAATTTATTTCTTTGATGATGGTGAACTCTACAGTGCAGTATTCCCCTAGAAATTGGATTCATAGTAAGGATTATTTTTTCTTCTCCTTAAAATAGTTGAAATTCTTTAAAGTGTTTTAAGCAAAACAAATTACATGGCAAGGCTTGGATTTTGAAAATTCTCCCTGCCCTTTAAGTATCAAGTAACAAGAGTAGATGCAAGGAAACCAGCAATGAGATTGTTATAATACATGAAGAAGTAAATTAAATTAAATTTTAGACATTTGAGATAGAAAGACATACACCAAGAATTATATTATCTTTCCCTAAGACGTTTTCCTAAAGGTAGTGTTATTTACCTAGGTACCAAAGAAGGCCAAGGTTATAAACTCTGCTCTTGTTCTCAATTTGCAATATCCAGTGGCTTCTTAAAGATCTCTTAAATCACCTATGTTCGTGCCTTCATCTATTCATTACCTGATGTGTTCTTTCTTCTAATTTTGCACCTTCATACAAGAATGAAACTTGGGGAGGCAAGCGGGTTTTGCAAGGCAGAACTTCTCACTAATAGTTCCAGATTTAGGATGAAATAATCAACCCAAAATTGTGTTACTACATCCAAAATAGAAAAATCACTGATGCAGATATGGGAAGTCAATGATGTTCCACGTTAAGAGTGAACAGACATGAGGCAGTTTGGAGCTTTGATAGGAAATAAGTTTATTAGTCAAGAAATTGAAACAGAACTCAGTCTGGCTTATTTACCAAGAGGAATTTTGATATACTAGAAAAAACATAACTAGATGGACCTCAGACATGGCTCTAGTGAGGTTGTAAAATTATGTTTTCAAGAAATGACGTCTCTCCATTTCTTTCCTCTGTTTTCTATTGGCTTTAATATGAGAAGGCTGTCCCCTGCAAAGTATCAAAGATAGCCAAAAGCAAATAATGTCTTGCATTTTATGATTTATTATACTCAGAGAAAAAGAGTATGTTTGTTTCCTGATAGTGCCATGGAAAATTCCTGCGGCGAATTGTTCTTGGCTTGGAATAGATCACACATACATCCTTGAATCAGTTACCATGAGTCGAATTGACCAGACCTGCTAGCCCAACATGAATTGAGAACGAAGGAGTAGTGGATACTCAGAGAAAAGTATTGAGAGTTGTTTTTATTGGCAAAAGGGAATTTAGAAAGGCAAAGCTAGCTTGAGTCCACTACAAAAACAAACAAACAAACAAACAAAAAAAAACATAAATAAATCCATTGATGGCAGAGCAGTAACAGCGTTGCTCCCCCAGTAGAAAGGTAACTAGATCATTTTGTGTTAGATCATGGAAATGAAATGGACAGTTAACTAATGTCCTTCTCTCTACCTAAGTTTCTCTACCTAAGAAATCCTCTTGTAATTTAGAGCTGTATTATAAAACAAAGGTAGATAATATCGCTCCTATATTTAACATACTACAGTGATGTGTAAGTACTCTTTAGACAGAGTCTCAACATGAGCTTAACCCAAAGGGTTGTCTAGCAAAGTGCATTTCGGTTTCACATAAATGTTGTTGTTTTGTTTTGTTTTGTTTTGTTCTCCTCTGCTTGGTTAAACAACCTAAAGATTCATTGCAGTGATAACTATCAATTTCCAACCCAATGTAGTTATATCAAACCTAAGATTTATGGGGGCTTAACAGGAAAAATGTTAGGAAACCTATTAAACGTTACTAAGTCTACTAGCTAAGGAGAGAATTTCTCATGATAATAGCTTTCTCTAAACTCTGATGCTCCTTTTCCTTGGGATATAGCTTTAGGTCTAATTCTAAGCCAAGAGTACACAAGAGAACCTTCTGATCTAGTATTTCAAGGCCTTCACAAACACTCAGACACTCTTTACTTCCTCACCCAAAAATAAAATAGACCCAAGGATATATTTAATGTTATTAGGCTTCCCCCTGTCAAGAATGAGCAGTAATGATTCATGCCAATCATTGTACCGCCCTTCCCCCTTATTAGTAACTAATGAACTTTTTTTTTATCATTACTACTAACAATTCTGTCTTTTAGGAAACTTTCCAAAACCTCATTTATATAAGAAGAATTATGAGTGACCTAAATTTAAACAGAGCTCCTAGGTAGTCTTCTGTAAAAGAACATATGTTTATGCTTATTTTTAGGTTTTATTTTATGCATATTTTTAGGTTTTAACTGCTTTTTAATCTATCTCTTGTACTATACTGTATGTCTTTCAGATCAAAGGCCCATTATTTTATTCCAAGAACCTTACACAATATGAATTTAACACATTTGTTGGATGAATGAATGGATGATAGATGACAGACTGATGATATGGTGGATGCTGTTAGTGCCTTTTTGCCTTCATTTACAAGATATGCCACAGTGCTTCCATTTCACACTGTTGAAAGTGTGGCCCAGGTAACAATTCATAGCTACCCCTTCTTTTTAGAATTTTTGAGTTTTGTTTCCATGTCCTTCAAATCTCAGACATTGGCCAATGATTGACTGATTTGGAATAATTACCTCAAGGTATGACTAACTCTTTGGTGCAGTTTGTGCTACAGAACATCCCTCATGGATCAAACTGAAGGAAGTTTCTTAAGAGAGCCAAACCCATGCCTAGATTTCTCTCTGCCTTAACCTGCTTTCCTTACGTTCCTTTTTCTGAGAGAAATTGCAGAAGAAATTATTTGTATAAGAATTCCTCATGTCTGATTCTACTTCTAGAGACCCTATCCTTAGATAGATGAATAGATGAATGAATGAATGAATGAATGAGTGAGTGAATGAATGAATAGGGGGTGATTGAATGAAGCAGTACTTTTGGGAGTTTATGTGAGTGTAAAAATCTATTCAGGCCAGGACTACAGGCAGGAATGTATCATGAATACTGAAAGTGCAACTGGAGCTGAAAGATATGTGACAAAGTTTGGGGAACAAAGAAATGAAACACAGACATAAAATCATCCTGAGGCTATCCTCGAAGCTTGGGAATCACGTTTAATATAGCCTGGACCCAAATAATAGCCGTAATTCAAAAACACACAGCTAAGTAGATCAGAGTTGGACAACATTGCCACAATACATGAGGATAGAATAGGACACAGAAGCCAGTGGAATCCAGGTAGATGGCTTAGGTACTAGGCTCAGAAATCTTGGAAATAGCCCATCCAGATTTAAATACAGTTTAAATTATTTTTTCTGAGAGCAAGAAGCAATCTCAGCATGCATGATGCAACACTGCACCTTTTATATATGTGAACATCATACACCCTTTCAGTATCACAACATTGATCTGTAAATTCCCATATAACCAATGAAATGATTGTTCAACAGACCGTCTAGCCCAAAAAAAGGATTTGTGTTATGAAATGAAAGGTAGACCTAATAATATTTCGGAAATATAAATGTCAAGAGAGGGTAGTCCTAAAAGGTTATTTCATATACCTGGGTACTCTTTCCCCTGTAAAGAAAGATAATTCTCATCGTCTTTTGGATAAATTTCAGTAAGCTTTGATACTGCAGAAGGATATGAGAACTAAGAAATACTGAACCACAGAAGAAAGCCCAATGGTCCAATGGCAGAAATACAATTCTAGTGGGAAATGTCACTCAGCGTGCAGTAGGTCAGATTTTTCCAACACAAACTGATGAGATGCAGATCTGAATGCAGGAATTTGGAGGGATGTGTTCTCAGGAATACTTCGTATAGAAGAGAGAAGAAACAGAATTGAGCAGATGGAGAAATTGAACTGCTGATACAATTTAGCCGTAAGTCTCATGCAATCCCATGGGTAATCTGAAACAGTAAGTGCTCTCAATGGAAATGTAACAAATAGAGAAAAGAGGTGGGAACTGCATACCCCAGTGTGGACCTATCATTGTATGTGGGCCACTCCTGGAGAAGATGTATGACCTTGGCTGAGGCTGTTCCCAACTGAAGAAAGGGATTCAGCTATAATGCTGTGGATGTCTACATTCTAGTAGAAGGAGGATCTGGGCAGCACCCAACAATTTCCACTACATCTGATTGTGTGTGTGTGTGTGTGTGTGTGTGTGTGTGAAGTGCCTCTGTATTCCAGTGTCCTACCCTTCCCTGTTAAAAAGACAGATATATCTTTTTCTATGTGCCTGCTTCTGCAACACACGTACACACGACCAAAACCTTCTGAAGGGAATAAAATCCAAGCAGTCTTTGTACAATAATGGTGTTGTTATTCTCACAGTTTTATCCCATAGGGACATTTACAACCTCCCTTAGTAAAATTCTAACTATAACTGAAGCAGCAGAGGAACATGTTTTCTACCAGATTGGTGTAATCCTTTTTCATCAGAAGCTATTAAGATTTGCCTAACTCAGTCTTGCATTTTGAACCTTGTTTGACTTTCAGCTAGAAATATCACACAATTTCAGAAGCAATCTCCATAAAGAATCAAAATAACGTCTTGTGGCAAGCTAGCAGGTTCATGCAAAATCCCAGTTTTATACAGGGTCAAGAATAAATAAACTAAATTCCTCTTATTAAGGTTTTTGTGCAGAATGAATATGTTAAAATTATATAAAAACTTTCCCTACTAACTAGAGATTGAAAACCCCCAGGAAATGAATAATTTGATTTGTAAAACTTTAACAAAATACCCTAAGTGTTCACAACCTAACACTAGCTATAACTGAATTTCATTATTTTTACCTGCAATATGTGTCCCTAAAATTTAAACAGCTTACCAAAACTAAGTAACACTTGTGCCATCCACACTGTATAATCTCACTAGAAAATTATTTTCATACACTATTTCCGGGTTTGCACATTCCCTCCTCACAGAAGTTCTGGTACAAAAAACTGAATTTTCTCTGAAGGCCACATTCTCTAAAGACAAATTATAGGTTTGTGGCATTGATTGTAGTGATAGTTTCACAGATGTATATTTACCTCCAAAATCATTAAATTGTGTACATTCAATATGTATAGCTTTTTATATGTCTATCATTCCAATAAAAAAAAAATTAAAGAAAGTATTAAGCCCCATGTAAGCAGAGAGTGTCTGGTTTTTGTTTTGTTTTGTTTTGTTTTGTTTTGTTTTTGCCACTAATTCCTAGCCATCTCCCCAAAACCCTTACCAAGTAGGACATAGGACAGTTTTTATCTGAAGATGTGAGCCCACCTGCAGGATGAGAGTTTAAACACTTTAAAATAAATAAAACTCTCTGAATGGCACATAAAGCGTGAGGCAAGATTATTGGAACATGTTGATAAATATATTGACTATAATAAGTATTCTCAAAATAACAGGAGAAGATATTCATAAGCCAAAACAGAGGCAATAAGTCATTCAATATCCAAGTAAAATATGAGTTATAGACATTACAATGATTGAAAAGAAGAACAGAAGATGTGGTGCAATGTAAGAAAGATTAGTAAGCAGGATGATCATTGTGAACCACTCTCCAAGAGGGCAAAAGAAAAAGATAAAAAGGAATATGATATAAAAATAAAGCTTATGAGATATGTAGAATAGAAGCAGAAAGTAGAGGCCAATTTACAGATAATGTGAGTTACTGAAGAAGAGAAAGAAAATAATTACAGACCCACGTACAAGCTTACATACATACATGTAGGAGGAGATAATATTTGAGAAAATTACAGTAAATTTCAGATAATTAAAACAAGATTAAAGACCTCAGGTTGAAATGACTCATAGAGTGCAACTTATTTAATATAAAGAAAAACTAACATCCACTTATAAACTTAAAATGAGGGGTGCCTGAGTGGCTCAGTCAATTGAGCCTCTGGCTTGATTTTGGCTCAGGTCAGCTGTGCTGACAGCTTCGAGCCTGCTTGGGATTTTCTCTCTCCCTCTCTCTACCCCTCCTCCACTCTCTAAATAAATTAAACATTAAAAAAATAAAATCTTAAAATGAAATGAAAGCTTCCAGAAAAGCTCTTACAGAGTAGTAAGACTCAGACTGGCTAGAATTCTCAATAGCAATACCAGATGTAAAAAAAAAATAAATGAGTTATAATTTTAAAGTGATTGATGGAAAATAACTTTGAACCTAGAATTATATATACAGCTAAATTTAATTTAAGTGGTAGGTATAGGAGAGCCTAGAACATTATCCACTCAAAGACCCACTTTAAGAACAACACTCTTGGAGGAAAAAGAAAATCCAGGAAAATGCTGCCAAAAAAAAAAAAAAAAAGAAAAGTAAAAATTAAGTAACTTTATAAGGCATATTGCTATTTAAATAGTCAAGTAACTACACACACATACACACACGCACGCACGCACAGTATGTTCAGAAAAATACAGAAATAGATTCCTAGACGAAAGAAACAAGGTGAGCGATGGGGAAAATGGAAGAACTGTAAAATCATGCTAAACGGCTATGAGGTTCTTCTGGGGAACATAGGCAGGTGGCAGGATAAGACACAAGATGACAGATATGAAGTGCCTTTTATGTCATGCTACACAATATTGCTTTTCACCTGAAGCCGTGGAAAGATGTAAGTAGAAAAGTATTGGATGTTGTAGATATTTTAAAATGATAATTCTTAGGGCACCTGGGTGGCTCAGTCAGTTAAGCATCTGACTCTTAATTTCGTCTCAGGTCATGATCTTGCAGGTCATTGCTCTCTCTCTCTCAAAATAAGTAAATAAACTTCTAATGAAATAAAATAAAATAAAATAATAAATGATTCAGTAATCAGGATGGGTTTGAGTTTTAGCATAAAAGGCTATAGTGATATTAGAATTAAGCCAATTTATTATGTTATATGATATTGTATCATGTCATTTTTTACATTGTAATATTATTTTATATATTATAGTTACATATATAATGCATATAGTTATATATTATTTTATATAGTATATATTGTAGCTTTGTTGGTAATTGACATGGCCGAAATTAGAGCAAGGACAGTAAAAATGAGTAGGTGAGAGACTAGGAGACCAGTTAGTTTAATAAATTGATGTATACAAAAGGCAAAGCCGGGTTAACATTAGAGAAGGTGTGGCGGTAAATACATCGAGTTCTTACTGTGTACTTTGTGCTTACAATACCTGTGGAACATTCAAATTGACTGTTCAGTAAACTATCAGTTAAGTAAGGCTTATCACAGTGGTGCAGATGTTCATTGTATGTTTGAAAACATTAAGACAGAGTGGATAATTTTACTGAGACTGGTCGGTATGGAATGTGAAGCAGGAGGAGAAGAGGGTTACAGGTGGAGGCGCAGGGAATGTGTGCCTTCAGGATGGAGGCAGAGGTGAGCAGCTGGAGGATGGAACCTTGGGTATCACAACATCTATCCCCACTGAAAAGCAAACTTCGTGAGCTAGGAACTTTATCAGTTTTATTCTCTAGAATCTGGAACAATGCCTGGTACAATAGTTTCTCAATAAATCCATATGTTTGTCTAAGGACAAAATGAATGAAGTCAGAGCCCAATAAGAAATTTTCAGAAATGCAGATTTTATTATAATAGATAAGTGAAAGATGCATTTTTTCCTCTTTCCATTTCAACCCTCTGTAATACACACCTTTATAATGCAGATACATAAGAAATGCATCTTTAATTTTCTCCTTTTCTTTTGATATTAGACAAGTCATTCTGAAAACAAAGGGATATTGAATGTTGAGAAGTGGATTACTTATGGGGACATTCTTAGTTGGAAAGCAAAAGGGAAACTAAAGCCTTCTACCTCACACCAGAGCTCATCAAATACAATTTTGGTTAAAAACCTTCTTTTGCACTAAACTAAGTTATTTGGTTAGTTTTATAATTCTCCCTCCCTGTGCAAATAAGAATATGGCATTTTCCTAAAGGGATGTAAACCACAGTTAAAACAAATCCTCTCTTATGGATTGACCTGGGGCGAATAATACAAAATCCTCTCTTATGGAATGACCTGGGGCTAATAATACGAAAAGGACATTCTAAAGAATGTACTATAAATCTTTAGCCTATATAGAACCAGAAAATGTAAATAAGATTAGATATGCCAAGCAAACTAATAATTAGTCCCTTTTGAATTATTTTAGGACATTTCTTAATCTGCTAATGATAGTAGGAATTGTATACATATATGGTTTTTAAAAATAATAAAACCAATGATATCAGGGCATCAATTTTACTCAGTGGGATGAGAATCTTGGAGTTTTTTTTTTTTTTTACTAAGATTTCAACTACATGAAGTGATAACTGGCTCCCAGGTAAAGAAAATATGAATATTTAACATAGCATAGAAGTGGGCAATGTTTTTGTTCTTGTAAGTATATTAAACCAGTATTTCAAGACTACTATATTGTCTGTATAACTAATACAACATTTAATATTATTTAATGACCTAGCAATGTACTCATCTTAAATAAAGAGCTGTTATAAAAGGTTAATCTTTACCAATATTTTAGAAATTGTTACATGGATTATAACTGGGAGAGAAAGGCACAGCTTGTGTGTATATATATGTGTGTGTGTATATATATATGTGTGTGTATAAATTTATATGTGTGTGTGTGTGTGTGTGTGTGTGTGTATGCATTGAGGTTCTCAGCATTGCTTCAAGACACAACCAGAATGGTATAAATCTACAAAAGAGGTGGTAGGATAAGTTCAAATGAAGCTAACTGCATATGTTAGTAAAACAGGAGCATTTAATCTAAATATCTATGGACAGAACTGATTTCTTCTCCTTTTGTGTACTCTCATATACTGCATTTCTAAAATATCTCATCAGTGTGTTAGACTGGGAGAAGAAATAGATACTGAAAATATGATTGCAATACTTTACTGTCCTTCAGAGAACCTGTGAGAAAGCATGGAGCAAAGTATAATAATTATGCATTTAAAATGATTAAATACTAATCTGCAAACTTCACAAGTGATGAAATGGTGAAATAAATTGCTCGTACTTTAATCCAGACACATTTAGATTAACAGGATGTCTGTAAGACAGTTTGATAAATGCCTTGTTCTTATGCAGTACGGCGCTGCCCAGAATTCAGGAGCCTTTGCCTCTGGCCCCCTGTTTATTAATTGGCTGGCATCTGCACATGTACTAGAACCATGCTTTGAAGTTAACGGAATCTTCTCATTCAGACACACATGAAAATGTGGTTGGATAATTCAGAGTTTTAAAATTCTGTAAGAGTGGTATAGTAAAAGCAATGGTTATGCTGTAGATGTTAATGATAATTTTAAAATGAAAACCAATTTCCCTCTAACTGAAAGATGTGTCCTCTGCATCAGAGGCCGCTATCATATAAATAAGATGGTTGAAACATTAAGTCAGCTTTTCATTAAGTTGTATTTATTTTTTCTAAGTCAAAATATTGTATAAAATTTAGGTATTTCATATATTTTTAAATTTTTTTAATGTTTATTTATTTTTGAGACAGAGAGAGACAGAGCATGAACGGGGGAGGGTCAGAGAGAGAGAGGGAGACACAGAATCTGAAACAGGCCCCAGGCTCTGAGCTGTCAGCACAGAGCCCGACGCGGGGCTTGAACTCACGAACCACGAGATCATGACCTGAGCCAAAGTCAGACGCTTAACCGACTGAGCCACCCAGGCGCCCCTAGGTATTTCATATTTTAAGCAACATTCTGCTCTACATATCTTATCACTTAACATAGGATGAAAGATTTATATGTAATATAATAATATTTTCTTAACATTTCCTTTTTCAAGGTGACAAAAACTCTGCATTTCCATAAATTATTCTAAGACGCATAAACACCTTCAGTTTTTGTGCACTGTGGACAAATAATTAATAAATAATCTTAAATTATCAGAGGTTACCTGTGACAAAGTAAGGAAGACAATCTCCTTGGTTCAGAGGCCTAGTATATAGCCCTATTCCACAACCGCTTCATGGCAGTCAGTAAATAGACATTAAATCTTGTTCTATTTCATTTTCCATATCCATAAAACAGAGATCCCTGTACATTGCATGTAATGATTAACCCCATTACTTTATTTATTGTGTTTGTTTATTAGTTTCCACCAAAGTGGAGCAAAATATTGTTTTTAAACAAAGAGCTCTATATTTATTGTCTAGCTGAAAAGCATAATAATTCTCTCTTCAAAGAAAAAGAGAAAATTTCTCCTGAAATGACACAAGGAGATTGTAAGGAATAAGAAGCTACTTTAAGTGCTCTTTTTTCCCTAAGTGGAACAGGACCTGCTTCTCATCCTCACTTCTCACATCCCCGCAAGGAGAGATATGAATGTTCTCTCCTCCGTTTTCCAGAAGAACCTTATCCTAAGGAATAAGATACAACTTATAAGTAAAATATCCCTTGCCTAACTTTTGTAAAACAATCTACCTGAGGTTTTTAGAAATCTTCTCAAAATTACCTAAGTGGCATATCAGAACTAGTGGCAAAAAGATTCAAGCATTGTCTGTCACCTGAATGGATTGGCGATGAAGGGGTCATACTGGTAGTCTTGGATCTTTTATATTAATGGTTGTCATTGAAGCTCATTAAAATTGTTATTTTTTTAATTACCATAATTGATCATTTATCAATAATTATGATTTTGTAAACTTAATTTCTCTAAAATAATATAAGAAAATGAGATAATTACTCCAGAAAAGAAGACAGGTAGTCAATTTTCCAAATGTTGTTGATACTAAAAGAATGATTTTCATTTGCATTAATTCTTTTTGCCAGTATTTTATCCTTGACCTCTCTTCTACACATCAGCTACTGTGGGACAAATTGGGCTGAGCAGAAGCAATTATCAGACATATGACCTCTGCATATCATGGTATTTTATGAATGTACTTGTTCCTTGGGAAAGGAAATATACTCTGAACAAGGCCAAAAGTAAGGCTTTTGGGCATTTTCAGAATTGTGTATCTTCTGCTCTTACTACCTACAAGGCTGTGGGTTTTGCTTTATTTTACTACTCTGCCCTCTCTTGTTTCTATTCCCACCCTTATCTCTCTGACTTTGTCTGATATCTGCAGTCCTTATTCTCTCAGGCTCCAGTCATGCATCCTTATTATTCAGCCTATAAGGATAAGCTAGGGTAGCTCGCCTCAGGCCTTTGAACTTTGAATGATATGTCCAGAAAGCTCTTTGCCTCTTACCATATTTCAGCAGCTAATTAACTCATTTTCAGGTCAGCTCAAATGTCACTTTGTCAAAGAAGTTACTCTGACAATACTATATAAACCATAACTTCCCAACCTACCACTCCTGAGCCCCTTTATCCTACTCTACGTTTCCCCCCATAGACCTCAGCACATCCTAGCTTACAGGAAATTTACTTTTGATTGTATTCATTGTTTATTATTTGTTGGATAAGGCTAGATTAGCTATTTAATATATCTACCTAATGTGTTCCAAGTTTCCAGGAAAGGGCCTGGCACATAATGAAAGCTCAAAAATACTTATTGAGTGAATTAATTAAATTGTAGACAGTTACCTAAACTATGTAGTTAAACTCAAAACTACGGTATGAGTACATCTTAAAATAAGTCACAAAATGCCAAAATGTTTAGAAAGTTTCAATCAAATGTGATTGCAATTACCACTTGTCCCACTTGCTCATTTTGCAAACGAAGCATCCGACCTTGTGAGGTTAACTGATTACTGAGAATTACCAAGCATCTGACTTTTAGTCTGGGTATTCAGAAAGCCTCCAGTTTTCTGAAATACATGACCCAAATCACAGTCATGTGTATTCAATTGTCTGAAATGGAACAACCTAGCTTATCATAGCAGAATTTAACACATCTCTATCTAAATTGTTCTTACATACCTTATTTCTTTAGCCTTGAGTCCTGGAGTCCCTTTAAGTTTTGTTTTGTTGCTTTTTTTTTAACCTCATATTTTACATCCAGTAAAAACCAAGGCTGTTCTCCCTTGGATCCACGGCCACTGAGAGATCTATTTATCATATGTGTGTACCCCAAATACACCTCTTGGCTGAGTAGCAAAATTATATCCATTGAAGGTGTTTATATTAATTAAGGTTCTTTCAAGCATAAACAATAGAAACTGACATTTACCTAGTTGAAGTAAAACTAACAGGGTGTTACAATGGACTCTGAACAGAGTTTTGGCAGGATATACAAAGGACAGGAATAGCACAGCAGGTGCCACATAGAACTATAGCCTGAGGTGCTAGATGTACAACTGGTTCTTCTGCCTTTAGCTTTATCCTCTATACTAGACTGTATAAAAGGAGGTGGAAGAAACTCTAGAGAGAATTCCTTTGGAGTGAGTTGCCAGAGTGATGTGCAGCTTTCACATTGTAGACGAATGAGAAGGGCTTAAAGGAGACCATTCAGAGATCTACATACAAGTTACCTCCAGGCTGAGGAACACAGCATCCTGTAACTGACTTACACCTGAGAGTCTGAGGCCAGCACTGTGCATGAAGCTGATTTGGGTTGGATGCAGGGGAAAGAGAATTCTATTGAGAGGTGCTGCATTTCCACTGAAGGAATGCAAAGGTGCATGCTTCTGAGAAACCCGATCAGCAGCTGAGGAAGGTTGCCAAACTGGGATTAGTTCAAAAGGGTTTGTTCTAGAGAAACAGGCCAGGAGGGAGAAAGTTTAGGAAACAACGTAGTTTAGCTACTGAAGCTAGAAAGAGCCTTATACTTTTTGCTCTGCTATGGAATTAAATGTTACATAATAGATTTCACTCTTCATAATTTTAAATTCATTTACAAGTAGAATAATGATATACTTTAAAAGATTTTTAAGAAATTTTTGTTTCATATTAAAGCATAATATTACAGCTCTTTTGTGCATAATATAGACATTTAGATTATGAAGACTTTATAATATAATAACAAATTATTATAATTTTAAAAGCTCAAAAAACCCACAAGCAGAATGATGAGAAAAATGAGATGTTTTTGATAACGTATCATTGAATAGAAGAAAATAAGACTCATAAAAATATCCTGTTTTCAGACCGATTTGTGGATATTTGTTATGTGATCATTATTCCTTTACATTTCACAATGTTGTGTTTGATAAGTTGCAGGTATGTTCCCAGGACTTGATGCACATGGATTTTTGCATTTCATCCCAAAAGATAACTTATATCAGATACAATAAAAAAGAAATAAATTGTGCACATTTGCTATCTTCTAATATTTCCATTAAATAATGGAGAAAGCCCAATTGTCCATTTCCCAAATGAAGAATTTGCATTTGTATATCACCAAATGAAAAGCATTTAGGTTATAAACCATGGAGTCAAATCGTGTCATCTCTTTGAAATCAGAGATAAGTTTGTGTCCACAGAACTTCACTATGAAATAAAAGTATTTGTTTCCCTCCTGACCTTGAAGGAATTTGAAACAAAATGAATCTCACAGGTTGAGAACTGAGAAACACCGATATTATCTTCAGTAGAAAATAAAAGATTTATTTTTAATCTTCAGTAGAAAATAAAAAAATTTAATTGATTGCTCACTGTTGGTTCTGAATATTAATCTCACCACATAGTTAACAGTCCTGCTTATTAATTAGAAAAAAATAAATATATGGTTTTCATGTGTGATATTTGTTACACTTTCTTAACACAAACATTTTTTATTCTAGGATTTATTCAGTGACATTTATTGGCAATATTGCTCTCATAAATACAACCTATCAGCCTATTTCTCATCTGTCTTGTCTCATATCTCAATGACTTCTATTTTTTTTATTTTTCTCTTCTACTTTTATTCTTTTATTTTATGGCCAACTTATTTTTTAATTACTAATTTGGAAACTATTTACATTACCAAAGAGTTACAATAATGCAGTGAACTCCCATGTATTCTTCACTTAGATTCACCCATTATTATTACTCTGACTTCTTTGTTCTTTATCCCTGATAAAACTAAATACAAATATAGCAGTAAGTATTAGTGTGGAGGTTTTTTTAAGGAACCATTTGAAAAAACTGTTGCAAACTTCAGGGGTCTTCATTCCTAAATATTGGAGAATCTGTCTCACAGGAATAAAGATATCCTCCTTAAATTTATAGGCAACAACTGGGCTCCTACATAATGAATGCCAATATGGGACAAACATTTATGCCTAGATACAAGCTATGGGGAAAGGTCTTTAACACTATGTTTACACAAAAGTAAACTTCTCAAAAGCACACATTCTGCCTCAGGTTCAGAGGAAAAAGACAAAGCAGAATCCAGCTGGACAAGACCAATTTCTCTTTCCTAATTTTCCAGTTGTGTTAAGTCATGATTTAACCCCGTGGTAAAAAAAAAAAAATGCATGAAGGTGGAGAGCTTCCAGAAGGGTTACACATAGGATACTCATAGAGCTACATGGATAAAAACACCAATAATATGAAAGAAGATTGTGTCTTAAAATGGATCATATATTAGCAGTGTTCTGCGTGTTTAACATACTGTGCTGAGTGGATTAGATATGTGAACACACCTTTCACTAAAAAAGAAATGCTACTCGGCTTTACTGTCATTTGTAAGAAAAGAAATGTAAATCAAAACTACACTGAGATACTACTTTTCATGTATTAGTTTGCCAAATATTAAAGATTTTGACAATACACTCTGTTGACATACCAGTGGAAACATAGTCATCATACATCACTAGTGGGAGTGCAAATCTTGGAAGAAAGTGTGGTACTATCTAACAAAATTACATAGCATCTATCTTTTGGCCCAGTAGTGTCATTTCTAGAATTATATCCCAAAGGCACACTGGCAAAAACATCACCAACAACAAAAAATTACAAAAGCAACAAAGAAACCCCGGAAAGATACATTTACAATTTATAAGTCTGTTAATTACAGCATTATGTGTAATAGCAATAGACAAAAGTACAAGTGTCCATCACTGTGGTTAAATAAACTAAGTTATATTCAAAAATTCCTACAATGGAGTACTCTGCAGCTGAAACAGCAATGACACATGTGTCTCCATGTTGTTATGGAGTGATCTCCAAGATTCACTGTTAAGTAAAGAAGCAAGGAGGTGAAAAACTTATGCCCTATACTATGCTATAATTTATCAAAACAAATAATAACATAAAAGCAAAATAAACACCTATAGGTAAAAAGAGAAGAAATGGAAGAGGAATGAGAATAACTATGAGACTACTCTGAGTATACCTTGCTTTTATTTATTTATTTAAAAAAAATTTTTTAATGTTTTTTGTTTGTTTTTGAGAGACAGAGAGAGAGAGAGAGAGAGAGACAGGAGAGGGGCAGAGAGACAGAGGGAGATACAGAACTGGAAGCGGCCTCCAGGCTCCGTGCTGTCAACACAAAGCCCTACGCAGGACTCGAGCTCGTGAACTGTGAGATCATGACCTGAGCCAAAGTCAGGTGCTCAAATGACTGAGCCACCCAGGCGCCCCAACAGTATACCTTGCTTTTAGATGAAACTCTGTAAAGGAATACTTTTTGTTTTATTTTATTTTATTTTATTTTATTTTATTTTATTTTATTTCCTTTTATTAATTTTATTTTAGAGAGACAGAGAGTATGTGTGTAAGCAGGGGAGGGGCAAAGAGAGAGGGAGAGAGAGATCTTAAGCAGGCTCCAGGCTCAGCGCAGAACCTGACATAGGGCTCTATCCCACGACCCTGGGATCATGACCTGAGCTGAAATTAAAAGTGAGACGTTTAACCGAGTGAGCCACCTGGATGCCCCTGTAAAGGAACATTTAAAATACAGAGAACAAACTGAGGGTTGTTGGAGGGGTATTGGGTGGGGGGATGGGCTAAAAGGGTGATGGGCATTAAGGAAGGCACTTCTTGGGAAGAGCATTGGATGCTGTATGTAAGTAATGTTTCACTAAATTCTACTCCTCAAGCTATTACTACACTACATGTTAACTAACTTGGATTTAAAGATAAATAGATGATGAATGATAGATAGATACATAGATAGATAGATAGATAGATACATGATAAATGGATAGATGATAGATAGATAGATAATAGAACAAAGTAATTTGCTGTAAATCACTCTGGGATATACACTAAGGACACAAGGAACTGGAAAAAAATTTCATCTGCTTATAGCAATCTTCTGTTAGCAATGCGGTTGTTAATGCCATTTCAAGAATGTTGTGAATATTGCCGAACCATGTAAATGACTAATTGTGTTGAGAAATGTGATTTTCTGTGCAGAAGTATGGAGGAACGGATGTAATATTAATAAGGTTAAGAAAATATCATTTAGGACTAAAGTTGAGTTGGCAATATTAGGAGTTAGTAATATAAAACTCATGATATATTTATACCACCTAATATATACTGTATAGACAATAAACAGTAATGAACCCAGCAGTGAACACCAGTAGGGCTGAGACAAATACTGTTTTCCACAAAACATTCAAGTCCTCGGGAGTGTTTCAGTCTTAAATGGAAAACATACAACATGAGCTTCAGACATCTTTTCACACCAGAAAGCAAGTAAGACAAATTGGTTGAACTAAGAGAAACTCGATAACCACTTTTCTGCCTAGTCTTTAGGATGCTAATACAATCAATTCTGAATTAACATCATTACTAAGCCTGCTGGGGTGGACTATATATAGTTAATGGGAAGGATTGGGAAAGATTCCTGCAAAGTTTGAAATCCATCCATGTTCTCGGGCAGCTTAATTTGATGGAATATGTTAAAAATTAGATGGTGTTTTTAGGACAAAATCACTTCATCACTCCCCCATCACCTTTTGAAGAGAGATTTGGCAATAATGGAAATAGATTGCACGTATCTAGCATTTACTATATGCCAAAGAGTTTTGGGTGTTTTTCATATATATACTAATTTAACACTCACACTGACCTTAGGATGTAAGTATTATTAGAGTCAATCTACAGATGAATAAACCAAGGTGCAAACAGACTAAGTAGATTACTCTAGGTCATATAACTAAGTGGTGCATCCAGGCTCTAAATCCAAACAGTGTGAATTTAGAACCCACACATTTTTTAAGTTTTTACTTTATTTCCAGTTAGTTAATATACACTGTTATAGGAGGTTCAGGTGTACAATATAGTAATTCAACAGTTCCATATCATCACACTGTGCCCATCACAAGTGCACTTTTCAATTTCTATCACCTATTTCACCCATCCCCTCTCTCTCCTTGCCTTAGGTAACCATCAGAATGTTCTCTATAAAAGTCTTGTTTCCTGTTTTTGACTCTAGCTCATTCATCTATTTTCCTTTGCTTGTTTGCTTTCTTTCTTATATTCCACATATGGATGAAATCATATGGTATTCATCTCTCTTTGTCTGACTCATTTTGCTTAGCATTGTACTCTGTAGCTCCATCCACATCATTGCAAATGATGAGGTTTAACTCTTTTTTATGATGAATAATATTCCATTGTATTTGCATACCACATCATCTTTACTCATTCATCAATTAGTGGACACTTGGGCTGCTTCCATATCTTGGCTATTGTAAATAATGCTGCTATAAACATAGAGGCTCATATATCCCTTTGAAGTAGTGCTTTTGTATTCTTTTTATTTTTGGTTTCAAGTTTTTCTTTAAATTCCAGTTAGTTAACATCCAGTGTAATATTAGTTTCAGGTGTAGAATTTAGTGATTCATCACTTACATACAACCCAGTACCCATCACAAGTGCCCTCTGTAATACCCATCACCCATCTAGCCCATCTCCCTCCATCAACCCTGTTTGTTCTCTATTATTAAGAGTCTCTTATCCCTATCTCTTCTTTATCCCTCTTTTTTCTTTTCCCCACTTTCCATATGTTCATCTGTTTTATTTCTTAAATTCCACATATAAGTGAAATCACATGGTATTTGTCTTTCTTTGACTTATTTTGCTTAGCATATTGTCTCTAGCTCCATCCATTTCACTGCAAATGGCAAGATTTCATTTTTTTTCATTTTTTCATTCTTTTTTATGGCAGAGTAATATTCCATTATCTATCATATATAATATATATTCCATATATTTTATGTATATTATATATTCCATATATTCATATATATTATATATTATATGTTATATGTTATATATATATATATATCCATTCATCAGTCGATGGACATTTGGGCCTTTTCCATAATTTGACTATTGTTGATAATGCTGCTATAAACATTGGAGTGCATGTATCCCTTTGAAATAGTATTTTTGTATTCTCTGAGTAAACAGTAATATCACTAGATTGTAAAGTAGTTCTATTTTTTACTTTTTGAGTAACCTCCACACTGTTTTCCACAGTGGCTGTGCCATTTTGCATTCCCACTAAAAGTGCATGAGGGTTCCTTTTTCTCCAAATCCTCCCCAACACTTGTTGTTTCATGATTTTTGTTTGTTTTTTTTTTTTAGCCATTCTGACAGATGTGAGGTGATATTTCATTGTAGTTTTGATTTGCATTTCCCTGATGGTAAGTGTTGATGAACATCTTTTCATGTGTCTATTGGCCATCTGGATATCTTCTATGGAGAAATTTCTGTTTATGTCTTCTGCCCATTTTTTAATTGTGTTGGTGTTTTGTTTTGTTTTGTTTTGTTTTGGTGTTGAGTTTTGGAAGTTCTTTATATATTTTGGACATTAGCCCTTTATTGGATATGTCATTTGAAAATATCTTCTCCCATTCAGTAGGATGCCTTTTAATTCTTTTTTGTTTATTCCTTATGCTGTACAGAAGCTTTTTATTTTGATAGAGTTCCAATAGTTTATTTTTGCTTTTATTTCCCTTGTCTCATGGAGACATATCTAGAAGGAAGTTGTTATGGCTGATGTCAAAGACATTACTGCCTGTGTTCTCCTCTAGGATTTTTATGGTTTCAAGTCTCCCATTTAGGCCTTTAATCAATCCATTTTGAATTTATTTTTGTGTATGGTGTGAGAAAGGGGTCCAACTTCATTTTTTTTTGCATGTTGCTGTGTAATTTTCCCAACACCATATGTCAAAGAGGCTGTCTTTTTCCCATTGGATATTCTTTACTACTTTGTTGAAGGTTAACTTACCATATAATTGTGGGTTCACTTCTGAACTTGCTATTCTGTTATAGTGATATGCATGTCTGTTGTTGTGCCAATACCATACAGTTTTGAATACTACAGCTTTGCAAAATAACTTGAAGTCCAGAATTATAATGCCCCCAGTTTTGCTTTTCTTTTTCAAGATTGTTTGACTATTCAGGACCTTTTGTGGCCCAAATTTTAGGATTGTTTGTAGAACCCACACTCTTAGTCACCATGTTATATTGTCAGTCAGCATAGCTCAATAATGCTTTATGAGGAGCCATTGACATTATCACTGTTATATGAAATATCCATCACTGGGGAAACAACGTTCTGATCTATAAAAATGTTTTAACCTAGGTTAAATGCTGCTACATTGACCCCTAACTGTGGGCCATTTACATGATCTCTCATCTTAAGTTTTATTACTTCATAAGGATGTTATAAACAGAAATAGATATAATAACTCCTCCCTTGGACACCCAGGTGGCTAAGCTGGATGAGCATCCAACCCTTGATTTTGGCTCAGGTCATGATCTCATGGTCATGGGATCAGGCCCTGTGTCGGGCTCCAAATTGAGCATGGAGGCTGCTTGAGATTCTCTCTCTCTCTCTCTCTCTCTCTCTCTCTCAAAAATATAAATAAATAAATAAATAAATAAATAAAATAATTCCTCCCTTAAAATCTCAAATGTATTGAAACCAAAATGCAGGGGTCCTTAGGTGGCTCAGTTAGTTAATCATCCAGCTTTGGCTCAGGTCATGATCTCATGGTCCGTGAGTTTGAGCCCCATGTCGGGCTCTGTTCTGACAGTTCAGAACCTGGAGCCTGCTTCAGATTCTGTGTCTCCCTCGCTCTCTGCCCCTCCCCTACTCACACTCCATTTCTCTCTCAAAAAATAAACAAACATCAAAAAATATACATACAGTAGCATTACTTTATCACTTTTACTTCTCTTTTATCATCATTTTGATACTCAGTCATCTATTTATTCAGATTTTACTTTTTAGCGTACAGTGATATTGATAATGATGGTAATAAGGGTAATGAAATTATAAAAGGGAAAAGAGAAAGAGGAGAAGACAAAGGGAAAGAAAAGATAATAGCCATGCTTGTTATCTGTTACTCCTCCAAGAAACAAAATGTTTTGTTATAAGGCACCAAATGGAAGCTATAAGTGAGGAATCCAAATGTCAAATGTGAAATAATCACGTTTCTGTGGACCCTAGATAATTAGGCATGAAATTTACTTATTTTAATGGGAATAAGAACTTGTATATTGTTGCCTTTCTCCAGAGAGTCTGGAGACTGTTTATTGTTCCCAGTCCTGCACTGTGACTGAGGGAGTATACTTTGTCTGAAAAATCTCTCTGTGATGTTATAATGGTATCTAACAAGATAGCATTAGAGATTTTTTTCCAAAGTCTACTTCTGTGGCAGAAATATTTCTTAAGAATGGTCTTAGATGAGTTGTCAAATAATTTCTGTCTCAAACAGTTTTCTGCAGCTTAAGTTGGCCACCTTTTATAAATCTAATAAATGAATATTTATGGAATGATCTCTGCTTACTTTTGGAAATAAAGTTTGAGTGGATGAGTAAATCAGGTGAAAGATTTTCTAGCCTTTATATGTCCTTTGAGAGTAATTGGTTCAACTATTTTCTAAAATGCATGTTTCATTTACATCCATTTTGATAATTACCTTTTCACTTTCCATGATATAGAAAACCAGTTTAATAGATACGGTCTAGTACTTATGTGACAGAATCCTAATTGTTCCCAGGAGTATACTGAAGCTTCAGGTTCTCTGAGTAACATTAATGCCACTTATCTTTGGAGTGCAGTATTCTTTATAAGAACAAGAATCTTCCAGAAGTTTCATTAATGGATTATGTATAGTAATAGTTTTACCTTTAAAATGGTAAGCGGGACTGAAAACTTTCGGCATATTTGGAAACCTCTCTGTTTCTAATGCACCTCAGTGATAAGATTATTATTCTCAATTGCCTAATATAAGACTCCATTAGAGTGTAAATGTATATTCTGTGATGCTGTGAACCTCTTCTTCAAATAATTGTTTCTGAAGTTTATCAGAGATATTTCCTATAACCATGCGACTAATGTACATATAGGCAACATCTGACATAGCAAATAGGAATTTGCTTGGTACCTGTAGCAGTTCATACAAAATGTGGCTTAGCTGTCCAGTCTACTCTGGGAACTGAGTTCTAGAGACTAGTTATTGATTACGGATTATCACATTCAGATGCCTATGCATAAATTTTTGCATGAAGATTTTCTTCAGCTAAGTACTTTATAATGAAAGGATTAATTGAGAATCATTGAACCATATCATAGAATAAAGGCATAATTTGAATGAAGAGTTCACTTAGCATAATTATATACAAACATATTAGAAATAATCTCCACTGTGGTTCTTATATTAACTTTCAAACCCTTCACATTGCATAATTGAGGAAACAATCAGATGTCGCTGAAGAAAATGTTCCATTCATGTCTTTTTCTCCAATCAGTGTCTTGATTTTGTGTTGTCTGCTGTAAGAATGTATTACAAATTACATTGCATTTTTGGATTCTGCCTGTAATTGGTCAATGTTTAAAGCTTAGTGACAGTCTGAATTATTGCTATAGGTTTTACTTTCTCTCTTTCTATCACACAGATATAAAATAGATTATTTTCTCCTAAACCACCGCATACTCTATACTTACTTCCTATTTTGCTTTCTTTCTCTCTCTCTTTCTGTGACACTATGAACAATTATGTAAACATCTGGCTTTCTTTGCAGCTCTTAAGTTGAATCTGACCTCCAAAATGTATGATGTGAATTCAAGGACTCAGTAATATTCCCTATAAGTAACATCAGCTAACTCCCTTGTTACCAACTGCATCCACTCTCCACATTCTGGGACTTTGCAGTTTATTGTGTTAACACCTATCCTTTGTTGACATGAGAAGGGCACTGCCAAATTGATGTGATATGTCTCTGTCTTTAGAGGGGAAGGTGACAAAAGGAAGAATCCTTACTGATCTATAACAGACTAGTTCCTGTTCATTTACTTGAGGATAAATAAAAACTGCGGCACGTTGAAGAAACCCACACTATCCAATGAGGAAGATTTTGAAGTCACAGATTAGCTCCATAAATGAAGAAACTTATGGACCATCTGATTTGCAACTTAAGGAGTTGCAAAGTATTGTCAACAGCAAGTGACTTTAACTTGTAACCTAACAGGACGAGTGGATAAAGGCAAGTCCCCTTTTAGGCTTATGCGCCTGCATTTGGGCAGCAAATTTGCACGATGTCACAACGATGCATTCAGAAGAAAAATTCCAATCAATAGGAGCTAAAAATGCAAAAAAAGCTCAAAAAATGCAAATGGATATATAATAATGGATAGAACCATAAATACAAGTATCTCTGACATGAAAAATCATATATACAAATATTTTTTAATTGGAGTATTTCTCAAAAACTACTGAAATCTTGAATAGTGAGATGCTTAACATAAATACCTTGTAATCAGTACTTTCAAAGAAAGTGAATAACTTTTAAATAATAATACTGGTGTTTACTAATAAAACTAATAAAATAAAATAAAATAAAATAAAATAAAATAAAATAAAATAAAATTAGTTTTAGGGTAGCTGAAAAGAATAAATCCTGCTGTTTTTAATAGGCAATACATGCAAATGAAATTAAAAGAAAACATTTTCATTTTAAAAATAATAAAACCTACTTTTTCTATTAGTAATCCTCTTATTGAAATTATTTATTTAGTAAGTATCTGAGTACCAACTATTTGCAATACTTGTAAGTGAATTTTTATTTTTATTTATTTTTAATTTTTTTTAACGTTTATTTATTTTTGAGACAGAGAGAGAGAGACAGGGCATGAACAGGGGAGGGGCAGAGAGAGAGGGAGACACAGAATCTGAAACAGGCTCCAGGCTCTGAGCTGTCAGCACAGAGCCCAACACGGGGCTCGAACTCACGGACCGTGAGATCATGATCTGAGCCGAAGTCGGACGCTTAACCGACCGAGCCACCCAGGTGCCTCTGTAAGTGAATTTTTAGAATAATATGACATTTCCTCATTGAAATCCATTGCAATTTAAATACTTATTTAGTAACAAAACTATGTTCGATTTTATATGAAATTTTAAAATTGTTATTACAGCATTCTCAACTACCTAGCAACACATGAAAAATAATACTTCTCACCTGTTATATAGGGAATCCACTTCACCATTAGGTTAAGATTTTACCACAAGGTAAAACCAACTTAGTCTAATTCTTGATAGAATTGTTAGGAAAGAATACCAGTATGACACTGGGATTAGAATGAATATACTATGTTAGCACAATTGACCTACAATGGGCTATCCCTGAACAATTGGAGAGTGAATAGGAATAACAGCAAATACTATGACATAGAAAAAATACATGTACATATGTGACTTGCATCACAGCCCACCATCTTGTGTAGGTTGTTGGGATAAATACCATATGCGTTCTACAACTGAGATAGAAATGCAGAGTGATTACAAGCATATGCTGTTTAACCAGACTGCCTGATCAGAATCCAGATTCTACAACTTATTGCTACATGACCTGGAAAAAAAATTACTAAACATTTCTATCCCTGGATTTCCTTATGTTTTAAATGGAAATGATGGCATTGCTACATTGTTGGCTTTTTTCTAGGATCAACTATGTTAATATATTTAATGCATTTGGATCCTGGCACAAAGTTAACACCCAAGAAGGATCCATGCTAGAAAGGACTTGTATCAGTCAGTGTTCATTTTAAGAATATGGAGACTGGTTTCGGTATTTGGGACACAAAAGAACTTACTACAAGAATTTAGACATTTACAAACTTGTCGCAAAGGCTGGGAATGTCACAGTCAGGTCATATCGTAGAAATTGTATTTGAGAGGTCAAGAGAGTGCTTCTGCCAGGAAGATTTCAGAAATGTTCAAGCACCCACCATGAAAATCACAGCTTACCAGCAGCGTTGCAGTTGGTGACTAAAAATCAAACGTAGAGTCTAGTTAGCCTTTACAGAACTCCCTTTCAGCTAAAGCCTGCCGTAAGCATTAAGCATTATCTATTGCAATCAGTGTTATTTATTGCTATTGCTAGAGAGAGAATGCCTTCTGTCACACTTTTGCCTTCTAAATCTTGTATGGGTGCAGGGCACTGGCAGAAGGTAAACTGCATGCAAAACAGTAAAGGCAAATGAGTATAAGAAAAGTAGTTACTTGTCTTCTAGCCCTTGTGACAGTGGGAAAGGCTTATAAGCAATAGATGAGAAGGATGCAGATTGTCAGATAAAAAATCTAGCCCAGGCCCTTATACTGCACTTTGTCAACTAATTTGAGAACTCTCCTGGAAAAAGAAAGCTCCAGTGTGAAAGAAACTCTACTTTTGTGAAATTTAAGGCCAAAATGGAGAAAAGAAAAATGACTTAATGGTGCTTTATGAATACACCATGTGCTTTATCTATCTTCATCTAAATCCTCCTTTCTAAAATGTAAAAATATTTGGATTTCTTCAGAGTAGATCTTTTATAGAGAGTCACTTCTGCTTCAAAATTCATACACTGAGATATTTGGACCTTCTGAATAAAAAAAAAATGACAACCAAAACATACAGAAGTGCCTTTGATTCATGAAATCCCATTACACATTCTTCAAAAGTAAAGTAGCTAGATCAAAAGTGAAATGAATGGAAATGTTGAGAACTGCCTTACCCATTGTCTTTTTAAAATAGCCATGAAATGAGTTCAAAATAAAAGATCATACTGTAAAAGTATCATTAAAACAAACAAACAAACAAGAAGCCAACACTATGTAGATACTATTAGGAGGTTATTTGAAATACTCCTTTCTGAAAAGTCAAAGTCAGGACCTATTACAGGGAATGAGTGGACCATTTAGTCCAGATTTCACATTTGCAAAGGACCTCAAATTTATGCCTGATGGTTTTTAATTGACAGAGTCAATGTAGCGTGTGTGTGTGTGTGTGTGTGTGTGTGTGTGTGTGTGAAAGAGAGAAATATGTACATTTCGTCGGAGAAAATACAATAAAACCTTGGGTTGTAACTTGTTCTGCGAGTGTTCTGCAAGATGAGCAAACATTTCTAATACATTTTAACTTGATAAACAAGCGATGTCTTGCAGTATGAGTAGTATGCGACACCGAATGTCACATGATCACAACTGAGCCAATGGTTCCTCTCTCTCTCCCTCGCTCGCTCGCTCACTCTCGCTTGCTGCAGGATTGTGGGTAATCATCTCCCATGCTTGGGTGCTCTGTCTCAGGCCTTGGTGTTTGGCAAAAATCAGTGATTCTTCAGAACGTTGGAAGGTGCCCACAACTGGCACTAGTGTATTTTTTGTCACTTCAAAGCACCTTTGAAGCAAAGAAAAGTCCTTTGCTTTTCCATACAAGAGTAAGCTTAGGGATGCTTTGCTTCAGTCTAAGTCAGGCTGTCTGCAGATATAGACACTTTCTTCTGCTGCCTTATTGCCAGTTATAGTAAATATGGCATATGACAAGAATTTATTAATACTGTACTGTGTCAACATCTGTATGAAAGTATACAATGGCCCCCATGCAGAAAAAGATTCCATTGAGCTAACAGATAGCAGTGATTCCATTAGCGACAGTGAAAGTCATCCTACACACTAACCCTCCGCTCTCTTGTCTCCTTCAAACGAGCCACAAATGTTGTCAAAGGTAAGTGCAGGTTAATTTGTTTATTTTTCTTTATATTTTGTATTGTATTACAGTATTGCAATCATTTTTATGTGAATATTTTGGGGTTGTAAAACAAATTGTTCTAGTTTCCATTATTTCTTATGGGGAAATTTGCTTTGATATACAGGTGCTTTGGATTCCAAACATGTTTCCAGAACAATTTATGCTCACAAACCAATATTTTACTTTATTTAATACATACCATCATTTTTTTGTAATCCTAAGGTACAACATCCCAACATCTTTAAATGTTTATTTGATATTTGATCCTTCTCTTCCATAAAATCCCCATTCATTCATTTTGCCCATTTTTATCAGATTATCTTTTTATTTAAACTTTATATTAATTTAATTATATACATATTATAAATATTATATTTTTAGTTACATATCAATGTGTCATTAAATAAATATTTATATATAATATATGAAAGTGTTTTTAATTTATTCTTTTTAAGTTACATATGTGGCAAATACTTTCTCTGATAAACTATTCTCTGGCTTTTATTTTCACTTTCTTTTTGGTATCCTTTGATTAATGAAAATTCTTAATTTGGGGGTAGTAGAATTTATAAATATCTCCTTTATGATTAGGAAAGTCTATGTCATGTCTAAAATAACACATTTATTAATACATTTCGGTGGATTAGTCACTTTTGCACAGTATCAATAGCCCAAACTCTCAGTGATCTTCAACAATAAACATTTATTTCTTCCACACATTATAAGTCAGCATCTGTGAGGAGATGATGCTTCCCTTTTCTATTTGTCTTCTCACTCCGGATACCTAAGGAAATAGAAGCCCTGATATGACACAGGTCAGTTTTGTGGCAGAGGGAATGCAGCAAGAAAGCTGGTGGAAATATGTAATGGTTTTTAAGGCTGGGATGTGGTGGTATGTGTATGCACCATGCCATTGGTCAAAGCAATTTTCATAAACAAACACAGTGTCAGCGGGTTGGGGATGTACATTCATTGCACATAAGGTTTGCCAACTCACAGATCAATAGGTGGGGATAGGTAATCCTCTTACAGAAAGCAAGACTGCATATTTGGAAAGAATAACACACTATGTTAATTTATTTTTATCATATTTAAAATCAAAATTTACATATATAAACACACCCAAATATTTTTATAGGAAATGACTGGCACAAAATACACAAAGCTATTAATGTTTTTTTATGGGAAATTATTGATAGTTTTTCTACTTTTAATGTCCCATATATTACAGTTTCTTATAATGCATATATATTTTTATAAACTGAAAAATATAAATGCTATATAAGCAGTGTCACTATTTAATAGATTTTAAGATATTTTTATTAGAAATAATGCATTAAATTTTACATTTCATTGATCATCAAGAATTACTTTCACTGAAGGTAAATATTGACTCGCCCTTTGGATCAATAAATCATGATCCATTCCTCAAGAGAAGCCAATATCTACTTTATTGTTTCTCTAGACTCCAAATGAAAACTTTGATGAATGTCTTTAAATTTTCTCTCAAGTTTCTGATGGAAGGTTCTTTAGCAACAACCATAGCTACTGAAAAGTTGTACAATTAAGCATGAGATGATCCTCATATCTTGAAAAGAAGTGAACCAATAAGCACTAAAGAGATGAACTGCTCTGTTTTCTTCTTCAGTCGCATATTAACATATAAAAAAATAAACTAATACAACAGAAAGAAATAACGCTTCTAAAAGTTTTTGTTACATGAGTCTTCAATATTCTAATGATTTCCTGAAATCTAATGACGAGAACTTATTCCAACATTATATTTATTTTTCTCTTATTTGATTAATGTAGCAACCAAGAGTTTGTCTGTGATGATAAAGCATGGGATGAAAGTAAACATCTTTAATCTATTTACCTCTTTTGATTTCAGACATGTTCAAGTGGATAAAGGGCACACGCACACATGCACACACAGGCACACACACAGAAAATTGAGAGTGGGTAAAAAATTTTCAGTGGGTAAAATTTACAGTGGGTACAGTGGGTAAAAAAATTACAGTGGGTAGAATCACTTTTTCTAGGAACAGTGTTGTAATATCCACAGATCTTACTGACTAAAATATTTTTAAAACAGAAATTCAAGTCTATGATGATTATTTTGATATTTATGCTTTCAGTATTGGCCATTACATTTGTTAAAGTATAGTTTAAGGTTGCTTGTGAGAGAAATTACTAAAAAGCATCTTAATTTAATTTGTCTTTAAAGATATTGACTACCGCATTATTAGTCACTGTTGAAAATGTTTTTCATAAATAATTCCATGAAACACAATAATTCTTCTATTTTGTAGTATTTTAAAATTAATTCTATTGCTTGTTTTAAAGTTGTTCATTTGCACAAGTTTTAAAATTCCTTATTTAGATCATTTTTACCCTATTTCTTCCTTTTGTTTAAGAAGAGAAAAATTAGTTCTGTTGCAGTGACCTATGGTTGACTTGTAACCAGTAGATCAGGAAGGCCATTGAATATAAGAATTAGAATACGGATTCACATGAGAATATGTTACTGACAGTTCAGAGTCAGTCATGTTGAGAATGTCTAATATGTCAGTATAACCCTGTAACACAAAACATATGTCAGGTTAGACCTTGACTTTAGACTTTACTCTTTGTGGTGCTTCTCTGCATGACATGCCTATTCTTTTCTGAGGTCACTCCTATTGATGTTTTTTGGATTTAGCTTAAACATAGCTCTTCTAGAATCCCTTGGCTGACAAATTCCCTTCCTCAATATAAGCTGCCTTCCTTCTTAGGTCTTTCTTTCTGTCTTTCTTCCTTTCTTTCTTTTTTTAGGGGGAGAGAGAGAGAAAACCTTAAGCAGGCTTCACGCTCAGCACAGAGGACTCAATCCTACAATCCTGGGATCATGATCTGAGTTGAAATCAAGAATCAGATGCTCAACCGACTGAGCCACTCAGGTGCCCCTCTTTTTTCTTTTTTTAAGATTTTATTTTTAAATAATCTCTATACCCAACAAGGGGCTTGAATTTACAATCCTGAGATCAAGAGTTGTTTGCTTTCCAGCTGAGCCATCCAGGTGCCCCTCTTCCTAGGTGTTTCTATGAATTCACTTAACCCCTGCCACTTTTATTTAACATTTTCCACACATTGTAACTGACACTTGACTAATTGTTAACTTTTCTGCTAGTCTATAAAAATGAGAGGTTCCTGAAGAATATAACTATAATAATATTTGTCTTTCCATCTAAAATATTTAATACTTTACCATTAACACAGTTAGCTATCAGCAAAATGATTATTGCGTGTTTACTGAATAAGTTAAGTTGCATTTCAAGGTTAAGAGGCAGTATTGCTTAGAAGGGTTATGTACACAGACAATCCAGGCTGCTGGTTTGATCCCAACTATGCTACTACTTAGTCTTATAATCTTGACTTAGTTGTTTAATCTGTGTTTTAGTTTCCTCATGTATACAATAAAATTTCTAATATGAGGGAGTTGTAAAGATTACATGATTTAACATGTGTAAAGCATTTAAATCACTGCATGTGACATAATAAGCTTTATATTCTAATATATATGAATCCATTAACTGTATTTATGCTAAATTTTTTACAATCCAAAAGGATAAGGTAAACTTGCAAATATTCCAATTCAATCCAAATATGGGACACAAAACAACCATGTTGGCATGTAGATTCAACATTTTTACTCTTTTTTCCAGATGGTTTCCTGCCTGGCTCACACTTACCAAGTTATGGTAATTACTCAATTGAAAATATACAATTAATTAATCAGTTTATTTGGAAAATATATATAGAATGCCTAATTGCTCCAGTCACCATTATATACCTTGAGAATAGAAAGATAAATAAAACAGATAAATTTCATGCTTTAATAAAATTTACATTCTAGTAGAAAGAGATAGTCAATAGAAATAAAATACATAAATGCTTAAGAAATGCCAGATAGCGGTAAGTGCTATGTAGAGAATTAAAGTATAATGACATAGAGTTCATCCAGTGGCTGCTATAGTTTGAGATGTAAGGGATGGAATCTGATACTTACATTGACATTTATCAGAGATCTGAATGCCAAGAAGGAGCCAGTCTTGAGAAAGGTAAATAGAAGTATATTTTACACAGACAGAATAATGTTCACAAATACCTAGAGATGGGAACAATCTTGCCATAATCAAAAAATAGTAATTACAGTAATTTTAGGACAAAATATGTGAAGGAGAAAGTGATTCCAGTAGAGCTTTGAACATATACCAGGAGCCAGTACATGTATGGACTTTAAGTCTACAAAGATTTTGAAAATCATTCTAAGTGATACAAACAATAAATTTTAAGTAGGGACTAGCATGTGCTGATTTAGCTTTCAGACCATTATTGAGGTCATTCTGTGGACAATGGAAGGAGAAGACAAGAAATAAAGTAGGAAAATTAATAAACTATTACCATGATCTTGCCAAGAAAGCATGATGCCTTGGATTAGGATAATAATAGTGGGAATGGTAAGAAGTTCAAGGACATATACTGAAAGTGGGTCTACATGACTTACTCATAGAATAAATAAGACAGTAAAAACCTGTAATATTTTAATAAGTTAGACTCATGATTTTTTATTTAAGCTATAGGGTGGACTATGTTATTCCTACTGAAATGGAGGGCTGAGGCAGAAGAAGGTTTGAGAACTAAAGGTAAGAATTCCCTTGTGGTAACACTAAATTTGAGATACATAGTTCACATTCAAGTGAAAATGATATAGATTAGGTAGACTATGAGTCTGGAGTTCTCATAACTTAGGGCTTAATTCGTGAATCAGATTCAGGCTTAATATTCCAATTTGGGAGTCGTCAGCGTATTAATTCAGAGCCTATGCTGTAGCTCCTTTATTCAGTTATAAATGATGTAATTAACATCTAATATGCTTCAAACCTTCATTCTAATCTCATATAAAATACTGACTTGTTGGTATCTATCAGAGTTAATGTATTGCCAAACATTGCTCTTCTTTTATAATTCAGTACTTTATATCAAAGCAGGCATACTTCAATTTCAGATATTTTTTCACTATGACATTTTATCAATAGTCATCTGGCAACTAGGCTTTTCCAGATATAAGAAGGAAATAGATAATTCTAAAGTTACCTGTGACAGATACTGTATTGAATTGATTAATGAGCTCATCCTGCTTTTCAGTTCACCATGAGCTTCAATGCATCATCATGAATTGCCATTAAGATTACTAAAAATTCTACAGAAGAATGTTTATATGTAAGCTCAATGATCACCTCTAGTCTTGCAGGTGTATAATTTGGAGTATGATGTCACTCTACTGAGAAAATACCTAATTTAGCTTTAACATGTTCTCAAAATTAGATAGTAAGATAGTTAACTCTCATTTTCTCATTAGAGTTCCAAATAAACGTGCACTTTCTCCAAATCCAGAAATAAGAAAATGGCCTATATCAATATAATTTTAAGTTGCTGATTTGCAATAAAAATAGACTGGCATTTTAGCTAATTACATTTTACTCCATATATTATTCATTCAGCAATTATTGCCACGATCTTCAGATTCTTGAGGAAGAAATATGTTTGGAAAGGAGGAGGTATTTTGAAATTGGAAATTTTAAAAAATGGAGGAGGGGGCTGGGGCTTTGCAGTGGCTTAAAATAAGTAGAGATGACTTTAGATGATGATTTATTTCTGAGGAAGATTTCTGGAAGAACAGTTGGATGCTGCATGAGGGTGCAGAGGAAAGCCAGAAAACTGAATAAGAGTTATAGTTAAAGAGAAAAACAAAAGAAAACAAAAGGAGGCTGAAGACCTTTCCTCAGTACTCTCTGTGTTTTGCACTATGAATAATTTTTACATACAAAATCGTTGGGCTTTGAAATGGGTTTGGAAGAATTACATCAAGTGCATTATGTCACCTCATCTATTAAGCTCACCTCCACTCCCCACTTGAGCAGCAAGTATGGGATTTGTCTATGTCAGGAGGGGCAAAATGAACGATGTTTTTGAAGCATGTAGTTTGACTGCATCCCTACATTTGACTTAAAAAATAAGGATGCTATTTATGAATTAAATGCAGTGTAAAAGTGAATATTTTCATTGTGTCAGCCTTAACATTGTCACTTTTCAGCAACTTGGGATTTCTGCGATATATGCCCTGCCAGAGTCTTTATGAAAATTTCATAATTTCAAACAAGAACAGCATACTCACACTATGCTGTATACTGGGCAGTCATATTTAGGTTTAAAAAGATCTCTATTTTTACGCTCCTGATTCTGTTCCTGATGGTGCAGTTTAAAACGCTACAATCTTAGAGAGAAATACTTCCTTTTTTAATATGTGTCTTCCTTTAGAGAACTACCCTTTTTTATTATGGCATCACCCTGCACGTGGGAAACTAAATCTGTTTGCTTTGTGAGAACAAAGGTGGGGATGGCAAGGGGTATAAAAATTAACCGCTAGTTTCTAAGCAGTAGCACTAATACCCCAGTGAAGCTCACACTGTTTAATCTTTTGGCAACTGAATAGACAGTTGCCAGCAAGTGATCCTCATGTTTCCTGACATCCCATTTCTGTCTCTGTTCCTATCACCTACCACTGCGAATTTATAATTGCTAACAAAGAATTGCACTACATTTGCCAGATTTAAATGGATTTCATGGCACACTGATGCAATTATGTACCCTTTCTTCAAAGACTGAGAGTGTCAGCTCCACAAGGCACCACATGGCAACAGATGGCAGTGTTTGACTGACTGGTCTACTGACTCAGTGAGGAGTGTCATTCTGCTCTCAGACACTTCTGCTTCGACCGGGGAACTTAACTTACAATGGGAAAGAGAGAAAGGACTTTTCATTCTGCCCATTTAGTCACCTACCAAAGCTGCCACAAGTCACACAATCCTTTTGGGTCTAGTGCAGATTGACGACAGACATCACTGACTGTGGGCACGTCACACTAAATGCTCCTTCTTTCCTCACTTCCTTAATTTATAACTTGAGTTGCTAGGACTTCAAGGTCCTCTTTATAGGCGCCAAGTTCTGGTTGTTCAGTCCTCGAGGTTAAGGAGTCCTGCAGGTCTTGTCTGAAAAGAACCAGTAAAGCAGAGAGTTCAAGCAATTATCTACTGTCCACAGGATGTAATATACAAGGTACTACATTAACTGAAACATTTTAAGAGCTAAATGTGTACAGAGAAGCCTATAACATGCCTTGTTCAATTATATGTACGTGAAAACTCAGAAACAGGGCCAGAGACCGGTGCTTGGGAAAACTCGCCAAAGCTAGTTTCCTGATTTGCTCTTCTCTTAGGCAGTGTCATTTCCTTGTTCATTATTTCAGGGTTCAGCAGAGCCACAAATTAAAGTGTTATTACTTGCATACATTACTCTCAAGTTGACTTTGATGTTAAGCTGGGACTCCTCATGTTGGTATCATTGACTGAAAAAAGGTCAAATTACTTACGTGGTCAAATCCATCCCCGCAGAAGTAACACAAAATAGAAGTACCACTCACCGTGTGCTAGGCACAGGCATCCTTGCTGCAGCAGTGGTCCTGATTGTAGATCACCAACTTGCTTGGAAATATGTACAGAGAAATCCCCCCATTTCATTTTATTTTCAACCTTGGAAATGTAGCTCTGTAGAATAAGTCTATTAAATAGCTTATTTGTATTAGTAGGAAATAAGTTGTGTCTTACAGACAACTATAGGTTTAAAAAGACCTATTAACATATCTGTGCGAATAAGGAACACCCCAAACTTAAATTGTTTTTACTTTTCTTCTGCTCTAAATAAAAATATCCTCGTCTTCTCAGCTATTAACCATTACCAGAGGTTGCAGTGATGCATGAAAGTAGCTTTAATTCATGAAATTTAGCATACATCTGAGATCACAGAAGTTCTCCATAAGAAAACAAAGCAAAAGAGAAAAAAATAGTTTTTTTTCTTGATCTGTCTTCTAGAGACTGCTATGCCACATGATAGATAGTATTCAGTCATTTGCCGAATTGAACTCCTGCAACAAAAACTGAGAATTCATAATACTGATACTATTTCTTTTTTTTTTTAGTCTATTTTGAGAGAGAGGGAGAGCAGAAGAGGAGTAGAGAGAGAGGGAGAGAGAATCCCAAGCAGACTCCACACTGTAAGCACAAAGCCCCATGTGGGACTCAAATCCACAAACCCTGAGATCATGACCTGAGCTGAAACCAAGATTCAGATGCTTAACTGACTGAGCCACCCAGGTGCCCCAGTACCAATACTATTTCTTTTTTCTTTTTTGTTTTATTTATTTTTGAGATTGTGCAAGTGGGGGAGAGGGAGGGGAACAGAGGATCTAAAGTGGTCTCTGCTCTGATAGCAGAGAGCCCGATGTGGGTCTTGAACCCACAAACTACAAGATCACGACCTGAGCCGAAGTCAGACACTCAACTGACTGAACCACCCAGGTGCAATACTATTTCTTAATGGAATACTATTATATTTCTTAATGGAACTTACTTAACATTTAAAATCCAATGGGGTAGTAATAACCAAGGAAATGACCATGGAGCCACTGCTTCAAAGATTCTTTGTGCAGTGTTAGCTCTCTTTTCTTTGTTTCCTGATGAGATATTAAGCAGCTTGCACAATATTTTTCATTGTTTCCCACCTCTCCTCTTTTCCATCTTGACCATGCCTGTGTAAAGGAAAAGTCCATTTCAGCACTTTCTCTACCAAAAGATCAAATCCAGAGTAAATAAAACTTTATTTTCACATCTAATTTAATTCAAAGCTTCTCTGATCCATTTTTAACCCCAACTCAGGTCTATCCCATGCCTATAGATTTCATATTTAAGAGCCTTGAAACTGTCAAGTAATCCATGTGTCAGTAATTAACTAAAAACCATCAAATTAAGTTAATAGCAAAGGAAAGTTTTTCAATATGCACTGAGTTTTATTAAATCCAGTATATGTCACTTTTATTCTATGGTCAGTTTTGGCAAATGTATATAACTTATGTATTATAGAGTATTTTGAACTTTGAACTTTTATTTTTGTATAATCAAAATACTCAGACATTAAAAAGGATACAATAGGATGCCTACATCTCCCTCCCACCATCTATTTAATTCAAATCCAAAGTTACTTTTACCAAAGTAAAGACTATAAACAATTCTTTCACATCTTTTCAGAAAAAAGTATGTTACTATAATATATACATGCATTTCTTATAAATTGTGTTTTTATAAATATAATAATATAAACATTGCTCTACACCTTATTTTTCTTTAAAATTTTTCCATACCAACGTATTCAGATCTCCTTAATTCTATTTAAGAGCTGCATAATTATTTCATTAATCATAATTATTTGTTAAATAGGTTTTCTGTTTATTCTCACCTTTTTTGGTTAGATTTATTTTTAGCAGCTTTAGATCCATAGAAAAATGAGCAGAAAGCACACAGAGTTCCCATATATCTCATTCCCTCCCTCCAGTTTTCTCTACTGATGATATCTTGCATTATTGTGGTATATTTGTTACAATTCATGGGCCAAGACTGATACATTGTCATTAACAAAAGTCCATAATTTATATTAGGGTTCACTGTTAGTGTATTGTACATTTATGGGTTTTAACAAATGTATAATGATATGTCTCAACCATTGAGTATCTTACACAATAGTTTAATTGCACTAAGAATCTCCCATTATCTCTTAGTTATTCCCGCCTCTCTCACCTTGAACCCCTGACCCACTACTGGTCATTTTACTGTTTCCATAGTTTTCCCTTTTCCAGAATCTCATGTAGTTAGAATCATACAATTTATAGCCTTTTAAGATTAACTTATCTCACTTGGAAATATGCATTTAAGGTTCTCCCATGTCTTTTCATGGCTTGATAGCTCATTTCTTTTCATCATAGAATAATATTCCATTGTCTGGATGTACCTCCATTTGTTTATCCACTCACTTACTGAAGGGTATCTTGGTTGCTTCCAAGTTTTAGCAATTATGAAGAAAGCTGCTATGAATATTTGTGTTCAGTTTCTTGTGTGATGTAAATATTCAGCTCATTTGGGTAAATCCAAGCGAGTGTGATTGCTGGATCCTTTTGTAAGACTATGTTTAGTTGTGAATGAAACATCCAACCTTCCAAAGTGGCTGAACCATTTTGCATTCCCACCAGCAATGAGAGTTCTGGTTATTACATATCATTGCCAATATTTAGTGTTGTCAGTATTGTGAATTTTGGTCTTTCTAACAGGTGTGCATTGGCGTCTCATTGTTACTTTATTTTATGCCTGACAACATATGATGTTGAACATTTTTCATATGCTTATTTGCCATCTGTATATCTTCTTTGGCAAAATATCTTGTCCACATATAGCCTATTTTTAATTAGGTTATATTTTTTTGTTGTGTTTTAAAAGTTCTTTGTGTATTTTGGATTATAGTCCTTTATCAGATAACCACTTCCCAAAGATTTCCTCCAAATCTGTGGCTCGTCTTTTTCATTCTCTTAACAGTCTCTTTAACAGTGCAGAAGATTTTTTTATTTTTAACAATGTCCAATTGTTATGGAGTGAATATGCCCCCTCTCAAATTCCTAAGGTGAAGTCCTAATCTTCAGTACCTCAAAATGTAACCATATTAGGAGACAGGGTCTTGGCAGAGGTAGTTACATTAAAATGACCTTATTATAGTGGAGCCTAATCCAATATGTCTGGGGTCCTTGTAGGAAAAGACAATTTGTACACACATGTGGAAAGAGAAGATGCTGTGAAGATCCTGGTAGAAGAAAGCTATCTACAAACCAAGGACAGAAGGATGGAATAAATTCTCCCTTCACAGCCTTTAGAAGGGACTAAATCTATCAACACCTTGATCTCAGACCTCTAGCCTCCAGACTCTGAGTAAATAGATTTCTATTGTTTAAGTTACTCAGTCTGTGATACCTTTTTACAGCAGCCCTAGAAAACTAATACACTAATTTATTCTTTTTTTTTCTTTCATGGATCATATATTTGGTGTTCTAAGAAGTTTTTGCCAAACCCAAGGTCAGCTAGAATGTCCCTTGGTTTATTTTTTTCCTATCAAAATAATGGTATAATCTCTTTCCTTTTGTTTTGTTCTGTGTGTTTTGTTTTCAGTTGGGGATATATACTTTTACAAGAATATCATTAGAATAAATTATTAGCATTTCCTTAATGAGTGACGTTGAGCATTTTTTCAGGTGTCTGTAGGCTGTCTGGATGTCCTCTGTGGAGAAATGTCTGTTCATGTCTTCTGCCCATTTTGAATTGGATTATTTGGTTTTTGGGTATTGAGTTGTATTAGTTCTTTATATATTTTTGATACTAACCTTTTATTGGATATGTCATTTGCAAATATCATCTTTCATTCCGTAGGTTGCCTTTAGTTTTGTTGGTTGTTTCCTTCACTGTGCAGAAGCTTTTTATTTTGATGTAGTCCCAATAGTTGAGTTTTGTTTTTATTTCCCTTGCTTCAGGAGATATAGCTACAAAAATGTTGTTATGGGCAATGTGAGAGATATTACTGTCTGTGCTCACTTCAGGATTTTTATGGTTTCAGATCTCACATTTAGGTCTTTCATCCACTTTGAATTTATTTTTGTGTGTGGTGAAAGAAAATGGTCCAGTTTCACTCTTCTACATGTTGCAGTCCAGTTTCAAAACACCATTTGTTGAAGGGACTGTCTTTTTCCCATTATATATTTATTCATTCTTTGTCAAAGATTAGTTGACCATATAATTGTGGATTTATTTCTAGGTTTTCTATTCTATTCCACTGATCTACGTGTATATTTTTATTTAAGTACCATATTGTTTTAATTATTACCGCTCTGTAATATAAGTTGAAATTTAGAATTGTGATAGCTCCGGTTTTGTTTATGTGTTTACTATTCAGTCATAAAAAAAGAATGAAATCTTGCCATTTGCAACAACATGGATAGAGCTAAAGAGTGTAATACTGAGTGAAATAAGTCAGTCAGAAGAAGACAAATACCGATTATCAGAGGGGAAGTAGATGGGACGATGGGGGAGAAAGGGGATGGGGATTAAAAAGTACATTTATCATGAAGAAAAAGAAAGTAAAATAAAATAAAATGAAAAAGAATTACCTATAAAAAAGAAAAAAAGAATAAATTCTTAGGAATGAAATTATCATTTCAAAGGATATGTAGCTTTTGCCAAATATTTGCCAAATACTCTGTCAAAAGATTGTAATAATTTAGCATCCTAACAATAGTTGAGGTGCTGTTTTTATCTTACTCAAGTTAGAGTATTTTCAAATGTAATAGTCATTGTCAATCTCACAGATAAAAGTGTGTCTTGTTGGGGTTCTTTTTTTATTCCTTATGTATGAATGAATTTGAGAATTTAAAAAATACTTACGGGTAATTAAAATTTCTTTTTATGAAGTGTCTGCTTAACTCTTCTATTTTTATTACACTTCCAGAATTGTTTTTATTATTTTCTTCCCTGATTTACACTTTACTAAAACTTGAAAGAAAAATCTAATTATGACTAACTATAATTATCCTCTCAAAATATCCTATGTGCTTTTAAAATAACGTGTATTCTCTATATTTGAATAAAATGTTCCACATATGTAAATTAGATCAAGAATAATATTTCTATGGTTCTAATATTATTTAGTTTTACTTATAAATTTCACATTTTTGGAAAGAAATTTACTAACATTTCCTCCATGGTAGTAGACGTAGAAGTGTTTCTTTTGAAGTCCCTTTAGGGAGAGCAGCTAAAAGTTGGCGTTGTTTGCTAGAAGATGTCTTTATTTAGTCCTTAGTTTCATCAGGTTTATACTTCTAGGTCGACAGTTATTTTCTTTCAGAAATTTGAAGACTTTATTCTCCACAGCAAATGCTTTGTCATGGCCTTTGAATTTGAGGTGACACCAGACACACCGGTTTTATGAGTTCTGAGCACAGACCCATGTATAGGTGCTTTTGAACTTACACAGTACCAATTTTTTTTTACCTGTGTGAGAAAGACTGTGAAGGTTTTTTTTGTTTTGTTTTATTTACTTATTTATTTTGTATTTGTTTTTAATCCTTCTTTTACATATATATTGTTTTCAGTTTTTAAAGTTTGTTTATTTTTGAGAGACAGAGAGAGTGAGTGGGGGAGGGGCAGGGAGAGAGGGAGAGAGAGAATCTCAAGCAGGCTCTGCCCTGTCAGCATGGAGTCGATGCAGGGCTCGAATTCATAAACTGTGAGATCATGACCTGAGCAGAAACCAAGAGCCCTATGCTTCACCGACTGGGCCACCCAGGCCCCCCTTATATGTATTATATTTTTTTAAATGTTTATTTTATTTTTGAGAGAGAGAGAGAGAAAAAACACAAAAGCAGGGGAAGGGCATAGACAGAGGAAGACAGAGATTCCAAGCAGCTTCCACACTGTCAGTGCAGAGCCTGACGTGGGGCTCCATCTCATGAACACGTGAGATCATGACCTGAGCCTAGATGCTAAACTGACTATGCCACCCCGGGGCCTCATATGTTTTTAACACTTCATCTAATTGTGTTGCAGCTGCACGCACACTGGTCTGTTTTCTGTCTCTATAAACCTGCGTTTTCTGGACACGTCATGTAAAGTGATCACACAATATGTAGTCTTTTGCATGTGACTACTTTCATTTGCCAGACTGTCCTTGGGATTCTTTCAGGCTGTCACATGAATCATTATTTTGTTCCTTTTTGTTGCTGAATAATATTCTATTGTATGGACATATATCTTTTTGGTATCCATTCCCCAGTTGATGGACATTTGGATTATTTACTTTTGTTATCACAGTGTCATGTTTCTATGGACATTCAAATTTGTGTCAGTATATACTTTTGTTTCTTTTGAGTAGAGTTCTAGGAATTAAATAGCTGGGTTGAATGAAGTTTACATTTAACATTTCAAATTAAAGTAAAAATATATTTTGCAAAATAATGGCATAATTTCACATTTCCACCAACAATGTAGGAGAATTTCAGTTTTTCATATTGTCAGTGACATTTGGGAGAAACATGCCCGGTGTGCCAACCTATGTGTAATGTTAATCTTCGGAAGAGAGGAGAGGGGGGAAAGGACTATAAAATTTATTATAAAAACAATGGCTGAAAACTCCCAAATTCAGTGAAACAGTAATCTGCAAATCCAAGAAGCTTAGACTTCCCTAATCATCATAAAAGCAAAGAGGTTATAATCAAACTATTGAAAACCAGACATAGAAAAATGTAAAAACAGCAAAAAAAAATTATTCATCATATACATGGGAAAAGTGATAAGCAGGTAGCTTCTTGTCAGAAACAATGGAGATCAGAAAGCAGCCGAATGAAATATGCAAAATGCTGAAAACAAAATACTGTGAACCAAAATTCGTACGTGTAACAAAACCATTCTTTAAAAATAAAGAATGTTTACAGGACACCTGGGTGGCTCATTTGGTTAAACATCCGACTTTGGACATCGGCTTAGGTCATGATCTCACGGTTCCTGATTTCAAGTCCTGCATCAGGCTCTGTGCTGACAGGTCAGAGCCAGGTGCCTGCTTAGCATTCTGTGTCTCTTGCTCTCTCTTCCTTTCTCCCACTCGTACTCAGTCTGTCTCTGTCTCTCAAAATTGAATAAACGTTTAAAATTTTTTTAAATAAGAATGTTTGATTTAAATCATCATGGCTTGAAAGTATTTGCACATAAATATTTAATCTAACCATGTATTTCACTGATTCTAAGATGCTCATGTATTTAATGTTCTTATATCTCAGAAATCAATAAATATGTTTTAATCAATGGCATCTTAATATCAATGGTAGTCAGTGAGCAGTTGTTTCATAGTAGTTCATCATTTGACAAAAAGTAAAATCATTTTCTACTCGTAGTGGAGTGATTGGATAACCACTGTCCCTTAGGATTTATTATGGGCAATTTGAAGAGAGATAATCATAATAATGATAATGCAGACAATATGTTTACATTAAAAACATCTGAAAAAACATTTAAGATAAAAATATGGGTTAAAATATTAATGAGCTTAAGAAAAATACAGTAAATATAATAAAATTTCCATAAAAACAATCAACTGCTAATAGAAATAGAAATAAATGAGAAAGTGTCCATTGAAAAGAAAAGCTCAAGAAATTAAATTCTCAGTTATAAATTTAGTAAGACTTGTATAGATAGGGCTTATATGGGTGAAAACTGTAAAATTTCTCTGAAAGATATAAAAATTTATTTTTAATAGAGAGACATGGCTTTTTCCTGCAGAAGAAAACTCAATCTTGTAAAGATGTAAGTTCCTCCAAAACTAAACAATAAAATTGAACCAACGTATCTACTGTACCAATGGCACTGTTTTTCTTGGAAGAATGTATTTTCAAATTCTGTGGGAAAAATAAAGGAGAAAAGATACAAAAATTCTCAAAAACGAGGGCAACACTACTGTAATTAAATTAAATGGAAATATGCAGCAAGAATAAGCAAGTTCTTTCAAAGTTCTTTGTGGTATTATCCTGCCTGAATAAAAAGCACATGTCAGGGCACCTGGTTGCTCACTTAGTTGAATGTCTGACTCTTGATTTCGGCTAAGGTCATGATCGCGGGGTCTTGGTATTGAGCCCTGCCTTCGGCTCCATGCTGAGATTCTCTCCTTCTCTCCCTCTGCCCCTCTCCCCCACTCATGTTCTCTCTCTCTCTCTCTCTTGATCTCTCTCAAAAAATTTAAAAAGTGTCAAATATGCACAAGGAAAATAAATTATGAATATTGATTAACCCAAATGATACAAGTCTTATGTTTTGTATATTTTGTTATGTTTGTGTGTATTAAGGGAGACTTTTAAAATATGAAACATTCCCACTTACAACAGCCTTGCAGAATACACAACTCAGAAAAAGAGCCTTGCTGTTTGACATTACTTTAAGCTCAAATTATGCACTTGTTTCAAGGCTATAGTCTCAAGTCTGCAGTTAAGATACATAAAGAGATGGTTTAACTCTCTGACCTGTACCATGAAGTCCCACGTTGGAGACAGTTCAACTGGGTCTCTGCTGTTAAACTCCTAAAGGAAGAATCCTTGTATGAAGTAATTCCATAACCAGGACTAAAGTGTGAGTGTCTTCTCTTGAAGCTATTATAACCTTCTTGCAGTATGTTAGACTTTAATTAAGTATACACGGTATGATATATTTGATATATTTATGATATATTTATGATATATTAGATATATTTATAATTAAGTATACACTGTATGATATATTTGATATATTTATGATGTATTTATGATATATTATATATATTTATAAATAAGTATACATTGTATGATATATTTTATTTGTTCTTCCTATCCAGAAGACCACTTCTTCTGCTACTGGTAAAAAATTACTTTGACCATCCATCATGTATATTAAATGAACAAAATAGCTCTGAAATTAACAGAAGTTTTTCTGGACATCTTGTATACAATGGAGGCATATTTAAAATCTTTGGGATTATGATTAATTGATAACTGATGTTAAGACAGTGGATTAGCCACTTTGAAAATAAAGCTGGATTCCCAGTCCCTGCTGTCCCAATAAATTTCATATTCATAAAAATGACAGTAATAATATGAGAACACCACAAGAAAATCTTGAACATGTTAATATCAACAGATAGTAAAAACTCCAAAATGAAACCAGAAACAATGTAACTGAAAGCCAATATATTTGAGAATATAAACTGAAAGACTTTGATTAGCACAGAAAATAAAAGAAATAAAACTAAAATTCCAAAAACAAAGGAGTAATATAGTTGCTACATACATATAAGTATCAAAGAAAATATTAAAATCCTTATATACAGAGTTTTCAGAAATGAATTAGGAATTTAATTTAGAAATGACAAAAATGGGGAAAGGATAAGATAGGAAACTTCGAAATCAATTGGTTAACAAATATCAAAAGATATTTATTCTGGCTAATATTCAAATAAAAGCAAGTAAAATTTATAGAAAATTAAATTAGCAATATAATCTTAATAGTAGGTATTTTGACAGCTTACCTCAAAATATAAGCTGCACATACTTTTTAAATTTGTGACCTAGCCCTAGGAGCATATTCTTAAGCAGAGTAATCATATTAGTACAAAAAGATATATGTCATACAGTACAGTTTCTTAAAAAGTTAGAAAGACACTAATGCGCACAAAGAATTGATTAAAGAAATTATGATGTAAAGATACAATGGATACTATGAAACCATTTAAAATAGTGCCTATGCAGAAATTTAAAATCCTACTGGAGAAGAAAATTTAAAAACTGTTTTCTTAAAGGAATTAATGAAAAATTGGCTTTCCGTTTGTTATCTGATAACACTGCAATAAAAAAGGACTAAGAAGTAAAGTTCCCTCAGGACATGTTTGCCTTTTAATTTCCAACAAGAGCAATGATAACTTGACAGAAAATCTAGCATCACAGATATTTAAACCACACACGCTCACGTATGCATACACATCTCCCCCCCAACATAGTTCATATATGCATGAATTTCTGCAAAGATTCTGAGTTACTAGTTACTCACTAGCTCAGGTCTTCTGTGTGTGGCCTGTATATCAGCTCGGTTTTCCCTGTCCTGGGACTTCTAAAAAGAACTTGACTTGCAGAAGACCCTCCCCCACTTCACCCAGGCTTTAGAGACAGTCTGTATTTCTTCTCTCTGTAAAGTCCTGCAGGCTCATTTCTTCCAGTAATTTTCTATAGCTCCTGCATCCCACATGATCCTCCTACTTTCCCCACTAATGTCAGACAGGATGTAAAATAGAGCCTCTCTGTTCTATTTAAATTACAACAAGCATTTTGTGAATGTAGTAACTTTACTCAAGTCTTAAAGATTTATGCAAAGGGGCCAGTGTCTTCAGCATTTGTACCCTAATGTATCTCTGACTCCCCCCTCTTCTCTATAGAGTTAAAAACTTCCTCTCATGCAGAGTGGTTTTTCTTCCTTCCTTGACATCTGAGAGCAAATTATTATCCATTCCCCAAATAGACTCACCTACTACCAAAAACATGCTCTTCCTGAAATGAGTTTCTCCGTAAGAGCAATTACTGTGCCAGATGCAGTGTTTTCCAACTTTTTATTCCCGGCAATAGGTGACTCCAGCTCAGGAAGTCATAATACCATGGTATGCTTATACTAGAGATGGCAGATATTGTGGACTTGCTATTCTGAAATTAGAAACACTCCCTGTCCCTTTGCCTTCCTCATGTAGGTGGAAAAGTAAATACTACCTTCCTGAAACGTTCATGCAGTTAGAGATGACCATATGGCCAGTTTTCACTCTGAGGTGAAAATATAAGTAGGCAGGCAGAGCTTCAACCTGGAAAAGCTAGTTAATGGGATGGAAACACATTAGCCATTAGCTCTTTCACTCTTATTCCTGCTTGAAAAGCAAATGCGATAGCTTGAAGTACAGCATCAACCCTGATTCTGCAAAGATGAAAGCCTCACACAAATAATGGCAGGCCAGGACAACAGAATGATCTAAGTTCCAGGTGTCATTGCTGAACTACTCATACATTCCCAGGACTAACTTCATTCTCAGCTCTAACTGAGCTGACTTCTTAATGAAGGAAACAAACAGATACTTGCAGTGTAAGTCTCTCTAGGCCTTGCAGATACAGGTTTCCGTAAATATATGATGCTCATGATATGAGGTTTAAGATTTATAAAGCAATTCCTAGTTTCTTTTACTTCATAGTTAAACCGGATGCTCCATTTATGGATGTTTATTTTATTCAATTAATTTTCTCTTCATATCCCTAACACTCACAGTCTTATTTCCACCAGTTTGCCTTAGTTACCTGTTTTATTACCAATTGTTACCATGTAAAAGTATTAATAAGCATATTAGTAATGTAAAGTCATATGTTATAATTACATAATGGTCAATTTCATTTTCATTTCAGAATGTAATGAACTGCACTGACCTGTAGAATCTCATAAAACTGTTCCCAATAGTTAGCATACTGTGTGTTATTTATTCCTTGAAGTAGAATTGTAATAAAAGAAAAAATAAGTCAAAGCCTAGTTTGCTATAAGATTCTGATAACATTTATGCCTCTAACTTCTCAAAAATCCCAGAAATATGAATTATAACAAGGAGAGGCCAAAATCACAATGGAAAATCAGGCCTCCTTTCACCTCTAGTTTAAAAAAAAAGTCATCAACAAAACACAAAACACATAAATGCACACAACAACCTATGATGAATTAGGTCAGATGTGCAATGTGTCAACATCAGGAATTTTATCTCTTTTCCTTGTGTTATAATGGTTCATTTCTTAAAATTGACATTAGAAAATCATCTTTAGAAAAAGAAGTCAACACAAAACTCATTTTTCTGAAATATATTTATCAGAAAAAAAAGCCAATATACCCTCAGAATTAATCACCCCAGTACACACTGAAATTGGGGAGGTGAAGTGCATCATTGCGTCATGAAGTGCTTTGCTTTAGTGTAACTAGCACAAACGTTACTACAGAATAAAGCCTTAACTTTCTAAACCTTTAATACTTTAGGAACTTTTGCTTGTTTTTTTTTTTCTGAAATACATTTTAGTTGTTGCTACATTAGCTGGATCCTTAGGTTTCTTCCTTCTTATACTAAAGTTCCCCCGAGTATATATGTGGTGAGATATAGAGATGGAAGTTTGCATGACAGATAGTAAATTAGTTTTACTTTTCCAATCTCATTTTTTTTCTGTTTAAAGCAGATAATACACATAAAAGTATATTCCTGCAGTGTATTGCAGGACTCTAAGAAGAATTAACATGACTATCGGATGGTATATTGTGTACATAAAATGAGAACAAGAAACAGTGGTCTCTGCCAATGGAATATGGAGCCTAGAGAAGTGGTTGGTTTATTGGATAGTATTTTGATTTATACTCTTGTGTATTTTTCTTTCTCAGTAATGCCTTTAGTTGTGTGTTCCTTTTGCATTTAAATGAGATTTTGAGGTGATGCTCCCTTACCCAATGAAAGGGAATAACCAAAAACATAACAAAAATAGTGTTAATCTCTTGGTCATAAGGTCCAAAATAGTCTTGAAAACACACTCACCTTTCCAGACTGTTGTTTATTAAGGGGTGGATATTTTTTCTTCCCTGGGATCAGGTACTGTTTGGGATTCCAAGTTTGGCTTAGCAAGCAAAAGCAAATATTCAACAAATCATAGCATAAAGTATATATTATAACCCAGAGCTTCCCAAAACTGTAGCAACAGCACAATTATATTTCAAAAATGAGTCATAAATATGCCTGGGAATGTTTTTGGCTGTACAAGCTTTAGAGTGATAAATGAATAGTTCTACAAATTTACTTTTAAACCCATTAAAAAATTCCCAGCATGAAAATAATTTTAAAAGTTTTTTTAATGTGGCAATTCAGTTTCCAACCACCAAAAAGTAACTGGCATCTCACTTACCTTCCAACTGTAAATAACTACTAAATTGGACAAACTATGAAACTAGTGCATTCTTTTAATGCACTGAACAATAAGCAAAGCAGTACTGTGATTCATTTTTTTTTTCTAAACTGGGTACTTGCAATGCACACGCAGCTTTAACTTGACCAGTGGTAAAACGTGTAATAGAATATACCCTTTATATGATGTGCTGAGGTCTTCCTCTGCAAAACTCATAAATATTGGTTACCCATAAAAAAATCAGACAAATCCCAACTGAGAGACCTTCTACAAAATAACTGATCAGTACTCCTCAGGGTCATTGAAAACAGGAGCCTGAAAAACTGTTACAGGGTAGAAGCATCTAAGGCGATATGGTGATTAAATGCAAAGTAGTATCCTAGATAAGATCTTGTATCAGAAAAAGGATATTAAGGGAAAACTAATGAATCTGAAAAAAGCATAGACAGTAGCTGATAGTAATAGACCAATGTTGGTTCATTAGTTACGACAAATGTCATATACTAATGTAAGATGTTAATAATAGAGGAAACTGGGTTATGGGATATATGGGAAGTCTCAACACTATCACTGCAACTTTTCTGTAAGTCTATATCCAAAAATGAAAATTAAAATAAATAAATAAATAAATAAATAATAAATATGCAGAAAGAGTAGTGACTGGCCATGCTACAGACAAAATAAGTTGCACCATGGCTGAAATTAATGAGAACAGAGAATGGACCAAAATGCAATTGTACCTTCTTTAAGGTTACCTCCCCAACCCTGTCCTGGAATTAGGTGGCCTTTGGAGGAAAGAGAAAGAGAAATGGGAGAGAATAATATTAATTGTAAAAGTCACTATTTTAAACCAGAAGAATCTAACTTACTTTGATTGGCAAGATCGTGATTTCTACTACTAAAGCAATGGGGAATTCAAGTTATGTTTAATTCACTTATGGATGATAAAATAAGGCTTATCTTGGGTTTTGTGGACAGCCATAAATTTGAAAATGTATCCTTTCTGCCCAGATATCAAAGGAAAAATTAATGAAGAGTGCAGAATGGAAAGTGGAAAATGTAGTATGCACACACACACACACACATGCACACACACATACACACACACACACACACACACAATGGAATACTACTTGGTGATGAAAAACAATGAAATCTTGCCACTTGCAACACTATGGGTGGAACTGGAGGGTATTATGCTAAGTGAAATCAGTCAAAGAAAGACATATCATATGATTTCATACATATTTGGAACTTGAGAAACTTAAACAGATGAACATAGGGGAAAGAAAGGAAAAATAAGATAAAAACAGAGAGGGAGGCAAATCATAAGAGACTCTTAAATACAGAGAACAAACTGAGGGTTGATGAGCTTAGCAGGTGGGTTAAATAGGTGATGGGCATTAAGGAGGGTATGTGGGATGATCCCTGGGTGTTATATGTAAGTGATGAATCACTGGGTCCTACTCCTGAAGCCACGGCTACACTATATGTTAACTAACTTGATAATTTAAATAAATAAATAAATAAATAAATAAATAAATAAATAAATAAATTTTAAAAGTGAGTCTGGCTTGTTCAAAGAACTCCAACAAGAACAATGTCACTTGAAGAGAAAAAGCAGGGGAGAGTAAAGTGATAACTTTAGAGAAATGATGGAGCTAGATACTGCAGGGTCCTGAAGGGCAAACAAAGTAAGAATTTTAGCTTTTACTCCTAGACAGAAAGCCACTGGGAAGTTTCCTCCAGAGGAGTGATATGATTTAACATTTTGACATGATAATTTATCCTAGAAATGATTTGGAATCATTAAGGAAATATATGAAGAAAACAAAGAAACAACTATGGAGAATTTCTTTCAGAGTACATAGAATATAAGCAGTGGATATATTTAACTACGTGCATCCGGAGATGTATAATATGTCATTTCCAGTCATCATTTCTAGGAAATAGATCTTTCACCCTTCTCTAACTATGATAGCTATCACCTTTCACTAAGTAAGCATTTACATTTCATCATTGCAAATAATGCTACTAATAATTAGATTCTTCTTTAGAGGGTGTTTAGTTACACCAACACATATGAGGATTATACTAAAGGAAATTGGTGAAAAATATTAAGTATATATTAGGGGTTGAGGTCATACCCACATGAAATCATCATTATAAATACATTAAAAGCCTCTGATACAATAGGGAGACAGAAGTACATAGTAGATGGATCTTTGGGCAGATAAGGAATATATGACTACCCATTCTGAACTACAAGTCTGACATTGGGTTCTAGTTCCTATTTACTTTATAAAGTCCATTCCCAATTGAAGTAATAAAATCTTCAGGCAAGGCAATTCAAGGCAGAGCATCTCTACAGGCTGTTGCACAATGAAGTCCCATGGAAAGCTCTCATTCTCATTCTCTCTCTTTTAATGGCCAGAAGCCCAGAGCTTGCGCTACTAAACATGTGAGACTGGCTGGTATAACAATAAGCAGGTCAATGAAGAATGAGCTATTCCCCATAAGTATTCATGTGATCTCTCTCTTCTCATACATTTCTACATGTCAAGAAAATTAGAGGAAAGAGGGAGAAGAAATATAACCCAGACTTACATGAGCAACAAGCCATTGGCTTTATTTTATTTTATTTTATTTTATTTTATTTTATTTTTTGCTTCCTTCCTATCCCAGGGTTAAATTGTATACTATGGAGAATACTGAAGGAATCATTGAAATTCAAATTCAAGACATAATTTGAAGTGAAAGATTTATTAAAAATACAATGAAATGATGAAATGTATTCTAATAAAAACATTTATGTAGCACATTAAAGTTTTGTTTTATATTCTGTATTTAATATTTACCACAATATTATGAACAAGGTATAGCTGTATCAAATTTTAGATGAAGTTATTACCACTCTGTGAAGAGATTTGTCTAAAATTGTTCCCTTACATAAGAAGGCTCCAACTGTCATTTATTCCCTAAAATTAAATGTATTTCCATTAGTCTGTGTTGCCTTTCCAGCTTTATTTATTTGTTTATTTATTTATTTATTTATTCATCTATTAAATGTTTATTTCTTTTTGACAGAGAGAGAGAGCGGGGGTGGGGTGCGGAGGGGCAGGGAGAGGGACACAGGGGATTCGAAGCAGGCTCTGTGCTGAGGGCAGAGAGCCTGATGCAGGACTCAAACTCACAAACTGTGAGATCATGACCTGAGCTGAAGTTGAACACTTAACCAACTGAGCCACTCAGGCACCTCCCCAGCTATATTTAGAGATGATAAATTTAAGTTAATAAGTTTAGCTTAACGTTTTCAGTTGTCACCATAATAACAAGCCCCAACCTCAACATTTTACTAGGCTGGTCTCCCTGAAATTCCTAAGACAGTCAGAGAGGTTGATTTCCTTGATACTTTGTCCACAGAGAACAACACTTTTTTTTAATTTATTTATTTAAATTCAGTTAGTTAACACACTGTATAGTATTGGTTTCAAGAGTGAACCCAGTGATTCATCACTTATATATGAGCACCCAGTGCTCATCCCAACAAGGCTTTTTGATTTATGTTGTTCCTTGCTTCAATCTTTTAAAACTGAACATTGGTAACTTGATATGAGAATCAATGATCAGGAGATAGAGAACTAGACGAATCTTCTCTTGAAAGTTTATACCCATAAACTTACAAAGGTTTCAGAGAGTTGACATGAATATTTCCCTGTGGATCAATTTTTAACTGGCAGAGAAAATTATTTTCTTTTAAATATTGAGTCAAATCATGACAGGCTAAGGCAATAATGCCTAAGATCAGAGTCCCATTTTCACAAATTATTTCATTTAAAAAAAATTCTCAAAGAGAGCAGTTGTTTTTTTAATTGTTCGTTTGTTTGGGCTTAAACTGCAAAATTTATTTCTCACGGCTCGGAGACTGAGAAGTCCAAGATCAGGGCGCTAGCAGATCTAATGTCTAGCGAGGGATCCCTCCCTGGTTTGCAGGTAAGAGAGCTGGGAGAGGAGGCAAGCTTTCTTTTTTTACAAGGGCACTAATTCCATTGAGAAGGGCTCCACCTTCATGACCCAATTACCAAAGGCCCACCTCCTAATACCATCATATGAAAGGTTAGGAATTTAACATATGAATTTTTTGTGAGGGGACACAAACATTCAACCCATAACACATACTTAATTCGAGGTCATACAGCTGCATATATTGAAACTGGGAGGAAAAAATACTTCTTGGATGTTTCTTTTTTTTTTAATTTTTTTAAGTTTATTTATTTATTTTGAGAGAGAGAAAGAGAAAGAGCGGGGGATAAGCATACAGAGAGGGAGAGAGAGAATCCCAGAAACTTCTGCACTCTCGGCACAGAGCTCATCTCGGGGCTCCAACTCACAAACCATGAGATCATGACCTGAGCCGAAACCAAGAGTCAGATGCCTACCTAACTGAGCCACCCAGGTGCCCCCCTTCTTGGATGTTTACTATTTTTTAAAAGACTTTTATATTTTCCTCAGGACACTAATAGCAATCCAAAGGTATTTCTACAATAATCAAATACTTTTTTTTGAAGGAAAAATAATATAAATATATATATATATATATATATAGGAAAGAAAAAATATATATGTATGTATTTTATATGTTCCGAATTCTTTCAGATGCCTTGTAGTAATCCTTAAGGACTTATTAACTTTTCTTGGCTAAATAAGTTATCTATCTATAAAGTATTAAATACAAATATTCTTATTTGTACAAAAAAATCTTATACAAATATAATTATTCTTATGTCTTTATTGCTTATATGATTAGGAATATAAAAATAACATGTTAAATTCGAGATATTTTGAAAATATGAAAAATAATAAAAAATGTTATCACATACATATCACATAGCATATAGAGATAGCTATCTTTAAAAAACCCATATTAACATGTTCCTCCTATCCTTTAAAAAAATTTTTTTAACATTTATTTATTTTTGAGAGACAGAGAGAGACAGAACATGAGCATGGGAGGGCAGAGAGAGAGGGAGACACAGAATCCGAAGCAGGCTGCAGGCTCTGAGCTGTCAGCATAGAGTCCTACACAGGGCTTGAACTCAGAAATCACTAGATCATGGCTTAGGCTGAATTCAGACACTTAACTGAGTCACCCAGGCGCCCGGTTGTCCCACCCTTTTTTAACACAGTTTTTACATGATTGACATAACACAGCACAGAGTAAGATGAGGCCCAATTGATTGAGTACTCTACTGCCTAAAAGGCAAGACAACTTGCTAAGTGCTTCACATACATTGTATCAACATTCTATGAGCCAGGTATTTTATGCTCAATTTACATATGGAAAAACAGAGGATTTGTGAGTTTAAAAAAACTGAGAGCAGTTTACAAAACAGAAGTAAAACACTAAAATTTGGAGCGGGAGGTGAAGGGTGATAAAATACTTAAAGGTTAATAAAATACCTGTTAACATTTTCGATAAGTAAGCAACCAATGGACTATACAGTCTGACATGTACTTATTTGATAAAGTGCTTTATTCCTAAAAAATAAAATTTCTCCTTTTCTCATAAACATAAAGTTGAATGGTTATCTTTTTTGGACTTTGGCCTGATTTGAAAAGAAAAAAAAAAAAGACATGTATTTTAACACTCCTTTAACCCAAGTATTTACTATTCAGTGTTCCCCATATATATTCAACTTTTTCAGATATGTTACTTGTACTGCAACTTTGAAACAGAAGTTAATTTCTCATCTCTCAAACAATTATATCTACACTATTCAAAATGAATAAAATAAGGCAAATAGATATCTTTGATATACCTATGGTCACAGAGCAATGTAGAGGCAATAATATCAATGACACCTGTACATACTTCACACATCCTGCCTGCCTGATTCATGTTAAAGTACTAAAATAAGAGAAGGAAGTTGAAAAATTAATTCCAGATAGTTTTAATTATTCATTTATTCATGCATTTAGCACTTATAAGTATAAGGTATGTTCCAGGTATTTTCATTAGCTACTGAAGATACGGCAGTTACTAAGACAAAATGTCTGACTTACTGGTACTTATATTCTAATGAGAGTGATAAGATACAAATATATAAACAAGCAAATAGTATAGTTGCAGATAGAAATTGGATGTATAAAGAAATCAAGTAAGATGGGGTTCCTGGGTGGCTCAGTCGATTGAGCGTCCCACTTCGGCTCAGGTCATGACCTCACAGGTTGTGAGTTTGAGCCCCACATCAGGTTCTGTGCTGACAGCTCAGAGCCTGGAGCTGCTTTGGATTCTGTGTCTCCCTCTCTCTCTTTCCCTCCCCTGCTCTCTCTCTCTCTCTCTCTCTCTCTCTCTCTCTCTCTCTCAAAAGAAAATAAACATTAAAAAATATTTAAAAAATAAATTAAGATGAAGTGAAGCCAAGTGAAGATACAGAGTATGATGAGGAGGTTCTTTTCAGTAAGTTCATTGGAGAAGTCCTCTCTGATGAGATAGTTGAGAAGAAACCTATATATTGAGAAAAAAGGGAACCATGTAAAGATGTGGGTGAAAAGTATTTCACACTGAGTGAATAAACAATCTGAGATAAGGATGAGCTTGTCAAGGAAGAGCAAAAAGGCCAGTATGGATGGAGCATAGTGGGTAAAGACAGAGAAGATAGGTTTGGAAAGGGAGCCAATGATCAGATTCTATAGGACATTGTAGGCATAAATAAAGAGTTGAAATTTGTCACTAACTATTAGGGAAAAATATTTGAATTTTAAGAGTGAGTATGTGTGTGTGTGCGCACGCACCTGCGTGTGTGTATGTGTGCCTACATTAGATCAAATGGACTGTAAAGAGGAAAGAGTGTTAGCAGAGACACTCGTTAGGGGACTGTTGTCACAAATGAGGTGGAACATGATGGTGACATGGTCATGATGGTGACATATTCATGATGGTAGTAATAGTTAAGGAAGTGAAGAGTGATATGATTTGGGATGTATTTTTTTTAAACCACAGAATCCCAACAGATGGATACAGATGTAATTAATAAAGAGAAATCAAGATTAAGTCCTAAATTTTTATTTTGGCTATCTGGTTGAACAGTGGTAAATGAGATAGGGTAAGAAAAATGGAAAGGCAGTTCTCTGAGAAAAGTGGGGGAGAGATCAAAATTGTTGCTTTAGACATTTAGAGATGTTTGAGGTACCTAATAGACAACCAAATGGGGATATAATGCAAGCAGGCAGACATTCAACTCCAGAACTCAGTATAGTTGAGTGGAACTCAAGATCTAATTTGGGAATTGTTTTACCAAAAGAGAAATCAGAGTCTTACTCAAAGTCTTTTAAACACATACATGAGAGTTGAATATATGCTTAAATATATAAGTTTGAAGTAATTAGAGAGGAAAAATACAACTCCTGCTTGGAACTCTCTTGAGTTAAAAAAAAAAAAAGGTTTAATAAATTCCAGAACAGTGTGTCAGAGTAAGTGTGCATGTGTTTATGTGTTCACTAAATATGGGGGAGCTGTTTCATCCAACTATCTTTGGGACACATTTTATTTCTTCTGATAGTGATTGGTATTTTTCCATTTATAATATATTGACATTATTTTATTTTACTGTTGTGCTTCCTTATACCTCAGTGCTTCAAGTAGCACTGAATTTTACCACAAATTTTAAAAGATGTTTTATAAACATATTTTATAGACATAAGTTTGTTTATCCACTGAGGGTCAATACAAAAAATCTAGGTCCTTTGATACATGCCCATATATTTTTAATGAAATAATGTGAATATAAATTCAACAAACTTGTTTGTGTAGGAAAAGCTAGTAGCTTTTCTCCCAAACGTTCCACCTTTTTTTCCATTAGATTGAAAACGTGTTAGAAAGATTGCTAAAGATTAAGGAAGAGAATTTAAGTAAGACAGATTTTTCACCTGTGGATGTGATAGGGAATGACTCCATTCAATCCCAATAAGACACATTCCTCTCAATAGGACAGAATCAAACTCCATGGGAAAAAAAATCATGGTTCTGATGCCCATATTAAGAAAACATTATACTGAGTGTTTTCAGCAATTTGAACAAAACATTTGTCAAATATTTTTCTCAGAAAAATTCACAACTGAACATGTATATAAAGATACTACTTTGTGTATACTCCAGTAATTTAAGATATGTGCTGTTCTATCATTTAAACCAACGTATATAGGGGTTTATCTCATATGAAGACTACTGTTTATTGGGTAATTGTTAGCAATCAATCTTTATTTAGAAAGCTGTTTTTATTCACATCACATCTTAAAGGCTGTGGAATAAAAGGCATAAAAATACCAATGACAGATAAAACAGAGAAAATTGCTCTGAACAAACTCTTCTAGAATTGCATGGTGCATATAAATTATGAAAACACTAAAACTTGATCAAAAAGGAAGGTCTTTAACTTTCATTTAAATGCATGAACAGATGTGGCAGACCTAATGTCAATGGATAAATGACCCTAAAATGTGGAATATAAGAACGAGATCTCTGAATGTTTTTAAACTCATGCCAGGCATGGTTGGATTTCTCCAGCAATAAATGAGTCAAAGACCTAGGGTGTATGTAGGGCAGTTTTTTGTCAAGGTTTATAGGGCTTTGGCCACCAAAGGCCTTTGCTAGCTCTATGAAAAGAAGGATTGTCACTTGAAAACTAATTTGATTCTTCTCAGTCACCTGTGCATATGAAGACAAGTTGAGCTTCAGTTCAAAAATGAATACCATGTAAGTCTATTTGGAATTATGCCTCTAATTCATTCTTATAAGTTCTATTCCTATAGATAAAACACTATAAAAATGTGTAAGTCTATTACCTCAACAGTTCCTTTGGTTTGATCCAAGTGTGTGTTTATGTTTGTGTGTGTGTACGTACTGTATTTCTGGTAAAATTTTAAGGTTTGGCCAATCTAATAATGTGTTGTAAGTACACAAGAAGCTTGAATTCTATGGAAACATATGGTGGCATAAGTCCTCACAAGTATCCTAGGATTATTAGGACAGTCTCCAAAGTTTGAAATACTGTATTTTAAAAGACAATTTGAAGCTTTATAAACTTTAAGAGCAGATGATAGTTATATTTTGTAGGACAACATATTAATTGTGTCTTTTAAGTCATTGATTATACAATCTTGAAGGTGGATAACAACTGGAAATCATACAGTCTTATAGCTTACAAAAAGTAGCTTATAGTACTTTTATTTAAATAACCTCATTTCACTTTATCTGTCATTCTTTGAGGTTTTTATTGCAGCCCAAACAAAGCCTATCGATTTCACTCCTATGTATTTACCATAATTGTTTCCTTTCCTTCATCTTTAATTCTATTGTATTAGTTTATGAATTTTTGATCTTTCACCTGGGCTACAATAATCTGTGAGTAACCTTGCTGCCCATAGTTTTGCAACATTCCATTTCATCCTCCACACTGATGCCAGAAAGACTTTCTAATATCAAATCTCTGGGAAAGCCCTTCAGTGATCACAAAACTTTTTTTTCCAGCCTCCCCTCCATCCCATCCCCAGCTTCAAACCACTGCTTCCCCCACTAGCTATATGGAATAACTTAACAGATAATGAATATAATATATTATTTCATGCCTTCATATTATTTTTTTTAATGTTTATTCATTTTGGGGAAACACAGAGTGTGAGTGGGGGAGGGGCAGAGAGAGGAGGAGACACAGAATCTGAAGCAGGCTCCAGGTTCCAAGCTGTCAGCAGAGACCGATGCTGGGCTTGAACTCAGGAACAGTGAGATCATGACCTGAGCCTAAGTCAGACGTGTAACCAACTGAGCCACCCAGGCACCCCTCATGCCTTCATATTCTTAATTATGCTTTTCTCTCCACCTAAATGTTCCTAACTCCACCTATATCTACTAACAAACAACATTCCTCTTCCAAGCCTTATTAAAGAGTCAAATTCCCACAAAAATTTCCCTTCCCTGCAAATAAAACTAACCACTGTATTTCGGGTATACCTTACTGAATTCTGTGCACATTTTTAGCATAGCTCTCATATTTATGTTTATCTCTCTACCTCCACTAAGTAGCTCCTTGAAAGAGCAAGTGGACTCCTTTATCATTGTACCTCAAGTTCCAAACACAAAAGAAAAAATCTTCAATATTTTTTGAATATAAGTGATTGAAAATCAAGAGTGTTTGAGTTCAGGGCGCCTGGGTGGTTCAGTTGGTTAAGCGTCCGGCTTCGGCCAGGTCATGAGCTCATGGTTCATGAGTTCGAGCCCCGTGTGGGGCTCTGTGCTGACAGCTCAGAGCCTGGAGCCTGCTTCAGATTCTGGGTCTCCCTCTCTCTCTGCCCCTCCCCCACTCGTGCTCTGTCTCTCTCTCAAAAAATGAATAAACATTAAAGAAAAGAGTTCAAAGACTAGTATGTCTCTCACATCACTATACAAATATGTTTACTGAATAGTTAATGTCCAACATCAATTTACATTTTATTTTTCTGTCACAATTCCTTATGAGGAAAGCACTATTTTAATATCCATTCTACAGACCATATAACTAACTCTGAGGTGTTAAGTGAACCACCTACAGTCACACAAATAGTAAGCGGCCCAGGGTGTAACTTCAGAGATGCTGGATTTAATCGCCATGTGTGCTTTCATAACAAAAGTGAATATGGGAAAAGTTATAAATGAATGATACCGGAGCATAGGTGTAAGGAATTTGCTATTTTGAATCCTTAATTCAAGGAATTACCGGTGTCAATTCGGAAACCAACATCTCCCCCACCTGTCTCCCATTTCTCTATTTCTTCCATGTTGTCATCCCCCCCTCCACCACCCAATCTACAGTATACAATGATATTTGTATAGGATTATAATGGACTCTGTGCAGGGAAAAGTAGGTTTAAAAAAATGAGTTAATCTTTGTCAATTTGCAAACTGCCTAATTTAACTGAATTAACAGCCTGAAACTATTAACCTGACTTATCTCCCCTGCACCACCAAGTGTAAAAAGGTACAGTGCCAAAAGATGGACTATCTCAAGGGTAGGAAGAGAAGTTTATTTTTTTCTTAGCTCATCTTGATATTGAGGGTTTTGGTTTTTTTATTTTTAATTCTGTGTTGTAACTTGTTTATGTATGTAGGCTTTATGGGAGCAAGTATTTGGGGCTAAAAAAAAAAAAAGCCGACTTGTTATTTTCTTTGAACTCCCAAGGAAACATTAACAAGAACCAGAGGTAAGCATATGAAAATATCCCTGCAAAAACACCTTCCTGCGTTAAAAATAAAGGGAACAGGCAGGCAAACAAAAGAAACACTATGAAACAAATTAGCTTCGGGAGCCTGAGGCCTGATCTAGATAAAAATGGCAAGAGTACCTATGTTTGACCAGAAGAGAATTTCACGGCACAGAACTATTTCAAGGGCAGATGCCACTCGTGTGTTTTAAGAGAAAGCCTTTTATAAAGCCAACAAATTCATTTATATATGAATGCTTGCGATTTTGTGTAGGATTCAGACAGGCTACTTCCCAGAGAAAAACAGTTAACATAAAATACACTACATCTACTTTGTCAAAGTTTATTCCTTCGATTTATTTCCTCTTTGGTTCTTGTCATTAATATCTAACCCTCAATATATCAGGAAAATTGTCACCATTATTTGCCATCTGCGTCCAGTGGGCCTGCTAAAAAATAGTTTTGCCATTTAATAAATAACTCACTGAAATAAGACTAAAGAGAGAGTGGAAAACAACTATGTTAGAAATTTTTAAATAAATGTAACCATTAAAAGACTTTTTGCAACAAGTAAATTTTGGTACAAAAACTTCATAAAAGATGAAAAATATATCACACCTCCTTTCAGCAAAATAATTTCTTCTGCAAAACGTTGCCCAATGAAGGTCTTCCTAGCTAATTACTAGCTAAATGTAATTACCATATGCCCCTTTTTTTCTTGGAAATATATTGTTCACTTACAGATTCTAGAAAATTCATCTAGATACTGTCATCTGCAGACTCATTGTCTCATTGTCTGAGATTCCATTTACATGATCCATTTCATATCCATGATCCATTTCACCATCATTAGACTACTGCTATCTATCCCTTTGAATTTATCTTCTAATTCATCCAATAATTGTAAAACATCTTCCTCTGTCAGTTTTCTTCTCTACACCATTAAGGACAGAAAATGAAGATTCCTCAATTCTCAATTGTGTTCAGTAAGAGCTAAAAGCAGATCATAGAGATGTTATCTCCAGCCTTCTTTTACACCTTCTTGAAAGATGATGCAGTATTTTGGGACACAGAATAGTAAAAGTGAGAGACAATAATTATTTTGCTGATATTCTATCCTTCTAACAGAAGGATAGCAGAAACAAACTTTCTTGAAGGGCTATATTAAATAGTTTAGGCTTAGGAGTTATGTGGTCTTCACTGCAACTTCTCAATTCTGCCATTGAAGAAAAAGCAGCCATGGACAATACAGAAATTAAATGTAGCTGTGTCCCCAAACAACTTTATTCACAAAAAGAAGTAATAATCTTGATTTTGCCCATGTTTACCTCTATGTGACCAGACGATTTCATCATTCTTCTGTTTTCTTATTGTTTTTGCCTTTTAAAAATAATTGATAATTATTGATGAAATAGTTATTCTAATAATGAAATAGAAAAATGTTTCAAGAATATAGAAAAAAATAATATCACCAAGGTCCTATTAATGTAGCTTAGATTTAGAGATATGTCCAGTGAATCCATAAGATAGAATTAACTTTATTCTATTTTAAATAATTAAATTTTCACTTCATTCTTTGAGTTCTCAGAAAAATACCTGTTATGAAGCAACAATTTTACTAATAGTAGGTGATACTCAAAGACAAACTTTAATTCTAATCCTTGGTGCAGTAGATCGTGATGATATATTAAGTATTAAGGGTCTTTTATGAGGGTGCCTGGGGGGCTCAGTCAGTTAAGCAACTGATTCTTGATTTTGGCTCAGTTCATGATCTCATGGTTGTGAGATCGAGCCTCACATCAGGAGCTCTCTCGCTCTCTCTCTCTCTCTCTCTCAAAAAACTATACATGTCATTGCAGTAAATGACAACGATGGTACTTATCTATGTTTGTATTTTTCTGTAAGATACAACGTCTAGTCAAGTAAGAACCACACAAGTCAGGAAGTGAGAAAAATGTTTGAGGGCTATGTTAAGGATGTATTCACAACTGACTAAAATTTAACAGCAATGGGGGCTGGCTACAAAACGAAAATGAGTGGCAAAAGTAGATGTTGATGTTCATAAGGAGTGAAATTTGGTAAAGTTAGAGTAAGATAATGTAAGAATAATATTTTAGGAAATATTTAAAAAGCGAGGCTAGAAAGCAGCTAATAACCTATGAGAATGGGGACAAATCAAGGATCAAAAATTCCTTTGCGAATTGAAAATCGAAGAGCAGTTTCAGATGAATGAAAGAAAAGAAGAGGTAATACAACATGAGGTTAAGTTCAGAAAGGAAAACTAGAGCTACTTGAATAAAAAAAAAATCGTAATTAATCTGTGAAAGATTCTGAGATACCCTCATGTTAGTGCCTAAATTTGCTCTAAGTTTAAGGTTTACCAAGATTTTCACAAGAAAATTAATCTCTCACTTGGTGGCAAGTGCCAGATGCCTGTCTATGGAACACAAGAAGTAAAAGCATCCCACCCACCAGGTTAACAGCTTGACTTAAGAAAATATGAGACAGCTCTTGATGGGAGAAGACAAACAAAAACAAACCTAATGGACATTAGTCAAATTAGGGGGAAAAAGTATATTCAATTAATTACACGAAAACTTCTTTATAACTTGAATGCAAAGAACTATGGCAAAAGAAAGAAAATAAGAAAGATAGAAAGAAACTTAATTTTGCACTGAGAAATCTGAAACCAATTTCGTGAAAACCTCTAATACTTCTTAGACAGTAAGAACTTTTATATGAAGATTTTATTCTTAAAACCCTCAAAATACATTTCTAAATTAAGTTTATGATCTCTCTGTTTAATGCATGGTTTGATAATCCAAATGAAGCAAAAGTTTCAAACAATTGATTTAAAAAATAAAAAAATTAAACAGTACCTTGTGTAAATGTGTAGAGCTTCACTTTATTAGTGATAAATAATATCCATATTTTAGCAGCTATGGATAAGCAGAGTGCTTAAGCAATTGTATATGTCATTGGCCATTGGTAAATGCTACATTGGCAGTAAGATTTTGATGTAATACATATTAATGCTAACTCTAAAGTGTCTTTACAAAATACATTTATTGTGTAACAAAGAGAAAATTAGGATTCAGAAGCCCTGACGTCCTAATTCTGCCACCAATTAGTTGGACAATTTATTTAACATCTCTGGCCTTCATTTCTTTACAGACATGAAGATATAAGTTTAGTTTCTTCCTTTTTCTATTGGGCTGATTAAGGAAAAAAATGCCATGGATTTTTCTTGGTGAGTTCTATGTTCAGCTGTTTCTGTTTACTCTGCTGTGCACTAGTAACCAAAAGGCATGTTTTACTAATCAAGACAGGTTGAAGGCATGTTTTACTAATCAGGACAGGTCCAATCAGGACAGGTCAAGGTTACATGTCATGTTACAATCTTGGGGGTTATATTTCTAAAAAGTATTGTGCTTGGCAAAACTGGAATTAGCAAGATCAAGTTCTCCTAAAGTATATGGACTAGTAGTGGAGGAAAAGGCATCAATATTACTGTCATTAAATATATTTAAAAACTAATGTAATAGAAGTTCCAGAAGGCATCTGTGTCCAAAAGAAACCTGAGTTGTCAGCATTGTAAACTCACTCTGGTAGATGAGCTTTCTTCAGAATCATCTTCATTTTTTTTCTTTTGAGAGAGAGAGAGAGAGAAAGAGAGCAGGGGAGGGGCAGAGAGAGAGGGAGACAGAATCTGAAGCAGGATCCATGCTCTGAGCTGTCAGCACAGATCCTGATGCAGGGCTTGAACCCACGGACTGAGAGATCATGACCTGAGCCGATGTCAGAAGCTTAATTGACGGAGCCACCCAGGTGCCCTTCATCTTCATTTTTTTTTTTTTAATGTTTTATTTATTTATTGAGAAAGAGAGGGAGAGAAGGAGAAGGATCAGGGGAGGGGCAGAGAGAGAATCCCAAGCACGATGCTGGGCTCCATCTCAGGAATCCTAAGATCATGACCTGACCTGAAACCAAGAGTCTGACCCTTAACCGACTGAGCCACCCACGTGCCCCAGAATCATCTTCATTTTCAAGCAACATTGCTACAGCACCCTGATCTGCTAAGATAATTTTTTTTACCATAATTAAGGCTTTCATTAGAGAAACCACGTCTTTAAAAGTATTTTTATTAGATTAAAATTGAATGTATTTGAACATGTGCACATCATTGTGTTTTGTTTTTTTTTTTTCAAAATTTTCTACTATGTAATTGTTCCAGATTAAAAGAGACTACAAAGACACGACAAGTAAATGCAACATCTAGTCCTGGCTTCCAGGAAAAAAATAAAAACTCTAGAAAGGACATTATTAGGATATTTGGCAATATTTGAATATGGATTGTATTTTAAACAATAGTATTAGTCAATTCTTAACCTAGTCAAAATCCTAAATTTGATCATTGTAATGTGATTGATAAGAGAATGTCGACAACCTTATGGCATAGGCACACTGAAATATTTAGAGGTAATAGGGCATGATATCTGTAACCCACTATCCAATAGATTAGAAAAAACAATAATTCAGATTAGTTTGTGATAAGGAAATTCCAGAGGGGCGGGGGGGGGGGGGGAGAAATGAAGGGAGGGAGAAAGAGTGTAGAAGTGGCAAAATGTTAAGTAAATTTGGGTGAAGAGGAGATATATATAAGCTATTTCTAATATTCTTACGATTCTGTAAGTTTGAAATTTATTTAAAACAAGGGTTTTTAAAAGTCTCTGTTAATTGTTGCCACATCCACATTGCCCAATCAGAAATTATTTTCTGTGTTCAGGTTTACATTTTTTGGGCCCTTCTTTGCGTCCAATTGTAAGGTATACACATATCCTTCTCTGCACTACCATGCACACTCTCTCACACAGGGAGGATCCAGCAACAATTATTATATTGTCTTACGAAACAGATTATAACCTACAAGGCAATGCCATAAATACTTTTAAAATGTTTTTTAAAACATATTTCTGTACATACAAATGTATGAAAATCATTCCAGAGAGCCTCTGGAGCACTTCTGTAGATCAAACTGGTCTCAACAATTGATATATAGAAAGATCAACTGTTTAAAAAAGACTATATTATGCTAAGTGCTAAAAATTTTATTCATATACTACACTACTTACTAACTATAGTTAGCAGGATTACAGTATCTTTCTCTTTAGAAGATCATAAGCCAGAGTTGTTATAAACGCCAAAATTCACTAAGTCACCTTGATTTCACAGTTGAGTAGGGCAGATTAAAATCGTAAATTTATTTTAGACATTGCAATTTTAGCATGACACCCTTATCTAATATCAAACTGTGGTGTCTCAGAATCTCATGTAAGGCATGATAATCAGTTTTTAAATGCAAATCCTGAAAAATGGATTTCAGCAGAGGATGAATTTGAAACTTCAAGCTGGCCATGCCTGGGAGGACGTGTGAGTGCTTACTGTTGACTTATGGCACACATACATTTCTTTTTGCAAACTATTGACAAGAAGGCATAATACTACATAACTTATTTCTGACATAAATCATGGTCCAATGAAACTAAGAAGAAGACCGTATGGCCAAATGTTCCCTCCCTCTCTAATTTGCTATTCACTTATTTTTAAATACCTGGGTAAGTAAAGAAAAAAAATGAAGTTTTAATGAATATTTTATAAGTAAAAGTGAATTTCATAGGAGTCAAAATCGTTACAGAAATTAAATTTTTCAACTAAAATAAATATCTACAAATAACACCTTCAGATATTAGGCAAGATAATTGCAACACTCAGCTAGTGTTCAGTAGATGAATAATTTTCCAAACCCTGAAGGTGCTTCAAGATGCCCTAGGTAGTAGAGCAGATTAGTTTGTAATAAGAAAACCCTTAGTCATCCAGTTGAGGACCTAACACTTGAGTTTTGTAGGCCAATATATATACATATTGACCCATAACTTGAAAAACCTATTTTCTTAGATTACTCAATTCACAGAAATTTAGTTTTAGAAGAAACATTCAGAAAACATGAGCCCACCTATCTTTTTTTTTTTTTAACAATTGTGAATTCACCTTCTTGCCCAAAGTCACTTGATAGATTAGTAGCAGAAATAATAAATTAGTAGCAACCCCTGTCTTTTGGCTACCAGAACTATCCATGATGCACTCTACTATCTCGCTTTTCTATTTCATGTGAACACATACACAGAAAAATGTGTGACTATTAAAAAATAGTTGTTTTATGGATTTTCAACCTTTCATAAAAACCATTAGATAACAATTTAAAGCATGTTCCTCTTTGAAAGAGTTGATTTTCTCAGTGCATATATTACAACTGAATGGGGAGAAAATAAAGACAATTAAACTTTCACAGTAAATTCCTTATACTTACCTTAATTTGTGTACTAAATATTTTAAACCTATATGATGTACATATTGTTTGAAGATCACTTACTTATGAAGAATTAATCCCCATCACTTGCTTTATATTGAAAAAATGGCTTGGATAATGGAGAATATCTATTTTATTTCATTTCATCTTTATACCAAAGGCTTACATATCTTCAACCCTATTGATTGCAAAAGAACTAAGGAGTTCCTTCTAACTTCTTTTTGTGGCATATCATTGATTTAATATAAAGACTTCAGTACATTTCAGTGAGAAGTAAGGCAATCTAGTTAAATTAAACAAATAGAAGAGAGGTAATAAGGTGATGATGAACATCAATGCAAATTTTCAATGTCACAAAAGTGGTGCTGTTCTAAAAGTAAATTTGATAAAATACGGACAGAAAATTTAAACCTAGCCATCGTCCTGATTATTTGAATTTCAGTTAATATGATGGTCTGCTTGTAATATACTTTGAAGTATATTTTATTGATGACCCCTCTTCATTGAATAAATTGAGGACTTCAGTTCCAGCTCTCACAATATAAGGAGGACTTAAGAAGCAGAGAAACAATCTTTTATTCTCTCCCATCAAAATCAAATATGCAAAGGCTCTCATGATAATTTGGCCAGAACAAATTACATGGGAGACAATCACCATGAAGAACAATTGTCCACTATCAAGCCCTTTTAATTCCTTGCTACTCAAAGTGGTCCATGAACCAGCAGCATCAAAGTATATTAGAAATGCAGAAACCCAGGCCCTACGTGAGACATACTGAACTATAATCTGCATTTTAAAAGGTCTCTGAATGGTTTGTATGAACATGAAAGTTTAAGAAGTATTGCTTTAAAACAGATTTGCAGAAGGCATGAGAGAAAAGGAGTGGAAGCAATCTATTTAACATCTGTATTAACTAGACATATCACAAAAAAATAATAATATAGTATTATATACTTTTGTTAGATACTTTGTGAAAATTTTTATATTCACTGTCACGTTTAAATCTCACAACAAACCTATGTGATGAGAACTGTCCCCAACATTTTGCAATGAGAAAACAGATTTACATAAATAGATAGGACAAGTTCACACAGATAGTAACTGGTAGGAAGTAATCTGACTCAAGAGCTTGTGCACTTAATCATTATATTTTATGGATTAACATATGGCTACATGCAGATTCTAACCTATCAAAACATGGTACCAATTTTTGAGTGGAGAACATATAAATTGTATAATAGCTGTAGTAGAAGAATAAATTCTATTTTAAAAAAGTTTTATCATGCATGAATCTTAAATGGCCTAAGCTTTCAAAATCTTTTATATCTGCCAATTTGTGATTTTTAAGATGATAAAATACACAATCAAAAAATTTGGATGGGTACAAGCACTGATAAATTACTCCTAAACCAAATAAGGTTAATTGGTACTTAACCTTCATATGAAGTGAGATAAAAAGAATGATTTATAAAACTATTTGAGAGTGTTCTGATAATCATATACATTATGAAAGATACATGTCTATATTTTCCTTTATTCTGGAAAAGAAATTAAAGAATCAGAAAGGTACATATTTTAAAGTTTTTCTTTCTTTAGTTACAGCTATTTTTGGATATATTATAAAGATTCAAGAGGCTGCTCTATTTCAGTGGTGGTGGCAGGGACCAAAAAACTAGCAAAAAGTGAAGTACATACTACAGTATTTTCATTATGGTATATTCTAGTCCATAGTTAATATGACTAAAATAGCTCACATTTACTGAATGTTTGCTTACATGTAAGGCACTGTCACAAGAGGATTTTTTTTACGCTATCATTTAATCTTAACCATGAAATAGAGACTAGCTTTATTCAGATAAATACAGAACGGCTAAATGTTGGATCTAGGATTTAAACTCCGGTAGATTGGATCTAATTCTCACATTCATGCTGCATAATTTTAGGGAAAGCTACCTTTATTTCCCAGGTTTCCTTTATTTCAGGTTTCCTCCCTCTTTTAATAGAGACTGGACGTGCAAATTTCTCTTTGCATTATTTTAGAGATGTATATGATAATCTACTTATAATCACTCTGATTTAATGGACTTATAAATGAGATAAACGCCTTAGGTTCATGGGATCAATATATGTGAATTATGTCTTTAGTAACTAGTTCTTATTTTTAAGACTGAAAGGCAAATTATATTGTAATTTGTTTCCTTGCACCATCTAGTGGATTTAAATGACAAATGCGGCAGTTAACTAGAAATAATTAAAAGTCAATTATATAAGTGAAATTTTCAAACGTATTCGGAGAACTGTTCCTAAAATCATATTTTGGATCCTACCAAAAGGCGCATGTCATTATTTGCCATTTTCATGAGGGAATCAATTAGGCATGTGTGGTGAATTCATTAGAGAATGTTTAAATCTACAAATAAAATAACAGAAAACAGCAGCATCCTTGCAATCCATTTACATTAGAGATAAGGAAAGTCCGACACGTTTGGCTCTCCGAAGCAAACGAAATCATAAACGGCGAGGCTTCCCAGGGACCTGCGCGGAGTGAGAAGTACCGCGAGTCTGCTCGGGACCAGTGCGCAGGCGTTCTGAGGGGCGGAAGTTAGGAGGCGGGGCTAAGCCCGGACCTGGGAGCGGAAGAGGCCGGGGTTGCTGGCTGAGGCGCTGAGACCGTTTGGCGGTGAGTCCGGGGCCAGCCTGAGCTCAAAGTCCCGGACCCCGGGAGACGCCAGAAGAAACCGAAGGACTTGAGGTTCGGGAGCAGTCGCCGCTGGCTGCTGCTCTGCCTCCGCCCCCGCGGACGCCTCCGCCCCCGCCGCCTGAGGACGCGGCCCTGACAGGCCTCTAGGCCTAGGCGCGGCCCGAGGAGCCCGACGTGTTGCTGCCGGTGCTGCTGTGAGTAATACGAGCGCCCTCTCCACAGTCGTTTACAGATTAAAATGGAGGAAATTTCGTTGGCTAACCTGGATACTAACAAGCTAGAGGCCATCGCTCAGGAGATATACGTAGACCTAATAGAGGATTCTTGTTTGGGCTTCTGCTTTGAGGTGCATCGGGCAGTCAAGTGTGGCTACTTCTACCTGGAGTTCGCAGAAACTGGTAGCGTGAAGGATTTTGGCATTCAGCCTGTGGAAGATAAAGGAGCGTGCCGCCTTCCGCTTTGCTCCCTTCCCGGAGAATCTGGGAATGGGCCTGATCAGCAGCTGCAACGCTCACCCCCAGAATTCCAGTAGCTGCAACATGAGAGAGTCAGAGGGTGACCAGGACAATAACATAGACCGGTCCTGTGGTTTGGAGAAGTTAGGTATCTAAGTAGAAAAAGAAAAAAAATAAAATAAATAAAATAAGACAAAAGTCTCAATTCCCATTGAAGATCCTAGCCTTTAAAAACCCAAAGTGGAGAATTTAGGAATTCGGATCCTTTTATATTACCTGGAATCAGCTTTGAAACCCTGGGCAGGAGGAGCTGTGCATCCTGTGCACCGTACCGTGCAGGTCGAGCTCTACAGCAGAAAGTGCACGAGTGTACTGTGTCCATTGCACAGGTGAGCAGCTGTGTACCCAGCATATAAATCCTTTGGTTCCTCAGCCTTGCCGTCTGCCTGATGTCAAGGGCTTTCTCGGTTACTGACAGTTTGGACATAGCTGATGGTCAGGCCTTAATCACTGGGCCTCAGTGGGACTGCTCCTGTGATCTCTGAGCCTCTGATTTGGACTTCTCCAAGACAAGTGAAAGTCAGGTATGAGATCTGGATGTTAACAGTTCCAATTTGGGAAAACCAAGAAAAAGAATTACAACTGAATCTGGTAGGGGAAGCTCTGTGATCTTGGCTCCAACAAGAAGAAAAGGTCAAAGCTACCAGTTTCCCAAAGGTCCAGCATTTACAGTGACTTGAACAGACTTGGGGACAAGGGCTAACCTTTTGCTGAACAGAGCCCTTTGTCTTGCACCCCACCCGGTGGCATAGGCTTGGTAAATGGACAACTTGGTTATCCGGGCAGGCTGAGGATTTAGTTATGATCCCTTGAAGAGGTAGCAGGGGCCTCTGCAACTATGCACGATCTCTTAAACTGCAAGATTCATATCTGGATATATGATGCTGTGAACAACAGTTTGGTGGGGCAGTCATTTTCCTACTCTGAGTTACTATAGTGTTACCTAGCCAGTCCGTGTGTCTGACTTGGTCATTATGCCAGGTCACTACCTGCCTCTCATGCCAGGGGCAGGCCTGAATTACTGAAAAGTATAATGGCCATGCAGGAGACTGTGATTTGAAAGCTGAGCCCAGAGGGGATCTCTTCCAGCTACCTTCAGTGTTAATGGGTTAGTGCTAGGAGCCAAGGAGCAAGACTGGGTTGTCTCTCATCTGACTGCAGTATCCTATTGAATGCCCCTGTTCCTTGGGTTGGTCAGTCAAAGCTCTGTTATGGTGACCATCTAGACTGTCCCCACCTCTGTCCCTCATGAGGGGCAGCCCCTTCCATTCAGTCCCATTTGGACATTCTTGACAACAAGAGCTGTCCTTTTGTTGTCAGAAGTCAGGGAATGGGATAGGCAAGGTTGGGAAATGTGAGCCACATATCAAAACTACCCTCCACTTTACTCCCTGATCGAGGGTTTATGAAGTGTAGAGGGGTGAGAGCCCCAAAGTGAGCGGGAACGGTGCTGCTTTATTTGAAATGTTTTCTTACCTCATTCTGTGCCCCAGTAAGGGGCCCAGCCTCATCTGTCTGGCTTGGCCCCATGTTCCTACTGTCCCCTGCTCCACTGCCTATCTGGTGCAGCTCACAACTCCAGGTGCTGCCTGCCACCCTGCTTTCACACTGACCAGTTTCAATTCATCTCTCTTGATGCTCCTGCTTCTGAAGCCTGCCCAGTTTCCCTTTCCTTGGCTTGTTTTAAGTTTTTCTTTTCTTCTTCTTCTTCTTCTTCTTCTTCTTCTTCTTCTTCTTCTTCTTCTTCTTCTTTTCTTCCAGGAGATCCAGAGAAGAATCTTTCTGAGGGGTTCCTCTGTTCAGATTAAAATGGGGAGAGAACATAATTTTTTGTATATGAAAGGCAGTGTCATGCCTAAGCATTTTCCTATAGGACTGCCTTGCTAGATGCCTTCCTGCTGTGTCTTACTTCATAAGGAGTTACATCTTCCCACCTCCACTTGGATACTGTCTCTTAGGACCTAAGCAGAAGACCAGTAAAGACTGACACACACAGGGATGGAGTGGGTCCTGATCTGTTTTCTCTAAACCTTGCTGTGCATGTATCCTTATCCCAGAAGGAACTGTTTGCACTGTATGGACTGATTTGTGTTACATATAGACATTAAGGGAACCATAGTAATAGGGCTGGCTTCAAGACTGTCTATTATTGCATTCTCCCCCTGGAATTGTTCTGGTCAGGGTTAAGGTGTAGTTACAGATTGGTCTTCATGAATTGTAATAACTTTTTAGAAAGTTAAACTTCAGCAAGAGCTAAAATAATTTTGGGTTATCTGCCCTTGATTTTATAGACATCTCCTTCTAAGGGGATACATAGGGAAAGGAGGATCTAAGTAAAACTCTGGCCTATTCCCAAATAACGTCTGAGAAACAGGCTGAAGGTAGGGTCATCGTCCACTCTTCCTTCAGGGAGGGAGCTCTGATTGTGATATTACTGTTTGCTTTCTGGTCTTTCTCTTGGTTAGAGGAGGAAGAAGTGGAAAGTAATTTTGAATAATCATTGGTTCATATTACCTCCCTCTTGGTTATTGTTTTTGTTTTTTGCCCTCCCGTTATTAGGGCAGTAGCCCTAGGCCTCTCCTGGTTGGGTATGAAGTGGGCTAGGTCCAACAGGTGCCCTGAGGGGACAAACTAACTCCTTTCTTTTCTGGGGAGTGAATGCTCCCTACCATATAGTTGACAGTGGTTAGGAACTCTCCCTTCCCTACCTATCTTCCCTCTAACAGCAGAATTCCTATCCCTCCTTCCTTCCTCAATTAAGTATATTGATCACCCTGTAATTCTATTATGTATCTGAGTGTGTGTGTGTGTGTATGGGGGGAAGGGGTTCTTTACAAATTTTTGTGGTTTGTGGCTTTTTCTTCCAGACATTAGTTCCCACCACCGCATGTCCAGGGGCCATTGCCTGGCATTATCGCATGCTGGGATCATTGGGGAAGTGTAGTGAAGCTCACCACTGTCCTTTGTTTTGGAGATTATTATTTTTGCATAAGTAGCCCATCCTATACAGATTGCTAACTGTGTATTCCCCTTGCCCCTATGGCTGCTGGTGTAAATAAACTGCATCTCCCCATTGGTAAACAGTACTAATAAAATTTTAAAAAATGACTTTATTTAGACTGTATGTTCATCTTTTAAGATTATACATGTTTTTCAGGTATTGACATAGTAAAATAAATGTTGAATTGCTGTTGAACCTTTATCATTTTCTCCTGAATGGGAGTTTTATCAAAGTAGAGGAACTTTGTCCAACTTTATTTCTCCATCTAGTCCTACACATTTAGCCTTCTGCAACATCCAGTGTAAGAAACGAAGTAGGTGGTAAAGTAAATACAATCCAAGCCTGTCACTAAATGAGTCCAATGTGAAAGTCAGTTCTCTTTGAGTGGAACTCCAGATACCATAATATATACATTTTACCACCTTTTCAAGCTCATACCCTTGCTCTCAAGACACATGATTCATAGCAGAAAATGAGTCGGCCTTTCAAAGGTAATTTTTTTCCCAATACTTTTCATTATTTTTTTACCCCAACTCTTTAGGTCCTTCAGTTTGTTTTTAAAGTAATTCTGAGAATTTTTATTCCTTTCAGTTCCTAATCCAGAGGTGGAGCACTTCTCTTAGAAATTATACATATTGCTTAGTGCTGTTCAAACTTACTTGTTGGCTAAATGTTCTAGTTCATTAAAAAAAAAAAAAGTCCCAAATTGGAAGTAATATTTAGATGAGTAAAAATTATGATAGAAATGGGGCCAGCAGAAAAATCATCTCAGCACAATACCTCAGGGATATTATGGACCTGTACCATGGTATTGAGTCACCTAACATTTAAATGTAGCTGCAACAAATACTTTTGGATTTTATTTTGTATGTTTAGATTTAAATTAAATGTATTTGGTGCTAACCTAATTTTCTGAAATGAGGATTTGCAAGATCTCAATGCTTACTGGATCCATTTGATTTCAGGACTTTTAAATTCTTCCTTTCATGTTTTCTAACTAATGATCTTCATATTTAAAAAGAAAAAAAAAAAAGCATACCTTTTAACTCCCTGGATACTGCATTTTAACTACAGCATGTACCTTGAGGTCAGGAACCTAATTAATGGTTACTTGATGTTGACAAAGATAAAGACCCTGAAAATAAAGTATGCTCTGTAGTTAAGTATTCAGGAAGAGCTTTCTTTGCACACAGTAATAATTAGTAATAATTTAGTATTGGTCATAATAATTCATTAGGACCCATCTGAGTTACTTTGAAGTGTTATATATATATATTTTTAATGTTTATCTTTGAGAGAGAAAGAGCGTGAGCAGAGGAGGATCAGAGAGAGAGAGAGGGAGACAGAATCTGAAGCAGGCTCCAGGCTCTGAGCTGTCAACCCAGAGCCCAACGAGGGGCTTGAATTCATGGACCATGAGATCATGACCTGAGCTGAAGTTGGATGCTTAACTGACTGAGCCACCCAGGTGCCCCTTATGTGTTATAATTTTTTAAAAAGGGGGTACCTGGGCGGCTCATTCAGTTGAGCATCTGACTTTGGCTCAGGTGATGACCTTGTGGTTCATGAGTTCAAGCCCCACGCTGGGCTCATTGCTGCCCACGCAGACTCCACTTTGGATCCTCTGTCCCCCTCTCTCTCTGCCCCTCCTCTGCTTGTGCATTCTCTCTCTCTCTCAAAAAACAAAAACATTTTAAAAAGTATAAAATTAGTATATTGATGTGCTAAAATAAAAGCCCAGCACTTAAACTTTATTAAACACCTTTTCATGTTAGTCCTCAAAATAGTTACCTTGGTTAGTGCTGGTTCTCAGATCAGTTAGAGTAACATCAGACTTTAGAAGTTTCACTCTGCTGTGGAGGATGCAAGCTGTTTAATTCTCATTCATGTTCCAAATTATGCCCATGATGCTTAGGAGGATAACGTTTGTTACAAGTGATGCACTTGTTAAAAAATATTGCAGATAAACCTATAAATCCTTGTGTGGCTTTTCTCTTTCCATATTTTTCAAAATGTTTTTCAAAAATTTTCAATCATATATTACTTGAGCCTTGCTGGAAAAATGTGTGCTGAAAAGGAGATAGTACATTCATTTTAGAGATGAGAAAATATGTTCAAAACAGTGATTTACTCATATTTCAAAAAAAATACAGAAGCAATAGAAGCAAAAGTAGAATTCTGGTGCTAGGCTAGTGCTCTTTGTTGAAGCAATGAATTTTTAAACTAATAAATGAATGGAGTAAAGGACAAAATGACAGTTAAAGTAGAATTAAAAAATTGAGATGCTAGTGAAAACTGAAAGGCAATGAATCTGAAAACATTGAAAAAATGGAAAATCTATTAAAAATATAACTCCAAGGAACTTTTATCTTTTTAACAAATGAATACATCTAGAAGTTAAGAAAACTAATCTCATCTCTACCCAGATACATAAACACTAGCTACTTAGAATTTTATAGACAATACGACAAAAAAACATGATTATAAGCTAAGTGTATTGTGAAGATAGATGAAAAAAAATGAATATGTTAGCAAACCAACTCCTTTAAAATATCAAAAATAAACATTATCAACAAGTAAGGTTAATACCAGGAAAGAAAGATTTTTACTGCTTAACCGTGAATACTTGGAAGTATTCTCTTTAAAAGCAGGAATGGAAAAAAAAAATTCTCATTCTCAAATGATATCAACATGGGTAATTTTATAGAATCTATTAACATACCATTGGAAATAATGGTAGAATACAGTAGAGTTGCTGGATATAAAATCAATATCCAAAATCAGAATAATAGAAATTTTAAAACTTAACATTTACAATATGATGCAAAAAAAATTATAATGGTCTTATGAATTAATATGACAAGAGAGGTATACAGTTTTATGGAGAAGATGATAAAATTTTCTTCTGGCATATCGAAGTAAACCCAAATACATGGAGAGTAATAGGGTGTTCATAGATTGGAAGTTCATTATCATCACTCCAAATATATGAATTGAAAGTAATCTTGATTAAAATCCAAGTAGATATTTTTGTAGTAGATATAATTTGACAAACTAATTTTAAGTTTTAGATGAAAAGCAAGGTGCAAGAATAGACAAGATCTTTTTAACAAATTGTCTTACATAGTGTGGTTTTGGTGCAGAAAAAAACAATAAAGATTTCAGAATTAAACAGAAAAACACACGCACATTTATATTATTCTGATGTATGACGAAATCCAAATCCTAATGTACTATAATTAGTGGATTATAAACTAATATATTGTTCTGGAATTACCCATAAAACCATGTGAAAATTTATGTATAAAACCATATAAAAATTATCATGTAGATTTAAGACTTACTGTGGAAAAGTAAAACATGAAACCTTTGTAGAGACATATAGGAGTGTATGTATATAATTATAGGAAGATTTCTAAAGTAAACCACCAAAATAAAAGATTGACATATTGGACCGTTTTCATAAATGTAAAGCTTTCTGTGCCTTGTCATACTAGAAACACAAAATGCTATGACATGCTACTCGAAGTGCCGTAGTTCTTATCACTGGTAAATTGTTAAGAAAATAGTTACACGATTTACAAATGAACAAAGTAAAGAGCATCTCATTTGAAGAAATTCAAATGGCAAAAAAGATGTGAAAAGTTTACTTAGATTCAGAGAAGTGCAAACTAAAAACATGAAATACCAGTTTATACCACTCAGTGTGGTTAAAATAAAAAAGTGTGATGTTATCAAGTCTGAGAGTCATATAGAGCAATTAAAACTCTTATACATTTCTGGTGGGCTGTAAATTGATATATTTTTGAAAAGCAGTTTGGAAATACTGCAGTTGATAAGCATAACCAATACTCCAATTGTCAACCTCTTGTACCATTATTTGTAATAGGAAAAAGTTGAAAGCTATATAAATTCCCATTTAAAAATAGTCACTAGGAGCACTTGGCTGGCTCAGTCAGTTAAGCATCAGACTCTTGATTTCAGTTCAGGTCATGATCTCACAGTTTGTGAGTTCGAGTCCCACGTTAGGCTCTATGCTGACAGTGCAGAGCTGGCTTGGGATTCTCTCCCTCTCACTCTCTGCCCCTCCCCCGCCACACACAGGTGCTCTCTCTCAAAATAAACATTTAAATAAAATAAATAAAAAATAGAAATAGTCACTATACAGAAGTGAAGATAGCCAAGGCTATACAAATAAATACTTAGTAAAACATATATTCTTATAATTTGCTACCTTTTGTTTGAAGCTTAACAATGTGCAAACCAATGCTATATATTGCTTAGGGATATATACATACGTAATAAAAAGCATACCCAAATGCTAAACTGGACTTCTACTTCCATGTGTATATGATCTAGATATTGGAAAAAGACTTCTTGATGCAAAACATCTGAATGAATACTGAATAAATTGCAACAAAGATACTACAAGGGTCTTGCTATCCTGCCAATAAAGTAAGGGAAACACACCAGCTTTCCCTCATAAATACACACACACTCAAAAGCACAAACCAGAGATACAACCAAAAACAGAAAGTGGTGCTGCACTGAGGAACATACAAACACCGGAAACTTTCAGATGAGAATGGGAGATTATGCCTTTATCATCAAAAATTGAGACCATTACGCTGCACGTAAATACAAGGCACCTGACATACTCTTTTCACCCTTACTGAAAGGATGGCCAGAGTGAAAGAGACAGAGACCTTCCAGAGCAAACAGATAAGAAAGTCTCTGCCATGGTCTGAGCTGAAATTAAAAAATAAAAATATCATCATCATCATCATCATCATCATTTCCTTTGGGAATATGTACCCATATCTTTGCTTTCACATAGTTATCTACCCTGCTACTCAGAGAACAGTCCACCTGAAAATTGCTTAGTATGTGTCCAAGATGATACACCTCTTGACCATGTGATAGAATTTGGGTCCCTCAACATTCTCACAAAATATAAGCTCGCAATGAAAGAAACATCTATTTCTTTAAAGATTTCAGAGACTGGGGCCTGCTTTGGATTCTGTGTCTCGCTCGCTCTCTCTGCCCCCTCCCCTGCTCATACTCTGTCTCTCTCTCTCAAAAAAAATACATAAAACATTAAAAAAATAAAGTAAAAAAATAAAGATTTCCCTTATAGTTATCATATTCTGCATTTAATAATGCTGCTTACAAGAAAGGAGTTCTGATTCTGTAGATTATTATTTCTGCTAAATCTCTACAAATGTAGTACTACTTTCCAGTAAATAAAATTATTAAACACAGAATATAAAGGCTATGAATTAAACCCTTAAGTCAGTGGATGGAATTACAAACATGAACAAGAGAGAATAATGATGATGCAGTTATGAAAATGAAATGATTGGAACTTTTCAAAATGAAAAGAATGCCAGTAAAATAAAAAAATTCAATGTATACGGTAAAATCTCAGTTTAATCAAACTGGAAAAAAGAGATAAAGGAAAGAATCAGCATGAAGCACAGTCTGTTGGTGATGTCACTGTGCTTGCTTATTTAGACAGCAGAGTGTGTGTTTGTGTTTGCCTCCTTGTCTCCCATTTATAACCCCTCGGGCCGCTTTATTTTGTTTTTTCTTCACTGCACTTTCACCTTTACCATTATAATTATACAGTTTAATTATATATTACATTATAATGATAAAAGTGAAAGTGCAGCAAAGAAACAAGGTGGTGGCACTAAAAGTGCAATCAGATGTGATCAGAAGATGGCTGACCATGGGAATGGTGATACTGCCCATGTTCTCAAGACGCAAGGTATGCATCCAGAGGAACCTAATGAGGGCAAAATTATCAATGTAAATGAGAAAATGTGACAAAAAGAATAAAGATGTTTCAGAGGAAGTGAAACTACTAGTATACTTGACATTAAGGGATATCAGATATATTTCAAAATATTGAGGGCACAGGGGGCAAAATGTGTGGTAGGTGGAATTCTAAAGATGGTCTTGAGATTTTTGTTACCTGGTTATTCAACCAAACAGTAAGCTAAATACTATCGTGAAGGGATTTTGCAGATGTAAGTCAAGTGCCAAGTCAGTTGACCTGGAGATTATTTGACTGGACTTGACCCAGTCAAGTGAGGACTTTAAAAGCAAAGTGTTCTCCATTTCGTGGTAGAAGACATCAGATTTGTGTGGGAAGGATTCAATGAACCATTGCCGGTATTGAAGATGAAAGGGGGGCACGTGAAAAGGAATGCAGGTGCGTCTTGCAGCTGAGTGGCCTTTCTGATAGCTAGCAAGAAAGGTGTATCCATCAGACCAAAACCCACAGAAAATGAAATATGCCAACAATCTGAATGAGCTTGGAAGCTGATCCTTTCCCAAAGCCTTCAGATAAGAGCCTAGCCCAGCTGGCACTTCGTCTTTGGCTCCCGAGACCCCTCTGCCAAGCGTGCCCTGACTTCTGACCCGGAGAACAGTGAGATAAGTGAGGACTGTTTTAAGCAGCTAGATTTGTGGTAAGTAATTACACAGCATTAAAAACTAATACAGCTGTAACTGATCCAAACTGAGGAAGGATTATGATAACTTTCCAAGACTTAGAAATATCCTCATCCCAAATCATGACTTATTTATGAGAATAAGGTAAGCACTGTTAAAACTAATCTTGATGTATTTTAATACAAATGAAAATTATTTTCAGTGTTTCTAATATTTATATTTACAGCGTAATAAATAAATACTGGTTTTATGATTTTTTACTTCCTCATACATTTGCTCACTGAAAATAAAAGAGTTTTTAGGGGCACATGGGTAGCTCAGCCAGTTAAGTGTCCAACTTCGGCTCAGGTCATGATATCTCAGTTCGTGAGTTTGAGCCCTGCATGGGGCTTTGTGCTGACAACTCAGAGCCTGGAGCCTGCTTCAGATTCTGTGTCTCCCTCTCTCTCCATTCCTTTCCTGCTTGCACTCTCTCTCTCTCTCAAAACTAAACATTAATTTTTTTTAATTAAAAAAAATAAAAGCTTTTAATATTTTCACAAAAAATTTTTTTAAAGTGATTAAATGACCTTAATTCTTCCCCTTTGTTAAGATTACTTTGCACTGTTTCAGCTTGCATGATCAATTTTACTGTCCATACAACCTGCAAAGATAATGCTGCCTGTATTACTATCACAAATAAGTGATTATAATATTAAAATATTTCAGAGATGTTAATACTGTATCTTTTCTAAAATATGTTCCAAATTCAAAAAATTAGCAGCCAAGAAATCACACATCAACCTTTGATAGATAGCGTAGGTGGGTTAGCCTAAAATGCAAATGGTATGGGTCCGCCTAGATAGCTGTAAGACTGACTGAAGAAAAAGAAGGAAAACAGTTGGTAGCAAAAGGGGAGAAAGAAAAATATAGGCTAAAGGGAATGGGGAGTATTTAAACAAGAATCCTTGGGAGGAGGAAGGTACTATCTGCATTAATGAAAAATCTCAAAGTGAATTGCATAAGAAAATGCAAAGTATAAGAAGAGAAAAGTTGCTGGGCATTGCACTCAGATGTTTGTCTCTTGATACTCTATTAGTAGTGAATTTGGGAAGGTAACTCATTCTTTATGAACTCTGACTTTCTCTTTCTACTATTAGATATAGCAATAGTACTTCACAGTTATAAAAACTATATAAGTTTTAGCCTAGTTGGGATAATGGGAAGTGCAGGAATAAATTAAGGCTTTCCTGAGAAAGTGATATTTAAACTGAAAACCTAGAGTTAGAGTTACCTAGGATAAATTTGTCAGAGTAGATGAAGAGTAAATTGGGAATGGATTGTTGGAGGGGGATGGAGATGGAACAAAGGAGTTGGAACCTGTGTGTTAGAGAGAGAACCGTGTGTTAGAGAAAGAGAACCATTCAAATGGAAAGCTTAAAGCTCCAGGGAAATTATCATGTTATGATTCTTGTAGATGGGGGAAAAAAAATCTGTTAATTGATATAAAACCACGTATCCCTTCCATTTCTATCAGGAGCATCCTGGATGCTCTTGAAAGCAAATGTCATTAGATGGTGATCTTTAATATTGGCATAAATCCCTTACTTGGATTTTATCAGGTAAATAGATAAATCATAATTAGGGATATAATTTCACAGAACTCTAAGCAAACAAACTCGTTAATATAACACCTTACACCTGCAAGGTTAATCTTACATCTGCAAGATTCGAGTGCTGCTTTAAATACATAATGGCCTCTCTACTTTTAATGTGTTTTTGTCTCCTAAACTTACTCTTCTCCCACTGGATTCTCCCCAGTCTCCCAGCCCTTTCTGTTTTCAGACACATGCACCCATGCATGCCCATATGCCTGTGCACACATAAGATGTAACTAAACCAAGCCCCAGTTCAGAGTAAGGTTAGCTAATCTGCTTTTGCTCTTGCTGCTGTATGAATTATTACCGTTTAGGGCTTAACTTGCAGAGCAACTACTTTTACAGTTTGAAGGCATATTAGTGTTGGCTTCTGAAGTACTTCCCTTCCAGCTAAATTTTCTTTTCCAATTGAAAGTGCTTGTGTTATGTCTGCTTAATATTGGATTCAACAATGATGCAACAATTGATTTAGACTTTGTGTAATAGATTGGGGAAAAAAAACCCAAACAGTAAGCTCAGTTGTGACTCTACAACAAACTCTGTGACCCCAAACAGACAAGTTCTTTCACTGATAAATTAATAGGCTTAAGTGAAGTGATTTCTTGGTTCCATTCCACTTCTAACATTCTGTGATTCCATGAGCTAAACTGTTTACTCCAACTCATATAAAGCATGGAAGGTCCAGATTCAAATAACTTTATCCTTTAATTTTTCCTTATATCCCAAATTACTCCATCAGTTAATCCACTGTACATTTTTTACTATATGCCAGTGCAAGGCATACCTTTGTTTCTAACTTCTGATCAGTTTCATACTATTATCAAATATTACTTTCTGTGTAAATTTACCACTTGCTTTAAAGACTTACTGTCACCACCCCCATTATAGTTTGGCCTTCAAATTTATTTTTTAGAAATCTTTGTTAGTCTGTGGGCCTTAACTAGGTAATGATATAATTTATTGCCCAAAACATAATACTTTCGAAAGGACAAGGAGGCACCATCAATAACACCTAAATAACCGTTGTAAACTGAGACTCTCCCAAGAAAACCAGGATGTAGGGTCACTCTAGTAATAACCCTTTGGGCCCTGTTAAGACAGGAGGTCTGATAAATATTTTATACATCCACACGATAAAGTAGCTTAATTATCTTTTTCAATCTGAACCTAATAAATGCCCCTAATATACCACTTTCTGCCTCTAGTGCTCCCTTGGGACTATCTCATAGCTTTCCCAAGTAGTAAACATTGTAACTGTTATAGACCAGTTGACACTATTATCATGCAGGGTGGGGTAGACTGTACTATAGATTATTTTTCTTCCTGTTAATAATGAATAATCTATAATAAATACTAGATAAACCAATTGGAGTCTTTATTCTTTTATATATTCTACCCTATTGGAATATTATTTGAATAGAGGTGGTTTTATTAATCTATTCTTGCACCCTTCTGTCATTACACAGAAGAGTTATTACAGCTAATGTTAATAAGTCGGCATCTGATATTTAGGGATCTTGGTTGTCGACTTTTATTTCCATCACAGGGAAAACTTACCAATAATATGTGGTATGTGAAAAACAGATTGTGACAGCCCCCTCTTTGGAGCACTCCCCTGCCTACTCTACCTCCCACCACCTCGGTCTCAAATCTCTATGCAAATCACTCTCACCTCTCCCATGACTAATGGAGAGGAACAGAGTAAGACAGTCCTTGTAAGCAGGGACCATTTACCCTAATATAGCTCCTTACGAGGTGTAGAATTGTCTATTAGAATGTAAGTTTCATGAGAACTGACGAGATTGTGTTGTATACTGCCCAACACAGTGTCTAGCACATTATAGATGTTCAATAAATATTGCTAGAATAATGACAGAAGTAAATGTATAATGAATGGAATAATGTTCTGTTATATAATTCAAGAATAAAACAATGGATTCATTTTGTTCTTAGCAAAGGATGAACAAAATTCTCTTACCATTATTTCAATTATGAAATCAATCTTCTTACTAGATATTTGTATATTCCAGGTTTTCATTTATCTTTTTTAAAAATGTAACATCACACACTTTTAAGCAAATTCAGTTTTTCTAAGAATCAAGAATTTTAAAATTATCCTTTAGAAATGTAGCAAACTATTTGTCCTTTTTTGCCTAGTACGTTGTTAATCCAAACAGTGAAATGGGAAGTTTTTATGTTTGGTTACAAAAGGCAAATAAGATAAATTAATATTCATCTCGTAGCTTCCATTTCCTATGAAGCACCTTGGCAATTAAAATTTGATGAGTTTATTTTCTCTTTTTGCGGGACAGCATGAATGAGATCATCACAACTTGCATAAGAAGCTAAAATGTTAGGTTTCGAGGGTGGACTATTATATGATGATTTAGTCACAAATTTTACATTTTAGTTTTACATAGAAGAACAAACTTATGATCAGGTAGCTTATTACAGCAAAAGAAAAGTTTATAACAAAACATACAATACCACAACAAAAGTAGCCAACAAATCTTAGCTACGATTAAATTTAACCACTAGAACAGAGAAAACTCCTAGCTTTAAGACATTTCTCCATTGGCCTGCAGTGCTCATATATTCCATCATTTATTTTTACTGTTGTGCTTGCTAAAATTAAAATCATTCTAAGGTTTTATTAACCCTGGCATATTTGTTCTTGCCATGATGGAAACTGAACTCAATTTTAAATCTTGATTAACTTCTTTTAGTAACCAAACAATAGTTTCCAAATAGTGGCCAAATCCTCTATCTATTTAGAGCCTCAGATAATTTCATGTGTGGATAAATGTCATGTTTGAATAGAATTTTTTAAACAATTACTTTTCAAAAGAATTCACCATTGGAAACATCATTTTTAGATTTGTGAACAAAGACAAATTGTTAAGAAAATAACAACTAGATTTTAAATCATTTAAGCTATAATTTTAAATGTCACCCACTTTTCCCCAGTGATTTTTTTCTTTGTTTTTAACTCTGTGGCTTTGCTACAGGTCAACCAATTACTCAACAGTTCAACTAGAGAATCAGTGAAGTGGCTTCTGAGCATCATTTAATGGAAAGAGCCTTTGATCTAAAAATAATTCAAGTGCAATCTCACAGAAGGACCAAATCAATGTACTAGATTATTTTAAAGTAATTGGAATTTATTTTGCACTAATTTGTGATTTGAGTTAAAGCCCCAGACTTGAAAACAAGATGATAGTACCTGTTCTGCCAAAGAAGAGCCATGTGATCATTGATAAATCATCTTGAAACTCATGTTTTCTCACATTTAAAACAGGAATAATAGTTTCTACCATTGTACCTGCACAGTGATGTTGTCAGAATTAAATAAAGTCATGGCTATGTCAGGGTTTTTTTAAATATCAGTGTATTTTATTCTTACTTGCCTCAGATCAGTCAATGCATATGAATATTGCAACTGCATACCCAATGTTCACTAATGTGAGAGAGATCTAGTGGAACATTTGGGAGTTGCCCTCTATTTAATGTCTTGTTATCTGTCATTGAATTTTTAATTCTCTTCAAAGGATACATATTAATTATGTATTCTAGAAGGAAAAAGAAGTTACTTCTCTGCAGTGTGTTATCTCTTTGTTTATTTGGTAATTTAAACATGTATCCAAGTATTGCAGTAATTTCACAGAAAGATGCTCTAACCAAAAAAAAAAAAAAAATCTTTCAGAGTAGTTGATGATGCATTTTGCTATTAAAATATTTTTAAGTGTATGTAAATGTGTGAGTATAATTATAATCTTTACTGTGTCACATGTGAAGGAGAGCACAGCTTATGTAAAAGAGAGCTTACCCAAGAATTACACCTGTTACCTTAAGTGCTTTGCTTATTCTAAAGGCCTATTTATTACATTGTTGTTACAGGATTGCCAATGTCTGCACTAAATATTGCACTAAATACTAAATGTCAGCAAAATATAACAATTTGACTTCTTCTATCATAATTCTTTGCCCATTATATATATCTTTTCATCATGGAAAAAATACAATTACATAATTTATGTAGCTTCCTCCTTCTGTCTTTGCTCTCTTTTTTCTCTGGACATCGGCTGTGAAATGCTTGCCTGTATCAGTAATTCATTCCATTATGACTTAGCAATATGAGAAGTGAGTGGTCCGTCATGAGCAAAATATATAAATGTACAAACCATGTTTTGAAGAACTAAAAAATATTTTTTCTACATATACAGTCCAATTAATTCAGTTAAATATTGTGCATTTATTGTAAATCTTTGTAATAACAAATATTACAATTATGATATACTCCTAAGGCAAGATATCTCTCAAAAACAGGTTTCATTTTCTTAGTCCTGTACTCTTGTGAGGGAAATCAGTAAACTCAGTTGAACCTTCTAGGCTAAGGTTTAAATCAAGGAAAACCTTAGGATATAAATATCATGGGGTTAGAGCATCTCATTTAACATTATACACTGAATACATATATTTTTCTGTTTTATCATGATGTTTGCTACAGAATCATTCATTTTGAAAATAATTTCCCGTTCCATCATCTCTTATTTAATAAAAGAAGTCATCCTTTCTGCTTCCAGTCTTAATAGGCTTTTTTCCAGTTGTCAGAATTGTTTTTGGGTTGGTGTAAATACTTGTTTGTAAATACATTAAGAAGTAAAAAAGGTTTTGGTATAGCCGTTTATTTAAGACTTATGGCCTACCCAGCATAATTAGAATTGGTAACTATTGGTAAATATACTTTTGATGCTACAAATATCTCTGCCCAAATAAACAATGTTAACTTCTCAGTTTGAGTCACCAACATCAGTATTTCCAAGAATATGTCAGGTGACTGTTGATCCGGGGTTCTAGGTAAAAGTTAATATATATGCCATCTTAATAGGTATTGCGTGTCTCTCTGTGTGGGCAGTCTCATAACCTCCAGTTATATCTCTATTAGACTATAGGATAATCATCTCATCCCTTGAGACTTCTCTCACAGATCCCAGAATGAATTTTTGTATGCTAAGCCATTACAAATGTACTTTCCAAATTTGGGGAAAACCATCTGGCTCTTTTTACCAGATGTGATTTGTAGACAAATGGATAAAATCTGTATCTGTATGTAATAGAGATTGTATTTAAGTTGAATGGTTCTAAATTAGTGCAGCTTTAAGATGCATGAACACTCTGCCATTACCATCAGTAGTAAGCACAGGTGGTCCAAGCTGCTAATCCCTTGGTAAGATTTTAGATCTTATAATGTCTTTTGACACTCAGTCCACTTGAAATGAATTTCTCAGTTGAGTCACCTCTATAAATTTAACTAAAGCACTGGGGTTATTGTCTACAAATATGAAAGAAGAAAAGAACATTTAACACTCTCATTTAATAATTGTCTCATGAGCTTGTTCAAAACCAAGTTGAGTCTTTAGAAAAACAGTACTCTGCAGTGGCAAAGTGTAAGGATTTAAAAATTATAGAAATCTGGATTTTAAACCCAGCTTTATGACCAATAATCTTGCCATTTTGCATATTAGATAACTTTTCTGAGCCTAGGTTTTTTTTCATGTGTGCAATGGGGTTTTAAAAACAACTGTTTATGTTTATTATAAAGATTAAAAATTGCATACACACAAACACATGCACGCAAATATGATTAGTGTATAATGACTTCATTAAAACAATGTATCTATCCTCTGCAACAGCAAAACTATCTACTCGCTGATTTCCTCACCTTATCCTCACTTTATCTTCCCTATAAACAGCCAGAGTACCCTGCCTGTAGCAGAGACCCTTGTTTGAGTTTGAGATACCTTATTTATGTTTGGAAATTTAGTACAGCATAGCCATCAAGGTTATTTTAGGGGATATGTCATGAAGAAATACTACTTTTATGGGCTGAATTGTGTCCCTTCAATATTTGTATATTGAAGTTCTAACCCCAGTACCTCAGAATATGATTGCATTTGGAGACAGGGTCTTTAAAGAGATAATTAAGGTAAAATGAGATCATATGGGTGGGCCCTAATCCAATATGACTGGTATCCTTATAAGAAGAGGAGATTAGGACGGGGACTCACAGACAAAAGGACTACCATGTAAGGACACAGAAAGAAGATGGCCATCTGCTGCTAAGGAGAGAAGCCTCCAAGAACTCAAACCTGCTGACACTTTGAACTTGGACTTCTAGCCTCCAAAACTGTAAAATAAATGTTTGTTGTGTAAGCCACTCAGTCTGTTGTATTTTGTTATGGTAGTCTCCGCAAACTAATACAACTATATGTTGAAGCCAAGAGATTTGGTTTAAAGTTGATGACCTATCATCTGAAATGAGGGCGGATTCTCAGTACATACAGCCTGGTACTTATAATTCACATTAATCCTGCCAGATTCTCACAGAATTATGACCAATGCTCACTGATGACGCTGAAAAGTAAAAGTACGTAAAAATTGTTAAGAAAAATTTTGCCATGTTTTATGCCAACATTTGACAGCTGCAATACAAGTAGCAGACCCAGAAACAGAACTCAGGACACCAGATGGATCCCACATCACAGGATAAAGGAATACAAGCACATGGCAAGAGTAGGGGTGAAATTGAGAAGCATCAAAATGGGAGACAAAAATGGATGTCAAGTATTTTATTTGTAGTTTTTCAATGAACTTTTTAGTCCTAATAGCCCAGAGAGCACGATTACATATAATTACAGTTTATATTGAAGATGGATTATTATATGACATAAAACTTGAGTTAGTCAAAGAGTATGTCTGTAGAGTGGGTAATTGGGGACACTGAAGTTATTAAAATGTATCTGCAGCCAATTTGGCAATTATTTGATTTAGGAATCAATCCAGAATATATTTAGAAATAAATGATCCTAATAATTTTACATAGATGAACAGCCTGATGAAATGAAGTTATCAAATACTGGCATTATTTGCCATTCAGGAAAAACTAGAAATGGCTTTTTTAATGAGCGGTATGTTTGGAAAAACACAAGGTCTCTGAAGCCAAGTAAACAGCATGAGGCTATTGGGTACAATAAAATATAAACAAAAAAGCAAGGCTAATCATGAACAAATTTTTGAATTAAGAAGTTTTCTCATTTTAAATGCTCAAGCTGTCTTTCCTCTTCTACTGCCATTTGGTAACGTTTGACTGCCATTCACCAATGCCCAGTGCCCAAATGTTGTTCAGTTTTCATACATGCTGTTTTTCATTTATTCATTCAACAAGTGGTTTTTGAGCCCTTTCTTTGTGTCAGTCACTCTTACAGTTCTAAGTTCTAGAGGTTTTTAAATAGCACAGAAAGAATGTCTAAGAGGATAGAGCGAAACTGGATTTCTTGGTAAGACTAGAACATGCTAGACTCATGTCCATCTCAGAGCCTTTATATTCACTGGTGTCTCCATTCGGACCACTCTCTCCTCACATCTTCACATCTCATTTTTCATTTTCCAGGCCTTTCCCCACATTATTTTAGAATACTCCAATGGGTAAGGATGCAAAAGGCCTTAGGACCATCCATACAATCAAGTCTCACAGGAGAAAAGGATGAGTTTCATGGCTGGAATTAAGGCTTAAGGATTTAGAAGACCCTATGAAATAAAACTGATCTCAGCAAAACCAGCCGATCCCTACTCTCCATTTCTGCTATTTATTATAACCCTAACCCTAGCCCCTAGCCCCTAGCCCCTAACCCTAACTTCCCCAGTTGTCCTTCCACTACTGCAGGTGTTACTGAAGGCCTTAAGAGTATGGACTCTGATATAAAAGTGTTGGACTCAACTAGATATATGATCTTTGATCAGTTTTTTTAATCTCCCTGTACATCAGTTTTTCACATCTGTAGGATTTGGAAAGATCTTAAAATCCTTGTAGGGTTGTTTTGATAATTGAATGAGCTGGTGTATGAAATGATCTTCCTAGTGTCTGGCTACATATGTCCATGTTATTATTGTTAAGTGTCATTTCATGTCTCTTCTCTTTTGCTCCCCTTGTATTTTTTATTCATTAGCAGCTACTTCTGCTTCACGGGTTTTACTTGGTACCTTCTCCCTACATTTTCAGCCTTCTGCTTACCCCCATATTAACCTATGTTCCTTTATTTATTCCTCAAGAAAGTGGTCTTGATTTAATCAGCACTGCCCATGTTTGGCCAAACTGTAATGAGAACAAGCCAATCTTAGTTTCCCCAGTCTCCTACTGGCCCCATGACAGCTGTGACTCAGCAACAAAGAAACACATCCTCCATCATCAAAGGTACTTTTAGGCACTGAGACCCTAATAGGCTCCTCTCCAAGGTATCCACAACTCATGAATGACACATGTTATCAGAAGTCTAATTACAGTTTACAAATGCTGGCTCCTATTAGAGAAGACTGTGGAGATGTTGGAGATACTCTTGAAAAGAATATCAGAAAACTAAGGAAGGAAAAAAGAAGTAAATAGTAAATGAGATTGAAATAAAACAAAACAGGAAGTCTGATTTTTTTTCTCCCAGAAAAAGTAAGTTGTTTCCACAGCTGGAGGCTAAAAACAGCTGCATTATCTATAGCCCATTAAATGGAGATCAGTCATTAATATTTTACTCATGTACACACTTCATTTTGATGCAATTTTCCTGTATAACCAGCCAGAATCATTTGCAGGATATTTAACAAAAATGATGGAAATACTCAGCTGCATCTGTTCATCATTTGGCTAACCATATTTTTGCATAAATTTAACATGGGCGTAAGCCACCACCATCATTTTTCTCATCCTTTTACTTCGCTGTTCAAATCTGCATGCCAAAATTTATTATTATTCAGGTATCCAATCACATTACCATCCCGCAATCAAGTCAAAAGCAGCAAAGCAAAATTGAGAAGATGCCGTTCTCTACAACCACAGGCACATACCCTACTTCCCTGAGACAACAACCAGGGGTTGTTGCAATGACAAACAGCTTTAATAATGAAAATAGACTCTCGGTTTTACCTACACAGATGCGGGTTAATTTTCTTCTTCCTTATTAGAATCCTCACCAGCTCGCCTCCTGCGCCCTGCCCCCAGTTAGAGGAACGAGTTGGCAAACACAACAACAGTTCTGTTCATTCTCAGTTTAATATACAATTTCTCTTATACACAAAGGGGTGAAATGGTTTCTAAAAACGTTGGCTGGTAATGATGACAGTGGAATCTAATTCCCGCAGGTGCTCACTTCATACTTATCTCTCCGCTGGAGAGTGTAATAAGGTTGTCAGGATTATTGAAGTTGACAGAGCACCAAGCTCAGATTAATTACATCATAGAATTCAGAAGGAATTAGAAAAAGCAACAACACTGCTCCTAGCAAATGCATGTATTTTTTTTATAGCTCTCTAAGGACTCTCAGTATAATATAATACAAGTGAGTGAAGGGTGACTAAGTATAATTGATTTGCAGGTTTTGTGATACAGATTTTGAAAGATTAATTATGCTGAGAGTAAGAAATTACCACCACAATTCCAAAGAAGATACTCAGAGTGGAATATCCTAAATTAGGGAAGAGTAATTGAAGGGTAAATGAAGGGTACTATTATATATGAGTCTCCTACCAAGTTCCAGAAAATTCACATCCATTGCAATATTTAATTCTTACAAACAAGGAAAATAGGTATTGTCCTTTAAAAATGGAAACTGAAGCTGAAATAAGAAACTTCCCCCAAATCTCATATCTAGCGAGTGGTCAAGCAGCATTTGAATTTCATACACAGATTTCAATCTTTTTGCTCGTTAACATAGGTAATATCAAAGTTTTGCTCTTGAAAAATTGCCATGTTAGAATGAAGAAAAATTTACATAGGAAAAAACTCATATGATAATAAATAAATGCATATGGAATTCCTTCTTTAAACAGTGCTAAGGACTTATATATTTATTTGATTAAAATATAAGAAGCTGTGAGAATTCAGTGAGTCACTTATCATTAGCTTTTAAAATCTAAAACATTTTTTAAATTATACAGGGCAGCCTACACCACCACACTCATCAAAAACTAGATACATACCACCACTGCTGGTTGTAAATCTAAAATATGCTAGGATAAAGAATAAAACATAGTGAAAAAAGCTTCTGGGCAGCTAAAATAGGTATTACAAAACATTTGCTCCTCAGTTCACACAACAAACTTGCAACTGGATATTATATGGGACTATTCCCATTGCCTAGATGGAGAAGCTGCAAAGTTCAGGACAAAGGGTAAAAAGTTCAGCTCTGAACTCTAAAGAGCTGCTCACACACTCCAGACAGCTTACTTAGGAGACAGGTGGGCAAATGGTCATTATCAGTACCTATGCAAAGTCTCCAGGGGATGTAAAAAAAAGCTAGAAATTTATTAGAGATAGAAACTGCTATGGAATTTCCTCTCTTCCGTTTCCCAATTCTAGGGGTACAGAGAGGAAGGAGGCTTTTTCCTCTACCTCTCAAAAAAGTGAAGGCTCCTTCTAAGACTACTTATAGGATTTGGAGTTGTTCCGCCATAGAGGAGACACAACTGAGCTGCAGAAACTTGTAGGGAAAGAATGAACGTGTTCTGGAGAAAATACTCCTAAATATGTGTTTAGAAGGGAAGAAAGAACAGGTATCTGACCTTCTCTAGAAAAGTTCTCAACTCAAAACCTGGCTGAATGAACCTGTAATGCAAGACATGGAAAGAGAGTGGAAAGGCAAAAATGTTAGCACACCTGAACTTCCCCCGTTTCATGGGACAAAGGATTTGTAAGTGTTCCAGTGGCCTAAAAGGAAACTCTAGACAGTGTCCAAGAATGTTGCTTCCCAGGGCAAGGGAACCTTCAAGCTAGGGCATGAGGGTGATGTGAGGTCTCCTAGAAAATAAATCCCCCACAAAAACAAAAGGTGTTGGGGTTTAAAAAGCTGCTAATATGTTGTGGGAAATATGTCAAATATGGCCACCTGCAAAACTGAGGGAGAACCACAATAAGAAATTACTGGGATAGGGATGAGAGAAGAGACATTTGGAATAAACAGAGAGAACTAACAGACTAAATTCTATCCCTCTACCCCCACTCCTTCCTTTCTGCTAGGCCTATAGCATATGGTTAGGCCTCAATTGCTGGAAAGGGAAAGCTTTAAATTGAGTGCAAAACTATTGATTTAGGTTGGATCAGATATTTTACTATCTGAAAGTGAAATTATAGCATATCCCTGAAAGGCCACCCAGGAGCAGAAAGGGGACTTTAGGAGAGTGTGATTAAGGCAATGCGAAGACAAAATAAAGCTGTGTCTACCAGCCCATTGCATAAATTGGTTACATATGCACAGAACAGTCCCTTGGGCTTGTACTTACAGAATATTTATTCTGATTTTGCAAAGAAATTTATTATTTCTGCAGTTTTTATCATTTTTTAGAATATGGCTACATTAGACAGCAGGGGAATGGCTGTTACTAGCCTCTACACTGGCATCAGTGAGCAATGACAGCTGCCAGCCTCAAAGCAGGAGAGAAAACAGCAACACTGTTTTCAAGTGTTTCAAGCAGATTCAAGAACTACAAAATCAGATCGGTCGTCGCCATTTTGCATCTGGGCAAACCTCCCAGTAACCCCTCTCAGAGCCCACCCTCCTTCCCCAACATACACACACACACACACACACACACACACACACACACTCAAGTGGTTTCTGGGAAAGTGATTCAACAGGTTGACAGTAAGCCCAGGAATCTTTAGTTACTCTCAAAGTGATTTTGCCCAGATTTTGCCAATTCTGAAGAAAGAAAAAATGTATTAGAGCCATCCAGTTACTGGTATTAGTAATGATGTTCTTCTGTCCTGTGTGTTTCTAATTTCAGTATCTTATAACCAGGCATAAGAAAAGCATAATATGTTCTAAATGATATCCACTCAAAATTAATTTTAAGAGTTTGCTGCCCATAAATGCATATCTTCAGCTTGTCAGAAAACCCAGTTGATTAGGATGATGTGTTTCCTACATGTATTAAGTAGCTAAGATTGCCCTGGATGAATACAGTAAGTACCATATAAGGGCATCCATGAAATTAAAACCAGAGAGATTCAAGCAAGACCAGATATGCTGGCTGGCAGAACATTTTCAGGAGCTTGGATTTAATTCTGGGACTTAAGACTAAGAAAATGAAGACATTTGTAAACGTTAACCAGCACAGAACACAGGGCAAAACTAATTCAAAGGGGAAGTAATTGCCCATCTAGTCCTCAGGGTGGGTAAAATTATTGTGAGAAAAGAATTTTGGACATTTTGCTCTCAGCATGCTCCTGCAGAGGGAGGACAAGCTGAAGAAATGGCTGGGTTTATTTATGAGATTGCTTAAAGGGTACATTACACAGAAGATAAACTGGAGAAATTGCATGGTCCCGTTTGCCCATATACAATCAAATGGTCTGCACAATTGATGTATCCAATAAAATCATGAGATGCTACATAGACTGTACAAAATAGCAGAATGAAGGCATTTTGCTTGGTGGAAGTCCAGGAGACAGTATATGAAATAATTTATTGTATTGCCTAAACCCTGAAATCAGAGATGTCTAAGGGGAAAAAAAATCTAAGAAAAACCACTGATAGCAAATCATGGAAGCCCGAGCCCTTACCCACAAGAGGGTTGCAATTTTTGTTCACTGAACATTCTTGTTTCAGAGTGATTTAGTACACAGTGAATATTAGAATAGTTGACTGAGGCTGAATATTAGAAAAATCATTCCCTCAGCTTGAGTAAATGAAACTCAATGCACTAAAACAAATAGCTAAATTGACAACTTAAACATATGTGGGTTGAATTAAGTGCTTGCTTCTTTTTAAGATTCCTTCCCCTAGCATAGAAAATGAAGGTTGTTTAAATCTCATAAGGCGTCACTATCTTTGTAAGCCAGTATTATTCACAAATAGGTAAAATTAAGGCGAAGACGAAATGTATTACCATGCCTACTATAAACTTCGGCTGGAGCTTCCTCTTCTTTCTAACGCATGCGGTCTTTTTTTTTTTTTTCTTATTTCCTACTTCATTTGTCAAATAAATGATCTTAAATTGCTTACTCTGTTGACTCTGTTTGCCCCTTCTGGGCAAATTTTCCTGAAAAGTAAAATATCCTAAAAATCTCTCTGATCAACCAGTGAGACCTCTTTTCCCGTTTGCCTCATATATTTTAGTTCCTTTAGTTCCAAATATTTATTTAATTAATATTTCCTATGTCCAGACACTGTGACAGAGCTCCTGGTTCACCTGCTAGCATTTCCTTGGCACTCTGCAAATAGCTTCAGTCATGTTGTCCCTCTGAGCGTTGTCCAGACATTCTTTCTCCTACCTAGAGCTGCTATGATCACATGTAGTACTTCATCCCTGAAAATAGGCCACAGTGTTAGAAAGAGAAGAGCTGATCAGTCCCCCTTGAGTTTCTTGGCTCGAGAAATTCAAACTGCAGAACAGGCAGCGCTTCACAGCTGGCTCAGAATTGGCTTCATTCCTGGTGTCCACAGTTCTCTCTACATACCCTGTGATGATGGTGGTTTTTGTTGTTGTTCCTCACCGTGTGGGGCCCAACAAGGAGGACACCTCAATTCATTTTATACTGAAAACCTCTCACCGTCCTATTCCATGGGTGTATCATAATGTATTTATATTTCTAGGCCCAAAAAGATGAGCATGCAGTTGTCTCTAATGCATTCAGACATCTGGCATTAAAACACAAATGCTTTGTTCAACAATTCTGCCTACATCGTCACATACATGTCCTCATGTATGTGGTAAACAAAGTCCTAAAACTGGAATACGATTTTACACATAAAAAAAAAAATCAAAGAGTGAGGGGCGCCTGGGTGGCTCAGTCAGTTAAGCTTCCAACTCTTGGTTTCAGCTCAGGTCGTGATCTTAAGTTTTGCGAGTTCAAGCCCCACATCAGGCTCTGGATGACAGCATGGAGCCTGCTTGGGATTCTCTCTCTCTCTCTGCCTCTCTCCATCTCTCTCTCTCTCTCTCTCTCTCTCTCACACACACACACACAAGAAGTAAACAAACTTAACATTAAAGACTAAGATACATTTAAAAAATTAAAGTCATGTGTCATTTACTTCCATTTGCCTCAATTACCCTAAAAACATATTTTGAGACTCTGTTTTCTTTTTCTCATAATATTCTCTACCTAGAGCTCTGTTATCACTTATAAAATTGTACTAGAATAGCTTATGTCCTCCTCTATCCATTCTTCTGGACCAGTGCTCTCTAAAGATGCAAATATTCATATGACGTCCAATGCGAGAGCCACTAGCCAAGTGGAGCTACTAAACACTTGAAATATGGCCAGTGTAATAGAGGAACTGAACTTCAAATTTTATTTAATACTAACTAATTTAAATTTAAAATGTGTTTGGTGGCTTTCTGTTGGACAGCACAGTTCTACCCGTTGGGTCCTTGAGGGTAGCAATTTTGTCTTTCATTGATTTATCTCCAGTGTCTAAAATAGCCAGGACAGTCTAGAGTCTGCTGTGGTAACACATCAACCTCAGTGTGTCAGTATTTTTTATATTACAAGGTCTATTTCTTTCCCATCATACGTGTTCAGTGTGAATTGGGGGGGGGGAGCTATGCTCCCCACCATTATTCAAGGTCCCAGGCTAATGGAAATTCCAACACCTTATAGCTGCACTTGGAATACAAGGTCTCTGAGCTTCCCACAGTGTGATAAAGTGTGCAGGGAAATTTCAACCGCCTCCTCTATGCTTTGCTAAAAACCTACTGGTTAGGACAAGTCACATGGATTCACATCAATACCAGGAGGCAGAGAACTGTGGGGGGATATATTATTATTAAGTGATGAGTAATTATCTCTGCCACACAAAGTGTCTGGCACATAATACTCTATGAATGGCTACTTGAATGGTGAAGGGAAGATTGTGGTTGGTGGGAGAAGAGTATTGCAGAGAAACAAAAAAACAATGGCACTAAAGTGGGAAAGAAAAAAAGTCTATTCTGGGACGGTTGCTAAGTATAAATTTGAGGCAGATAGAGAAATAAAAATAGTGGATGCTAGGTTAAGAAGTTTAAAATAGACTTGGAAAATAACCACCAGTGGATGGTTTGTTCTGGGCCATCAAATCATCAGACCCTTAAAAACATTTTTTTTTAATTAAGCTGAACATGACATTAGGGAAGAAGAGAGTCTTCTTTTACCAAGGCAGCAAAATAGAAAGGGAACATGGATGAACGTTTAAGAGAAATTTTGAGAGATCCAACAAATGTATGAGTAGGGGTGCAAAAATATCACTAACACAACCAACATACTGTCCCCTTAGAAGTTCCCAGTCACTACTCTAAATACTTTACACCTATCGCTTCAGTAACCTGAACAAGAAACATGTGATATTCTAAAATTTCTCCCCAATTTAAAGAAGAGGAAATTGAAGGTTTAACAGAGCAATTAAGGAACTTACAAAAGTGATATCAGTGATGATTTCTTTGGTCTATAAACCAAGAGGTACAGAATCTTTGAAGACAAAGGACAGAAATTTGGAATGAGGGTTTGAAGAACTAACTGTCGAAAATGACTGAATAGTCACCCTGAGGAATAGAGTCAAGTCAGTAAGCCCTCTTAGGCCTCCAATTTTCCATCACAGGATCAGTAATCTTGTAAAAACTACTCAACAAGGCTAAAAGGAAATCTTAAACAAAGATCTAGCTGAGGTAACTATTGTTCTATTGGCGGTGTTTCCTTATGGTAGAAATTTCAATGACCCATCTCTCTGATTACTTTTTACTTACGTCTTAAGTAGCAATTCCACAGGAAAATGCATTAGGGATAACAATATATCCAGTACTTAATTACTTTTATTGACTAGTTGCTCTAATTGGTTGCTATTTTTAGCAGTATTGATTAAAAAAATTGATGGGGCACCTGGGTGGCTCAATCGGCTAAACGTCTGACTTCGCTCAGATCATGATCTCCGTGAGTTCTCACCCCATATCGGGCTCTGTTCTGACAGCTCAGAGCCTGGAGCCTGCTTCAGATTGTGTCTCCCTCTCTCTATACCCCTCCCCCGCTCATGCTGTCTCTGTCTCAAAAATAAATAAACACTAAGAAAAAAAAAAGGTTTTTTTTTAATTGACAGGGGTTGGTGCCTGGGTGGTTCAATCGCTTAAGCTACCAACTCTTGACTTCAGCTCAGGTCATGATCTCACAGTTTGTGAGATCCAGCCCCACTGTAGGGCTTTGCGCTAACAGTGTGGAGCCTGCTTGGGATTCTCTCTCCCTTTCTTTCTGCCCCTCCCCCTCTTGCACACACATGCATGCTCGAAAGAAAGAAAGAAGAAAGAATCTTTTTAAAAATGATGGAGAAAGAAATTGGCTATTTGTCAAGTTATTTGTATCTTATTTGTCAATATTTGGGTTCATCAACTATCTGTTCACCATTTTCATGCATAATTGTAAGTTGAGGGTATGTTCCATAGATGGAAGTACATAAAGTCTGCTATTTCTAAGATTAAATATATTTCCCTTTCAATTATTGATATTTATTCATAGCAATATTGATAAAAAAACATTTCTGAGGCAAATAAAGTGCTAGCTACAGGAAAGATATAGACCCTTTGTTGGCCACTTTGTTGCTCTACAAAATCAGTGAGGATTCAGAAAAATGTCTCTGGCAGCACAAACTCATACAATTGCACATCGATTATTTGCCAGGTGGCAGTACATTTTGCTGAGAACAAATGACAACTGTAAGAAAATCAAATAAGGCAAGGCAACAACTTCGAAAGTGCCATTTGAGTTTTCATTCGTTTCCTAATGTCATGTTTTTCAAATTGCATCATGTTCCCATTTCTGCTTTGTATTGCTACTTTGGAAATAGAAACCAAAAATTAAACGACGTTTTGAAACGTGACCTCCGTTGAGAAATGAAGTTGTCATTATCCTTATGGTGAGCATCATTATTTATCAATGCATTTGATTCTATGATATGCCAGGTACTAAAGAAAGATGTATTCAGGGACATTAAAGGGTCTTTGTTGCTCCCATAGATAGAGTTCTTTCCCTTTTTCTGTAATCTTGACAATGTCCATGAAACTCATTTCCATGCAAATGGAAAAAAAATGGTACTGTCTATGTGTATTTTTTCTACGAGAGGACCTATCAGGGTAAGATTCCCAGTTTCTAAATCAGCCAAGATTACCTGCTATCTTTAAACAAAATTACTCGCTTACTCTTCTATCCCATTTTCTCCTTCCATAAGCAGATTAAATTCAAGGGAAATGGTTAGTTATTGTGGTCAGTCTCTTCTTTGGAGAACCTACAGAAACCCATGACTGTCTAGGGAAATTCAAGCTACGTTCCATCATATCTACCTGATAGTCCAGAACCAGAAAATTACCTAGTAGGGAGTTAATTGTCACAGGGAGACACTGATCTTCAGGGCTTTTTTTTAAAAGATTCAGGTTCAGGGGTGTCTGAGTAGCTCATCTGGTTGTGTCCAACTTTGGATATCAGCTCAGGTCATGAACACATAGTTGTGGGATTGAGCCCCACATCAGGCTCTGTGCTAAGTGTGGAGCCTGCTTAGGATTCTCTCTCTGCTCCTCTCCTGCTCACACACTCTCTCTCCCTCAAAAACAAATAAATAAACTTAAAAGAAATAAATAAAAGATTCAGGTTCAGAAAAAAAAGAAATCAGGTTCACAGTTCACATATTTTTGTTGAGTATTATGGGGAGGCAAATCTGTGAGGTGGGAAGGAAGGAACGCTGAAAGAAAAAATAGGCATGGAGAGGATAAGGGAGAGATACAGTTGCACTGCTTTACTAAGGGAAGAAACAATGTAGAAGAAATTTCAAAGTGTAACTAACATATATTTTAATGTATTTATTGAGGTATAATTTACATGCAAAATAGTGATTCTTTTTAAGAGTACAATTTGATGAGATTTGATAAATGTGTGTAGTATTATAAGTACAAACACAATCAAAATATGAACATTTATCTTTATCACCTGAAGAAATTTCCCTCATGTTTCTTATCAGCCCATATCCAGGCCCTGGCAAAATTATTCACTTAATTTTTTTAAGTAATCTCTACACCCAAAGTGGTAATCTCTATACCCAATGTGGTACTTGAACCCACAACCCCGAGATCAAGAGTCACATGCTCCCCTGACTGAGCCAGCAGGTGCCCCAAAAATGATTCATTTTCTGATTTACAATATTGTCTTTTCACATGTCATATGAAAGGAACCATAGAGTGTCTAATCCTTTTTGTCTGACTCTGTCACTGTTAACATAATGCCTCTGCAATTCATCCATGTTATAGGACTATTAGCAGTCCATTCCTTCTTATTGCTGACCATTATTCTATTGTCTGAATTCTCCACAGTGTGTGATCCGTTTTCCAGTTGATAGACATCTGAGACATTTCCAGTTTGGGGCCATTATGAATACAACCGCTTGAACCACTCACTGAGCACAAGTCTCTTTGTGGACATTTATTTCATTTTTATTAGTTAAACAAATGTCTACAAGTAGAATTTCTGGTTCTGGGTCTCCACCAACTTTATAAGTAATTCTCAAACTCCTTTCCATAATAGCGTACAATTTTGCATTCCCAATAGCAATGTTTAGCATCCTAGTATCTTTCCTAACATTTGGTGTTGTTTGCTGTTGTTGTTTTAAGCCATTTTAGTGGGTTTGCAGTGGTAACTTACTAATTCATTACCATTTTAATTTGCATTTCCATAATAAGTAAGAATGTTGAGCATCTTTATATTATTTATTACTCTATCTTTTTTTGTGAAGAAGCTGTTCAATTTTTTGCTTATTTGTCAAATTTTTACTATTGGATTTTAAGGATATATATATATGTGTGTGTGTGTGTGTGTGTGTGTGTATATGTGTATATATATGTGTGTGTATATATATGTGTATATATGTGTGTGTGTGTGTGTGTGTGTGTGTGTGTGTATATATATTCATTCCAGATGCAAGTCCCTTATCCATTATCTGTTTTACAAATATTTTTCTAGGCCTCTCAGAAATAATTTTGAAAAAGAAGAAAAAAAGTCAAGGAATCAATTTGCTCATTCCCAGGCTTTCTATAAAGCTATAATAATCAAGAAGGTATAACATCGGTATAAGGATGAACAAGAACAGTGGGACTAACTGGGAACCATTACAAATTTTACAGTTAGAAAACAATTTCATAAATATCTAATTATCTAATTTAACCCTCAATTATTTTCAAAGCAGCAGTGTATCATACACCTTTATAATTCTTCAACTATTGTAACTAACAAAATGTCCGTAGGTTGCAATTCATTGTCTCATAAGACAGTTTAGAGCTTTTATTTTCCCTTTATTATTCAACTTCCACTTGGCCATAATGTGCATTCCCCTTCTAATTTGTTCTACAGACTAGTCATATATTGTTAGGCTTCTCTAAATTTCTTATTTTAAAGAGTCTTTATCTCCAAGACTGTGTCCGTTTTTAACCTAACTTGGAGGCTATAATTGTTTTACACTCCACATAATATTATCTTAGGGTTTTTGGCTATCCAACTTCATACTCAGGAACGGACATTGGGTAGAACTTTCACTGTACCCAGGTAAGTCTGGGCAAATATCTGTTGTAACACTCCTCTCAAATTTTCCTTGTAGCTCAAGTAGTCAAAGAGATACAGGAATTCAATCAGAGGTGGGGGGAAACTCCAGCCATTAAATTTCTCCTTTGTGATTCCTTCCTATTAGGCACAAAATCTCTTTGTACAGTCCTGGAAATGCCTACAACCTAAGATGACGCCAGAACTGTTCAGGAAAAACTGTTAAACGAAAGCTCTCTGGTTTGCAGATCCTCCTGTCTCTAGCAAAGACAAAAGGCATCGATACTTGGTCATTCACTGGGGCTCTGCACCAGGATTTGAGACTAAAGCCTTATTATAAGCTATACTTAGCTTTGGGGACCTTCCGGGATGAAGTAAAAGGTCAAAGGTAGTATTATGGCATCCCTGTAAATCCCTAGGTCAAGTATTATTTTAATCTTGCCTCACTTCCTCCCCACACGAATAGTCTCACGTATGGATTTCATGTCTTTCTTTACTCGCATACCTCACTTGGGCAGGTGGTGTCCTAATTTTCCCAGAATCTTAACCGGAAATAAAGTCTTATGTTAACAAATTCCACATAATCCCCTGGCACTGTCTTCATATCTGTAATGCTTATAGCCTTGGGAGATTGAAACAGTGCTTGAGAAGGAACTCTGAGTCCTTCGAGTGCACGCAGGGCCTGGCGAATTGTGGGGTTCCCCATCCTGAGTGAGGGCGGAAGCAGCAAGCGGAGGAGCTATTTATGGCCTCTCTTCACTGCCTGACTTTAGCCAGAGGCAATGAAGCTGGAACAGAGATTTTGTAGAAAAATTCAGTGAAGCAGTGCCATAAGATGAAGGAAATATTGTTTCAGCAATAAAATTCTTCACTAACTAATAAAGTTGTCTCTGGCATTTCTGCGAATCCTGGTGAAACCACGGTGTGTTGAAAAATGCATTACTTCTAGCTTTATCGACCCTGGTTTTTTGGTCTTTTTTTCCACCTGTACTCGTTTTTCAACCAGGTAATCATCTCATTCATCCACACAGCATACATTTATTGAGTTCCAGGCACAATTTTTGGCCTCTGGAATGCTGAAATTAGAAGAAACTCCCTCAAGGTGTTCACAACTACTTTAAAAACAAGTGAGCAGAGAGCCCTGTTCTCGTGTGAAAATGAATTGCACATAGTGGTTGGAGGAGTGCGGAGAGACTGAATTACAGACACAAAGCCCTGCGTCCAGTGCAAATGTATTTGCTGGAACCCAAGACACGTCTTTTCAAGACAGCCTTTGTTCAACTCTATCTTCTAAGAAGAGCCTTTGGTAGTGTATTTGGGAAACCCAATTTTTATAGACTTCAAATTTTGGAAGGTGGTGATGGGATAGTGAGAACTCTCCTGGCTACCTCTTGTAGAATTTGGGAATATTGTTATACACAGGGTTTGCAATTACCATCTCCAGTGCCCTATACTAAGTACTGGGGAAAATTATAAAACTCACAAAACCCTGTCTCCTAAGAAATAAATAATTTCAAGAATTAGAACAGTTAAAAGACACCGTGAGTCTCTATATGTTGCACAAAAATTATATACAAAATAATTGTTTTAGTTTTAGAAATAAAATGTATACAATATAATGGATTATTTGTTTTAGAATGTTTTCACCAAGTTGTTCAAATTTAGCTATTAACTATCAATAAGGTATTAATAATGACCTAAAACATCTCTTGAAGATGAAAAAAATACATGCGAATGCATACCTTAATCATTTAATAAGTTCTTCCTTATTGATTAAGTCAAGGCAGGTTACTCTTAATGTGCTTTCCACGAATATGAAAAGAGTCTAGAAATACAAGACATTCATAGAAATTAGTAAATTGTCTGAGGAATTAATCAGTAATACCCATTCACAATTTAATCAAAGATTCTAAGATTTGTTTCTTTTTGATAACTTGAATATTTAAAAATGGAGAGTTCTATACAAACAAATATTTACTTTCAGAACCCTGACTTTTAGTCTGCCTTATTATTTATGTATATTTTTTATTTCACAATAAAGAATTTTGTGTTGAACTATGCTGTTTTATGAACTGAATCTTTCTTTCACATGACAATTTGTACCATAAGATGCTACCAAATAGTATTCACAAATCACACAGTCTATGCCTAAGTCTCTGTCCTAATCAAAAGCATAAATATCTCTTGTTCTCAAAAGATCCGAGTCCAATTTTATAAACTTGTTTCCAAGATCTTCATGATTTGAACCCAAACCCGTTTAAGAGCTGTCTCTTGTGACTACTTGCCATGTTCTATACTCTCCAGAAAAATAGAACATCTTCTTATTTCCCAAGTATGCTATGAATTTTTCTTCTGTGCTCTTGACGTTATCTTCTCTGAAGTATCTTCTTTATCAATACCTGTCTATTAAAATCCAAACATTTAATCTAAAAAAATGTTTTTACTTTTCAATAATTGCATAAGTATCTTTAGGCAGAAATCATTTTATAAAATACTCTTTATGCCCAGTTTAATATATGGTTTAATATTCTAAGTGATTTATGGATCAATGAAAAAAGAAAATGTTTCTTTCAAACATAGGAATTCAATTTGAAATCTGCTACAATTTAGCAGATCAGTTAATGTGTCTTGAGTGAAACTTAATGGGTTTGTATTCTGGGCCCATCACTTTTATGTTTCCTTGGAAAGGTATTTTTCTTTGCTCCAGTTGTCCATCTTAAAATGAGTTTAATACCAATCCAGATTTTATATGGTTGTTGGAAAAATTAAATTAATGAGGGCAGTTAGTATGTTTAGACTGTCAGCACATTTTAAACAATGAATAAAACTTCATGAATGAGTAAGTGGAAGAAAAAATACCTGTAAGTTCTCCTAAGTGTATTTTACTTTTAGGTATATCTGGGGTCTCTGTTTAAATTATTTTTCTAGTCAATACCATTATTATATTATCAACCCAATTTGACTAAGAATCAGGTTTTTAAAGTCTCCCTTACAAACTCTTCTATAATAATACTTGAGCCATGAATGTTGAACCCATTTCAACAGATTGATTCCAGATTATTGCTTCAAAATAAGCTCTGTAGATGGTCCTATGTCAATGGTTTCCAAGTTTTTGCTCTTTTTCGACCTCCCTACCCCATCCATCATTCCTGCCAACATATTCTCTTATCATGCAGGCATGAGCATTTTGGGAATTTCTGCCAATAAAGTGCAGTGATCACCCCTGGGATTCCTCAAAAACCTGTGGATATTAGGCTTTTCCCAACTGACTGGACAATTTTGTTAATGTAAAGCAATGACATAAAGGCTAAAAGAAAAAATAGTAAGCACACATATACACACAAAAACCAAACAAGAATGTTTATGAAACATTTACTATTAATTCCTAATACAGATTAATAACATAGAAACTTGGAGCAAGATACGAAATCCTTCTCAAAGCAGGTATAAATCAGTTGCTCTACACAATGTCTTTCTAAATCTTATTTATTTTTTAGCTGCTGTAATCTCATAACTTCTAAGTGTTTTTTTTAATGGTCTTGTTAGAGACTTTTTGTCTAATTAGAGACTTTTTGTAAGCTTCCATTCATACTTCATGCACTCATACATTAGTGAGGATTATAATATCCATGGCAAAAACTAGATTTCTTATGTTGAATTATAAATAAATAAATATATTTGGTCTAAGCTTTAAAATTGAATTCATCAAAAATTTGTGACCTATGTCCTCAGAACAGAAGTTATATAATGATAGGTTATTGCAGTCCAATACAAACTGAATAATCAAGATACCTGATTTATCATGATGAATTTCTATTTACTTAACATTAAAATATCACCAGTTTTCAGAATAAGATGGCAATTGAAGTAAGGATACACTCACAGTCTATGGTCTGAAACATCTTGTTGAAACGTCTTGTCTCTACTTGGGAATGATGCAGAGATGGCTAAAATGAGCAGGCAGATTCGTAAAGCATTGAATATAGGTCACACAATGATGAATTTTCTCTTTTAGCTGTAGATAAGTCCTTATCTCCTGTTAGTATAGAATTCAAGCTATCATCTCTATAACCTGGATTTGTTTATATCCACATATCTTCATCTTCAATATTTTTCCATTTAGATCAATGAGAATTGTTTTCTTTTCTCTCTTTTTTTCTTTTTTTTCTCTTACTTTTGCATGTGGATATTTGTATGTATACAGAAGGCATAGTATTGCCTATATTATGAGACAAGTCAATGAAAATATGCACGAAATGCAATAAATTGGCAATTTGAATTTTTGGGCTGCATTATTGTACCTTATTATTCATGACCTTCTACATTTCATATCAGTACATGGCATCGTCATAAGCACATGTACTGACCCTCTACTCAGAGCTTGCTTTCTGGTTATTTGCACATTCAGTTGTGTTCCAAAGGATGACAGAATATTCTTCATTAAATAATACTCTCCAAGATAGATATCATGTCTAGGCAAATGTGCATTTGAAAATGCTGTAGTGTTAATGATTTCTTTTGAGAATGAGTAATTATGTGTCACCATTTTGGCCAGAAAGATAATTTTGCTTTTCACTTCTAGGCAGACTGTGAAGATACTGATTCATATCAGCTTATTAAATTTCATGGTAGAAAACGTACCTTGCATTTTCAGACAGAAGGAAGTTTCCTGTCTTCAAATGAGACTTCACACTTCCTTTTCAAATTAGATTTTAACTTACAGTGTGTTAAAGTTTTCCTAACAAAAGTCATTTAATTTTTCTTTTTTTTTTCTACTTTCTCAATTATTTCACACTGAGATTTCTTGAAAGGCATCAAAAGACTGAACATGGGACAGTATATATTAACAAGACCAGCTTCCCTCTCTGGTAGTGATAGGCTCTCAGGTAGACTATATACAACTGAAGTGTATGTGTGTGTGCGCTCACGTGCACATGTATGTAGACACACACCTCTCTGTTTTGTCTACTCTTAACTGACTGAGCCCTCCAGTTGCCCCCAGTTGATAGATATTTTTAAATAACAAAGAAAAATAATGGGCCACCTGGGTGGCTAAGCCGGTTAAGCATCCCACTGCAGCTCAGGTCACGACCTCATGGTTCATGAGTTCGAGCCCCGCGTTGGGTTCTGTGCTGACAGCTCAGAGCCTGGAGCCTGCTTTGGATTCTGTGTCTCCCTCTTCCTCTGCCCCTCCCATGCTCATTTTCTGTCTCTCTCTGTCAATAATAAATAAATGTTAAAAAATTTAAAAGAAAAATATTGAGGCATGTGGGTGCCTCAGTTGGTTAGGAGTCCAGCTCTTGGTCTCAGCTTGGGTCATGATCTCATGGTTTGTGGGATAGAGCCACACATTAGGCTTTGCACTCACAGCACAGAGCTTGCTTGGGATTGTTGCATCCACACGACTCCTGAAACAGAATGCTACGGGCACCAGTGACAGTCACAACAAAGTTTATTACAATGAGAGGCAAGGCCGACCGATCGGGACCAACACTCTTCATAAGAGTGCGGCCCCAAACAGCCGGGGTACAGAGTTTTTATAACCGATCACATCGTTTTATCATCACCTGGGAACAGAACAAAGAAACAGGTTCCAGATGAGTTAGAAACAGTTGCCTAATGAGGTGTTTACTTTAGACTTTCTGCCTCTAAGTTGCAACCAGTGGATCTCCTTGACCCTGCCTCTGATGCTCTTTTCTTTGAACTTTTGTTTCCTTAATTGGTGAAGCCTAATTTACAAGGGTATGAGGCTTAGTTTACCAGAGCAAAGCAAGGCTGTTATCTCTTAACCTTCAGTGTCAACACAAAGCTGTTATTTTTCAAGCTAAGCATTAGCCCTACACTACAATTTAACCCTTACAGGATTCTCTCTCCCTCTCTCTCTCTGCCCCTCCCTCTCTCACTCTCCATCTCTCAAAATAAATAAATTTTTAAAAATAGTAAAAATATAAGAATAAAGAAAAATAACAGGTATTTTCCTAAAAAAATTAATAAAACAAAACATCACCTAAAGAATTTTAAATGAATAGCACAAAAATCAAAATATCAATAAATTATTTATAAACTGGTATAATGCTTAAAATTAGGAGACATTTTTTTGGGAAAAAAAACCATTGTTACTAAAAACACAAAAGAGTTAAACAAGATAAAAAAGAAATCGAAAATAGCAATCTAATGTTCCTTGAATGCCCAAGGGAGGGTGATGATCAGCTTACATACTATGAATTTGAGATGGCTTAGTGGATTGCTTTGAGGCTGTTCTGTTTGTCATTTCCAACAAAGAATAAGTTCCTCAGACAGTGTCATTAATATCACTACTAAAATCTTCCCTTATCAGCAATCTGATCTTGTGGCTATTACTACTGCAATTTACCTTCTATGCCTCATTACTTTATTTAGAAAATGAACACATGCTGTTTAACCTTTTGAGACAGAGACTATGTCATTTTCAAGTTAGTGAGAGCTGGAAGGGGGAATGTAATAAATGTACCTCAAACTTGAGAAAGATGGACTACAAAGTTGAGAATAAAGATGGGCATGGGCTGAGACCCTGAGAAGATCACACCATTGGAATGGAAGTAGTTGAAGAAGAAACTAAGAGCTCCATTCAGCTCCGATTTTAAAGGCATATTTTAAAAGATTTTTAAAAATAAGGTTGAATTGAAGAATTCTAGAGCGTTAAATATTGCTTAAAAGTAGGCAGATCAACCTAATGGTGAAATACATGAATTCTGGAGTTAATTCCCTGGGTTGGCATCTAACTTTGCCTTTTGCTACTTTGTTTCAAGCAAGTAAGCAAAGCCTTCAGTCTAGTTTGCTGATCTTCAAATCAGGGGTATTGCTGGAACTTTTCCTTTGGCATTGTTGTGAAGATAATATGAGAAGTAAACACAGTGTCGCAAAGAGTACACAATGTATGTTACTACTATTTAAACATACATTTTGCGGGGGCACTCGGGTGGCTCAGTCAGTTAAGCATCCCACTCTTGGTTTTGGCTCAGGTCACAATCTCCCAGTTCATGTGGTCCAGCCCCACATTGGACTGTGTGCTGACAGCATGAAGCCTGCTTGGGATTTCTCTCTCTGTCACTCTCTCTCTCTCCCCCCTCGCTGACTTGCTCTGTCTCTCTCTCTCTTAAAAAAGAAACACACATTATGTGTGTGTATATATATATATATATATATGTTTGTGTGTGTGTGTGTGTGTATTGTGTAGCTAGGTTAATGATGCCAAAGGAAAATTGTCCCAGACAAGGAAGACGTTTTTCAAGACTATTGCAATAAAGGGAGAGATTTCCTTCAATTCTTCTGAAACATAAGTCAGAGAGTGTTTAAGGGCTGGAGTGAGCAAGTGGAAAAGTACTGGCCAATGTTAGCAGGGAGTTTGGTCAGTGTGATTTGTCCATCTGTGTTTTATTCTCCCCACTAGGACTGGAAGATAGGGGTACTATCTTTCTTAATGGTTACATTTCAAAGGGATGGCTCCCAGGCCCTTGAGAAAGATATTCTTGGGTTGTAAAACTGGCAAGAGACTTGGAGAAGATTTACATCTCAAAGGGACAAAGAAAGAATTTACAGTTGCAAGTTTTCTAAGGTAAAAGTTCTAAGAAAAGCAGGTCAGGGGCCTAGAGTCAGGGAGAAAACTGCCTAAAATTTAGCCAGGCTGAGGAGAATATTAAGGCCATCTTGGTCAGTGGGAACTAATGATTAAATGATAAAGTACCAGTTTTCAATCTCCTATTTTGTGCCTTTTTCTTTCTCAGGAATAATGACATACTGCCATTTTCAGTCTGAGGAAACATTATTCACATGGAATTGAATCCCAAGATGGGTGCAGAATTTTAAATCTGCTCCTACCTGTTCTAAATGAAATTTAAGTTCTCTTGCCCAGAGAAATTAAATCCCAGGACACTGGAAAAAAAAAACAACGCATGGAAAGTTGTTATCACCAGCTGTTATATTTTCATAACTATGCAGAGATTAAAGATGGGGAAAAAAGAGTCATGTCTTTCAGGAAGGTAGAGAAGTTAGATTCAACACTAATGATAGTTAATCAGGGATACATTTAACTGATATCTAACCAGGGAAAAATTCAAGAATTAATTTTCTAATATCAGTGTGTGTGTGTGTGTGTGTGTGTGTGTACTTGGAATAGAGATAACTGGTAAATCCTAGGAGTGAGCTCATAAATTGCTAAGACTTATCTGGATAAAATGCTGATAGATGAGAAGAATCATTCAGGGATCTCAAACTCAAATGCTTTTAGAGGTCACATCAGGAACATAAAAGTGTGAAGCAGTAACAGTAAATCAATATGGAGTACAGGGGCCAATGGAGAGTTGAGAATGCATGTCTTCCCTAAAGTCACTGAATTTCTTTTTTTTTGTTAAGTCCTGAGGTCCAAAAACTACATGTCAATTATGAATTTCATCCGCGCCTATAAATTTGGCATCCCTGATTATAATCTGGATTTTGTCAAAGATTTTACCAATGTCTATCAAAATATTATGTGGCCATCAACGGAAAAATTTAGAATCGGAATAAAGTTAGGAGAATTCATAACTGGTGAAATACTGCCTCAAAAAAAGACTACTGAATAGTAAAACATGTCTGATTACATGTCCAAAAGTGCCTGTTCAAAAATCTTATCATTTGGAAGATGTTGTTTTTAAAGAAACAGCAAACAATTTGGATAGGATAAAATGATCCTATGAAGTTTGAATGATGGGGTAAGCATGAGGAGAAATTGGGATAAATATGGAGTCCTGAAATCCGGTCTAAAAATGATCTGACAAGTACAAAATAAGAACTTACAGTTTGGCTGTGTGAAAAAGAAATAAAGCACCAGGATTTATGGTTGCTTGTAAGCTTAATATACATCAATTGTATGGACTGTCGTCTCGAATTTAAGTAGTCATTCTTAGACTTTACTACAAAACAATGTTTTAAAAAAATGGGAAGTGATAGAACTGCTCCGTCTCTGTTGGGCAAAACCTGAACTCATGTTCAGGTGCAGTAACAAAAAGAAACAGCAAAAGTGAAGATGGAACCCAAATCCCTATCAAATGACAGCCCGTTGAATAAACATGGGATGCTTAGCCATGATAATACATGAATTATGAAATATTTATCTTGATACATGCAAAGATTTCGTATGCAAAAAGTGTAGGCGTACTTTAAGATACTCTAAAGCAAACATTCAAAAGATGTTGGAGGTTTTCAATGTAATAATAAAGAACTGATTTTAACAACAAAAGCTTTTATAAATCAAATGATCTTTAGGAAGAAGACAATGTCCTAAACCTGGACATGTTCATACATTAGGCAATCCTGTGGTGTTTTGAAAGCATTATAATAGCATCAGGTGACCATTTGTCTGTTCTGCTTGTGAGATCCTAGCATGCTCTGAATGCCCTTTTATGCAATCCCATAAGAACCAACAGAGAAATTCAATGTACAAATTAAAATTGCTACAAGGAAAACTTCCAACAGGTTATTCTATCGAAAATCAGTTTTTGTTTTGATTTGGTAAATTATAATTTTTTTCAATTGTATAAGCATAATCAGTAGTAAAACAAAATAAAAATCAATTTACTCATTACTTGTGAAAGAAGCACTGACTCTGGGGTCATAGTTGCATATGAATATCCATTCTATTACTTCCATTGATCAGATCAACTTAATCAAATGTGAAATGGGAACTAAACATATCATATGACACTTAGTGATTGTTAAATGGCATTAAGGCCATAGCATATGTTACTCTGTCCATGAAATATCACTGATTTTCAATAAGTTAATTTTTTCACAGAGAAACCATATATTATAATCCCCACATTAGATAATTGAGGCTGAATGAGACACCCAAACGTTAGATCTACTAATTAGAACAGCCAGAACTAGAACTTGGATTTCTACTCCTGGCTTCTGTTCCTTCCACATCACCATACATTTCCACTCATAAGGAAAAATAAAATAAATATAAGAAAATGAAGCTGACTGAAGAAGTAAAATATATAATTTATTACTAGCACAAATCAGTAAGTCAATCTTTTCTATTGGGGAGAATTCGTCAGTATTAGCAGAAACCATTGTTTAAAGGATGACTCTTATCTGGAAAATAAATCACAAAAAAACATGATTTCTCTTCTGCCAGGTATCTCTCTTTCTTCATGTGTATTTCACCCTTTATAACTGCAAAATATCATTAAATTGAAAACTGAACCAGCAAATTCCTTTTAATCCTTATTTTCCCTGTTGCTGCATTGATTTACAATAATCTTGGGCATCAGTCTGCCTTCCAGTGTAATCTTGTCATAACTAAAGGATTACATTCTTTTCTATTGAACAAATTTTAATGCCACTGGGCTAGGCATAAATGTAATATAGTCCTTATGGTCATTATAAATTCAGTAATGGTTAAGAAAACAGGAAATTACATAAAGGCATGGCACAGGAGTAGATGGACGGGAGAGAGAGATGATAGAAGATTAGATAGAAAGATAATTAGATGCGGGCACCTGGGTTGTTAAGTGTCCAGCTCTTGATTTCAGCTAAGGTCATGATCTCATGGTTCATGGGTCATGGGATCAAGCCCCACCTCAGGCTCCACGCTAACAGTGTAGAGCCTGCTTGGGATTCTCTCTCTCTGCTCCTCCTCCACTCAACCCTCCCTTTTTCTCTCTCTCAAAATAAATAAATAAACTTTTAAAAAAGATAGATAAACAGCTGAAAAAAATAAATATAAATAGGTAGATGATAGATAGATAGATAGATAGATAGATAAAGATAGAGATTGGTTCTTATAGAGAGAACTGTAAGAAAATAGGGGAGAATTAAAGTTACTGAGTCCAGTAACTTTGACTATGAAAATGGTTGGAAATATTGTCCCAAACTTTAATACTAGGACCATAGTATGCACATTTTTATCTTATTTCTGTCACCCAGAGAATAGTAATATGTCTTAAAATATTTGATGTCAAGAAACAGCCGTATGCCATCAAGTGTAAACTATTAATATCACATACAGTGGAATCAGCTATTCTACAAGGCAGTACAGTGGAATGAACATGGACTTTAGAGAAAGACAATCCAAGATATTAATCCGGGTTATGGTACTCATGGGTCATGAGAACTAGAAAAAGTTATATTATCTTCTATATTGGCTTCATCTATAAAACAGACATGATGTCTATTATATAGTTATTAGGAGGGTTAACTGAGATAATATTTGTAATATGGTGCCTGGCATAAAGATATATATGCTTTACTTTCCTGATCCATTTTTTTTATTGTCTCAGTGGCTGTCATTTTAGGGGACATGTTGAGTTCAGATTTTATAACAGTACAAACTTAAATATAATTAATATCAAATTTTATTTTTAGTTAACAGTATATTATGTTAAAGGTAATAGAATTCATTTTCCTGATTCTATGTATTTAATTTGTTAGTATACATAATCCCTTGGCAGAGTTTATCTTATAATAAATGAACCTTTATCAGTGCTTGAGTCACTGTATCCATAAAAGCCTATATTAAATTTCAGGTACTATACCTTTGTAAGCCTTCCAAATTAGAGCCAACCTGTGGGGCTGTTGTGTTGCCAGACATATCCATAATTTGGTTCTAAGATTTGTATATAAATACACAGAATTATTCCATTAATTGCTATATATTTTTTCAATTTTCCATTTCTTTAATGTCATAAGAAAACCTTTACAAAATCAGGAAAAAATTTTAAGTAAGAAATAAAAAGCAGATGTTTTCATACCCACCACATCCAAGTTAAGTTATTGCCTCTAGAAGTCATGTCTCAGTGGCATTTGAAGGACAGAGGCTTTCAATATTCATGATATTCATTTGACAAAATGAATTAAAGACAAGATAAAATGAAGATATGTTATAAGCCTGAGGTCTTCTGAATGGCAGAGCCTGCAATCAACTAAATGACTAGTCAAAGGGAAGACAAAAGAGAAAGGAAATCCTGGTTTACAGCTTGTACTATGTGTTTCCTCTAAGTCTGGCAATAAAGTGAGAATATTGCTTCTGCGCTCATTAATTATTTATCACTAGCTCTTCGAACTTCTGAACAATTTCTGTTGAAGGAACTACAATGCACATGGACTTATTCATCAAACGCAGATGTTTGCACATTCCCTTTAAGGCTATAAACACGAATGCCAGCTGCCCAACGAGAATCAGCAGAGTTCTGATTTATTAAAAGTAGCAAATTCTTCTATATATTGAAAGTAGCAAAAATAGCAGGTTCTGCTAAATTAATAGGGATAAAATACACATATTGCCATTTATGGAAAAGGTATAAAACTATTATCTGTAGGATGGCTAGTGTAAAAATGTGTTTGTCTACTGGAGAAATGAAATAAACACAGATAAAAGAAAATGTTTCCTGGTATTTATTTTGCCGTGTAACTCAAACCGTAACTCCCCTGACTTAGTACATTAGACTCATTCCACCAATTACACAGTTAGAGTTCAAACGAAAATCCTTTGTACCAAGAGTTAAAAGATAGATTCTCTAAGAGTATTTTGTTTCCTTAATTAATGAAGGATTCCTGCATGTGATGTACAGTCACCAGCATAATAACAATTGCCTATCTTCTTCCTTTCCTTCAAGATTTCTCCATAGAGTTTTTTACTTTCTTCCTCAATATCTGCATCTTTTTATCACTCCCTACTGCGAATTTATTTTGCCCCTAAATATGTATTAAAACTACCCTCTAAAATAATAGTTTTCTTTTAAAAAATTTTTTTTAACATTTATTCATTTTTGAGAGAGCACAAGTGGGGGAGAAGCAGAGAGAGAGAGAGAGAGAGAGAGAGAGAGATTGAGACTCTGAGAGAGAGAGACAGAATCCAAAGCAGGCTACAGGCTCTGAGCTGTCAGCACAGAGCCCAATGCGGGGCTACAACTCACTGACAGTGAGATCATGACCGGAGCCGAAGTCAGACGCCCAACAGACTGAGCCACCAAGACACCCCTAAAATAATGATTTTCTAATTTACTGTGCATAAAAAGCATGGAGAAAGCTTGTTAAAATGCAGATTCTTAGGGTCTATCTTGCCAAATTCTGATTAAGAAGGTGGAAATTAGGGGCAGAGGTTGCGAGGCAGAATTAGCATTCAACATTATAAATCCAGTGACCAGTGTTTCAGATAAAATTAACTACAACTTTGCCCAAAATCTACCTTGGTTTTAAAATTTTTAAATTAAGAAATACAAGCTTCATTTTGAAAAATTCAAGCAGTATAGAGGTATGAAATCTAAACTGAAAACTCTTTTTCCACATTTTTCTACTCTTCTAACCTAGAGTTAATCCATGTTAACATTTGGATGAGTGTCCTTGTATATATTTTATTTTAGTATGTGGATTTGCATAATATGATTTCAATTATGTAAAACATGAAGAAGCTATATATAGCCAGCTACATTTCTAGCATTGTGGTTAACTTATTTATTTATTTATTTTTTGTTTGTTTGTTTTTGAGAAAGAGAGAGCGAGAGAGCATACTTGAGGGAGGGACAGAGGGAGAGGGAGAGAGAGAATCTTAAGCTGGCTCCACTCCCAGCGTGGAGGCTGACATGGGGCTCAATCTCACAACCGTGGGATCATGACCTGAGACAAAATCAAGAGTTGGAGCTCAACTGACTGAGCCATCCAGGTGCCTCAACTTTTATAGATATTCAGTTGATCACCTCGACTTTGCTAAATAGAAAATACCTGAAATTTATGAGAAGTCTTATACCTTCCTTCTCATTTTTCTTATAGTTTTTCAAGAGCAGTAATAACAGAAAGGCTAGATTTTTCATTCAATGAATATATGTACTCTAAAATTTTGTAAGGAAACTTCATCTGTGTGAAGACATCCCAAACCACAGTACCAGTCCCAACATATTCCCTAAGGCTGAGAGTTTTCAGCTTTCTGTTTGATATCTTCATATGGATATTATGCCAATACAGTAATTTTTATAAGTCACGTTAAAACTTGTCTTTGTTAAGAAGGATGCGAATGCTGAGAGTTATGTCTTCGTTTGTTCTCATAAAGTACAAACCTGCCTCTCCTATTCCTCTGTAAATTATATCCATTTCTTATATTCAAGTAAACCTTAATCTCTTCTATCCTCCATTATTCTACCTTGGAAAGTTATAACTTTGAGAGGCCCTGTGGTCAGTAGGTAAGTCCCCAATGGCTACATGCTTCTTCCATGATAAATGGGAGTACTAGAATCATTGTTGAGTTTGATGCCCCAGTACTAAGGGTCTTGTCCCCAAGTTAACTGAACAGCTATACAGTTTAAAGCCTTATAAACAGCCTCACCTTCCATCTTTGTTGGTCTGTCGTGGCTCCCTTAAACAATACAGCATATTACAGGAAGTATAGTTGTTATGGCCGAGAGAATAGAAATACTGTTTGAGTCCTAACCCTGGCTCAGCCACTTACTTGTTTGTACCATTGTGCAAGTTACTTAGCCTTATCTTTCTCATCTTTAATTTAATTTAATTAATTAATTTAATTAATTAATTTAATTAATTAATTTAATTAATATTGGTGCTGACCTAACTTATGAGGCTGATAGAAACAAAAGTAATAAAGCATATGATGCACTTAGAATTGTGCCATGCACAGAGATGCTCACCTGTGTTTTTTTGATGTTTATTGTCCTAGACAGTGAGCATAATCATTCAACCCTGTACAAAGAAAAGGAAGTACCAATGACCTCAAATAATGCTTGATTTCCAACAGGTGGCAATGAAGAAGGCAAGGAAAGTCAAAGCAGAGCTTCCAGCCTGAGATAGAGCAAGTATATTTAGAAAAAGCACAGGTCATTATACTTCAAACAAAACAAAACAAAACAAAAAACTATCCTGACATACTAAATTGTGGAAAGATGGGAAGCGTTAATTGCCATGTCCAAATTAGATCATCTGTTGATTTCGTGGAAAACAGAAAGTTAAGGACTCAGAATAAAAAGTACACAAAAAGAACACTGTAAACGTTTAGCAGCAATATAGTGAAAGTACAAAAGCTTTCAATGTAATAGTATTTGATATATTTTGTTCTAAGCACAATATAGATGGAAATACAACTGCATCTAAAATGATATTTTCTGAACTATTTTATTCCCACTCAAAACAATTAAACAGTTTCAACTAGTTCTGTTGAAATATATTCTAGTTCTTTTGGTATATATTAGTTCAAGACATAAATTGAAAAGATAGACACCTATATTAATCCTTTCTTCCATCACGGATAATTACCTGAGTTCGTCGGAAAATGTAAATTCTCTAAAGAATAGTTATAATGTAAATACTGTACCATTCACTAGATATTTTTCCATAGTTAATTTTAACCAGGTCATCATGAACATTCAACTGCATAACAATTTTGGAATTAGTTGGAATTGAAACTTGGCTTTATAAGAAAGTATAGCCAGTAAAATATAAAATGTTACATCAGATTTAAAATTATGCACTGGTTCTTTAAAACCTTGATAAATATCAAACACTTCCTTCAATTATGCAGGGCTTAACATTTTGCAGCCTCAATGGACCTAAATAATTAGCACTGATTTATGAAGAAGAAAAAACAAAACAAAATAAAACAGGTTTAAAATGACTGTTGTTTTCTGCTAGTTCTATTTGATTAATCTATGACATGAAAAGCTGCAGAATTTAGGGAAATTAGTGGGTAAAATATTTTTGAAAACTTTAGTCAAATAATGAAAGAAGCAGAAGAAATTGGATGTGTTAAGTATGAAAAAAAGCAAACAACAGGAAAAAAAAAGCTTTCAAAAAGGTGGTGAGGGTCGGGGGTACACCTGGGTGATTCAGTTGGTTAAGCCTCTCTTGATTTCAGCTCAGGTCATGATCTCAGGGTAGTGGGATCCTGGGATTGAGCCCCCACCCCTCCCTCTTCCCATAGCCTGCTTGAGATTCTCTCTCCTCCCTATCTCTCTGCCTCTTCCCACTCTCCCTCTCTCTTAATAATAATAAAAGGTAGGTGGTGGGGATCACTGCAAAACTGTTTGCCAGTTTATAAAATCAAGTTGGGACACTGTCCTTCTTTCTTGTTTTCTCTTTAAGAAGGCATCAGCTTCTTCAAGGCAATTCATATTAGTCAAAGTAGATTATTTTAACTCTGGAAGAAAATTGAGTGCAAATCACACAAAGGTAGAGAAGTGAGGGAAACTTCCTTTGACTAATTCCTGTTTATAGTAGCTTATATAGTCTGACTTTTCAGGTGCTAAGACACTGATTTTCTGTGAAACAATCTTAAACTCATTTTAGTGGCTTAATAATCCCATTGCAGGTTTTGTCACTCTTAAACGTTAGAGTGATGTTATTTCCTCTGGATTCAACTGTTCTTTAACTTGATACTACCTATCTTTCCCAGAATTTTGCTTAGCTTTTCTTCAGAAGTCTTTTCCATAGCTCATTCTGATCTCCTTGAAAACAAACAAAGAAACAAAGCCTGCGCTGGTTCTCATTGCTTACAAACCAGGAAGTGATTCTCCCCTGGCTAATTCTATAATTTTGCGTATATCAACACGTACTCTGCCACCAAGAGTTCCTGTCTGGACCTTTTACTCTTAACACCCATCCATGCCTTTAAGTCTTTCTAGATTTGGAATACTTATTTTTATGCTTCTTTTTCTTTTTGCATTTTTATATTTGCATTTTACTTTATGATTTTACATTTCATATTTTCTTTGATTTGTTATCCTAATATAACATCATTTTACTTAAAGTCTATATTTGCATTTAAAGTTTTTGCTTAAAACATTAGTGTAAAACATATTCATAATTATTCAGGAAATGGATTTTCATCACAGACCAAATGATTAGTTGAATATGATATGACATGAAACATAAGAATGAGTTAATCAATTTCTTTCAGGTTCAGTTTCTAGAAATATGAAAACCAGGAGATATATGTTGGATCAACCAACTATTTGGACACATATGGCTTATGTAAACAAGGTCTGAATTCTATTTTAAATTTGTTGAAACAATATCTTTCATTTGCAAGCTATTTCATGGCTTACATAACATTTTAAAACAGGATATAATTTGTATTATTTGATTTTTGTAGAGATATTGTTATAAAGATTATATACCAATTTTACCAACAAAAAATCAGTACCCATGGCTACTAATCACAGGTTTAAAATCAGCATTCAGGGGCGCCTGGGTGGCGCAGTCTGTTAAGCGTCCGACTTCAGCCAGGTCACAATCTCGCGGTCCGGGAGTTCGAGCCCCGTGTCAGGCTCTGGGCTGATGGCTCAGAGCCTGGAGCCTGCTTCCGATTCTGTGTCTCCCTCTCTCTCTGCCCCTCCCCCGTTCATGCTGTGTCTCTCTCTGTCCCAAAAATAAATAAACGTTGAAAAAAAATTTTTAAATCAGCATTCAAATTTATATTCTACCACTCCATACTCTATTACTCCTTCCTCCAAAGCGCCTAACTTGGCTGATGGAGGCTTTTTTTTTTGTAAATTGATTCACACCTAAATAAAACTGAGTTAAGAAGGTAAAAATATTTTTGTAGCTTTTATTTAAAAATCTGTAGGTAATTACATTGTTTGTAGTAGGATTAAAGAGAATTTTTAAAAACATATAGTGAAAACAATTTATTTTCCTAAAGGAGATCGAAACTTAAAGATGAGTAAGTTTTCCTAATTTTCAAAAGAAGCAGACACTGAGGGATAGACATATTAGTCATGTTTCTCTGATTCCTTTATTTCTGCTGTCAAATGTTCCATAATAGGGGAAATAAGTGAAAACGTCTCATTTATCTTTACATCTTTTCCAGTTGTAAAATTTCTATATATTATACAAAAAAATAAATCTTTTTAAAAATGTTTATTTATTTATTTTGAGAGAGAGAGGGATAGAGAGCAAGCAGGGAACGGGCAGAGAGAGACGGAGAGAGAATCCCAAGCAGGCTCTGCACTGTTAGCACAGAGCCCAAATGGGGGCCTGAACTCACGAACTGTGAGATCGTGACCTGAGCCGAAACCAAGAGTCAGATGTTTAACCGACTGAACCACCCAGGCACCCCTAAAATTAAATCTTTATTAACCAAAAGAATAAAGCCCTCAACAACAACAACGAAAACAATTTAATAAGGTGACACAGGTATACCTTTACCTGTGAACAACTATACCTGAATCAAATAGAGAAAAGGGGAAAACTCTTGAATACAGTTTTATATGGGGTCCAACCCCAGAGGATTCTCACTGGACCCAGGAAATGATCTGTGCCGTGTTTTCTAAGACAGTAGATCACCATATATTAGGTTTCCAGGATAACTGATTTAATACTTAATTGATTTAATACAAAGTGTATACACCTTGTAAAAATATTGAATTTTATAGTTAGGGGAACAAAAAAATAATTTCACCATATTTAGTAAGTGAAAATATGCAGAACCCAGTGTAGTTTACTCAAGATTACACAGACAAGAAATAAGCCTGGACTCAAGTCCATGACTCCAGATTCTCAGTTCGATTAATGTTTCCTTTTCAATAAATTGTTACATTTAAAGAAGAATAAAAAAGATTTTTTGAATGTCTGAATCAATCTGTAGTATTACAGTAGGAAATACTAGGCCATCTGATTAATTTAGCATAGGTTATCTCTTAAACTCAAACCATGAAGAAGGAATGAATAAAGCAGCAGTTATGTTATATCGGTGAGGAAAAATTTTCATGAAAATCCATTAAAATCCATTATGAAATACATTACACAAAGAGCCACTTTGAAAATAAGGTAGAAATCTGAGCTGAACCATCATCCATTTCCAGAAGGGTTATGAAGAAATAATTGCTTTTCACAATTTAACATTATAAATAAAACAATTGTGATATGCACACTGCATTTGTTGACAGAGAATTTATTTGCTCATGTCCTAGTTGGATGGTAGGTGGAAATGAATGGATCAAGTACCCTTTCATTTCACTAGCCTTCAGGTTTAATTGAAGAAGGCTGCCTTGCTAATCTCCGTCTCAGGCACTCTGTGAAATTGCTTATTAGGTTATCTTTCAATTTTAATCACTCTCCAGACTGAAGAGGCTCAAGCACCTAGCACAAGGATTGAGAAAAAACAAAATCGTTAGTATATAGTTTCCCAAGGAATATGTCTGTAAAAAAGACATCTCATTCATCCTGAATTACAAGACTATGATTCTGATTAGTCATATGTCATTTAAAATGAAAAAAAAAAAAATAAAACCATGATAAAATTGTTTGGCAGCTTTGCTAAATCATTAAGGGGATAAGCACCGATTTAATTCCTTGATACAGCAAAATACATTTTCAGGTGGCCCTGTGCCTGTCAGAATTCTGTGTAACTTGCTGTTAATGAAGGTTTGGGCCAGCTTTCCAGATCCTCAATATAGGTACTTCTCCTTTCATCTCAGGTCATTGGACACTGAGTACTAAAAACCAAGTTTTAGTGTGTGTAAAAAGATTTCCTGTTACACATCAATGCATCCATATAGCATTCTTGTACCATTTGACAGCAAGGGGCAGTATACTTCCAACGTGAGTCAAAAAAAAGTGTGTGTGTATACACACATATATGAACATTTTCAGAATAACTCTTCCATAACTTAATACTGTAAACTTAATAATTTGCAGTAGTGATAGTCTAGTTTCCTCAAAGCTACTAGATAGAAATTATTTTTTCCTCTACTTTGAATAAAGTAAACTATTGTCGGCCACCCATAAAATGATAGTAATTAGACCAAAACACTATACGATTTCTGTGATTTGTCGTCTTCATACTTTTCATTCCTTCAGTTTGTATTCAAATTAGAGTCCATGACTTTACAAGAAAAAAAATTCCATAGAGTAATAAGAAAGTAGCCATCACTTTTGATCACTTAAAATATTTCACAAAATTGACTGAAATAGGAGGAATTACTCAACATATCATCTCTCATTTAACATGCACAGCATTCTGTGGTAAGCCACTTTATCCCCTATTTACAGATGATGAGACTGAGGAGTAGAGATCTTAAATTATTTTCTCCAGGATACAGAGCTGGCAAATGTGAAAGCTAAGAGTTCGGATCACATTTGTTGAATGCTAAAGCCTATGCTCTTACCTTCACAAACACTGTCTGTCCTAACAAGGTTAAATTCAACAACAAGGTGATTCCAGATAACCTGTTCAAAATTTGAAAAGTACCTGCACAATTTATCTCCCATCAGGAACAACTTCACAACATTCTCTAGTGAGGCATCTCTTGGGGTGGAGTCATATATTCCATGTGTTTGTATGACTTAGGAGGTTGGTCTACTTATGTGTTTGATATGAAAAAACCAAGAGACAGCTTAAAGCTTAAATATCATGGTTAGTTATTTTTTCTAATTATAAAGTAATGTTCATTTTTATAGGTAACTTAAAAAACATAGAAAAATAAATGGTAGGAAAAAATTATCAACCAAACTTCCATAATCCAGGAGTAATGTATATAAATATTCTGCACATTTCCTTCATATACATATGAAATATATATGCATATATAATATTAGTATATTATACTGTTATAGTATATATTATAGTATAGTGTATACATATACTGTATATATACATATACTGATATATAATATATACTGTATACAGTATACTGTATACCATGTACTGTATATATACATATGATATATCATATAAACTGAATATATACATATATACATATGATATATAATATATACTGTATACTGTATATATACATATACTGATATATAATATCAGTATATTATACTGTTATAGTATAGTATATACATATACTGTATGGTATATACATATATTATGTATTTATATTTATTTATAGGTAAATAATAAGAACATAAATCTTACATATTTGCCTAATAAATAAATCTTTGTCATGTATTATTTTTTTAGAAAAAAGCTCTAGAAGCAAGGGGGGAAAAACTTCCATTTCCATTTCCGAACTTGCTTCACAGGAAATTTATACCAACTTACACTGCCAACAGCACTGTAAGAGAGTAATTAATATCTGACCATTTAGTGCTGCCAAGGTGTGCAGTCCGGGTCCCCTTTCAGAGCTAAGTCTCTCATTGCCCAAGCTGCCAAGGAAGACTGCTTGCTGAGGGTTTACACCTGGACTCCTCCCCCAGTAGTCGCTCAAGGTTAACCCTCCCCCCCCCCCCAGGGCACGTATTCAGAATGACTGGTGTCAACCTTAAAAATAAGATAACCAGTTATTTTACTAACGAGATGAGTTTATTCAGGAATAGAAGATGAATTACAATTTGAAACATGCAAGCTAAGGTGAACCATAGGTAAGTCCGAAGAGACAAAGGGAAAGTCAATTTTTATTAGGTTTTAGGAGGAATTTGGGGACGGTTGTTTCAAACTGAAGTCCACTGGAGAACAAGAGGTCATGGTTGTGGCTATCTGTCATTGGTTGCAAGTGGTGGTTAATCCGTTGTTGCTGGGATTCCTTTTTCTAAAAAGCAGAAGACGAAATTCCATCTGGAAAAATGGCTTCCTTTGTCAAGCTAATTCTTACCTTCTTTCTTTCCGCGGGTTATGCAGGCTGCAAACAGTGGTTGTGTGTGACAGCTCCTTCCTCAGAGCTTCCTGACGCCATTTTAAATAAAGTTCCCTTTATTTATTTTTTCAAACTGGTGAAGGTACAGGGACAAAGATCCAGACCCCTTGCCTTAATTCAAGACATTTCTAAAGGGTTCAAATTCTCTCTCTACCTAATCCCGCTTCCCATTCCCTCACAGGTATTGTTACCAATAAACTCCTCAATAAACTGCCTTCAAACAAGTCTTCCTTTCAGGGTGTTCCTAGTGAAACTCCACTATGAAAGTCATGAAAGTCGTATCAGTCATATCAGATATGAAAGCCATATCAGTTATTGATATCTCCACTCATAAACATGTTATCTCTCTCCTTTTTTTCAAGACTATTTTTTCCTTCTGTCTTTTGGCAGCGTTCTGGGCTGTTCTTTCTAATACTCTTAGTTTATAAATCTAGGTATTGTGTGTTTTTTGTTACTATGAATGAAATGAATTCATACATTTTACCTTCTAAAAATAACAATTTCTTTTCATTTCAATCCATCAAACATATCTAAAGATAAACTAGGAAATATTTATAAAGAATACAGGGTTAATACGTTTAAAATGCATAGAGTTATTACTAATTAGTAATCAATTGCTAACACTAAAATGTAGTCATTGCCAGAAGTATCTTCTACATATTTACTTTAGATGAGCCAATTTAGATTTACCTACATTGTAAAGTGGATAGGGGCAGACCTGCAGGTCAAAGTCTGGAGTCTGAACACCCAGAAAAATAAAAGTCTGGAGTCTGAACAGCTTCTCTTTTTTACCTATTCTCCTGGTTTCCCAATGAGTATGATGTATCTGTGTCATTTTGTCACTAAGCCCCACTTTTTGGTATCATACTGAAAGAGTACAAAATGCAATTTGTCTGTTAGTTGGAAATTATTGGTTCAGGTTGGCAAGTGCAAATGGAGAACTGAGGATCAGACCAGCAGGTCAGTTGTGATATAATTAATTACAGTCATGTAATTTGAAGTTCAAGCTGATGATCATTCAGTTCTACAACCCAGAGAGAGAGCATGCACAAACTGATGCTGTCTCAAATAGTTTGCAGAAAAGGTCACTGTGTCTTATTCTGCTCACAAGTGTAACACATAAGAAATTATCATCTTAATGGAAATGATGAATGCACCTTTTTTCTCATTAAATTTTACTTGAAATTGTTTTTACGAGTTATAAATGGCTAATGTACCAGTGTTCTTCACAGTTAAGGGCTGCAGGAATTTTTCCTTCCATTCATGAAATACTATACAGAAAAAGAGCCAATTAAGCCACATTTCCTAACATGTTTCTACTTTACTTAAAAAACATATAGTATCAGAAAAAATAGCTAAAAGAAAAATCAATTATTTAATATTCTCTTAAATTCATTTAACTTTACTGGAGCATATATATTTGAAAGGAATGAACACTTACATTAAGTAATTTATTCTTGTGGTGCACCTTATATGTGTTAGGTTCTGAGTCACAGTTTAATTTATAAGAAAAAAATCTGGTTTCCACATTGATACAAATGAATGAGATATGTTTCCTATACACAAGAAACAATGCCATTTATTGGATTTTTTTAAAAGCACAAAATGTTTAAGAGCATGAGTTTTCCCGTGCTTTCTTCCAGTTTTCATTTCTACAGTTTTCATTTCTGAGCCTTTTAATGTGTCAAATTTCTCCTAAAACTTTCAACATTCTTAGAAGTAACTCAGTGTATCAATTGTTTTCTAGTATTTCTCAATGATATTTTTGAGTCAGTATGAAGATCTCAAAGATATTTTTGAGACAATTCTCACTGCAAATAACATCAATTCTACATCTTATCCCAACAGTGATAGTGCAGCTTGACTGTCATATTAAGGAGGCTGGAGTTTACTTCTTAAAATCAGTACAGGTGGTAAATCTGTTTGTGTAAGGGAACAGCTTAGGAAACTTTATGCGAGTTTGAAGGTACTAAGCAAGACTACTTGAGGAAAGAGGGAAAGGAAGTTAGGAAAACTTCAAATATATTGCATATTTAAATATATTATATTATTCCCAGGTATTATTCCAAGATACCATTTGAAGATATTATTCTAAGATATTTTTCCAAATATGAATTTATAAGTTCCTAAACAAAAATTTAAAGAAGAAATTTAAAGGAATGGACATCTCTGATGAACTTCGTTATTACTCTTCCTTAAAAATGTTCTCAGTGGGGCTCTTACGTGATGCAGCAGGTTAAGCGGCTTACTCTTGATTTGGGCTCAGGTCATGATCTCACGGTTCACGAGTTTGAGCCCAGACTTGGGCTCCACACTAACAGAGTGGAGACTGCTAGAGATTCTCTCTCCCTCTCTTCCTGCCCTTCCCATGCCATGCATTCTCTCTCTCTCTCTCTCTCTCTCTCTCTCTCCCACACACACAAAGTAAATAAACTTAAAAAAAATGTCCTCAGTAATGTCATTTTCACCTCCTATTTATTGCCATACTATCTTCCCTCCCTTTCTTCTTTTCTTCTCCTCACAAATATTAATTTAGTGATTAGTATAAGCTAAGAAGGGGCACCTGGGTAGCTAGGTCAGTTGAGCATCCGACTTCGGCTCAGGTCATGAGCTCATGGTTTGTGAGTTCAAGCTCCACATTGGGCTCACTGCTTTCAGCTCAGAGCCTGCTTGGGATCCTCTGTCCCCCTCTCTCTGCCCCTTCCCGCTTGTGCTCTCCCCAAAATAAATATAAGCTAAATAGTGAATGGGCACCAGGAAAAGAAAATGTATAACCTGCAACTCTACCTATTTACTCCTTTCTTATATTAGTTCTCTTTTGTATTTGTAATATATTGACTGTATTTTATTATGTTCTTACCCACTCTTCTAAAAACTTTATATGTACTCTTTCTATATTTACCAGAAGTTTCTTTTGTACTTGTTCAAAAATATGCTAAAAAAACTATATTTCTCTAGTAATAAAGAGAGAAAATAACTTTTAATATTGCTCTATTAAAAGCTTACAGTGTTATATATCTTTGCTTATTCACCTATGTGCTTCTCCAAAATTAAAAGTGTGTTTTAGATACAGATACTTATTTCACTGGTTTTTAAAAATTGTTTATTTAGTATTTATTTTGAGAGAGAGAGCGTGTGTGCAAACAAGGGAGGGGCAGAGAGAGGGGAAAGAGAGAATCACAAGCAGATTCTGCTGCAAGCACAAACTGTGAGATTATGACTGAAAGGGCGGGCCTACGCCAGCCGACTCCATCTTGTTCTGTGTCCTTCACCTTGACCACACCTCCTCCCCTTGAGTAACCCCCCCTCTCACCTGCCTAACAGGACTCGACCCTTCCCCAGGACCCTTCCCCAGCCATTCGGCTGAGGCCATAGCCATTACCTCACCAACTGCCCCCAGGCCCCAATAAAACCTTTGTCCTTTTGAAACTCGCTCTCTTTCCCTGGTATCTCACCGCTGCGTCGGTGCAGGTAGGGGATTGAGCTCGAGCTAGCTCGAATAAAGGCTCTTTGCTTTTGCATTGGACTCGGCTCCCTAGTGGTCTTTGGGGATCACGAATTCTGGGCATAACAATGACCTGAACTGAAATCAAAGTGGGATGCTTAACCCACTGAGCCACCCAGGTACCCGTTCACTGTTTTATATATGTCTTCTTTCAGTAATAATTTTTGAGAACTGCAGCATTTTATCATCAGGTTAAAATAATTATCTAAACTCTCTTTCATAGAATCAGGACTCTAGTTCATTATTTTATGTGATGACTTTTTTTTTTTTTGTAATGTTTATTTTTGAGAAAGAGACAGAGCACGAGTGGAGGAGGGGCAGAGAGAGAGGGAGACACAGAATCTGAAGCAGGCTCCAGACTCCAGCTGTCAGCACAGAGCCCAACGTGGGGCTCAAACTCACCAACTGTGAGATCATGACCTGAGCTAACGTCGGACTCTCAGCCCGCTGAGCCACCAAGGCGCCCCCACGACTTTCTTTTAAATAATGAATTTAATGTTTGTACAAATGACACTTGCTCATTACAAAATGCTGGAGAAAATCACAACAAAGAACAGAACATATTGTAATTCTGTGTATGATTCTCCTAAATATTTTTTCTTTTTTAAGTCTTCAAGTATGACAATTCCATCTTTTCATACTTTGTAAAAAATCTCTGTTAGCATCCCAACATGAAATACTTAGGTAAATCTAACAAAATATGAACAAGATCTATCTGAAAAAAACTATGAAACTCTGACAAAAGAAATCAAAGACCTTGCTCAAAAATTTCTATACTGTTATTTTGATCCCTTAATTCAGCTTTATGATCCATTAAATTTTTTATGATATTTTTAAATTATGGAGGTGTCCTTCTTGACCTGAATAATATTTCTTGCATAGTTGCTTCTCCTTTGTCTTCTGCAAACAACTACCCTAAACTCACCTGAAATTTATGCCCATGCAGAAAAAGTTTTTTAATTTAAGGGCTTCTTTATGATATTTTTAAATTATGGAGGTGTACTTCTTGACCTGAGAATATTTCTTGCATAGTTGCTTCTCCTTTGTCTTCTACAAACAACTACCCTAAACTCACCTGAAATTTATGCCCATGCAGAAAAAGTTTTTTAATTTAAGGGCTTCTTTATAAAGTTTTGTTTTGTTATGCTTGTCATTCAGAAACATTCCAAAACAGTTCCAAATATTTTTCTTTGATTTTTTTCTTGAATGAGATGCAGCACCAGTTTGAATACACAGATTCTATTTAATTTCAAAAAATGTTAAATCATGTTACCTAGATTATATTTTTTATTTGTTTTCATTTCTCCTTAGAATATTTTGTCTTCTCCCTTTTCTCTTTTTAATATGATCTCTCATCTGGTTTATCTTGTTGTCTTTTTCCTTTGCAATCTTGGAGAACTTTTCAAGTTTGACCAGTGGTCAGTGATTTGATTTCCCTTAATGTAAATTTCACTTTGTATTAATTCCATGAGGATTTAATTTTGTCTTTGCATTTTGTTGGTATTCTTACAGTCTTTCATAATCATGTCAAGTTACTGTTTCATTCTGAAAGCATCTTTTCATCTGGTTGACTTTTTCAACTCATCTTAAAGAATTTCCATTTCAATGTCTTCTGTCCTAAGAATTATTTTCTCCTATTTTATAGAGTCCAACCCATTCTTAATTCTGTGGGCAATACAAATAAAAATGTTTCCAATGTTTTCTTATAAATTTTGCAGTACATTCTTTTTATAACTGTGTTCTTCTTCCTTTTATTTTTCTTGGTAATTAATAGTTTCTTCCCCATTCATCCACTCACCTCACGGTGTTTTCTCAAAGGCATTTATTTTCTCTTTCTTTTCTTTCTTTCTTTCCCTTCCTTCTTCCTTTTTCTTTTTCTTTTTTCTTTTTTTTTTCATTTGTCCATTCTCAGTGTTACCAGTAGAAAACATTTGTCTTCATTTCAGGGTTTTATTCAATTTCAGTTTTCTTGTACTCAGGAACTCTGACCCAATCAAGTATACAAGGACATGCTAAGAATTACATTTCTTAGAAACATTACAATCTGAGATTTTTCATCTCTCTTTCCTGCCTATAGTGTTTGACTTTTGTATAAATCACTTTCTAGAATGTTTTCAACCACATATTAGCCAGGTTATGATTATTTATTTCCTGAGAATTGTTGTCCTTTCCTACATATGAAGTAGATGTTTGAAATGAAGGAAATTGACATTTTGGTTTTCTTTTACTTATCTCAAAATAAAAAGATATTTGTACAAATTGTGTTTTTACTAATACTGGTTCTGTGAGTCAAATGATTGACAGTAGATTATTTATGAAATAATTTCCAGTATGTAGTTAGGTGGTATTGATTTTATAATAAAAATCCTGGGTGTTCTTTGGTGAAATACTTAGTCAAGTATTTATTATGGTCAAGATTTTCTTCCCAATAAAGAATAAAAGTCCTTCCAGAGAGTTGCTTTTGATTAGCAGATAGTATTTCATATTATGAGTTCTGTTGTTTTAAGTCTATCCAGATATTTATTAAGATGTTGAGAGTGACAGATGGTAGCCAGACTTATCATGGGGATTATTTTGTAACATACAAAAAATGAATCACTATGATGTATACCTGAAACTAATAAGATATTATATATTAATTATACTTAAATAAAAAGATTAGATCAACTGTGTAGTGTGCATAACAAGGAAAAAAGGCAGAATTCTAAAACATGACATAGCAGGGTAGGCAACTAATGGAAAGAACTCTAAAGAAAATGAAAAGGAAAATCAAAAAAAGAGAAACATGGGAAAACAGCATCTCTAAAGCCAATGGAAGAGAGATTTTTTCCAAGTGAATCAGTGTCCAAGAGTGCAACTGACACAGAAACAAAATGAAATAAAGGTAAAGCATCTATTGAGTTTGTCAATTAATGTGTAAACAACATTGTCAAGTAATGGCTATGAGAAGATATCAAGAATCAGTGGTACGTAAAGGTAATGAAACCTAGACGTTTGGTCCTTTCTCCTTTTTCCCTTCTTTGCCTCCTAATCCCCTTCCTCCTCTTCTCTTCCACCTTCCTTCCTCCTCCTTCTCCTAGTTTTGAACTGGGGTTAACTTGAATATGCCTTTAGGCTTTACAGATGATGAAACCACAGAGAGAAAAACAGAGAGACTACTAACAGGAAATAAGATCTCAAAGTAATGATGGGACATCAGATCCACAACATAAGCAGGGGTATTACCTGTGAACAGAAAACAGGATACCTCTTTTTCAAGAAATATAAGGATATAGGAACGGCTTCAGATTCTTTCTTAGAGCAGAGCACTTGAGGTTTCAGTCAGAATTATTTATCTTCAACATTTTGAATGCATATTGAAAGCCAGCATAGCATTAAGAGTTGACACTAAATTTAGCTAAGGACTGAAGAATAATGCCAGAGTTGCACTCTTAATAATTTATTGTATAGAGACTTTTATAATAAGCTGCATATATTTATTTAGTGCAATCATCCCATAATTCTTTGCCATCTAAGAAAATCTCCAGTAATAACCCAAGTAGATATTAGAGAGAAAAAGAAATAGAAAGACAGATAAATGTAATAGTGGTAGAGGAGGAAACAGGACCAGGTAGGTCATAAAGGGCTTTTAGAGACATTTGTTTCCAAAACAGCCACATCAACATCAATGACATAATTCTTTCATTATGAAGTTTATTTATTTTATTTTATTTTATTTTGAGAGAGAGAACACACACGCACGTGAGTAGGGAAGAGGTGTAGAGGGAGACACAGGAAGACTCTTAAGCAGGCTCACCCTCATCACGGAGCCTGATGCGGGGCTTATGTCAAGACCCTGGGATCAAGATCTGAGCTGAAATCAAGGGTCACTCAAGAGACTGAGCCACCCAGGCACCCTTGAAATTTATTTCCATATGAATTTGGGTATTAGTAGAGCTAATTTTATCTCCTCTCATCTAAACTACAGAATTAAAGCCTATAGTCACTGAGGAATTTTAATTTCTAATTGTATAGGAAAATTCCTATAGAGAGAGAAAGACAGAAAGAGGGAGGGAGGGAGAGAGGTGTGTCTCTGGTAGTTCTTTTCTGTAATATTCATATAAAGTAAGCACATAGAAATATCTTACATAGAGTTTTTGAACCTGCAAGGAATCTAAGGGAAAAACAATAAAATAGTAACACAATCAGGGAAATTAAACAATCTTGACTGAAATTGGAATTACAATCTGACTGAAGCTTAAAATCCTGGGTTCACTTGCACTGTCACCTTCTAGAAAAATGGGAGGGTCCCTATCAATGTATTCACATGACCAGGTATTTTTGTAAAACTTGCAAAAGTAAGATATTTTAATTGCTATTGGTTAAGAGCACTGTCTCTCTCCACTCTTTCTCTTTCACATCCATTGGCATTGAAGTGGCCAAAGACATCTTTTAGGCTCCTGTTGAGAATTGATAATATTCATTTTAACTGCCATTTATAACAACTATTCAGAAAGTTACAATACAATAATGAGAAATTGCAAACTCCTTATTTGGACATTTGTAAAAGATTTTTCTTTTGTCATTTTAAAAATGATTATTAAAAACTAAAAAGGACCTATAGAAATAATCAAGTGCAAAATAAAAATGATGAATCTGAACATGTAAATTGATGAAAAGCATTCTGATATAAAGGAACAAACTGCTATAAAACAGTTTTAATATAACAGAGATGCAAAGGGGGATAAATGAAATGAACAATTAATAGAAAACATCAAACTGAAAACCATAATTTGCACGAGAAATAAGAGAAAAATTGATCTAAATTTTTTACATTTATTTATTTTTGAGAGACAGAGCAAGAGAGAAAAATCTATTTAATTTTTTTTGTTTTTACATTTATTTATATCTGAGAGAGAGAGAGAGACAGAGCACAAGTGGGGGAGGGGCAGGGAGAGAGGGAATCCAAAGCAGGCTCCAGGCTCTGGGCTATCAGCACAGTGCCCAATGAGGGGTTTGAACTCACAAACCGTGAGATCATGACCTAAGCCGAAGTTGGACACCCAACTGACTGAGCCACCCAGGTGCCCCTAGGGAAAAATCTATTTAAATATTAAATAGTGGTAAATATGTAATGACAAAGTATATCATTTAGGGAAAGTAAAACACATGTAAAGAATAGAGTCTAAGAATCTATTTAAGTATGTTAGGTATAACTTATACAGAAAACTGAGCATTTAAAATGATTACATGCAAAGTCACAAATTAAGAAAACTGACCAGAAAACTAAAATATAAATGGACGTATTGACAGATTTCCATACAGCTAGTAAAAACATACTTATGCCCTGACATGCCCTGACGGGACACTTAACATAGAAAAGAAGTAAAGTTAACGTATAGTCTAGCATATGGGGTGGAACAAGAGCCTAGAAAGAAATAGAAATCATCTGGATGTCAGAAACATACTCTATGACCCTACGTTCTACAAGACAGAGGAGAAAAGGCATGCAAAGTTCAGGGCAAGCTTTTAAGTATAAGACTTAGGATGGCTGGTGGTACAAGGTGCAAAAGGATGTTTCTCAAAGATGAATGAATATGAAAATCATTGAAACACTGATTCTTAGTCTTTCCTCCAGAGAATCTGAATTCAGAGCTATGGAGTGGAGGCCATGAATTTGCATTTCTCCCAAGCTCCCAAACCATGCTCATGTTGCTAATCTGGTCTGTGAAGTATATATTGAGTGGCACTGATTTAGACTTTAAATTTTATTCTAGAAGCTTAGATTGGCACTTCCAGCATAGACTGAATCCATAATTAGATTTACTTAGTCAATAGAAAAATAAAAATTTATGATACAGTGTATTTGCTTCTCTAATTGGCAACCAAAAAAAAAAAGCTTAAAAGTGTTTGGTTTTAACATGAGTGTAAGAAATTTGGCATCCTTATACGATACTAGTGTTATTTCCTGAATTCTTAGTAGCCATTTGTAGTATTAGCCTTATATGTAAACCCATGCTTGTATCTAACACTTCTACTTTTGTGCAAGTAGTCTTGGTAAATAATCAAATATGCGTTCTACAATATACATATAAAATTATTAATCCCAGGATATTACCTAAGAACTAAATATCCAAAATTCACTGATCTAGATTCTGGGTAGTTAGTTTCTTTTCTGTCAAAAAATATTCCTTTGTGATTTCTTCTTTCTAGATGGAAGTTTATATTACTGACTTCAAATCTTCCTTCTTTTCTAATACGTGTGTGAAATGCTATAAATTTCCCTCTAAACACTTTTTTTTGCTGCGTCTCAGAAATTTTGAGAAGTTGTATTCTTTTTTCATTTAGTTCAAAATATTTTTAAGTTTCTCTTAAGATTTCTTTGACCCATGTGTTATTTAGAAGTGTGTTGTTTAATCTCTGAGCATTTGGGGGTTTTCTAGCTAGCTTTTGGTTACTGATTTCTAGTTTAATTCCATGGAGAGTGTAATTTGTTTGGTTTCTTTTTAATTTCTATTTTTAAAATTTTTTTCTATTTATTTCTATTTTTTAAAAAATTATCTTTACTCTTGTAAAATGTGTAAAGTCTTATGGCCCAGAATACAGCCTATTCTTGGTGAATGTTCTGCATGAGCTCGAGAAGATTGTATTCTGCTTTTGTGATGTCAAGTATCTAATAAATGTCAATTAGATCCACGTGATTGGTGGTACTGTTCCATTAAAATATATCCTTACCTATTTTCTGCCTGCTGCATATGTCAATTATTAATAGAGATCTCTTGAAGTCTCCAACCATAATAGTGGATTGATCCCTCAGAATTCTATTGGTTTTTGCCTCATGTACTTTGACAAGCTACCGTTTGCCATGCACCCATTTAAGGACTGGTATGTCTTCTTGAGAAATGACTCCTTTTTCATTGTGTAATGCCTTTCTTGGTCCCGTATAATTTTCCCACCTCATATTTTCTGTTTTTCTCTCCTTTTTGTCATATCAGCTTCATATTTTTTTCTTTTTTACTTTTTTAACGATCGTCCTTTAGTTCACCGAATACGTTTATGTTAAACAAAGTCAGCTTTCAAAACCCATTGTACCAGTGCACAAGTAGTACAAATACTTTATACTACAGTATCCTAAATTCCTCTCTTTCTGCCATAATAGCAGTACTGTAATTCATTTCACTTATCCATAGGCTGAATTCACTGAATACGCTATTGCTATTATTATTTTAAGCAAACCATTTCTTGTTAAATCAATTAAGATGAAAAAATACATGATCTGATTTTATTTTTCCTTTTCCAGCACTCTCCTTCTTTAAAGAAATGTTCAATTTCATTCTCATCCTTTTTTCTCTGTTCCCCTCTCCCCCAATTTCTTTCACAACTTTCTCTTTGTGATTTTTTCTCCAGTGTGAATACGTCTGCCCAACTGAAGACCTTTTAGTATTTATCTTGCTTGGTGTTTTCTCAGGTTCTGAGATCTGTGTTTTGGTGTCTATCCTTAGTTTCAGAAAATTCGTTGCCATTGTTACTTTGAACATTTCCTTTGTTATTTTCTCCCCTTTATCTTGTGTAATTCTCATTTTACATATGGTTTACATTTTATAAGTGTCCCACACCTCTTGGATACTCTGTTCCATCTTTTTCACCTTTTTTTTTTCCTGTTCACATTTCTATTTTAGACATTTCTGTTGACATTTCTTTAATAGCTAAATTTGTTTTTCTTTTAAAAAAAATTTTTTTTAACATTTATTTATTTTTGAGACAGAGAGAAACAGAGCATGAACAGGGGAGGGGCAGAGAGAGAGGGAGACACAGAATCTGAAACAGGCTCCAGGCTCTGAGCTGTCAGCACAGAGCCCGACGCCGGGCTCGAACTCACGGACCGCGAGATCATGACCTGAGCCAAAGTCGGACGCTTAAAAGACTGAGCCACCCAGGCGCCCCAATTTGTTTTTCAACTGTGTCAATTTGTTGATGAGCCTATCAAAGACATTCTTCATTTCTTGTACAGTATTTTTTATTTCCAACCTTTCCTTTTATTTTTGTTTATTTATTTATTATTGAGAGAGGGAGTATGCACATGCATGAGCGAAAGAGGGGCAGAGAGACAGGGAGAGAGAGAATCCCAAGCAGGCTCTTTACTGTCAGCACAGAGCCTGACAGGGAGCTCAATTTCACAAACCATGAGATCATGACGAGCTGAAATTGAGTCGGAGGCTTAACTGGGCCATCCAGGCACCCCTCAAGTATGTCCTTTTGATTCCATCTCTCTGCTTATATTACCCATCTGCTTTTACATATCTTCCACTTTTTCCATTTTAGCCCTTAGCATATTTAATCATAGTTGTTTTAGATTCCTGTTCTGATAATTAATTAGAGGGCTAGTTCTGCTAGAAATTTCTGCCATATCTGCTGTATCTAGATCTTGTTCTGATGCTTGATCTATATCTTCGGACTGTGTTTTTTATTTGTTATTTATTTTTTATTTTTTAAAATCTTGTTAAATGTGTATTTATTTTTGAGAGAGAGAGAGAGACAGAGTGCAAACAGGGGAGGGGCAGAGAGAAAGGGAGACACAGAATCCGAAGCAGGCTCCAGGCTCTGAGTTGTCAACACAGAGACTGATATGGGGCACGAACCCACAAACTGTGAGATCATGACCTGAGCTGAAGTCAGATGCTCAACTGACTGAGCCACCCAGGCGCCCCCAAACTGTGTTTTTTAAATGCGGCTATTTTGTCTCTTGGCATTAATTGTGAATTTTTTGAAAGCGGGACATGATGAACTGAGTAAAAAGAACTGAAGTAAATAGGCCTTTAGTATGAGGTTTTATGTTTATCTGGCAAGGGGTTAGGCTGTGCATACTGTTGTCTGTAACGGTAGTGTCTGAAGGTAGTTTCCTCTTGTTTTTGTCTCTTTGGATTTCTCTAGAGATTCTTAAATAAGGTCTGAGATATGCAGTTCTTTCAGTTGTAATCCTCTGTAATTATACAGGAGCCCTATTGATGTGATGATAAGCTGTATGGGAAAGAAAAGTGTTCCATAGTCCATCAAGTCTGTCTTTTAATGAGCCTGTGCTGGTTAAGGCCTTGCTAAAAATACAATACTATGGATGCATTTCAAAACAGTTACTTTCCTATTCTATAAGCATGAGAGAAATTTTGTTTTTATTTTTCTAGTAAGATACCTAGAGATAAAACTCATGAAAATGTAGGGCCCCCCCGCCGCCCATGACTGGATTCCTTTGGAGTTTTTAACTCTCAGGTTCTCCACGCTGAGCTTCCAGCAATTTGTCAATTACGATTTAAGTTTTACTACCCCAGTACCGGGTCTAGCAGCCGTTCATGCTCCTGGGCTTCTTTTTAGGTATCCACCTCTGTGCCTACAATTTTTGGAGCACCTGTTTGTCCTATGACCTCAATTCTCTGCTCAGGCAGTTGATTACTCTTTCTCCTTTCCACCTTTAGCATATTTACAGTAAATCTTATCAGAGCTTCAACATTTGATGTTCCCTGGAACACTTGTTCCCAGTTACTCCCATGGCACTCACCTTTCCATCATTTAGGTCTTTGTTCAAATAATGGACTGATCATCCTTTATCATCATAGATTGAATGCCATGAAGAAATCTCTTGATGGATTTCTTTCCTGACTTCCCAATCCAAAACAGCCTTACCAATGCTAACCCATGCTGTAGCCATAGAACCTAGAAGAGTAGTTTTTCAGTAGATATTAATGAGTAAAGGAATATTTTCTTCTAGAGAAAAATATATATCGAGAAGTCTATTTCTATAGCTTTCTGTTAGCATCTTCTCTATGTGTATTCAGTAAACAATGTTTAAAATTTAAAATCACCTTTCTAAGTAAACTTTTCTGTAAAGAAGACAAATGCATAAAGATTATATATTTTCAAGGTTCACTAATATATTTTGTTACTTAATATTTACATATTTAAGGGTTAAATGTATTTTCATTATTTTCTACAAATTAAAAGTACTTTTATTTCAGAAAAATCTTTGTTCCTACTTATGTGCTCTCTACATTCTGTTCCATGTGCTAAGGATCTAGTAGTGAATACAGCCAATAAAAGCCTTGACTTGCTGGAGATCAGTAAGGTAGGAATAAAAATCGAAGATTGCCGTGGTCTGGAAGCCAAGTGCAGAAAATGTATCCAAGGGGAGCGATCAGCTGTGTGAAATTCCCCTGAAAGGTTAATTAATATGAGCTCTGAGAATGGAAGATTGGATTTTGTTAATTGGAGGAATGTTTTCAAGTGGCTAGAATCCAGACTTTGAAGTGACAGAGACCTAGATTTGAAAATTTCATGTTCCTCTATTCAAATTGTTTGTGCTCTCTGAACCTAGAATCCTGAAGACTATAAAATAAAAATCGTAATGCCTACCTCATTGGTTTCTTCAAGGAATTAAAGGGAATAATGAATATAAAGAGCCTAATAAAGTAGCACATGATAGACCCTGCATAAATGTTATCTATTATGAGTTATTAAATTAGAAATGAGATGAATTAAAAAAAAAGAAGTTGGATGAATTTTAGAGTTGAGGATTTTTTGTTGTTTCTTTGCTTTATTTAATTAATTAATTAATTAATTAATTTGTCGTTTCTGTGCTTTAAATTGTAGTGATGAAAATTTCAAGGCAGATCACTGACAGTGAATTTTATTTTGTTATACCTGCTGCTCCAGTTAAACAACTGGAAGTCTACTCCTTTGACAAAGGATTATGCTTTGAAATTCCCAAGAGAAATTGGGTCTGAGTATTTTAATGTTTGCATATTGAATTTATTTTAAACTTTTTATCCTGTAATGACTCTGTTTGGTGTTGATGCTTTATGCACCATTGCCCACCCCTTTGCATCATGTTTTCCTTAATAGTTTCTCAGAAAAAAGATCAAAAGATCGTTTCCTAAGTAAGCATATCAGACACAATGCTCAATTTCTCATTGTATATTTTGCTCCTTCAAACTAGATTTAGTTCTTTTACATTTTGCACATTCAGTAAATATAGGATTGATCCTCAAAGTTTTCAAGTTTTTCAGCATAATTGTTGCAGCCGACCTAATATTTAGAGGCCATTTTTAAAGTTCATCTTCAGAAGAGCTTATTTAATGCACAAATATATAGAGAGAGGTGAAGAAATATCTGAAAATTGAAAAAGAGTTACATACAAATTGAGCACAATTTGTCCTATGACTTTACAATGAACATTTTATTTGTTATTCTGAAAACAAAACAACATTTAATTCCATGTAACTCTTTTATTTCCGAAAGAATTAAATTCTCTAGTATTGTACTACACATTGAGTCAGGCACAGATTCATGCTCCATTGAAAAGGGACTGCTTTGTAGAGTTTTTTGTTATGAACGGAGGTAGTCATAATAAAGATATTATTGAAACACCTGTTTCCTAGAATGAATTTTAATCCCATGCCACAAAGTCCTGATACCAGATGAAAATAGAAACAAAGATACAACTTTCTCTGTAACCATGCTTTCTCTTCTTGAAGGGCAATGGCTCCTCCCAATGGAGAGAGAAGCAATTGAAAAACAAGATCAGCTTCCTTTTTATACCTGTCATAAAATAAACCAGCTATTGCTAATTTCAGCATAATGTTGATGATTGGGAATATTCCACTGAGGTCATTTGATTGTGTTACATATTAATCACCTAAATGAAGCAATGAATCCTCTTGGTGAACAATCTGAACACGTGCATTAAATGAAACAGAAAACGAGATAGTATTTTTTGCCAAATTTGAATGTAGCATGATGGAACTTTAAAAAAAAATCCAGGTTCATTACAATTATCCACTGGATTTTGTCAGGGACAAAAAAAAGCACAAATCATGGGAAAATTAAAGCAAAAGCACTTCCGTTTTCAATTTGGCAGCATCTTGAATGTTGAGCAGTCTGTGAAGGATCATTTTAGTTGAGAAATAGATGAGAAGATGAGGCATGTGTGATTAAGAATCTTTTTCACACAAATAAGCAATTATTATGGACTCAGAAACTTTGTGTTTTTTGTTGTTGTTGTTTGTTTGAGAAGCTTGTTAAGTCATAGTCATTTTTACTAACATCTGCTAGTTCCATTTATACTCCCCAAGGACATAGTTATAAGTAGAAATTTAAAGAATTCAGCAAGATGCTTAAAAAAACATTTTGAATGTGATTCATTTTCCTTGAGGGAAACCTAAATTTTCTGATTTTTTAGAATGGGAATCACACATATTAAATATTATCCTGACTTTTCACTAGTAACAAATGTCAGCTTTGTTGTTACTCTTTTTTGGTGTCCTGGTTCATTTTCTTTTTCTGTATTTGCAGGACAATATTTTATTCTACTTCTTTTAAATTCTATCACATGCTATACATAAACTGGAATAGAAATTATTTTAATTTTTGATTGATTGCTAGAAACAATTGTCATATGAGAAGGCGTCAAATTCTTTAAAAATATTTCTTTAAGGGGTGCCTGAGTGGCTCAGTCTGTTAAGCGTCCGCCCGATTTCAGCTCAGGTCATGATCTCATGTCCCTGAGTTTGAGCTCCGTGTTCGGCCCTGTGCTGACAGCTCAGAGCCTGGAGCCTGCTTCGGATTCTGTGTCTCCCTCTCCCCCTGCCCCTCTGCTGCTCACGCTCTGTCTCTCTCTTTCTCAAAAATGAATAAGCATTAAAATGTTTTTCTCTTAAATCACCCCTATTTTTATATTGCAGCTGCCCTATTCCAACTTCCCCACCTATCATTTCAAATCTAGATCATTCAGTAGCCTCTGTATTGGTATAGTTGCCTATAGTCTCTATCATGAGAGCTATCTAAGAATTATATTATCAAGACTGATATAATATTTCTCTGTCATTATATTTACCTCTAAAGTTATCACTTGATATAACTAGGCTTAGTCCTTTATATTTACATTTTAAGTTCTAAATAAATTATACTCAGAGACTTTTAAATCCATGTTTCGAGATAAGGCCAGAGATTACATATTCAAATTAATTTGAATAGTAATATTCACGCTTGTGATACAATTTTGTGTCAAAGTAAGATTTAATTTATTCTCCCATTCAGCAAGTATTATTAAAGGTACTACAGTGGATTTCATCAGTATTGGGGGAAAGATATATTTCTGAAAATAAGATAAAATAGTAGAAGCAACTAAGAAATAGGCAGTTTACCCTCAGAATTTGTGAATTTCATTATTATGAGTTTACCTACTCATTAAAATTTATTTGTAACCCCAAAATCAACACTGATGAGCTTCCAGATCCATTCCATTCTTGGACATACACATGCACACTGTAGAAAAATAAAACTGAGCTGCCCAACGCACACATTCACAGCTGAGGTCAAATAAAGCTTCGCTCTGACATCTTGTTTCAGCTTTCATGATGTAAAAAGTGCCCTTTTCATGCTCTATTTAGTGCCACAGTTGTCACGTTTGTGTACTTTTTCTTGGTGATTTCGCTGTTTAAAACGGCTCTCAAGCTTAGTGTTCAAGTGGTGTCTAGTGTTGTGAAGTTTGCGAAGGCTGTGATGTGCCATATGAGAACATAGGTGTGTTAGATAACTTTTATTCGGTCATGAGGTATAGTGCCGTTGTCCATGAGTTCAATGTTAACGAATCAGCAATACATATTAAGTAATACTTCTTGAAACAGAAACCCACATAAAACAAGATTATCCATTGATCAGTTAAGGAAAATGTTATGACCAGAGGCTCGGAGAAACCTCACTCTTTATTTTACTTTTATTTTACCAAGAAACAACGATTCAGTGTTTGCAGTGACTCTATAGACCATAACTACTGCTAATAGTGACAATTGGCTATAAATTTCTTAAAGTGAAGTACACGCTATACGACTACTGTGATATTCAAAATAAGAAACAATTTAATTTCTGGATAGGTTCATAAAGTATGTTGTTGAAGAAAATAAGTTTTGAGCCTGATCTGGGAACAGTTGAATAGGCAGAGTGAAGGCTACTGGGGGAGCAAAGAGCAGAGGAAGAAAACAAAGAAGTGGGATTGGCCAAGAGGTGCTGGATATTGTTGGGTGGCCTGTGTCAGGATTCCAGGGAAGTAGGTGGATGGGTGGAAGCTGTATGATCTGATGATGAAAGGCATTGAGTACTGGGCTGAGAAACTTGTGTTTACTTTAATAGACAAATGTTGTTATGAGATCTAGGGTGAGAGAAGACTTGTTTAGGATTCAGATATATGTAGATGTTCCTCTATACTATATAAAATGCTATCAATGGAATAATATGTCTATGGCATCCATAACAAATAAATTAGTTTAATATTTACTGCCATTATAGTTTTAGATCTAGATATAAATAGGTTTAATACCTACAACCTAAACTCTGAATTAACTTCCTTTTCTAATTGGTTAGTATTTATTAATGAAGACTCTTGATAAACAATATATATTGCTTTCCCCACAGTACTCATCCAACAATATAAATAATTGAGTGAATATGAACTCTCCTCCTTTTTTTCTTTATTTATTAACAATTGTTCTAAAATGTCTTTCAAGTCTACACAAAATTGATATTTTAGAGGTCTTTTTGGTTGACTTTTATTGAGACGATTAAATATTTTTATTACATTGCAGGAGAGGCTAATCAACTAGCTGCAATTAGAAATTAACATTTGTTATATTTTCTTCTGTTTTATTCTATTTGCATGTCTTAAATTAATTAATTCGTTAAAGATTTATATTATTAATTTAGAAAATAAGATGTAGAGAAGCCATGTCTTAGGACAAGCTGTGTTCCTCTGTGATTCATTACTAAAAGGACCATCTGGAGACATGAAAAGAAAAATCTATTCCCTACACTCCAATGAAAGCATGATTATCTACTCCATGTGAAGAGAGATTTGGGAAGCGTTTTCTAAAGGCACATTTCAAAGATTGAAGAATTGTCTATCCCACTGAAGAGCAGAAACAGCACCGAGGGCATGGCAAAGTTAAATGAATTCCAATTACTAAAAGCAAACATATAAACATCTGTAATTCTAATAGCCATAATAAATCTTAGCAGTTGAAAAAAGAGAAAAGTTCTAGTTGGCTTGATAATTGGATCAATTTTTCACTTATGGGCTGTCAATTACTTGACATTTTAATGCATGCCAAATACAGCTAAAAGTATTTTAATTAGAATAACGTTGCAAAAACTAACCCTACAGCCTTAATTGTAGTTTTGAAGCACAAAATGTGCATCTGAATACCTATTTACTGAGCGGAAGTTAATTAAAAGCATAGTTTTATATTGAACGTGCACTGGGCAGAGAGAGGGAAATAATTGGCAATTAGGAATATGTAAGAGTCCATTCTATAAAGCTAAGCACTCTTCCTACAAACTTTAAACAAGTTGAGAATTTCATTATTTTGAGTAGTATCAGAAGTTGTAACAATTCAATTTTTTTATATAATGTACAATACATGTGGCTGTTTCAAAGCTTCAATTTTACTATGAAAACAAGTTATATTTACATGATAATTTATTATTTTCAAGTTAACCAGAACATAAATGATTTTGACTTTATGAAATGCTGACGTTTGTTTGGAGGGCCTCAGCAAATAACACCTCCCTTTTTTTCATTTAAGTTGTGAACCAATTGAGCACTAACTCCTCAAAGCATCTCCTATATGGGAAAAGTATGGGAAAGAATGTAAAGCCCAAATGGGACGACTTACGCCCTGGGGCTAGGTGTAGAACAACCAAATTATACACTGCTTGCTCACCCCACCTCTTCTAGAGTTTATAAAATTGGAAGAACTTACTTTCCCAGGACTTGGAAGGCAGAATCTTTAGCTTGTACATAGTGTGCTGCTGGTTCTTTTAGCAAAGGTTCAATAAAGAAGAAAGAAAAATAGTGAATCTCCAGAGACCATTTTGCCAAAACAGCAAATGCTTCAGCTGCCCCACTATGATCCTGAGTAGAGAAGAAAGGATAAGGCACCAAATACCTCCCATTTAGAACCATTTCTAGCTTATACTCCTTCAGTCGAGAATCTTGAATTAATGCCAATTATCCAGCTTTAAGAAAATTGATTCCACCGCTGAAAGAAATAAGGGCAGGGCAAGAGGCTAGGGATATTTAGGGGAAAATACTCCTTTTATGAGAACTCGAGCAATGGGAAAAGAGGCCTCTTCTAATGTAAACCATCTTGAAAGTTAGTCTTTGAGAGGTAAAGAATTTATGTTCTACAACATGGCAGAATTAAGATCAGAACTGAACTGCCGAATTACAAACCTAACACTTTTTCCACTATATATTGCTGCAGCTTTGTCTTAGGTCTGTGTGTTTTTGTTTTTGTTTTTGTTTTTGAATTGTTTCAGCTTTGGCCATTAGGAGCCCTTTCAGTTGGCTCCTGTGACCCTCTGACATAACCCCTTCCCATCATTGTGGATCTTTTTCTTTTTCTTTCTTTTCTTTTTTTATTATCATTTCTTTACTTTATGTACCTAATAGATAGATGGTCTAGGCTCTGTAATTTGACCAGGATTTTTCAGAAAAAGGACAGTCGTATTATAGTCAATATTAGCCATATTATAGTCAATAATGAATGAAGAATCTAAATTGCTTTTTAAACTAATTTGTATGTGACCAAGGGTATTTTTGTACTTAGGTTACATATTAACATTTCTAATACTCTGATAATTAACTATTCATTATCAATTTTCTTCAGTTAATTTATGATTGCCTACACTAATCCCTAAAAATGTTATTTGCATAAGAACACATCAACACAAACATACGTTCAATTGATTATTCAAATCCTCAGGGTAGCCAAAGGACTTGAATAAACATTTTTCCAAAGAAGACATACAGATGGCCAAAAGGTTCATGAAAAGGTGTTCAACATCACTATCAGAGAAATAGGGAAAAGCAAATCAAAACCACAATAACATATTACCTCACAGCTGTTAAAATGGCTATTGTCCAAAAAAAAAAAATAAATAAATAAAAAACCCAAAACAACTGTTGGCTAGAATGTGGAAAAAAGGGAATCTTTTTGCACTGTTGGTAGGACTTTAAATTGCTACAGCCACTATGGAGAACAATATGGAATTTCCTCAAAAGTTAAAAATAGAACCACCATGTGATCCAGTCATCTCACTTCTGGGTATATATTGAAAGCAAATGAAATCACTATCATGAAGAGATGTCTGCACCCCCACATGTGCTGCAGCATTATTCACAATAGCCAAGCCATGGGAACAACCTAAGTGTCAGTGGAATAATGGATAAAGACAATGTGATGTATAGATAAATATAGATATAAAAAATGAAATATTATTCAGCTACATAAAAAAGAAGGAAATCCTGCCATTTGTAACAGCATGGATGAAACTTGAGGGCATTATGCTAAGTGAAATGTCAGCCAGAGAAAGAAAAATACTCTGTGATCTCACTTATCTGTGGAACGTAAAAAATCCAGACTTATAGAAACTGAGACTAGATTGGTCGTTGCCAGTGGCTGGAAGGTGAAGGAAATGAGGAGATGGTGATCAAAGGGTACAAACGTTCGGCTATAATATGTAAGTTCTGAGGATCTAATGTGCAGCATGGTGACTATCCTTAACAATACTGTATTGTATACTTGAAATGTGCTAAGAGAGAAAATCTGAAATGTTCTCACCACACACACACCCAAAGGTAGCTATGTGAGGTGACAGTTGTGTTAAGTAACCTTATTGTGGCAATCATTTCATAATACATAAATATGTCAAATATAGAATGTCATCATTTGAAACAACTTACACAATTTTATCTTAGTAAAGATGGAAAAGATCCTCATGACATGAAGCATAAGACGTGATGGTGTTTGGGGTGGGGGGATGGGGAAGGAAGGAGGAAATCTATGTTCTAAGTGAAGGGGCCCAGGGAGCAATCCTGAGGATATATGGCATCTTGAATGGAAGCATTCAAGTCCTTTTTCTCCAAGCTCCTTTCTTCAAATCTGAAGCCATTTGCCTGGAACTGGCTTTTATCAGAACTAATACTGACATTAGTCAGGATAAAATTAAATTAGAACCCAACATTCTCACTTGTAGTGAAGTATGATGTTACAACTCTAGCTGTGACTCCTGCGGTGGTGTCCAGCCAAGTCGGGTCATTGCCTCGTAAAATTCTGGTGCTAAGAACCTTGCCCTTACTCTCCATCTTAACAACAAGCTACGTGGGACCGTTCCCCTGACACTGGCATAGCAACTCGCTCGTATTATTGACAGTCTCCTAGCCTTCAACCAATACCTAGCAGTTTTAACCAGGACTCTGATACCTGCTGAGGGAAATGTCACTGACTCTAAATTTCACTGCATCCTTTGTCCAATTCTCTCAATTAAGATTCTTCAAACTAGCTATCTGCCAATTCAGTGTCATTTACCCTGGAAAACGTATGTTGCTGAAAAATAAGCTACTCTCTTCTCCTTCCCCCAGATCACACTAAAGGTGTTGACTTATTAAACTTAAAGCAGATGTTTCAGCTTTAATAGGTGATTCTGAAATTCTGAAAAGTCTTCATATAACATAGTGGGCGCATAGAGGTAGAATTCACTTCAGAATCCCCTTTCCAAATCACATTTCCTCTCCTCACCTGCATTTCTGCAAACCTAGCATTCTATTGTACATACGCCTATTTGCCACTCTCAATCCACATGATTTGGTAAAATAGAACCTCTCATGCCCAGAAGCTGACCTTGATTTATCTCTACGTGAATTAGTATATCTTATTTCTAGCCAGTGATTATATTTCAGAGACATGGATATTGAAAAATGAATAGGAGGTGATGAGATCTTTCCTGGAGAATTTCAGAAAATGAAACACCAGAGTTTTATTAGATGGTAGTAGATATAAAGCTTGTTTCTACAGCAAAAAAATGTAGCCAACACAAAGGAGACAAAACCACAAGAGTATGAGGAAGAAACTGGATGGCGAAGATATCTTTTGAGCACCCAAATCAAACTGCACTTGAAGTCAGCTCTACTCTTTGAACTTTCAAACACACGTGTGAATAAAATTCCTTTTTGCCAGTCTCTGGTATTTGGTAAAACAGGCAAAACAGTGTGAAAGTTATAGGATTAGAATAAGATAAACTTGGATCCAATTTTGCTGTTTTCTAGTCATACGAATTGAGTCAAATTGCTTAACATCTCTGCACATATAAAATAAATACCCAACCTACTCAAGATTTTACCTCATCTAGTCATTAATATTCTTGGGCTGACATTGTTTAAGACAGTTTGGTTATTAGAGTGACAGTCTTTTAAGAGACAATTTCAAAATAAGTAATTGAGTAATTGATTTAGACTAGTGACTTTAAATTGAAACCTTACTAAATTTTTAATTAGTGATATATTTAATCTATTGGACTTATCAGAGTGTTTTGTCTTCTATTGTTGATTGTTTTCTTTTTGTATCAAGGTATAATTCACATGTTAGTTTTAGAACATTATAACAATATAATGATTTGATCGCCACAGTAAGTCCAATTGTCATCTGTCACCACACGTAGTTACACAGTTTTCCCTTGTGATGAGAATTTTAAAGACCCATTCATGTAGCGACTTTCAAATATGCTCTGAAGGACTATTAACTCTAGCCATCATGCTGTAATTACATTCCCAATACTTAGGATATGTTTTTTACCCAGAGAGCTTAAATATTTTGAAAAGAAATCTGATATAATAAATTTAGAATTTCATTGTTTAAAGTTTGATTAAGTTCAGAAACAGAAGCAAACATTACTTAAGCATCCTTAGAAATCATTATTAATATCCAATGAAGTTAGAAATAGAATTAAAAATTTGTAGAATAAATTTAAGGCACAAAGGAAATATATTTTTAATTTAAAAAATTTTTAATATTTAGTTTGAAACAAAAATAGTTACTCTAGGTTGCTCTTTTATATATAAAAATCACCCTCAAGTGTATCAGAAAAGCTCACGTCAATGTCACGCAGTCATTTATCCATAACTATCACTTTGGTGACAGGATCATGACAAAAGTATGCCTGGTGCATCATCTTTCCTTTCATCTATTTTATGTTAGTAGATAACACACTTAAGTGGGAAAAATAAAAAATAAGATTGATCTCAAGATACAATGGATGGGTGTCTGGGTGGTCAGTCGGTTAAATATTCACTTCGGCTCAGGTCATGATCTCGAGGTTCGTGGGTTCCAGCCCTGCGTTGGGCTCTATGCTGACAGTGCAGAGCCTGGAGCCTACTTCGGGTTCTGTGTCTCCATCTCTCTCTGCCTCTCTTCCGCCCACACTCTGTCTCTCTCTCTCAAAAATAAATGAAAATTTAAGCAAATTTTAAAAAACCCTTGTAAAAAGAAATATAATGGAAAATACACCCTGCTTTAACTGTTTATCCCCAAACACAGCTCCTTTTCCCAAAGATAGTGTGACTGGTTGTTTGTTCATTCTACATCCTCCATAGATATTCTGTACATACATATCTTTTGTTTATATGAATAGGACCACATTATACCTTTTTTTAAACCTCAAATGTTTTACTTAAATATATCTTAGAAATGTATATGGGTCACCTCATTTCAAAAACGGCCAGACAGGGGGGCCTGGGTGGGGTCCGACTCTGGCTCAGGGCATGATCAGTTGGTGGATTCGAATCCCGCATTGGGCTGACAGCTCAGAGGCTGGAGCCTGATTAGGATTCTGTGTCTCCCTCTCTCTCTCTCTGCCCGCCCCCCTTAAAAATAAATAAACATTTTTTTAAAATTAAAAATAATAAAAATGGTCTGGCAGTATTTAATTGTCTAATTTATCACTATTTAGTTAACCAATTCCCTATTGGTAGCTAGTTAGGTTTATTTTTCCTTCTTTGCTATCACAAATAATATTTCAGTGACTATCTGGTACAAGGTATTTTCAAACACATTCATGTATATATGGAGAATAAATACTCAGAAGAAAAAATGTTAACAGATATGACAACTTTTAATTTTGAAAAACTATATAATTATCTTTCATAGAAATTATTCCAACTTACATCCCCTGCCAACTCCCACCAGCTATAAATAAGAGAGTGGCTTTTTTTTTTAAGTTTTAAGTAAATTCCCTATAGTATGAACTGATTCTCACAAGTCCCTCTACTATATTAAGTTTATATAAAAGTGAGAAAATCAATATTAAGAATAGTAATAACAGCTAAGGGGATGCTACATGTAAGACACATTACAGGTTATATTTCTTTACTGTCACATTAATCCTTTACAATGAATAATAGTTTCACTTTTTATAGATAAAAAAATTGAAGCAATGGAGAAGTTTCCACAGCTAGAAAGTGGTTAAGGCTGTAGCCAGTTCTTAATTTTTTTTTAATGTTTATTTATTTTTGAGAGAGAGAGAGAGACAAAGCATGAGTGATGAGGGGCAGAGAGAGAGGGAGACACAGAATCGGAAGCAGGCTTCAGGCTCCGAGCTGCCAGCACAGAGCCCAATGCGGGGCTCAAACCCACAAACCATGAGATCATGACCTGAGCTGAAGTAAAAACAACCCACTGAGCCACCCAGGCACCCCTATACTTTCAAAAGTAAAAGTGTACCTGGTAAACAACTGAGAAAAATAGGTTCCCAATATGTTTAAGTCTATATTAGCCTGAATAGTTGCAAATAGCAAATGGATAAAGAAATGAAGGGAGAGGATGTTAACAAGAATAAATATGTGGTTTTCAGAGACCATTCTAAGGTGTTAATGACTGTTATATAGAAAACTAAAACAAAAACTACAAGACTGAAGAAACTGTAAAAATGGAAGCTGTAATGGGGCACCTGGTTGGCTCAGTCAGTTGATCAGTTGAGCATCTGACTCTTGATTTCCACTCAGGTCATGATCCCAGGGTTGTGGGATGGAACCCCGCCTGGGGCTCTGTGCTGAGCCGGGAGCCTGCTTGGGATTTTCTTTCTCCTTCTTCCTCTCCCTACCTGCCCCCCTCCACTTGCATGAAAGCAGGTGCGATCTCTCAAAACAAACAAACAAAAAACCAACCAACCAAACAACCAACCAACAAAAACCCAAGAAATGGAAGCTGTAAAAATTACCTTGGTTACATTCTTAGTATGTTTTCAGGTGATGACTCTTTGTAGTGCTTATAGTTAATCTGAAAGTGATTTTACATAGTGATGCTCAGAGAGATGGAGTGGCTTAAATCTACTAGAAGTCACTTTAATCTTCATGAAATCAAATGCTCTGTTTTGCACTTGCAGAAACTTCAAGGTTAGCTGAGGTAGTTTTTAGGCAATATTTTATCTTTTATTGGAATAATAGAATAAGGCAGTAATTTTACCTAGGTACCCCCAGGATGAATGTTGGATATGTTTGCTCTTCAACACATATATGCTAATGCTAATATATGCTAATGCAAGTGGTTTTACATTTTGTTGATGTGTAATAATTTCAAGAGGATTTTAAATCTGCTAAAGTGAAATTGGCAACTTGTTTAATTTGATACTATTTTTATGCAAATATTGTTAGTAATATAATAAAGGAGAGGTGCAGAAAATGCAGTTTGGAAAACAAAGCTGTTTCTAAGTGCAACATTTGTCAAACCTCTTTGGGATTGAGCAGTTCTGAAAATGATTAATTGTGCATGAATGACTGAGAAAACATAAATTCAAATAAATAATTGTTTCCAGAAATGATTAAGTAGGCAGAAACCAATTTTATCATTTATTTTGGCATTGCTAAGTGAGGAAGGGGATTACGTGTTGATTTATGTGAATAAACATTAACTATAAAGCAACCAGTTTGGTCCTAGTAAAGCGCAAATCTTAGAAAATAAAATTTGAATCAATATTCATCTAATAAATCATAATGTTTTATGGAAGTCAAAAAATATTTGTAGCAATTTTATACATGTGTTTTTGGCCTACATTTTTATTTATTCTTTAAATAAGTCCCAGAAACCATGGAATTGCAGAATTAAGATACTGAACCTGAACTTAAGCTAGAACTCAAGAATATTAAAACACAAACAGAAAAGTTTAGGATGTGGGACTTTGAATCCTCCATAATGACAGTAGCCAGCAACTGGTTTTGTCTAAATATGGTTATATAGAAATGGAATGCTGTTTCTATGGAATTCAGACTGAAGAAATGAACAGAAAGATGTCAACCTCATCAGATCTGCACAGGAGGAAAGATCTTCAGAAATCTGACATAAAAAGCCAAGCCTAGCCTCTTTCTGACCAGCAATGTTCTATCAGGTTTTCTTTATGGATGTATGCTGAGAGACAGGATTTTATCTGCAGTTTATCCACATATAATACACAGCATATTCAAAGATGCTCCTCCAAAAACAGGTCATTGACTTGATAATATGTTGCTATAATCGGGAATGGCTGAAAAATATCCCAGTTTTGGTTAATGCTCTATATTTGTTGCTGAGGATATACCTTCAGATATAAAAATCATCTATTCTTTTTCATATTGATGTTTGAATTCATATATATATATATACATATATATGTATATATATATACATAATTGATGCAATCTGAATTATAATGATGTGCATTTAATTACTAAATAATTTAATTACTAAATATCTCATGATGCTGATGATAGTTTAAGAATAAGAATAAGTAGAAACACATATTATGAACTCTAATAATTTTACAACAGTTTCATGAAGTCACTTTTCTTGTTATTCTTTTGGAACTACTTTTAAAAAGTTCAGTGTCATTTGATGTTTTTTTTTAAATGTCAAAATATCACACTTTAAGATTTTAAAAAACTAATGTGACATTTCAAAAGTAAAGATCTACTGTATAAAGAACCATGCCATTCCTCAAACTTCTAACACATATTTTAGCTAAATGTATCTTCATGCACAATTTGCTCTTCTCTGAAAATCCTTTCTGTCCTAATAACTCCATTGTCTGTCTCTGCCTTAGCTCAACAATTCAAAAATCACATATTAACTGCCTACTATAGAACAAGTCTGTGCTAAGTTAGAAAGATACAAATATTAATGAAAACAACAATCCTTAACCTAGACCTCTTGTATTTCAATTGAGTTAACAAATACATGACATATAATTTCAAATACGGTACTGTGAAAAGTGCTATTATGAGATCACAGAAGATGGTCACTCATTGTATTCAGAAGATTCAGGAAAGTATTCTTCATGGAATAAAATAATGCTTGAACTAAGATTTGAAGGATGCTTAATGTTAGATAAAAGGTGCCTGAAAATACATTTCAGAGAAAGGAACTAGCAAAAGCTCAAGTGCAGAGGCATAGAATAGTAGAAAATGTTCCATGATCATTTCAGGCAGACTGCTTTTACTAGACTATAAAGTAAATTCAGAACAAGATGGCATTGAGGCTGGAAAGGTATGTGTGCGTCAATTTGTTAATATTTTTTAATCTCTTATTTTGGCTCACAAAATGAAAATTTTGTGGAAACATGAAGGTACCTGGAGGCATAGTGGATTTTTCCCTTTACAAATGTTCTTGCTGTAAATATTATAGGGAAGGCACAATGACATCAGCAAAATATGAATTATCATTATCTTCTTAACAATAATTTAGGAAAGGAGAGCCTGGGTGGCTCAGTCGGTTAAGTGTCCGACTTCAGCTCAGGTCATGACTTCACCATCTGTGAGTTCGAGCCCTACGTCGGGCTTTGTGCTGACAGCACAGAGCCCGGAGCCTGCTTCGTATTCTGTGTCTCCCTCTCTCTCTGCCCTTCCCCTGCTTATGCTCTGTCTCTCTCTGTCTCAAAAATAAGGAAAAAAAAATATTAAAACATTTTAAAAAATAATTTAGGATGATGAAATACTAATAACGATGACATTATTGTCTGGAATGGCTTTGTCACTTTCTTCCCTCACTGTCTGGCTTTAACTTTAAAGAATCATACATCCCCCCACCTTTTCACATTTCTGGGCAAGGGTCTTCCACCAGAACAACACTCCTGGTTTCTCATCCACCTCCCATGTTCACTGACCTGAAGTGAGTGCGATGACTTATCTAATGGGCAAATGGGGTAATGAAGGGGCCATGTGTAGCTTGGCTCACTCTAGTTCCTCTTCAGTTCTGGCTGCCTGTGATAAAAGGTGTTGCCCCAGTGCATGTGTGGATATGTGAAGCTTGGGAGTTGTCCAGCTGAGCCAGTGACTGGGTTAAGTTAGTAGGTAGAATTCAGGGGTCAAGGATTACGAAGCCACTTGGACAAAAACTTAAGCATAAAATATGGAGACCATTATGAGCAAAAAACTGATATTATAATTTTCTCCTGTCTTTCCATTTCTTGGTTTGTTCCAACCTCAGACAGAGAAGAGAGGAATGCTATGAACTGTCCTTCTAGAACTCTAACATATATGAAGTAATCATTTAATATGTATTCCTAATTAAAGCCAGCACGCCACAATGTTCTTGTAATTATTTCCCTCGTTAGTTCACTTCATCATACCTAGAATCCAGTTGCTCATGATGCCAAGTCATCCTTGCAGGCCTCCTTTCCTCAGATGAAACTGTTCTTCTCTATTCTTCATGAGGATACACATGCGCATTTAATGATCTTGTCTGTGGTAACAAGATAATGAGCGGTCATGGGTTTTTGAGCTACCATCACTAAATAATACATATACAGTCTAGCATATGTTCTCTGAATGGAAAGTATCTTATTTTAAAATTTATTTATTTTGAGAAAAAGAGTGAGAGAGAGAGAGAGAGGGAGAGAGAGAATCCCAATCAGGCACCTCACTGTCAGTGCAGAGCCCTACATAGGGCTCAATCTCACAAACCATGAGATCATGACCTGAGCCAATATCAAGAGTCGGACGCTTAACTGACTGAGCCATCCAGGCATCCCATGACAGCAAGTATCTTAATCCAAATATGGGATCCTAAAACTAGAAAATTCACATTTGATGATAAGGGGAAGTTACTTTGCAAAGGATGGGTCTTTTGGTATGTTTAATAACATCAAATGGTAACTAAATATTTCATCTGAAAAATGTGAGTAAGCTTTGGCTGGAGCTCAGCAGAGGAGCCCTGGGTGACAACAGCGACTAAGACAATGATGGTGTGGGAAACATTGTAGGATATCTCATTCGACAATTTCTGACTTCTACTTCTTTGCCTGTCTCTTCTAAAAGCAGGATAATGAAATGCCAGCGTTCATGTTTTAGAGAGGTCATGCAACAGTGCTAGCCGATGTCAACAGAAGTCCCTGGTTATGACCTTCTTTCTCAAATAAAAGAATGTTAGAAGGAAGCTTTGATGCACCCTTATCTGCTACTTTGTGTGCAGAAAAAAGAGAGATGCAGAAGTCATCTTGTAACAGTGAAGTCAGAAATCGCGTGCTGAAGATAATTCCTGGCTGACATCCTTGAGCAGTATGTGAAAACAAAAGCCCTATGTTTAAGCCCTCGTTAATTGGGTATTCTGCTACTAATTGCCAGAAATAAAAAGTACGTTTCAATTTTCTATAGATCCTCATTCTTAGTTGTGGACACCTGAAACTAATCTAGCTGGCTTATTCATTAAATAATTGGTTAGTGGAAGTCATCGAACAGAATTGTTGGGATGGCCTTTAAGCCTGGGCACTACATTTCCAGAAGTATGCATAAGGATAACATATCCAGGAAACATGCCCAATCATACCATAAGGTCATTAGAAAGGAAAAACATTGCTATGCCCCTACACAATAGGAACTAGACATTCTGGCACAACTGCCCCAGGAGACCCACATGCAACAGCTGCCTCGTGTTTTTTATTTTCCTCATCCATGCTTCATGAGGGTTCACGTGCAGGGCAGAGCCAAAGTCCCACACCTGCATTCTACCTGATAGGAGGTTTGGAAAATGCACCTTGTGAGTTGTCAGCCACTATTGTTCAAGAAAGTAAGACTAAGAAGCATGGAAATGAGTGGTGAGTGAGCTAATATAAAGTGTCTGCAACAAACTGTGCCAACCCTGATTGGTATTGGCTTCCTGGAGTGGTGCCCTGAAGATTGCCAAACATATGCAGGCTCAGCAAGAAAGAGTGACATGATTCATTAGTGATGTCTGCTGAGATACAGAGAGGGAGAGTTTGGATATGCCTGCCACTCACTGTTCCATCCCCAAGCAAAGATGCAAAGAAGCAGCAGCTGGGGAGTGGCAACTGAGGAGCTGAGACAGATAAATAATTATAGGAAAGGAAGATCTGGAGGATACTAAACTACTATAATGGTTGAGCTTGCTCAGAAGCTGGAGGAACAGAGATAACAAAGGGAGATGAGAATGAAAGTGGTACTATCCTGTAACAGACATACTCAAACTAATTCCCTTCTCCTACGTTGACGGTATTTTGGCCTCTGTTCAGCCAATCCTTAGTTTCTGAGCAGAAAAATATCACAAATAAACTTGAATTACATTGTAGCTGTGCATCTCTATAAGATTAAATCTTATAAATCTTTATAAGATTTCCTGCTCTTGAAATCTTATGAAGGAATAGCACATGAAAGGGCCCTTCACTTCAAGATCTGTGGAAAAGAATGGACCAACACACATTATATAAATATGAATTTCTAGAACCATAAACCTTATCTGACCATTTCATTTTATATGTGAAGAATCTCGGACCCAGAGATATGCTGTGACTTATGCAAAGATTTTAGCAGAGTACTATCTACTTCAGCATCTCTCAGGCCTATGCCTTTTCTGTGTACTCACATGTTCATTCAATCATCTATATTAAGATGGCACTTTGCTGAATACTATAGATGATACAAGACATAAATAACCAAGACTTCCGTGATCAAGCAGTTTATGAGTAAGTAGAGGAACAAAGACACACAAAGATTTTATTCTCTACAAATCCCAAAGAAAGGGAAGTCACAATGAAATGAAGTATACAATCGGAACATCTCAAGTTTTTGAACCAATGAACAGAAACTAGGTCTATCTGAAATGGAAGAAAGCGAGTTTATTAAAAGAATCATTGGAAAGACCAAAGAACCCAGCTGTAAATTAATTGCCAGGGATCACGCACGTGTACACACACACACACACAACCCACTGCAGAACCAGTATGTTAAAGAGCATTCCTTCAAGCACCAGACACTTCCGTTTTCATAAATGTCACCTTTCATGATCAAACACTGCTCTCCCTAGCTGAGAAAGAGAACCTTGTTTACAAGCTATTGAGTCAGTGTTGGCTACGTGGGAGGTTGAGATAGTGAATAGCTAGCATTTTTAGTTTTTAGACAAGGAGGGTATTTTTTATCCTCTACCAACATTCTTAAAGAATTCTCCAAACATACTCAGATGATCAAAGGCTAAGTGGCCATAAATCTTGAAAGGTGTACACCCACAAAAACTACATGGTATAATGATTCTCCCAGTAGAAATGATCATACGAATAATTCAAGCCAACTTATTTCTTTTCCACGCCGTATCTCTAGGAATGAGAATAATTGTTAGTTATTCCACAAACCATCACAGTAGTAGGAGAGTTATACAGGGATTTTATATTGATTTATATAAACACACATACACCTGAATGGCAAAGATTGTGTAAGTACATACATGAAGCAAGGCGAATATAATTTGGTCCCTTCTCTTAAAAAGAAAACTGTATTCTAAAATCAATCTCAACATCAACATCCATCATCTTGCCCCAAACCAAAGTTCCTGATTTGAGCTAATAGGTTTTAATTCTTTGTCTCCCAGGGTAAAAATATTTCCAGTCAGTGTACCTTCTGGAAAGGAAGGGGCAAGCATTTCCTCTCCTCTAAAGCTAAACCCAAGCTCTGTTTTGCATTTTAAACACATTCTCTTGATACTACAGGTAACGTAAAAGGCATTTAGACAATCAAGTCATTTTCTCTTTCCTGCTAATAATGTTTGCTTATGTTGAGTATATTCAGCCGGCACATCCGCTCTAATCATTAGATTTATAATTTATGATAACCAGTGCAGGCGTTACCTAATAACCCTTCACTGAAAAAGAAATTCACCTTATTGAAGGAAAACAGGGAGGATAAATCATACATGAAAACATATAGATGAGATATTAACAATACTCCTGAAACTTGTTATCATCTCTAGACTGGTGGTTTAACCTTTAGAGAAAGTAAATAATTTGTTCCTTTCTCCTGTGTGTCTATATCATTTTAGCAGCTTTATAAAAAGCAGTTCTGTTTCCACTTTTTCATTAGCTTTTCAAGCACGGACATCTGTCACCAAACAACTTCCCAGAAGCTGTGGCCAAATTGGATGGAAACTATATTTGAGAATGTGTATTTAGAAATAAAGACCTGCCTGAGACTCAATAATACTTTGCTTTTATTCTTCTTGTGAAAATTTTATTCTGAAATCGATTGACTCTAAATACAACATGTTTCTTCTGATTGTATTATGATACTGAAGGCTGAAGATGAATAACTTCATTTATAATGAAATCCATGGAACTTAAATGTAAAATACTATTTCTTGCTTTTTCTTTTGCAAAAGTCAACATCTTTTTCCCCTTTCAATGACTTCTTTGTATCTTTTCCTTTTTCTTTTTTTGAACCACTTTATTGAGGCATAATTGACATACAAAAGCTGTACATACTTAATGTATTCAGCCTAATGAGTTTGGATGTAAGTGAACACCCATGAAACCATCACCACTATCTAAAGGGCTTTTGCTTTGAAGCCCTTTTCAACATGAAGTTCCATGGTTCTCTGATTCTCAGAGTGTTCAGACATAAACAGAGCATTACATTAGTGCTCAGCATAGGCCAGTGACAGAATGTCCCATCTCTGCCCTCAGACAGCTTTATAGCCAAGAGGGTGAGCAATATTAAATATTTAAAGTTACAGATTAAAAAGGTGGTCTTGCATGTAACAGAATGTGGAACAGGGGTATGGCTGAAGTACCCAAAAGCTTACCATGGTAGAGTGCCATCACTTGTGTGCCTACCCCAACAGACAGTACAAAGAGCACAAACCAAATGAAAAGGTGCTTCTTTTTAACTTCTATCATCCCTTCTCCTGATGTTTTCCTGAAGAAGTCAATGCAAGAAGAGGTGGTATGAAAGGAAATCAAGAAAGGAGAGTGTAAATAGATAGATAGGTAGGTAGATAGATAGATAACAAGTAGGGGCAGCACTTGGGTGGCTCAGTCCTGAAGCATCTGACTTCTACTCAGGTCATGACCTCAGGGTTCATGAGTTCGAGCTCTGTAGGCTCTGTGTGGACAGCTCAGAGCCTGGAGCCTGCTTCAGATTCTGTCTCCCTCTCTCTCTCTCTCTCTGCCCCTCCCCTGCTTGTGCTCTCCCTCTCTCTCTCTCTCTCTCGCTCAAAATAAATAAATATTGAAACAATTTTAAAAAATAAATAACAAGGTAGGTAGGTAAGTGAGTGAATGAATGAATGACCCTGCATTTTTCTCCTTTCTTGGCTCCGGTTCCACTTAAAGTCTAAGCTGATCTTGGGGAAGGAACATTGAACTAGGTGAGGGAATAAGATTTTAACTTTGATTAGTTTATACTTTGAAATAAAATTTTAAGAACACCATATAACCAGAGAATTATAATATGCCAAAAATATCTCCAAGGAGTTGGGAAAAGAGATCCAGTGGGTATTTAGGCAGTGTTAGAAGACAAAAACAAGTTGTCTTCTACTTACGCGCTCTACATTGGGCATATTCAATAATTTATAAGCATCTTTCTCTGCCACCTAGTTATAATTTTTTTAGGGGCAGGGAGAATTTAATATTCAATGATGGTTAACACAGAGTTTAGCATCTCATATGTTATCAGTCATTTCAACACTCGGAACAAGTAAATGAATACACTTTAGAATGGAGGATTGTTTTCTGTTCTTACTACTATTTTTCTTACTCCAGCCTTTAAGCCTATGGATCTCAATATTCATGTAAGAGTCACATGTAAAAAAGAATTGATACCTAATATGCTTTAGAGACTTTTCAGATATGATTCATTGGAGTTGAAATCCTATATGTTTATTTTGTATAATATACCAAATTATAGTGCTTTGAGGCCTCCACTGCTTGGTTATCATTACATTAAATGCTCTCTTAAACATTCCCCAGAAAGTATTGAGTTCCCCAGACACTGAGCTCAACTGACCTTACGAACAAATCCTTTTTGTTCTCCACTTTCTATTCTGCTTCCTCCTCTACTCATGACCCTCAGGAGCTCACCTCTCTTATTCAATTCTTTTTAACTCCTATTCTGACCTCCAGGAGAAGTACAAAGGTCTGGCTTTCCCTGAAATATAATTTCTCTAAACTGAGACAAATCTAAATTATAAAGAATATTTATTTTAAGTAAATAGACAAAAAATAAATAGACAAAATAAATAGACAAAAAAGCCCCTAGCATCCATAAAATAAAAGGTGTGGAAATTCTACTCAAGGTTTTTAATCACACTTTCTATGTAAGCTGATGCAGATTCCATTTTTAAGAAGAAAAAATTCAAAAATTATAAAGTTTGTATTAATATCTTCCTTTCCTTATTTTATTTTTTGCCCTAATCTCAATTGGTATAGAATTTACCATGTAAATCTGTGTCAGCCTATGTATTGGCTTTGTTAGCCTACCTTTTGTACATACAAAAATGTTTAATACTTTTAAATATTCAAGTACTACTGGTATCCTCCACTTTTGAAAGTTTATGTTATGCCACTCACTTTTTTGAAAGACCTGCATTACTCCCTGGTATTGGTAACTGAAAGAAAGAATTCTGGAGAGGATTTTCGCTTTTATAAAAAAAGGCAAATAGCAAAAGGAGTGTTTAGCATTTGTTTTGCAGGGAACTGCAAAGGTTACAGAGGCCACAGAGGCGGCGTGCACCTTGGGTAGCTGGAGTGGCGCCGCCAAGCCCCTTCCCCTGGAACTACACTCAGCATCAAGCCACGGGAGCTTTGAACTGTGTGAACATCTGTGCTTTATCTATATTTGTTTTATGCATCCATTAGCAATTTGTGACCTAAAGTATCAGGAAAGCCTAACAGAGGTGATTTCGGGGGCCTGGGAGCACGAAAAATTTTTTTTCAATATAATTTAATGATAACTGTTTCTTCAATGTATGGCAGTTCAGAACACTCCACTTTCAGAGAGCGGGGGAAACATGTATCAGCAACCAAATGATCACTAGATGGCAGCATAATTCAATTCTTATAAAATACATTTAAACTGGTGATTTTCTTCTTCACGACTGATACTTGTTTCACAACTTCAAAGACCAAAAAAATAGATTGAAATAAGATATTAGTCATCTAAAATATTAGTTTTATCTCACTGCCAATGTATTTGTTATGCTCCGGGTAACAAGGCAACAATCTCTTTGATGGCTACCAGAGGTGGGGGAGTGGGGAGATGGGTTAAACAGGCAATGGGGATTAAAGAGGGCACTTGTTGGGATGAGCAGCAGGTAATGTATGGAAGTGTTAAATCACTGTGTTGTACACCTGACACTAATATTACACTGTATGTTAACTAACCGGAATTTAAATAAAAAGTTAAAAAAAAAAAAAGAAAGTAAAGTATGTAATGCTTTAGATGTAACAAAGTACATGAGTTTTGGACTCCGACATGTCTGGATTTATTTATTTATTTTTAATTCTTTAATGTTTATTTATTTGTGTGTGTGAGAGAGAGAGTGTGTGAGTGGGGAAGGGGCAGAGAGAGAAGAAGACACAGAATCCAAAGCAGTCTCCAGGCTCTGAGCTGTCAGCACAGAGCACAACACAGGGCTCAAACTCAGGAACTGCGGGATCATGACCCGAGCTGAAGTTGACCGCTTAACTGATTGAGGCACCCAGGCTCCCCTGACATGTCTGAATTTAAACCTGGCTCTCTTCTCTTTACCAGTCACAGAACTTAGAAAATACGCTGTGATTGTTCTTCTCTATATCTCAGTTCCTAAATAATTGGCATCTTTTGAAGCAGCCTTTTTGTGGACTGTAAAAGAATTTTTTTCCACGGAAGATAGTCATCTTTATTAATTCGTCCTACAATAATTAAACTTCCATAGTATTGACCTTTTATAGCATAAACACTGAAAATTAAATTGTTTTATTATTTTATAAATGTATCATGCAAGTAAATACTATTCTTCCACTGCTTTTGTACATATACTGTCTTTAATCTGTGTCTCTCTCAATTCTCAGGGTTATAAAGACCATACAATAGATATTTGATCAATGCCTGTTATCATGATTTGAAAGAGATCATTCATGTGCTGGTGATTGATTTACCTCAAACATATTAAATCTTTCCTGCAAAAGGAAATATAGAGAGATAAACTGGATAAAGGTTCAGGGACTCTAGTCTCTGATAATACACTTTTATAAGGTCACACAATCTGTTGAGGCAGATCCAAGATTAGAAACAAATTATCTTTCCAATATACCACATACTGACTCTTGTTTTGTTCGTGATCATCTACCATGACCCCAGCTAGAAACTTTAGACATAATTATTCCCTCCTACTCCCTGATCCACCAAATTTAATCACAGATTCATGCCAAATCTACCTTCGAAAGCATCTTGAATCCACCTCATTTTATCCATTCCCGTTTCCAATCTTTTGTTAAAGCCTTTATTATCTCACTTGTATAATTATGATGGAAACTAAAAAGATCCTCTATTCCTAGTCAGGGATCACTTCCGTTCTACTTCTGTCATCTTTGAGATATCCCAGCTCACTTTGATTTAAATGTAAGCCTAGGGGCGCCTGGGTGGCTCAGTCGGTTAAGCGTCCGACTTCAGCCAGGTCACCATCTCCCGGTCCGTGAGTACGAGCCCCGCGTCAGGCTCTGGGCTGATGGCTCAGAGCCTGGAGCCTGTTTCCGATTCTGTGTCTCCCTCTCTCTCTGCCCCTCCCCCATTCATGCTCTGTCTCTCTCTGTCCTAAAAATAAATAAACGTTGAAAAAAATTTTTTTAAAAAATAAATGTAAGCCTAAATCAGCTGGACCTCTCAAGACCGTGATGTTTTCAGTTCTGATCATTTTGCAGAAGTGACCCACATGCTTACAACGGCAGGGATAAATTGCTGTGTGTTATATCCCACGTGTGAACATCCTAGAGCCTAAGTATATGCAGCTCTTCATCTCATTAGGGATGCTTTATATAACTAAAAATTAAAATGAAAGAAAGAAGAAAAGAAAATTGTTTTGTTGTTGTTGTTGTTCCTTTGCTATATAACTGAAGCTTTAGAGGAAGTTAGAGAGTTCCCACACTGACTCAATACCTCTTTCTGCATCTGGTCAGATTATACCTTTCAGATGACAAAGAAGGCAAATGTAGAGCGCTAAATTTCATTCTGAGAATTGTGTAGGCCAAAAATAAAATGAAAAACAGCCTGGCAGCAGTGTCCACGGGGGTTGTTGGGTTCTCATGGACTTCTCCTATGTAGCTCCAATTTAGTTACAGTGATACAGAGTGACAATCTCATGTGAGGTCAGCCTTTCTAAGTGAAAGTTTAGGATAATTGAGCTATAACACATGTCAAAGCAAAAACTACACGAAAATTGATCAAGCAAGCAAGATTGTATTGTAGATTATCATAATAGGAGAGACCTAAGCTCAATGCTAATGAAACAAAGGATAGAGTTTTTAAGCACTGAGGGGGTTGGGTTGGAGGATCATAATAAGCCTTCTGTGTTGGCTAATTGGCCTTATCCCAAGGAAGAGGAAACCTTCTGATATTTTCCTGACAGGAGGTACTTTTACAATTTGGAGCAAGGGAGTTAGGCTCCTATTGGCAATTTTTTTTCTTCATTATTATATTTCAAAGAGATGTTCACAGATCCTCAAAAAAGACATTCATGAACTTTAAAACTGGCAAGAGTTTATATCTCAAAGGGGCAAGAGGGCAGGAGCCAACAGTCAAGAAGAAGTCTGGTCAAAGGTTAGTCAACCTGAGGGGTGCCTGGATGGCTCAGTCGGCCCAAATCTGGCTCAGGTCATGATCTCATGGTATGTGAGTTCGAGCCCTGTGTTGTGTCTCTGATGTCAGCACAGAGCCCACTTCAGATCGTCTGTCTGTCTGTCTCTCTCTCTGTCCCTCCCCTGCTCTCAGAATCTCTCACTGTCTCTCTCAAAAATAATCATTAAAAAAAAAGTTTAGTCATTCTATGAGGAACATTAAAGAATTCTTATTCATTTGTGATTATCAATATGCTATCCAGCTGCAAGTCTTAAACAGATATGAAACTAGTCTATGTGAGAAAACAAAATGAAGCAAAAAACTTGAACAAAGAACCATCTGAACAACCTGAATGACAGAATATGCAGAGTTTAGCTGAATCTCTGCCTCACTGGGGATATTAAAAACAAATACACAACTAAAAACTGTTAAAACACAGGCCTGTGAAGAATTATTTCAAGGCAAATGAAGGAAATACCACCTTGGAGACTTGGAGCAAATGTAAGCTGTGGAAATGATTTACTGTAAGAAAGTAAATAAATTTTGTCAAACAACTACATTATTATAGTGTAAGATACAGTCCCTATAAAGTAGGACTCAAAATTCATAAAGGATAATAGACAAATATGAATCTGAAATGTGAAAAACAATTGGATGCTAAGAAGAAGGATAGTAAAGATATTAAAATACATAAAATAACCTAAAAGAGAAATTTAAAAAATATGGAAAGATATTAATATTCCCTAATCAATGTAAACTAGTAGGATAAATAAAAACCTTTAAAATGATGAATGATAAAGCTTATTGAATTCTTTTGAATTCTATTGAAATCTTTGGATTTTTTAAATCTCTGTCTAAAAGTTAGAAATATTGAAATATATATCATATATGTATACACACACACACACACACACACACATATATATCTTAAGAAAAAATAAGCATAAATCAGCATTCCCCCTGCCCACGCTCATACATTCCCATGTTTTTTAAATTCCTTTGAGTTTCTTTTCTTTCATATAGATGTGTTTTCACTGCTTCCTATCTTTATCAACGTTTACTATTTTTAAAACTTTTACTTCTTCTCAATTTAATGGGTATTGTGAAAGATAAACAAAGCTGGACACTAGTTTGAGTGTACAGACAGGTCTTAATCTGTAATGTACTATCGCAACAGGGGAAAGACTCCGACCAGTCTGAATTGCATTCAGCTTCGATTTTTGCAGAGGTGAGTGGGCATTATAAAAGAAGAATGAAGGAATAGAGAAGAGGGTGAGGGGGTACTTAGTAGAGTCAGGGAAGTGAAGACTTATGGAAAGCTGGAGGTACAGGTTGGTCCATGTGAAATTCATCTGCTGACTACTGGTACTCCTCTAAGTTAGGCTCCTTCCCTCCAACAGAGACTGGGATACAGAGGCCCATCCTCATGTTGTCTGGAACGAACAGTAAATTCTTTTGTCAGATTCGAGTTTTCTCAGGCAGGCACTTTATGGGGGCGGGGGGGGGGACATCTAGGGATATGGCCTTTACCTATTAGGAACTGTGGTAGAATAATGAATGCTTCTTTTGGAGTGAGAAAATGCAATTTCAGATTTTTGTTTCTCTCCTATGTGACCTTGGACAATTCATATGAACTCTCTGAGCTTCGTATTTGTTATCTATAGAACTGGAATTTCAGATGCCCTTCCCACCTCACAGAGTTGCTGCAAAAATCAAATGAGATAGTGTGAACAAAAAGAAATTGTGAACACATAAATATTTCCAGCAATAATAGATCGCTGGTTTTTGTAACTGCAAATATACAATTATGAAATAAAGAGTTGAAGAAGAACAAGGAAAAAAAGTGCTAATTTTGACAGATAAAGCCTTGTTTAGATGGTGATACAGTTGTGATTGACTTAATTTTGTAATTATTTTTCTACTCTCTCACTTTCAGTCCACAGTTTACATATTTAAATTGCATAAGATTTCTATTTCTGTCAGATTCCCAGCTGGATGAGATTCTAGACCCATGTAAATATAAATGACATTCTTTGGCATTTACAACGAGAAGCTTCAACCTAACTTCATTATCATATGGCTTGATGTTTTCTTCCCAGCAGTCTATGGGCCTCAGATTTGCAGCATATAAGATTTCACATTTGAGTCTCCCCACAACAGCTGAGACACCAGCTAACTTTTACTTTGAATCCACCTGATAGACTTTAAGGTCAATATTGCATGTGTATCTATCTCTTACTAGAAAGCAAACTTCTGAAGCAGGCTAACACTATGCAGAATTTTTGTATCACAAGAAGACTTTTGTCTTAAATGATTTTTATTTTGACCAGGGAGGCTAGGAATCCATATGCCTGCCTCTCCTATCACTTATCAGTTGGTAGCAAAAGAAAGAGAAAATGTTACGCAATCCCTCATTCCATTCATAGTAATTAAATCATTTACTAAGCACAACTTTGCCAAGCACGGAACCAAGAGCTTTACATATGTTACTCCTTTTAATCCTAAAAGTGGTCCTCTGACTACTACAAAGTCTGATAAAGGTCACATAGATAGTAAATGGTAGAGACAAATTTTAAATGAAGATCTAAATGAATCCCAAATCCATTTTCTTCTACACTCCTCTTTAGTATCTTTTTTATTTCGCAGCCCTAGGAAATTTTTTGGAAAAAGTAATTTCAATGGCTGCCTGGCACTCTCTTCCTGAAGCTCTCCAAATTTCCCAGCTGAGACCACTTAATTCCCACCTGCAAACTCTGTCCCCTCCCAGCAGCTGGGAGCCTCTCTTAACTTTTTTTAATGTTTATTTTTTGAGAGAAAGAGACAGAGTGTGATCAGGGGAGAGGCAGAGAGAGAGAGGGAGACACAGAATCCGAAGCAGGCTCCAGGCTCCGAGCTGTCAGCACAGAGTCCGATGTGGGGCTCGAACCCACAAACTGTGAGATCATGACCTGAGCCGAAATCTGATGCTTAACAGACTGAGCCACCCAGGCGCCCCTGGAACCCTCTCTTTAAGAAGCTCTAGGCCAATGATTGATTGTTCAAAATGTCATCTTGTTAATCCTGTGGATTTCTGTACCTCAGGAAACTTAATTACCAAATTGACTATGTCCTGTTAATTGGTGCCTGAAGCCTAATACTATTCTCTGTTCTCAGCAATACATCCGAGGCCTAGAGTCCTTTCTGTTTTTAAACTTTTCGTCACCTTTTGATGCCTGTTAATTTCCTCAAGATTTATATAATACTGAATCCCCATAGCTATGTTTTGTCATTTGTCTGGAAACTCATCATTTATCTTGTGCTAGACTTCCCAGCATGACCCTTCTGCACTTCTGGATCATTGCTTGTCATATCCTCTGAATCCCATGCTTAACCAGAGAAGCTGAACTGTCACCACTGTCTTCTGCCAACTTAATCTTAAAGACTTTGTTTCCATCCCAATGTCTATCACTTTTATCTTTGGCCCACTTTATCAGAGACCACCTACCCATTCTGATAATTCACATTTTTACTCAGCATCCTTCCGTTTGTCTTTTTGGTGACATTTGCTACCTTAAGGCCAACATCCAGTTGCCCAGTAATTTAATTCTGTCTGTTAAATGAGCTTTTTCTCCACCTTCTATTTACTTAATGTGGTTCTTGGGTGGATATTTAGAAAGCTCGAATAGTGAATTCACATCAAGTTATAAACAAAGTTTAAATACACACACACACACACACACACACACACACACACAAAGTCCTTTGGAGGGGTTTATATTTTAATTTTGTATGTTAAGAAAATTTTAAACTTTTAGAAAAGTTGTAAGAATAATATGCACAACTCACATATACCTTTGCCCAAATCCACCAATTCTTAATATTTTGATACACTTACTTTATTTTTCTCTCTAGTTGTATACATACATGTTTTTTGAATCATTTTTAGTATGTTGTGGTTATCTTGCCCCTTCACCCCACAACACTTCAATGTGTAATTCCCAAGAACAAGGATAATTAATCTCTTGCACAAATACATTACAGTTATCAAATTCAGGAATTTTAACATTGATATAATATTTTACCTAATTTGCAATCCATATTCCACTTTCAACAATCTTTCCAATAATATCCTTTATAGCAATTTTTTCCAATATAGAAACTATGTCAGGGATTCTCAGGATCACCCTCAGGCTTGATGATTCTAGAAATACTCACAGGATGCATAAAAGCTTTTATATTCATGGTTATATTTTATTATACTGAAAGGTTACTGATTAAAATTAGCAAAGGGAAAAGACTCATAGGACAAACTCCAGGAGAAACAAAATGCAAGCTTCTCAGTGTCTCCTCTCAGTGGAGTCATGTAGGGACACACTTAATTCTCCCACCAACGATATATGATAACATGTGAGAAGTGTTACCAACCAGGGATGTTTACCTAAGTTTTGGTGTTCAGGGTTTACTGGGGGTCAGTCACAAAGGAATGTACCACCTGCTTGATTGACCTCAGCTATTCAGACTCCACTATTCCTACCCAGTGCCCCAACACAGCAGCAAAAAAAGGTATCCACCATAAATCACATTATCAGAATAAATTTATCTGACAAATTGATAGAGTATGGCCAAAGCCCTCAGGCACATAAAAACATTCTTATCAAGCAGAATATTCCAATATCTCTGAGATTATTTCCCAGAAGCCAACCAACCACTAGTCCTGAAGACTAGTCCTGAACTGTCTTTGGAATGTGCAGTATGTGAGCAAACAGGTCTGCTGAGTGAACCCTTTCCTGTCCAGGAACCAATCCAGTAACATAATATTACATTTAGTTGTCATTTATCTGTTAATCTTTTTAATCTAGAACAGTTTTTCAGATTTTCTTTTGTCTTTCATGGTAATGTCTTTTTAAAGACTAATTTATGTCTTTTTAAAGACTAATTAATTTATAGAACTTTCCTCAAATTGTGTTTGTCTGAGGTTTCCCTATGATTATATTCTAAGAATGTATTTTTGGCTGGAATACTGTAAAAGCAATCTCTCTCTCTCTCTCTGTGTGTGTGTGTGTGTGTGTGTGTGTGTGTGATATAGGCTATAGGGATGAATCTCTATAAGAGTTCAGACTTCAGTGTCATGGCGGTTCATCAGGAGAGGACCATATCCTGGATCTCTTCAGATGACAAAACTTGGCCTCTTACTAAATCAGTCAGTATTTTAGATCAACTCTGTCCATTAACTTAATGTACAATTCCTAAACCAAATTTCACCAGAAGGGCTTTTGTGTAGGTAGTACCCATTACTGAGGTTGACCATATAATTAATTATCCAAACTGGGGAAGCCTTGAAGTATGTAGCAGGAGAAATATTAATGATGCTGGGACAAGTATGTATAAAATGAGATGTATGATCACTCCATCCGTATCAAGGCCATGGCTGAACATGAGTAGTAGTAGTTGAGATTAAATTACTTGAGATAAAGGCAAGCTTCTTGGTGGCAACAACCAAGTCACATTTATCTTTATTTCTTCATGTTGAAAAAACATTTCACATTTTCTTGGACTCAACATGTGATCAGTTTATTTTTCCACTGGGCATATAGGCAGATTGTGAAGACAGAATGATATGAAGCTTTCTGAAAAAGCAAGGAAAATATTGTGAAAATACAGAAAGGGGTGATATAAAGGTTCTTTACAGATAGTTAATCATAACACTGCTGGTGTGTACTTTATAATTTACATAAGGTAAATTCAATGATCAGTCACAATTTACTACACATACATGGAATGAGGATACAATTGCCTGCAACAAACAGGTAAAACAAGCTTAGCAACAACCATAACCTTAAAGGTAACATTTAATTCCACCCAAATAACTACGGTAAAGAAGTTACAGAACTTCTGTAAAGAATTGCTGTAAAGACATTTTGTAAAGAAGACTGTACAGAAGTTTCAATAATTTTCAGCAAGTAAAAAATAGCAAAACTACCCTTTACATCATGGCTTACACTGGGCAGGCTCTGTTCTAAGTACTTTACCAGCATCAATCCTCAGAGATAGGTATTTTTTATTCCAATTTTATCTCTGCTTTATAAGTGAGGGAACTGAGGCACAAAGAAATACATCAACTTGCTTCAAAATCATGAAACTAGGTAGAGCTAGGATTCTGCCTGATTCATCTGGCTCCAGTGGTCATGTGTTATTAACCTCATGTGTATTAAACGTCCTACCTTTCTATTTATAGCATGCCGAGAGCTCAATTTTACTTTACCCTTATGAGACACAAAATCCACAAAATTCAATTTACAAAATTTTTTTTAATGTTTATTTATTTTTGAGAGAGAGAGCAAGCAGGGGAGGGACAGAGAGAGGGAGACACAGAATATGAAGCAGGCTCCAGGCTCTGAGCTGTCGGCACAGAGCCTCATCTGAGGCTTAAACTCATGAACCACAAGATCATGACCTGAGTCAAAGTCAGATGCTTAACCAACTGAGTCACCCAGGCATCCCTTAAATTATCTTAATTATCACTACTAAGAGGGTAAGTGAAAACGGTTGTTTTGTTTTGGCGTTTGAATTTGGATCAAGTGTGCTTCTGAAAATTTTATTTCAATTTAAATTTAATTAAAACTTAGCCATTGGCAGAGTAGAAAACGAGATAAAGATAATGGCAAAAAATCATATATCAAAGGTAACTTTCAAAAAGATAATAGAAAGGAAATATATTTTGGGCATAAATAATATTTTCTGAGTATACCATATTCAGATGACTATATTCAGATTATTTAAAAAAACTCATTGTAGGGGTGCCTGGGTGGCTCCGTCGGTTAAGCGCCTGACTTCGGCTCAGATCATGATCTCATGATCTGTGAGTTCAAGCCCCACGTCGGGCTCTGTGCTGACAGCTCGGAGCCTGGAGCCTGCTTCAGATTCTGTGTGTCCCTCTCTCTGACCCTCTCCCGTTCATACTCTGTCTCTCTCTGTCTGAAAAATAAATGTTAAGAAATTTAAAAAAAATAAAAAAATCATTGTATTGATTTTGACTACAACAATTTTAATTTATGGAGGTCCAATTGGATGGTTCACATCCAGGTTTTTCAAGCAAATAAAGGGCATTCTAAAATGATCTAGGCAGGTATTTTATTCACTTTGACCCTCCCCCAATAAATGATAATGCTCTTTTCTCAAACTTGGCTGCACATTTCAGTAAAGTGGAGAGCTTAAAAAATACTTTAACTTGGATCCCATTCCCACTTTGCCTAAGGTTCAGCCTGGATAACAGGAGTAATTTTAATCATCCCAGGGTAATCTGATGTACTACCAAAGTTGGGAATAGTTAGCCTGTGAGGACTTCTAAGAGGACAAAATAAGGTGGACATTTTGATTGACAGGTGATTTTCATGTGCATGTCAGATTGCTTTCTTCCAGTTTGTGACTTCAGCCAGCACCAGTATGGTGATGATTCTCAAATACATACCTCAGCCTCAAACATTCTTCTAAACCTTAAACAATAGTTACAAACTTAAACAATCAAACCTCTTCCATCCCTCTCTTCCACATCTCAGTAACTGGAACTGTTGTTCTACTGAGATCCCCAAGCCAGAATGCAAGAATCTCTTTTTAATACATTTCTTTGTTCCTCCAACCCTTCATAAGTCAGGTCTTAAGTTATTTGAATTCTACTTCTCTAACATGTCTTAAATATATTTACTTGGTGTTTCAGTTCTTTATTGCTGTGAAACCACATCAAAATCCTGTAGCTTGGAGAAACTATCATTTGCTCACGATTCTGCAACCTGGGCAGGGATATTCAGGAGGACCCATCATTGTTCCATGTGCTATCAGCTGAGGTCTTTCACATAACTGCATTCAACTGTGAGCTCGGCTGAGGTGGAACATCCAAGATGGCTTCGCACCATCGCTGACACCTCAGTTGAGATAACAGGGAAGGCTGGACATCACTCTCTTTCTGTAGGGTAGCTGGACCACTTTACATGGTTCCAAAAACACCAAAGGAGCTACCAGGTCTCTCAATGCCTGGAACTTAAACTGGGACAGGATCACTTGTGCCACATGCTGCTGATCGAAACAAGTCACAAGGCTTCCTCAGATTTTTTTTTTAGCATTTATTTATTTTTTGAGAGGCAGAGAAAGCATGAGCAGAGAAAGGACAGAGAGAGGGAGGCACAGAATCCGAAGCACGCTGCAGGCTCTGAGCTGTCAGCACAGAGCCCGACCTGAGGCTCCAACTCACAGTGAGATCATGACTTGAACCCAAGTCGGAGGCTTAGGAGGCTTAATGGACTGAGCCACCCAGGCGCCCCTAGGCTTTCTCAGAATAAAGGGAGGGGAAATTGATACCACCTGTTGGTGGGAAGTGATGCATGTGCATACAAAGAAAATTTTATCTATCTATCCATTGGGGGCCACTGTTTTCTTTAAGCACTTGTGTTTCTACAAAGCAATATCCATCTTGAAAATAAGTTGTTGTATTAAAATGTTACCTTTAAAAAAGTCATGATTTGGACCTTCCTTAGTTCTCCACGTTCATCTCTTGGCCTTCTCCCTTTCTATTTTCTCCAATAACATTAGGTCACCTTTTAATTTCTCACATCTTTTCTCTTGAACTCTTGCCTATTTTACAGGCCCTTCTCTCTGGCTAAAATACCATTGCAACTTTACTTACTGTGCCATTTTTCCATGAAGGATTTAGCTTTGCTCCATTAAAAATATTCCCTGACTACCAACAGTATGGTATATTTGCCTCTCAAACTGCGTTATACCATCCCAGAGAAATCCTCATACTTCAACAATAATGCTTATACCACTACCAAAAAAAAAAAATCATCTGCTTTTTTTTCCAACTCTCGATTCCTGTGCTTTGCTTGAATCACTTAAGATTTTTCAATGCCAACCTACCACTATATTCCTATATAGTCTGTTCTGCTTTAAAAATCTGTACTTGGCCCTTAAACTGAAGTGTCATCCATTTCGATTAAAGGAAACTATAAACCATTATAAGTATCCTTCAAGTCACTTTGCTTTTCAGTTATTCATTTCTTTGTATTTTTTCCTCTGTATTCTAAAAACTGTATCTTTTACCCAGCCAAGTTTCCAGCAGGCACCATTCTTTTTCAATTTTAAATCATAAGATTCAAAAATTGTTTCTAGCTGCATACTATATGTTTGTTGCTTCAATTTTGTTTTATAGATATCTACATTTTTCTTCATTTATCTAGTCACCACATTTTTTTTATTTGTCATATTAGGTATCCCCCTCTAGTTGGTAAATTCATTTAAATAGAATTAACCTACTATATGGATTCATTAACAAATGTGCTGGTGTGATTTCTGGGGTCTCGTTTGCAATTTTAATCTGGCAGTCAGGAGAAAAAACAGTGATCTTTGTTAAATGGACCAATATGTAATGATTAACAAAATGGGAGCTTCGCTCCCTTTGACATCAAACGCAGGGATTAATAATCTAAAACCTTTCCCAGGATAACTAAGAGGCCAGTTACAAATGACATCAGTCCTCTACAACTGCAGGACCAGATGCAGTTCAAGCCAGGAATGCATTATAACGCCAAGGTTCCCCTCCAGGTACCAGGAGAATCCTGTGGACCTCCCAGAAGATACTACACAGCAGGTTGGGAAGTGGACCCTCCACCACTTGCTCTTCAGGTGTCAAAACCATTCACTAGCCATGGCTGCTATGGTAGCTGCAAAAACTGCTGCCGTTACTTTAGACTCTCTTCCTTTTGTCTGGACAACAAAGCTCCGCTGCTATCTTCTCCAAAGAAATTACAACTCCCAGTGTACATGTTACATGAACAAATTGATTTCGTTTATGGAATCCTTCCAGCAAAGTTGAGAATTACAAGGATCTGGCATATCCTTCAGGACTCCACCTTCGCAGGATGACCCTAGGCACAGCGTAAGCCATAGGTGTACAATGAGTGAACAATATTTGCACAACTCAGGTAATCTGAGGTATCTTAATAAATATGTAAGTATATATGGGGAAGAGTATTTTTTCTTGATTTATCATTTTCAAAACATACTTGACAGTTACTCTTAGGTCTTTTTAATTAGGAGTTTATACCAGTATACTAATAAGTAATACAATTAAATATTTCCTGTAATATTGATAAAATTCATTGTATTGTGTGTCAGTAATCATGAGACAATTCTCTGCTACACTTTTATATTTTAGTTATAGACAAAATTAATTGGATGCACAGTAGTATATAAAAAAATGCAATTATCTGGGTCTTTTTTGAAATGTAAATTCTTTGCAAATAAAAGCAGTGAAAACTGTCCTTTCAATGATACTGTACAATAAAGCTCTCAACTTCTATAAAAGACACAAGGGAAAAATGTATGTGCACTTTTATTTTCTTTTGATACAAGATGGTAGTGAAGCAACCAAAAGAATAAAGTAGGCTTTAAATAATTTCAGTCTAATACCAATATTTAACTCGGAAAATAACTTTAGCAACTATCCAGCATTTATTTGCCATGAAAAATGAGGCAATCAAGCATGGCATTTAAGAGCACAATCTTTGAAGCACCCTGTTTTCACTGTTTGAATCCTGCTCACATTCATTCCCTATATGACCTCAGGGACTCCCTTAAACTTGTCTGATCTTCAGCTTCAGTTTCCTCATCTCTCAAATATGGAAGATGAGGGGCTGCCTGGGTGGCTCAGTCTGTTAAACATCTGACTCTTGATCTCAGCTCAGGTCTTGATCTCAAGGTTGTGAGGTCAAGCCCCTTGTTGAGGTCCACACTAAGCATGAAGCCAACTTAAAAATAATAAAATAATAAAATAAAATAAAATAAAATAAAATAAAATAAAATAGTATCTATTTTATGTTATGAGAAATAAATGGCTTAATATGTGGAAAACATTTAGAATGGTGCCTGGCACATAGCAAACACTGAATAAGAGTCCATTTTTCCTCCAGTGTCACATCCTCCGTAATGTCCAGGATCTGTGACTGATTATTTCCCACGTGTCTAGGAGAGTTAATCAATAGTGTTAGCTAAACGAATGAATATGCTAAGTAATTCTTATTCTTAATATATATGAAAAGATGATAATGACACCTTTTCTACATGAAATATATCATCATGGAAACTCATTATTCATAACTATACAGGGATTTGGCCCTATCATAACAGAATCAATTTCTAATACATTAATCTCCACTGTAAAATAATTTATTGTGAATGATTTTAAGTAAACTCCCCCTGTAGTAATGTTATTCCATTTCTATTGTGGCTAAATTACTAGGTTTGTGTTTCAATATCTATATCCATTTTAAATCCTCTATTATAGATTGCAAATATTTTTATTAACATATTATTGAGAAGACCACATTGAAAAATAATTATGTATGTATATTTACAAATCATCTTGTATTAAAAATTGCAACTAATTTTCTATGTTTCATGACATTTCAATTATTCATTAAAATATTATTTTAAGTTTAATTATACATTTAAAATGTATTTATTTTAAATATTTATAATTTTCTAAAACTGTATATATTTTTATTGCAAATCATGATAAAATACGAAATGCTAAAGAAGAAAATTAAAAATAAAAATCTTACAGTTAGGATAGAGATCTATACAATAGAGTTTATAGAACTGAGATCATCCTCTATCTTCAGCTTTAAAGATAACAAAAAAAGAAACCCTTAAAACAATTAGAAAAGTATAAATGTACAATCTTCAAAAAGGAAAACAAATTTTATTTAGAACTCAAAACCATAGAAATTTTTGTAGATTTTGGGCTTTTTTGCTCTTTTAAAACATTAATCAACATGTTAACTATTATTTTGACCTGTATGTATATTAGCAGAAGTACTTAAAGAGAGATAGATTGTATTTGAGATTTATCACAGTTTTATGCATTTATTGATACAGTAAAAAAGTTTCTTTCTTTGATTAGTTAATATATTTAATATTAATGAACAAATGATTATTTCATCATTTAAAAAAAGAATGAACCATAAATTTATAAACCTGATAGGTTTGTATGTCGTCTTAAGCAACCAAAACAAATTTTAAAAAATGTAATACACTTTTTCAGTAATGTGACAAATCATATACACAGTCTGTGTAGAATATGTTTATGTTATTAAATAAAAAACAAAAGATCATCAACTGCTGATTCCCTAAAAGACTATAAGAAAGGGAGGAAGGAAGGAAGGAAGGAAGGAAGGAAGGAAGGAAGGAAGAAAAGGAAAGGAAAGGAAAGGAAAGGAAAGGAAAGGAAAGGAAAGGAAAGGAAAGGAAAGAGAAAGTTTATGACACCTGTCCATCAAGCAAGATTTAGTTTCTTACTGCAGTAAGGGAGAATACTTCCTTGACTGAATCTTAGGAGTGTCGCAGAAGACTTCTAAGGTCTGAGTTGAAATGGCCTAAAGTGGATCTTTCAATGCAGGAATCTGCTTCCTATTGGGTTAAGTTCTTGATATAATACTTTAGGATTGGTGGAAATATCAGGTTGGGGATGTTTTAGCCACTTTAGGTCAGTAAAGCATTATTTGATAAGGGAGCAGTTTCGCCCAGTTGTCCTGAAAAGAAAGTGACTGAATCAGATCATCAAGTTATTAGGCTGAGAAGGGGCCTAGCTGAGCAATCTATTGTTTGGATAAATGGATTTGGGGGAAGTTCCTGAAGCTAGGGATAACCTTATTTACTGGTTTGCAGTCTTATTTTAGTAAGCAAGAATTTTCTGAAGCATACAGTATAACAGTTTTGTAGAAGCCTTTCAAGGGCCCAAGGCCAGGCTGCCCCAAAATGTGCCACTCTGGCATATTGATTATATGCATATGTATATTGATTATATACAGCAGTGCAAGGACACCCAGTCCCTTCTCTGTTCAGCTAAAAGCAGCAAACAAATCTCCCTTATGACCAATACCCTCACTATCCTTATTACCGGAGATAGAACTTTAAAGCCGAGAAAGCTGTAGAAATAAACCTTTTTTTTTCCCTAATCTATTACCTCAGCCGGAATTCTGCTTTAAATTTCCTACTGAAAGCTCCCAAATGCCCATTTTCTTTATCCTGTCAATTCCTCACATATTTATTGTCTCTTTGTCTAAAATGTATAAATACTGTCTGCTTTGGTCATTTCTTTAGGTCTCAATTCAATACTGGGCCTCCATGTGCACATAATAAAACTTCGGTTTTCTCTCCTGTTAACCTGTCTTATGTAAATTTAATTTTTAGTGCAGCTGGAAGACCTTGAAGGAGGGAGAATTTTTCTTCCTCCACTTTTGTTTGTGGTCCTGGCAATTAAGCGATGGAGGACAGCAATTTCAGTTCTGAGGATGAGAATTCCAATTATTGTACTTCACTAGCAAAAGAGGAAAAAGCATCTTTATCATCAGTAAATTTTGATGATTATAATGATTTCAGCACTACTCAGCTAAATATGAGTTCTAAGGTAATTTTTACTTTTATTTTGAATTCAGCTATTTAATTATGTGTATTTTTCTAGGATTGTCAAGTAAGTGTCAATGACTATTACCAATAAAATTAAACAAGAAGACTTGGTGAAAAGTCTGTGAAAATATTGAGGATCTGTATTGGTTGAGAAGGGTGGATATAATGTGTGTAGTTTTTAAACTAAAAGAGTTTCTTGTAATTAGCTAGTGGAGATATAGGAGCCATATCCATTAAATTTCACATATGGTTGACCACTTATATTAATAGTTGAAAATGCATTATATTTTAAGATATAAGCTAGTAAAACATCAAAACCGCTTGTGCTTAGAATTTAATGCAATTAATTCTACTAGCAACCTAATATGATTTTGATAGATTGGGATGTGATGAACAAATCAAGGAAATTTCAATGGAAACAATAATGTAAATAATACAACTGTCATGAGCATGCTATGAAGGCACACACAAGTTGTGTCTTTGTACAGAGTCAGCTTTATTCAGTCATAAAGCAAGGTTAACATCATTACAAAGCAGGTTCAGGATTCCAAACTCAGTGGTTTCACCACATGATTACCTTGGCTTCTTACATGACACACAACGCAGAATACAAGACAAGTCACACAACAAACAAGATCACACAGTGGGTGGGACATTAACAAACCAAAGGGAAAGTCAGTCTGTGGATGCGCAGTTGAGATAAGGCCTGGGTCCAGTCCCCTCAGCTCTTAGAACTTACTGCTTGTTATGTTCCAGCAATGAAGGTGCTCAGCTGTGTTCAGAGAGCAATCAGACAGAACTTTCCGTGGCAGCTGCCTTTTTTAAGTGTTCATCCCTGGTTCCAGGGATATCTGGTGTAGTTGCAGTACCCTTAACTGCTTGTGTCATTACTTGACACAGGCCCCGGCTTGGCATGAGTGACTCCATCTTGCTTTCTACAACTTTATTGTCCCACGCATATCTCACTTTCCATATTTTAGGAGAAAAGTATTCAAAAGCAGATTACCACTGACAGCTCAACCATATTTGTAATCAAATTTCCAAGGACATATGGATCAGCTTCAAAGGCAAAACAAAAATCACCACTTTTTCCCTTTTGATTGCTGTACCAAAATGTGTGATCAGAGTCATAACTAAATTGAGCATTTTGCTTCTATTCCTGTTATAACATAGATTTTTTTCTAATTTGCAAAGAGTTTGATTATCTAATTGCCATAAAATTTAACTCAGTTTAATCAAATGTGAGGCATTAAAATTAACATTTCCTTCCTTAAATAGACAGAAATCAGTAGCTAGAAGGGGACTTTGAAATTATCTAGCCCAGTGTTTCCCAAAATTTGCTCATTGCAATTGCTAGGGATGTGTGGTACTTTCTCCCAGACCTTTTCTATTGTAGATTCTGCTTCAGCAGACCTGGGACATGGCACAAAAATCAAATTTGTTCCAAGGGGTTTCAGGTGATTTGATAATAAGCCACATTTGGAAAACACAGATTTGGTCCAATAGCACAGGAGAAAAGTATTAGATTTAGAATCAAACATCCTGTGTGTGTTGTGGGTTTTCAAGTAATTAAGACTTGGTCTACATATTAAATGTCCTTTCTTTCTTTCTTTCTTTCTTTCTTTCTTTCTTTCTTCTTTTGAAGATTTCATGAGATCATGACCGCTTGTAAATTTCAAGGTTCTAATTTTATTTCTGAAAAAGAACCCTTAGTCACTTATACAACACCACAAAGTGTCTTGACCAAATTGGGATCATGTAAAATAATTATTTGCTCAAAAAAATACTTGCTTTATGAAGAATATTCAAAAAAGCTATTTTAAATATTAACTTGCTTTCGTTAATTCAGTTATTTTTTTAAATATAATATTTATTTATTTTTGAGAGAGAGAGACAGAGACAGAGCGTGAGTGGGGGGAGGGGCAGAGTGAGGGAGGGAGACAGAATCTGAAGCAGGTTCCAGGCTCCGAGCTGTCAGCACAGAGCCCCATTCAGGGCTCAAGGTCACAAACCCTGAGATCATAACCTGAGCCGAAGTCGGACCCTTAACCGACTGAGCCACCCAGACGCCCCAGTAATTTTTTGAAACTTAAATTTAGATACAGATTTTTCTATAAATTCATTTTTATAAAAAAGTATCACATTTATCTATTTGACAAATAATAGCTTTTGTTTTCTAATCACATATTTTGTTTCAGTCACTGAACTGAGTATTGCATTTATTCTTGAAGCTATTAGGAAAGTATTATTATTCCCATATTCTAGTAGCAAAGCTACAATTTAAATGCATGTCTGTGAAAATAAAAAGCTGAAACAGTATTGAGTGACAAAGTGATGCTATTCAATTATAAATTTGGACTGCACATGTCCAGGCTGGGGGTGTTCACAGGCATTTTGATCTTTTTCTATTGAAAAAAAGACTAGGTGCAGAAGAAAGAAGAAAGGGAAAATAGAGAAAAAGCTGAAGTCTTGAGGAGTACAAAGGAGAATATTAGGCAAATTGACAGGACATGGGAACTTGACATGCATTAATACGTTTTTAAGATGGTTTGCCAAAGACTGTTAAAAACACAGGTCACCAACCTCTCCCCCGTCCCTTTATTTCTGCTTTTTCTTGAGACTTCAGTAAGTACTTATGTTATTTTCTAATTGGCAGAGGCAGTAACATCGTATATTTCTTTGGAATATGATACTCCATAAAGTTGTGCTTTAAAAGAGTGAAGGGGGGTTCAGGAAAGGTTTTCCCCAGAATTGTGCCACTTTGGCATGTGAATTATTTGTGCTGAAGGCAATCAAGACCCTGCAGGCTTAAGAGAAACTTTTGACCCTGGCTTAACAAGAAGAATCTAAATTGGGGGTATTTCCAGGAAAAGGGTTATTAGGGAAGATAAATTTTATCTGAGTGACCCATCTCTATGGCAGGGCAAACATCTAATTACCAAACATCTGCTCATCTTATCACCCCGTGAAGTGCATTCCTTTCCTCTGAAGTTCTAGACCCCTAGTCCCTGCTTCTTGGTTCAAATGACATATGTACCTCATTTTGCCTGACTGTCTTTGGAATTTCCATGTCTGTGTGGATTCCTCGTACGTATGCTATTAAATTTTATTTTCTCCTGTTAATCTGTCTCATGTCAATTTGAATCTCAGTCAGCTGAGAGGACCTTTGAGAGGACAGGAATTCTTGCTCCTGACAATAGTGACCCTCAAAGCAAGATTTATCTTTTTTTTTTTTAACAAATGCCAATTATCTTTAAATTCTATGAACCCCTCAGCTTTTCTACATCTATTTGATGTCAAATAATTTACATTGGTAGGAGTTAAAACTTGGTGGGAATTTTGATCAACTATTCAAATATTACCTTTCCATTATTTCAAACATATATAGTAGTTTTGAAAGATTTTGTGAGTTTTTTTCCATGTGTCATCCAAGTGTTCAACATTATTTAAACACCCTCTTCTTCCTCTATAAAGTAGATATTCCAATCATTTAATGGTTGAATATGTATCTATGAAACAAGTTTTTCAGAGATAGCTCCAATGTACATACAACCAGAAGACTGGCGGTGACCATTCCTAATAGTGGTTAGTTCATGCTTTCAGGTTTTACTCACAAAGACAGATTTTCAGGTCCTAAAACAGGTCTGTGCTCCTGTGTTAGGCCACAGATACTCTAAAGGCTCTGGGAAGCAAAGCACAGGATGCAGAGGTTTATTATTAGGTGGCAATTAAAATGGAAATGTTGTTTTATCAATCTGCTCTATGAATTTCTGCTTGTCTCCATATGAATCAATTTCCATAAATCTATTTGAATCAATAACTCTTTACAACCATAAAGAAAGAGAAAACTGCCATAAATTTCAAGACATGTTTTTAGATTGTTCATGCTTTTGCATTTTGTTAACACTATTAGAATATATACGCAGCAATTTAGTGAGTGATATAAAATTTTATTGCAGATAAGTTTTAAATATAGAGACTGGAGACACACAGTCAACTCCTTACTCTTCTAAATTCCCAGAGACATAATCAAAGAAGGAAAACAGGCTTGAAAATGCCTGTAAAAATAAGCAAGAATATAATGAACAAATCTAATACGTTTAGAAAGTCCTTCAAGTGCAGGAAAGATGAGACTATCTCATCTGCGGAGTAATTCTAAATTCAGTTGGGAAATAAATGGATAGAATTGCAGGAGAACTTTTAAACCCCAAGTCTGAAGCAGCAGCAAGGACTGAGGAAGAAGATGGGGCTTATGTGAGTCAACTGGAGAAAACTCTGAATTCTGCAAGAGACTTCTGGAAATACAGTGAAAACCAGCACTAGGAGATGATCCACTCTGTCCTAACTAGGTGGAAGTCTATAAAATGTGAGAGAATCTTATTGCAGAAATGTTCAAAGTCTCCTGGCCCAAAACTGCCTTCCCAGTTTATGCTCCCTCTGTCTTATTGTGCTGTGTCTACTCCTAGAGTCTCTTCTCGAGTCTCTTCTAGAAGAGTCTAGAAGCAATGATGTAAGTCAAATAGATATAAAAAAAGAAAAAGCTGAGAAAGAAGAAAAGCTAGTGGAAAAGTAAGAGAACATTTTATGGTTCTAGCACAAAAGGATCAAGATTGGGGGATGTGAAAGGGTTAGAGAAAAGTGAAAAGGGGTTTTAAGAAATGTTACTGTTATGACTTGCACTCCTTTTGATGCATTTTGCAGTATGGGAACAAAAATTACAGTATCTTTTTAAAAATTAAATTCTAGGTATTAAATTCTCAATCTCAAGTTAGATTGAATTGAATTATGTGGGTAAAAACCTCTTTTTTGAGTGCTAACCCAAGATTTTGTGCTTAATGGACATTCCATATAAAAACCATTGATTTAGAAGTTATTCAAAGCCACATGTAACATCTGGATTGCTCACATTGGAAGGAGACAGGAATCCTTTAAATAAGAGGCATAGTGGGCATAGTATGTACTCAAAAGCTGCCAAAAATACAAAAAAAAAATTCCCTGGAGACTTGCTGACTGCAGAGATGAAAATAATAGAATGATCTCCGTGGATATGGATGTGTCATCTAAGAATGAAACCTACACAGTTCTAATGTAAATTTGTTTCAGGAGACGTTCGTTTTGACTATTCTGTTGGACTATTTAATAACCACTCATGTCAGTTTTCAATTCAAACTCAAGCTACAGCATGCCATTCAACAGTTAGCAAAATGAGACGTTTGGGCTCAAAAAACATGAACTAAATTCAAAAGAATCAGAAATATGCAATGTTAGACATCACTTCTATTCTCAGGAGCCATGTGATCTTAATTCTAGCTGGTGATTAAATAAATTAAGCCTGAGGAAAAAAATATATATATGTGGACCAAATGACCAATATGGAGCAGGACTGACCTTAGAAATTTACAAACTAAGACTCTCGAGCAAACGTAAGATGTAAGAAGAAGTTGAGATATCACTTCACTCAACAATAACCAAGGATCCAATGAGTAGGAAAAAAGCGGGAAATACACAAAATATACAAAAAAGGTAAAATGGCACAAAAGTAGGAAGCCCAAAAAACAAAAATAAAATGGACTTAAATGTAAATATATCAATGATGAAAATAAATCTAAAAGGGTAATAAATCTATGGAAAAGAAATAGAGCTAAAATATACCCTAAAACATAATAAACATGAGAAGTGAACTTCTCTATAAACACTCAACTTACATTAACATGACTTTAGTGTTCTATATTCTTCATTAACATACCTTTATTAAAACCAGGAAAGTTTTCCTTAGTAAGAAGAACTTGCAAATAACTTTAAATTTGTTTCAGGAACTTAGTGAAAATTCATTTATCCAAACAATAAACTACTCAACTATCTACATTTGCTAGAATCCATAGGTAATTTGAAAATTGCACTTGCGGGGCACCTGGGCGGTTCACTTGGTTAAGCATCTGACTTCAGTTCAGGTCATGCTCTTAAGGTTAGTGGGTTTGAGCCCCTCATCGGGCTCTGTGCTGATACCTCAGAGCCTGGAGCCTCCTTCAGATTCTGTGTCTCTGTCTCTCTCTGACCCTCCCCTGCTCATTCTCTGTCTCTGTCTCTCAAAAATGAATGAACATTAAAAAAATATTTTCTTATAAGACAGTTGCACTTGAAAAATGAGATATCAATACATTTCTTTAATATTTACTAGATCCAGTGACATGCAGCATAGTTGAACTACACAAATAAAAATCTTGATTTATTTTAAATGCAAAGAATATTGCCACAAGTATTTACCATCTTACGTGGACCTTTCACAAAAATTGATTATATTCCAGTTCTAAAGCAGGTCTCAACAAATTTTTAAAAATCAGTAATATACAGATCAAGGTCTCTTACTTAACTTACTGTGATTAAATTCAAGACCATGAAATCCAGCAGTAACACCTGCACCGGATGCATAGAGCAGCTACTTGAGGACTCTGCAAAGTCAATAACAAGCAGATTGGGGAATAAACCAGAATTTGTAGTGCCACCAAACTACCAAACTAGTGTGAGGTTCGCTTTTTTTCTTATATCTTCACACTACTTAGGCCTGAATACAGCCATAGTCACAGGCAGTGCACAGCAGAAAAAATAAGCAGAGCCCCCAGTTTCCAGCAGGAAGAACAAAAGGGGGAGCCACAAGGAAGTGGAAAATATCAGTAAGACTGAAAAGATGGAGAACTTGGGAAAATTAGCCTTGAAAGTAGCATACAGATCCCTGGGTTTACCTCTGCCCTTAACATGCATAGATCTGATTGATTTTAAGTATCTTCAGAAAGACTTTGAGAACTGAGTTAATAGACGACTACCCAGATCCCAGATTAGTCACTGGGTGGCCCCACAGGAAGGACAGATTCAAATAGACTACAAATGTCTTGAGCACAGAAAGGTCTCACATCAATAAGCTAAATTCCAATGTTATGCAGCAAAATAAATCCAAAGCAAGCAGAAGGAAAAAATAAAAATAAGACCAAAAATCAATGAAACAGAAAACAGAAAACAATGCAGACCACCAAAGAAACCAAAAGCTGAAAAAATCAAGAAAGTTGATAAACCACTAATAAAATTGACAAAGGAAAGGGGAGAGGGCACACACATTACTAACATGAGTGGAACCCTATAAAAACGATTATTATTTTGAAGAAAAGACAGACCACTCAATGAAAAAATTGACAAAAGATTGAAACAGAATCTTTGAAGGAGAATCCAAAGAGCCAATAAATGTATGGAGTCACATTTAATCTCATGAACAGTCAGGAAAAATCACTTTAAAATTATAAATGAATACTACTGAACACCTAGATAAAGATGAGGAAAAACTGTGAAGTCTGACAAAGACTAGGAAAAACTGAAGTTTGACACCCAGGGTAGGAAGATTGTTTAATCTATAAGTAATAATAAGCATTGTTAGTGCAATCGCACTATAAATTTACATAACCATTTTTGAAAAGTTGGGGATTATCTAGTAAAGCTAAAAAAAATTACATACCTTAGCAACCAATAATTTCATTTCTAGGTATATATATCTTAGAGAAATTACTCTATATGCACATAGAGTAAAATCAAAGAATATGCAAAACATCACTGTATGAGAGAAAACAAGATAGAAACAACACAAATATTAATCATGACTGCACTTGAAAATGTATAGTGCTGTGTTTGCTTACTGGAATAATGCAGCATTGAAATAAATGAACTCAGGCTACATAAAACAACATGGATTCATCTCACAAAAAATGTTGAGAAAGAAGCAATTTCAGACAAATTCACACACTCTAATTCTATTTATATAATATTAAAAATCAAAAAGGATTGGTTCTCAAAGTTCACTGCATAAAAATGACTCAGGATCCTTCTTTAAAAACATGATGCACACCATGTTTTAAAAAACACATTGCTGTTTTCAGATGCAAAAACCCAATCGCCAAAATAATGCATATAGGGATATAGAAAAGGCATGTACGTGCATGCATTCACACATACACACTCACACCTCATATCCACACACATACATCAAATTCAACACAAACTAAATCTGTAAATTCGGAGTATTTCAAAACTGAGAGGAAAAGGGTAAAGGCATGGACATATTAATTACAGATAAATACATTAAGTGATATATTAAAATATGTATTTATACATATATGCCATTTTTACATATGTCATGTTATTATATATATGCAATATCAGAAAATAATAAATCAATCAGTAAAGAAGCAATAACCAATACATAAAGTTTTTTGATCAAAGGAGTCAGTGATCAGACAAAAATATAACCCTCTCTAGACGCACTTTGTTGATCAGATTTTTCAACAGTAAAAGGAATTGATTCTAGGCTGGCATCAAACTTTTCTGCATGCAATGTTGATAGTGGGGAAGACTGGGCATGGTGGGAGCAGGGGAGGGCTCTCTGTGCTTTCTGTTTTACTTTGCTGTAAATCTAAAACTGCTCTAAAAAATAAGTCTATTCAACAAACAACAGGAAATTAGGAAAAACAACTTTCCTGTGGCCTCAAGTAATAGCTATGGAATGTTAATGGAAAAAAAATATAAACCTCATATCTATGATCATCTACATACTATAAGTTCAATGGCCTCAGGACATATTCTCAGCTATAAGAAATTAGGATTCATTTTATCCTTTAAACCTACAAATTGTAAGAAAATTATTCATAAGAAATATCACTAATCTGGTTCCTCTTCTAAATAATATTATTTAAATAGTTAACACTTACTTGGGAAAGAAGTTTAGATTTACTTGCAGGAAAGGCAGACGGTAACTGCTAGTTATGTTGCTTCAGCTGGCATTTGCCAATAATAAAACAAAATGTCTGTAATTAATTTAGCCTCCTTAGAATGCTGTATAGCAACCATCTGTAACTGATTGCCTAATACCTTACCCCAAGAGTCTTCCTGTCCAGTGTATAAAACATTTTCCTTCAGTGAAGTCCTAGTAAATCATTTTTCACTTTTGTCTTTACATATTCATGAATATTTTACTGCCCCTTGGAATTAGTGTTCCCAGGAAACTGCCCACCTGTTCTATGCTTCAATCCAGCAATTTATATAGCTTATAAACACTACAAAACTCATCACCAGGTTGTACAAAACAGTATACTACCTAAATGTTTAGGTTATAGAGGAGGCTCTCCTATACTTTAGAAGTTGTGTTTTGTTTTGTTTTGAGAATACAATTTTGCATTGATATTAGAAGAAAATATATGTGGACATTAAGCTTCCTACAATGTAAACTCCAGATGTGTAAGGCACATATTTACAGTAGTGATTGTTATAGATGAACTTGAAAAACATTTCCCAGTAGTTTCCATGGTATCTGACATTATGTAGAAAAGAAGTATGTTGTAATTAGCAAACCAGAATCTGTTTCCAGTTTTTATATTCTATTCTAGTAAAGTTATATAATTGAACTTATTTTATCAGCTGGCTATGTTTAAGATTGTTTCCTGATAGACAAGATTAGATGATACATTATTACATTATTTTGACCTAATCAATGTTCGTATCTGATATTTCAGTTCTTGACTCTAATGCTCCTTTAGTTGACTAAGATAGTGAATTTGTTTAAATTCTCATTTAGCGCCAAGAATATTTGCTGATGGAATCATTTAATCAAAAGCACATTTAAAACTAAATTACCTAAATTATAAGAATAATTAAGCACACTGGAGAATGTAGCCTAGATTAAGCTGACTTGAAAACCCACTTCTGTGCACATTCATAAATTTATGTTTTTCATATTGGAAAAAATGAAAACTAGTGATCTTTAATCAAGACATTATGTCAACTCTGGATGTGTCTCTTTTTGCTTGAGTATATAGTTTAAGTGAAGTTTAAAAATCAGAAAATGGACCTATTGAACACAATGAAATAAAATGTTATTATAAAGACAAGCAAAGGAGCGATCCTGGCTTGAGAACTCCAGCTACAGAGAAAAAAGAATGAGGCTAGATAATAGATATAGAAAAAGAGAAAACATTTAACCAAGATATCCAACCAGGAATTTCGCTATAGGAAAATAAAATAGAGCAGCATATAAACCATATATTAAGAACAACACCCCTTCATTCATTTTTGTTGTTGTCAATAAAATATAAGATATTAAGAACCCACTACAGGCAAGACATATTATCTATAATTGTTTCATTGCTGCAAAGAAATCAATGGAAAATGTTGGAAGGAAAATGAAAGACATTGGAATAAGTTTAAAAGTTAAGGCTAAGAAAAAAAAGAGGAATAAAAAGGAATGTGTTTTTGAAAACTGGTAGCCAAGAGCTAAGCTGTAATGGTATAACTGAGCATTTAAAAAATTTACAAATTGCCAACAATAACAAGATAACATTCCATGTGTGTAGTAGAAACAAAGAACACATGACCACTTGGAATCATGTCTGAACATAAAACAAAGACAAGGACACCACATCAGAAAAACAACCAAATGTACCCCTTTCCAGGTCTATGTAAGTGAAGACTAGTCCTTTACCAATGACAACTCATCCTCCATTTTCCTTCTGCCTCCTAAGAAAAGCAAAGATACCTTATCATTAAATCTCCCCTGCATCCTAACCGAACCAAGCAGAGCTCCGGCAGCTGAAAAGTCTTACTATCTTGTAATAAATGCCAAATCTACAGCAAGTTATTACAAGCTGGCACTGAGAGTTTGGGACACTGACCCCTGAATTCAGTGGCTGGTTGCACCTTGAAGTTTCACTGTCCTTTTGCAGTCCTGACATTCCCAAGGAACTGGGCTTTTAAGGAGGTACGAGGATACTGGACTGGACTACCCGACAAACCAATGTGGGCAACTGCACCATGTCCCCTGGCTAAGCCCTTAATACTGGAACTGTACAAAGCACATTACTTGTTCATCCCATTCTTTGGGTCAACCATGCTAGCTAGGTGTTAATATATCCCCACACAAAAGACAAATCTGGGTCTTATGTTAAGTACTTTCCCAAAGCCAGGAAGTCAATTCATGGTGTAGCCTCAGTAAACAGACACGAATGTAATTATCTCTGTAGAGTTTCTGCAAAGAAGGTGGGCCACAGAGAATAACTGAAGTTGAAATTGCAAAACAAACACATAGCTCACTTAGCCCAAACTCTTAATTTCAAAAATGAAAAAAACAGAGACATAAGAAATTTGTTTCCTAGGGATGCTCAGTTGGTTAAGCATCTGACTTTGGCTCAAGTCATGATCTCATGGTTCGTAGGTTCGAGCCCCATGTGGGGCTCTGTGCTGACAGCTCAGAGCCTGAAACCTGCTTCAGATTCTGTGTTTCCCTCTGCCCCTGGCCCACCCACCCTCATACTCTGTCTCTCACTCTATCTCTCAAAAATGAGTAAACATAAAAAAAATTAAAACAAAAAAAGCAGTATGTTTCCTAGCATCTGAGAAAAGCAGATAATGAGCGCCTTGTCATAAGAATGTCAGCTGTATAGTTTTTATTTGATAAAATTTTTAGAGGCAAATGATCCTTTTAAGAGAGATTCAGGTATTAGATAATTAAATTGGAGGACAGTTCACTACCTGACAGCATTTCACCCAGAACACCTTGCAAAGGCATGATCTCTGTTGTATTTCTGAAGCCTAGCAAGTGCTAATAAATGATCAGTAAATGTGCTCAATGAATGAACAAACAAAATACATGATTATGATAGCTCATCATTAGAGTTATGTGGTAAATGACACCAGAATGCTACAATACACTATATCTGGTACTAATATCTTTCTCTTTTTATTACAAACATTCTTTTTTTTAAATTTTTAAATGTTTATTTATTTTTGAGAGAGAGAGAGATGGAGCATGAGCAGGGGAAGGGTAAGGCAGGGGCACAGAATCTGAAACAGGCTCCAGGCTTTGAGCTGTCAGCACACAGCCCGATGTGGGCTGGAACTCACAAACCATGGGAGCATGACCTGAGCCGAAGTTGGACGCTTAACCCACTAAGCCACCCAGGTGCCCCTATTACAAATATTCTAATGTCATATATTAATTGATTTTCTTCATAGAATAAATAATAAGATTCACACATTGCTTCTGCAACCAAACTAAAGACATTATTTTCACTTTGTTTTTAAATCCTGACAGAGCATCAACTGGTGACAACTGTAGAAATGAGAAAAAGTGGCCTCCATTGAAAATAGACAAGAGTACATGGGGCATCTGGGTGGCTCAGTCATTTAAGAGTCCAACTTTTGGTTTAGGCTCAGCTCATGACCTCACAGTTCATGAGTCTGGACTCCACATAGGGCTCCCTGCTGACAGTGCAGAGCTTGCTTGGGATTCTCTCTCTCTCCGTCTCTCTCTGCCTCTGCCCTGCTCATGTTCTCTCTGTCTCTCAAAATAAATAAGTAAACTTTAAAAAATAAAATAAAATGGACAAGAGTATATATGGAAAGGAGCTAGGGAAAGACATGAGAGTTCATATACAGTCTATTCAAATTTCACCAGTAACTCAAATATCACATTATTACAGCTTATAAAATATTAAAATAGACCACCCAATTAAAATTACTGATATGAGAGTGTTATACTTCCACACTTCTCTGCAAATACTCATAAGAAAAGTAACTTTTTTTTCAAGATATCAGGGAGATTACTGACTCTGACAGCTATTCTGAATGCAATGTTATGAAATCTGGAAAACTACTTCAAGACTGTAAAACTATCCATAGCATGTTAAGCAACAAAGAATTATCTTTTCTGTATTGTCTTTTACTCAGAATAAGTAACAGAAACCTATGGAAGAATTGCCATATTATATAAGACAGCATAAAAATTAACACATGCAATTAGCATTTCATCCAGATACCAAGATATCATCCTGGTAGAAATAGTCATTGCATTATGCTAGGATTATTCTAATTACTATATTTTATTAAATCTGTTCATTATAGTTTATCAAATTTCATAACAAAACTAGAATTGAGGGGCACCTGGGAAGCTCAGTCGGTTGAGCATACAACTCAATTTCCACTCAGGTCATGATTTCATGTGGTCAGTTCAAGCACCACATCAGGCTCTGTGCTGATGGCATGGAGCCTGCTTGGGATTCTCTCTCTCTCTCTCTCTCTCTCTCCTCATCTCCTTGCCCCTTCCCCATTCACTCTCTGTCTCTCTCTCAAAATAAATAAAATAAACTTTAAAAAAAGAAACTAGAATTGAGCTGTGGAAGTGTCAGAATGTGTTGACTCTGTAAACTATGTCAGATAAAAGATGGTTGAAGGAACAATTGGAACATTCATGGGCAAGAAAATACTGATGAGAACATGCCTTAAGTCTGAACTTGTTCTAGCTGTAAGAAGAAATAGATTTATTTCTCTGTAACTCCAAAAAACAAAACTGATTCCAGTAGAATATAATCATCAAGACATGTAGCTTTGTTTCAACCATGAAAAAAAAAAAAGTCTTGTTTGAAATTAAGCAGTATGGTTTAGAATGGCTTTACAGATAACTAGTATTTCAACTTCTGGTAGTTTCAACCAAAGGTGAACGCTTAATTGGAAAGGGATTCTTGCACTGATGGGGAGAGTTTGGATTAAGTTTCTCTAAGGTCACTACAAAGTCTGAGGGCATACAAATCAGTGAAAAAATTTATGTAATGTAAGTGAGGAAGTAGCTAAAATTGGTCACATTTGCTCATAAAGAATACATGCTTTCATTTGAAAATAGCGTTTTTGGAATTTTTAATTATTTTTAAAGGATGTATTTATATTTTTAGCACACTTTTTCAATCAGGAGATTTGAGAAATCATTGTGGGATGATACTACAGAAAGTCCAGAAAGAGTATTGGATAATGCCAAATCTGCCTAGACACTTTTTTTTTTTGATAGACACCATTAAATTAGTAGATAAATACAAGTATCTATCCTGTTATTCATTCAAACAAAGTCAATTCAAATTATTTCAATCTTAATTACTCAGTAAAGGAATCTATTTGTGGATACTTTAACATGAGACTTGTTTATTTCAGAAATGAGAAAAACTCATAAGATAAGCACAGGGCCTTGGGAGACGCCCAAATTTAACTCCATACACTAAACTGCTGAGAAGAAAGGAAATGCATTTTTTAGACAGTTGGATGAGAGCCAACAACTTGTTACAATGGAGCAGATTCTATTCTTTGGGATATTAAAGGATGCACGTATTTTTGGGGGGATCATAGAAGTAAAGGTGATTTATTTCAGTGTTATGAGTTGATCATTTACGTGGGCTTCACTTTAATTATTTTGGATAAAAATAATACAACAGAAACAATTCTTTCTGGAAAAACAAAGGTTATATACATATTGAGAAATATCTTTTGGATTCAGGCATAGAATAAAGACTTCCAGAGGATCAACGAATGAGGGCAAGCAATAAATGAAAAAAAAATTGAAGCTGTACACCAAAAGAACACAATCAATTTATGAAATCCCAAAATACCAATTTTGGAATTGAGAACCTGTTGGAGGAAACAATACATACTCAATTTAACTGCAAAAATTTTTTTCTTAAAGCATTTGTTAGATTGATCATCAAAATTATTTACGGGCACCTGGGTGGCTCAGTGGGTTAAGCATCCACCTCTTGATTTCAGTGCAGGTCATGATCTCACAGTTCGAGGGTTCAAGCCCCATGCTAGGGTCTGTACTGATGGCACGGAACCTGCTTGGGATTCTCTTTCCTGTCTCTCTGCCCCTCCCCTGCTTGCGTGTACTCTTTCTCTCTTAAAATACATAAATAAACTTAAAATTATTTAAACAATTTAACTGAGAAATTATTCTAATGCTTGGTCTGAAGAAAGAAAAAACCTACCTTTTATTCTTTTCAAAAATTTAAAAAAATGTTTATTTATTTTTGGGAGAGAGAACAGGGGAGGAGCAGAGAGAGAAAAAGGCAGAGGATCTGAAGCAGGCTCTTGCTGTCAGTGCAGAACCCAATGAGGGGCTTGAACCCACGTACTGTGAGTTCACGACTTGAGCCAAAGTCTAGGAAGCTCAACTGAGCCACCCAGGCACTCCCTACCTTTCCAAACTAGATATTCTATCAGTGTTGATTACTATATCAAACATGAAGTCATCCTTTACATATTGGAATGAATATTCAGACATAAATAAAAAAACAATATTGATCTTAAATTATTTGGAATTGAAAAGCCATACTAGAGTTTGACCAAAGCTTTGAAGAACAAATATGCTAATCTAACTATTGGACCCAGTCTAGGACTTGCCAGTGTTTCTTAAGGATCTATTTGACAGATACTACTTGAGTCAGCATAAACAAAGGAGGGAATGTGTTTTAAAGAGTTTGGGTTATTTTTCTGAGCTCCATTGCAGGAAGTGCAGCTGGGATGTCAAGGGTCACCTGGAATTGGACAGCCATCAGGAGCTAGAATAAAAGCTCTTTTAATTGATTTCCAATTTACAAACCCATTGCCTTAGCCAATAATTCCCATCCTGCTCTAAAACATACTGATTAATTCTCTCTCGTGGCATTTGAAACACTTCTGTTTAGTAACCTCTTGTGCTCCAACAGTTCTGCCATTTAGGTTTATAGGTTTGCTTAAAGTGCTTTGTGTTGTTTCTCTAGCCTTTTTATGCTGGTTGTACTTACCTTTTGTAAGTACATAATGCAATTATTATGTAAATTGATGAAGTAAAATAGGATATAGTCAGAAAGGCTTTTTCTATGGAATTTAATTTGAATGGTTTGGAAATACTTGACAAAGATGCATTACAACCTTACAGTTAAATAAGAGTGTGAAACTACAAAGGACGGAGAAAAATTTTTTTAAAAAGTAGAAAAAGTCTTCACTCAGTATGCCTCAAGAAGGTATTTAAGTTCTTGCTCCATTCAAAAAATTAAAACAGAAATTACAAATGATAACTTATGTATTTAATGTAAATACATAATGTAATTTTATGCATTCTATAAAAATATCACAAAAACTCCAATTAGCAGATGTATACTTAAAGAAAAGGCTGTGGAGCTCCATGAGAAGATATGGATATAAACGTGTATTTACATTTTTTAAAAAAGCTAGAATTTTTAGAATAACTATATACTCCTTTTTAGTGATTTCTTGCTTTAACCAAAGTTTCAATTGCTCATCTTTATTTCATAAAATAAAAGGACTTCCTTCTACCATCCCAATCTCTATATCTCTCTGAGATCACTTGGTCACTTACTCCTACTTTTTTCATGTGCATTATGTCACTGTAACCTGCACTTAAAATGAGCTGAATTCATCGTGGTGAAAGTAAAAATTTAGCAACAAACAAACAAAAGACATCTTTTCTCTTTGACTGAAGGTGTAGACTCTATCTTATCCTCTTGATGAAGTCTCAGGAAAGCCACACAGATTTTTTTTTCTCATTCTTAGATCATAAAAAGTTCTTTAGGCACTTTTACTACCAAGAAAAATCTCACTTCAGTAATAAATGCCCAATCCCATATCATAATTACATAAATCCATACTCTCACCTAATTCAAAATTTCTTTCCTATCCAACTCAGAACTGCATTCTCCCACTAATTTCCTTCCTTTATTGTTAGCTACTTACAGAAAGAGCTGAAAATTATTCATCCTTAATTCTCTGTAACTGAACATGTAGCAAGTGTTCATCACATATGTGTGGAACTAAAATGATTTCCCAGAAAAGAGCATCTCCCTCGGAGATGTAGAGACTTTTACCCATAAGTGAGGATGGCAAGTGTCACATTCATTCCACAACATAATTCCCATTTGCCTTCCTTCCTTTCTTCTCCTTTCAGCCATGCCACAACCATGGCTGATCACCACCACCAGACCACAACCACGAAGAGCAAAAAACTCCATTTATACAAAAATAGTTTGGTCAAATGATTTCTACCAGATCTGATTACTTTACAGGTAATAGCCTGGCCAAAAGAGTTTTTCTTTATATAATGCCAGAAGTCAAAGAAAAAGACTAATTCATTTGACTGAGCCTGATAAAGTCATAGCTGCTCAGTCTCTGGTTATTGGATCTTTAAATTGAGAAATTTAAATTCATAAGTTTTCCTAAAGTAATTCTCTCTCCATGATTAAACTAACACCTACTACCTCTGCCTTCTCATTCAGAACAATTATGTGAATGCATGAGTATTAATGATTACATCATCACTGGGAGATTTGTTTGACTTAAGAGGTAGGTTTTGAGCAGAGCTGTTACTAAGGAAGGCAGTTCAGGAGATCAAATTAAAGATGAGCGGATTCATAGAACGTTCATTCAATCATTTAATCAAAAAGTAGGGAGTCAATAAGGTTTTATTATATGCTAGATACTGTTCTAGGTACCAGAGGTACTATGGTGAAAAAAGCAGGTTATATTTCTTCCCTCATAAAGTATTCACTTGAGTTAGCTTAGTTAGGAAGGGGAAGGGATAAAAGGCAATAAACAAAGTAATTTTAGGGTGATGCATGCCAGGAAGTATTAGCTCTAATGACGATTGACTGGGGAAAAATTCACTTTCAATAGGGTATCAAGGGAGACCTCACTGAGTAGCTAAGAGCTGAAGGACCTGATTACTCCATCTACTCCATGGGCAAAGGGCCTGATTAGGTAAGTGTTTGGCATAAATTTTTGAAAAAAGAAAAAGAAAGTAAAGATTTGGGTTCAGAATTTCTTACTCTTATGCTGACTGGTTCTCAAGATAGCCATGAGATTTACAATAAGAGAGAGAGAGAGCACACTCATCCTAGGTCTTTAGTTCAAGAAATGTCTAATACCTTGGAGTACTGAATATTCTTAAGGGATATGTTCTTCAAGTCTTACAGTCAGATGGAGGACTTTTCTTTGTCTATCTAGAGATATTTCTTTTGAAAGAATAAGAACAATCCCTTTCATGGCCATAGCTGGTGAAATATTTACAGACTTTTACTTTCAACTTTGATATTTTATGTCACCATGTGGGTCAGGCAAGTCATTACACAATTATGACAGAGTTTTCCTTTGCATTAAGTATAGTTAACTCCTCTGTAATTATATATTATGCATTAGTTCCTTGAATGAAAATGCAGTAAGGAATTTTCTGTTCACCAGCGCTCTGAGTGAATATCCTATTGCTGCAGATGACTGAACTCATTCATTTATTCATAAGCATTTATCAAGGACTCACTATGTGTCAGATGTAAGATAGGAGCTGAACATACATGGGTAAATAAGCCTGGAAGTTTTCCTCATTTCATGGACCTTGTATTTTTGTTTATATATGTGAATTTTGTTTTTATTTAAGAAAAAAGTGGTTTTTTTAAATTTACTTCATCTCCAGGCCTATAAACATGTTTCTGTGGTTCATAACTGAGAAGTGACATGTCATTCAAGGTATAAATATAGTTCTAAAGTTGTAACTCTGCAAATCATTTACTCAAATTTCTCATTAGAGGTCTCTGCAACAGGATCCTGCTGTGAAAGTTCTTTTAAGAGATCCTAACTAAGCATTTTGTTTTGTTTTGTATTTTTCAGAATGATGAAAATGGACAGCAAGGATGATCAAAATAAATTTTATCACAGCAGTCACAAAACGTGATGGGTTCTTTTCTCATTTCAAAAAAACAAAACACTGACTTTATGTGCATTTTGGGGGAAAACACAATGGAAATCCCCAGAGTATATTTAAATTCATCACAATTAACATGAAGCAGCAATGTTTCCTCCTCCCAAGCATCACTATGGATTAGAAAGATGCACAGGCTGCTGTGTCTCCACTGCTTACAATAATAGTTTTAATATTTACAGTAGCTCACAGCAAAGCTAATAAGCTAAGATAATTTAAGGAAACTCAGAGTGCCTATGTTTAGTCTGAAAAATTGACAGACACTTTGAGACCTCAGCGATAATCCTATGACGATTCCCACCTTAGAGAGATTTTGGTGAAGTGTAACAAACTACTTGACTGATCGCTTCTCTTACATGTAAACATCAAATGCAACCATCCCTGGAATCAGTTGCATCCCTAAGTAGAACTTCTTTACACCTGATTTGTGGCTGGGAGCAAAGGCAAATGAGCCAGGCACCCTGGCTCTGGGTCTCTGAAAGAATAAGAAAGGAACAAGCCTGGGCTCTGAAGATAAGCTTAATTTCCTCACAAGTTTTTCTGTCCAGTCCTACTCTATTTACTAGAGAACAATCAGGCATAAGTTCATGGTCAAAGAAGACAATCACCTAGAGGTTTACGTTTCATCAGTGAGAGAAAAGGACAATTGTTGCTACCTGGAAGAATTTGACCTACCAAAAGGGACCAAGAACTTTCAGCACCTTACCTAAATGTTATGGCCTCTTGCATTTTTCTTTCTTAGCTTATTTTCATGAAAGAGTGTTCTCCTCCTCATTGGTACATTGTGTCATATGGATTCTGTAAGCTTATAAGGAAGCTTGGTAACCATCTTGTTTAGTATTTGGTATCTCAGTATTAGAAAGATTATACTTGACAGAGATTTTAGCTAAAAGCAGGGAACAAGAAGACAGTTTTATAAAAGAAGGTTTCGAAATAAAAATATATTTAACTGTCATGAATGGGAGATTAATGGAAATGTTTTCTTTTTTTTTAATGTTTATTTATTTTTGATAGAGAGAGAGAGACAGAGAGACAGATTGTGAGTGGAGAGGGAGCAGAGAGAGGGAGACACAAAATCTGAAACAGGCTCCAGGCTCTGAGACTGACATGGGGCTTGAACTTACAGACCATGAGATCATGACCTGAGCCGAAGTCAGATGCTTAACTGACTGAGCCACCCAGGCACCCTGTAATGATTTCTATTCCTAAATTCCAGCTATAAGTAAAACTCTTCAAAGCATTTATCTTTTCTACCCAACCAAAAAAGAACAAATTACATAACAGGTTCTTTTCTTTGTTTTCCTTCTGTCTACTTGATTTACCAATATGGTAATTAATTGGAAGTCTTTCTACTTTTTGTTTCCTGTAACCAAGTCTTTAGCTAAAGAGTGGCATAAATCCCAATGTTGAGAAATGAAATTCTAAAATAAGAATCCAAATATTTATTCAGCTATAGTTTCCTCTATACTCACAAATGGTAATTAAATATTATGGCAGTCAAGTGTCCTAATTATTTGTGATTTCTTAATGAAATGCAAATTTATTCGTATTTTCTAGCAGAATGAAGTATATAATTCTGTATTGTTAGGTGTTATTCACTCATCCACCTATTTAGTATTGTTAGATGTTAATCGGATCAGATACTAAAAATTTTCTTTTTCTATCTTTAATCAAAGGATAAACAACTATGTACTAACTAAACACTGAATGTTCAGCATTCCAGTTAATTATCATGTAAAAGGGGTGTGCAGATAGCGGTCTCTGAGTCCAGGAGTTTAAAAGAAAAGTTGAAAACCACTTCCACTGAATGTGGAGAGACCTTTATTGCTGGCAAAGAAGAGTCATCAGAATTTAAGGGCTCATTGTCCTCACTGTCATTAGGGTCTTTCCTCCTACAGATCCCATTCTTTCTCACTCAATACCCTCACTTTTAGCCAACAGCAGGATGAGGTCCTGTGTTTGATTTTCAACATTGTCAGCCCTATGGCTACGAGAGCTAAGGCTCTCCTTCGGGGCACACATACAAGACCTGAGGTCATTTACGAGGTCCCTGAACTGGGAATTTGAATCCCTGAGTTCATCCTTTTCTTTCAACACTTTGTTCAGTGATAGGAGCAACCAACCAATACCAGTATATTCCTAGTTTTCCAAAAATGTTCCGAAGTCTTACATGCAGAGTCACATAGCTCCTTGTTTCTTATAAGTAGTTGACCAGAGGTAATCAGTGCAGATATTTTTGCATATCTCTATAAACAGTTCACACTATGAACTATCAGTGCATAGAATCATTTGCATCTTTAAATCTAATCAGATGAGAGAACCAATTCCAGAACCCCCAGAACCAATTTGGAAAATTCATCCAAAAAATTCTGTTCTTTTAGAACTGCTGTCAATGCCAAATTCTGTATTAGCCAGGGTTCTCCAGAGAAGCAGAACGAGTAAAATATATATGGATATGTATATAAAAGGAGATTTATTACAGGATTTTTTTCATGCTATTATGGAGGCCAAGATCCTATGATCTGCTATCTCCAAGCTGGAGAATCAGGAAAGCTGGTGGTATATTCAGTGAGACCAAAGGTCTGGGAATCAGGGTTTTTAAGGCAGAAGACAGATGTCTGAGCTCAAACAAAAGAGAGCAAATTTGCCCCTCACCTTTTTGTTCTGTTCAGGTCTTCAAGGGTTTGGATGATGCCCAGTGCACTGGTGAGAGTGATCTTTGTTACTCAATCGACCAACTCAAATTCTAATCTTTTCCAGAGACACTCTCACAGAAACACCCAGAAATAACATTTTACCAGCTTTTGGGGCATCTCTTAGTTCAGTCAAGCTGACACATAAAATTAACCATCACAGTGAGCAAAATGTGTTTTCTCATTTTTTAATGTATTTCTATAAACTTTTACCATGCCTGGTATATCATAAGTATTTCATAAATACATGCTAACTAAATAAAGAAAAATTTAAAAAACACTGGCACATCCTTCCTTTCGCTGATTTTTTCTTTAGTCAAAACATCATTACTTTTCATAATGTATTCTGTAGCTTCCTTCTTTCAGTATCTAGAGCATAATGGTACGTTCTTACATTTTTTAAGTACAAGATTCCTGAAGGATGTAATTAAATTATTTCAAGTTATTCAATAAAAGTAGGAAATAAATTATGTGATATTTATGTGATAACTTTTCTAAATTTTGTGAGCATTACTGGCATACATATTCATCTTCAGGGTCATAGTGTAAGAATTTATGAATGACTAAAGATGTCCACCTACATGTGGAGAGATACAGAAAAGAAGAAAATAATATTACTAAAAATATTAATACGGTTAACTTCAAGTTGTTTTCTGAATGTCAAAATGGAGCAATTGAGGCACAATAAATAAGAACTTCCAACATAACACAGTTCAAGGTGATTCTGATATTGTTACAGAATATATTTAGATGATATTTCTATCTTGCTCACTGTATACATATCTCTAATTCTTGATTGCAAAAGCAGATGGAGATGTTAAGATTTTATTTTATGGGAAATCAGACATTACAAACATAGCTCTCAAATGTGTATTGCTTGTTTAGAAATGTATTCACTTGAGATGTGACCGGAAGGCAAAATTCTTTTGCTGCTTTTTCAATCTACTTATTACTCTACACATGTAAAGTGATGTAAGTGGCACTGCCAGATGTGATCAATTATCACAAAAGCACTTTTCTTAATCCAGGATCTGAAAAAATCTATAGCTAGACAGTTCTTATATCTGATATCTCAACCCCAATTTACATGAAAGCTGTTACCAAACAAAAATAATGCAGCTGAAAAATTGGGCTCCAAAATCTGAAGGGTAAAAAGACCTCTATCACAGAAATAAAGTATCATAATCCCCATGCATCTATATTTCACCATTGGTTGGAATTTAAATTGGAACTGGCATCCAAAAATTTTAACAGCAGATTAGAATTTCTGAGAAAATACTATATCTATTGACAGGAGTGCTTTGAATAGACATTGGGTTAGTGACTACAGCCCATTAAAAAAATAAGGAAGAACTCATCCATGCTATCATGAAATTTAACTCAATACTAATTCTGAATTCAGTCATCATTGAGTCTTCATAAGACTATTGAAAAAGTGGAAATAAATAATAGTAACAGTTACTGTGTGCTAGGATGTGTTCTTTGAGTTTATCTGATCTTCTGAATATTGTCAGTTAGTTCTCAGCTCTATCTCATCCTCTTTCACTGCCTTCTTGTACTACAAGCTGAGACAACTTAAGATGAATAAATTTATGGACATAAATAAAGTCAATGGACATTTGGGCTCTTTCCATAAAGCTGTAATCATCGGAGCACCTGGGTGGCTCAGTCCGTTAAGCGTCCGACTTCAGCTCAGGTCATGGTCTCACAGTCGGTGAGGTCGAGCCCCATGTGGGGCTCTGTGCTGACAGCTCAGAGCCTGGAGCCTGTTTCAGATTCTGTGTCTCCCTCTCTCTCTCTGACCCTGCCCCTTTCATGCTCTGTCTCTCTCTGTCTCAAAAATAAATAAACATTAAAAAAAAAGCTGTAATCATCAATACAGTATGGTAATGGCACAAAAACAGACACATAGTTCAACAGAATAGAGAACCCATAAATAGACCCACAAATAGATCCCCGAATAATCTTCCGCAAAGCAGGAAAGAGTATCCAAAGGAAAAAAAAGACAGTCTCTTCAACGAATAGTGCTGGAAAAACTGGATAGCGACATGCAGAAGAATGAAACTAGACCGCTTTCTTACACCACACACAAAAACACATTCCACAGACCTAAATGTGAAAAAGGTCACCATCAAAATCCTACAGGAGAAAACAGGCAACAACCTCTTTAACATCAGCCACAGCAACTTCTTGGTTGGCATGTCTCTGGAGGCAAGGGAAATAAAAGCAAAAATGGAACTATTGGGACCTTCTGCACAGCGACGGAAACATTCAACAAAACTAAAAGTCACCCGGAGTAATGGAAGAAGATATTTGCAAATGACATATCAGAAAAACGGTTAGTATCCAAAATCTATAAAGAATTCACCAAGCTCAACACCCAAAAAACAAATAACCCAGTGAAGAAATGGGCAGAAAACATGAATAGACACTTTTCCAAAGAAGACATCCAGATGACTAACAGACACAGGAAAAGATGTTCAACATCACTCATCATGAGGGAAATACAAATCAAAACCACAATGAGATACCACCTCACACCTGTCAGAATGGCTAAAATGAACAACTCAGAAAACAATAGATATTGGCAAATAGATTAATTTTAAAGTGCAATGCAAACTCTTTTCGTACTGCACAATAAAGTAACTTAAAAATAAATTTAAATCTTTTAAATAAGATATTACTTTTTACATCTTGATATTAAAATATAAGCATTACATTCATTCAAAATAATAAAGGCAATTTTTAGTCAAATGAACTTAAATAACACAGTACACTAACATTTAGGTTTATTTCCTTAGGAATGTATTTTATGATTATATAAGTGCCAGTAATTGATTTAAACAGAATATCGACCCAACATAAAAATGAAACCCAAAGTAGTTGGCCAATCATTTGGTAAATATCACTATGTTACTAATGTATGTCATATATTTCTTATCCCAATAACCAGGACACATTAGCCTGCAAAATCTGCATAAGCTCAATAAGAATGGGCTTTTGAGAGAAGCAATCATATAATAGAAAAGCATCATCATTAATGTTGTGATCATCATTACTGTGTAAGAGTTAAAAGAAAAATGTTGAAGAAAATACAAGTACTAGCTGCACTTAAATGTATCAGAAATTGCTTAGCTATTTTGTCATGAAAATGGTAATTAATCCTTAGAAAACACCAAGAAATATCATGAAACTGAAAACAATATAAATGCACATTAAGTCAAATACTTAATATAACAATTAACCATTTGAGTAACACCACTGAGAATATTGTCAAGAAATTTTTAAAACTCAATGGTAGAGTAAATAAATGAAACAAATTTGATCTGTTTGAGCAAGTACTACTTTAATGTAAAGAATGATTCTTTGTTAGTATATAGCTACTTACCTAACACACCTCATTTTAACAGATAAAAAGCAGACATCTGTGAGAAAGTTTAAAACTTACTCATATAGCACACAGATACTACTTGTTGAAAGGCTGTGATGATACTGAAAAGAGTATCTTTAGTTAAGAAGCATATTAACAGATTTTTTTCAACCTCAGTAGCTATTTATTCATTCTACCATCCATCCAAACAGGTGTTAAAAACCTACTATATCTCTACTAGTTATTTAAATTCTTCCCAAGTATCAATGAACTCAGACTCAGATTTTTCACGGTTGGGTTTCCTCTAGTATATATTGAGAATGTGTAGGAGGAGAAATCCTATGTGTCACCTGTCACAATGTGACCTCTGCCACCATGTTCCATTGTGAACCACTGCTTCCTTGGTTCCCTCCCCAGACTGAAACTCCTGGTCATGATCTCCCTGACAGAAAGTTACGCTCTCTCCAAGAGAACCACAGAATTTAACAGCAGGACTAGGTGTGTTACTCTCTACTCTTATGTCCCTTTCTTTTTCATAATACCACAATTGAAGATACTAGAATGAAACAGTCATTCCCTTGCCTTTTAAAATTTATTTGACATGATATTGCCAATTATTTTGATCCAAAGAAAGTAATTTGCTCAAATAACCTCAAAATCATCAGTATAAATGATAACTATCTTTGATATTTTTTAAATACTTGTGTCTCAGATTCCCCTATTGCTTGCCTTTGAAACTTTGAGTATCTTATTAAAATTCCTTTTAATTTACTTATTAAAAACTATCATTCCATTTCAATTTGTGAGCTATTTAATAGTTTTGATTAATAATTTGTGTTTTGTTTTGACTTGACTAAATCAAATCAAACTGTTTTGTTTTGATTAATAATTTTTATCATTAAGACATTTTTTGTTTTGATTAATAATTTTTTATCATTAAAACATTTTTCAAAAGCTTATATTTTCTCCCAGCGTTTCTGTACTTATTTTTGTGTTTAGCTTTTCATATATTTTTGGTATGAATATCCAGTTAGTTTTATTGGAAAGAATACCATGTCTCCACTGATTCGAAAACCTACCCTATTACAGAAATCTCATAAATGTGCAGGTATAGCTATTCCCATAATTATCCACTATGTTAACTGGCTGTTTGTTATATAAAGACGAAAGTGCTTAAGGTAACTAAGACTTGACCTTGGTGGTTTAACACTCCTGCATGACTTTCCTAACCTCTGCTCCTTCCATATGGAAAATGCATTTCTCTTGTCATTGAGGCAGGAACTGATTCCCTAGTGTCATTTTTAGTCAGGATTTTTAAACTATGTCAAATCCTTTTAGTAGCTTGAAAGATCCCCAAAGACACCTCTAGGACAGGCACTTGATTATTCATCCTTTCATTTCTGGGGTATAGCAAAGATCATGAAGAACTGAAATTACTTTGCTCTTGTGTGATCTAAAATAATCTGTGGAAACTATGTAACCCTTTTTACATTTTTAGATTTACATCTACAAGCTTTACATTTAAATAGCTGAAAATGATATGCAACATAAGTATTTATATTTTGAAGGACACTGTTATACCACATGTTTAAATAATTCTGAGGACCTAATCACATAACAATGGTATGCAAAATCACTTATTTAAAACTACAGAAATATGACCCTCTCTAATAATGACCCTCTCTAACAAATAAAGTTTACATTAGTCTCTTTCTATACCAATTTTCCCTCAGAATTGTATCATACTTTTCTGCAAGAAAATATGTTAATTCAAAACATTTTTTAAAGAATTTCTTACAACCATAAGGTTCTAAGTGTTAAAAAAAACTGGAGTCTAGTTGTTACAAGAATAAGAGAGACCCAAATAACAAAAATATATTGCATATTTTGATAAATAAGAAATTATTAAACATTAAAAAGTCAATTTCCTTGGGAATTAATTTATTAATGAGATGGATAGAGCTGGATTCTTTTCAATTAGTTAATTAGTTAATGCAGCTAGCATGAATAGTAATTATTCTTACAATGGAAAACTTTTGTTTAGAATCTATTATTTTCTAATTCTTTATTTTTATTAACTGGAAGAGCAGAAAAAGCCTGTCTTTCATAATTGGGTAGAAATGGAAGGTATTTGTTATGGCAAAATAATTCCATTCTTAAAACTCCATTTATATTATTTGCCAAAAATAAAGTTATCTAGCATCAAAAAATACAATAACAATTTCATTATATCTTCTTCATTTATGTGAAATACAAGTAATTAGAAACTGCATGATGTGCAAAATGAGTTATTACCCAGTTATTAGAGGCTTCTGTGACCTCAGGTCGCTGGTTATGCCAAGAAGATTTTGCCACACTTTACTGAGTAATTTTCATTGTAAAGACATGTATACCTCAGATATAATGTGGGATCAGTTCCACACCACTGCAATAAGGTGAATATTACAATAAAGTGGGTCAAATGATTTACGTTTAGTTTTGGTTTCCCAGTGCATATAAAATTTAGGCTTACACTATAGTCTACTAAATATGTATTATGTGTAAGAAAGCAATGGACATATCTTAGTTAAAACATACTTTATTGCTAAAAAATGCTAACCATCATCTCAGCTTTCAGTGAGTCATGATCACTGATCACAGATCACCATAACAAATGTAATAGTGTGAAAAACTTTGAAAGAATGTGAAATTATCAACATGTGGCACGGAGACATTAAGTGAACAAAAGCTGTTGGAAAAATGGTGCCACCAACCTTCAATTTGTAAAAATGCAATATCTATGAAGTGAGATAAAGCAAAGGGCAATAAAACGAGAATTGCCTGTATATATTCACTATCAGGTGCATTCCATTTCAGTTGAATCCTATTTCACCTGGTGAAACTCCATTGTCATTTACCTTTATCAACAGCTTAAGAATAAGGAGACAGAAACACACAGAGATTAGGTAACTTGTTCGCACAGTACCGCTAATGAGCAGAGTCTGATATCAAATCTATGTCTTTCTTTGAAAACTATGTGGGTCTATCCAAAATGTAACCATCATTAAGTTTTTTAAAAAGAAGACATAATTGCCCTAAGATACAAGAAAAATAGTTAAACATAAAATAGTTGAAATAAGGATTCCCTATGAAGCTCAAATTCATTTTCTGATGACAACACCCTTTGCACTTAAGACACCTATTTAGTTCCTCATATTTCCTAATTGTTTGAACAACAGGAATTGATCTAGTTAAAAGTACTTCATAATAGTGGCATTATTTTCTTGCTGTGTTTTCATATGTGTTATTCTCATCCTCCTAATCTGATTGCAGTCTGTGTAGACCTCTTTGCTCAATTTCAGGTCCTACAAATTTCTTGCCATTTTCACTTGGAAATCTCCAGTGATTCCAGGTTGAAGTCTTTTAGCCCTTTCTACCTATTAGCATCCTTTTTCTGTTTCCTCCTTGTTTTGTCATTCTCATCGTAGTGGACACTATTGATGAGTTTTCCCATATCAAAAACCAAGCCTGTACTTTGTCTCACCCACCACATCCGGTCCAATAGTGTCTATTTGCTAGAGGTCTCCTGTATCTTTCTCATCCTTCTTCAACCTCATGGCAGTGTTGTAAGATGAGGATTTCAACCTCTTTTTCTCGGTTATTGCATGATCCTTCTAGCTTGTTTTTCTATACTTGCCTTGCATTCTTCCAATCTATTCTTCTCCATGCTCCAAGACTAGCATTCTGCTATTCAAATAACAATGTACATTCAATGAAATATTTCCAAGAAATCTATTTCATGTCCATGAATTTGCAAGTATCACTATAGGTGCGAATAATACAGCCATAAGCAAAGCACAAAAGTTAAACCCTCCCTACACTTTATTATCTGCCTAGTTCTCTTCTTGTAAAAGTAAGACACAAACGTTGATCCTTCCTCCACCTTCCCACATATTACACATTCTCACTTGAATTTTTTCTAATGCATTATGGTTCTTCATGCCTCTAGAATTTGATATGTACTTTACATTGTCTTTACTTATCCATCTCATCCCACTACCTACAGTTAGATAATAACCAATCATATTTCAAGGCTTTTGAACTGAAACTGTCACTTTTTAAATACTTCAAGAGAGATAAAAACTACTTCACATGGTATAGAGTTAATAGTATAATTTTAATTAGGTAACTCAGGGAAGTTTAACGGAGTCAAATGTTATTTTCTTTTCTTGCTAAACAAGAGTAAGTAATTAACTTATTACCTACTGAAGAGTAGTCCATTGTTTTCCACTACTTGTGTAGAAAATTACAGTTTTTCCATTATATAGTAGCTCTTAATCTATTTTTTAAATAATAAAGTCATTTCTCCATATGGAATTCTCTATTAAAAATCTTTCATATTCTGACAAACTCATTTTAAAATATCAAAAGTTCACAAAATAGATTTTGATGTTGTTGAAATATTAGGAATTTTACTGTGAAGAGTGACTTTCATTCAGTTCTACGTGTCAAATTTTAAGAAACTCTAATAAAGCAATGCCTTAAATGTTTCATTGAAAAGAGTACTTTTTTGTTTAAAAATGTGAATAATTACCATGTACACAGCAGGAACACACCTGGAAAAATATCAAGCAGAAAGGAAAATTAGCATAAACACAATGTTCCATTTCATTTAAGAGCTTTCACTGATTGAGGGAAAATGAAAAGAAAGAAAAACAAAAAGAAATGACATGGTTGCCTTAGTTACAACCATCATTTCCATGATTACCTGTCCATCCAGTCTGCTGTTGCATTTAATAACTTGAGAGCAGTGAGGAAAGAAACAGCAAAGAGTGTACAATATTCTCCAACACAAATGGCTTAATTTTGATTTTTTGCTATTATGTCTAATTGATTAACTCCATTAAAATATTAATTCACAGAAATAGAAATTAATGATATGTGACTCTATGACATATTTTTGCCTTAAATTTAATTTTCCAATTTTAAATAAGCACTTGAAAATATAATTAATCCTCCTAATTCAACAATGTCGATTGCTTGCTTTCGTTATACCACCATAGTCACTAGGTTCTAAAGATAACATAGAAAATAGAGAAGGTTCTTTTACTATTAAAGAAATTGAAGACTTGTAATAGAGATACACAAAAAATTAACAGTTACTATATACTGTGATGTTTTTTGAAAGATATTAATTATAGGACATTAATAGATACAGCACACCGAGTTTCTCCTAGGTGTCCCAGACTCTGCTACGTGTTTTATATACATGATTTCATTTATTCTTTTGACAATCTTAGGCATTACCTGTTATTCCTGATGTCCAGAGGAGAAACTAAGGCTGAGAAAAGTTATTTTTTGTTGCCCAAAGACGCACAAGCATAAGGCAGAAGAGCCAGGATAAAATGTCAGTCATATTTGATTTCAGAGTCTGTATTTTTTTGTACATATACTAACTATGAAGGTCATTCAACTAACTCTCAAAAAAAGTTAAATAAACACTTACATAAGATAAAATGAGGCATATGATGCATTTGGAGAAGTACAACTATTTTATTAAGACTCTAAAGTGAGAAAAGTCACAAAATGTTGCCTAGAGAGAGGTCAGGGACTAACTATAAACAGGCTTGTGTGCCTTCACTTTACTATTACAGTGGCTTGCATATTATCTTTTATGTTTACATCCATATATAACTATTGTTTAAACTATAATTCCTGAGTTTTACCATAGTTAGCCATGTGATATAAACTTTCTCAAATCTTATGCCTTGCCACCTACATAGGAATTCTTTAGTACATATTTTTCCTGATAATTCTAATTAAGTCCATGGTCACTAAGCAATCTCTTTTGATCTGCATCATTTCTCCATGATTTTAATTGGTAAATATGTAAGTGGTTTCATTTTAAAAATGAGAACTATATAGTATTTCTAATTTGTAAAAGAATAAAATATTTCAATCAGTATTTTGCTAACATTCTTAATATATTATCAATATTAAACAGAAGAAGTTATTAAACGATTTTAATATGATTGAAACTCCAAATTCATGTTCCAGTTGCACATTATCTTCTTCTTTAAGTATCCAGAAGTTATTTAGTGTAGGTCTCATGAATATCTGCCTACTTTTTTAATTTCTGAATTTCCAGTGACAGCAGAGGGAGCTCACAGTGTATTCTTTTGAGATTTGCTAAGTTACATATTTTACTTCTGTTGCTCCATGGAGGGGTTGTAAAACTGAAAGTTTATTTTTTCAAGGGAATTTTCATACATATGTAATAGACAATATAATTTGTGAACTATGTCTTATAGCAATAAAATAGAAAAATAAATTTGATGACTTCACTACATATACATTCATTAAGTTCAAATTTAGATTTTAAACTTGAACTACGTCCAATTGTTATCATTATCCTACATTTCTGTATATTGCTCAAATCTTTTTCCTGAACTCCAGACTTTGATATCTGTTCGGTGTCTCTGCTCAGATGCCTAATAGACATCTTAACCCTGTCCAAAAGTAATCCGTCCCCTCTGCAAACCTGCTTTGCCATAGTCTTTCCCAACTCTGTTGAGGACAATATCATCCTTACAGTTGCACAGGCCAGAAGCCTTGAAGTCATCTTGACTTCCCTCTTTCTAGTAAATCTTAGGTCTAACCCAACACACTATTCTTTCGACATGTTTTTGGAATCCAACCATTTCTCAACAACCTTATGTTAACACCCATCTCCTCTCTCACTTGTATTACTGCAAAAGCCTCCTAAAAATATCCTGGCTTTTTCCTTTTAAAACACTTCCCTGTTCTATTTTCAACGTAGCAGCAATAATAATCCTTTTAAAACAAAGGGTAGGTCATGTCATTCCTTTCCTCAAAATCTTACAATGGTTCACTGAGAATAAAAGCCAATGTGGGGGCGCCTGGGTGGCTTGGTCTGTTAATCGTCCGACTTCGGCTCAGGTCATGATCTCACCGTCCATGAGTTGGAGCCCCGCGTCGGGCTCTGTGCTGACAGCTCGGAGCCTGGAGCCTGTTTCCGATTCTGTGTCTCCCCCTCTCTCTGCTCCTCCCCTGTTCATGCTCTGTCTCTTTCTGTCTCAAAAATAAATAAACGTTAAAAAAAAATTAAAAAAAGCCAATCTGTCTCTAATAACCTACTAGACCTTGTATGATTTTTCACCTCTTTCCCACTTACCTCTCTGACCCTATCACCTGATTTTCTCCCTCAATAGCTGCAAAGCTACTGCTCTAGCCTTTCCATGTGTCATATGGGTGTGCTCCTATTTCAGGGCCTTTGCACTGACACTTCTTTGTTTGAAAAGTCTTTCTCCCAAAGGTCTACACAACTAATGCCATTAAGTTCTTTGTTCTTCACTAAATATTATCTTTCAATGAGATAAGCTCTGAGCAACCTATATAAAATTGCAACTCACATCATCTCCCTGACCTCTCAATCTCTCTTGCCCTACTGCACTGTTTTTTTACATACTTCTTATTACCTTTTAATATACTGTATTGTTTGCTATACCATATATATATAGTATATCAATACTATAGCATAGTATACTATACTAGTATAGTATATCAATACTATAGTATATCAATAGTGTATATATATATATATATATATACACTACATCATTTGTTATATTTAATATCTTTTCTAAAATGTAAGTAAAAGGCAAAGACTTTTCAAAAATCTCTGAATTAGCGCAAGCGTGGAGAACAATTTGTCACTCAACAGGTGCTAAAAAGAGATGCTGGTTGGATAAATATATAAGTGATAAACATTAATTTTGATAATGTTTATGGTATGTGTGCTATTTTTAGTCCTGTGCTATAGCAGTCATTTTTTAAATTTAATACACCAAGGTTAGAACTTCAGAAATAATCTTGATAAGGGTTAGCAATTTTATATGTACCTTTATGTATATATGTCTGATAAAGCATAGTAGGTATTTAATAAATATAAACTAATTTATAGTGTAATGTACTTTAAACAGAAGGGTGCCAAAGCTTTGTAATAATTTCCAGTAGAGAAATACAGTGTTACTTTCTCACTTGAAAGATTTTATGATAAAAATAATTAGTTCAGATCTCAGTATAACCCTTCTTCCAATTTCCTTAAAATAATAATGCTAATGTATTATGTAAATCAGATGAGCCTGCTGGTATTTAAGCTGGTATTTTGTACTAGTAAGTATCTGATTGCCTAGCATAACTGAGAAATCATAAATCTTAACTGTTTGGTTGGCTTACAGAACATATTTACTTTAAGGTTAAAGCCTTGTTTTTATCAACTTTATAGGCTATAATAAAAATATGATAAAATCTGCCCATTATTCAAAATAATTGACTAGCTCTACTCCACTGTCTAAAGAACCAAATTGAAAGGCTTCTGTGTGGCTTCTATCAAACTATAACTTGTTTCTTTCTAAAATATACCAGGCATGCTCAAACTCAGGAACTTTTGAACATGCTGTTAGTCCTTTTATTTGAAATATTTCCTGAGGGCAAAGCTCATCCACTGCCCATCAAAATTTGTTGCCCTTTTCTCCAGATCTTTCAGCTCCAGATCTTTCACTGCAGTTAGGTGGCATGTGACAAAGTGTTCTCCAACATCTCTGAACCAAAGAGATGTGCGCCGCTTCTAGGTCTAGCCCACAGAGCCTTCAATAAGCATTCTTTCATGTTCCTCTCCTTTGGCTGATGGAAACGACTGTGCCCAGAGGTCCTTGGAAGGCATGTGTTAAAAATCCAAGTGACCATCAGCTTGGCCCAAATAATTGTGTGCAAGCACTGCCCTGCTGTATGAAACCTTGCCCAGCATGTTTACATATGAAAGAAATAGATTTCTTGCTCTATAATCACAGAAATGGAGCAGGGTGCTTTTTGTTACAGGATTTTTGACTTACTCTAACACATGGCTACCAAACACCAAATACCTACAACTATTTAGTAGATGCCTTCTGTGACCTTAACCCCACTTGGAAGGCAGAACTAGAATCCTCTGACCAGGCAGAAATATCTACCTTTATTCCTCCAGAGAAATGACAACATTCAATGTTATATATTTGTTTGCATATTTGTCTTCCTCTTACAATTCATCTCCTACAGGAAAAGGATTGAAGCCTTTCTATCCTTGGAGTCTCAGTTTACAGAGTATCCAGAACACTCTAAGTCCTAAATAAATAAATAAATAAATATTTAAATATTTAAATATTTAAATTAATACTTATTAAATTAATACATGAGTGAACGAATCAACAGCGTCAGAAATAATGCATATGTCATTTAGCTCAGCAGCACTTCCTTTATTAAAATTTTAGGTACTCAAATATTTAACAATTACAAGATGATTCTACTTCCTTTTTCCTCACCCTTCTTTCTCTAGACACACTGACACATGAACTTGTGTCAGTCACATGAATCAATTACAAAGCAGTGTTAACATTTTAGAGGGCAGGAGACACTATTACCATGGGAGGAAAAAAGTCTGAGTAAAATCAAACAAAGGAAAACAAAATGGAAAGAAATTATTCATCCAACCAACCAATCAAACAAACACAAGAGTTAACAACAACACAGAAATTCGACACTGATATATCTGGGTGAAAACGATGTGTTGTAGAATCCAGATAGTCACATTACAGATCATGAAGGATTTTCAGAAGTTCATCTTGTCAAACTTAATTTTCAAAAATTATTATTTAATATTGAACACAAGACAATGTAGTAAAATATAGGTAATAAAAATTGCTTTATTCAAACTGCCAATTTTTCCCCTTTCGTTGCACATGAAAGATGCTTAAAATTTACATTGGAAGCACACATAAGTACAGTAAGGGCAAAGGTCAATTGTTATTGTGTGCATGGAAACCTTAATAGAATTGCATTGCTCATTCACTGGTAGGGGTTAATTAGTTAAGCCTTCAGTGCTACTTAGCAATTTTCACACACGTCACACAGTTCAAGTGCACACAATACAAAGCAATTACACAGAAGTAGAAATTTGACAAAGAAGCAAAGCAAGATCAAACTCAACAATATCTACTTTTTTCTTCTAAAAAGAATATAACTTGGGCTCAAAATGCAACTTGTGTCTACTTACTTGCTCTACATAGGAAAACAAAGTATAAGAGGAGCAAAGAGAAAAGATGATACATCAAGAGTAGAACTAACAGTTAAACACATAGCGCAACAGCCACTACAGAATAAGATGGCTCTAGAATATTGTAAATAACTGAAAAATGTATCAAAGCAGAAGAACTACAAGGCCATAAAAATGTGGAGTAAGAAGTTAAGCTGGGAAAAAATTTGATTTTTTTTTCTGCCCTCTGTTTTGAAATTTAAAGCTTAAAAAATCTGCAGTAGTTCTTCTTTGGAATAATTGTGCAATATTTTTAAATTATTTGTTTTTAAAAGTCATCTATTACTTTCAGAGTTCCAACAACCTAGGTCGATTTAAGAACTATACATACTTTTACTCTCACTTTTTATTTCCCCCTTTCCAAATGCCTTTTTCTGACTGCTTGCCAACATTTCATTAGAACACATTATTTCAAGAGAAAAGCACTCTTTCAGTTTGTTTATTATAGGAGGGAATATTCATAGGTGCATCTTTCTTAAATAGTATATTTTCTATGAAATTTACATTTGAAAGAATTGATGTGGAAGTTTGCAGAACTATTGTATAGTATAATTTTCAATTCGCATGAAAACAGAGTAAGCAAAACTAGGGAAAGGGTACCTCCAACCAGAGATCTGACCAATAGGAAGTCTGTCATATAAATGGAGCCCTAAATAAAATTTTCTTACACCATTAATAACATGTCATACATTCCCCCTAACCTGTGATTTTAAAACAAAAATCACAGCTCAAAACAGAAATTAAAACAAGAATCATACTATGGATATATGAGGAGAGACACGTAAGCAACATTTGTTGGTTGAACAGAGGGAGAACAGATTATTCTCTCTCAAGGAAAACTGAAGCATGGCATTGAAAGATAAATAAGATGTTAAGGGCATCTAAGGAGAAGCACAAGGAATAATAAAATCAAAACCATAACTCATGTTCATTAATGTTACATAGAGATTGAGGGTTTATATTGAAATATTATATTGGAAAGGCTAGTTGGAATTTTCTGGCCCAATCAGGTCCTCTATACCATATAGTTCACAATTCCATAAATTAAACTGATCCTCTTACACAAAAGTTTAAAGCTAGAACCATCTAAACTGGTTCATGTAATGATATTCTCCCTAACGAGCACCAGTTTCTCTTTGTCATCTAGCCTATGTCATCTGAGATCAATTTATGATCTCATTTGTCATGTGGAACTCACACTCCATGGGCCTCCCATCACAGGGACCTCACACATTTGCCAAACAATGTTTTACAAAACACCTCACCTCATAGAGGGTCTATCTACCCTTCTCCCCCATCTCATTTCTCTGTATCCCTTTCTCTTTGTGCTGAAGTACACTGGCTTTTTGTATTTTTTGGGGGGGGGGGGTCTTTCATGACAAAAGGGCTTTGTCCAAACTGGGAGCTTACTTTTGCTCATTACTGTTTCTTCAGAGTATGGAAAAGAAAGTACCCAATAAGCATGCAATAAGTGCACAATAGGCAAGCAATTCACATTTGCTGACTGAGTTATGGCACCAAATAAATGGATATTCCTCCCATAGAAGACTCAATCCTTATGATTTGGAAATCAAGTCTAATCAGAAACCATTTGGGGTAGGGCCTTAATTATATCCTGTAAGCAGTAGAGAATAAAGTTTTATTCAGACAGGTAGGCTGTTGAAGCTTTCAAAAGTACCCAATTCTGACACCCTACCACTTTGCTTTATTAAATCCTGAAGTGAAAGACTTTTCCCTTCATAAAGAATATTAAAAATATGAGATTTTGACACAGAATATAACCTGGAAGTCTCTCAACCAACCCTTAGGAAAACTCCAGTCTGTATTATATACAGTTCTTAACTTACAACATATGCAGTCTTTTAAATAGTCTGAATTTTGTAGTTGCATCATGGCATCAGAAGGCTATGAAGCTGGGTCACAATGATCAGGCTACGAGTAAAGTACTTTCACGTGTGTTTTGATGTTGTGCCCTCTACTTTATAATATTCTGAGTAACATTACTCAAAGTGTGATATAAAATTCACTATTGTATTTCATTTCGAGGGCATCGTCAAACCCATTTCCTGTTATATTAGTCAGAATGTCTTTTGTGAGGCTCTCTCAATAGGAATGCCAAGTGTGCTAGTTGAATAGCTATTAGTCGTGCTTTACTTTATTGATCTTAACTTCTGATTTATTAGTTTTAGGTCTTTATTTTTCATCAGAAACCATCATTTTTTTTAAATGTTTATTTTTAAATTTTATTTTTATTTTTGAGAGAGAGAACGTGAGCAGGGGAGGGGCAGAGAGAGAGTGAGACAGAGGATCTGAAGCGGGCTCTGGGCTGAAGGGCTCACAGCAGCAAGCCTGATGCGGGGCGCGAACTCACGAACTGTGAGATCATGACCTGAGCCAAAGTCGGAGGCTCAACTAACTGAGCTACCCAGGTACCCACAGAAACTGTAAATTCTATCTATCATTTGTCTATCTATCTGCCTATCATCTATCTATTTAGCTATCTATCATCTGTTTATATAATACCTATATATCTATTTTATTTCTTTGAATTGTTTGGGGAGACAAATCCAACACTACAAAATAAAATTTTACGTAGATTAATTTTTTGATGAACACAAAACTTCCACTATGTATGGAAGTTTGTATGACTATTTGTTTATTTCCGCAAGAAATGGTACTTGAGTTTTGTAACATAACTGAGAAAGATCTCTCCCTGGAGATTAATTATCCAAAATGTAGAGTATTTAAGCACCAAACTTTAACTTCAGACTCCCAGATGAGTTTAAAACCTCTCATGCCTAGAAAGGACAAGGAGATTAGATAAATCCATGAAACAAGTTTAGGGGCATTTGTTTATCTTGGATAAAAAGAATATTTGCATTTTAAAAACATGGGGCTCCACATAGAAATATTTTCTCTCTCATTTTTTAAAAGGAATGTAGTCTTTCCATTTATCTTTCACTCTTGCACTATTGATAAAGCCATAAATAAGCAGAAACATCTCTTTATTTAAGAACAATAGTGCAAACCCTATTGCGAATGCCAACTGATCATGTGCCTCAGTGTTGGGAAAAAGTTGGAGGAGGCAAAAACATGATTCAGATATCGCTGAGCTGCAGCACACTGCTGCCCCAGGAAAATGTGGAACAAACGTGGTCGAATCTTATTTTTATTTAAATAAACTACAACTAGGGGCTCCTGGGTGGCTCAGTCGGTTGAGCGTCAGACTTCGGCTCAGGTCATGATCTCATGGTTTGTGGATTCAAGCCCCACATCGGGCTCTGTGCTGACAGCTCGGAACCTGGAGCCTGCTTCAGATTCTGTGTTGCCCTCTCTTTCTGCCCCTCTCCCACTCATGCTGTGTCTCTTTCTCTCAAAAATAAATAAATGTTAAAAAAAATTAAAAAAATATATAAGCTGCAACTGCAAAATTTCAAAATTGTAAAATAAAAGCACAGTTATGTGAGCCACACAAAGCCTTCCCATGTCCTGATACAACCATAAGGGGCTACTTAGGACCTTATGAGAGATATCAATTTATTGTCCTCTGAATTTATTGTCGTTGAGGAAAATTTTCCTTGAAATCATTTGTGGTTAATATTTTTTCCCTGTCAAAGTATTTGTAAAGTTTTAAAAATGCTACGGAAATTCTAAATGTTTAGTTCTCTAAGTTTGAATTCCTTTATTCTTTCTCCTTGGTGCATTGTGAGCATTATTTTACTTACATATTTAAGTCTTCAACTCTGGAACATTTTTCCATTGTACTATTGATTTTTAAATTTTACCTGCTCATTCATCTTTTTCTGGTTTGTAGGCAGTCCCTATGCTATCCTCTATCTTCTATAGCTGTCATCCCTCACCACATTTTTTAATGTGTTTGTCCAATTCCTCTGCATATCTGAAGAGTTTTCTAAAGTTTTCCTACACAGCATAGCCTTTTCTCTGGCATCATCTCTCACTCTTGCTTGATAGAAATACAGTTGGAGGGGCACCTGGGTGGCTCAGTCAGTTGAGTGTCTGACTCTTGATATTTCAGATCAGGTCATGATCTCAGGGTTCATGAGTTTGAGCCCTGCATCAGGCTCTGCGCTGACAGTGTGGAGCCTGTTTGGGATCCTCTCTCTCCCTCTTTCTCTGTCCCTCCCCTGCTCATGCTCTCTATCTCTCTCTCTCTCAAAATAAATAAATAAATAAACTTAAAAAAAAGAAATAAATATAATCGGAGAATTTGGGGGGCTAGGAAATTGAGGATTACCTAATTCTTCTATCAGATGGGACTATGGCTCTGTTATTTAGGTGGTTTCCCACATCTCTCTCTCTCTCTCTCTCTCTCTCTCTCTCTCTCTCATCTATTTATAATGTATCTACATATAAATATAGAAATATACTATTCCTTATTCTACTAGTTAAACAAATATAAAAAAGCAAAAACAGGCTTGGAGACCTGCACTGTTTTGTTTTGTTTTGTTTTGTTTTTTATTTCACTTTCCCTACCTCTCAACATCTGAACAAAATGTTTAAAATTTAATATTTTAATGGTTTTCTAACATACCTCATAATCAGAAAGATAATAGACAGTTTTTTCCCCTTGCGAGCCGAGACCAGAGCTAACCCACTTACATTCGGCAGTGGGTGTCATGTGGCAGAAGAGAATGGAGAAGGGAAAGAAAGAGACCAGGCCTCACCCTGTGCCCAGAGCCATCTCCATCTTAGTCTGATGACATCAAAAGAAAAACTGGAAGAGAAGATCCAAATCTGCTGTGATTCACCACTAGAAGGAGGGTCCTGTTAATGCTCTCAACTTTGTCAAACAATTCCTATCTCATTGTAGGGAATGAAGACAAAGATAGGTACAGAAGGAAAGGTCAGAGACCTTACATTCCTATGCAGAGTTGATTAAGCCGGTTCTAATGCATTTTATATTGTTTCCTTATAACCTTAATTCTAGTAAGCTTTTCTCTCAGCTCATTCATTTCTTTTTATATTTTGAACGCCTCTTAAGGAATCCTTAACTCATTTAAATCTAATTTCTTACCATCTCATCTTGTATATCATTTTATAAAATCTACATTTTATTAAATTTCGATATCAGTAATTTTTCAAAAATATTCTCTTATTTCCTCGGAAAACTACTTTTTAGTGATACCTTCTTTCTCTGCTTCTTTTAGGTATATGTTCCTTCATTGTGCATAAGCATGTATATATTTTGCGTGTTTACTAATACTTGTGTTATAAAACTTACTCCAGCCACAGTACTAGGTTCTCAAAGAGTTTGAATGTGTTTTTCTTGGGTTTGCCTTGTTTTATATTTATTTATTTACTAAGTATTCACCGAGACCCTATTTTCATACTATGAGGATGCATTCCATTTGGCTTTTGATATATAACTCTTCTCAGATACAAATTTATTGCTCCCTCCATGGCTCTCAGCCTTGAGGAACAATAGGCAAAACTTGTGTAACCTATTAACCTTTTCTCCTTGTCTTTTTATTTTCTACTTGGTGCACAAACTCTGACTTGGGACCTACTCTTTGTGATCCTTTCTAAATCTCATGTTTATCATAACAGAGAAGGTGACTCCAAAATGTATTTGAAATTTTTTACATGTGGATGACATCTTCCCTAATATTAACACCAATAAGTATTTTACTATGGTAAAAAATAATCGCTTTCCTATTCAGACAAATTCACTCAGTCACTCTTATTGTTCACACTACCAACACAACTCTGGCTGGCTTGGTTAGAGTGTCGTCTTGCCTTAGTGAGAGCTGCTCCACACACTACCAAAGGTGGTTAAGGAACTCCTTTCCAAGGCTACTTCAGTACTCCCTTTTGCCTGTAGTAACTCACCTTTTATTAGACTCCTCCAGTTTAATATTATAACTGTTTCTTTGCATACAAAAACTCTATAGTGTTGGCCCCCAAATCAAAGTACATTGTGTTCAGAGTTAAAGATTTTCTTAAATTTAACGTAATTTCATTATTAGTCTTTAGTATTTTTTATTGACCTTTGTGTGTGAATACAGTAGAAATGAATCGGAACACAGAGGATTCAATTTAGCATTTATCATTAGAGTTGTTTTTAAAAGATGGAAATAAGTATTGCCTTCTATTCTTACAATATACAAATTTTATAATGTATTTATAAATTTCATGTAGATTTCTCCCCAATAAGTTTCAATGAGCAGTACACTCTTGTGCTACAGTGTGCCTCGTATTGGAAGAAGGGATCTTTCTGTGATGATTCAGTGCACTTTGTAGTTTATTTGAATGTTAGCTTGCTTTTCAATATTTTTGTCCTATCTTCAAAGGATTAGAAGAAGTGATTGGATTTATTTACATCAGAATTTTATGTATAATGTAAGTATTTTTTTAACCTTTTTTAAATGTTTGTTTATTTTTGAGACAGAGAGAGAGACAGACAGAGGCAGAGCATGAGTGGGAGAGGCACAGAGAGACACTCACAGAATCTGAAGCAGGTTCTGAGCTGTCAGCAGAGAGCCCAACGCGGAGCTCGAACTCATGTGAGATCATGACCTGAGCCCAAATCGGCCACTTAACCACTTGAGCCACCCAGGCACCCCTATAATGTAAGTATTAAGGCATTGATAAGTGAATTATTTCGAGTTGATTTGACTTTAACAAAAATGGCTTAGATTTAGAAGTGATGATAATATGGAAATTTATCTTACCACATATATTTTGGTTTTATAAACTATTGTATAAGTTTAAAGAAAATGATCCATATATGCATAAACATTTTCCATCTGGGTAATGGTTTATTTTTCCTCTCCAAGTGATGGGATCTGCTTCATTTTAAGCAAGCAAAAATTTTTTTCCTTAATAACTGATAACCCTAAAGATTCTCAGATTAAGTGACCAAACACATATTAAGATATTAAGTTGGGAAGAAAAAATTTAACATTTATTAATATATCATTGTTTCCCAAGTGAAACATTTGTTTATGAAATTTATTTATGAAATTCATTTATTTATGAAATGAATAAATTCTAATAAAAACAGTAAGTTGTTGCATATTTTTGTGATTTTTTTCAATGCCGATAGATACATGCATTTCTAAAAAAACAAACAGGATTCTGGTTTTTGGTCTACCATGTAAGAAATTAGAAAAAGAAAAGCAAATTACATCCAAAGTAAGCAAAGGACAAGAATTAATAAAAATTAGGGCAGAAATCAATGAAATTGAAAAAGAGGAAATCAATAGAGAATATCAATAAAACCAGAAGCTGGTCCTTTGAAAAAAATCAGTAGAATTCAAAAAGCCTCTAGTCAGGCAAATAAATAAATAGGATAGTACAATTAGTAATATCAGAAACAAAAGAGGGTTCATCACTAGAGAGCCTGTAGGTATTAAAAGATATAAAAATATTATGGCCAACTCCATGTCTGTGAATTTGATAATGTAGACAAAATGGACAAATTCCTTGCAAGGTACAGTCAGCCAAATCTCACACAAGAGAAAATAGTTTCAGTAGGCCTATATATTAAATATACCCATTCTAATAGGGCAGAGGCAATAATATCTCATTGTGGTTTTGATCTGCATTTCCCTGATGATTAGTGAGTGATAATTAGAACCATTTCATGTACCTGTTGGCCATTTGTATATCTTCTTTGGAAAAGAAGTCTATTCAGGTCCTTTGTCCATTTTTTAATCATATCATTTATTTCCTAGTTATTGAGTTATATGAGTTTCTTATATGCTTTGAATATTAACCTCTTATCAGATAGATAATTTGTAAATATTTTCTCCCATTTCCATAGGTTGCCTTTTCATTTTTCTAATCATTTATTTTGCTGTGCAGAAGCTTTTAGTTTGATGTAGTCCCCCATGTTGATTTTTTGCTATTTTTACTTGTGCTTTATGTGTCATATTAAAAAAAAAAATCATCGTCAAGAAGCCTTTATTATTTTTTTTTCCAACGTTTATTTATTTTTGGGACAGAGAGAGACAGAGCATCAACGGGGGAGGGGCAGAAAGAGAGGGAGACACAGAATCGGAAACAGGCTCCAGGCTCCGAGCCATCAGCCCAGAGCCTGACGCGGGGCTCGAACTCACGGACCACGAGATCGTGACCTGGCTGAAGTCGGACGCTTAACCGACTGTGCCAACCAGGAGCCCCAAGAAGGCTTTAAACCTGTGCTTTCTTCTAGGAGTTTCATGCTATGGCTTATGGTCTTATATTTAGGTCCTTGATCCATTTTGAATTAATTTCTGTGAGTGGTGTAAGATAGGGATCCAGTGCTATTCTTTTGAATGTTAAAATCCAGTTTTCACAACACAATTTATTGAAGAGACTATCCTTTTCTCTATTGGGTATTCTTGTCTCTTCTCAAATATTAGTTAACTGTATATGCATGGGTTTTTTTGGGGGGAGCTCAAATCTCTTCCATTAGTCTGTGCATCTGTTTTTATGGTACTATCATACTGTTTTGGTTACTCCATTTTCGAAGTACAGTTTGAAATCAGGAAGTGTGATACCCCCAGCTTTGTTCTTCTTTCTTGAGATTGCTTTGGCTATTCAAGTTCTTTTGTGGTTCCATAAGAACTAGGATTTTTTTCTACTTCTGTAAAAAATGCCACTCGAGTCTTGATAGGAATTGCATTCAATGTATAGATGGCTATGGGTAGTAGGGATACTTTAACAATATTAATTCTGCCCAATCATGAACAGAGACTACCTTTCCATTTATTTATGTTTTCTTTAATATCTTTCATCAGTGTTTTTTTTTTCAGACTTTCTTTTTTTTTTCTTATCTCAACTTTTTTTTAATAAGTCCAGTTAGCCAACAGATGGTGTAATATTAGTTTCAGGAGTAGAATTTAGTGACTCATCACTTACATACAACACCAAGTGCTCTTACTCATCACAAGTCCCCTCCTTATACCCATCACCCATTTAAAATTTTGTTTCTGAAATTTCATATATGAGTGAGATCATATGGTATATTTCTTTCTCTGACAGGCTTATTTTGCTTGGCATAATAGTCTCTAGCTTCCTCTACCTCATTGCAAATGGCAACATTTCATTCTTTTTTATGGCCAATGTTCCATTATATACATAATATATTATCTTTATACATTCTTCTTTATACATTCTTTATTCATCTTCTTTATACATTCACTAGTAAATGGACATTTGGGCTCCTTCCATAATTTGGCGATCATTGACAATGCTGCTATAAACTTTGGGATGCATGTGTCCCATCAAATCAGTATTTTTAGATCCTTTGGGTAAATACATAATAGTGCAGTTGCTGGATTGTAGGGTAGTTCTATTTTTATTTTTTAACTTTAAATCTAACTTTTTAAACTCCATACTGTTCTCCAGAGTGGCTGCACCAGTTTACAGTCTCACCAACAGTGTAAGAGGGTTCCCCTTTCTCCACATCCTCACCAACACCTGTTTTCTTGTGTTGTTAATTTTAGCCATTCTGATAGGTGTGAGGTGGTATCTCACTGTGGTTTTGACTTGTATTTCCTTGATGATGAATGATGTTGAGCATCTTTTCATGTGTCTGTTAGCCATCTTTGTCAATGTCTAATAGTTTCCAGTGGGCAGTTCTTTTACCTCCTTGGTTATATTTATTCCTAAGCATTTTTATTATCATAAATGTTTTTTATTCCTCTTTCAGGTAATTCATTGTAAGAGTATACAAATGCAATGGTATCTTGTCTTTGGATAGTTGCTAGTTGGTCTTCTTGTGAGGGGAACTGAAGTTGGGAATGATCTATGTCACCATTTGGATGACCAGTGTTAGCATTTTCTTACTCATTTGTATTTATTCATTATGATATCCACCAGCAAAGATTATAATAATTGTAACACCATAATGCTGAATTGCTTTACCTCCAGTGAAGCCACTGATTGTTTAAAGATGCCCACTCTGCACTAGAAACATTATTCCTCCTCTTGAGTCCTGAACTACTTAATGAGCTTTATTGAAAGTACATCTACCTTTAGCATAATTTTTCATAGTTATAGTGCTCATTGTTTCATCATTTCTTCAGTGTGTCTGTAGAGTATAGTTTTCCTTTATAAATATAAAGGATGGTGAGTCCTGTGTGTGAGATAATTAAACAATAACAGTTAACTGTAATGTCAGTGTCCAAGTGCATCAAGAGTATCAGATAATTGGGGCACTGGGTGGCTCAGTCAGTTAAACATCCGACTTCAGTTCAGGTCATGATCTCGCAGTTTGTGGGTTCGAGTCCTGCGTCAGCGTCTGTGCTGACAGCTCAGAGCCCGGAGCCTACTTCAGATTCTGTGTCTCCCTCTCTCTCTGCCCCTCCCTCACTCACGCTCTATCTCTCTCTCTCAAAAATAAATAAACATTAAAAAATTATTAAAAAAGAGTATCAGATAATATGGGAAGCACATTTAGATTCTATACAACTCTAGATAATTTGAATGTCAACACTGATAATTAATTCATGACTCTCAAAATTTAAAGAACAAAATGATAATGTAGAAATAATTTTGGACAAACATCTCTCCAAGTAAATGTAATTAATTAGGCACTTTACCAGAATCAGAGTTATAGCCAGAGATTGGACTTAATCATGTGCTTCTGGTTTCTGGGCCCAGCAATATTAGCTTCTTCCTATAAAGTACTTGTGCAATAATAACTTTGATTTTAAAAATTCTCTGCAAAATATTTTGAGCAGTCCACATATTCAGGGCTGCTGCTGTTACATAAGACTCACTTGTGGAATTAGAAAAAGGGGCCCCCTCTGGGAAGATGAATTAGAAAAAGGCAGAGTTTTCCTCAGGGCTGACACAACCTTGCATCAAAAGCACACTGAGAGGATTTTTAGCCCCAACAGGCTCCCTTGGCTGAGGGCCCCAGTTCAGGGCACAGCTTGCATGACAGTATAAGGATTGGCCTGAATATATTTTTCTTAAATTCACTTTCTTCACAAAGTGATGAGAATAAAAGCTTAGTAAAATATAAAAGTGCTGTTTTAGGGAAATGTACTCATTATTTGATTTATTATTTGCTAGTCTCTTGTTTTCTTTAAAACTTGATCCAAGTACCATCTTGTTAGCCTAATGCATATGAACACTGATAAGTTCCATGAGAAGATGAAAAGAAACTACAAACGTTAGTATTTATAACCATTGTTACAAGTGCACTGACAGTGTGTGTTTTTATAAATTGGCACTGAGAAGTTTGCATAATCTCAAATATCATGTATGAGCAAATAAAATGGTGAAAATTTTCAATATTTCAAAGGAAATTTATTTCTGTACTGTTAATGTCAGGGTATAAATATGATATTTCCTTTTAAACATGCAAACTGACAGAATCCATTCCATTGTTCCTATGGTTGATTACTTACTAATCAGAACTATGTCCCAGCAATTTGTGATATTCACTATCGCAATGCTAGCAAGGAAGGAAACGTAATCTCAATGCATGTAGTATAATATCATAACTTCTATAATCAGATGACCTAGTTTCAAATCCTTGCTCAACAGCTTACCAGCTGTGCAACATTGGACAAACGATAGTTTGCCTAAAATACAGGGTGGGGGGTGTGAATAACAGAAATCAAAAAATGAGTTCTAGCAATCAAAACCTCTTCCAAAAATATTTTGTTTTCCTTTGATTTTTTATGTGTGGGAGACTTTTATGTCTTTCCAGGACCTCTCATTTTGCCTAAACGGAACAGTAGACAAACATAACTAGAGATCTTAAGCTTTACAGGAAATTTAGAATATGTCAAGACTTATTTTAACTTTCGTCATCAGGTTATCAAAGTACTTTACAGCACAATTTTCATCTGTAGAATGTGAGGCAAATATTCCACCCATGTCTTAGGGTTATGATTACTGAGTGATAAGTAGGGTTCTGATGGCTTACAGCTCTTAAAACTGGATCTGGCACTAAAGAGTAGGCACTCAGGAAAGGAAGTTATGTCTAGTAACATCCTTGGATTTCACAGAAATGTAAAAATTCACAAAACTTGAGATTTGTATTGATGTCATAAGAAACAAGTTTATGATAAATTTTAAAATCTTTGCGAGGTCATCTGGCTCTTTGAGTTTTTTCTTAGGGATTTGAATAAATGGCAATAGCAGAGTAAATTCCATACTTGTAGATTTAGTTCAAAACAGGGGATGTCGACATGCTGAACGTTTAAAAGAAAAAGTCAGTAAAAGGAGAAAAAAAACCCTAAAAGTAAATGATGATGCGTGGGCATCTGGAAGAAGAAAAATATTATGTTGTTATTATTAGAATCCTTTTAAAAATACCAGGTTTGTGTGCTGCCTTCTCAGAACCCACACACTCAGAGTGTTAAGAGGAGGAGTTGTTAGGACTGAAGTAATTATAACAAGGGTGTAAGTTTCTGTAGGTGGGAAACAACTTATTATATGGAGATGCTTATTTTAATCTTAGATAATATTGTATTGAATTTGGATATTTGGGCAAGTCTACAGTTCTTTCAATGTGGAGTAGAGGATCGACAGAACGAAAGTGCACGTCTGTGTATAAGAGACTGAAACTACCTTGTGCAGCAAAATGAAAGTCAGGCCCTGCACCCCTTACAAAAGACAATTTCGGCATTTTCCTTTGAAGATTTACTTGCCTAATATCTTCACTGTCATTAAATACTAATAAGAATACTCTAGAGCACTTAAAGTTTGAATTGCGATATAAATAACTTTTATATGAGAATACAAAATAAATGTCTTCATCACTCTGTAAATAAGTACAACATTCTTTCTCTTTTTTAAAAACAGTTCTGTAATCTGATCACTATGCACCACTGTTCAATGTTGTTTCTGGGCCACTTTAACCTGAGTGGGGTCCTCCATTAGTGTCGTTACTCAGAAAAGGAACTGTAGTACCATGATTTGAAAATTTCCCATTAGTTTATCATCAGACTTGAAGAACCCTATACTAGTAGCTAATATGTACATTCTATGTGAGGACATATTTTTTTTATTAAAGACTTTTTTTATTTTTTAAAGTTTATTTATTTATTTTGAGAGAGAGAGAGAAAGAGAGAGAGAATCCCTGGCAGGCTACACACTCAGAGAGGAGCCCAACCTGGGGCTCAATCTCACAACTGTGAGATCATGACCTAAGCCAAAATCAGGAGTCAGATGGTTAACCAACAGAACAACCCAGCCCCCTCTCAAAGAGTTTATTTTTTAGAGTACTTTAAGTTTACAACAAAATTGAGAGGAAAGCAGATATTTACCATATGTCCCTTGCCCCCACATATGCATGTCTTTCCCCATTGTCAACATCACTCACCAGAATAAATGTTTGTTACAATCCCTAAACCTAAATACACATCATAATCACCCAAAGTCCATTGTCTATTTAAGGGTTCATTCACTCTTGCTGTATGAGTTGGGATAACACATATAGTCTATGAGTTTGGGGAAAAGTATAATAACGTATACCCATAATTATAATATCATATAGACTATTTTCACTTTCCTAAAATTCCTCTGTGCTCTATTTGTCACTCCGCCTCGCTCTCACCCCAGCACCCTTTGCATACTTTTCTCTTAAGACTCTATTTGAAGATGACTGCAGTGGCTGTTCACTGTGAGAAAGTTAGACTTGCTCCATAATCTACAAACACTGCCCTCTGCTGTCCCTAAGGATGCTCCTGTCATCCCCTGGCCCTGATACCAGGCACCTCCACTCCCTTACTGATCCTGGGAAAGTCCTAGAATCCTCAACATGTTAGTTCGATATCTGGAATCCTTAGTGCTATGCTTATTTTCTCTTTTATTCTACATTCTTCTAATATGTGTACTAAACTTGTATATTCTGATGTTTTGCACACATTTCCCACCACCTTTTCTTTCTCTGTATTTCAGACATGTGCCCATGTGAGCGCTGAACTGGGAGGAATTAATTGTCCAACAAACAACAGAGTGTACTCAGAACATTTATTCTTTCCCTTAGGAGATTTTCAGTGGAAAATATAATTTAATTGCAATGAAAAATATATAATATACTTCATCTTACCCTATATACCCATTTTAATATATGCTTTACTAATATTTCTGAGTTATGTCCTCATAATCCTTAAGCTGAAATTTAAAAACTTAGACTAAATTGAGTCAAAATCTATCATTGGCTTCCAATGAACACTTCATAGTTTCAAAACAAAACACAATTTTTATGCATTCTGTGTACAGTAAGGAGTGTTAAATTTATAATGTCAAGGGGAAAAAATAACCAATACAGAAGATCATACAAACAGTCTGAGTAAAATATAAATTCAAGAGAAATTTGCTTATGAAGACAAATATTGCTAGGTCCTCTCTTATAATCTTAGAAGTCAACCTCGTGATTTTACTGTTACCTGTTACTCATACCTGTTCTTTCTTTCCTACATTCAAGTGACTGTCTAAACTCTAATTTTTTCCCATTGATGTCCACTCCTACTGCTCTGTTAATTTCCTAGTTGCTGTAAGATCCAAGGACACTTAAGTTGGCCTTGTTCCAAAAATAGCTTTTCTCCTCCTGTGGGAAAAATAATGCTGCTTACTGTTTTAATCCACTTTGGTTTGTTTTGGCCCCCAGTGACCCAGTAATACCTATAAACTCAAAAATCACATAGAACAATTGGATTTTATGCTCAAATATTTCTTCCTTAAACACAAATTTTATTACCTTCTTCTCACTTGCCATTATCTTGCCTTCTTTTCATTCATTTGTTCCCTCCATCATTGTTAAATTTCTTCTCTGTTCAACTTTAAGTCTAAAGGCAAATACTTTAATAATAGATTTCTAGTAACAATCCAGAAGTTCCAATTTCCTTTGTCAACTAATGTTTTGCTTATCTAATTAATTGGTTTGGCCTACATTAATTGAGTTCTAGTTTTAATATTTCACTTATTTGTTGAGATTTGGTGAGAATGTATAAACAGTGCCTGTCCTTGAAAAAGTCAAAAGCAATATTGAAGTATAAACTTGTTAAAATTACTATGGTAGGACATCTTATGTTTCATGATACCTATATGTGCTAAATGTTTTTGAGTTACAGTGGCTTAAATTATTACTTGCTACTGTTGTTTTTTTCACCAGAATCAGAGAAAACTCCACAGAAAAGGGATCATCTAGACTTAGATCTGAGGCATAAGTAAAAATTCACCAGGTAAGGGAATGTAAAAAGGGAATCAGAAAAAAAAGCTAAACTAAACTAAAAACTAACTAATGAAAATCAAATTAGGGAAAAACATAGGTGAAACCATGGACTCTTGAGATTGCGGTTCAGCGATTAAATCACACTAATCCATTTGCTTTAATAATGGTAAGTATGTACGTTATCCAGCAAGAAAGGGGAAGTACAACAAATACCAAATTATTATGTTGTACACCTGAAACTAATATAATGTTATATGTCAATTATATCTCAATTTTTTTAAAGGAAAGAAATGAAGAGTCCACAGAGTTTTAAATGTGGGCTTTGTCTATGTCTTTAAAAGTTTTCAAACATAGCAGTCATTACTTAATAGCTGTATGTGATTAAAATATATAGGTATTAAAAATTAAATATTTTTTCCATATAAATGACCCCTATCCAGCTCCATGAACCTCACTTCACTTGTTTGAATTAAAACCTTGAGAATTTCTGGGAAAAATAACCTATTAACTTACTCACAGTTAATATGAATTAATAAATCAAAATAGGTAGTTGAAGAAAAACGCTTGCATGAAGGAATATAGAGGAGATTATTTCAGTGAAAAGAAATAAACACATACATAACAGAAAATATTATCTAGAAGAGCAAATTCGGGAGGGCACCACAGTCATATCCAAGCAAGTTACACCAGTTCCAGGAAACCAGAAAATTAGTGCCCACATCTGAAGTTGGGGAAAATGTATCAGCGATTGTCTTGATAGAAAAAAACAAACTGACCTGTCCAAAAGAGCATAACAAAATAACTTAATAAAGGGGATATGAACCAAGAGGTTAAGGGAAGTTAAAGGAATAAAAATCAGCTGCAGAAAACTGTTACCAGCTCTAGATCTGAAGGGGCAAATGGAGGGAGCCTTGTTGCCAGAATCCAGAGAATGCTAGAGTCATGAGACAGGGGCTCCAGAGAGGAGCTGGTGCTCTGGAGCTGGTGCTCTGGATGACACAGGTGTGCAGTGTTGTGGGGAGGGGGGGGTGTTGGATAGTGGAGCCTGTACACACAGTCTCTTTTCCTTCCTATATGCTGATCTCCTGACCATGCCTCCAACTGGAACATCTATCCAGAAATCAAGAACCAGAGAACCTGGGTGACTAGTCTGTAAAGGTCAGTCTTTGGGAGCATGAATCAAGGCAGAAAAGGACAAGGAAAAGACAAATAACTCAATAAGTAGAGAGTGTGAAGAACTCTCTAATTGTGGAGAATTTGTGGAAAATGCATTTCTGGAAGAAATACATGTTTAGATATTTCAAAATGGCTCACATTGTGAGCTATATGTGTATGTGAATACTTGCCAAAAGGTACTGTTCCCTGAGGTAGTTATTTAATAGGCTACCTACAATATCTTTCACAAAGTAAGTTATAGTCCATCTTTTTCCCCAGCCATGGAAATGCTTGTTCTATTTTCTCATGAACAAAATTGTTAAGATGGCAGAGATGAAGTTTACACAAGGTTTAATAAAATCAACCTCCCCTCAATTTGCCAAAAGAAGAGGATCATATAATATATATATATAAATAAGCATATATATAAATATAATAATTTATATACATAAGTATACACACCCACACACATATACTTTGAAGCAGTTACCAAAAAATGGTGCTATTTATATGATAGACTTCATCACTCTTACACCTATTGAGCCACACACAAATGTCAACTCTCTGTTTATGCTGGATTTGGATGTTTCAGAGATCATAGTACCTAATGGAGAAAATCTTCTACCAGGAATCATGACAACATTTCTATTGAATTCCAAGTGGATATCTTTCTGCCATTTGGTGCTCTTCATGACACTGAATAGGCAAAATGGGGATGATTTTGTAGCTACCATAATTGTCAAGTGGAAAACGAATTACTGCTACACACAGTGGGCAGGAAGTCATGTGTCTGGGAATACTCTAGACTACTTCCTAGCATCCCCATGTCCACCAAACCATACAAGAGGAAACTCTGAAAGTTCAAGCCTGTTTTCACTGATCACTTTGCTGTGCCATGAAGAATATTCTGTTGAAGTACAGGGAACATCAGGGAGCTCTTCAGAAGATAGTTTCAGTGTTCGAGACAACAGATGATGGCAGCTTGGAAGTGAGTAGTGGCTATAGAAATTGTGAAAGGAAGGCATATTCTTATATATTTTGAAGCTATTTCTCATATAAAATAACAATCTACTAATAGAAAATATATAATTGAGCAAAATACAAGATTGAGATATTAAGATATTTTCTGTCTTGAGAGAAGGTAGAATTTAAATTTAAGCAAATGATGAATGGATTAAAGATTAAAATATAAAACAAAATTATAAAAAACTTCAGTTGAAATATGGGTGCATTGATAACTGATGTGGGGTTACAGGGAGACTTTCTACGCAGAAAGACAATAATAAAGGAAATGACGTGTACAGAGAAATTGAAAAGGCTTGACATCGTAAATACTGAAAATTAAAAGGCAAACATCAAAGTTGCAAAAATATCTGCAATATTAATAATGAGGTTTTAGTTTCCCTAGTTAAAGAAATATTTTCCAATTTACTTGTTTAATCCACCCCCCTCCCCCAAAATGACTCCTTCTCTTTAATGGCACCTTCAGTCTGTTGATCTGGCCATTGTTTATCTCTATTCATTTTACTTGCCTATTGTTTTTTTTTAAGGTTATTTATTTATTTTTGAGAGAGAAAGAACATGTGCAAGTAGGGAAGGGGCAGAGAGAGAGGAAGAGAGAATACCAAGCAGTTCCATGCTTTCAGCACAAAGCCCAAAGTGGGGCTCCATCCCATGACCCTGGGATCATGGCCTGAGTGGAGATCAAGAGTCAACACAATTGACTGAGCCATCCAGGCACCCCTATTAGCTTAGTGTTATTTAACTCCTTATTTAGCTGAGAAACCATGCTCTATGATTATAATGATTACCTCACAAACATCCTCAATTCTCTAGCTCTTTTCTTCTTATTTTAATTCCCTGGCACAACTGTAACCTTAGAAAATGTTGTGGGAGATGCAGGAGAAAGCATCAAAGGAGAAGACCTCAAAAGGGAAGGGCTGGAGGGGTGCCTGGATGGCTCAGTCAGTTAAGCGCCGGACTTCCACTCAGGTCATGATCTCACGGTTCGTGAGTTCCAGCCCCGTGTTGGGCTCTGTGCTGACAGCTCAGAGCTTGGAGCCTGCTTTGATTCTGTGTCTCCCTCTCTCTGCCCCCCCTCCCCCACGCTGTTCATGCCCTGTCTCCATTTCTCTCTCTCTCTGTCAAAAAAAAAAAAAAGAAAAACAAAAAAACATTAAAATTTTTTTTTTTAAAAAGGGAAGGGCTGGAGAAGGTGCAAGGCCTTAGGACATGTTTACACAGCTGAATGCTGAGGCTTGTAAGGAAGCCTAGAGACATTAACATTGTCCAGGGCCAGATCCTCCTTCACACCTGACCCTTCCTAGTGTTATAGACACCAATTAACTCGAAATTCAACCCTGAAAAGCTAAACCATTAGATTGATTAACACACTTGCTTAGCTGACTTTATGCACGTAGTTTTTAGCAATTATTCTAATAAAAAGAAGCTTCATTGTGGAGTTGGGGCTGACTATGAGAACCTTCACTGAACTGCACTTTGCGGACTCATCTTTTGCGACGCTGGCCATACTCCCTGCAACAAAATCCAACCAATTACATGTCTTCAATCGAGCAGCTGAGCTTTGCTAGAGAAAATGACACACACATTGGGATGGGTGTAGGTCATATTCACTATCACCCACAATAAATGTCCAATCAAGAGTATATACACAACGATGCAGTCTGTTTTTCCTTTTCTTTTTTTAACGTTTATTTATTTTGAGAGACAGAGACAGCATGAGCGGGGAAAGGGCAGAAAGAGAGGGAAACGCAGAATCAGAAGCAGGCTCCAGGCTCTCAGCTGTCAGCACAGAGCCCTACACGGGGACTTGAACCCACCAACCATGAGATCATGACCTGAGCTGAAGTTGGACGCATACCAGACTGAGCCACCCAGGCCCCCTACATCCTGTTTTTCAATTAGCAATGTACTATGAACATTTATATGTTAATAAATTCCAGTATATGGATCTATAAGGCACTATAAACAGATCTATGGTCTCAGTCATATATTTTTATTCTAATGGTGGTCTGCTGTAAAAGGATGTAATGAATAGTCCTGTATCTCCAAGTATTACTTTAGCAAAAATCCTTAAAAGTAGAAATATATGACAAGGAATATAAAAATTTTAAGGTGTCTTATATATATTTCAAAATTTCATTCTATTTCATAAAGGTGAATGAGAGTTCCTTTATTACTTTTTGATGAATTTCTAATGCACAGATTTTTTTTAATGTTGATATCTCAAGTTACTTTATGTCTTAGTCTTAGCCTCTGTAACAACCTACCACAGACTGGGTGACTTATAAACAGCAGAAACCTACTTTCTCACAGTTCTGGAAGGTGGATGTCTGAGATCAGGGTGCCAGCAATGCCAGGTGAAGACCCTTGTCTGGGCTGCAGACTCCGTATTGTATCCTCACGTGGTAAAAGGGACTAGGAACCTCTGTGGGATCTCTTTTTTAAGAACATGAATTTCCTTCATGAAGCCTTCACCCTCATGACCTAATCACCTCCCAGAGGCTCCACCTTCTAGCATCATCATTTTGGGCATTAGGATTCCAACATCTGAATTCTGGGAGGACACAGACATTCAGACCATAGCACTTTACATGATCTCAATTACGAGTTATGTTTAATATTTAACATGTATATTCATTATATTTTAATTTTATATTTTTAATTAACTAATAACTTATAATTGTAGTCCTTAAGTAATTAATATTGCCCAATTTCTATTGCCTTGTTTACTTTAATAATAAGGAGAACATTAAAAACACTGAGTTATAATTATAAATATTATTTTCTCATAAATTTCTTTTACACACTTTTCTGCCCAAAGAATCTTACTTTTTTTGTTTGTTTTATTTTTTTATTTTGAGAGAGAGGGAGAGTGTGCATGCACATGTGTGAGCAGTAGAGGGGCACAGGAGAGAGGGAGAGAGAGAATCTCAAGCAGGCTTGCACTGTCAGCACAGAGCTCGATGCGGGGCTCTGTCTCAAGAACCATGAGATTATGACTTGAGTCAAAATCAAAACTGACTGAGCCACCCAGGCATCCCAAGCATCTTACTTTTAAAATTAGAAAAAAATAAAACTACTATTTAAGAAGGGATTTAGTTTTACCTTCCTATATGAAGAAAGCATCCCGTAGCCATTTAGCTTTTGGTATTAATATTATGAAATAGGGGTGCCTGGGTGGCTCAGTTGGTTAAGTGTCAGACTTTGGCTCCGATCATGATCTCACGGTTCATGAGTTTGAGCCCCACGTTGGGCTCTGTACTGACAGCCCAGAGTCTGGAGCCCGCTTCGGATTCTGTGTCTCCCTCTCTCTCTGCCCCTCCCCCACTTATGCTCTATCTCTCAAAAATGAATAAACATAAAAAAAATTTTTAATCATTAAATAATTTGGAAGACAATTTGAGAAACTGACTATAAAAGAATTCAATTACTAAAACATAGTGGAGACTTTAATATATAAAAATATAATCCATTGTACAAAATTCAAGTTATACAGGTCTTCTGATTATATTTTGCATAAATTAAAGCATGCTTCTTCATATTTAAAAAGATTAGTGTTAAGAAATCATATATATATGAAGGGCTTGATTAAGCTGCAAGGCGCTGGGAAGCATCCAGAATGAAAATGAACCCATATCAGGGAGTTCACAAAGCAAGTAAGAAGTGCTGAACTTCAAACTGGAATCGCAAAAAGTAGAAAAGCAATATGTACCTTCAGCCTCTGGTCAGGTGCTATCTTTCAAGAATGTAATGTAATTCTTGAAAATGGCCTGATAAGGCTTTCAGTTTATAGAGAAATGTAATGATTATTAAGTAACAAAAATGCTGCCATGTATTTTTCTCATTATTATTTGAAATAGCAAGACTTTCCACAGTGTCAGCCAACACTAGGATTTAATAAGGATGTTTCATAGTGAATTAGAGGGTCTGGTTCTGGACTTGACTACTCTATTCTAGACTTTCGGACAAGGCAGTCAGTTTGATGGTACCAGATTTAGAGACAATTTGGACTATAACATAAAACCTGTTAGATAAATAAAACCCCTTAAATATTTCACTTTTTTCCTGAAACTTGAGATACTGTAACCAAACAGATGGCTTTTTTATTAACTCTCTAGTTTTATAAGAGTATTTCGCATTTGTAAAAATTCTATTTCCCCTACTTTACAAAAATTTTTTTTTGTTTACTCATTTTTGAAAGACAGAGAGAGACAGAGCACAAGCAGGGGTGGGGCGGAGAGAGAGGGGGACACAGAATCCAAGGCAGGCTCCAGACTCTGAGCTGTCAGCACCAGAGCCCGACGCGGGACTCAAACTCACGAACTGCAAGATCATGCTCTGAGCCAAAGTCGGACGCTCAACCGACTGAGCCACCCAGGCGCCCTCCCCTGCTTTTTTATTATAATTTCAGTAAGTCCTTAAGTTGGCAACCAGCAGGTCTGATTAGGTTTTAAAGTGAGAAAGTCTCAGTAGCTAGAAGATATGGGTATTTCTGGGTTCCGTTAAGACTCATAATTGATAGATTTTGCTTCATCAATCACAAACAAGACAGCCCCAGAATCCATTCTGCACCATGCCATTCTAAACAAATAACTTACTGCTATTTTGGTAGCATGGTCCTATGATTGCTCAATGAGCGGATTTAAAATTATTAAAATGTTGCCACAAAAATCACATCCTAAAATTATACAAATGAATTGAAGTTGGTTTATAACTGTCAAATACATACTCTAAGCAGGAATACTTTGAGGAAATACAGCAAAGGAAGCTTGCCATTCCCGGAGGATGTGAAGATACTTTCTCACCCAGATGATCTAAATTACTGGGTTTGGAATGCATTACAGATCTCACCCTCCCCCTAGCATACCTTTGTTTAATTAAAATTTTAGATTGGTACTAAAATGAATTTGTATCATTTGAACAGGACTGATTTGGGAGGGACAGAAAAACTGACTCTTCATTCATTCTGTTCTTCTTCCTTCCCTTCTCTTTTATTTTTTTACCCTCTATCTTTTCTTTACCCTTTTACACTCTCCTATTTCCTCTTTCTTTCACCACTTTTTAAAAATTTTTCATTTCTCTCTTCCTCTTTTGTTCATTTTTGCAAATATTTGCTGGTTTATCTGAGGGAAAACCTCCTGCCTTCTGATACAACCTCTACCTGTGGTCCTTTTTGATTCAATCGTTTTCTATGCTTGGATGAGAGTTTAGTGTCATGATTATAATATTCGAGAGCAATATGTAATAGAAATTGAATAAAAGTTGTTAATACTTTAAATAAGAATGGAAACTATTAGGATACAAGCTATATGAGAATAAAGATTTTACGTTTCTAATGATGTATCCCTAGGGCTTCAAATATTTCTGATGCATGGTGAGAAGAAAATCAGAAGAGTAGAAGTCAAGGAGTCTCAGACCAGGGAATTTGAAGATGGCATAGTATCATTTTGGAAATGAAATCTGAGTCTCCAGAATTGGCCTTTTGTTTGGTTGTCTTATGTGGCCCAGGGTTTTGATAATGCTAGGGTTCCATTAAGGGGCTTAGGAAACATAAACAATAGAGACAAATATGATACATACTGTTGTGGAATTGTGGAAAGGGCATGAAGGAAAGTTCTGAAGAGCTCTTAAATTTGTCTAAAAGAATGAGAAATAAAAGTCACAGGGAAAGTACCATGAGAGCTGAATCTAAAAGAATGAGTGACAATTCATTGACTGGAGAGAAAAGAGGGACATGTTGAGAAAGAAAAGAGCAAATAAATGATGGTATATTGCATGGGGACTTTTTCCCTATGCTCCAGAATTAGTGCCTAGAGATCCCCTCTCTATTACCCAGGCTCACTGATAACCAGAAAAAGGAACTTGCTAGAATCTGCTTCCACTTTCTCACTTCCAACTATATTTGGAGAGGACCATGTTGGGGATGGCTGTGGTAGTGAAAGTCACTGGGTTTTTAGATGAGTGGCAAGGAAGCAGCTTGTATTCTCCCTCTTGGAGAGGCAAGGATGTGAGAGATTCTCAGGGAGGGTAGATGCTATAGAAAGAAACTACCAACACACTCCAGATAAAAAAAAGAAGTTTGATGCCTGCAGGGAAAATTGCAAACTTCAGCCTAATTAGGTAAAGGGAAATGTCCCCACCTCCACTCTACATCTTTCCTTCCTGTCTTCAAATCTGGAAGATGCAGAGTTTAGAAGAGGGAAGAAAGAAAGGCAGTAAAACAGCCAAATCTCTCGCTTCCCCAAGCACAGGTCTGGTTTGCATTGGGCTTGGGGACCAATTTAGAATGGAATAGAGATAGGAGGTTAAGCCAGAATAAACTAATTTCAAAGGCAGGAAGCGACCGTGCATTTATGTTAGCTGCTCGGCTGGAATAAGAAAGTAGAATTTGACCTACTTCAGTTCAGGTTGTGAGAAATATAAGCTTTTCCTATGCAGTCTCCCAATTAATTGGGATTACTCCAAAATGAGTGATTTACATATGTAAAAAGAGCATGATATATTCCAAAGACAGTAAATAATTTGGAATAACTAGAAATCAAAGGATTTGCTAGGGAATGTAGAGAGATGCAGCTAGAAAGTTAGATAGGGCTTCTTATCCCATCTTTGGAACAAAGACTATATATTTGGTGGAGGATCTCCTGAAAGATGTTCAGAATGAAAGGAATATGATCATTTTGGCACTTTGAAAACATTGAATGTCCAATAAATTAAGTTAATTAGTCAACAGCTGGAATCCAAATTAAATTTTAGGAAATATATTTTGAGGGATGCATTATTAATGAAATGGATCTCACTCTGCTTATGCAACATTGAAAAATAAAGAATTAAAAGCTATGTGATACAAGACTGTTCAGAGTAGGTGGCATTCAATTTAGGCTTCAGATACTGGTAGAACTTTCATAGGTGGAAATAAATTTAAAACAGATAAAGGGAAATAGGAAATAACAATGTTTGACTTGGGGCAAGTAACAGATCCAAGGTACCAGAAAATAGAAGGTACACAGATAGGCTAAATACATAATTTATTGTTCAAAATGGGATAGCTTTTGGGAATGAAAAAAGAAATTAATAATTATTCTGGGGAAACAGGTGTAAACCAGACCTATCCTCAAAAAGCTGAATGTATGTTCACCTACATGTGAGAGCCAAGCAAAGATATTAAAGAGAGACTGTGAGGGACCCTAAATTTGACTGAGTTTGTACTTCAAGCAATAAGGAACCATTGAAGAGTTTTCTAGAAAAAGAACATTTCACTAAAATTAATGGGTTACAGGGACTGAAAGACAGAGGGAATCAAAAAAATACCCTCCCCTGATATCCACAAAGGCATAAAGCCCTGAATAATGGTGATGACAATGAGAAACCAAGAAGAGTTGTGAGAACTAGTTAAGAAAGCAAACAGAAGAATCTGGTAAGCAATTCTACATGGCTAGCAAAGTTGTGGGTGGAATCAAATATGACTTTAAAATTGTGATAGTTTGAATTAAATTTTTGTCGGTTGTAGATATGAAGTGGGTGGAGTGAAGTTATTTATTAGCTCAGTGTTGCTTAATAATATGGAATCTTTTGGAATCTCTGAGTTAAATAACTCAGTTTACTTTTCCTCTTTTTCTCCCCCCTCCCCTTTTTCTTTACATCACAAGGCTTCTCAAAGCCTTAATTTACTAATGAACATCGTGGATCTCTAATGTGGAGAATTATTACGCACCGTGAGGCATAAATAAGTGGAATGACAATTTCAAAGTCACAAACTAGTTTGTGTAAAAGCAAGATTAATTCCCAGGTCTCCTAATTCTCAACTTGAATTTTTTTCCCCTACCTTGTTGAGATGATAGGAGTGAATGAGAATATTAAGTAGAGAGTGGTTAGAGGGTGAAAAAGCTTAAAGCCAGAATCTTTAGGAAAGTGCACATATAGGTCTGGAGAATGTAATGTCCTAACACAAGAGCTTGGATATTCTTATGTAAGAAAAATCTAAGAGGTGCGCCTGGGAGGCTCAGTTGGTTAAGCAGCCGACTTCGGCTCAGGTCATGATCTCACAGTTTGTGAGTTCGAACCCCTCATTGGACTCTGTGCTGACAGCCCAGAGCCTGAAGCCTGCTTCAGATTCTGTGTCTTCCTCTCTCTCTCTCTGCCCCTCCCCTGCTCACACTCTGTCTCTCTCTCTCTCTCTCTCTCAAAAATAAATAAACATTAAAAAAATTTTTTAAATAAAATCTAAGTGAGAAAAGTTTCAAGAAACACAGTTGTCCTAGTCCATTCAGACTGCTACCACAAAATACCACCAATTGGATGGCTTATAAACAAAAGAAAATTATTGTTCACAGTCGTGGAGCTGAATGAGATCTTAGGATGCCAGCATGATCAGATTCTGGTGAGGATCTTCTGCTGGGTTTCAGACTGCCAACTTCTTGCTGTGTCTTCACATGGTTAAAGGGAGCAACCTATCTCTCTGGAGCCTCATTTATAAAGCAACTAGTCTCATTCATGAGGGCTTTTCCCTCATGACCTAATCACCTCTGAAAGACCTTATCTCTTAATACCATTGCCTTTGTGGGTTAAGATTCATCTTATGGATTTGGGGGCACGGTGAGGGGACAAATATTCAGACTGTAGCAAGAGTGAGATTTATTGTGTAAAAATGTTTCAGAAAACTAGAGTCAAGAGAAAAACTAAGAATAAGCTTTACCGCTTTGGATGTAGGACTGAACAAGATACATAGTCAATACAGGAGAATGTGTAACATGGTGAAGTGAGGATTCAGGTGGATGAAAATGCAGGTGCAAGAGGAGATCACGTACACTAATATATAACACCATTTTTAGAATCCAATGATAACTAATAACTCTTTTTTAAGTTCATTTATTTATTTTTGAGAGAGACAACATGAGCAGGGAAGGGGCAGAGAGCAAGAGACAGAATCCCAAGCAGGCTCCACATCGTCAGCACAAAACTGATGCGGGGGTTGATCCTACTGAGGTCATGACCTGAGCCAAAATGAAGAGTGCTTAACCTACTGAGCCATACAAGTGCCTCATTAACTAATGACTCTTGAAGGAAGGACCAACCAAGGCAAGCAAACACACTAAGAAATTGTTCTGATGTAACCCAAAAGTTGAATATATGCCTATGGCATTCCTGGGAGCTGATCTCCCTGTAGACATTTAGGGCATAATGTGTAAGTAAGATGAGGTATGTGGACATTTCACAATTTCTGTGATGGCAATGGACATGTATACAATATATCTTTATCTATCTATCTATCTATCTATCTACCTACTTATCTATCAATATTAAACAGATATATTTTGTTCTACGCATTTTTGAATGTTATATGGATATGTTTATAGACAGAGGTAGAAGAGTAAGTGTGGAATGAATATAAATGTGCCAGCATGAAGAGCAAAAGGTAAATGAACCAAGAACATAGCAAATGTTAAGAGAGGGAAGGATTATGAAATCTAATAAGAAATGGCTGAGACGAGAAGAAAGTGAAACTTGATTCAATTTTAACTGTACATTTCATCAACAATGAATAGACAACTTATAAATGAAATACATGATAGAAAATTAGAAAACAATTCTTACACAAAAATTGGCATCATTTTAATGAATAACTTAAATTAACATAATGATAAATAATTCAGTTATGTCAATAAAACATTGTTACCTTTTTTAAGATAATCAAGAAATATCTGCTATTAAACTTTGCATTTTCACTTCTTTTAATTTGGTTTAAATCCAATTGCCTATATAATGTTTCAAGTATATTATACAAAGTATTTTTACCATTTTGCATATGGTATCAGTCTGATATGCCTGTATTGATACTTGTTCAGATGCCTCCAAAATTCTTAATGAATTGTCCAACTTTCCTTGGATCTACAGTTTTGTTCATCTTATCTCAATTTGGCTAGGAATAGATACATGGTTAGGACATGGTGCCTTAATTTACAAATCAAGACTATATTTAGCATTATAATTTATTCTTTAACACATAAATAATGAAAAATCAGTTGGTTGAATTAATATCAGCCAAACACAGTAATACTGTTTTCATCAAAGCAAAATAAAAAACCTCTGTCAGTGTCAGACTAAAAAAAAGGAACAATTTAAGTCACATTGGTCTATCACAGGCATTCTTTTTGATCAATAAGTATAGAGGAAATTATATTCATTACAAAGGAGAAATAACCTTTCCTAGATATTTTTAGGGTTTATTATATGAATTAGAGCTCCAGCTTACTAGTCACTACTTACCTGAAAAGAATTTATTTGAAATTAACATATCACACTCTTGTCTTCTTCTTGGATCAATTTCCTATTAGTTTAATTTATTTCGTTTTTGTTTACAGGCTACTGTTAATAGATCAAACTGTTGTTCTGAACTGATGCAGCACACAGTAATTCATACAAAGAGACCACTCTCTTTTCTCACATAAATTCAAAAACTTCATTTCATTGACAATCATTTTTTTGTTATGAGATAGTAGAGGATTACAAAGTCTTTGCTTCTGATGTATTTTTACATATGTTTGGACTTATTTTGAGGGAAAGAAAACCAGCTTGATAAGATAAACTTTATGAAAGCAAAAATAATCTTTAAATTTAAATTTTTTTTAATGTTTATTTTTGAGAAAGAGAGAGAGACAGAACATACAGGGGAGAAGCAGAGAGATAGAGAAACACAGAATCAGAAGCAAGCTCCAGGCTCCGAGCTGTCAGCACAGAGCCCGACGTGAGGCTGGAACTCACAAACCACGAGATCATGACCTGAGCTGAAGCTGGATGCTTAATCGACTGAGCCACACAGGTGCCCCAAAAATAATCTTTCAATTTTTAGCACAGCAAGAGGGAGAGTGAAAGACAGAGAGGGACTATCATGTATAAGTTCACATATAGTTAGGACACTAGTTTAAATCTGGAGATACAAAGATGACATGGTTTCTGTCCTTGAAGGTATTTAAAAATAGCATTATTATTAAGAAGAAAGTACTTACTTAAGAAGAAAGATCTAGATGGTCATAAAAAGCTTTCATTAAAGAGATTTAAGTTGAACTAATAATTTAATCTAAAAAGCTATTTTCTTCTTTTATTCTGTTTATGTCCCCTCAACACCAGCCAGCCTGCCTAAACACGTTGGACTTTGAAATCACCTGTATTTAAACCGTTTCTGAAATCTTAAGTACTGTCTCCAGCCAAACACTTCTAATTCCTCCAATCCTTTCACTAAATGTCTCCTGGGATTTCTATACATCAACTTTATTAAGACCTCTAAAGAAATAGTTAAGCGGTGTGATAATTGACATACTTGTTTCTCAATTACTTATGAATGTCTTTGACATTAACTTTGGTAATATAATCACTGAAGCCCATTTGCTGTGGGTTTTAAATCTGGACTTTGCCACTTACTTTGAATTTCACATTGATAAAATTGCCTAGACTATATGAACTTTAGGTTCCTTAGCTGTAAATTAGGTAGTGCAATACCTAATTTATAAAGGGTGCGATAAAGATGAGATAAGCTGATATATGTAAACTCCATAGCAGAAGACCCTCAAAATAATAATTAAAATATATATTGAATGCTTACTATCACTACTAATACTATTTCTATACTACTTAGGGAATTCTTTTCTTTTTTTTTTTAATTCTTTTTCAAAGTTTTATTTATTTTTGAGACAGAGAGAGACAGAGCATGAACAGGGGAGGGTCAGTGAGAGGGAGACACAGAATCTGAAACAGGCTCCAGGCTCTGAGCGGTCAGCACAGAGCCCGACGCGGGGCTCGAACTCACGGACCGCGAGATCATGACCTGAGCCGAAGTCAGCTGCCCAACTGACTGAGCCACCCAGGCGCCCCTTCTTTTCTTTTTTAAGTTTATTTATTCTGAGAGAGAGAGGTCGAGTATTTAAGGAGAGGGAGGGGCAGAGAGGGAAGAGAGAGAATCCCAAGCAGGCTCCACGTTGTCGGTGCAGAGCCCAAGGTGGGGCTCCATCTCAGGAACTGCAAGATCATGACCTGAGCTGAAATCAAGAGTTGGATGCTTTACCAACTGAGCCACCCAGGCGCCCCATGAATTATTTTCTAAATTGACCTCAGCAATGTATCTCTTTTTTCTTGAATGGTTAATGAAGCTCGAGTTGAAAAACCACCGATTTTTTCTTTCGTAGTTGTAATGGATGTATTGTTAATATTTTGAGCATATATAATTAAATGAATTTACTATCATTTAATTAGCACCTTAACTAAGGCAAGAATACTCTACTTATGTGTAAGAAAAAAATGGAAACCATGGTTTTTTAAACAGGAAAAGTGATTGGTTTTTCTCTCATATAAAAGAAGTTCAAAGGTCATCAGGAACCTAGTTCTACCTTTCTGCCACTCCATTCTCAGTGCAAGCCTTTGCTCATGATTTAAGGTGGCTGCTGGAGTTTGAGCTAAAAGTTTTTGCTCTAGAAAAGAACAAAAGGAAGTGAAACAAAATCCAAAGGACATCCATTTTCCATTTGAGTTACATTGTAAAGATGCTGTGCAGTGCCCAGGTATGCATGTTTATTCTTCCCTTTTTGTTACAAAATTCAAATTGCTATTCCAGACACGGAAACTCCATGGGCTTGGATCCAGTTTACTTGGAGATCAGTTATTTGTCCCAGAGGATACTTAAATCATACCTTGAGAAAGAGTTTAAAATAGTACAAACAGACCTAGGGACATAAAATATGTAGAAAAGCACTTGAAAATCAGTTGTGTTGCTCAAGAGTGGTGACAATCTACTGGGAGCTAAAGCTAGGAAAGCAGTTGCGTGGTAGCTCAAGGAGGTATAAGGATTCTAAGGTAGAGTAGAATAAAAATAATACTATCTAACATGAATTGAGTAATTACTCTATGCCATGCCTTCACAATGACCCAGAGATGATGTACAATTTGTATAGAAAAAAAAAAACAACAAAAAACAACAGAATATGGAATCTGGGAGATTTAGTGACTCACTTAAAAGTAGACACCTAGGGGTGCCTGGGTGGCTCAGTCGGTTAAGCTTCCAACTTCGGCTCAGGTCACGATCTCCCAGTTTATGAGTTCAAGCCCCACGTGGGGCTCTGTGCTGACAGCTCGGAGCCTGGAGCCTGCTTTGGATTCTGCGTCTCCCTCTCTCTCTGCCCCTCCCCACACATGTGCGCTCTCTCTCTCTCTGAAAAATAAGTAAACATTAAAAAAAATTTTAAATAAAAAAATAAACATCTAAGTGTTTGGATCAGCATCAATGTAGGCAGTCTAACCTAACAGCCACCCTTATCTTTATATGCTAATACATCTACTCTCACAATTTTATTTTCACTTTACTTTGTAGGCCTTTGGGAAGCATTTATATTTTTGAGGCAAGAGTTAAAGCAAAATTCTGACAGCAGTTTGAGAAATAGGAAAGATGAATATTTAAAGGCAGTGAGATCTGAACAATTTTATTTCATTATTTATTTATTCATTCATGCTAGACAGGGGAATATAGTGGGGCATGTTCCTTACTTTCCTGAAGCTTACAGTGTAATGAATTTAAAGACACAAAAAAGCACAGACACACCTTGGTTTATATCAGCACACATTGGTCTTTTTCGCACAGACACACCTTGGTTTATATCAGCACACATTGGTCTTTTTCCACAAGAATGTCCAAATGAGGAGATTTTTCTATCCTTGATATAATTATAAACTAAAAATGTGTTTTCTGGTTTGTCTCCTAGGAGAATGAAATGAGATTTGTTTTCAGCTGAGGTTAGAGGAGATAAGGCATTTAGGAAAATGAAATCCAGTACAAAATGTAGTTGAAGCCACACATTTCTAAAAAACAAGAATTATTTTTATTATAATTTGCTATGTTTAACAATTTTTTTTTTTAACAGTTGGGGAGATGCGCAAAACAGTGAAGCCCAGACATATCGGAATTGATCTAAACTAGCTTGAGTTAGATTTTTGTTATTGATTTTATAATGAACCACTTGTGAAAATGATTTAAATCACTAGATATTTCAGGCTTTTAGCGTTTTAGAATAAAATTTACTACTATATAATGGAGCATTTAGGTAATAAGTAATATTGATACCCAGAACCATGACAACTTAATAGCTATTTGTCTCTCAATATATTGGCCACAAGAATTTGAAATAACTAGGGAGAAAAAAAAGCATCAGAATTCCAAAATTAATTACAAAAATCACTGATCTTTCACAACCAGCAAGGAAAATAAAGCAAAAGGCATTTTAATAGTGAGTCTTAATTCTAATAAACAGGAACTCTCTTTTGCATTTCATGTACTGTATTTTGCGAAGTTCGCAAAATCTCCTTATACTCTGATAGATGAAAAGATCATTGCTGAGGACAGCTGCGTTTTATTAGTTTTAGAGGTACTTTTGCTAACTTGATTAAATCTCAGCGAATGACATGAACATTCAAGTGGCTAGCTCAGTTGTTGGTGGTATGAGGACTGGAGTACTGGTAACTGAGTGGTTTAGCATTACTTTGGCTGCTTCTAATACAGATAACCAGTAGGGATATATCTTTCTCACTTTACAAGGAACCCAGAGACAGTGCTGGACTGATAGAGCCAGTCCATAATGCTGTCAGGGCTGGGGGCCCCTCTATTTGTTCATTGTTGCATCCTTAGCATCTTGTTGTCATTGCTATGGCTTTAAATCTGCTCCACTGCAGTTACCATGTCCACAATCCAGTATGAATATAAAAGAACAAAGAGCAGATGATAAGGATGTGTCTTTCAGTTTTTGGCACAAATGTGATCCTGTAACATGTATTTCCCCTAATTTGCTTTTCATAACAACTTAACAAGCAAAACACTGGGATATTATTCCATGATAATACATAGAAGATTTACAAGAGAAAAACCAATATGATGTTAGTGGGCATGTAAATGTTTAAAGCTTTTCATATATCAGGGCGTCTAGGTGGTTCAGTCGGTTAAGCGTCTGACTTTGTCTCAGGTCATGATCTCACAGTTCATGAGTTCAAGCCCCATGTCGGGCTCTGTGCTGACAGCTCAGAGCCTGGAGCCTGCTTCAGATTCTGTGTCTCCCTCTCTCTCTGCTCCTCCCCTGCTCAGGCTCTGTCTTTATCTCTCGAAAATAAAAATCTCAAAAATAAACGTTAAAAAAATTTTTTTAATTAAAAAAGATAAAAATGTTCATATATATCAGCAAGGTTGGAAGGAATACACTTATGTATGCCTTTGCATTCTTGAGTGAGTATACTTTTCGGTAAATTTTTGAAAATAGTATGTCTAGGTAAAAGGATATAATATTTTAAATTTTGAAAGGTATTGTCAAAATGTCCTCCAAATTTTGTATGGATTCTTAATTCTAATAGCAATATTGTTCTTTCACAGACATTTCAAAAACAATTATTTTCAAACTTGTCACACTTGCAAATTTGATACACAGAAGTGGAATTCATTATTTCTTTTTTTAAATATTTATTGATTTATTTTGAGAAAGAGAAAGAGAGAGAGAGAGAGAGAGAGAGAGCATGAGCAGGTACACACGGGGCAGGCAGGAGAGAGAGAAAGGAAAGAGAGGAGAGAATCCCAAGCAGGCTCCACACTGTCAGTGCAGAGCCTAACAGGGGCTTGAATTCATGAGCTATGAGATCATGACCTGACCTGAAATCAAGAGTTGTACGCTTAACTGACTGAGTCACCCAGGTGCTCCTGGGATTCATTATTTCAATTGGCACTTAAAATTTTTTTTGAGTGAGTTGAACATAAGTTTTGAATGTTTTGTGGTCATTTGTATTTTGGTAGTTGTTGTCATTGCTGTTGTTTGTATGGCTTAGAGTGACATAAAATCTTCCTACTCGTAATATATTGCTTTCATTTCAGTATGGTGCTTTGGAATTATTTTTGTGCATTTACCATAATTATTTACATTCATTAGAAATGTAAAGAGAAAACAAAGCCTTAACTCTGAAACTAAGTGGCAACAGTTATCACTCATTGTGATGGCTGATTTTGTGTGTCAATGTGATTGAGCCACAAAGTACTCAGATAATGTGGTTAAATATTGTTCTGGGTATATCAGTGCATGTGTTTCTGGATGAGACCAACACTGGAATTGGTAGACTGAGTAAAGCAGGTTATCCTCCCCAGTGTGAGTGAACCACATCCAATCTGTTGAAGGCCTGAATAGAGCAAAAGAATAAATAAGACAAAACTCGTTTCTAATCTGACTGTTTCAAAGCTGAAACATCAGTCTTTTCTTGTCTTTGGCCCTGCACTTGACCTGCAACTTACCTCATGGGATCCCCGGTTCTCAGACCACTGAACTTGGACTGAAACTATACCATATGCTTTCTTAGGTCTTGAGTCTTCAACCTACCAATTGAAGATTTGGGGATTTCTCAGCCTCCATAACCATGTGAGCCATTTTCTTATAATAAACCTCTTCATATGTGTTCTATTGGTTCTGTTTCTCTGAATAACCCTGACCAATATGGATTTTGATACCAAGAGTGGTTTTAGAACAATAGAGTCTTACTGATGAGTCTCCTGAATTTTTCTGGGGTTTCTGGAATTGGCTCTCTAATCTGATTATATTTAAAGACACTAAGGACTATATTTCCAGCAAAGGGAATACTGATAGTCCCTGGCATGATTCCAGCAATAGAGATACACAAAACATCTCCATTGAATATTCTTGGTCAACCACTTAAAAGAATCAAGGAGCTGGATGAAGTGTATAAGATACTTTCAAACATTTTTTGGAAAACTAACAAATATAATGAGATTGACTAGTAACTCCCAATGTCCTTGGACAAGGTAAAGGATGAGCTCAGGATTCAAATTCCCTGCTCAGTGTGTGCCCTTAAGGGGACCCTTATCTCTTGCAGCCACAAAGCTGAGTTGCTGAAAATCAAACACAGATCTCATCCTGCCACTGTCTTCATTACAACACAAACTGAACTCAAAATATTTCAGGATGTCTACTGTTAATGTGAGGGCATTGATTGAAAAAGAACCAGAGAAGGATCTACAATTGCAGGCTGCTGTGCAAGCTGCTTTGCCGCTGGGCCATATAATCCAGCACATCCAGTGGTGCTTGAAGTGGCAGTTGCAGGTAGGGATGCTATTTAGAACCTTTGGCAGGCTCCTATAGGTGAATTACAGTGCATGCCCTTTAGGATTTTGAAGCAAGGCTTGCCATAATCTGCAGATAACTATTGTCTTTTTGAGAGACAGGACTTGGCCTGCTACTGGGCCTAAGCAGAGACCAAATGTTTAACCACAAGCTATCAAGTTATCACGTGACTGTAGCTTCCCGTCATGAACTGGGTGTTATCTGACCCACTAAGCCATGAAGTTGGATGTGCACAGCGACACTCCACTGTCAAATGGAAATGATATAAATGTGACTGGGCCTAAGCAGGCTCTGAAGGCACAAGCAAATTATATGAAGAAGTGGCCCCAGTGCCCATGATCTCTGCTTTTTGCTACATTATCTCCTTTCTCCCAACTTGTACCTATGGCTTTGTGGGGGTTTCTTTCTGATCAATTTAGAAAGGAAGAAAAGACTCAAGCCTACTTTACAGATGGCTCTGCAGGATATGCAGGTATCAGTAAAAAAGTGGACAACTGCAGGACAACTAGACGTGGACTTGGACTGGAACTTACACCATCAGATCTTCTAGCTCTTTGACCCTTGAACCCAGACTGGAACTATACCATCGACTCTCCTGTGTCTCCAGCCTGCCAGTTGCAGACCTTATGACTTTTCAGACTCCATAATTGGGTTTATCTCTCTCTCCCCCCCCCCCTGTCTCTCTCTCCATATCTATCTATAGAGATCTCTCTCTCTTTCTCTCTCTCTCTTTATATATATATTATCTATCTATCTTCTATAGAGATCTATAGAGATCTCTCTCTCTCTATATATATATATATAATCTATCTATCTGTAGAGATCTCTCTGTCTTTCTCTCTCTTTATATATATCTATATCTATATCTATATCTATATCTATATCTATATCTATATCTATATCTATATCTATATATCTATATAGATAGATATCTATATCTATATATCTATATATATAGATTATATATATAATCTATCTATCTATAGAGATCTCTATATATATGTATGTATATAAAATCTATCTATCTATCGATCTATCTATAGAGATCTCTCTCTCTCTCTATATATATATATATATATTATATATATTATCTATCTATCTATCTATCTATCTATCTATCTATGTGTGTGTGGGTTTGTGGGTGTGGGTGTGGGTGTGGGTGTGTGTGTATCTCCAGCCTATTGGTCCTGCTTCTCTGGAGAACCCTGACCAATACATTCTTTCTTTCTTTCTTCTTTTTAAGTTTATTTATTTATCCTGTGAGAGAAACAGTGTGCAAGCAGGGGAGGGGCAGAAAGATAGGGAGGGAGAATCCCAAGCAGGCTCCACACTGTCAGTGCAGAGCCTGAAGTGGGGCTCCATCTCACAAACTGTAAGATCATGACCTGAGCCGAAATCAAGTCAGATGCTCAACTGACTATGCCACCCAGGTGCCGCTGACCAATATTCTCTTAAACCAAACTCTGGGAGCCTTACTAAGAATACACAGCAATTGCAAAACCAACCACATCACTCACTCCAAAACAACGTCTTGGCATTTAATTTTATACATAATTGTAGAAATTATTATGAATATACATATTTTCCCACATGTATATACAAATATATGTGCATATATATACATTATATACAAACATATATAACTACTTCTGTATTTATGTATGTATGCATGCATATGTGAACATTGGTAAGCACTGAGAGGACAATTTTTGTGCAATTTCTATGGAAACATGGGGGGATAGAGAGACAGGGACAGAGAAGAGACAGAGACAGAGAGATGAAGACAGAGTGAGAGACATAGCAAGAGATCATTTTCTTGGTGCTTTCACATAAAGTAGTATTTTTTTTTAATGTTTTCTTATTTTTGAGAGAGAGACAGAGTGTGAGCAGGTGAGGGACAGGGAGAGAGGAAGACACAGTATCTGAAGCAGGCTCCAGACTCTGAGCTGTCAGCACAGAGCCTGATGTGGGGCTCCAACTCACAAACTGTGAGATTCGATGAAACAGATTAAACAGATCTACCTTTAGAATTTGCCAGGCCCACAGCTACAGTTCAAATAGAGATCACATATCTTATATGTGACTTCATATGACCTGTGCTGAAGTCAGATGCTTAACCAACTGAGCCATCCAGGTGCCCCTAAGTAATATTTTTATTCAGCATAATTTTTATTATTTTAATAACTGTGTAACCTGACACCATTTTTATTTCAGATTTGTTTTTATTTTTTTAATGTTTATTTATGTATTTTGAGAGAGGGAAAGAGAGAGCACACACAAGTGGGGAAGGGGCAGACAGAGAGAGAGAGAAAGAAAATCTCATGGGGCGCCATCCCAGGAACCATCATGACCTGAGCCTAAACCAAGAGTAGGACACTTAACCAACTAAGGCACCCACGTGTATCATTTTTATTGCTTACTTATATATTCTGTAATTGGAACAAGTCAAAAGTATTAAGTAGGAGAACAATTGTTCATTATTTACTTAATAATTTACAAGTTTTTATTTTTTTTAATGATAAGGATATAGCCTTTTTGTCTTCTATGTGACAGTACTTTGTTTTTCCATTTGGTTATTTATATTTTAACTTGGATTACTATTTTTTGAAGTTCAAATATAAGACATAAAAATGTTCTAAGGATGTACTGTAGTCCTAAACTTTTGTTCTCATGATTAACACCATTCAGATCCAAGCAAATATCTTATAAACATCCTTCACCTATGTCATGAAAACAAAAGGCACTGCATTCAAATGCTGTGTAGGTTAATAGGTCAGGAACAGACATTGTTTTGAATTACAGTCAGAATCTGAGCAGTAGAAATCCTTATGTAAGTAAAAAAACAAGTAAATAGACTTACTAAATGTTTCCTTACAGATGACATAAATGGATATATTCTTGCATAACAAAGTACTGTTTTCCAGGATTGGCCAATATCTAGCTTCTGTCTTTTCTTTGTATTGCAATTTGTGGTTCTGGGGCTACCTATATATTGTTAAGGGATTTCCACCAGTTGTTTGGCAGCTGATAAACATTTTGCACTTAAATATTTCTTCTCATATGTATATATATATATATATATATATATGTATGTATATAATGTATATATGTGTATATATAATGTATATTATGTATATGTATATATAGGATAGACATAACAGGCACAAAGCATAATACTGATATTTTACATGGGCAATTAGATGGTATTGAACACTAAAATTGTGAGTCACTTTATTTTTGTAAAAGGATCAATACGATTTAATTAAATTCTCCAAAGTAAATAGACATTTCCAGGACTTCACCCAGATCAAGTAATTTTGATGTATAAGTTAATATATTTAAATATAAGATATGTGATCTGTATTTGAACTGTAGCTGAGGGCCTGACAAATTCTAAAGGTAGATCTGTTTAATCTGTGTTATTTATTTTACTAGATTGTAGGAAGTGTTAGGAGAAAACATTTCATTGGTGAGAATGGTGAATGTTATGCAAGTGGGCTTTGAAACAGAAGGAAATGACAATAATCAGATCAAAGGATAAGGAAAGAGGAAAAAACTTTCAGAAAGAAGCTTAACAATCTGTAGACTTTTATCATTGGTTTCTCTTGGATACTTAGTCGCACTTCACCTTTGAGTGGAATGTTTTAATATTAAAGTTCTGGAATCAGCTGGGACTAGTACAGTTTACCTGAGGGGAAAGGCTTTTGCTTTTTTGCTGTAGTTCAAGCTGGTTTTAAACAACCAGTCCAGACCTTTGAATGTCTGTAAACTAAGGAAAGAATCTGGTCTTTCAGCAGACCTACACACTTCAGATGAGTGGGTTGAGACCACAGGGCTAACATTTGTTCAGATTTGTTGAGAGTAACCTCCATCAAACTTGGCTTTGAGTCTTCATTTTCATATTTAAATTTTAGCAACTCTGAGGTTGCAACAAAAGTCATAGGTGTGGAGGACTTATAAAGTCCTTATTCACTCTGGCTAACCTATCCAGCCTCTGCACTATTACAATTTGCACTTAAAGTGAATGTCATAGGGGTGCCTGGGTGGCTCAGTGGGTTAAGCAACTGACTCTTGGTGTTGGCTCAGGTCATGATCTAAGGGTTTGTGGGATCAAGCCCCAGTGTAGGCTCCGTGTTGACAGCACAAAGCCTGCTTCAGATTCTCTCTCCCCCTTTCTCTGGCTCTCCTCTGCTCACATGTGTGCATGATCTCTCTCTCAAAACATAAAAAAATAAAAATAAAAACCAACTAGCTAAATAAATAAATAAATAAATAAACTTTAAAAAATAAATGTCGTATAATTTAGTTGTTTTTTTTTTTAAATTTGAAAGAGAGAGAGAGAGAGAGAGAAAGTGTGTGGGGGGGGGGGAGGGGCAGAGAGAAAGACTCCCTAAGCGGGCTCCATGCTCAAGCGGGGCTCGATGCCAGGACCCTGGGATCATGACCTGAGCTGAAATCCAGAGTAGGACTCACCTGACTGAGCCACCCAAGCCCCTAGTTCTTTTTTTAAACACACTATTTTGATTAAAACTTTTGAGCCATTACTATGTAATTAACACTGTGAAAACACTTATACATTGTTTCAGAAAACTTGGCAAAAATTAATGAGCTGTTTAAAGCCTAAACCTTAGAGCCAAGCTTCTTGGACTAAAATCTTCCTTGGCAGCTGTGTTGCCCGGACAAGCTACTTAACCTCTCTGAACCTATATTCCTCATCTGAGAATAGGAACATAAAAGCACCTTTCTCACAGGAGGTTTTAAGGATTATTTGAGATAGTATTAATTAATGCTTAGAACTATGTCTGACACATAAGTTGTCTGTACATATTAGCTACTACTTTGATTACTCTGTTGTGACATTGGTTATGTCTGCTTGTTGGTTGGTTTCCTGCTTCACTGGAGACACCCTGATGCCAGCACATCGTTTGAAGTCTCTTGTCATCATCTTTGTGCAAACTGGAACCATCAGTTAAATTTTTACGAATCAGTCTATTTGTAAAACTAGATTTATGGAAAAGTTAGGATTTACAAAATTACCAAAAAAAGTTAGTGACTTACAAAAGTCGCTACCAGGCAAAGTATTATTCATCAATAAGAAATTCCATATATGGCCACAGGTAATATACTTTTCTATAGTGGCTCAGTCCTTTAAACATTAAACCTTTTAAAAATAGTGGATATTTAATTGACTTTTCAAGGCTTTTTTTTTTGCAAGAAATAAAATACTTCCAAAATTATAACTGCTAATATTCTAGAGATTTAGGTTTCCTCAGGGTGCACACCAAATTATTATTGATATGTGGGGTACCATTAATTTGCCATATTGCTATGTATAAGTGGTGGTCCCTTTTGATTGATAAATCTGATCTAATGTAATTTAAAACAATGAATTACAAAAATAAATATTTTCCTATTGATTAACTATTTAAAATTATTTCTCTTAAAAAAGTGATATCTTTAATGGATATTCTTTATACTGTTTTCTGAAACTCTTAAACATAAAACAAATGATAAATCTTGTCACCTCTTAATTTTCAGCAGACCACAAGTACATTGCGTAGATTAAAGGGACACAAGCTAATTGCAAGCAATATTTTAATATTACTACATTAATACATTTATTTATAATAAAGTAGAAAATATTAATGTTGAACATTGCAGAAAATCATTGACCATTCCATCTCTTTTTTATATTTCTTTTTCCTTAAAAACCTGTGTCTTTTTTTTTCTTTCTTTCTTTTTAATGAAAGCCTTTGAACTGGAATCATCTATAGGGTGCACTGAATTGCTGTTATATAGCTCAGCAGGGACCTTTAACATCTTCTGTAGGGCACCTACTATGAAATCAATTTGTTCCACTGAACAAAATGACTCATTTGTTGCTTTGCTCTACATTGCCTTATTTTGACTTCTTGCATTATTATTTTTACTCAGATGGTAAATCACAGTACATTGTGATGGCACATCACTAACTTTCAGTGAAAGATCATACATATCCACGTCATCAATAATGGAAACATCTTAATGTCATCATAAAATAAATAAGATACCATGGTTCCTTTTTTTCCACACCAAACTTTAATTCTCAAGCTGTATCTTTATAAATTTTATTGGGACATAAAAGTCACATATCAATTCTTTATTCAAATTTAGAAGGAATGGCCAATAGTTTTCAACAAATGTCTATGCCTTATATTTGGGTTAGGAAATTTTCAATAAAATACAGTCAGAATAGTGCCATAAATCCTTATGTATCCATCACCCAGTTCAACAATGCATTTTCTCTATAACTTGCTCACTTCTTGCCCTGAGTAATTGCAACAGATTATTCAGGAAAAAATCTCAGATATTATAACATTTCATGTGTAATTATCTCATGTATATATCTAAAATAAGTACATCCCTTTATAAGCAACCACAATTTTCTATCACACTCTCACTGCAAAATTAGAAGTAATTCATTGGTTAATATCAAATATCTAGCCATTGTTCACAGTTCTTAACTTATCACAATTCAACCAAAATATAAACGAACCAAAGTATGAAATATTCAATCACACCAAAAAGTTCATGTCTGCCTCTTTAAAATCAATCCTTGGGGCGCCTGGGTGGCTCAGTTGGTTAAGCGTCCGACTTCAGCTCAGGTCATGATCTCGCGGTCCGTGAGTTCGAGCCCCGCGTCGGGCTCTGTGCTGACTGCTCAGAGCCTGAAGTCTGTTTTGGATTCTGTGTCTCCCTCTCTCTGTGACCCTCTCCCATTCATGCTCTTTCTCTCTCTGTCTCAAAAATAAATAAACGTTAAAAAATTTTTTTAAATCAATCCTTTACTACCCAACTTTTGGGAAGAATTGATCAGTTTTAAGTTCCTACTCTTCACCTTTTTCTAAAACATTACATAAATGAAATAACAATATGTGGCTTTTTTAAATTTATAGCATAGTAAAAATCACTTGACTATATACATTGGGTCTATTTCTGCACCCCCTATTCTGTTCCATTGGTTTATTTGTCTGCCTTTACACCAATTCTACATTTGTTGGTTGCTGGATGTAAGAAGTATTGAAATCAAGTAAGATTAAGTTTTTTAAGTTCTTGCTTTTGAAAATTTTTTTAACAGTGGGGAGAGTACATTTGATTCTTTTTATTTCCATGTTATTTTTAGAATTAGCTTTTACAAACAAACAAACAAACAAAACACCTACTGGGATTTTGATTGGGATTGCACTGAATCTACCTATCAATTGGGAGAGAACACCTTAACAATATTTTGGTCTTCCAATTCAATTCATGACATAGTTTGTCTTTGCATTTATTTGGGCTTCTTTTATTTCTGTCATCAAGGTTTTGTAGTAGTCAGCATATAAATCTAATATAATTATATACCTAGATATTTCATATTATATGTTGCTATTATAAATGGTACTTTAAATTTTTTAAATTTCCAATTGTTATTTTCTGGCATTAAAAATACAAATGATTTTTAAAAATTAACTTTGTATATTGTGATGTTGCCAACATACTTAATAGTTTTAGTAGCTCTTTTTTAGATTCTTTAGTATTTCTTAAGTAAATAATCATGTCATGAGTAAATAGGGAAAACTGTATTGTCTCCTTTTCAACTCCCATGCATTTTATTTATTTCTTGTCTTACTGGATTGACTGGTACTTAAGATTGCTCCCAATTATAGGGAAAAATCATTTTTTTACCATCATGTATGCTGCTAACTGTAGGGTTTTCAGAGATGCCTTTATTAGATTGAGGAAGTTCCCTAATATTCCTTTTTTTCTGAGAGTTCTTACCATGAAGAGATGTGGAAAATTATCAAATGCTTTTCCCGCATCCATTGAGATGATCCTAAATGTTTTTCTTCTTTAGCTTATTGATATGGTGAGTTACATTGTTTAACACATGTTTCACCAATCTTGCACTCTTTGGATAGATTCCTGGGCCATAATATATTCTTTTTTAATAGATTGTTGATTTGATATACTAATGTTTCATTGTGGATTATTGCATATATGTTCATGAAGGATATCTATCCTTACTTTATTTTTTTCCCTTGTAATATCTTTGCCTGACTTGGTATCAATGTAATGTTGACATCATAAAATGTATGAAAAGTAGTCTCTAGTTTTCAATTTTTGGTCAAGTTTTTTCAATGCATATTATTTCTTCCTTAAATGTTTGAAAGAATTTTCCAGTGATGTCAATTGTGTCTGCAGTTTTCTTTGCAAGGTTTTTAGAAGTTCAATTAATTTAATAGATAAAGAACTATTCAGATTATTCATTTCTTCTTAAATGTTTTTGGAAGTTTGTGCACTACAAAAAATTATATATTGTGTGGCACCTAAGTGGCTCAGTTATTTGAGCTTCTGACTTTAGCTCAGGTCATGACCTTGCAGTCTATGAGTTCCAACCCCATATTGGGTTCTGTGCTGACAGCTCAGAGCTGGGAGCCTGCTTCAGATTTGGTGTTTCCCTCTCTCTCTACCCCTTCCCCCTCATGCTCTGTGTCTCAAAAATGAATAAACATTATAAAAAATTTTTTAATTATTTATTTTACGCATCCTTGTAATGTCCATTGGAGGTAAAAGTTTAATTTTATAATAAACTCTTGACCTGCTGCCAAAGTGGTTGTTCCATTTTCCATTTTCAGGAGTAATGTCAAGCCCACCAAATGAAATTATTTTTCAGATGTTGAAAATTTTAATTTCTAGAAGTTCTATTTGATTATTTTTTTATATCCACATTTTTGTCTCATATGTTTATATTGTAAATTAATGTGCATTTTTAATAATAGCTGTTTGAAGATCTTGTCTGCTAATGACATCCCTCTGTGACTTCTGAGGTTATTCCATATTACTGAGTTTTCACCTGATTATGTGTAACATGTTGCTGCTGCTTTAGAAGCTTAGTAACTTTCCATTGGATGTTACACATTATGTATTACATTTTTGAATGTTTTGATTTGTTATCTACTTTTAAAGAGTGTTGAAGTTTGAGTAAGCCATTTAATCCTTCAAATTCAAACAATAGCTTGTTTTTAAGTTTCACTGTGGTGGTCTACAGTGGTCTTTAGTTTGGAAGTTCTACTGCGACATTACCTTTCCAGTCTTTCTACTGAATGTCAGGTATTCAGCAAAGTACTTCATTCTGGCTGGTAGAAACTCAAACATTTCACAGACTCATGCGACCTCTTGAAATTGTTCAACTTACAAGTTTCTCTGCAGTTTTTTGTTGTTTGACCAACCTTGCAGAGTCTCATCTGATACCTGTGCAGAGTGGTCTTAAGCTGAAAATCTATGGTACCGCTATGTATATTTCTGAGGTTATTTCCCTGTATGGATCCCTTTTCCTAAATACCCAGCCCTGAAATTTATCTGCCTCAGCTTAAATTTCTTCATCTGACTCTTCATCTCTGTTCTCAACAGCAAGTCACCTGGTTTCTCCATCTGCCCCGTGTTGAGGTTATTGTAATTCTGTGTCTAACTAGAAGGCTGAGGTAAATGTGCTTAGTACATTGATGTCATTTTTCCACTGAGGTTACACCTACCTTGTCAGAAAAAATTTTGTCAAAGAATGTAAAGTATGGCTTTTAAATGATAAAGTATGTTTGAGTTCATAACCAAGACTACTTTCTTTTCCTTTCTTCCTTTTTTTTTTTTTGCTTCTCATTTCATCTTAAGCTTCTTATGTGAGTTAACACACATTTACATATATCACAACTGAAACTATACAAACAAAAATACGTGTTAATAGACATTGTCTATTATTTAATTGTCTATTTAATGCTTTTGCCATAATTCTTTTAATAAAAGCCTCTGATATTTTAGCTTATTGTTATCTTTCCTTATTGCATTTATTTAATAAGAATTTCTTTTTTTTTTAATTTTTGTAATGTTCATTTATTTTTGAGAGACAGAGAGACACAGAGCACCAGCAGGGGAGGGGTAGAGAGAGAGGGAGACACAGAATCCGAAGCAGGCTCCAGGCTCTGAGCTGTCAGCACAGAGCCCGATGCGGGGCTTGACCCATGAACCACAAGGTAATGACCTGAGCTGAAGTCGGCTTAACCAACTGAGCCACTCAGGCGCCCTAAGAATTTGTTTTCCTTATTAGCATAACTTCTGGATGCCCCAAAACTATATGCTGGGTCCTATTAAAAACAGAAAGAGAAACATTAGGAATAGCAGAAATCATTTATTCCCCAGACTCACCATAGTTTCATTAAGAATTTAACTCTATTTCCTACCCTTTTTAACCAAATGGAACATTTGAGGGAGGAAGGAGGAGAGTGACAGAGCAAACCTTATTTATAATACAGGAGAAAATTCAGTAATTGGAATTATAAAAATACAAATAGTCTCTCTGTGAGGGCAGAGAAGGTATAGTCAATTCAAATGGGGAGATACGGTAAGACTTCATGGTGATGAACATGGAATATCAAGTCTTAGAAGAAAAAAGTTTTTGAAAAACAGGTAATATCACATGAGAAGGTAGACAACACTGTGTCTTTAAAATGCATATTTCAACAACCCTACTACCCTGGAGTGAACTGATATGACAAAATCACCCTTGAAAAAAACAGTTTAAGGTCCAGCATGGAAATAACAAAAAAAGAACACAAAACAAATAAGGAGGATAAATGCTAGACTATGGTATAACATTTTTTTTGAAAACAAGCTAAAAACCATAGCCCCAATTCTAGTTTTGTAAAACCAAATGAAGGATACCACAGATGACATGAAAATAAGTATTCAGGAAAAGAATTATAATCCTTTTCTATTCACTTTATTTTTTTATGTTTATTTATTTTGAGAGACACAGAGAGAACGAATGGAGGAGAGGAAGAGAGAGAGGGAGAGAGAGAATCCCAAGCAGGCTCTGTACTGCCAGCATGGAGTTCAATGCGGGACTCAAACTCATGAACTGTGAGATCATGACCTGAGCCGAAACCAAGAGAGGGACACTTAACCGACTGAGCCACCCAGGTGCCCCATCTATTCATTTTAAATAATCAGCACACAATGTATAAGAACAGAGGTAAGATCCATAGCAAGTAAAGGTGGAGACCACATAAGTCTTCTTTGCAGAAGCCTAGAAACTTTAGTGGAGTCAAATGTTATAATTTTTTTTTTTTTAGAAAACAAGCATATTGCATTGATTAAAAACATTCTAACAGGAATTATTGAATATATATGCTACAAAAAAACTGTGAATATACAGAGGTAGGTTAATTTAAATAATAAATAAAGAACAAGTTTTACCAATTCGGAAACTGAAGTAAGTGCTTATTGCCAGAATGACATCATTAATTTAAGATATCTCAAAAATAGAAAGAAAGATGAAAAGCTAGTGGTCAGTTAGTTCAAAAGGAAGCAAAACGCTAATTAATCCTTTGACAATCATTAAAAAAATAAAATCAGGCTAAGTTTGGATTATTTATGTAGTTAGAATCTTAAAAAATCCAAATAAAAAGAGAAATCTTGACAGTTTCCCACATACTTGGTTAAACCCCCCCACACACACCCTAATTTTCTTTTGACGAGATTCCATAACTGGTTGCATAGAGAGAGGCAAGATTATGACTATATTCAGAAGATAATACCTTGCAAATGACTATAATCAATTTTATAGCTCTATTGATATCTGAATTATTTGAATTTGCATCATTTCATCTTGCTAACAGAAGACCTAGCAACAGATTGAGGCAATTTTCCAAGTTGTTATTTGTTTCTGTTATTTTCAATTACTGCTATGTTGGTAAGTATTTAACATGGCTATGGAAAAAACAATGGGTTCCTTCTGCATTTCCCAGCCATACTCTGTCTATATGAGGCCATGTGACTATGGCCAATGGATTGTTCATGTAAATGCTATACACTTCCAGGTATGGCCCATTCAAGCTCCTGTGACAGTTTCTACTTCTTATTTGTTTCTCTGCAAAGGTTCCAGTGGGAAGAACTGAGAATTTACTATATGGAAGGGACATGGACTCCTGAGCCACCACATGGAATTTGGCTGCTAAAAGTGGATTGGACTGACCTCTGAGAGATAAATAAAACTTTTAAGTTTAAGACAAAGAGATTTTGGTGTTGTGTGTTTCAGCACTGGTATGCTCTGATACCATGAAAAGAGCTATAATATTTTGGATGATAAAAGCTTAGATTTTAAATATAATGAACCACTGGCTGGGCACATGCAGAAATAGAAGCCTTCAAGTTTTTATATCAGTTAAAGAGTCATTGCATATTCTGTGTAATACTTGCTCCAACGTTAATAATAAAGTAAAAACTGAATAGAGTGTGGAAAGGGGCAGCAGGGATAAAGATGAGAATAGAACATCAGCCTTAAGAGAAAATCCAAAAGAAAGGGGAACCCTCTTGCACTGTTGGTAGGAATGCAAACTGATGTAGCCACTCTGGAGAACAGTATGCACTATCCTCCAAACGTCAAAAATAGAACCACCCTATGATCCAGGAATTGCACTACTTGGTATTTGCCCAAAGAATACAAAAGTACAGATTCAAAGGGGTATATGTATCCCCATGTTTATGGCAGCATTATGAACAATAGCCAAGCTATGGAGAGAGCCCACATGTCCATCAACTGATGAATGGATAAAGAAGATGTGGTATATGTGTGTGTGTGTGTATATGTGTGTGTGTATATGTGTGTGTGTATGTGTGTGTGTACATATACATATGCATATACATTAAATGGACTATTATTCAGCCATCAAAAAGTGAAATCTTGCCATTTGCAATGATGTGGATGCAACTAGAGTGTATTATGCTAAGTGAAATTAGTCAGAGAAAGACAAATACTATGTGATCTCACTTAGAGAATTTAATAAAGAAAACAGATGAACAAATGGGGAGGAGGGAAACAAACCATGAGAGACTCTTAAAGATAGAGAACAAACTGAGGGTTGATGGAGGGAGGTGGGTGGTGGATGGATTCAATGGGTGATGAGTATTAAGGAGGGCACTTGTTTGGATGAGCACTGGGTGTTGTATGTAAGTGATGAATCACTGAATTCTGCTGAAACCAATATTGCACTGTCTGTTAACTTACTAGAATTTAAATTATAATTTGGGGGGAAAAAGGAGGATCTACTGGCTATACCTTAAAGAGATGTCTGTCAAGTATCTAAAGCTTTTTATTTTCCTAGACTTTAAATATTTTGGTTTCCAACAAGCAATAAATGAAAATTACTTTTTTATATGTAAAAAAGAGAAATTCCAAAAAATGGATTTTACCTATAGAGAGAGTACAATTTTGTGCCTACAAGAATATTTTGGGCTAAGCATGGGGCCCATCAGTTGAGCTAAAAACACTTAAGATATTAGAGACTATTAAAAAAATAAGAAACACTTATTTAGCATCAAGAAGTTGATAAGATACTAAGGAAATAATCCATGATCCAGACAAAATCTAATGGATGTGGAAATCCAGAATGGCAACATTACTCCACTATCTTGAAGATGATTGACAAATACAGTGAATTTAAGCTTTAGTTTAAGGGATAAAGAAAATGTACAGGATTTGCCTAAGGCAGAAAATCAAAAGGCAGAAGGGCTAAAGATGAATAACTCAAAAATTAGAAAAAGGAAAATGAATAAACCCAAAGAGTAGGTGAATGGAAATATTAAGGATAAGACGTAAAATTAGTGAAATGCAAAACCTACAAAATGGAATCAACAAAGTCCAAAGATCATTCATGACACAAAAATATAACAAAATAGACTAAACTTCTATTTAATGTTAATATCTTAACATATGATATAATGAACAACTTTATAATAATAAATCTGAAAATTTATACAAAATAGACAAGTCTTTATTTTATTTATTTATTTATTTATTTATTTATTTATTTATTTATTTTGGGGGAGAGAGAGAGAGCACGAGCAGGGTAGGGGCAGAGAGAAGGAGAGACAGAATCCCAAGCAGCCTCTTCCCCATCAGCACAGAGCCTGATGCTGGGCTTGAACTCACAAACTGCGAGGTCACAACCTGAGCTCCCAAATAGACAAATAGATAAATCTTTAGAAGAACACAAATTACACATTGACAAAAGAATTCCAAACAATTCTAAATAATGCTATAATTGAATTAAATCAATAGTCAAAAATCTTATTTGAAGGAAATTCTTAGTCTACATGGCATTGGTAATATTTGAACTTCTAGAGGCATATGATTCTAATCTAACACCAACTGTTCTAAGAAATAGGAAAAACAGGGGTGCCTGGGTGGCTCAGTCAGTTAAGCATCTGACTTTGGCCTAGGTCATGATCTCACGGTTCTCATGAGTTCGAGCCCCACATAGGGCTCTGTGCTGACAGCTCGGGGCCTGGAGCTTGCTTTGGACTCTGTGTCTCCCTCTCTCTCTGCCCCTCCTCTGCTCATGCTCTGTCTCTGTCTCTCTCTCTCAAAAATAAATAAACATTAAAAAAATTAAAAAGAAAATAAAAAAAAGAAATAGGAAAAACACACATGTATACCAATTGTATTTATAAGATTGGCATGGCCTTGGTATAAAAAAATATATACTACATGAAAATAAATTTACATACAAATTTCACCCAAGAACATACATGAAAAATGCAAACTCAAATATTAACAAACGAACACAACAATGAATAAAAAAAGATAATATAATCTATCTTATTGGGTTTTTCAGAGATTCAAGTTTAAAATCAGTTTCTCAATTAATGTAATGTACCAGATTAAGTTTGAAGGAGATAAAATATATCATTTCAATAAATGTAGAAAAAATATTTTGCTTGTACATAACTTTGGGAATATATATATATACACATATATATACATATATACATATATATACACATATATACATATATATATACACATATATATATATAGTTAGTGGAATTTCTGGGTCAGAGGATAAATGTACAGGATACTATCAAGTTGCAAATATCTTTTCCCACTTAGGACAATATCTTAAGAAATAGATATTGAGGAATAGAGTGTGCAATTTCTGTATAGATTAATTTATCAATGATTTCCTTCATGGAAAATTTCATTTTCAAAAAAATTGTCATCTTTCTTCTTTCCATCCTTTCTTCCTCCCTCCTTTCCTTCCTTCCTTCCTTCCTTCCTTCCTTCCTTCCTTCCTTCCCTTCTCCCCTTTTTCTTATCTGTCGTCCTTTTAGTGTGACAATATAAATTAATGTCTTGTAAGGTGAATTAAGATTCAATTTTTGTGTTTTCCTTAATTAATAAACATCTGCAAGAGTGCAATTTCATTCTATTGAATATAAATATTCTAATTGCTGAGAAACTGTGCATGGGGGAAAAAGGAGAGACAGGAAGCAGAAAAACAGTTATTTAACAAAAATTATATAAAGAAACTATTACTTCACAAGGAAAAAGGAGGTAATATTTGAAATTATAAGTTTATGAATTTTGAACCATTATGTACGTGAAATGTGAAAATAACAGCTCTCCTGATATGTTGTTAGGTAACCAGAAACAAGAAAATTTATGACTGCATTTAAGAGTGGGGGTTCAAGAATTAGACTGCCTGAGGTCAAAACTAGGATCTTCCATATATTAGCTGAATGAGCTGGAGAATTTTCTAAAATTCCCTTAGTTTTCTCATCTATAAAATGAAGATAATGATGTTATATACATCAGGGCATCTGGGTGGGTCAGTCCGTTAAGCATCTGCCTTTGGCTCAGATCATGATCTTGCAGTTTGTGAGTTCAAGCCCCACGTCAGGCTCTGTGCTGACAGCTCAGAGCCTGGAGCTTGTTTTGGATTCTTGTCTCCCTCTCTCTCTGCCCCTGTTCAGCTCACGCTCTGTCTCTCTCTCAGAAATAAATAAACATTAAAAAATTTTAAAAATAAAAAAATTATGTTATATACATCTTAAGATAGTTGTGGATAAGTAATAGTCAATGTTTGTAAAATGGATAGAACGATTCTTGGAAAACACACGGCACTTCCACCAAACTTGAAATTTGCCCGGTGTCATTCCTTAATCTTCTCCTTCTAAATTCTCCACTGCTGTCCATTCCTCTTGGCAACAAATATAAAGAAATTAGATTAGTCTTTTGAACTTTTTATATTCATTACCCTGAAACTTTGTCAATTTCTCCTCCACAATGGTTTTAGAGAAGTCTCCACTGAAAACATCTGATCTCAAACTCACTTACTCATGGATTTCCACACCGTTACTCATCATTATTCCTATTTTCTCCGTATAGATGTTTTGCCTAACCCTGTTTGTCGCATAATATGTGGTCTTCTTTACATTTAGAATGTTTTCCCACTTTATACCAATTGAAATTCCATACTTTCTGCTGTGTACTTTAGGAACACTTTGGCAACTAATCTGACCTCAGACCAATTCATTATTTTGTTAGTGCCTTTTTGTAAAATGCTTGTAATGCGCTATCACTTATTTTTTTTGAATCAGATACTGCTGTTAGGTTGTTTCCCTAACTGCAGCTGTTACTCTTGGAATCAACCACATGCAACATGTTTCTGCACATGTGCATTTTTCAAAGCAGTATTATTTTTATGCTCAGAATCAGTAAGCAAAATGATGAACAAGATATTTTAAAAGCAACAGGACTATTTAAATATCTTCCCTTTAGCACATCTTTACTAATTATTCACTTACAATTATTCACTAATAATTAACTTTATTCACAATAATTCACATTCAATTCACAATAATTGCAATTATTCACTAATTATTCATCTTTACTAATTATTTGCTTTGATTTATAAGGGTCTATATTCTATCAATCACTTGCTAGGTTGCTTTTGGCATTTCACTTTACACTTCTACATCTCCGTGCCGTCATCTGACAAAGTAGGCATTGGGTTATATGCTGGATAAAGCATGGAACTTCAAAATTCTCCAATAACAGACTTAGAAACTGCTTGCCATGCATCAGGTCTGCAAATAGCACCTCAGTGAATGTCTCTTTGTGGATATGTGTGGAAGTTTTCCTGAGATACATATTTAGGAGTGGAATTTCTGGGTCATGGAAAATATTCTTATTTAATTTGACTGAGTACACTCATATTGTCTTCCAGAATGACTACACCAGTCCACAGTGATTGAGGTTTAATGTATAGAAACATCCACCCTAGCACTTAGCATTTTCAACTTGCAGGTCTGTTAGCTGTGAAGTGACACCTTTCTTTGATTACTAACGAACTTGAACAACTATTACGTACTCTGTAATTTGTCTGTTCTTATATTTTGCACATGTTTTTCTATTCATTACAGCTAAAAAGTGGAAACAATCTGTATCAATTTCCTAGGACTGCTATAACCATGTAGCACAAACTGGGTGGGCTAAAACAATAAAAATATATAATCTCACAGTTCCTGAGGCTAAAAGTCTGAAATCAAGGTGTGTACAGGGCCATCCTTCCTCTGAAAGATGTAGGAAAGAATCTTTCTTTTCAAATGCCAACCTCTTATAGTTTCCAGTAATTCTTATCATTCGTTGGTTTAAAACTGGCCCACTCCAGTCTTACCTCCATCTTTGCACGGGCTTCATTCCTTTGCATGTGTCTGTGTGCCCTCTCCTCTTCCTTCTTACAAGGACACTAATCTTTGTATTCAAGGTGCACCTATCTGCTGTGTGACCTCATCTCAGCTAAATATATCTGCAAAAAGTCTATTTCCAAGTGAGATCAGTTCTGAGATTCTAGATGGATATGAATTTTTTGGGGGGCGGGGAGGGAGAACCCATTTGACCCAGTACATGACCTAAATGTTCATCAACTGAAGAACAGATAAACAAAATGTGTTTTTTTCTTTACAGTGGGCTATTATTTGGCAATCAAAAGGAATGAAGCAGTGAATGATACCCACTACTGCATGGATGAACCTTGAAGCTTATGCTCATTGAAAGAAGTCAGTGACAAGATCCTACACCTATGTAACTCAATGATTATAGTCTAGAATCGGCAAATTTGTAGAGACAGAAAATAGATTAGTGGTTGCCTAGGGGTAGAGGGAAGCATGTGGAATGACTGCTCTGGATTCCTTCCTAGGTGGTAAAAATGTTCTAAAATTAGATTGTAGTGATGGTTGCACAATTTTGTGAATTTACTAAAAATGACTGAACTGTATAATGTAAATAGATGGATTTTATGGTATGTGAATTATAACTTAGTAAAAGCTATTTAAAAAATGACTCACACACCTGGATTTGGTGTGTGTGGGGGGGTTATGTCATACTTCTGGAATGTGTAGTGACACTGGGTTTCTTTTTGCTGTTGACTCAAAACAATTGATGAAATATTATCTATGTACATCTAGATATATGCCTGTATTGAGTTAGCTATTGAAAATTCTCTTAGTTTTGATAATGGTGGAGTTTGTAAACTAGAATTCCTTTATTTTTACATAAGTATATTCATCAATATTTTTATTATGATTTAAATTTTTGAAAAATTTTTCAGTCTGCCTTTTCTCCCATATCAGTAAAATGTTCTCTCCTGTATTAATATAATTACCTTGTAGTTTTTCCTTTAAAGAGTATCTTCTTTTTTTAAGTTTATTTATTTATTTTTTGAAAGAGAAGGAAAGCATGAATCATGGAGGAGCAGAGAGAGAGAGGGAAAGAGAGAGAATCCCAAGCAGGCTCCCTGTGGTCAGCACACAAGCTCATGTAGGGCTCAGACCCACGAACCATGAGATCATGACCTGAGCCGAAGGTGAACGCTCAACCGACTGAGCCACCCAGGCACCCCTCTTTTCACATTTAGGTATTTAGTGTATCTGAAGTTCAAGTCTTATGTGTAATTAGATAAAGATTTAATTTTATTTTTTTTAAATATCATGATCCAATTTTTGTAACACTGTCTACTATGCAATGTATACTGTATGCTTATTAAGTGCTTGCACACAGATGGCTTGATGTCTTAGTTCCCTCTTCTTTTCAAATAGTCTAGTCTTGTGACATCACCACACTGTTTTCATTACTATAATTCCCCGTTTTCCTTAATCGTTTCTTAATTAGAAAGTGTATTGTGCTATCTCCTCAATAGGATAAATGCTCCTAGGGTTTCAAATAAACTCATAATATTGACTTTCCAGCAACTGGACCACTGTGAAGCATATGGTAGACAATCAGTAAATCTGAATAAATGAAGAATGAGCAAACGAAAGAAACAGCATGTAGAAATTATATATATATATATATAATGTTTAGTAAACCAAAATACATGACCAATTGTTTTAGGAAATTATACAAAATTGATGCATTTAAGAAGAAGCATATAAGATATAAAGAAACGAAACAGTCATAGGGCAGAGTGGGACATGTAAAGGGGAGGCATTGTGTACAAATTTATTCCTTCTAAAAGGACAAATCTTATGTCAAATGGATATTACAATCAAAATTTAAACACAACATTTAAAAAATTTTTTCAGCATATTTATTTATTTTGAGAGAGAGAGAGAGTTAGAGAACAAGTGGGGGAGGGGCAGAGAGAGAGAGAGAGAGAAAGAGAGAATCCCAAGCAGGCTGTGCACCTCCAGGGCAGAACCCAATGCAAGGCTCGAACTCATGAACCATGAGATCATGACCTGAACCAAAGTCAGATGCTTAACCGACTGAGTCACTCAGGTGCCCCCAAGCATAACATTTTTGATATTCAGATTAATATAATCTTGTCTAAGAGTTGTTATCTCATTATCTCGTTAATGTTATGTCTTATTACAATTAGGGCATTGCTGATTTTGAATTTGAAAATTAATACTAAACATAATTTTTAAAACCTGCTTTTAATTGGGGAATTTCAAGTTTTATTGCACTAATAAAATGTTCAGGCTAAGACAACGCTAATTACTATTTAGAGATTGTTTGCAGGTGCAAATGTGAAAACATTTCTTAAAATTGTAAACACTTTATTGTATTTAAATACCTGTATTTTATAAGAACTAGTATGTTTGAAGTGATTTGCATTTAATTGTGTTTTAATCATTCCAAAAGTCAACAAAGTTGTAAATATTCTTCTCTAAGAAAGAATTTTTCTACTTATAAAATATCTAGGGATTCCTCAGACTGATCCTTGTCTGGGATTACTTCTGTCTGCACCAAGGCCCCAGCACTCCATTAGCACCTGTTCTCACATCAAAAGTCGTTTACGCTCTGTACAATTTGTACAGCCACCACTTCCTACTGAAGTCACTTTTTGCAGTTCTATAAACATAAAACAAGACAATGTACAAAAATGTTTGGAATATAAAACTTCGTTATTGGCCTCCTACAGAGTCCATTTGAAGGGAAACCAGAAATACATTCAAAGTTATACTCTCTTGAGGTCTAGATAGACCATATAGCGCTTGGAGTCACCAGAGGTTAGAAAAAAGATGGAGCAGGGAAGGCAAGAGAGGAAAAAGAATTCAAATAGGGAATGGGCAATTTATACTTGCCGAATGTCCACCATGGGCCTCACTTTATGCTTGGTGTTGTTATATACCATTTCTCATCTAACAGTCAACAAAACGCCACACATTACATTATTTCTCTAAACTACAGCTTTCTTACTGAGAAAACAAAAGTTCAGAATCAATACCTGTCTGATGTCCCTGGAGCTGCTGAGGAACACGGAGGCTGGAAGTCAGTCCTCCTGATGCTCCATCCAGCATGCACTCCACCACAGCGGGAGTTCAAGACTAGACTGAAAGTACAGATCTTGTCTTAGAAGGGATAACATAATGCAGTATTCATACAGGTAATAAAATTTGTGTTTTATCAGTTCCATGATATCTATACCCAGATCATTATCGTTTAGTCACTAATTTTTAGTTGACTTGCCGTAATGTGAACAAATCTCAGGTATGTAGTTCTGATTTTTGCATGTTTCACATCGTAACTTAAGAAAAGTAGAAATACACGATTGCTTTAAATGCAAAAACAAAACCAAAAATGTCCATTTTTCAAAGAACTGGGCAAAACCACTTGCCCAAATCCTTAGTTTACAGCTGGAAATATGTCTATAATTAACTACCTTAAATAGAAGGTTACCCTAGCAGGAGAAAGATACTTCATATTTTGTCTTTATCTTTTGTTGTGGGCATTTTTGTAAAATAAGAATAATTCAGAAATGATGTTTAATGTAATGCTGTCACAGGGAGATTACAATTAGAGAAAGCACGCAGTACTTTTCTACAATCTGAAGCGAATTATGGTATGTTTCCACTAGCTCTCGACATATTTCTTCAAACTCTGAAAATGCAGTTTGGTATTCTGATGTATTAAGAACCCAATTAATCGTAAGTGTTAGTTCAGCTGCAGGGTAGATAAGTTTGTTATTAGAAATCACATTTTGAATTTTTAAAAAATCTATTTTACTTTTATGTTTCTTTCTCTGAAGCAGTCCCTTTTAATTATGCGACAGTAAATTTCATATCCAACAATCAAATACAGTTTTGCTGTTTCATCAAAAAGGATCCATGTGCTCTTTGCTTTTCTGTATTTTCGTCTATGGCTTTACTTCAAAAGAAAAAAAAAAGCTCCTTTAGAGTAATATTCAGATAAATTTTGCATTTAAAAAATTTTTTAATGTTTATTTATTTTTGAGAGAGAGAGTGCAAGTAGGGGAGGAGCAGAGAGAGAGGGAGACACAGAATCTGAAGCAGGCTCCAGGCTCTGAGCTGTGAGCACAGAGCCTTACATGGGGCTCAAACTCATGAACTGTGAGATCATGACCTGGGCTGAAGTGGTACACTTAACTGACTGAGCCACCCAGGTGCCCCAAATTTTACCTTTTTAAAAGCATTATAAACTTGTTGAGGATGTAGAGGATTATTTATAGTAACTAGTCTTGCCCAACTATGCTTGGGTGTCTCCATTTTATGAATTAATAGCATTGATAAAAATTATGTATTTTAGCAGAATTCATTGTATCAGTACTTACTATATGTCAGGCAATGTGCAAAGAATCTTATACACAATAGTTTACTTTTAATTTACACACTAGCCCAATTTGGAAGGTAAATAGAGATGGGGAAATTGAGTAATAAAATACTTGTATGATTTAAACAGGTCATGTAGCTTGTAGGGAGCAAACTCATTTTACCCGGTTCCAAAGGGTAATTATAGCTCTTTAACAGGCACTACAAAGTAGGTATAGTGGGCAAAGTGTTGAATAGCCATTCCTATGAAATATATGTAAGGTGGTTTTACTAGTAACTAGTTTCCCGGTAGCATTGGTTGATGATCTGATTGAGAATGAGAAGGGAAAATAGATTGAAGGAAGGACAATTTTGAAAGCTGAAATGTGAACTCTTGAATTTATTGCCTCAAACAAAGGAAAATTAAAGTTTATGTCTACTGATACAAACTTGATTATTTTGATTAAAGCCTAAGTCAAAATGTTTGAGTCTGTTAAAAAAAAAATAGTTGTCAGTCAAAACAAAACAATAGGTTAATTTTTTAACACTCTTTTGTTTTTTTTAACCTTGCCAATGAAAATAGACAAATTAGTAAATGTAGAACCAATCAGAATTATACAATTTTTTTCTTTATTGTCGCCTTAAATCCGGAAGTCATAGCTGTGTAGGCAATCTGACAAGAAGGTAATACTTTTCTGAATGATCGATGAACTGTAAATTCCTAGTCCTACATTAACGTAAAAATCCATAGTGAGGGCAGGTTTTATCTGATGAAATCAAACCTTCACAGACCTCATCTTTTAACCTCTACTGTACTATATGTAAAGCTGTTTAAATTTATATTAAAACTTCTGTACTTGGCTGAAATCACAAGAATATGCATGAAATACACTTTGTAGAGTTCTGTGTGCCCCCCAGTCACCCAAATGAATAAATCAATTGCAATTTAATATGTGTAGTAAGTTTAGAAATCTTTGAGCAAAGATGATTAAAGGTTGAAAAACAAGGCCAAGGAAAAAAAGTTAAAATAAAAATTATAATTTAGCCTCGGAAAAAAATTGAGAAGTAATTTAAGGACAGTCATTAGAGATACGAAGTCTATTTTAGACATGGTGGTAGCTGGTTGTTTCCTTTTTCCAACAAGGAAAGAACAGAAAGAAATGAAGCCAATTTGTTGTAAGCCATAAAAAAAAAGAGAATATTTGAATTGTAATAGTTATGGAATATTATTTTTCAGACATTTTACTAATATAGACCAAATGTTTTTCTAAGATATAAGTATGTATGCTTATATTTACATACATGTGTGTAGTTATTTGTAAAAAAAAAAATTAAGAATATAGATTCCAAATGATTAGTGTCTATGCATTTTTGCTGGTTGGGTGGGTAGCATGGACTTCAGAAAATAATAGTTCTTTTTCCAAGGCCCAGTCCTTTTAGTGCAGAATCTTATGACTCCTCTAAAACTGAAAATCATCAGCTTCATTCTTAAGTCAGGATAATACCATATGTCTCTATATATTATTGGAATAGAAAATTACTATTAGATTTTACACAATTAAAGATTGTTAGCTAGACTAATGTGAATAGCACATATTGAGGAATCAAGTATTGAATTGAAAGTCCTGTCTTTTATTATTTTTAAAGCAAGATGGTTCTTGGGGCACCTGGGTCACTCAGTCTGTTAGGCTCTCACCTCTTGATTTTGGCTCAAGTCATGATCTCATGGTTTCTGGGATCCAGCTCCGTGTCAGGCTCTGTATTGACAGCACAGAGCCTGCTTGGGATGCTCGGTCTCGCTCTCTCTCTGCCCCTCACCTGCTCACAAGCATGAGCTCTTCCTCAAAAATACATAAACATTAAAAAAAAAGAAGCACACAAGGGGCATCTGGGTGGCTTAGTCGGCTAAGCATCTGACTTCAGCTTAGGTCATGATCTCCCTGTGCGTGAGTTTGAGCCCCACAATAGGCTCTGTGCTGAGGGCTCAGAGCCTGGACCCTGCTTTGGATTCTGTGTCTTTCCCTTTCTCTGACCCTCCCCAACTCATGCTCTGTCTCTCTGTCTCTCAAAAATAAACATTAAAAAAAAGCACATAAGAGAAACAAGACCAACAATATTTGTCTGCTATTAGTAGCTGATGAAGAGAGTGAATCAAAATATGAGATCACAGCTTTAGCTGAAGCAGAACCAAGAGACCCAGAGGAATTCTGCTGATCCAAGTAATACACTGTGTATAGAGAGGTCTGGAGACCTGTAACTTTCTGCAAAGTCTCCAGAGAAGCCTGTGGAGAAATGGCCAATCACATAGACAGCAAATGTTATACCAACAGTGTACATAGAAAATGTACATATGAAAATTAAATTAAATTAAATTAAATTAAATTAAATTAAATTAAATTAAAATTAAATTACATTACGTTAAATTAAAAGGACTTCCCTAGGTGTGCTTTTGCAATTTACTTTTGGACTTGATATGCAAAATGTTTGTTTTAATTTTTTAAAGTTTATTTATTTATTTTGAGAGACAGAGAGAGTGAGCAGGGGAGGGGCAGAGAGAGAGGGAGAGAGAGAATCCCAAGCAGTCTCCGCACTGTCAGCACAGAGCCCAATGTGGGGCTTGAACTCACCATCAATGAGATGTGACCTGGGCTAAAACCAAGATTCCGACGCTCAACCAAATGAGCCACCCAGGTGCCCCCACACTGTTTTTATTTAAATGACATTTTGCTTTAACTCAGTGGCTCTCTGGTGTCTCTTTCTTTTCCAAAGTTAATTTCCTCCCTTGAAGTTGGGAGTAATATTTCCTTTTCTATCCACTTTAGAGTTTTTCCAAGGATTAAATAAGATGATAATGTGAAAAAACTTTAAAAAGTATAAATTTCTAGAAACACTGAGCATTCTCATCATGGTTTTATTTGTCATGTATGGCAAATCACTTCTGAAGTCCGCACACTGGAGGTTTGGGATCAGCTGCCAGGCCTGTTTGCTTGTTTCATATTTGGAAAAGATTTGACAAATGTCAGTCATGTAATCCAAAGTGGACTAAGGAAGTGATCAGAAGGCATTCGAGTAATGCTGAAACCAAATCACGTAACAAGTCTTTTGATGATGCTTTAATTGCAACTTACAGATCCCTACCCTGGCTATCTGAGGGCAAGTGGAATTCACTGAAGGAAGAACTGAAAACCTTGGCTGGGACAAGGCAAGAACTCACAGAGCCCCAAGGCTGAGGGAGCAAGAACAAAGTGACAGACACAGGCTGCTGTTTTGGCCAGTCAGCCTCACTCCCCTCCGCCATCTATGTCACTCAGTTTACAGTCAAAGTCCTGATAGAGTCTAATAAGCTCAGCTGGATTTACATGGCCCCATCTTGTCTTTGGGGCAGACGATAAAAGTTAATAATTACTCTCTCAAGGATGCAGACAAGGAGGAAGAAGAAATGGTTATTTGAGAGGTTTCTACTAGAAGTGAGAACAGACATCGAGTAGCTAAAACAACTACAACAAATGTCTAGTATGTTACACAGACTTTGGGCTTATCACAGAGTAAATCTGGATAATTCAGTTTCTTGCACAAATTTCCAAATACTGGAGGATATTTTTAATTGATTTTAAATAAACCATGTGTTATTTACAATAATTACTAAGAAATTCTAATATTTAGAGATATTTCTAAACATATATAAAAACATAATAGAGGATGAAAAATACATTAACTGATACACATTTTCTTGTTTTCAGCTATAATACCTTTAGAATTGCTTGGCAGTCTGACACTTTTCATAAGTTGATGGAATAGCATTCTCTCCTTGTCTCTGAAAGGATTTGTCTGGATTTCAAATGGCTAATAAACCTGTGTATCCAGTTTTACCTTTAAAATAATTGATATAATCATTCTAATTAGGCTAAGTGTACCCTTTGATCTTAAGTGTCCATCAAAATATTCAATGTAGTTATCTTATAGCAATGCTGTCTATTTTTAATACAGTCTGTTAAAAATATCTCTCCATATGTTAGCTAATTGTCTCTGTAAGAAAATAAAATAGAGTTCTAAACCAACTACCTGTCTTAAAGGCAATACATTTATCCTCTTATTTTTTTTTTCTTTTGGCAAATACTTATCAAGCAACCCAGACACTGGGAAGATAACAATAAACTGCTACCACTTATGAAGCTTAAAGTCTCATATGGAAGAAAGTAGGGGCATTTTCAACAAAACAATGCTTTGAGAAATGTATAGAAACACTTAAATCTGTCTCAGAGAGTCTAGTGATGCTTATCAAATAAGGTAGGCTATAGTTCTATATGGTATCTTTTTTCTGGCTTTATTGACATATAACCCACATAACTTTAAGGTGAACAACATAATGATTTGATATATGTATATACTGCAAAATGATTATCACGGTAAGATTAGATACCATCCATCAACTCACATATTCACAGTTTTTTCTTGTGATGAAAACTTTTAAGATCTACTCTCTCTGCAACTTTTAAATATACAGTACAGTATTGTTAACTATAGTCATCACCCTGTACACTACATCCTCAGAACGTATTTATCTTATAATTGCAAGTTTCAAGTAGAAGATACCGTGGGAGTATATGGGGAATGTTAACATGATTGCAATAATCAGCAGGATAAAATGAAGTCCTTATTTCCTTTGGGTGTGTTATATACACAAGTACAGTGGTTAAAGTAATGCTAGCTATTGTAACAAACATAGCCCCACAGCTGTGTGCTTTAAGATAAGTTTATTTCTCACTCAGCCAACACTCGGATGTGGCTGTCTTACATCAGTATGCAACTTTTCTACACATGGTGACTCAGGGGCCAGGGCTCCTCCTTTCCCCCAGGACTTCCTGAGTCCCCTGCTTCCAGCCAAAATGTGAAGGTAGGTAGGGTCAAAAGCAAGCAAAGAACCCTCCTCTACTTCACTGATTGTCCTGGAAATGGCATGTATGACTTCCACTTCCACTCCATTGGTGAGAAGTGGTTATATTGGCCCACATGTCACTTTTCCCAGTGACAGCTCTATTCTATGAAAACAAGGTTATAGAATAATTGATATTAGCTGTCCTTTAGAGGTGAAAGTGAAAGGATAAATGGGAGGGAGGGAGGGTAGGCAGGGGGGTAGAGGGGGGAGGGAGGGAGGGAGGAAAGGAGAGAGAGAATAGGAAAAATTAATGGGTGTGGAATTTATAATAATATACAATACCACCAATGATATTAACAAAAGTGATCAAGAACAATTGACATTTTTGCAGATTAAGAATAATGAGAAATATGATTGGGGAGAATTAGGAGCTCAAATCTCTTAATACTTGTAAAAGGGTTTTATTTAGGACTTTAATTTCTCCTGAGAAATGGATAAGTAGCATAAATGAATAGATCTACATATTTCAACATGTGTAGATCTCAAAAACAATGTTGACATGGAGAGAAAACTTCACAAGTATTGAATGATGTAAACAATACTATACTAATTGTGTAAACTAAAGCACAAGATATATTGTCACATTGTGCTTATAGATACAGGTATATTTTAAAAATTATTAACATATTTAATAAAAATTATCAAAATATTAAAATAAAATAGTGGAGGGATACCTAGGTGGCTCAGTCAGTTGAGCATCAGACTCTTGTTTTCAAGATCCCAAGGTTGTGGGATCAAGCCCCACATTGGGCTCTGTGCTGAGTGTGGAGCCTGCTTAAGATTCTTTCTCTCTTTGGGGCACATGGGTGGCTCAGTTGGTTAAGTCTTCAACTTCGGCTCAGGTCATAGTCTCTCAGTTCGTGAGTTTGAGCCCCGTGTTGGGCTCTGTGCTGATAGATCAGAGCCTGGAGCCTGCTTTGGATATTGTGTCTCCCTCTCTCTCTCTGCCCCTCCCCTGCTCACACTCTGTCTCTCTCTCTCAAAAATAAATAAACATTAAAAAAAAAAAAAAAAGAGGGGCACCTAGGTGGCTCAGTCGGTTGAGCGTCTGACTTCAGCTCAGGTCATGATCTTGCAGTCTGTGAGTTCAAGTCTGAGTCCTGCTCTGTGCTGACAGCTCAGAGCCTGGAGCCTGCTTTGGATTCTGTGTCTCCCTCTCTTTTTCTCTGCCCCTCCCCCGCCCATGCTCTGTCTCTCTCTCTCTCTCTGTGTCAAAAATAAACATTAAAAAAAAAAAAGATTCTCTCCTTCTCTGACTCTGCCCCTGTTCCCTGCTGGCACTCTCTCTCTCCCTAAAACAAAATAAATTTAAAAAATAAAATATGTAGTGGAAGAACACATACCAAATTCTATGCAATGGTTTTCTGTGGGGATAGAAATATAGATAGAAAATTGTAAGTATATAGAAGAGATTGTAAAATTGTTGATAATACATTATTCTATATATTATTCTATATATATTCTATATATTATATATTATATAAAAATATATATATTATTCTCTCTATATATTATATATTATATAAATAAAATATGGTAAATGTTAATATTTTTTCATTTGTGGTAGTGGGGACAAGGCTGTTTGTTGAGGTAGTGTTTTCCACATTGAGAGACCCTGTAAATTTCACTGAGTCCTTTCCTTAGAAAGCAGGTGCTTGATGTTCACATTTAGGGCATTTTTATGCTCCTGAGGGTATAGTATTTAGACATGTTTATACTGTGATCTGAGAGTGTATTGCATAAGTTTTTGTGAGCTAAAAAAATTTGGACAACATCGCTGAGCATAATTTGAATTTGGAAAAATAGGAAAAGAATTATCAGCTAAGACTGTATTATATTATTGGATTTAAGATAATTACACTTCTAGCCCATCTCTGAGGCTTTAGAAAGCAAAAGATTATCTAATCACATGGTTCCCAGAAATATACAAAAAAGAACAGTAGTTACTATCTAGAAAGTAACCCACAAAGGTGGGAGAAGTATTTATCTGGTAATCTCTTTATTCTCTTGCTGACAGGTCAGCTACTTTATTGGGTGGCTTCAAGTTAAGAGAACAGAATGCCAACTAATCTTTCTTTCCCTTCCTCCATATTATTCTAACATGGTCCATAATACATGAACTTTGACTTTAGGGAAAGTTAGGGAGAAAGCTTCTTTCTCTCTAGCCCTCATTAGCTCTACTGCTTGGAAACAGCAGTGACTCATCTGAATGATAAAATGGTGCCTACCTTAATTATAACTTTTGAGATTAATGAATTGAAAAATATTGTCACAAATAACTGATGAAAGCGAGGATTGCAGCACAAAAGGAGGAGAAGGCACAGGCAAAGATCATGAAACTATCAGATATCCAGCCTCTATTTCTAAAGATTGCTTTCAGCCACACAAAACATGTTTCATTATTGGATCACAAACCACCAAAATATGTGTGATACCTTGGTTTGCCAGAAACTACAGTCTCATTCAAGGAGAGGTCTTTTGTATCCCATCCGGTTACTTAGTCAAACCAGGATGGAAAGGAATGAAGATAACATTACAAAAACCAGCTGCAGACCATCAGTTTGTATAGTTTTCATAAACAAGGCTGACAAGATAACACAGACTACCCCCTATGAGTTGGACCCTAGCCCTTAACTACATTGACCAACAGTGGATACATTTAGTTAGGTGTGTCCAAAGGTCAGTATATGACTTCAGGCATCCTCAACAATAAGTAGAAGATTGTAGCCAATCTTGTACTTACACAGATGGGCTTTATGGTAAATAAGTAGATGTCTTTCTCTTTGTTTCATGGTGCAGTAGTGAAAACTCCCGAGAACAAGGGTTCTTGTATCAGAATTTCCCCTGTAGCAGGGAGGTAAGACAACTCGATAAAAGAGGATTTACTAGCAAGTAGGTTTCAGACGGCATTCAAGAAGCATTCTCCAATCCTGTTACATCTGTGCTTTCGATGCACATAAAAAGAATAGCAATTTTTTTTTTTTACTTCCAATAATCAGTCTTCACCCTGTTGGGGGCAATATTACCACCACTAAAGTTGCTTGGCTTTATATGTTTGTCAAATTCATCCATATAGTTTAATGTAGTCGTTAAACGTAATATCGTTTATACTAATTGTGTAAACACACTTACTTTTCCATTCTATTGATGAAAATGTAAACATTTCCAGTTTTTGAATATTACATAGATTCTTGTGTGGGTTTTTTTTGCTGACATATGTACACAATATCCACATACACTATGTGTACTTGGATATTCACATGTTCAGCTCTAGTAGATTCTGCCAAATAGTTTTCTAATGTACATTCATGTAAGAAGTTTTGGAGGATTTTCGTTGCCCCACACTGTCACCAACACTTTTATATTGTCAGTATTTTAAAACATCAGTAATTTTGGTAGATGTGTGGTGCATCTCATTGTGGCTTTAATTTGTATTTCTTTGGTGAGTAAAGTGATGTGTTGTTTCATACACTGGTTGCATATTTGATTTTCCTCTTTTATGAAATGAATATCTTCTGTCCATTTATCTGTTGAGTTGTCTGTCTTTATCTTATTAAAGGATCTTCTTTTAGGACTTTAGTTATTCTGGATATAAATTACCTTTCCAAATATATGCAAATATCCTCTTCTGGTCTATGCTTGCTTGTTCTACACACTTTATCTGATGACCAGTTCTTACCCTTAATATCTATTTTATATGTTTTTGTTTCCTTTAGGTTGGCACTTTGGATTTCTTATTAAAAAACCTCACACTTTACTGACAAAATTATTTTCCTATATTTTCTTCTAAGACCTTTATGTTTTACCTATCACCTTTATGTCTGTAATCAATCTTGCATTGCTTTTTGTGTGTAGGGCAAAGTGTCAAGATAACCATAAAAAATATGTGCTTACAAAGTAATTTTTTTAAAAATAAGCACTCCATGGGACAAATCTTTCCAAAAAAGAACTCAAAATCTAGATTCTGTAGAACATTTTTATGTTAAATTTGACAACACAAATGCATGAAAAAATTCACATTAGCAAAAAGTAAATGTAAAGTCAAAGAACAAAACTAAATTGTCGAGGGAAATTTTGTGTGAATTATTCAGTTTTTTATTGTTTGTGTATAATAACATCTACAAATCAATAAGAAAAATCCTCATGACCAAATATACAATTTGCCATATTAAGAGACAAATAAGGCTCCTATAAAAAAATGCGAAAAAATCCCAACAGGTAAAACAAGATAGCTTTAAAACTAGATTTTTTTCTGTCTTATATGATTGTTTGTGTATACCAAGTCCAGGCATCAGATTGTTTTTCAGCCTCCCCACAAAATATAACTTCTGTCCATGATCTAAAATGACTGATATATCTCCCCATCTCATACAAATGTCAGTCATCACTAAATAGAAAAAACTGTAAGGTGGTATAACCCAGAAATTACACACATATTTGTGTTCATATCCCTTTAGTAAGAATTTACACATCTACCCACAGGGAAGGTTGAAAAACAGTCCCTTAATAAATGACAAAGGGAAGTATGGATATATTGGAAGCCACTAGTGTTATCTTCCTCCAGGGAAAGAGATATAAACATTTTGTAGAAAATGAGTTTTAAACACAGTAAGATGCTAAAATTAGTTTATAATAAACAATTTTAAATTTTAACCACAAATGGATACTTTTTTGACATAGCATAAAGACAAAGAACTAAACATTTGATTCCACACATTGTGGACAAGGGTGGAGGAAAGAGGAATTTACCCTTGCTCTTTCTTGGAAGAAATATAAACTGAAATTCTGTCTATTGATATTTGACAATATCTACAAAATTTTTGAATTCACATATCCTTTTACCTAGATATTCCACTCCTTGTTATTTAGCTTCCTAGCAAAATAACAGATGTGCAAGGCCATTTAGGACAGCATTGTAAATAATATATGTATATGTTTATTAACTAGGTCTCCTTCAAATCAAGCATGCTTTCACATGAAGTGGAATACTATGCACCATTAACAATATGACAGTTCTACTTAAACTGATATAAAAATGATTGCTATACCATATAAGGATTTAATTTAAAGCAAAGCATATAATATTATACATAGTATAGTACCTTTCTGTGTAAAAACAAAAAAATGAGCGTTTGTACATTTGCGTATCTCAAACAATAAACTGGAAGGAGGAATATACGAGAAACTGGGAACCATGGATATTTCTGGGGAAGCAAACTAGCCTGTGTGGGGTCTAAGGAGAGAAGACTTAGTCTTAATTTGAATTTTTTTATTCCTTCTGAATTTTGTACTGTATTAATGTATTACCTTTGCAAAACAAACAAACAAACAAACACGCAAACAAACAAACCCAGGTTAGAGAACTCAAAGATAGAGAAAGCATTCATTGATGGAAAGATGTAGCCAATTGTTAAACTAAGTCTAGGATTTTAAATGTTATCTAAAATAGGCCAAAGATGTTTAATGTCAACTGAAAATAATGTCATCTGGGGCTAATGGCTCTGACTGCCTTGTAAATACCAAGACAGAATCAAGGTTAAGTATTTCTTTAAATGAAATCATGACTAGTATGCTTAAGGAATTTTATATCTCTCCTGAAAGATTATAAACATACATTTTCACCCATAATTTAATCCACAGATTTAAAATGTATATGCTAGGGCACAATGGTGGCTCGGTCTGTTAAGTGTTCAACTTCAGCTCAGGTCATGATCTCAGCTCTCATCAAGATCTCATGATCTTTTAGTGGTATTACTAAAAGTTCGTGGGTTTGAGCCCAGCTCAGAGCCTGGAACCTGCTTGAGATTGTCTTCCTCTCTCTCTGCCCCTCCCTCACTTGTTCTGTCTCTCTCTCAAAAACAAATAAGCAGGGGCGCCTGGGTGGCTCAGTCGGTTAAGCGTCTGACTTCAGCTCAGGTTATGATCTCTCGGTCCGTGGGTTCAAGCCCCGCATCATGCTCTGTGCTGACAGCTCAGAGCCTAGAGCCTGTTTCAGATTCTGTGTCTCCCTCTTTCTCTGACTCTCCCCTGTTCATGCTCTCTCTCTGTCTCAAAAATAAATAAATGTTAAAAAAAATTTCAAAAACAAATAAGCATTTAAAATAAATACATAAATAAAATGTATATGCTAATAAACAGAAACAAATAAGAATTTAGAAAATCTATGTTCTACTCCCTCTATACATTACTACTGGCTCACTCTATGAGTTTGAATACCTAATGTAATATTTTTCAAGTTTCAGTATTTTAATACATAAATTTGGACATTATTTACTGTACTTTGTATTGTTGCAGCCAAAATAGTGAATAAGAAAAAAACTTCTAAGTGATAAAATTATAACTTGAAGTGTTCCCAGGGTGATAACAAATGTTTAATCACTAAGGGGCGCTTGGGTGACTCAGTTGGTTAAGTGTCCAGCTTTGGGTCAGGTCATGATCTAAGGGTTCCTGAGATAGAGCCCTGCATCAGGCTCTCTGCTGTCAGTGGGGAGCCCACTTCAGATCCTCTGTCTTCCTCTCTCTCTCTGTCCCTCCCCTTCTTGTGCTCTCCTTCAAAAATAAATAAACGTTAAAAAAATGTTTAATCACCAAGATACCATGATCTTTGCTTACTGGGTAGTGCTCCTGGCCCATTGTGCCTCGAAATTAAGAATGCCTTCTCATTGGGGCACCTGGGTGGCTCAGTCGGTTGAGTGTCTGACTTTGGCTCAGGTCATGATCTCACACTCCGTGAGTTTGAGCCCTGCGTCGGGCTCTGTGCTGACAACTCAGAGCCTGGAGCCTGTTTCAGATTCTGTGTCTCTCTCTCTCTCTGATCCTCCCCCGTTCGTGTTCCGTCTCTCTGTGTCTCAAAAATAAATAAATGTTAGAAAAAATTAAAAAAAAAAAAAGAATGCCTTCTCATTGATTAAATTGACAAGAAACTAAATTGGCCTGATCTTTCATATATATTTATTAGAATCCTAATTGACTAATTTGTAGAGAGAAATATAAATTATGTGCTTCTCCTCAAAGGGAAACCAGGACGTTGGTTAGTAAGCTCTGAATCATCAACATAAAAATTAGTTGATGGCTCAAACATGATCCATCCATCTGTATAACAGAGATACAATTTTAAACGAGAAGACCAAGATATGTTTGGTAAGGAACCAGTGGTATTACTAAAAGTCTCTTGCTAAAACTCATATTCACTGCTTCTCTTGTTGACAAGAATTACTTTTTAATTACTTTTTATGTTTATTTTTATTTGAGAGAGAGAGAGAGAGAGAGAGAGAGAGAGAGAGAGAAGACACAGGATCCAAGCAAGCTCCAGGCTCTGAGCTGTCAGCAGAAAGCCTGACGCAGGGCTCGAACTCATAAACTGTGAGATCATGACCTGAGCCAAAGTCGGAGCTTAATCAACTGAGCCACCCAGGTGCCCCTGACAAGAATTATTCATATAACTTTTCTCAACAAAATAACTCTTAAAGTATTGCACTCGACAAGTTCTCCTGTTGCTTTGCCTCCATTCAGCCCCATTTGTTGGGGTCCATATTCTCCTGGCCTCAGCTTCCTCTCTCAGCCCTCTTTGTCATGTCATTCAATAAGATCTTTTGGCAACAAGCCTACTTATTGCTAATAGGAGCTCCTAACATTGCCACTTTAATCCCTTACCTTCACTTACCTTAACATTTACATACTGGCCATAAATACCAGCAATTTCTTTCAGCACCTGCATGTACCAGCATCTGCTTATTGTGAAACATTGCTCTAGAATCATCTATTGCTTTAGTGGTAATCCAGAAGTTTATTTATCCAGCTTTGAATTCAATGTTTAAAAGTAGAAATGAGTAGAATCTTAAGAAGAATGTTGGGCGCTTAATGTCATTGTTAAGGAGATTATGGGTAAGCATATAATGTATTGTCCAAACTAGGACATTTTGGGAAGTAAAGAAGGAGTTTTCAATACTTAGGCTGCAACAATAGACATAAACTGAGGGTATCCAAGACCAACTGGGACATATGTGTTACTTGAGAACTCAGCATTAAGAAGAGAGTTTTCAAGACAAGCCTTAGAAGTACTTTTTTAAAATTTTTCCCCACAACTTAGAGTGACATGTCATAGCTCCCATGAGGTGATGAGTTGTGTTTAAATAGCATTACATGGACATGAGAAAGATATTGAGAGTAAAACCATCCAATAGCCTTCACATGTTTTGTTTTCTAATATTAAAATCAAAATATCCTATTCACTGCTATGAACATAGCAGGTGGCTGTGAACACTTCACTGATCTAGCATGTAAGCACCTGGGCTCCAGATGATATGGATGGTCAGCCGGGCGGCTTTGCCAGCAGAAGGTGAGCCACGGAGCCATATGGGCATCTTGACGGTTGGAGTCCATACTATAAACTGCCAACAGCTCCCACTGCAGGTCCTTTAAAAAGCTTCAACATCCTTCAGAAATTGGAACCTCTTACCACTTACGTGAACTACTAGGATTATATTTAATTTGCCTTAACAGTCATGCCATTTTGTGTTTGCTATCCATAAACCTGTTTTTTCTTGGGTTTTTTGTTTGTTTGGTTGGTTGGTTTTTTGCATTTTATCACTTACCAAATATCTTTTAGTCTGAAATGTGATAGGCCTGCCATGGTTTCAGAGTGGAATAACAGGCTATGAAAAGTATAACTTTTCACTGGGGTATTTGAGCTCTCTAGCAAAAGCTCATATAACATATATTCAGGCACTAATTCCCTCTGGATGGAGTTTCTAGAATTTACCTCTGCATGTCACAGTGCCATCACATCAATCACCAAGAAGCAAGCATAAGATCCTGGACTAGAAGGGAATGGGGGGTTGGGGGGGGGGAGGGAGGTACCACCAGTAAAACTGATAAGATTCTCTTCGTGTAGTTGTTTTTTCAATTTTAGTGAAAATTATTTGGCATTCACTTAATCAAAGTATCAATTTTGCATCTTAAATGTCATTCTATGCCTATGATCTCAAATCTTCTCTAAGTATTGAGGTTTCACAGTGACAGTCTCACATGATATAAACAGTTCTACCTATACATGTATATTCATAAGCTTTTCATACCATTATAAAAACATAAATATATAATCCCTTTTCCATTATGAATAATGTACACTGATTGAGGAATCATTTGATTCCATCTAGGTTAATTTGAGCGAAGAACCTTAAACTGTATGGTTATTCCAATCATGTTAGTCTTATTAATGGAAAACCTAGATGAAAATTATTGAAATAAGAAAAAAAGGCCAAAGAGAATATAAGGATGTAGTCCCATACATAAAGTACCTACTATGTGCTGGACCTGTATGAGATAGTTGATGTTCAGTGTCTCATTTAATCCTTAAAACAACCCTGAGAGATGCATTATATTAACCCCATTTTGTAGCTCAAGAAGTTCAAATTTAATATGTTTCACTTGTTTAATGTTATATAATCAGTAAGTGAAACAGTAGATAATTAAATACAGGTGTATCTTTAAATCCTGTAACCTTAAACTGCACCAGGAGACCCATCACTCCAAACCCTTAATTTCAAAGATGAGTGCATTATGGTCAATCCACATTACATGATCAGTCACTTCCCTGACCCTCTGTCTACAGCAAAAATTTACCCAAGCTAATGACATTCAATCTTTGCTTAGGTAATTTTACAAATCAGTCTTCTTAAATGAGATATATAAATATCTGAGTGCTATGACCTAAATATAGATTACTCAAAAAGTTCAGTTCCCTCCCTGCCTGAATCTCTTTGGTGTGATAATATGTTTAGAAATGTAGTGTCTGTCATCACCCCACTGGAAATGATTAACATGGTAACATTTATGGTAAGACCATATATCTGGTCTTACCTAATATGCTGATACTAGATGTTATAAAGTATTTGTGTTTTATAATTCCAGAATTTTTCAGTAAACATCTAACAGGCAACTTCTTTGGTCATCACCGTGCCTGCAAAACTTTAGACGTTTAGATGTCATCCTTGCTGTTATCATGGAATTTTAATATTGATGTAAATTATATCCTAAGTGGTTTCATTTCATTAAAAACTCTTATAAATGTTAAATTGGTTTGGTCATGTAGGAAAGAAACTTGTATCTTTTACAGTTCATTCACTGCTTTCATTGATATGTTCATAACAATCAAGTTAATGATACTCTATATTTTCTACCTCAAAATAATAATCACAGAACTGTAGAACTTTGTGAAGCCTCAGAAAACAATGAACCCTAACTTCGTATTTGCTAGTAAAGGAAAAAGGTGAAAAGGGCTAAGTGGTCTGCCTGAGTCTCTGCAACCCAGGTCTGCAGTCTTCTATTTCTTGGTGCTTTCCACTGGAATTCAGTTACAAGATCAGAGTCTTTGCAATTCTGAAACAAGGCCATAAACAGCAAGGCTACACGTTGTGAAAGTTCAAGTCCAACCATACTACCATTTTATTTAACAAAATTTTTTTTCCAATGTTTATTTATCTTTGAAAGAGAGAAAGAGTGCAAGTTGGGGAGGAGCAGAGAGACAGAGGGAGACAGAAGATCCAAAGCAGGCTCCGCATTGTCAGCGCAGAGCCAATACCAGTCTCGAACTAAGGACCTGTGAGATCATGACTTGAGATGAAGTCAGATGCTTAACCCACTGAGCCAGCCAGGCGGCCCCATACTCCAATTTAAAAGCAGTTATAACCCTGGCTTCGATATGGCAAGGATAAGGTCTTTCCGGCCACTGAATATCTGTTGATATCTAAAGGAACATTTCCAGTGAAAGCATCTGAAACACATCTTTGGGTTGTTTTCTTCTTGGTTTTTGAAATAGCTTATCAGGTAAAAGAAAAAAATTCCATTGATAATTCTAAAGTGGAAGGTCACCAACGTGCCATTTCTTACTGTGCGAGACCAAAACTTGGTCATATATAATCACATATGTGATTATATATGTGATCACATATAATCACAGCTTGGTCATATATAATCACATATGTGATCATATATGTGATCACATATAATCACAGCTTCAGAAAATTACACCATATGGGCCAATGAACATATACTGGAAAAGAATTGTAGTAATCATATCTGCCTATCTTCTGCGAAGGCCAATGTTTTTATTCCACAATACTTCAAGAAATATTTCAGTAAAAAGTAAATTATTTAATGTGTGACATTAAAATACAATTATCCGTTTTTTCCTTTGCTAAAATGCAAATAAACTATTATGAACTAGTAAAAATTGGGCTTCTGTAGGTTATACTGACAAAAGGCTTGTCTCTTCCGTTTTTTTCTTTCCATTTCTACTACCAGTGGCTCAGTCATCTGAGACTCCTTCCTGAATTTCAGAGTAAATAATCCAAGTCATCCATTTCTTATATATTATTATATTTTTAAGGTTTATGTATTTTGAGAGAGAGAGAGAGAGAGCAAGAGAGCATGTGTGTTTGCAAGTAGAGAGTGGACAGAGAGAAAGGGAGAGAGGTAATCCCAAGCAGGGGACTCAAATTCAGGAACTACAAGATCATGACCTGAGCCAAAATCAAGAATTGGACCTTAACTGACTGAGACACTCAGGTGCCCCAACTATCTTTTTTCCTGAAGCTTCTTTAGGTTTTAAGGCACTGCCAGGTATTTACAATAAAATTAAAATTATTTAACCACATAAAGATTTATAAAGCTAGGGATAATTTTAGAGGGGTATGATGGTTTGAAATTACAATCATGTAAGTGAGCCATCTTTAAGTGGAGCCTCCAGCCCCAGCCTAGCCTTCAGAACACTACAGCACCAGGTGATATGTTGACTACAAGTTCATTGGAGACTCAGCCACAAATGCCTAACAAAGCCTCTTCCCAATTCCTGGGAAAGGGAAAAAAAAAAAAAACTTTTGGAAAAAAAAAACTCGGGAAAAAAAAAGCTTTTGCTGTTTTAAACTGTTAGATTCAGGGGAACTTTAATAGATGGCACAGTATCCAGTTGTGAGTGTGTCACCACCGACATTTATATTGAAGCCCTAACCTTCAGTGTGACTGTTTTTGGAGCTAGGTTCTTTAAGGAGATAATGAAGGATGAGATCATAAGGGTAGAACCCTGATCTGATAGATTGGTTTGCTTCTAAGAGGAAGAAATGCCAGAATTCCACTCTCCCCTTCTCTCTCTCTGACAGACAAAAGGCCACATGAGGACACAGCAAGAAGTTGGCCTTCTGTATGCCAAAGAGAGAGGTCTCACTAGAAACCAATACTTGATCTGGAACCTCCAACCTTCAACACCGTTCTTTAGGTGGCCCCGTCTATGGTATCTTGTTACGGCAACTCAAGCTGACTAATAATGAGCAGTTCTATAATCAAGCTTAGAGAAATATATAACTATATTTGGTGATACATCAGTCTCAGTTACCAATAGAACCAAAGTCATCTGATGCTTTTAAATTATCAATGTTCTTCACACTCTACTTGACTGCTTGAAATTTTTTCCATATTTCCACCCAGCTTCTTGCCTGGTCTTATGTAGCTTTCCTATATAAAGAGAGGGAGAATAAAGGAAAGAAGAAAGAAAACTGTCAAACCTATACTTGCTTTTGTTTTGAGAAAGTACTGTGATCCATTCTTCTGTTGGACTATAACATGCCTTATTAGAGTTTGAGTTCTATGAGGGCAGACTATGCCTTCCTTGTTTTCTCATAGCATGTTTACAGAGATGTTTACATACATATATATTTGTTGAATTGAGTTTTGTTGAATTTATCCAAAATGTGTTAATTTCAATAAAATGGAAAACTCTGCTTCTTAATTTCACAAAGACATAAAATCATATATATTTTATGTTGCTGATTTAATCATTCATTCAATTGATATTTATTATGCATTTGCTATATGCAAAGCACTCATTTATTCAATTAATGTTGAATTTCATTTAAAGGATTTTAAGCAAAAGAGAAACAGGATTTGTATTGGATATGGGACTGTCAAATGTTTTAACAAGGTAGTCATTCTGTATATCATCCTGCTCAGAATCCTGCAACAGATTATCATTGCATTTGGAATGATTGACAAACTCCTTAACCTGGTTCATATGTGCCCACGTGACCTGACCACTTCCTGCCTGTTTGACTTCATTTCAAATGCCTCTTTTCATTATCCCTATAAAGCTATACCAGCCTTTTTAGTTTTCTCAGACAAATCAAGCTGCATCCTAAATTTACTCTTCCCCTTCATCCTCTTTTTCTGTCATTGAGACCCAAAATTGAATGTCATTGCTTAAGGAGAACTCTTCAGAATCCACAATTTCACATAGTCATTCTTGCCTTTCCATATAACCCTGTTCCCATGAGGCTCATAGTGCTTATTACTACCAAATATTTTGTACATTTGGTTATTTGTCTTTCTCTACTTAAATGTACATTCTCCAGCCTAGCATAGAACTTAACTGTTGTGCTTACTGCTGTTAACTGTGGAGCTCAGAGTAATAGGTCCATAGTTATTGTTCAAAAAATGTCTGTTTAATTAATAAATGGATAAATAAAAAAAAGTAAATATGTGGTTGGATGGTAAGAAAGAGAGAGAACTCAGGCATATCTCCCAAATTTTTAACTTGAGCCAATGGGTTGAAAGTGGTGTCATTTAAGGAAACTAAAGACTGAAGGAGAAAGAAAGTGATCCGTGGAAAGCAATAGAGTTTTGACTGACTCTATTAAGTTTCATATTGCTATTAGATATTCACGTCGAAGATATCAAGTTGTCAGGTAGCTACCAGCTCTAGACCTCAATAGTAAACTCAAGGATAGAATTACAGAAACAACTGTACAAACTTTATATGTGCAGATTATAATAATAACAGTCACAAAAATTAACATTTCATATATATATATATATATATATATATATATATATATATATATATGTATGTGTGTGTGCATAAAACACACACACATAGTGGGCCAGACACTATTTTACATTTTTAGTAGATTAGTTCACCTAATCCTAATAACTTCAGCTTAAGACAGACATTGATTTTATCTCATTTTATGATTCAAGAAATTGAAGCACCACAAGCCTGCATAACATGACTGAAGACAGATAATAATTGGTTCAGCTGGGATTCAAGCTCAGGCGGTCTGATTTCATAAGCCACATTTTTCACCATGACAGTGGGAAGAAAGAAATTAGGTCATAAATGAGTCGGGGATTATTCCAACATGAGAGGATGAACAGTAGAGGAATATCAAGAAAAAACAAAAAGCTAAGAGGAAAATTGGGAGGAAACAAAAAAACTAGAAAATATGTCTTCTCAGAAACTGAGAAAGAGAATTCCTTCAGAAGAAGAGGAGCTTGTTTGTGTCAGATGTTTCTCAGAGCTAGAAGAGGGGAGACTAGGGAATTCTCCACCGGATTTTCAAAATAAAGGTAGGTGAGTGGTGATTCCCTTCACAGGAGTCTCTGGTGAATAGGGATATATGAAAACCAGGAAATCATTAAGAGAGCAACAAAGTGGGGAAGCCAAGGATGAGACTCTAATCCCCAGAATCTTTGCCCTGATGTCAGCATATTTGGTGAGATGAAAATGAGTGGGTCAAGGAGATTTTTTAAAAAAATAAAGCCCATAGTATTTTTCTTGCTGATAAACAATAGTGCTGAAGTCATAATAGTAGCGATTCCTTGAGATCAAATTACAAAGCTAGGAAAATATCAGAATACTAATCAAATATGACTTATAGATTTACAAGCTCCTCTTAACCCTGTAGAAATCTCTTGCTATTCCCTCGCCCCAGGCAGCACACACTGGCCTCTGGATAAGAAGATTTAAATTACAAAAAAAAAAAATTTAAAAAAAATGGCTTGAGAGCACTTTAAAAAACTACCTCTGTGTCATTAAATTGTTCTTTTTAGGTTACAGCAAGTTGTAATGATTAAATATTAAAGAAGAATGGTAGTACAAGAATGAATGTGAGGGTGTGATTTCCAACTCTGGTCCCACACATAGTTCAAGGTACGCCTTTCAAGCTGGAGTTGCTTTTGTTTCTTTTCCAGAGCACAAAAATATTGTGTCTTGACTAATCAAAAAAATTAAAAGAAAAATAGTAATTGAAGAAGACATTATTCTTAACTTGTCAGTATTTTTCATTCAGTTGTACAATCTTGGGATCCCTTGAAAGCCAGAGACAGAGATATGCTTTATTTAGAAAACAACAAGCTGTTAGAAGGGGTTTTGGGGGTGGGGGGAAGAGTAGAAATTCATAGTTGCCATTACATCACAGCTATAGGATCTGTCAGATTCTGACAATGCCAAAGCACCTACCCAAAATCTCAGCAAATTTGGCACTTGCATGCACTATGAAGTGGGGCGTGGGGGACACTATATTTCTATATAGAAGTCAGATATATTCCAGGGAATATATTTTACATAGATTTTGTTATTGGTATCCAATGTCCAAAGTCTTATCTAGAAAAGAATATATTTTGTATACATAGTTACAAATAAATTAGAAGATATTTTTCTTTCTTTTAAAAAAAATTTTTTTAATGTTTATTTATTTTTGACAGAGAGAGAGACAGAACATGAACAGGGGAGGGGCAGAGAGAGAGGGAGACACAGAATCTGAAGCAGGCTCCAGGCCCTGAGCTGTTAGCACAGAGCCCGACACAGGGCTTGAACTCACAGACCACGAGATCATGACCTGAGCCGAAGTCGCCCAACCGACTGAGCCACCCAGGTTCCCCAGAAGGTATTTTTCTTACTTGAACTGTCTGATGAGTCCAGCATCATGTAGAATAGAAATTGAAGTATTAGGCTAACTCTAAAGCATTATTCAGCACCTTTAATTCATCATACTAAATCTAAAATATGAAGTTAAATATAAAAGTTACTTGTTATCTTCTTAAATCAAGAATGATAACATTCGTAAAGTTTGTTGTAGCCCAAAGGCAGGTTGGTGCTTATTGATTTATTTTTTAGTATTTATTTATTTTTGAGAGACAGAGCGCAAGTGGGGAAGGGGCAGAGACAGAGGGAGACACAGAATTCAAAGCAGGGTCCAGATTGGGAGCTGTCAGCACAGAGCCCCATGTGGGACTCAAACACATGAGCTGCAAGATCATGACCTGAGCTGAAGTCGGATGTTTAATTGACTGAGCCACCCAGGCGCCCCTCAGATTGGTGTTCAAAATCTATTGCCCGTACTTACATTGGTTGTACTGATGTCATTGCCACCTGCGTGTGTCTGTTTATACCATGTACCATGGGTATGTCCTGTAGTTTTAGAATTTTGCTCTGTTTCCTGAAGTTACCATTACATAGCAAATGATTGCTCAACATATCACTGAGGCCCAAAGAAATAATATGCATACAATTCAAAGCCATTTGGAATAGTAAGTGGATTCTTCTGTCCTAATGCTATTCCCAATGCTGTTTATTGAATAAATAAGTATTGATTTAATCTGTGGACATTTATAAGTCATCAGGTGAGAAAAAGCAATGCTGAACATAAGAATTGAATTTTCTCTAATTGCTATGAATTATTCATAAATAAATCACAAAGCTCATAACTTTTTGAAGTCATGTCTTAATCGTTGTTTTACATCCAGGTCAATAAACATTGGCTGTATGAAATATACAATATATACCATATTTTTGTAAAACCCAAAGTATGGATGATAGTTATGATAAAAACAGCCACAGGAACAGTAATAATTATTATAGCAGTAATATTATAACATTATTAATTATTACTATATAATAACTATATTATTATATATTATAATGATAATAATTATATGCTGAGATCATACACACTATGACTTAATGTTATTTAGTTTAATTTTCAAGTGACACTAGGGAGAGGATGTCCTTATTATCTTCATTTTAGATTTAGAGGGATTGAGTAATATGTCCAAAAGACAGTAGTTGACAGTGACTGTAAGGAACAATGGTAACTAAACTTAGTATCACTAGGCATGAGAATTATGCTCAGTCTCACCCAAAATTCTTGGATAAAATATTGGGTTAAAAGTAATGAATAATGTCCTTATGCACTTTTCATTTTGTTTTTTTTTTGTATGTAAACACAATAGCTATTGAAAACAGGTGCTTTTGTCAATTATTCATAACTGAAAAAAATATTCTGCTCAATTTTTAGTGATATTGTCTGTATATTCTGAACTTACTTTTATCATCTTCTATGGCAAAAATTCTACCCACAGATAGGTCTGGAAAGATACAGAGACCACAAAGGAAGGAAATAGAATAGATTGGAGGTTGATGTCTAGCAGAGAACATTGGACATGGTTTCTGACACATGGACGTTACTCAAAAGAGAACAGGTTAGAAACAGTACTACTATGTTTTTTAAGGAAATGCAGCATAAAAAATTAGAAAAAAAGTTGGCAAAGGGGGAGCTTTGACAAATGCTTGAAATGATTCTTGGGCCCACAACCTTCAATGAAAAAAAATAAGACTCCAAAAACATATTTTTGATATGGCTAAGGACAAGAATGGACAGGGAGAAGCATGTCAGAAACCTGATCAAGAAGAATATGGAAAAAAATTAAGAAGGGAGTTTCTCCCAGATAGTTGACTTGGTGTTTAGTCAAGAAACTTCCCCATACAGGAAAGGGCCTTTCACATAGTCTGACTGGCAGGATTTTGAGTTACTACAGACCAGTAATGTGGTTCTCTTTGACTTTCAGAATAAGAATATTTTGAGTTTATGTTCTTCCTTGTTTTGCCATTAAATAATTGAGTGATTGTTAGGAAAAGTGTATGCAAATAATATCGGTCTCCAGACGGATTATTCAGACACAATTGGGAAGCATAAATATCAGAAAAATATCCTAGATTTTGATATGGGTGCCACAACTGATGGAATTTGGGTGTTGAGTGTTGGGAAAGGCTGAATGTGCTCTGTATGGGAGGAATGTTGAAAAGGATATTGGTGACCAGACTGTCTGGACACTCCAATTCTATTCACTCTTTTGGAGCATATGTTCGGACATGTACCAGCCTTCTTTGCAGTGACATTGTGACTGTTATTAGCTTTGGCCAATAAAACACAGAAAGAAATGAGGCACTCCCACTTCCAAGTGTAAACCCTAAAATTCCAGATTTTCCTCCTTTTCTTTATGTGTGTGTCTCCCCTATTTCTGTAGCCACAAGCAAAGAAGCCCAGATCCTTAAATCGCTCATTGAGAAATAGACTTCCAGGAGGCCCATGTTAATAACATGAGGAAAGGTACATAAATATACATTAATATATATATTTAAGCACTTAAAGCACTTTGATTTGAGGGAGGTTTGTTATACAGCTAGCAGTATTACTCTATTTCATATGTGACTCATACAGCCACATATAGTTTACTCAAACCTTGCTTTTTGCTCCTGGTTATTGAACAATGCCAATTCCTTAATGTTATAGAGGGAAAGGGGGTCAGGCCTATACAAAGCAAGTGGCAGGTAAAAATAGTCACCTTCTTTTAGAATCTACAGTGATAGGACATTGGCATTTCCTTTTACCACTGAAAACTTCTGATAAATTCAAGTTATCCTCTCTTCTTCTATTCTAAACACACACACACACACACACACACACACACACACACAGCTGTTCATTCTCTCAGGTATTCTTATCTGATGGTACAGGAGTAGAATAACAGCATTTACGCTTGATGAGTTGCTCACACAGCAAGAGCATATCTCAAAAATTCAGCCACCCAGAAATTACAAAATGATCACACCTCCATTTGGCAATATAAAATAGCAGAGGAAAAATAAGACCATTAAGTGAGCATTATCCGCTCTATATGAATATAAAATTATGAACCATAAAGCAGGGCAGGTCTCTGAGCAAGCTGAAGGAGCCCGAGCTGATTCCTGATATGAGTCTAATGATGTGTCAGTGGCCAAGCTATTTATAACACAGTCCCTGCAAGAGATAAGAGCCTGCGCAAAGCTTCGTTAAAACTGGTATTTTGGCTGGCAGTTACCATACTAAAGAAACACTTGTGATCCCATCACTGCAGTCATGCTATGTAATAAAGCAACAAACTCTTCATTTTCTTCCAGCATCAGTCCATGGAATGAGAATATTAATGTAGTTATATAAACTTACCTCCAATTTTGAAAGCTACCTAAAGTAGAATTATCAAAGATTTTGTCTTTGGCTAAAAAACATGACTTCAAACCTTAAAAGAAGAGTAATCTTTAACAGATGCAAGAAAACAAGACTGATTTAATGTAATACAATATAAATAGTTGATTATGTATAGCAAAATAACATTTGCAGGGCAAGTACCTCATAAAGAACATTGAACATTCAGTGTGGATTATTATAGCCACAGTGCAAAAATTCATTTGCTAACTCAAAAACTACACTTTTGGGGACTGGATAAATTGTTTCTCACAAACCAGACATGGAGTTTAAGCACAATATAAACAATAGACCTTCATTTTGCATATATAGAAAGCTGAACAACTTTAACACTAAGCAATTCTGTCTAACTTAGACAATTACAAGTACCATCAACATCAGGTTTACTTGCCTGCTCCTTTTCAGCAGTTATCTGTGGCCCAGACCACGTAGCCAGAATCTTCCTTTTTAACAGTCTACAAGTACCTGAATGATACTAAAGCTAATGAACTACTAATGTACTAGAATAGAGATTCCCAAACTGTAGAGTGCACCAGGAGAGCTTGCTGAACGCATTGCCCGCCCCCACCATCAGATTTTCTGATGCAGTAGGTTCAGGTAAGTTGAAAATTTGCATTTCTAACAAGTTCCCAGTGATGCTGATACCGCTCTTCCGGAGACCACGCTTTGAGAAACAGTGTACTAGAATACTACATTATGAATGAGAATATGTGATAAATGGCCTCATAGTCACCACCCAAATCCATAAGCTAGCAATTTTTCTAACTTATCAGTTATCTTTCCTAAAGATAAAGGGAACATGACCATTTGCGTGAAAATATATTGGAAACCTCTCTAGAACCTTGCAGTTTTAAAGTTATAAAGTGAATACTGAATAGAGGTTTTATGGTGGAAAAAAGATAAGCCATGGGAAGCATTTGGCTTGATATACAGCTAACATATACTAATTTGAAAAATGTTGAGATAACACGGAAAATGAAAAGGTGTAGAGAAGCAATATTATTTACCCAGTCTCTTCAAAATTCCTAATTTATGCTTCATCTTCACAACACTACAGATGGGGGTCTGGTACTAATATTCTTAACTTAAATAATGGGGGGGAGGAATCCCCCCCAAAAAACTCAGGCCCCTCTAGTTGGAAATTTATCAAAGACATTCTGGGAATGGGCTTCCAGTCTCCTGTAGCTTGAGACTGGGCTTTTATCCCTCTTCATCTTGCAAAATGTGGAATAAAGAAAACTTTATAGACTCGCAAAGAGTCCTTCTTTCCTTTTCAAGGCCAGTGTTTCTAGCTTGAAAACCCGCAATTTATATTTACAATGGGCCATTATTTCCTTGGTCAACTCTCATCCGCTTTTAAGGTGACCCTCAATGTCATGTGGTAAGAGGGCTATTCAAAGTGCCTGTCTGAAATAGACAGATTGGCCTGATAATTACTCCTGCAATTGCCTCTCAAGGAGAATTAAATGATCTTGTCTCTCAGCTTTTGCAAAGACAGATAATAAACAACCAGCTGCTGTGGGTACCCTGCCTTCCTACTCTAAAAGCAATATCAAAGAAAAAGCTATATTAAAAAAATGAAGAGGAAAGTATTTTCAAAGAAGTTTACCATGTTTGGTTACATGCTGTTTAGATGCCTGTTTTAAATATTTTTATTACCTCATGACAGACTGGAAAATTAATGATGACATTGATGGAGATAGGAGGTGAAGGATAAGAAAGCCCATGAAATGTTTGCTAAAATCTCTCTATGCCAAGACTGATTTGAACTAGGGAGAGTAAAGGGCTACTGGCTTCGTAGCCTTTCTAGACATGGCAAATTCACAGAAGCTCTAGAATCTGAATGAAGTGACTGACCTCTCCACAGGTTTGCCAAAGCAAGAACATGGCTGCCAAAGGGGTTTCAGTACAATGAAAGCATTTTTGTCACTATTGAGAACTGAAAAGTGCGCCTGGCCTCTGAGCTGCAGTTATATATATTTTTTATCATTAGGAAAAGCTTTTTAAGATTAAAGGAAATCATCTAAGATTTTATCTGTAAGAAGGTACAGGAGGAAGTAGGACACAAAGAAGTACAGCAAGTGAGCAAAAATAGCAACACTGAATAAAACCAGATGAAGCCTGAAGTATGAACATATTATTTATTCATTTGACAGTCTCTGAAATCAAACAAGAATTACATGTTCAGAATACATCAGATATTAGAGTTTGCCGTGGATAACATAAAATAAAAAGAAAGGAAAATGGAGGCAGTGATCACACTATGTCCTAAGATGAAATGCAAGGGATGTAGTTATTCTTGCTCCTGTGAACACAATTAATTGCTTTCACTACCACCCTCTAAATTCGACTCCCTCTCAACATTTTCTTTGTTGTAAGGAAACGTGTGCTGCATTCATCTACACTAGTCCCTAGGTAGCCCAGGAAACAGTGATAATTTTATCGAAATTAGCAAATTAGGAGATCTTCCATGGATCATCCTATTTAAGCCTCACCAGTTTTTGACAGAGGCCTATAATTATCCCCATTGTTAAGGTGTAGAAATGGAACTTATATGACACAGTGGGTGTTGCAGCAGGAATGGGGACACCTGAATCCAGAATTTTCGCTGCAAGTGGTGAGCTGTGCCGACTCCAGAAGCAGCAGTGGCAGGATCCCACCTAATTCAGGAGGTAAAGCTGGGGTGACAGCAGTAGCCACAGGTCAACTGAACAGTCTTTGGCATTTGCCCCACACTTTTAGGCAGCTGCCAAACTGCTAGAGAAAAGATAGGAAGCGAGCCAAAGCATGGGGCGGTAGAGTAGCCACGCACACACCTGTACATTTTTGTCTTAGAGCTCTTTTTCTTAATTCTTTTCTTTTCCTTTCTTTTAAAAGAAAAAAAAATTAAAGAATATGCTTTTCTCCTATTCCACAGGATTCTGGCAAGGCTGAAATTGTGGACTTACTTCCCCAGCTCCACAGGTGGGCTATGACCGAGGCATGTTAATTGTCATACTGGTTACCCTCTAAGTATAGGTCAGGGGCAGACACAGGAACCAAGGTGGGCCACATGGACTGCTTTGGGGAAGTGCTGGGAGAAAACAATGTGATCTTCCTCCCTTTAATTACAATCTCAAACTGAAAACAGTGCAATCTTGAAGGTGTTAGCAGGATATACTTATTTAGAATAAAATCAACACAAAAGAAAGAAAATTGAGAAAGAGAGAAACAGAGAGGGAGGACTGATATAAACTGATGAAAACCTTGAACCCATGAATCTTCGGACCCTGAGCTGTGCTCAGTTTTGTGAGGTCATAAACTATTTATCTGATCAACCCATTGAGTTGATTACCATCATTTCTAGCCCAAAGTGTCTAGCTTATAGCATTGCCCCTATTTTCTGATTTTAAAATTAGGAATCATATTTTTAGAACAGTAATGTTACCTAAAGGGGGTGATAAGACTCAGTATTTTAAATGAGAACTCTTTCTACAACTGTAGCAATTACACAGCTGACACTTACTATGAGCCAAGCACTGTTTAAAGCATTTTACAAATATCAAGTCACCTAATCTTACAACTGAATTCTTATGATACTCATTTTATAGATGACAATGCATTACAGATTAAATAAGTTTTCCAAAGTCACACAGATAATGTGTTATTGATCATGAGGCTCTTGAAAGTGGGTACTGACTACTATCTTGGTTCAAGCTGCTATAACAAAATACCACAGATTGAGTGCCTTAAAAAACATTCATTTCTCACAGTTCTGGAGCCTGAAAGGTTCAAGAGCAAGGTGCTGGCAGATTCAGTGTCTGGGGAGGACCCTCTTCAGCTTACAGATGAAGAGGCTGTCTTCTTGCTATAACTTCACATGGCAGAGGGACAGAGAGAAAGAAAGAACAGAGAAAGCTCTCTGATATCCTCTTATAAAGGCACTAATCCCATTAATGAGAACCCCACCCTTATGACCTCATCTAAACCTAATTAACTATCAAAAATTCAACCTCCTAATATAACCATATTGGGAGTCAGGTCTTCAGCATATACTTTCTGTAGGGATACAACATTTAGTCCTTAATAAAAACACCATTCCAGTTTTTTAAAGTAACCCAGGCCAAAGAATTCAGTATGAATTTCCACCTTTCTAAAACTCTTTCATTAAATGGATGAATACTGATGCTCCTTCATTCCAGGAGCACTGATGGTGGGAGTGGGAGGGAATGACAGTACAAATAACCAGAAACATGAAGAAAACGGATGGAATCCAAGCATCTATCTTCATAGCATTATAGAGATAATTATTTTTAAAACTGAGAAGCAGACTATGGAAGGGATTATACAAATTTGGAGTCTAGTAATGTATACATCCATTACAGACTGAAAGTGTCTCATTTACAAATAAACATATGTCTAAAATGGACCCATTAGCACTGTCTAAAATTTAGACCAGTTCTTACAGATGCTATAAGTATTCACTATATTAGACCATAAAAAAAAAGATGCTTAAGGGACTTTCAGCTTCAGAACTTAAAAATATTTCATAAGGAAAACTGTTACATATTTAACGAGACTATCTCCAATTTGAAAATGGAAAACTATGGTCATGCAGTAGATAATTCAAATACAGGTATGTATTTTTATGTAGTATTAACATCATGATGATGATAAAGAAACACCCATCAAAGAAGATAGGAATAAACATTCTTTGACACCAGTGTCACCAAATTATACACTCTTTGCCAAGTTTTAGCAGATTCCTTTCTCTGTTCAGTCCTATTTTATCCCTTTTGACAAGATCAGAGAGTTGAAGATGTCTAAAGGAGCTATAAAAAAGTGGGCAAGTAGTAAGTATTGCTATACAGTATTTTAGGGTTTGGCTGTCATTTTTATTAACGAAAATTTATCAAAATATGCAATAATCTTGCAAAATAAATATTTTACCAAAAAAACTCAATACAACCATAAATAAACAACCACTGGGATTTTAGTTTAGGGAAATATGTCCAGTTCAACTGCAAAATGTTATTACTATTTTTTTATATTTATGATACATATATAAAATTTGAGACTTTTGAATTACATTTCTTAATCTAAACTAAAGAAAAAGGTCATGGAAAGCTAAAGGCATGTTAAGAGCTTTGCAGAATGGCTTGCACACTGATGGTGAAATGGAAATAGGCAGGAATGCAGGAGCATGAAGTTTGCCACACACTCTCTGACCTGTATATTCTAATCAGGACTAAAAAGATGTAGAAAGTAGCACATGTTATGAGGTCATTTTATATATACCCTCATCATCATTTTATATTTAAGCATAACAACTAACTAGAGGAAAAAATGCAGGACACAGAGACTGATACATAATGTGCTAACTGCTCTTTATGTTCTTTTTGTTTGGGGTTGTTTATTTGTTTAATAAGAGTGCAAATAATAAATGCTAACAAGCGTCTAGCACCTAGCTTCACCACAACTCATTGTGTGTGCTTCGGCACGTGACATACAAGAAGCTACTGTGCGTTGGAAGAAGAAGTATTGGGCTGAAAACCTGCCTCTGCCATTCACCATATGTGATCAAAGAGAGGCTATTTATTTAGTTTCAGTTTCATTGACTTACATATCCTTTTGTATGCAAGTAACAGAACTATAGTTCATAAAGGTCCTATAAAATAAAACACATTTGCTGCAGTCTGCCTGGTCCTAGAAATGAAAACATTTGTTTTAGTCTCTCTCTCTCTCTCTCTCTCTCTCTCTCTCTCTCTCTCTCTCTCTCTCTCCTGACCCTAAATCTGATTTCTTCTCTGTGTTTGCATCATTATGCAACTTGTGATATGTCATATTTTCTATGTGGTCAAGGGGAGGGCACTGGTGGCAATTCCAGATTCACATAGTCCTCACAGTTCAGGATCCCAGAAAAGGAAGGATAAATACCTTTCTCCTGGAGTGTATATACTGAATTGAGCCTTCGGAGTTGCTTGCCCATTCCTGAGTCGATTACCATGGCCAAGGGTGTATAGTACTCTAAATTACAAGCCTGTGAGGTGTAGTTACCCCTGTGGCCTGACACTTCATTATTTCAGCGCCAAAGAACCTATGGACTAGAAGTGGTTTCCCGAAGGAAATGAAGAATGAGCAAACCTTTCAGAACCGTGAGAATTACTTGTAATTATGCCCAGCGCTTATCAAATCAAGTGTGAAGGTGGAACAAAGGTTTTTTTTCAGACATGCAAGCCTCTTAACATTTATTTCTTACATTCTGTTTTTCAGGAAACCTTTGGAAAATATATTGTAAAAAGGAATAAACCAAGAAAGAAAACATGGGAATGAAATAATAGGGGTTCCAACACAGGTGAAAAGAATCCCCAAGATGTTGTCAGAGGGTAATCCCATGATGAATTCTAGAATCCCGTGATGAGTTCTAGAAAACGGTCTTAGAAAAGTCACAGAAGCAGGTGCAGAGTAACAAAGTCTCAAAGACTTTGAGAAGAGTTTTACAGTTTTGAGAGCTTTGAGCTAGATTAATAAACAATACATGGAAGTCAAGAAAAGAAAAAAAAACAAGATAGTTAATACATAAAGGGTGAAAAAAACCCTGAAACATTTTTAAAGAAAGAAAAAGTACCCATAGCATACCACATGGCTTTGCTGTAAATGATATTATGTAGTTATATTAATGCAAGCACTGACTACTAAATGAATCCAAAGTGGTGACATAAACACATATGACTATAATGGAAGAATGAGGGGAGAGGAAGCAAATATGGGTGAAGAAGGCTGTAAAAATATTCATGTTTCATGGTCATATGGAGTGATGAATAACCTGAAAAAATTTAAAAGGCAGTCTACTAATGTCATAAATATGTATGTAAACATGTAAAGAAAACTTGAAGACTTGAAAAAATAGAAGACTTGAAAAATGGCCTCAACATTATTTAACATTTGCTGATGTTTGGGTAGATGAAAAAATTCAGGGGCACCTGGGTGGCTCAGTTGATTAAGCGTCCAACTTCAGCTCAGGTCATGATCTCATGGTTTGTGGGTTAAAGCCCCACTTCAGGCTCTGTGCTCACAGCTCAGATCTTTGGAGCTTGCTTCAGATTCTGTGTTTCCTTATCTCTCTGCCCCTTCCCCATTCACACTCATCTCTCTCTCAAAAAATAAACCTTAAAATTTTTTTAAGTTCATACTACAAAAGATTTATGTTGCACTGCATTAAAAAGTGCAATTTTAATTAAAACTCTAAAACAGTACTTCAGTCAAATTCCACTGTCGTGGAGCCTCCAGAGAAAGGCATTTTATTTTCATATTCCCTTTAGAATTACATGCTTCTCAGCATGGGCATCAAGGAAGGGTTGGTTTTTGCTTGTTTGTTTTTGTTATTTGGTAGAAAGCCAGTATGGATAATTTGGGAGGAATTGTTGGAGCTGATGGTGAATTGCCTAACTGAGACCTTGGAATTAGAAAGTTTGCCAGGGCTTATCCTTAACTTTCAGAATGTTGTACCTGATAAGTTCAGTTTCCATCATCTAAGATATAAAAGAATACAATAATAAAAGATCACAGACTCAGGAGACAGATTTCCTGCCATAAAATCACAGCTTTGTCCCTTATTAGCCATCACAATTTGGACAAGTTATTGAGCTCTTTGTGCCTCAGTTTCCTCACCTGTAAAACAGGGATTAATATTTTGGTGAAGATTTCATGTTAATGTAAGTAAAGTGTTCAGAGCAGTGTCCAGCTGTAAGAACTACTCCTATTATTGTTGCTTTGAGCAGAGACCAGACATGAAAGTTGGCCCATTGCTCATGATAATGCAGAACAATCTTAAATACCGCACTGTGAATTCCACTCATATTATCTTTCAGTTCACGTCCTGGAGGGATTTGTGCAGTTTCAAAAAAGGATAGAGGGGGATGATTAAGTATTAAATTGAAATAATAAATCAAAGTATTAAAGCACACAAAAAAAGTAGATTACTCATAGGAAAAAGAATCATGATCTCTGTTTGAGTGTTTAATTAAAGAATTGTTCACTATAGGGATGGAATCTTTGTCTAACCTCAGTGCAGTGACTCAAGAAATGGAAGATAGACCAGGAAGTTAATAGGAGCAATAACAGAGTAAAAAAAAAATGGCTTCCACAGTACTTACTGGGTCAGCTCTATGTCAACGAGATGATTGGCCAGAAACCAATAGTCACGCTCAAAGTTATTATAAAGGTGAGCCATGGTCACCTACAGAGATGATAGCAGGCAGCACCAAGGCACAGGGAAGTGTGGAGGGAAGGCTGGCATCAGTGAAATCAGAGGAGAACATCACTGGCTGTGGGGAGAATGTTTTACTAACATGGAGACTCCAATAAGAGAAAGGAGGGGGGTTGAGCTACACAGGTTGTGTGACTCCCCTAAGAAAGTGCTGGGGATAAGGGTAGAGACTTCTGAGCCAGAGGATGTTAGAGTACTTTTATTGTCCCATATTCTCTAGCTTTTCCTTTTCCTAGTTGGGTCACACTGGGAAATGTGGATGCCATAATTATTATAGAGAAATAGCAGAGATATTAGGTAAATGATTTACATGAAGTATATTCTGTCTATACACTCCTTCATCTGGGGATACAAAAATAAATCTGTGCTTTGTTTGCAGATTTGGTCTGTAAGAGACATTACCTTCTCTTTAGCTACACTTAGGTCGGTACTTCTGTGTATATTTCATTTCATATATATGTTCAGTATGGTCTATGGGACAAAATTTTAAAACGTTCTTGGATTAAGCCCTCCATAATTTATTTAAATCAGTGGAATCATTGATGAGAGAGATATTAGAGATCATCCATTACTACTATTGTCAGAATAAATAATAATATTATAAATGTCATGAGTGTGAGAATTTTCCATTGGAAATGATTTAGGAAAACAGAGTGGATCATACAATGGATTGAATGTTTGTGTCCCCCAAAATTCATATGTTGAAATCCTGATGGTACTAGGAGATGGGGCCTTAGGGAGGTGATTAGGTCATGATGGTAGAGCTCGCATGCATGGATTGCAGACCCTCCTCACCCTGTCTGCCATGTGAGGACACAGCAAAAAGATGACAGTTCATGAGCCACGAAGCAGGTTCTCACCAGATACTTGTTAAATCTGCTGGCAACATGATCTTGTACTTTCAGTCTCCACAACTGTGAGAAATAAATATTTATTGTTTATAAACCACTTAGCCTATGGTGTTCTGTTATGGCAGCCCAAAGAGACTAAAAGAAGAAAAAAAATGGAATATTTAAGAGATATATAATATCTATGTATGCTTCTAAAAAGTTAGATGTGTGTGCATATGTGTGTGTGTGTGTGTGTGTGTTTAATGTTGTCAGTCTCAGTAACTCATTATCTTCCATTCATGCCATTTCCTGTAACTGATGCTATCTATTCACTGAAAAAGCTGACATTACTGCACAGTCAGCTTGAAATTTCAATACACAACACTGTAAAACCTTCAAGTTAAGCTCTGTTTCCACAGCAACCACAGTTTAGCTCAAGAAGCACAGCTAGACTTTTTTTTGTGGTCTTAACCTTCATGTATGCAGTAAGGTTTGCTGATGTTTGATGCAGCATTTATAAGTTTTATTGGGTATATAAGCTTATTCCTGTAGTTTCTTTTCCTGCATTCGAAAATCCAATGACAACTTTACATAGGAGTAATTTTTGAGGTATAAACCAGGGCAAGGAGAGAAGCATAATAGTAGCAATTGGGCATTTGGCTGTATTTTATATAAACCTGATGACTAATTCTTTCAAAAAGATGAGGACTGAAAATTCATCTATGAAAAAAAGTCTGAGACTAGTTTTGAGAGCCCTCGTCTTCACGCACAAATACACATACCCTGAAATAATTAGGGTTTTTCCTGAGCTACTAATGCCATCTTGCCAGTGGCAGTCTTAGCTTTTGCTGCATGATGGCTGTCTCATGAATATACAAGACTACATGCTTTGTGTGTACTGTGGAGCATGGCCTTCTAATCCCTCTTCTTTAACCAGATAATTCTCTTGACTGCTTATGAACTGAGTCAAACTGTGTCTATTCCCTCTTTAGAGATATTTCATTCTCTAGAGAAAAAAGGTTCAATTATTCTAATCATAAGAAATTCCACACACACACACACACACACACACACACACACACACACACGCACACACTGGATTTTCTCTTGAATCACCCAATACAGTTGTTAAAGAGGATGTGTAAACCAGTGTTTGGCCAATGTGATGTCCTAAAAGATGAAGGCGGACATTTCCATTTCAGATGTCCAAATAATCCTATCCATGGTTCAAATTCCCATTTATTTTTTGCACAAAATTGCTGGTCAATATCATTCAACTGTACAATTTGGTAACTCTACAAAATAATGGTTTATAAGCACATATGACTTCTCACTGACTCTTAGAAATTCCTCCATTTATAGCCATTCACAATCTTTCACACTACTCAGAGGAAGTATTGAAAATCTTTCACATCCCCCCTCTAGCTTTTCAACCCTTCTCTTTTCGTACATATTTTTTTTCTATTTCATATGAGAAATGAATGTCTTCAGGGTATGGTTTCCCTCACCAAATGCTTCAATCTATTCAACTTATAAAGTTTTGCATACCAATAATTCTTTTCCTCTTGTCTCAGAAGAAATAAACATATCTACATCTAAAGTATGAAACCTTTACTCTGTATGCTATGTTCACCATCATTTATTGACCTTGGGAATTTTCTCCAGCCATAAATCTTGTTATGTATATTGATAAGCTCTTGCCTCCCTTTCCAGTTTTTCCCCTTTGCTTTTAAATATGCTTAGTTCCTTTTATCTTAAAAATTATTATGTAAGGGGTGTCTGGGTGTCCCGGTTAGGTGTCCAACTTTGGCTCAGGTCATGATCTCACAGCTTGTGAGTTCAAGGCCCACGTCAGGCTCTACGCTGACAGCTCAGAACCTGGAGCCTGCTTCTGATTCTGTCTCTGTCTCTCTCTGCCCTTCCCCTGCTCATGATCTGTCTCTTTTTTCAAAATATAAATAAACATTAAAAAACAGATTTAAAAATTAAAATATAAAAAATGTCTTAAAAACTTTACCTTTGAATCTCTCTACCTATTATTTTCTTTCATTTCTAAGATGACCAAAAACTAGTCTAAACTTATCATAATCTCTCCATATCACCTATCATTTGTTAGTCCACGATGCTTGAATTCTTACCTTTGTCCTATCATTTCACTAAAATTACACTAATTAAGCCTTGCAATAATTCTCTGATCGCTAGATCCAAAGTTGTTGTTGTTTTTTTTATATCCTCTTCTTACTTGATTGTAGCTTTCAGTAATGGTCAATGTTCTTTCTTAAATCTGGCTCATCCCCTGGAATCCACAGTATCATCTTTCTATCCTCACCTAGTCCCTCCTCCCTCCAGCTTCTTTGCAATGTCATTCACAAGTCCTCTTTTTGGTCCTACTCTGTGCTACTCTCTCATCAGCCTTTGTTTTTCTTTCATGATGTGTTCCTTTGGGGATCTCATGTACTCTAATGAGTTTGTCCAAAACCAACTGAACCAATTACCTCCTCTCTAATCTATCAAACTGGATTCTCTAGTTTCGTCTTGTTTTGTTGTTGTTAAAGTTTATTCATTTATTTTGAGAGAAAGAGAGAGAGAGAGAGAGAGAGAGACGGAGAGAGAGGGCAAGAGAGAATCCCAAGCAGGCTCTATGCTCAGGGCAGCATCTAATGCAGGGCTCCAACTCATAACTGTGAGAAAATGACCTGAGCCGAAATTAAGCTGGACACTTAAATTACTGAGCCACCCAGGTGACCCTCTAGTTTATCTTTATTTGTTCAGCAATAACAAGAAATAACCTAAAGTTCAAGATAAAATCCTGAAATTCATAGTCAATCCATTTTTATCCATCATTTCTTTTATAAGTTGTTCAAAGTTTCATAACTTCTTTGCTCCTAATTATAACTAAAATTTATCCCTCCATCTGAATTTTTATAGTCATCACTTTGCTTCTGCCCTACATATATATCTTATAATATTAAATTTACCTTTTACTTGGGCTTCTACCCATTCTCTTCCAATATATTCTCCATAGTTTTACCAAAGTGGTTTTTTTTCAAATACAAATCTAGCCATACCACACAGAACCGCAAAAGCCACTAATGATTCCAATCATCTTTTGGATCTCTGCTCAACAAGAAGCCCTCTCATGAACTAAGTACTACAGATCATTTGGTCTTTCATTATTTCCTTGATCCTTAGCCATTCTAAATTAAACCAAATCTTTGATGGGAAAAGGCCATATTCTATTCAATATGTGTATCTCCAGTGCCAAGCACAGTCTCTCGTGTACAGAACTTGGTAAATATTTGCTAAAATAATATAAGAATGAACACAAGATGCACCCATAAACAATACAGACCAAGAGACTTTCTCATATTTCAAGGGAAAGGACAACATAGACCTTGTTTATCAATAGTAAATCTCACATTTAATAATGTCCTTATGAAATTACTCTCCATATATTTTATCTGCACCCTGTATTCCTACGTTTACGTCATCTAACACAGTGTCTCAGGTTTAGTTCTTTAGGAGCCAGTTGTTTTTATGCAGGTGTTTATTGGAGAATACTCTTAACATTAGTATCTGTAACAGAGGAGGGAAGTAAAATAAATTGGAAGCAGAAGTTGAATAGCACTGTAGTTGTAACAGACTTCTGACAATTCCACAGGAAGATCTAGAGCTGGGATAGCCCTTATAAGTCATCCTGAATTGAGTCAAGAGTACTGGATCTTTGTAACCCTGAATAGACTAGTCATTTGATGTGGACTACCCAGTTGCCCCCACTAAGGGGGTGTAACTTTGTATGAAGAAGCTCCTCTTGTCAATGGAAAGCTGTGAGTCATTATTCACACTACCAGTAGCTGGAAGAATGAGCTGGGCCACTTATCCTAACAAGGACTGTTTACTTTTCTGCTGGATGACTCACTCTCTCCCTCCCACTATATATGCTACCTTTTTAACTGGCCAAACCCTATCTGCAGCAACAAACTCTCTATAAGTTTTTCTAACTCCTTCTGGCTACCAGTTAACCCACCCATGCTAGAACACATAACTGGCAGGATTTTTTCAAAATCACAAGCACGATTTATTTAAATAACTTTCTTGGCTCTAATTACCATGGATTAAAAAACAAACTTCTATCCCATCATACATAAAGTATTCTAACATTTGCCTCTCTTGTCCTGTCGTCTCTTAGTCTTTATGCCACAGTTTTTTTCTGGACGTTTTCATACCCAAAGCAACAATGGCCTTGAATGAATCTATTTTTCATACTTTTTTCTATTTTTTCCCTCTGCCTAGAGCTGTAAATCTTCTCCTTCTTTAAGAAGCACCTTAGAGCTTTGTCTTTTGTAAAGCTCCTCCAACACCCTCAGGCAAAATCAAACACAGTCTACTTTGTGTTTTCAATGCTTTGTTTATCAACATGGTTAGAACATTCAGTGTTGTATATTCATAATTTGCTTAAATGGTGCTTTCCTTCCTATCTTAATCTCTGTAACATACTGTCCTCCTATATGCCTACACAGAGTAACTACAAGATATAAGTTCACTGAATGAATGAAAGAATTAATGAATGGCCTAGTAGGTTTATTCTAGCATATACATTTGAATACCAAGTCAACAAATATGGCAAGTATACCTAAAAGATTGTTGTAGGAGTACGTGTCTAACATATTTTCTCTGTTTTGCTCTTGTTTATATTATTTTCCCCCATCACTCAGAAAGCTGGAGAATCTATTGTTTCCACCTACATTTCACCAAATGCCTGAAAATCACTAAATGTATGAGCAATATTTTTCAAACAATGATCTAGAAGAAAATCAGTATATTGAGACATTAAAGGATTTTCTAAGAATGGGTCTTTTGTGTTACAATTCCTGATTCACTTTTTCTCCCTATACATGTCATATACTTATGCTTATGTATAATTTTTTTGTTTGATCATTAGCTATTTGGATATCTGTGACTTTCAATATATCTTAATTATAATATAAACAGCAATAAAAAATTATATTATTAAATATATCCTTTGAAAGCTTCCTGCACAACCAACCATTCACTTTTTAAACAAATATTTCATGGTTCTGATAAATCCTACATTTCTATCCCAGTAAAAAAGGGGAGAACTTGGGGCACCTGGGTGGCTCAGTCAGTTAAACGACCGACTTCAGCTCAGGTCATGATCGCATGGTTTTGTTCATAAGTTCAAGCCCCACATTGGGCTCCCTGCTGTCAGCGAAGAGCCAGCTTCAGATCCTCTGTTCCCCTCTCTCTGCCCCTTCCCTGTTCATGCTCTCTATCTCAAAAATAAATAAAATGGGTAAGGACTTAAAGAGTCACTTCTCCAAAAAAGACATGCAAATGGCAAACTGGCCAACTGGAAGTGACTTCTCAACATCACTAATCATTAGAGAAAAGCAAATTAAAACCAAAATGAAATCTTTCCTCACCCCTGTTAGAATGGATAGCTTTAGAAGTTGTTAATTCATGCATTTGAGCTTTCTTACTTGCTTTGTGCTCATTTAGTCCATAGATAGAGTTCAGTAGAGAAAACTATTTTTCTGTCAGTGTCCAAAAGGAAAAACTGATTATTGCTTCAGGTTGAAGGAAGATTTCCCGACGAGATTAAATGTTTTGGATTAGTTTACTTTACATGTTTCTGACAAATTATTGTATATGTTTAATTATTGGGCAATTCGGTATAATTGTGGCAGGATTTGTTCCTCCAGATTGGTTTCTAATTTATCTTACATCTCATTGTAGTGTTTTTGTATTTCATTACAAAAAAACTAGGATGTGAATGCATGTCAAATGAGTGTTTCCCATTCAGAAATACAATTTCCTTTTACCACCTACCTTCAGTTAAAGGTATCTTTCCCCATACAAAGGCATTTTCCCTATAGAAAGTAGTAGGAAAAAGTCCTTCCTGAGATTAGAATTGAATCCACATAGGGCACTCTGCTTCCTAATGTAATATTAGATGCAAATTATTAAATAAGCAAAATATATGGATATGTAGCTTTTTCCATGGTGCATTAAGTATATGCATAAACTTGTTTCATTTTCTGTTTTTTAATATAATAGGTATGCACATTTTTCCCACTACTACCCTCCACAAAATGTAAATCTTTTCCATTATAAAGCAAGCATTCTTGCCTTCCTGCTGACAGCATCTTCTTTTATATCACAAGCTTATATACTGTGAAAGTAAAAGGCAACTACTTTCACATATATGAAAGGAAATAAACAATATGGATTAATGATTCACCCACTTTAATCAACTGGTTGTTATAACTATCATTCCTTTGTTCTTATACTGGACAGTTTATAAAATAAAAAAATAGGGTTTTTTGATATCTTCTGACATTTGGAAATGTGACAAATAAGTTATTTCTAAACATTAATAGTGCAATGCATCATACAGTTTCATTTTAAATCAACATATGAAAATGGATTTGCAAATAATAGGACTTCTGTCTTTATCCTATTCATGTGACTATGAAAGGAAATATTATTCAAAAAATAAGTTTTAATAATTTTCATTCTTAAAATGTTTTACAAAAAATAAGGTGTTTTACAAATACATAATATTAGATTATTAAAATTATATCTTCCCAGTTCCATACTGAAAATTGGAAAATAAATATTTTTAAGGCAATAATGTTTTTTATTCAATGTTTTTTATGAACAGTAATTTAACTTAGATTAATCAATATATTAAAAGCAAAATAAAAACTAAGAGCAAACAAGACAATTTTGCAGTCCTTGCAAATATTTTGTATTTTGTATGTATGGGTGTCCTGTCTATATTCAGTACTGAGTAACTCATTTATTGTACCTTGCTTGGTGTTTGTTTGATCAATCAACAAACTCTTAAATGATATGTTTTGAATAGGTCCCATGCACCCAGCACTGTGCAATGGAAGATACTAAAGAAAACATTGCTTTTGTCCTTAGAGAGCTAACCATTTAATTAGGAAAGCAAAGAAAAAAAAAGTGATGAGAAAACATATCTCAAGGATTTGGCACTTAGTATAAATGCACTAACAATTCAGAAAAGGGAAAGACTGGTATAGAATGGAATTATAAGAGCTAACTCAGGGCGCCTAGGTGGCTCAGAGTTGAGGGTTCAACTCTTGATTTCAGCTTAGGTCATGATCCCAGGGTCATGGGATCAAACCCTGCATCAGGCTCTGGGCTCAGTGTGAAGCCTGCTTGGGATTCTCTCTGTCCCTCTGTCCCTCCCCTGCTCATGATCTCTTTCTCTCTAAATAAATACATACATGCATACATACATACATACTTAACTAAGGGCAACAATGGAGATTAGTATTAGATTTATTCCCTTGATTTTGATTTCTTTTATCCCCTCAGCTTACCCACATTTTGTCCATTCTTCATTGGAAAATCAAGTCCAATTTCTTATCTGAAGTCAATCTGGATTCACTCTCCCCATTATCTTTTCTGAGCTCATGTTTTATTAACCAATCTGTTTGTTAGTCATTTGTATTTCCACTGTGTAAAAGATGCTTTCTCATCTTTCACACATATTTTTGAAAAAGTGTACTTGTCTCTTCTTTAGTAATTTAATAAATAAGCAAATAAATAAATCCATTTCTATAGTTCCTTTTTTTTTTAGTTTAGCAATAATAACTAGTTTTTAAAATGGAAACTTAAGTTAAAAATTCATGTGGTTTTTAGTTGTTGTCCTTGAAAAATAAAACACTGTTGTTTCAGGTATACTTCCACGTTTCTTGTTTTTCTTTGGTAGTTTGATCCACTTGATCAGTGAGCCTATATTAGGTAGTGGACAAATATTTACTGAACAAACACTGGAAATCAATTATCCGACTTACTGATTATATCGGTTAACTGAAGGTCACATTTAATTGAATTTAACTTTTTTTCCTATTGTTTTTGTGGAAATATTGGCCCACAGAGTAAAAGATGTTTTCAGTCATTTGTGGTAATCATAAACAATGACATACAGTGAGGTATTGGTTGTCAGTACCTCATAAATTGGTCATTATTAAACAAAAACGGACTTTTTCTGTAGAAAGAGAAGAAAGAAAATTAGATAGTAGTTTGCACACATGATGTGGTGGTTTTCAAGCATGTTTTTACATTCTTTGATTCACCCTCCATAGGAAGGCTGAGTCAATCTCCCCTCTCCTTGAACAGGCTGGTCTTTGTGGTTGTCTCAAGGAATAGAATGTTGGGAAAGAGATGCTGTGTGACTTCCAAGGATGGGTTGAAAAAGCTAGGCAGTTTCAGCCAATTTATCTTGGGACATACGCTCTTGGAGGATTCAGCCTCCTTGTAAGAAGTATGGGTACAAAGAGAGAAAGAAAGAGTGAGACTATGGCCTGGAGAGTCTTAGCAGTTTGTAGCTGTTTGTATTATTTCAAGTCTGAGTGTCCAACATGTGAATGAAGAAACTGTTGAAATGACCCCATTTACAACCATCTATCTGGAACTACATGAGGAAGACTCTCCACCCTGCAAAAAAGACTCCAAATGAAAAATGCCTCTAGCCCAGTCAACCTACAGATTTGTGAGCAAAATAAATAATAAAGTTTTAAGATACTGCTACAAGGTGATTTGTTACTTAGCAATAATCAGACAAATGGCAAATAGTTTCATGAAATGAAATAATTCAAACTTTTCACTGCATATTCTACTGAAATGTCTTGTGTCTGAAATATCAAATGCCATCTTATAATATATCTTCTTACTTGTATCAGAGGTACCTTAAAATTAGACTTACATAATTCTGGAGAGAAAAGAACAAATTAGACCAGACGTACTTAAGTTAAGCTTTAAAAGTTTTATATTTTGTACTGGATTGTTGAAAATAATAACCACCTATATTTTTTCATATTTTTAATACTTGATCCCTTTCAAATGGGAAGTTTGTTTAAATTAAATATATAGAAACAGACATTATTTCAAGAAACAAATAATTTTACTTTTTTGTCAAGAGCTAGAACCACATTCATTACTAAAGAATGTTCTTCAAGTTGAGATTTATGAAAGAGAAATAAAAATAGAAATGGCGGATATGTAATTTTTTAGTTTTAAAAAGCCTTTGTTTTCTTTTCCTTTAATATATATTCAAATGTAACAATATAAAACAAACTCGGCAGAAAAATTCAAATATATTACTTATTCCAGACTTGGATGTAACAAGGTAAAAAAATAAATTAAAAAAAGGAGGAATTACTTTGACTCTTTCCCAGTTCCTCCATCATCCTGATTTGTGAAATTTATAATAGTTTAGGGCTTTGTTAATTTGTGGCTTTACTCCTCATATTGTGCAGTCTCTGACCACCAGGTCAAAGAGTTTTATGAGTGTTTTGCTAATAAATGTCTTCCTGCTTTTTATAGTTGCATTTAGTTTGGCATAAAAACATGACCTTATATGCAGCAGTATAAATGAAAAATGAATAGAAGTTACTTACAAATTAATGGTCTTGGCTTTGCTTAGTTAATCTTACAATGAATCCATTGCCAACTGTAATTAATGAGGGACAAACTCATGAAATAAATTCAGTTAGGGAACTTGAAAAAAGAGAATAAGAATAATAAGCATTTACTTTCCTTTACTTTTTCCTCCTTATTACATGTATTTTTAGCAGCTTCTCTGCAATGAAAATATTTAAAGATTTAATTAAGGTTTATGGACTCAGAAGAAAGTGAATGTTGAAGGGGATACTATTGAAAACTAGAAATATTTTTGTAGGAAACATCAAATGATGCAAAGTTCACTATAAAATAAAAGAAAATAGAATAAGAAGCATTATAATAATAAGTAAGAAGAGATGAATTTGATGAGGAAACCAGTATTCTGTGGATTCTTTTCATCCCAATTTTCATCTCTTCTATTAATTGAAAACAAAATGAACAAAATCAAAAGTCTAGATTTGCCATTCCAGGGACATTATTCTCTCATTTGACACAGGCTCTCCATTGTTCCCTAAATGATCTGTACGTTGTTGTTGCTGATAAAAATCACTGTATGCTTTCTCTCTGTTCCCTCCCTGTTTCTTTAAATCCTGCATTTCAAATTCCAACCCATGCCCCAACTTTTCTAATAAATTTTTATCTATCACCCCAGAACTAAAATTCTATACCCCTTTTGCTATATCAATTAACTAGGTTTTGCATAATTTTGTAATTTATGAAAACTCTCTAAGTTTTCATTTTCTTGCCTGTAAAATGGAAATAACAACGTATCTCTCACAGGGTTCTTCTAAAAATCAAAAAAGCATGGGGCACATAGGTGGCTCAGTACGTTGAGCGTCCAACTCTTGATTTCGGCTCAGGTCGTGATCCCAGAGTTGTGGGATTGAGCCCCCCCCTTTAGATGTCATGCTGAGTGTGGAGCCTGCTTAAGATTTTCTCTCTTTCTCCCTCTCTCTCTCTTCCCTCTGCCCTTTCTCCTCACTTGTGCTCTCTCTCTCTTTAAAATAAATAAAATAGGGGCGCCTGGGTGGCTCAGTCAGTTGAGCGTCCGACTTCAGCTCAGGTCACGATCTCATGGTTGGTGAGTTCGAGCCCCGTGTCAGGCTCTGGGCTGATGGCTCAGAGCCTGGAGCCTGCTTCCGATTCTGTGTCTCCCTCTCTCTCTGCCCCTCCCCATTCACACTCTGTCTCTCTCTGTCTCAAAAATAAACATTTAAAAAAAATTTTTTTTAATAAAATGAATAAAATAAAATGATTATTTTTAATTAAAAATCTTACTTAGATGTATAAATATAGTAAGTTCTATGTTGAAGTCATTTTTGTCATAATATTAACCTGTGACATGATTTATATTTTGGATTATATGTTCTGCTTCAACAAATATAATGTAGACCATTGCATACTTGTGCTGCGTTCCAGTGTGGTTTTTCTTGAATGTGTTCAATGATTTGTCACCATCACTTTCCATGTCCAATTTGGTATTCTCTACCTTTAAGAGATCTATTTGTTTCTATTTTGAGCTTTGTTCCTCTTATCTCTCTTCAATGTACCAAAGAAATATGATACAGAGGCCATCAAGGTGAAACTCAAAGTTGCTGTCCAGCTACGTCATAACCAATAGAACGATTTCTTCTGCATGCAATTTTGTCTCCATCTCTGCAATCAGGTCTTATTGTTCAGTCTTTTTCCTTACTCAATTCTAAAACAAGGAGAAACTCAGATACTAATGTTAGCTCCACAAAATTCTAGTTGAATCATTTATAGATAAATCTAGGCTATATGCTTGGAATACTGGTATTTTACCTGGGGCTGGACAGCATAATACAGTAGAAAGGACCTAAGTTTGAGAACCAGAGGTATGTTGTATTTCTTGATATATAATTCTTTTGTCATACACTCTCAAAAACTGCTCAGACTCTTTGTCCCTCACTTAACATGTAACTGTAAAAAAATCCCAAATTATGATCATACCTGGTAAAGAATTATTAATCTTTACTCTCGTGGCACATCCTCTAATCAATTCTCAAGAACATGAAATGCAAATGCTAAGATACACTCTCATTCTATGGGACATAGACCCTCTTTTGCTATAGTTCACTATTGTGTCTGGATGCCTATGAGAAAGTTTCACTTTCCAGGTCTTGCACATAACACATCAAGGTGATTTATATCTGTGTAACAAAAATGAATTGTTTGGGGGTGTATATTAGGTTTTGGCTTAATAGTTATGTAATTTAGCTCTTGCTATACAACAAATAGACCAAAATGCAGTGGCTTAAACCGATAGCATTTATTATCTGCAGGTCCTCTGGCCATGTGCCTTTCACAAGGCTGTAATCAGGTGGCATCCTGTGCTGCAGTCATCTTAAGGCTTGAATGGGCGGCTACTCTTCCAAGATCATTTACAAGTTATTGAGAAGATTCATAGCCTCATGTGTCAGTAGACTGAGGGTCTCAGTTCTTCACTGGATGGTGACTGGAGAACACCCTAAATACCTTTTTAAGTGGCCCTTTCCAAAGTGTAGCTCTCAACCTTAGAGCTTATTTCATCAGAGCTTGCAAACAAGAGGGCAGGAGAGAAATAATGAGCAATATAGAATTCAAGATCTTTTTAAAGCTAATATCAAAGGTGACATCCCATTTATTTTTCCGTATTCTATTTTGCAAAGGCAAGTCACTTGGTCCAGCCCACACAAGAGTACGAATTTGAGAAGGTGGGTGTCACTGGGAACCATTTCAGAAGCTGCCCACAACACTGATATTTTCTTAACACAACTTTAGGAGGTTAGTTCAGTTAAGCCATAGTTGCTGAGGTGCATCATATGTCAGGCAGCAGACAAGGATGAAATGATGAATAATATAATATCTGCCTTAAAAGAGTTCATAATCTATTTTGGAAACTGATTGTTCTGATTCTATCATGCACAAGCTACACTATGGGAAAATAAAGAGATTCCTAATTCAGTCGGTGAGGTCAGGAAAAGATTCCCAGTGGAGGAGATGGGGTTAATTTTTGACACATGAAATGTGGAGAAGGGGCAGCATATCAAGGGGAGGAAAACAGCTATTCAAATGTACTAGGGCATGACACAGTCCAGTACATTACAGTGTGCGTTCATTATGGTGTTCATGCTGAGCCCTTTAGACGATGTTGCAGCATAACACATTTTTTCCAGTGTATGCACAAAGCACTGTACAGTAAAAAGATATTATTAGATATTATTAGTTCTCTTCTGCCTACTAGCCCTTGACTCATGGTGAGCTCTCCTGCTCCATAGGAGGTTTTCCTAGCGGGTGACTCTCTAGACCCCATCGCTCAAAACTGACGCTATCCAAACTCAGGCTATCAAGGAAATTGGCAATAATCACAAATTACTCCCCATACAGACTCCAAAATGTTTGTAGAGACTGACTGCCACTAGCTGTCCTACTACCCCTGCTTGTTCTTACAAGCAAACATTCAAATTAAGGTATAATAATGTTAGGCAATTTCCCTATAAATAGGAATTTTTACAGTTGCACCAATTCTAGAACTTGTTAATGTTGCAAAATCAGTTTTTAATGAATAAGAAAATATTTGAAATAAAAAATATCCACAACAAATGTATAAAATTCAATGGACTTGTTTTCTGTATCTCTGAGGAATATTTTATGCTATTGACAAAACTTCCTTGAAACATTCTCTTCTCTTGTTTCCTCTGACGCAATCCTTTGCTGACTCATGTTCATCTCTGGACACTCATTTATGTATATACTTCCAAGTCATTTATAAATCAGTAGATGCTAGTGCTTTGGAAGGAAGCCAAATATTACACATTTATTTAATCTTAGAACTCAGAATATATATCTAGATTGTATTTCACTCATTCCAGAGGAGAGAAGAGTTTCCACTTCCTCAGAAATTGGAGTTTTCTCAGGAATGTAACTATTTCCTTTCTCCAGATCTTCTTGCTCTGGAAAGTTTTGAGTTTTTATATCTTTTACCTCTCACTTACACATGGTTCTAGAATGCTGTGGTATCAATGTATTATTTCCCCATCTTCAAAAACTTAATAGCTAGCTCCTGGGCTAATGGGCTATTAGCAAGAGTAGTAACTCAAAGACTTGGCAGGACACTGTGATGTTTATCATTACAAAATCCTGCGTCTTCAACCTGTGCTTATTTTGAAGGGAATACAAATTTCCTATGAACATACTGTAAGTAATTATATAACTATAATAAGAAGATAGAACACAATATAGAGGAACACACTTTCTCATTAGCCAGCTTGAAAATTGTTGCTGGTGATTGTATCAGCCTTAACACTAAAGGAAACCAATTGCACGGCCCCTCCAATTGTCAAAACTGTGCATTAAAATTAATTATTCTTTCTTAAAATATAATAACAACAAGAATGCATACAAATATATAAGCAAATAATGCAATTTAACTTGCATTTGTGGCAGGGAACATTTGGACTAAGGACTCAGAATGCAGATGCGAATTCTGGATCTGCAACTTAGCTGCATTATTTTTACTTCAAATTTTAAATTTTTAAAAGTTGTCTCTACACCCAATGTGGGACTCGAACTCACACCCTGAGATCAAGAGTCACATGTTCTACTGACTGAGCCAGTCAGGTGCCCCATTGTTGCATTATTTTGGAAAAATTACTTAACCAAATGGATTTTTCAGTGTCCTTTTCTGAAGGGGAAAATAGTAGCACCCATCACAGGAAATTTTGTGTGAAGTAAAGGAGCTAATATTTGGAAAATGAATGAAAGAGCAGGTGGGACACAGAAAGTGTCATACACCTAAAAGATTAAAAATAAAATAAAATATCTCTTCAGTGGATCATGACACTGTTTTTCAAATCGTAAAGGTGGGGGTTAAAAATGACTTAACAAAAAGAATTTTGATTAAGACTTTAGAGATCTCTGGGGCATGGTGATTATGCTCTTGACTGCAATCATTTCTTTACTAGGGATTTATCCATCCACAGCGGTAGATGACGTGGGCAATTAGTCACATTAACTCCTCTACCAATATTTATCATTATTATTTTGCTAAAACAGAATTGAGGAATCCATCAGACTAAATGTAAATACTCATGGTCACCAATTCAATAGCTTATATGTAGATACAGGTAGATAAAATGTGATGCTTTATAGATTTTTCTGATTTGCAGGGGCACCTGGGCAGCTCAGTTGGTTAAGCATCTGACTCTGATCAGGTCAAGATCTCACATTTCTTGGGTTCGAGTTCCATGTCAGGCTCTGCGTTGACAGTTCAGAGCTTGGAGCCTGTTTCAGATTCAGTGTCTCTCTCTCTCTCTCTCTCTCTCTCTCTCTCTCTGTCTCTCTTTCTATCTCTGTCTCTCTCTCTCTCAAAATAAATACATAAATAAACATTAAATTTATTTTTCTGATTTTCATTTTCAAAGTGATCAATAACTATTTTTCACACACCAGTTGGTAATCTGTATATATTCTTGGGAGAAATATCTATTCAAGTACTTTGCCCATTTTTCACCCAATTATTTCATGTTTAAAATATTGAATTTAGGGGCTCCTGAATGGCTCAGTTGGTTGAGCATTGGACTCTTGATTTTGACTCAGATCATGATCCCACAGCCATTGGATCAAGCCCCAAGTTGGGCTCTGTGCTGAGCATGGAGCTTGCTTGAGACTCTCCCTCTCTCTCTCCCCCTCTGGCCTTCTCCCCCACTATCTCTCTCTCTGTCTCTCTCCCTAAAACAAAATTATTTTTAATTAAAAAAATAAGATACTGAATTGTAGGAGTTCTTATATATTTTGGATTTTGAACTCTTACTCAGATATAGGGTTTGCAAGTATTTTCTCCCATTTTTTAGGCTGCCTTTTCTTACCATTCATTGTTTCTTAGTGGAACAAAAGATTTTTTACTTCACTGAAGTCCCACTTATCTATTTTTGCTGCTTCTGCTTGTGCTTTTTGTGTCATGTCCAAGAAATCATTGCCAAAAAAAAGTGCCATGAAGTTTTTTCCCCTATGTTTTCTTCTACAAATTTTGCAGTTTCAGATCTTACATTTAATGTTTAATGAGTTTTGAGTTGATTTTTGTGTATGGCATAAGGTAAGGAAACAATTGCATATTTTGCATGTGGATATCCAGATTTTTCAGAACCATTCACTGAAAAGAGGGTTGTATGCCATGAACATGTAGGATTTATCCCTGGGATGCAAGAATGGCTCAATATGCAAAAATCAATTAATGGTATACACCATGTTAGCAGAATGAAGGACAAAAATCATACGATTATCTCAATAGATAAAAAAAGAATTTGACAAAATATAATACCCTTTCATTAATAAAGACTCTTAACAAACTAAGAATGGGAAGAATTCACCTCAACATGATAAAGGCCATATATGAAAAGCCAATGGCTGACATCTTAATCAATAGGAAAAGCTGAAAACTTTTCTTTCAGATCAGGAACAAGGCAAGGATGCCCACTCTCACCACTTCTGTTAAACATGGTACTGGAAGTCCTAGCCAAAGCAATTAGGCAAGAAAAAATAAATAAAAGGCATCCAAATTAGAAATCAAGAAATAAAACTATCTCTGCAGATGACATGATCTTATATATGGAAAGCCCTAAAGATTCCCCCCAAACACTTTTAAAACTAATAAAAAATTCAGTGAAGTTTCATGATACAAAATCAACATGAAAAAATTAGTTGTATTTCTATACACTGACCATGAACTCTCCAAATAGAAACTCAGAAAAAAAAATTCTGTTTACAATAGTATCAAAAAGAATAAAATACTGAGGAATAAACTTAACCAAGGAGGTGAGATACCTGTGCACTAAAAAATGCAAAACATTGATGAAAGAAATTAAAGAAGATACCAATAAATGGAAAAATATCTTGTGTTCATTTGAAGACTTAATATTGTTAAAATGTCCATACTACCAAAACTTATCTATAAATTCAACATAATCTCTATCAAAATCTCAATAACTTTTTTTTGCAAAAATAGAAGAAAAAAATCCCAAAATTCATGTGAAACCACAAAAGACCCCAAATAACTAAGCAATCTGGAGAAAGAACAAAGCTGAGTAATCACATTTCCTGATTTCAAAATGTGTCACAAAGTTATAGTAATTATAACAGCATGGTACTGGCATGAAAGCAAACACCTAAACCAATAGAACAGGGTAGAGAATCCAGAAATAAAACCATGGATAAATTGTCAACTGATCTTTAACAAGGGTATCAAGAATACACATGGGGAAATTGGAGTCTTTTCAACAAATGGTGTTGGAAAACTGGATGTCCACAGTAAAGTTATTTTTTTTTAAATTTTTAAATGTTTATTTATTGATAGAGAGAGACAGAGTGTGAGTGGGGTAGGGGCAGAGAGAGATGGAGACACAGAATCTGAAGCAGGCTGCAGCCTCTGAGCTGTCAGCACAGAGCCTGACATGGGGCTCGAACCCATGAACCATGAGATCATGACCTGGGCCAAAGTCGGATGCTTAACCAACTGAGCCACCCAGATTCCCCCACAGTAAAGTTATTTAAATATTATCAGTTCCATTTTGCACAATTGATCATAAAAAAAGTAAAGTTACTTTAATTTGTATAGATAGTAATGACATTTACCTCTTAAATCATCTTTATACTGTCTTAATTTACATCCCAGAAAAAGTGATATATGTCTGTTTCACCATTTATTTGGTAATTTTTAGCCTGAAAATTTAATAATTTGGAGGATTAACCCATTGCCAAATATTCCAGCAAAATATAGAAGTCAAAGAGACTATCCTAAAGAATCCTGGCCCTTTGTGACTACTCTCAGGAAGAAATCCACCCAGAATGAGTTGTCTTCTAGTAAATGCAAGAGCAACTTCCATTTTGATGCTTAGGATTATGATGTGTCATCTGCTCACAATTACTCCATCTTCCTGCATACTTCTCATTCATGACTGCTGCTTCTTGCTTTTCTTCCAGGATGCACTTTAGCTCTGCTCTCCCAATGATTCTGGCCACAAATTGCATTTATATTAAAAAAACATGCACTTTATTATAACAGTTTTTGAAAGTTCTACCTGACAATCTAGAAAATGAATTCCATAGCAGCAGCATCTTTTACTTCTTCCATATCTTCCATAATATTCATTAACTTCCTGACTCTCAGTTGTGTTTAACCTAATGATAAATTTAATAATACGTGAGAATTTTAATCTCCAAATTGAATCTATGCCCACTGTCTACCACCAAGGATATTCAAATTTGCCACACATGAATATAGAAATGTATCTTAAGCTGGAGAAAAAAAAAACACCTCTAAGGGCTCGTGGTGGGGAAGATAGAAACAGATGTATCTCAACTAGGGGCAGGTAAGAAAATGAAAGCACCATCAATAGCTTAAAGTTTAGAACACAGTGTAAAGTCAAACTTTAAATATAGGGCCAGGGAGGTGAAGGTGAACAATTGAAACTAAGTTTTAAAGGGTCAGTGGATCATTAAAAGTAAGGACGCAGACAAGAAACAGCTCAGAATGATTCTTATATGGAAAGACTATAGTGCAATGGTGGTAAGGTCCTAAATCTTATAAGTTTGAGATAGTTCATATTGAGGACTGAAACCTTCCTATACTCAACCATTTCTCAATGCAATTGAGTTCTTTATTTTCAATTACAATTGGGAGATGGAACAAATATAACTAAATGCCTCCTATATGCCAAACACTTTCTACATGTCATTTCAATTAATTCTCTCATTCATTTATGACATAGGTTTATTAATCCCGTTACCATAAAAAGGAAATTGAGGTTCAGAGAGGTGTGGTGATTTGTCAACAATAACTAGTAATGTATCTTCAATGGGAAATTTTGTCCAACTCCAAAGTACGTTTTATCCCCACTACTTTGTGTTATCAGTCTATAAAGAACATCATCTCAAGGGCTAAGGTACATTTATCATTTGTTTATATTAGACAGACATGCACTCACACAAACCATGGTTGTTTCATGTCTCATTTTTGCATGTTTATGTGTTTGTTTTATTGTTTTAATTTGAGGCTAAAACTCCAACCTCTCAATCTTTGGTTTGGAATGCGTCTTCTCAGCGTTGAGTGTGCATGTTCTCCACATGGCACTGTGCCAAAAAGGGTGTCTGCCACTACTTGACTCATCTCCTAAGGAAAGTCCTGACTTTTCTATTTAACATTTACAGGAATTAATTTCAATACAGATGGGACAAAAGAGTGTGTGTATGAATGTGTATGTGTGTGTCTGTGTTAATTAATGTTAAATAATTAATGTCAAAATAAACTGATGTCAAAATTAATATGACCTCCATAGATTGAGCATCAGTTTAGCTAGATACTTTTGCAAGAAGAGGGAGTAAGTTGAACAGTCATCCTCTTCTTCCATCTCCTTCTGTTATGCTATGGCCTTTTATTGTCTCCCAAGTGCTATAAAGTCGCAGGCAGTTAGCCATTATGTAGGTATTCCCCAGCCTCTGAATTGCCTTATAGATACATGATGGATCTGTCACAAAATGAACACAGATAGAATGAAAGTAATAAGCAGAGATTGAAATTGGTTAAATATATTACTATAGCACTGCAATAATGTTGACCCATTCCTTCTCTGGCAACCAGAGATTACAATTACTTGAAAAAAACAAGTCATTGTTTTTTCTTTAGAACCTTTGGCAAGTGGCTAAATCTTCACAAAGCAAATGGCTTGTAGAGAAACCCTTTGGGCACAATGAGCCTTTGGAAAAAAAATAATTTGATCCAGTTTCTTTTTATAGATTCTCACCAAAGGGGAAGGAAACCTCCTACCAACATACTCACCTAGGGTAAGAGAAGACTAGAGTTTGCTAACAGGCCTGGTTTCAACTGCATATGTATCTTTCTTGCATTCTTATAATGAGACTGTTTTTACAGGGTGAACATATTTCAAATGTAAACAAAGAAAAAATAAGCTGAAAGCTGCTAATGTTAAGTTTAGAGCTTGCAGAAAATATCAGCTAGTGAAAAACAGCTGCCAGAATAAGGCTCTTGTACTCATAGAGATGATTTTTCTCACAAAATTTGAAAGAAATTGTAATGATGAATCATAAGCCTTGCTATAAATAAATTATGACTGCAAATTGCCAGATACAGAAATACTCTCATTAAAGTCCATTGTCTTTGAAGACAAAATTACCTCATTTATTATTTCAGTAGACTCAAACCAATTTAGAACAATTAAAGCCTGCATTATCAAGCATGGTGGATATGCACTGAAAATACATTAAAAGAGAAACAGGTGCTGTCCCAATTTAATAGGATCAATCACTGACTATCTACTATATGAAGCATGTTACTTTGTTGTGGAAACAATTTAGAGTGTTCACTGAATGGATGCCAATTTCCAATCAGCCAAGGACAATGTGGCATCGTCCTATGCCAACTGATTCATTCATTTATTTATTCATTTATTCAATCAATCTTTCCACATTTCTACTGCACTTACTATGTGCAAGGCAATTAACCAAGCATGATGGTTAACCAAAGATGGTTCATGCATATTCTTTAGGAGACTAAAAATGGCATGTGCTCAAAGAAAGGTAATTTACAATTGAATTTGATTCACATACGTTGTGCCAAGAAGTTGAAAGGAACGAAAACCGAGTTTTTGATGGGACACATCGGGAAAGCCAACAAGAAATTGACGTTAGGGTGCCTGGGTGGCTCAGATGGCTAAGTGTACAATTCTTGGTTTCAGCTCAAGTCATGATCTCATAGGTTTGTGAGTTCGAACCCCTAAGGCTCTGAGCTGATAGCACAGAGCCTGCTTGGGTTTTTCTCTCTCTGTCTCCCTCTCTTTCTGCTCTCCCCTGCTCATGCTTGACAGTGTGTAGGTGGCTTAGCAATGCAATCAGAATGAGAAGTATACAGGAAGTGTTCTACAAGCTGTAATTACTGGGGTAACATTAAAAGAATAAAAACACTACATAACTCCTAAATCAGTATGTGGAGAAGTGGATTATAATAGTAAAAGTAGGGGCGCCTGGGTGGCTCAGTCGGTTGAGCGTCCGACTTCGGCTCAGGTCACGATCTCGCGGTCCGTGAGTTCGAGCCCCGCGTCGGCTCTGGGCTGATGGCTCAGAGCCTGAAGCCTGTTTCCGATTCTGTGTCTCCCTCTCTCTCTGCCCCTCCCCCGTTCATGCTCTGTCTCTCTCTGTCTCAAAAATAAATAAATGTTAAAAAAAATTTTTTTTAATAGTAAAAGTATACAATCAACCTGAAAGCAAAAAAAAAAAAAAAAAAAAAGAAAAAGGAAAAAAGGATAATACATTCAAACTTAAGTAATTTCAAAGGTATGTTAATAAAAATAGTATATAATAAACTTAAGGAATGAATATAAAATATGTAAATGTACATATTAGAGAAAGAAAAAGATTTAGAAAAGCAGCACTGTAAACCTGGAGAATGTTGAGGGGAGACAATCATGGAGAAAACACATATTAGTAAAGTAGAAAATAAGCAATGATTAGGATCAAAAAAGCCATGTTTTGAAATATGTAATCAAAATGAAGTGATTATGGAAAAAGTCAACAGTAAAAATGTTAGAGAACATTCAAATAACCAAAGTCAGAAGAGATAAAGACAACATTGCTAGAGGTATTGCAGATAATCAGCCAACGAACAAACCAGAGAGTATTATGAGTCATTTCATGTCCCAAATTTAAAAAATGGAAATTAAATGGGTGAACTAATAATATAATGACCCAAACTGACACAGGTAGAAATTTAAACAAACGAATAATTCTAGAACTATGAAACAAATTTAGTATGCGTAATCAAACAAATAGCAAAACTCTTCACAAATGCTCCTTTTGACTAGATGGTTTCATCAGTTAAGTCCCATCCAATATTCAAGGTAGGAATATTGCTAACCTTATGTAAAAAATCTATCAGAGATTAGAAAAAAGTATGAACATTTTATAATTCAATATATGAAATGAGTATAATCTTGAATCTAAATCTGATACCAGCAATATAGGAAAATTACAAACCAGTATTCCTATAAATCCTAAAGAACATATAAGCAAAGCAGATGACACAGCATGGGTGGATAATATTACATCCTGTTCTCTTGGGTTTATCACAGAAATTTAAACTCAATCACTGAAATTATTATATTATGTAGGAAAGGCATATGATGAAATTTACACTCCATTCATTATAAAATTTCTTGGTAAACCTGAAGTGCCATGTAACTTTTTCAAACTGATGAAATATATGTACAAAAAACTGAACAAAAATAGCAATTAAATGTTGGTTTTTTATTTCCTTAAAGATTGGGCATAAATCAAGGATTCCATTTTCACCATTTCTATTTAATATGTTTACTGGAGAGTCTAGATAGCCTAAAATGCCAAGTGTGTGTCTGTGTCTGTGTGTGTGTGTGTGTGCATACACACATGTTCATGCTTCTGCGAACACACATTACCCAGTTTAGCAGGCATACAGGATTTAAAATCAATATCTAAAAACTACTGTACTTCTATACATAAGCTCAATGACTGAGAAATAAGTCATGTAACATAAAAATATAATGTACCTAGAAGTAAATCTATCAAAAGATTATTAAATATTTACTTATTGACACTAAAAAAAAACTCAAAGGGAGAGTTACACCATATCAATTAATTGAAGTACTCAATATTTAGTGACATTGATTATTCTCAGATTGCTTTTTTTTAAATTTTTTTTTAATGTTTTACTTATTTTTGAGACAGAGAGAGACAGAGCATGAACGGGCGAAGGTCAGAGAGAGAGGGAGACACAGAATCTGAAGCAGTCTCCAGGCTCTGAGCTGTCAGCACAGAGCCCGATGCAGGGCTCGAACTCACGGACCGTGAGATCATGACCTGAGCCGAAGTCAGACGCTCAACGAACTGAGCCACCCAGACGCCCCCTTTCAGATTGCTTTTTAATAACATTATTTGTGATGAAACTTGACAAACTGTGCGGTAGGAATTTATGAATTTGTAGGAAATGCAAAAGGAAAAAATAGCTTAAATAGTGGTCTTAGTCAAATTTCCCTAGAAAAAGTATGAGGAAGGGGTGGCTGGGTGGCTCAGTTGGTTAAGTGTCCGACTTCGGCTCAGGTCAAGATCTCATGGTTTGTGGGTTCAAGCCCTGCATCGGGCTTTGTGTTGACAGCTCAGAGCCTGGAGCCTGCTTTGGATTCTATGACCACCCCCCCACCCCGTCCCTACCCTGCTCTCTCTCTCAAAAATAAAATTAAAAACATTTTAATAACAAAAGAGTATGAGGAAAAAACATTAAGTACAACTTCTTTATTGTGAGTTTGAGTATCAAAGTAGAAAATGAAGAAAAAAAACTTTGAAGCAGGGAAAAAACTGGGAATCAAACATAATGCATTGTGAAACTAGCCACTGCTACATAAGGAGACACAGCCTGTCGCTTAGCCACACAGGCTGTCTCTGAACAGACTGTACAAAATTGCCTTGTCTCAGAAGTCCATGCAGGAAAGGAAAAGAGAAGGAATTTATCTGTCAGCTCCCTGGCATCTCTTATCTCAAATTTGGCATCATGGGGAGATAGCTTGGCCTCTTAAGGAGTGGATGGAAAAGCCTTGTTTCATGGCCTCTCACATGGTACTTGCATCAGAATCTAGAATAGTGGGGGGCACACCGGTGGCTCAGTCAGTTAAGCATTGGACTCTTGGTTTCAGCTCAGGTTATAATCTCACAGTTTGTGAGTTCGAGCCCTGCATCGGGCCCTGCGCTGACATTGTGGAGACTGCTTGGAATTCTCTCTCTCTCCCTCTCTCTGTCTCTCTGCCCCTCCCCTGCTCACTCTCTCTGTCTCTCCTCAAAATAAATAAATAAACTTTAAAAAAAAAAGAATGTAGGATAATGGGAAAAGCCAGGAAATCCAGGCGTTGACATCATGGTGATGATCACACACAACCATTTGCATTGGAGTCAAATGCAAATGACTCATAGAGGTGTGAGTCATAGAATCCAAAGTAGCATAGAGGGGAAATTCAATACAACAAAGTGGGAGAACTTTTACCACCTATCCAGAGTAAATATTAAGCTCTAGTGATTAGGATCCTATTGTAATGAGGCTGACAAATAATCTAAAGGATTGTAAAGAAGGTACTGAAATAAAACCAGACATATATGGACATGAGTTATGACAGTTAATTTGGGTGATGCTTGTAATCCTCAATTTGTCAATCTGAGTATTAGTTAAAATAGTATTGGCTTTATTTGTTAAACTGTGTCAAATTGACTTTAATAAATTGTGTTTGAAATACGACATCCAAGGAAAAAATAAAATAGGTGCAAATGTTCCTGTCAAGGATATACACTGTCATTTACATCTGAACCACTTCTAAATTTAAAAAATCAGCTTGTCCATATTTACAAAATATACTGCATGGAGTTTGATTATGTTTGTATTGAATTTATAGATCAGTCTGAGAAGAAGTGACATTTTAACAATACTGAGTCTCCCAATCCATGAACACAGTGCATCTCTTTATGTATTTAGGTCATCTTTTATGTATTAACCAGTGTTTTACATTTTTACCACACAAATTATATTTTGTTAGATCTGTACCTAGATTCCTTAGTCCATTCAGGCTGCTATTGAAAAAGGAATTTGGTTGCCTCCATTTTGACCTCAAACCTTCCAGTTGAGTTCTTCTTTCCACCTTGTCTCCTGGCTTGGGGCAAAGCATCCCATGATGGGAACTGAAACTACCCCCTCAAGCAATAAGGATTCCCCTGAGCCAGCAAGATCTGTCCGTGAATGACTCCAAGACAATGATGGATTTGATCTTCACTGCCTACCTGCATATACCCACCCACCTTTGCTCCATTTTCCTTATATAAACCTGTAAGTATTTTCTGCATTTTAGAGAGTCTTTGAGACCACAGTTTTCCAGGTGTTGGCCTCACAGAAATAAATGTCTTTCTGGTTTCACAGTGGCGATTGGCTAAACCTGGTCTGCCTGGGACTCCCCAGAGCCAGGTGCTCTCGTGCCCTGGTGACCCAGCTACACCATAACAAAATGTCACAAACTGGGCAGCTTATAAACAACAAACATTTATTTCTCATAATTCTAGAGGTTGGGAAGTCCAAGATCAAGTTGCCAGCAGGGTCACATTCTGATGAGGGCCCTCTTCCTGGTTCATAGCCAGTATTTTTTGCTGTGTCCTCACATGGTACAAGGGGCAGACAAGCTCTCTGGGACCTTTTTTATAAGAGCACTAATTCCATTCATGAGGACTCCACCTTCAGGACCTCCTAAAGGTCTTACCTCCTAATACCATCATATCTTGGTTAGGATTTCAACAAATGAATGGGGCAGGATGGGGGAAGGGAGATGGTCACAAACATTCTGAGCATAGTATTAGGTATTTCCTTTTTTGATGTAATAAATGGTATTATTATTATTATTATTATTATTATTAAAATTTTGAATTCCAGTTATTCATTGCTAGTATATAGATAAGCAGTTGGTTTTTGCACATTGATCTTGTATTCTGTGACCTTGCTAACCTCACTAATTCCAGGAGCATTTCTTGTAGATTCTTTAGGTTTTTCTAAGTAGATAATTATGTCATCTATAAACAGAGACAGATGTAGTTCTTATGTTCTAAGTCATTTCAATGAATCCCTGTAAAAACATAATTTTTATTGAAGGCTTGAATGTGTTATTCTCATTGGCCAGTAATGAAATTCTAGGTAACAAAACTGTCTCAGAAGTTTTTTCCTAGACTGACAAGTAGCCCACCTTTGTTTATGGATCTTAATAAGTTTCTGTTAGTTTTGATTTTGAATTTGCCTACAGAACTTTAGCCTCATACTTCCAACTGTATCCCAGTTATTTCTCTGTTGCCTGGGTAGTGAGGCCAAAGCAGGTAAGGATACCAGCTATATGATTTGTTCCAGACATTCCTTAATTTAGCCTTTGTGGTCCCACATCTTGAAAAATCCTCAGTTCCACTTTAACTGGGACTCCGGTCATCCTTGAAGTAGGATAATATGTATTTTAAGAAAATATAGCTCCTGTTATGAAAAATTACATTAAGTACTTCTACAAATGTTAATGCTAATATTTTAAGATATAATGAATATGAAATACCATTCATCAATCTTACCTGTTCTATCTCTTTTCACGTCAGGTTATTTACTTTTTAGAGATCTCCTTCTGTAATTTGGTATATTGCAACATCTAATAATATAAATACTTGAATATTCAATGAATTCTTCACTTGGTAACCTAGGAAATTAATTTTTTTTCACTAAATCTCTGTGCATGTACATGGCCCTAAAAATATCTATATAAGTTATCAAAGGGATGGCTGGCATTGAGACAAATGTATCTGCCATTTATCACATCTCATTGAGAAATGAGCTTCATTAAACCCTACTGACTTTGCTTTCTGAAATTTTCCATCTTGTTCACCTCCCCCCACCTCCTGTGAGAAACAACTAAACAATATGTTGATTCTTGAGGCTCCTGGAAAACTCAGCATGAAGTAGAAATCCATGTCTTCTGGAGCTTTAATTTTGATTTAGGCAACGGAGAGATTTTTTTCCCCATAGATTACTTCTCACCACAGGATGTAGAAGATCCCTTTGTTTACATGACATTATTAAACACAATGAAAAAAAAAAACAATAGGGGAATGGTTCTATAAATGATTATGTAGGGTATGTGATAATATGGAAAGGAGGTCATGACATACTAAGTGGAAAAAATAAGCAGATTATTAAGCAGTATATGAATTGTAATCCTGTTTTTTAACTTTTTTTACATTTTTATTCATCTTTGAGAGACAGAGAGAGAGTATGAGTGGAAGAGGCACAGAAAGAAAGGGAAACACAGACTCTGAAGCAGGCACCAGGCTCTGAGCTGTCAGCACATAGCCCGATGCGGGGCTTGAACTCAGGAACCATGAGATCATGACCTGAGCCGAAGTCGGACACTTAACCAACTGAGCCACTCAGGCGCCCCTATAATCATGTTTTTAATATACATGTGTGTTGCTGAGTCTGGGAGAAAATTCACCTAGTCTTAGCATGTTATTGCTGGGTGGTATGATATAACTGGAGAATTTTACTAACTTCATTTACTTCATTATTTTTAAATATCTATACTTCATATATAGTTTTATATAAAAATAATGAAAATTACTCAACTAATCAAATTATAAAAATTACTAGTTTCAGAATATTTTGCATGGCTGTCAAAGCTATTTGGGGTCATTCAAGTGCACTGTATAGTCAATCAGGTGATTTTAATTCAAATTCTGGATCTAGTCCTTACTGACTTTGTAAAAAGATTTCCAACCATCATCATGAGCCTTAGCTTTCTCATTTGCAGAATAGAAGTAAAAATGTCTCATATGGTTTCCGGGAATATGAAATGAGATTACATATGCAAAGATACTTTGAAAGCTCTACTGCTGTATAAATACCTAACATTGTTTTGAAATAAACATTATCTTATGGTTTTTAAACTGAATTAAATTTTCTTATATTAAGATTTTAAACTGACTTCTGGCTGGTTTGTATATTTGAAAGAAAAAAGTTAAAGGCTACGTTAAAATACTGGAAATTTTGTATAAAGTCTTTAGTTAAATCTTTAGTGGAGTATAATATGATTGCTGTAAGGTATAAAGGTATTCCTTTATTTAAAACAAAATCCTAAGTATGTTTTCAAAAAACCATTTTCCTAGCATATATATGCACACACATATTAATGTTAGAAAGAGAGAGAGAGCCTGCACGCAAGCAAGGGACAGAGAGAGAGGGAGACAGAGGATTTGAAGCATGCTCTGCACTTACATCAGAGAACCTAATTCAGGGCTTGAACTTGCAAACTGTGAGATCATGACCTGAGGTGATGTCAGATACTTCAACGGAGCCACCCAGGCGCCCCTCTATATTTTAATATGTGAATGAATAATTATCTCACAAAGCTATATGGTTTTAAAACAAAAATGTGTCATATTAATTTGTTTTTTAAAACGCTGTTTATTTATTTTTGAGAGAGTGAGACAGAGCATGAGCAGGGAAGGGGCAAAGAGAGAAGGAGACACAGAATCCGAAGCAGGCTCCAGGCTCTGAGTTGTCAGCACAAAACCTGAATTGAGGCTCAAACCCACGAACCGTTAGATCATGACCGGTGCCAAAATCAGACGCTTAACTGACTGAGCCGGCCAGGCACCCCTAGACATTTTTATATAATATCAGGCTAATAAAAGAAAAATGTAGGGAAATTTGAAGTATATTTCCAAATTTCTTTGAAATTGTTGTCTTAAAAGAGATCACATTCTTCCATGACCATGTTGTTGGTACTACTGATAGAGACCAGGATAACTGTGGCATTTGTCTAATGTTTGTGTATTTAATTCCAAGTGAACATCGATATATTATGGAACAAAGCTTTGGTTTTATAAATACTTAGGATAAGTGTTTTCAGAATCTGGTCCTCAGAACACTGAATGGCCAAAATATTTTAAATTCAGTTTGATTTTACTGGTTATATCCAGAATGTATTTCTTAACCTAATATCTATTTCAGCTTTTAATATTCTAATCCACAGCCAAATATGTCAGGTTTTCTGATCGTCTATTTTTTCTTTCCCTAATTATTAATTGATTAACAACAGGTATTCACATCCACAGGAACTAGAGTACTTTACTAAGTGTGAGAATAAAGAGAAAGTCACAGATCTATAAAACAGATTTTCTCATTTGGTTAGTAAGAAAACATCCTCAAGATTTTCTTCTTCCTGGTAGTCTATTGATATTGACTCAGGGCTTCATAAAATTTCAGAGCTCATTCTCTGTCCCATTATTCATCTTTATACAGAATATAAATAACCCTTAGCTGTGTTAGGTTTAATTTAGGTTCTACACTTACTGGTCTGGGACCAGTCTAAATCCCTTCTGCAGAGGGAGGCTGTGTCAAATGGAGGCACTGGAAGGTGCTAAAACCCTTAAGATGCTGTTTAGATGGTTTGTAAGCCATGTTCACCAGAGGCACTTTTCAGCAGTGTTTCATTATGTTCCCATCAGTTGACAGAGATTGAAAGCTGGGTTGCCATGTTTCCTGATGTCTATACAAACTTAAATCAACTCAATAACCTAAGTAAATATTCCTTCCATCTTTTGAAGAGTTCTTTTTGATGATGGTCACATTTCTTACATGATATAAATGTGGTAAATGTTAGATTTCTCTAGGGGAAAATGGTGAAGTGTCCCCCTCTCGCCTCTATCTCAAAATATTTAGCAGAATCTTAATGATGCAAAGTAGCTTTTCACACCGCCCTGAAATCCTTCACCTGAACTAATTTTTACCCTTTGGTAATGTGCCATTGGATTCTCTGTCATGCTTAAAATAGAAGTGCAGTGAACAGGAACAAACATAGTTACAGTTAATGATCTATTATTTGAGTGTTTGAGCATAAAGAGACTTCTTGACTTAAGGAAATAAAGAAAAGTACAAATGAAAACTTATAATGACACCTAATTTTATTGTCTATAGAAAGTTATTGAAAATACATTATTGTTTATTTGAAAATTAAGACCCTTTATTTTCCCTCTTCAGATGTACCTCAGACTTCATTTTCTTGCAGTGTTATGCATTTATCCCTCTTCATATTGGAATGCATGACTCCAAGGAGCATTAACAGACTGCATATGCAAGATTCATTAGAAGTCCATGAAACAAAAGAGACAAATTTTCACAGCCGTATTCCACATGCCTAGAACGGTGCCTGGCACTAGCTCAATAAATAAATTCATCACAGTACATTTGGGCTGAAATGTGCTTCTTATACTCCAAGGATACTATAAACTATGCAAATTCAATATATGTATTTTCCATATGGGTGAGCTGAACTTAAAGATATCCTGTATGCTTAGCTTTTCATCAATAGATGCTCATATTTTTATTGTAATTTTTTACTCAAGTTTTCCCTTAGGTTGTACCTTCTCAGCTTTATTCACTGGCCATTCATAATACTGGTTTTATGAATTAATCATATTCTTCATAAAGTTTTGCATGGTTTTAATAAATTCTTCTGAAGCAGTACAGTTCAACTCTCAAGATTGACCTATTTTAAAAATCCTCTTGGAGTACTTTGTTCAAAGTCTTTTTTCTAAGCAATTTTCGTAAAATTTTGCCACTCAATGGAATGCAAGTAGGTAAGACATGCAGACAGACATTTTCTCACTGCTAAATATTCAAGATGAGGTCTTGCCCATAGTATTAGTATTCCGTTTACGAATGGCCTAGATATAAAATGAATATTTTAAAAATAGAAACTAAATTTATATATTAAGTAGGAACAGGTAAGATATGTATTACATTCCTTAGCCCTTAGAAATCTTTGCATTTATTCAATGATATTTTAAATGACAGAATTTGTGTCAATTTGGCTGACATGATGTCCTACACATTCTATGAAATAGAAAACATGTACCTCTCAGAAGGCGCTGTTTGAACACAGCTAGCAAATGGAAGAGTCACTTTACAATTTTCAGAATCTCCTACCAGATGTTTGCTTCATAAAAGCAGCCAGGTTTCAAACCCTAGTTTTAGGAAGGAATGGTCTTCACTAACTCTGAATTACAACATCTTCGGATGCATTCTTCTTAAACATTTAGTTAAGTTTATATGGTCTTCATCTTTTACTCCTGACATGGACAAGTTATATCATTAAATAAACACTAGGTTATGTATTATAAGGAATATACAGATGGCATGGTATCTTCCCTTAGGTGATATCCCATAAAGAGAGAGGCCATGCAAAGAAAGAATATTTATGTACTGTGGAATATAGAGAACGTCAACAAAGTGCCATGAAGTCCAGAGGAGGAAAGGTTGAGTCTAATGGTAAGCATCTTGGGGTTATCTGAACCTAGTGATGAAGAATGGGCTGGGAAACGATTACTGGACATGATGGTAGCCATGTCAGAAGAAGAGCATGTTTAGGAGAAGGAAGTGGTACAAATAAAATCACAGAGGCGTGAGGGACCCCTGGGTGGCTCAGTTGGTTAAGTGTCCTACTCTTGATCTCGGCTCAGGTCACAATCTCCCAGTTCATGGGTTCCAACCCTGTATCCGGCTCTGTGCTGATACATGGCTCAGTGGGGAGCCTGCTTGGGATTCTGTCTCTCCTTCTCTCTGCCCCCACCCCTCGCTCTCTCTGTCTGTCTCTCAAAATAAATAAGTTTAATTTTTTAATAATAAATTAATTAAAACTTTACAAATTTAAAAAATCACTGAGTATGAAAGAATTACGAGCCACATTCAGAAAAGTAACGAGCCACCCAACTTAAAGAAAACATATCACAAGAGACGTTGAAAAATGAAATAACTAAAAACATCCAAAAATATGTGCCATAAATCAAGGTAAAAATAACTGGGCATAGCATACAAATATCTCTGTATGAAAATATATCTGCATGTTCGTGCAGGAAATGTTGTGGAGAAAAAAAAAAAGGCTGCATCTGAAATAGGTCAGCTGATTACACAGCATTCGGAAAAACCGTGGTTCATAAGCCTATTTTGGAAAGTTCTCCGTCCAAAGAAAGGGAGAAAATGCTACAAAGGAGACTGAAAGGTTTGAACGTATAACCTGGTGCTTTGCCAGGGAGCAAAGCAATGTATGGAAATGTGGAAAAGAGAGAAGAAAATGAAAAACTGGATATTCTCCAGTAATGCATCATTTCTGCCCATATTCAACCACCTAATACAATCAAATCATTTAAATGATCCAAAACCCAACCTAGTTCAAGAGACAAGGGAAACCAGACGCTGAGTTAGAGCAGGCACCCAAATTCACACACCAGCCCAGTATTATAATAACAATGCTTGGCTCAGCTCTCCAAACTGATTGCTTTCTACAATCAGTTAAGGGAGTACTTCAGAGTTAGAGAAGTCCATACCCACTCTGTCACCACTTAAATTAATGTAAAAGTGTCTCAGCTTAAAAGAAGTTGCCAAAAGAAAGAAAAAGTCTCAGAACCCCACAATTTAGAATAAAATTCTGGGAGTACACATACTAGCACATGTTCAATCAAGAGAAAATGAAAATTAAGTATTTCATATATGTAAATATGTGTTTGATTTTGTACAAATGTAACATTCCTGGTAAGAGCTTTCCAAAAAACACAATGAAAATTAGAAAAGAAAAACAAATAAAAAAACCCAAACTCCTAACTTGCATGAACTTCTTCAGCTAAAGCAGTATTTAATAATTTTCAAGTTATGCTGACAGGGAACATATCTATGAACCACTAAAAATATGAATATGGCAGACCTTCACTAATTAAAGAAAAGAGAAGAAAATGAAACACTGCCAAAAATAGAAATAACTCCAAATTGTATAATTTTAGAAGAAACAAATTTTCCAGCTATTTGTTTTAGAGATGATGTTATAAATGGCCACATCTATGTGAATTAATCATGTCATGTGATATCCACACATTGCTAATATATATATTTATTCAAAATTTATTTTGTTTAAGAAAGTTATTAAAATGAACATCAACCTGTACATTTCATATATCACAGAGGTGTTTCTTTGGGAAATTGCTATAGATATAGTAGTATGATTACTACATCATTGGAGGTTGAATATTATTGATTTCATGAGTTAAACATTAAAAATGTTCAGATGATAGGCACAATTTAATATTTAAAATTATATATTTTATTTTCTTGAAACAATGTTTTAATTAGTGAAACTGAATTTTGGGGGATATAGCAGTCCCAGGAGAGATAGAAAACTGTACAAGTTGGCACATTTTTTTCAAGTTTTTTTTTTGCTGTTTATTTATTTTTGAGAGAGGGGAAGAGAGAGAGAGAGAGAGGCAGAGAGAGGCAGAGAGACAGAGGGAGACACAGAGTCCGAAGCAGCTCCAGGCTGTGAGCAGTCAACACAGAGCCCAATGCGGGGCTCAAACTCATGAACTGTGAGATCATGACTGGGCCAAAGTCAGACACTTAACTGACTGAGCCACCCAGGAGCCCCCAACCTGGCACATTTCAACAAAGGATATCCAAGTAACAAATATCTGCAAAGAGGTTTTGAATAATCAGTAAGTCTGTCAACATCAACCAATTCCTTGTTTTCCTAACTTGAAGATTAAGAGACCTTGGAATAAAACCTGTGTTTTTATGCAAACTGTACACATTTCTCATATAAAGAGACCATCCTCAGGTTGAAATTAATACTCTGATGCCTGACCACTTGGGTTTAAATCCTGACTCTGCTAATTATGGGCTGGGCAGCCTTAGGCAGTGCCCTGCCAAGCCATACTGGAACTGAGTCCAAAGGAAAAACATCTGTTTCTGTGTACAATTATCTAAATATTCTCCCATATTTTGAATCAAGTAGAGAAAGTTAATATAAGCTTTTGTAAATATACTCACATATATGTGTTATATATATACAATATATATTAACTCTTGTGTGTGTATATATATATGTGTGTGTGTGTGTATGTGTGTGTATGTAGATGATAGATAGATAGATAGATAGATAGATAGATAGATAGATATCCTGAACTGCCAAATCTGTTTGCACATCACTGTCAACCCTCACAAATGGACCATCAAGGGGTCCAGACAACCAGGCATCACAGGAACAGTGAAACAATTGGAAATAACTTCTGCAGTTGAACAATAACAGTGGATCATAAGACAAATAAACAGCAACTTGTTTTTCTTTACAATTTTGTTATTTTGCTTATAACGGATCTATTTGATTTTGATTTTTAATTCATTTCATTCCACATTATTAGCCTCGATTGCTGAATATTTTGGCATCCTTAGGTTTTGCACTAGAGCTAAGTGTTCACTCAACTCACGCTCTTTTTGTCCCTACTCAGGCAAGTTACTTACCCACTGTGTGCCTTATCCTATCTAAAATTGAGCTATTGCTTATAAAGCACTTAGAATACTCTCTGCCAGCACATAGTAAGTACATAAAATGTTATCATTATATTATTACCATTAACCTTTTTATTAATATATCTAATATAATTTTTAGAAAACTTGATTTTTCCAAGTAACATCTTCTTGAGGTTCTACAGCTACTGGAAAATAGGATTCAAGGTAGACCTGACCTTGGAGCAACGATTAGGATTACACTAGTTGTAAGGAGAAAATGCATCCATTCTTAATATGTCCTTACCGTGCTAAGAAACAGATTGTCGCATACTGGATTTTCATAAAAGTCCCTGGTTACAGATCCTGAGAATTTACTGGGAGAAGTACAAAGCTAAAGAGTAGCAGAAGAATCAGCCTCTCCTGAGAACATTCTTTGGACAGATGTCTTTTTAATATTTTTAAAGTATATGCTGATGCAATAATTATTAATACTATGATGTAAAAATATTAGAGGCAGAAGTATGAAAGTAAGAAGGGCAGCTGGGTGGCTCAGTCGGTTAAGCATCCGACTTCAGCTCAGGTCATGACCTCTTCAGCTCAGGTCATGATCTCATGGTTGGGGAGTTTGAGGCCCGCGTTGGTCTCTGTGCTGACAGCTCAGAGCCTGGAACCTGCTTCCAGTTCTGTGTGTGTCTCTTTCTCTGCTCCTCCCCAGCTTATACTCTGTGCCTCAGAAATAAATAAACATTAAAAAATTTTTTTTTTAAAAAAGAAGTATGAAAGCAAGAAAATGAGACACTAGAAGAAGATAGTCAAAGTCTGGGGCTTCTGTGTACTAGCTACCTCTTCTTGCCCCCAGGCGATCCTGGCTCCATGATGGCAGAGTCTGGCTGTGTCTCTGTGAGGGAATCAGAACTCAGGCCCTCCCCCCACCGTGGAGAAAACAGATTCTCTGTATTTATGACATAATTATCAGCCTGACAAGAACACTTAGTGTAATGTCAATAAGATATTATTTTCCAACAGCTCCAACAGGAAAATATATTATTCTTGAGAATTTAGACAGAAATAAAAGTGTTATCTATGTTTTCTGGCAGATCTTATTTCTTCATATTCTGCACTTTGAATAGCAGAGTTTTCTTTCATGAATATTCTAATCAGGTCAACGATTTCAGCCATTCCCGAGAGTTCTCACAAATGGCAATACCTGAGTAGAGTAAAGCAACAAATATGTGGCTTTGGCAGCAGGAGAAACTTCTCTTTTCACAAATAGTTCCAGTGCATCTTGGGTATTCATATCAAGAACCTTAGACACTTTTAAAGAAAGAACTGTCATGGTTTGCCTTCACATTTGCTAGTACACCAGGCTGAGTTTTATATTTTCTGGCTGTTCTCTCAGTAATTAGTTCATTTAAATATATGAGAAATGTAAATTAGGACTCTTGCTTCTAAAAGAATGAGCTAACCTTATGAATGACTGAGTAAATGAATGACCCATTGACAGAAAGAGTACAAAATGTCTGACATGTTTTCTTATTCTTGACATCCCCAGTTAATCTTCCATGGCAATAAAGCTTGCACAGTGAAAAGGACAAGTTTTTGACTGGTAAAAATAAAATTAGCCCAAAATGTCACTAGAACATTTTTGAACTGGGAAAAATATGCCAACATGAAGAAATTTTTTTTTCTGTCAAATATTGGGTTAGGAGAAATGACACAACCAGCCAATAATAAAAAGCACCCCATTTTTTAAATAATAGAGAATATGTTCTAAACATATACAAGTGTATAGGAGGGGGTTGCGTTATTTTTAAATTAAAAATTAGTCATTCACCTTAGAGTCACTCAGTACAGATCAAAAAGAACACGTGCCTTAGTGATAATGTTTAATATTGTTTCTCACCCTTTGTGGCAGATAGTAAGTTAAAGTTCTAAAACATGAAATTATATAGGAAATCTATTGTATCTCTTAAATGGTGACTTCATAGACATGGACTAATCAGATACATTTTATCCTTTATACTCATTCAAGGTATACACACACACACACACACACACACACACACACACACACACATTCTACTGCCCATATGGCAGACATATAATGGGAATTTAATAATAAATATAAAATAATCTCTGTCCTCAATTAATTTAGAGTCCCAAAGAGGAGACCCCAGGCAATTAACAAGGTCACCTGATAAAAACTAAATCTTAGAATGAGAGAGTGAAGAAAGCTTTCTTGGTGTATGTGGTAGCTAGCAGAATCACAAATGAGAAGCTAATTATAATTCTGGTCAATAAGTAGATAACAATATCCCTAAAAACTTCAAAATGTGTTAAATATGCTATTCTTTGTGATGCCTGTAACAATACGGTTTCTTTTAGAGAAACTGCCCCAACCCACCTTTCTAAGATACAGCTCTAGCCCAAGTGCAGCCACTTCCTGGATTCCTCTGTGGCATCTGCCCTGAACTTGCATGTTGATTTCTACAACAGCAATAAGAGAAGTCAATCTTCTCACTGCTCTTTAAAACGTAAAATGGTCAATGATTTCTGTTGAATTGAAATACTGTTTAGAGAAAGACCAAGAGATATTGAAGATATAAGATAGAATTGAAGATATAAGTAATGTGAGGTTATAAGGAAATGGACAGGAAATGGCAGTCAGTAGGATCTCTGTGTAGATACCAAGGGTGAGGCCATCAATAGTAGGATAAGTGAAGCAGCATTGGAAAAAATAACTTCTAAGTCAAAGGCACAAAAAAAGAAAGAAGGTCCTGTTTCAGAGCTCTCAGCTCTGGGTCTAGTTTCAGTCTCCATATGACTCATTCACTGTGACTCTCTCTCACATTTCCTAAATTCCCTGCCTCCTTTACTGATCATTGAAATAATTTTCATTATTGAAGATATAGGAGTTTCTGTACCTTGCAGCCAAATGGGTCTTCTAACTGCAACAGAAGTTATCAGTCTCCATCATTATCTACAGAAATATATTTTAAGATCCCCAAATCATTTAAAAATTACCTTAGTGAGAAGACTTTTTAAGGGAAGAAAAAGGAAAAAAGAGAACACCTAAAACAATAAAGATGTGGGGCAAGATGCCATAAGTAAGAATAAGTGATATTACATGTATTCAATCTTACAAAAGGGAAGAAGAGAAAATGTATCTCTAGCTAATATCCTGCTGCACACACTGACATTTAAATGGGGGTTGAGAAGCCGCTGGTCTATGCTGTATTCTTGCTCCCTGCTTGAAGTTGCTACACATCACTTCAGAAAATGGCTCTGCAGTCTGACTGGCCAACTTGCATGGTATCAATGATCGTGGTCGAGTGACCACAGAGTACATCTTTCTGCTGAGTAAAACTCAGCAGATTAAGATCTGAATCTAAAAGCAGGTGAGGCTTAATTTATGCTGTATTCTGTTGATTGAAGAAGTCACAGAATAAGGGATTCTTTTTTTCCATATCCTCATAAACACTTGTTATTTCTTTATTTGACAGTAGCCATTCTAATAGTTGTGAGGTGATATTTCATTGTATGTGTGTGTTTGTGTGTGTGTGTGTGTGTGTGTGTGTTTAATTGAACTTTAGTTGATGCACAATGTTACATTAGTTTCAGATATACAACATACTGATTTGACAACTCTATACATTATGCTATGTTCACCACAAGTATAGTTACCATTTGTTACCATACAGTGCTATTACAATACCATTGACTGTTTTCCCTCTTCTGTGCCTTTCCTCCCCATGTCTTATTAATTCTATAGCTTGAAGCCTGTACCCACCCTCTCCCTTTCATTTTGCCCAACTACTTACCTCTCTCCCTTCTGGAAACCAACCAGATTGCTTTCTGTATTTATGGATCAGTTTCTACTTTGTTTTTGTTTGTTTTGCTTTTTAGGTTCCCTTGTAAGTAAAATAATATGATATTTGTCCTTCCCTGTCTGACTTAGCTCATTTAGCATAGTACCCTCTAGATCCATCCATGTTGTCACAAATGGCAAGATTTTACAAAATTTGTAACTACGTATGGTGATGATGTTAACTAAACTTATTATGGTGATCATTTCATACTATATACAAATATAAATCATTAATGTGTACGCCTGAAACTCGTATAATGTTATACGTTAATTATCCCACAATTTTTTAAAAAAGGAAGTTATATACTGACGTTGGTTTGTTAGTTTTGACAAATGTATCATGGTAATATAACTTTGCAACTTTGTTGTAAAACTAAAATTATTCCAAAATAAAAAGGTTATTTTTTAAAAATTGCAAAAACAAGTCATATAACTCACTCAAATTCAAGGGTGGGTGACATAGACTACACTTTTCAATGGGAAGCATGTAAAAAAGTGGATCCATCTTCAATTTGCCATATCTTACCTCCTGCGACTTTCCATTCCATTCTGCCTATTTCACTATTAGTATGCTTTCCTGATTTAATGAGTATTTTAAGCTTTTTAAAAATTAAGAACCTCTTATGTACCACTCATTGTGCTAATATGATGAGGAAGTAAAATACCATACGTATTGATGGTTCTACCCATTACTAGCTTAGTATCTGTATAACAAATCTACTAATTAAGCAGTTCTTCCCTGATCTGATTTTGTCATCTGTGGTAAATTTACTCACTGAGATGTTTTGACAATTAAATAAAACAGGTAAATTGCATAACACAGTATCTGGAACATACTAGACTGTAAACAGTCAACTTTCCCTTCCCTAAATTCAAGACACCTATGGTTAATGTAGTTTGAGTGTCATATGTATGATTTGAGGATAGAGAAAAAGAGAAGGTAAAATTTTACTTTGTCAATGCCAGTATCATAACAGAAATAGAATCCTTCACACTCATTTCTAGAGAGAATGGAGTAGTAATGAATGGGTATTTGGGGACATTGAGAAACCAGCAAGTCTACTATCATTTAATAGAGGCAAGAGACAAGGAACTTGTGAAAATACTCAAATTCTGATACTTAATGGGTCTGATACATGGTGTTGGCTAGTGCACAGTTCTTTTCTCTTTTATTACAGTCTTCTTATACTAGAGTGATCTGAGGGTATGTATGAGTACAAATACCTTTTACACTTTAGTATCTAAATTTAAAGAATAGAGGTCCTATAAATTTATTTTATTTTGTATTCTCCCATATTCATGGTACTTTCTGCATAGTAATTAATTGGTCAAACTCTTAAGGGTTTCTACTTTTCAGTAAATGGCAATAAGACATGAATAACATTAATATAGATCCTGCATCATTTTGAAGAAACTAACACATTTCTTTTTTTTTAATATGAAATTTATTGGCAAATTGGTTTCCGTACAACACCCAGTGCTCATCCCAACAGGTGCCCTCCTCAATGCCCATCACCCACTTTCCCCTCTCTCCCACCCCCCATCAACCCTCAGTTTATTCTCATTTTTTAAGAGTCTCTTATGGTTTGGCTCCCTCCCTCTCTAACTTTTCCTCCCCTTCCTCTCCCCGCTGGTCTTCTGTTAAATTTCTCAGGATCCACATAAGAGTGAAAACATATGGTATCTGTCTTTCTCTGTATGACTTATTTCACTTAGCATAACACTCTCCAGTTCCATCATCAGGGAAATACAAATCAAAACCACAATGAGATATCACCTCATGCCAGTCAGAGTGGCTAAAATGAACAAATCAGGAGACCATAGATGCTGGAGAGAATGTGGAAAAATGGGAACCCTCTTGCACTGTTGGTGGTAATGCAAACTGGTGCAGCCACTCTGGAAAACAGTGTGCAGGTTCCTCAAAAAATTAAAAATAGATCTACCCTATGACCCAGAAATAGCACTGCTAGGAATTTACCCAAGGGATACAGGAGTGCTGGTGCATAGGGACACTTGTACCCCAATGTTTATAGCAGCACTTTCAACAATAGCCAAATTATGGAAAGAGTCTAAGTGTCCATCAACTGACGAATGGATAAAGCAGTTGTGGTTTATATATACAATGGAATACTGCTTGGCAATGGGAAAGAATGAAATATGGCCTTTTGTAGAAACTAACATATTTCTGGGGTGACACGTAATATAAGTCTCATAGGTACAAGTTAAAGTCCTACAATTTCCACTGGATTGATATTGAAAAATTGTAGTATTCTTCCTCCAGCATATATTCAGCTTTACAAACAAATAATTTGATCATGTGTAAATAAGTCTGAGCTGTATCTTTGCTTTTTACTTTCAAATTCATGGTATGGATTCCTATTGGTTTGTATAATTTATAACTCAAGAGATTTGCCGAAGAGAATGTACCTTTCCAGTGAAATTCCAATTATCTTATAAATTTAATATGTACACTTTGTATCATAATAGAACTTAGGTGACTATTTCTTATTTTTTCTTTAAAAAAATTTTTTTAAACATTTATTTATTTTTGAGAAACAGAGAGGGACAGAGCATGAGCGGGGGAGGGACAGAGAGGGAGACACAGAATTGGAAGCAGGCTCCAGGCTGTCAGCACAGAGCCCGACATGGGGCTCGAACCCACGCACTGAGAGATCATGACCTGAGCTGAAGTTGGAGGCTTAAATGACTGAGCCACCCAGGTGCCCCATCTTATTTCTTCATGAAAATGTAATTATAAGTAAGATGTAGATTTTAGGAATAATGTATCATTTATTTCTAAACCATAAAAAAGCTATTGAAATAACCTGATTTTTATATTTCAAGAATATTTTTAGCATGTGTTCATGACCTTATATAACCAGAAAAAAACATCAGGAAGCAGCAGAAATTAGAAAAATTTTTGTAAATTAAAAAGAAAATGAAAATAAAATTGATGTTATCAAATATTTTCACATATGATTCGACTGTGACTCAGTATCTTTCTGCAAAGTGTTTTGGGATTTTTTTAGTTAGTTGAGTTCTCTATATGGAAAATAGACTTACCATTGGGATACTGAAATAGAGGAATCTGCTATTTAACAAATGAAAGACTAAACAATGAAAGTTGACTAATAGTATACAAGTTTTCCATTTGTAGTGTCTGTCAGTTAAAATGCTTGCTCCTATTGATAATTAGTGACATCAGCGAAATCCTTTCATTTGTATTTTAAAAGCTTAAGTTATGGGGCTCCAGGTGGCTCAGTCGGTTGAACGTCCAACTCTTGATTTCAGCTCAGGTCATGATTTCACAGTTCATGAGTTTGAGCCCAACATCAGGCCCTGTGCTGACAGTGCAAAGCCTGCTTAGGATTCTCTCTCTCCCTCTCTCTCTGCAGCTCCTTCACCCATGCTGTCTCTTTCTCAAAATGAATAAACTTTAAAATAAATAAATAAATAAATAAATAAATAAATAAATAAATAAAGCTTTAAAAAAAGCTTAAGTGATGTAACAAAGTTCTTTAATAGAAAAATGTGATTGAACATGGACACTCTCAGACCAAGGTCAGATGATAACATGTCAGTAATGTGGGGAAGTCCCTTCCATTACTAGACAGACATTCCTTCTAAATCTATGAAACATTCATAATTCACTAATTGCTAGACACTATATGAAATTTAAACAAAGTTCTTGTCTAGTAAATTTCTAAAATAATTTATATGAAAGGTCATCCTTTTATTTAACTGACACTAGTTGGTATGCCAGAAACAAGATAGCTAATGTAGAAGAAATTGCTAAGAACCTTAAAATGGCTGTGTTATGATTACAAAAATATGAATCTGAAATACAAAAAGAATTGCACATCATCAAAGTGTTTTTTATTTAAAATCCAAATTTTTAGAAACCAGGTCAACTGTACCTAGTAGCTTTTCTTTTGAGTCCAAAAGGACTTATTTTAGCTGAGTCTGTCATTGTTAGTTTTCATAAGTGAAAAATGTGCTTTTATAGTCCTCCCATCCCTGCTGTTCACTCACCTTTAGATAAACTATTCAAATACTGCCAGAGCCACTAAGATTGAAAGTTTAAAAACAGAAGTATCTGTAATCCTAAACAATAAATCCATCTATACTTTCTTTGTTAAGCTTTATTGAGGTATACCAAACATTTAAAAAATTACACATATTTAATGTATACATTTTGATGAGTTCAGACATATCATATGGCTAATTTGCCATTGCCAAAACCAATGTAATAAATATATCCATTACCTCCAAAATATAAAGACCAATTACCATGATATCTATCCTCTTAAGTTTTAGTCTGCACAACATCATATTATTAAGTATGGACATTATTTCTAGCAGATCTCTAGAACTTATTCATCTGTGTAACTGTAACTGCATACCCATTGAACAACTCCCTATTTTCACCTCCATCCACCTCTTGTCAACCATTATCCTATTCTCTATTTCTATGATTTTGTTTATTTTATAGACCTCATATAAGTGAAATTATGCAGTATCATTCTTCTGTGACTGGGACTTCACTCAGCATAATGTCTTCCAGGTCCACCATGTTATCACAAATGGTAGGATTTCCTTCTTTCCTAAAGCTAAATAATATTCCATTGTATGTATATACCACATTTTCTCTATCCATTCATCTGTTAATAGACATTTAGGTTTTTTCCGTATCTTTGTTATTGTGCACAATGCTGCAATGAACATCCTGATACCAATTCTTCTGGATAAATATCCAGGAGACAGATTGCTTGATCCAATGGTAGTTCTATTTTTTTTTTTTGAGGAAGTTCTGTACTGTCTTCCATAGTGGGTGCATCATTTTATATTCCCACCAACAATGTACAAGAACTTCAATTTTTCTACATCCTCACCAACACTTATCTTTTTTTTTCAATAATAAGTGTAAGGTGATATCTCATTGTGTTTTTTTAATTTTTCAAAAATATTTTTAATTCTTTTTGAGAGGGAGATAGAACAAGCAGGGGAGGGGCAGAGAGAGAGGGAAACACAGAATCTGAAGCAGACTCCAGGTTAAGAGCCATCAGCACAGAGCCGGACACAGGGCTCGAACTCACGAATGGTGAGATCATGACCTGAGCCTAAGTCGGATGCTTAACTGACTGAGCCACCCAGGTGTCATTGTGGTTTTGAGCCTCCCTCTGAATGTTAGTGATTTTAAGCTACAACCAATTATAACCACAAGAAAAAACATACGAAATATCTTCTGTGACCACAAGATGTCACAAATACAGTAATATGATTGATTAACAAATGTCAACAATGATACTCTCCCCCTGGCACCAAGAAGAAAAATGGTGTGTTCCTGTAACTGATCCCCGAAAAGCAAGAGAAAGACCAATTATCTGATCAAAAACAAAAATGAAAAGCAAAGACATATAAACATAGGTATTGTAACATAGAGAGATTAAACCATGGGCAGCTCTCCATTTGGTAGCTAAAACCATTTGAAATATGTGTTCTTAAAATTCAGCCAAATGCTCTACTAAATTGCAAAATGCTTTGAAAGCAATAACAGAATGAAGTAAGATATTAGTAAGTAAAATGTTTTGAAAAACTGGACTAATATACGTGAAGTAATTAGAAAATGTAGGATAGTTTGTGATTTGGTACTGAATTGTATAGTACAAACCATAGGTCTCAAGGAGCTCAGAGAAAGGGAGGATAATGTAGCATAACATGAGTTTTTCAAGACTGCAAAGGCTTGAACTCTGAGCTCACAAGATGACTAGGGTTTGGAAAAAGAGAGAGAGAGAGAGAGACAGAGACAGAGAGAGACAGAGGAGAGAGTTAAGAGATGTTTTGTACATCTTGTGGGATGTAAAGAGTCTATGGGGAAAAAAAGAAAAAAGCTAATTAATTTCTTTATATGTACAATGCCTTGGTTTTTTTAAGTCAATAAAAAGGGAATAATAATTTTTAAAATTGTTGCAAAAATTTAAGTTGATAATATGTGCAAAGTATTCATGTTATACCTGAAACATTTAATTCTAAGAACTTAAAAAAAAACTGTCTTAAAAAGAGTTCTTCAGTTAAGAACCAGCTTTATATGAGCAACCAGTGTTAACTAGGTGCCACATATAGTAACTAAGAAAATAAATGTTTTCTAGGAGGTAGCTGAGTTTTGTGTTACTAGAAGTGACAGAAGTCATTTGGTTCCTTATTAGATAGATGTGTGAAGCAATTTCAGTATTGGTTGGAAGTTCGATTGATTGATTCTTACAGGCTTTTTCTTTAATGTTGCATTCTTCAAGTTAGTATAGTTCTATTAGGAACCGGCTTGAGGTTTCTTAAGAATGAGAACCATCTTTTAAACTCTGGTCTCTAGTGACAAAACAGCGTTTTCTTTTTTCTTCATTTTTTTTTCAAAACAGAAATTCTTATTATTACAAATTGCCTCAGAAAGTTAGAGCATTTATTTTGTTGAACTGCTATGGTGTATATGCGTGTGTGTGTGTGTGTGTGTGTGTGTGTGTGTGTGTGTGTGTGCTGGGGGTGTGTGGTTACTAAAGAATATTATCTGAATGAGGTTGAACCTACATTTTTAGAGAACACTGGTCCAGTTCTACTTTAAGCATGAGTTATATTTTTTCCTTCAGCTTTTATCCAGATTTATTTTCGTTGAAAATGTTTTTCTAGGTTCCTTCAGACACAACTTAGTCTTAAGGGGAAAAATCATAATCTGATTAAAAATGACCAAATACGATGAAAACTTTTACTTAACTAAGTAAAATCATTAAATGACCTATTCAGAAATTGAATTGATGAATATATTTCACATGTATTCTTGTGGAAAAAACTAGGGCACCAAATATTTATATTAATTTTAATAAACATAGTCAAATAAGTTTCATATGACACCCATTTAAAATACCTGTAACCTATTTCCAAATAGGACATAATTCCTATAGTTATAACTGTAATTCTAGAATTCCATGTCAATAGGAGATTCCTTGAGACTGTCTAATAGAGACAATTATATTCAATAGGATATTAGAGTAGGGATACAAATAGAAGAAACTGGAGTTAGGAGACATGAAGACTTAATTTGCTATTTTATACTTACAAAAGAAAGCTTTGCTAATAAAACCTTATTGTGTTTTATCAGGGTGTCAAGTGATTAATAACAATAATATAGTTTGGAAAATGTCTTAAACAATACTTTTGTTAAGTTAATTTGAAATATATATGAAAAGAATGTTTTAGCCCAGGGTCTATGAACTTTTTTCTTTACAGGGCCAGATGGTAAATATTTTAGGCTCTGTGGGGCATATGTTCTCTGATGCAACTACTGAATTCAACCACAGCTAACTGCAGAAAATACCTAGATGAATGGATGTAGCAAGGTTGCAATAAAACCTTATTTACAAAAGAAAGTGGTGAACCAGATGGATTTGGCCCACAGGCCTTAGTTCACCTCAGTTCACCTGTTCTAGGTGAGCAGTTAAAGAACATATTTCTTTTACAAACTAAAAGATACGCAGATCCACAGTTTAAAGAGTATCATCTGCAAAATCCTTGAGTTTTTACTAGGGAAGAAAGGTGTTCCCTGTAGATACTTGTACACCAAGGCCTCAAAGGGACCTCTGCCACAGCTAAGCCTTCCTTTTTAGAAGTAAATGCTTTACTAAGTCTGCAGAAACGTCTTTAGAAACTTGACTTTCACAATTCGAAAACATGGAGGAAGAAAAGCACAGCTGCATAGGATACTGTGGACCGGTAATCAGTGGAATTGCTGATTATTTCCTGTGAGGACAATAGATCTTCATTTAGTTCTGCTCTCTTCTGCTATCTTCACCCTACATATGCATCTTTATCTTCTAACGGCATATAGTGAGTATGTCCTTGCTGCGTTATCAGAATCCCATGATAGGTCTACTATATTTTTTGAGGTTGATTTGGTTGTTATAATTTAAATGTTTCATGATGTCCCCAAATCTTTAAAACTCTCTTATCCTTTGCTCTTTGTTATAACTGTAATAGCTCTTTCTGTGCCTCCTACCACAGAACCATGGGCTCCCAGGAGCTTAGTAAAAGCTTTCTTGGTGTGAAGAGGTAAGATTTTTATTTGAACTAAAAATAAGATCTTGTTGAATAGAATATATTTAACAAGATAAATAAGAATCTTTCTCTCACTTCTAGACAAGAGAAAACCTCTTGATGTATATATTTCAGTTACTTGAAATGACTCTTATCATTCCATCTTAGAAATGCATTAACCAATTTCCTATTGTTGACATAGAGGTTGTTTCCAATTACTATACCAAATAACATTATAATGAATATTTAGACACAAATCTTTGAATGTTAAGAATAATTCCTAGAAGTAGAATGCATAGGGCTAATATTTTGAGGTCTTTCTACATAACTTTGGATCAGTATGGGATATTTTTGTTTTAATTTTACCATTTTGATATACAATAATGGTAATTCAATGTTTTTAACTTAGATTTATTTGATTAAAAGTTTAAATTTTTTGTGTTCATTTACCATTTTCTTTCCTTCATTTCAAGATTTATTCTTCCAACCAAATTTGTCACTGTCCATCTGTGCCAGAGACATCAGGGTGTCCTGAGTGATATGACTTTGCTATTCTTGAGGAGCTCAACTTGTGGTGTGTGTGTGTCTGTCACAGACAGAAAAGGTCTTTGCCCTAAGGAGAGAAGAGGAAGGCATTAAAAACAGAGAGTTAATACATACTTTTCAGATGTTAATTCTATGAAGAAACTAGAGTAATATGGTAGAGGACAATCAGGGACAGTGAGGTTTAGGAGTGGAATTCTGCTTCATTTAGAGGGGCATGATGAGGCAGCCCTCAAATTGATATCTTAGTGATAAAAGGAGAGTAATCATGTTAAAATCTAATGGGAAGTTCTTCTAGATTGATGGAAAAACAATTGCAAAAGCCTTTGAAATAGAAATGAATTTTTCTGTCCTGGAGGGTTAGAAACACATCCAGTGAGGCTAGGAGTGTGTAAAACAAGGTGGAGAATGAAAGGGAGTGAAATCAGAAAGTTAGGAAGAGACTCAATCAAGCAGGATCTTGTAGGCCAATGTAAGAAGCTGGATTTTTTTTCTCAAATATAGCAAGAAGCTATTGGATAATTCTGAGTAAGGGAGTGGCAAGAAAGGAGCTGACAAATTGTTAGAAAATGGCATGAAGCGATTAGAAGCCTTGAGGAAGTAACAGATCTGATGGACAAAATAATTATATAAAGTTAAAGATATAAGGTTTTTCTAAATGCTTTGACACGTTTATAGAGTGTCCATGGGGTGGTTACTTAAAGTAAAGTTGAGGTGGAATTCACTGTATTTGAGGGGGATAGGGGATATTTGATGGGACACACAAAATGATATTGAAATAAGAGATGAGATCAGGTCTAGGAAGGGAGGAAGGATGAGAAAGTATGAGTGATGTGGTTACAACAGATGATAATCAAAGGGAAGGGGCAACAGAGTAGTGCCACAGATAATTAGAATAAAGGTTCACTACATGATGGTGAAGATGGATGAGTGATCAATTGGAGATCTAAAATGTGACCTTACCTACCAACTCTATATGAAGTGGGTGTTAGTAAAGCCAGTAACCTCAATGTGACATGGCTGTAGGGGTCATGTATTCTGGGAACCAGTACATTTTGTTTACAGCAAGAAGCAGTGCTATGTGAGGAGACTGAACAATGAAGGGAAACAGAGGTGCCTGAGGCACTCAAGGGGTACTTGGGAGGGATGAGAGTACCAGAGGAGGTTCCAGAAGGGTAAAAGAACAAGCTTAGGAGAATGGGATATAATAGTCTTTGATCAGAGTTTCAAACAGAAGTTTGAAAACAATAATCATCTTACAATGATCCCAGGACTCTCATCTCATGGTAAAAACAGCCACAGTTCTTAGCACCAAAAGGATTCAGACTTTTCTTCATGTATTATTTATTTATTAAAAACCATTGAACTAGTTGCCAGGCACTGCTGGGTGCTCAGATTCTAAAACAAATCAGAAATGATCCTTTTCCTCAAGAGGCTTACTGTCTAGAAGAAAGAGGCAGAATGTATTTTCTAAAAGTACATATGGAGTGACTATAATTATGTGTAAATTCATAAAATATTAATCACCTTTGTTTGCTCTAAGATCAAAGTTCTCATTTTGAAAAGAACATTTTTCAAGAACTCCGTACTAAAATACTTTTGCTAAGTAGTGCAGAATTTTAGGCTGCGTTCCACACTGGGTATAGTATATAGAGGCCAGTGCCATATGTATTTATGAAAGGTCTTAAGCAAGAGAGCTTCTCATAATGGGAATTCTCCTAAGACAAATCTTAAATATATCTGGATCGAGGTCCAGGGCCTCCTGCCCACCCCTGGCTCTTACAATGCAAATGTACCATTATATTATTTAAGGATGGTTTGGTCTTTATTCAGAACAAACTGAGTAAGGTTGTTTGCTTTAAATGTATGCTGGACGTGTCAGAAGCAGTCAGATTTTGTCATGCACTCATTTTATGACAGATCCAGGACATAGACATGAAGCTTGGCAAGTGCCTTATAAATTATAGCTATTCTGAAGCTTATAGCAATGGCTCTTAACTCAGGACCACCTTCCAAAGCTTCTTACAAAAATAAAAATGATACAGTTACCTAACGCAGGAATGCAAAAAACAACTCCCAAAACTAAGTTCCAAGCACCAATAATAGTCTTAGATTTTTTATGAAGCTGCTTTATTTTCCAACAAACCTAAAACTGTCACTATTAATAGAAAACCATGTTATATTATGTAATGCTTTTCTTTAAAGTTTAACCAGCCCTAATTCTAAAGTCCTGGCACAGCTTTTATCTGACAAAATCTCACTCACAATAGATGTGACACTAATGTCACTCTTTGTTTTACCTTGAGCATTTTGGTAATCTTCATTCTAAATGGAAATGTCCTGTAAAGGCTATCATTACTTGGAAGAACAATCTATATCTCTTCACTCATTAATTTAGGATAATTGTTCTATGTTAAGTGCTCAGGCCAATCAAGAGATCTTTATTATATGTTTGATTACATCAACAATAAAGATTCCAGTATAAATCTAATTTTCAAAGTAGGAAAAAAACTAATAAATCAATGAAGGAGTTCAGACAGTCTAACATAAAAACCTGTGTTGAACCTACAGATTAAACTTTCACATTGACATAAAAAGTTTATGTAAGCTTGTTATGGCAACGCTTAGAAGTTCTTTATAATTTGTGCAAAGTGTGAAAATAAAAAAAAAACATAAAAATTCCCAAAGAATTTGTATTACCTATTTTTAAAATTATCAAAATTTTTTCACCGTTGTGTAATTATCATTGACTTATTATACATTCTAAATGACTTTCAAAATTTGTATATTCTTTCTAGGAAATATATACCAGTACATGATTCCCCTCAGAATATGAAGAAAAAGGAATTTCTCTTTTCCTTGCCTAATGTTATAGAATGGTTTCTACGGGCTAACTTAAAGATTTTATAATCAATTCCAAAACTCCTTAGTAGAAAAATGTGTTTCAGTCAAACAATCTTTAAAATATGGTACTTAGAGTGTAACCAGTAGTGCATATTGTATGGACAAATATGAAATAACAGAAATAGTTCTAATTTTCCAGTCTTGTTAACCCAGCATTCTCCATTCAACTCTTGGTTTCAAGATAATGACTTCCACATAGGTGGCATCCTGAGTGCAGAGACTAAGCTCATGACATAAATGCTATTCTCTGTCAGGGGAACAATTTGGGTGGGAACAACAGTTTTCTCATGAATAGCATTGAAGAGATCAAATTACATCTTGATCCCAAAACATTTTATGCCAAAACAACAGTATAAACTTAGGTCTGATCTGCCTCAAAATGAAAAACTTCCAAAGAGAAATAAAGCATCACCTTTTCATGCAACCACATAGATGAAGACCATAATATGGAAACAAAATTTTAAATAAAAAAAATAAAACAAAGATCTTGCAATTGCAGACATGATGATAAAATTGTGTCCTTGCCATTAACAATCAGAAAACTGGAAAAAATACATGAAACAACTCTTTTCAGACACCAGACAAAATGCAGCCCAGGGGTCTAATCCTTGAGAAAAGAGAAACAAGTGAGATGACCATCACAATCATCTTGTCTTTCTGCCTAGAAACACATTCCAGACCACAATGAAGGCAGAAGGAGTCCAACCAGAGGATTGTGTTATTACTGACAGCAGGAGTCAGGCAATGAAATTTGAGGAGACTGAGGCAACTATTATTCTGAACAAAGTAATGGAGAAGAGGGGAAACACACAGAGAAAGAATGACAGAAATTTGAATAGGGTTTGCCTTTAGTATTTGAATAAACGCTAAACTTCATGCCAAAGGTTAAGATCATCAAGGCTCAACAATGAAACATGGGGTTGTAAACTGTATAATTCCCAAAGCTCTCACAGGACAGAGAGATGCTCAAATTCCAACCAGTCAGAGTGGAGGAACTTTATTGAGTATCCAAGCATTCATTAGAGACTCAAGAAGGCCATACTTTAGTGAATAGGCTCAGGTGATGTTAGGAATTACAACTACCCTAGATGCCACCTAACAAAGGCTAAAATCCTCAAAACAGCAAGCTGGTCCATAAGTAACTTAAAGTATTGCAAAACAGAACAAAATGCCCAAAACCTTTAAAGAGAGACAACCAGGGGCGCCTGGGTGGCTCAGGCGGATAAGCATCTGACTTTGGCTCATGTCATGATCTCCCAGTTTGTGAGTTTGAGCCCCACATCAGGCTCTGTGCTGACAGCTCAGAACCTGGAGCCTGCTTTAGAATCTGTGTCTCCCTCTCTCTCTCTGACCCTCCTCCACTCGTGCTGTCTCTGTCTCTCAAAAATAAATTTAAAAAAGGTAAAAAAAAATAGAGACAACCAAATCCAGACATTAGACAATTTAATATTTACAATAGCCAGTATCCAAAAAACCTTACTAGACATGCCAAAATAAAACAAAACAAAACCCACACAGGAAAATGTGATCAATAACCCAGAGAACAATCAATCAATAGAAACAGACTCAGAAAGTGACAAAGATGGTAAAAGTAACAGAACATGACTTTAAAAAAAAAGAAAAACTATCATAAATATGCTTAACAACTTAAAATATAAATATAATGAGATGCAAAGTATATTAAAAAGAACCAAATGGGGGGCACCTGGGTGGCCCAGTCGGTTTAGTGTCTGACTCTTGATTTGGGCTCAGATTATGATTTCATGGCCTATTTTAGACTCTGTACTAACAGCTAAGAGCCTTCTTGGGATTCTCTCTTCCCCTTCTTTCTGCCCCTACCCAGCTTGTGCGTCCATGAGGGCTCTCTCTCTTTCTCTTTCTCTCTCTCCCAAAAATAAATAAATAAGCTTAAAAAAAGAGACAGAATCAAATGGAACTTCTAGAGATGAAAAATACAACATCTGAAAAAAGGTTTACTGGATGGTTTAATATCAAATTAGATGCTATAGAAAAAATAAAACACTATCCAAACTTAAATATAAAGAAAAGGTTTAAAAAATGAACAGACCCTAAGTGATGTGTGGCACAATATTGAGCAGTCTAAAACATGTATGGTTGGAATTACAGAAGACAGGAGAGGGAGTGAAAATATTTGAAGAAATAATGAAAATCTCACATTCAGAGGAACAAGGGTTACAATTCTACTGACTTCTTTTCAGAAACAGTGCAAACCCAAAGAAAATGGAATATAGTTATACTGTTCAAACAGCCTGTTAAATTAAAATTTAATATCTAGGAAAAATATTTTTTAATGTTTATTTATTTTTCAGAGAGAGAGAGAGAGAGACAGAGAGCGAATGCCAGGTTGGGGGGGGGGGTGCAGGGGCTGCAGAGAGAGGGAGACATAGAATCTGAAGTAGGATCCAGACTCTGAGCAGTCAGCACATAGGCTGACGCAGGTCTCAAACTCACGGACTGGGAGACCATGACTTGAGCCAAAGTGGGATGCTTAACTGACCGAATCACTCAGGTACCTCTCTAGCAAAAATATTTTTAAGAAACAAAGGTGGTATAACAAAATCTTTGGAAAAACAAAAGTTGAGAAAGTTTATTGCTAGCCAACTTGCACTCCAAGATGTGCTAAAAGAAGTCTTTTGGCTGAAAAAAACTAATTCCATATAGAAAATCATGGGGCTCCTGGGTGGCTCAGTCAGTTAAGTGGCCCAGTTCAGCTCAGGTCATGATCTCGCAGTTTGTGAGTTCCAAGTCCCACATCAGGCTCTGTGCTAACAGCTCAGAGCTTGGAGCCTGCTTTGGATTTTGTGTCTCCCTCTCTCTCTCTGCCCCTCCTCCCCAGCTCTCACTCTATCTCTCTCAAAAATAAATGAAGATTGTTAAAAAAAAAAAAAAAGAAAATCAGATCTACACAAAAGAATGAAGAGTGCCAAAAACTGAAAAAAAAATGTAGGTAAATTAAAAGTAAGACTTTTGTTCCTTGTTTTCTAATTTACTTGAAAGATAAAGAATACTTGTTATTTTGCATATTCACCATGAAAGCTTATCATTAAGTACAAGTTGCAAAGATGGTATTTAGTGAGTATTATGTAATCCTCAATATCAGAAGGACCAAGCAAAATCTGACTTCATGGGCTGGGCCAGGGATATTTTAACTGAGGGAAAAGGAAAATGAAAAATTAAGACACAGGAAATAATTTGCAAACTTTGAAGACCAAAATTTAACTTTCTGCATCATGACTTCACACTAACTTTCTTGAATTATTCCTCACTATTTGCCAACATGTTATAGAGAGTTCAAGAAAGTTGGACTGTCTTCTGCATTGTTTTTTATTGATTATACTTTTTCAGCATTTCTCAATGTTCTCACCACTTAAAATGAAAAATTCACTAACCCCATATCCCTTAATTATCTCTTCTTAGCTCAATCCTACCCATTATTTGAGGTTTATCTCAAAATTGACTTTTTCCATGGAGTCTTTCTTAATTCTCTTTGCAAAATTAATAGCTTCTTCTGTTTTATTTTTTATTTTTTATTTTTTATTTTTGGAGAGAGAGAATCTTAAGCAGACTCCATGCTTAGTGTTCAGCTCTCAGCACTGAGCCTGATGCAGGGCTCGATCTCATGACCCTAGGATCACGACCTAAGCCGAAATCAAAATCAAGAGCCACATGTTCAACCAACTGAGCCACCCAGTCGCCCCTAATAGCCTCTTTCTTTGAACCTCATGGTATGTTATAAGAAACTCTCTTTATACACATGATCTCTGTTTATATTACTTAGCATATCTTCATGCAATATAAGAAGAGAATTATCATCTACTGAGTACCTACTATATATCTCAATGGAACTAATCATTTGAAAAACACTAATCTTCACCACAACCCAGCAAAACAGATATTATTATTCCAATTTACATAGGATGAAATAAAACCGGTGTAAATTGTTCAAGATCACAAAAATACTAAGCGCAAAGCCAGAAGAATAACATGATGACAAAGCATACATTTGTTCCACTCAATATTGTATGTAATTAATTGGCAAAAATAAATGTAAACTCAACAGTTTATAAGGATAAGTTGTTAAAACATTAAGTATTTCAAAGAAGGAAGGAAGGAAAGAGGGAAAGAGGGAGGAAGAGAGAAAAATGGCAGAAGTACAAGGAGATGCTAACAAGTATCTGAAGCAGAAATTTCAAGCATTTTGGTTTGGAACATTTCATATAGAACACCCACGGGAGTACAAAAGGATAAATCAAAGTAACTTTCAGCTGCATTCAACAGTGGGTATTCTTAAGGGGAAAAAAAGCACAGCTACTACTGAAAATGATTATTTTAAAGGGATAAAATTGCTATTGATTTGGATTTCTTAGAATTAGAGGAAGTAACCTGAATAAAAGATCCATTGAATTGCTGTTGGCAACTCCAAATGCAGTCTTAGGAATGCCTGAGTGAGGAGATATGTTTCTTTTAAGTAGATCAAGTTTCTTCAATGGATGTTGCATATGTATATAATTAAAGAGATCTATATCTTAGGAATTAAAATGACAATAAGACAGCTTTTATTTTGGATAGCAAAGTCAAAAAGCACATTAGTCAATGCCTTGGTTGCTCCAAAAATGTCAGCTATGTTGTACATCTGATACTAATATAACATTGTATGTCAGCTATATGCCAATAAAAAATACAAATTAAGCTCCTAACCTCTAAACTACAATAAAGAAAATTGTCAGGAACACTTCTGTGCTAGAAAGCCTCAAAGAATATTGCACAATGACAGTGATTTTTTGAGATAATAAGGTCATGGCCTCTACTCAGTTCTTTAAATAAATGGTTTGGAGCAAGTGTCGCATAGGTTGTTAAAATATTCACAAATATAATTTATGTGTATATATATGTAAATATGTCTAGAAATCTGTATGTGTGTGTATACACAGATATGTATATATACATATATGTGTGTGTATATATATATATATATATACACACACACACACACACACACACACACACTGATATAAATACATACATATAAATGTTCAGGATACATCTAATTACAAATACCTCTGAGTCTTGTGACAAAACAATATAAAAATATTGGGGATTATACATATATATATATATATACATATATATATATATGTTATTCTGATGGATATATATCATGGGCAGATAAAAAGTTATATAATATATTAGCATATTTTAAAAAATAGAATAGGCAGATTTTACTAAGTTTCATTTGTTCACCTCAAGACACAGACATGCAATGATGCAACGTGATCACCACCAGTGTTTTGTGAAGATGACATAACAAGTTTGAAGTATATGGAGTTAATATCTAAAAAATGTACACCTTATGAAAATACACATTTAAATCTATTCCTGAAAGACATTAGCAGAGTTTTCCCAACATACAACTTTAAGATATTGAACCATTTTTTTAAAAAAATGTATTTACTAAGGCTTTCTTTTCAACAGACACTCCAAAGTGGTTCATAATAACAATAATTAAAATTTAAAATAATGATGATAGGAAGCAATTACTGTGGTAATAATCTGTGGAAGATAACTTCAAGCAGCTAATATCAAAGGCAAAATTATAGGGACTAAATAATAGTGGTAATCAAATGAACAATTTCCCTACTGAAAATGCTTATTTCATGGCAACCTGCTTAATTAATATTGTCAGTTGCAAATCAATTCAAAACAAACAAGTATATTGGCTAAAACAGATAAGCAGAACACCTTTCGAAAAATTTAGAAAAATACTGTTAAGCATCACAAAAGACTCACTTGATAAATATTTGTGGAGACATAACTCAATCAGGTAAACAGATAAGAAATATAGATGTAATGTTGAATTATGAATCCTAATGTTAATTGACCCAGTTTTCATCATGTCACAAATATTACCTAATGCTTAAACTCCCTGAGTTCAATGACTTTGTGGACCATTAATCCACAGATCTAACCCTTGCACATTGCTGGTGTTAAATAGTTATCTGTTGAATGAGTGAACTGGAAGATGAAAAATCTCCTCTGAGAATAACCTTTGCGATGGGAAGATCCATATTTACTCCTTTTCTATATATGGTATGTACTTTCAATCTTTTCTCTATGCTGTTGTGGAGTCCATGTGTTACAAGGACATTTTCCAATGGAAAAGATCGATAAATTGCTAATTATGTGCCTGGCAGATTACTGTGTGTGTGTGTGTGTGTGTGTGATTTCACTGAACAACATGTGGCCCAGAGGGAACAGGAAAGCTTAACATATGGGATAAAGTGTTCCTTTTGGTGTTTTGCTGTGGCACTGAACAGTAAAGTTTTATGAGTTGCAGGAAAACAAATGAAAACAGTAATTCAGACTCCAGTCTATCTCTATAACCTTAATTTTTGTTCTCACTTATGGCATAGCCATCTTGGGAGTTCTTATTACAAAATTTAAATTTCTGAATCAACAGAGCAATTCAAACAGCAAAGCTTGCCCAACCCATCAAAGAGGTTCGTGTTGCAGAGGGTGGCAGAAGGGCAGGATGCATTCTTACAGTCCTAGTGATTATCATGCTATATCTGGTATTGTAAGTCCCCTGCCATTAAAGCCACAGAGTTCTTCTATTAAAACATGTCTTATCACTGCCTAGCCCCAGCCCTACCGTGCTTGCTCAAGATTTTATGAAAAATCCCTTGCTGATACTGCCAGCTCACTGAATGTGATAAATAGGCAAGAGGTGAATACTGTCAATGATTATGAGATTAAGTCTCGTCTAAAAACAGTATTAAAAAAGGTCTGGGAAAGGAAGTTCTGGTGAAAGAAAGAAAGAAAGAAAAAAAGAAAGAAAGAAAAAGGAAGAAAGAAAGAAAGAAAGAAAGAAAGAAAGAAAGAAAGAAAGAAAGAAAAAGAAGAAAGAAAGGAAAGACCCAAATTAAAATAAGGGGGTAAAGACAGTTCATTATTGAGAATAAGAAGTTAATGGGCAGGCCAAGATAATTGACAACTGTAGATGCAGGAGAGGAGGCTAGGGTAAAATGAAAAAGGTAACTTGATTTGGTGTCTTGTAACTATCTAGCTCTAGCTCATATGTATAAAATACTTGGAATTTAAGAAACAAAACAAATGAGCAGAGGGTAAAAAAAAAAGAGAGAGAGGTAAACCAAAAAACAGACTCATTTTTTTAAAAGTTTATTCACCTTTGAGAGAGAGAGTATGTGAGTAGGGGAAGAACAGAGAAGGGAGGGGTGGGGGACAGAGGGTCCTAAGCAGGCTCTGACAGCTGTGAGCCCGATATGGGACTCAAACTCACGAACCATGAGACCATGACCTGAGCAGAAGTCTGATGCTCAACCAACTGAGCCATCCAGGCGCTCCCTCCTGAGAAGTGGACTCTTAACTATAGAGAACAAAATGATGGTTACTAGAAGGTAGGTAGGTGGGGAGATGGGTAAAACAGGGGATGGGAATCAAGAAGACCACTTGTTGTGATTAAGTATAGGGTGTGGTATGGAACTGTTGAATCACTAAATTGTACACCTGAAACTAACATTACCCTACATGCTAACTGGAATTTAAATAAAAACTTAAAAAAAAAGTGGTAAAGTCCAGGGTAAATGTGATAAGTTCTATGGACCTTGGTTCCAGAATTTCAATATTCTTCAGTATTTTTTAATAGTTTGATAACATGTGAGGCTCTACAAGTGGTATAGTAGATATTAAGATTAAAAGAATCTATAAATATTTAAAAATATTATCTAAAATATATACAAAACTCTTTGACATTTCTTTTTTTTTTTAATCAATATTCCAGGTCATGTGAAATAAAATTACTGGGATAGACTCCAGTTGGTGTTCTGGTTTTCTATTCCCAAGTTGGAAATGTCAGGGCTGAGCTCTGTGTTGAATCTTGTAAGGGAATAGTATAAAGAACACAGCTTTCTTGAAGTTAATGGAAAGGATGATTAAAGAAAGCAACCAGCAGGGAGCAGCCCAGGTTCCTCAGATCTAGCCAGGGAACGGTAAACAACCAAGTAGAGTGTCACCATCTCCACTTAACGGGAACACAACCTATTGCCAAAGCTTTTAAGGATGATTCAGATCCTCTGGGTGACTTAAGTCTTTGCATAAAGAAAATATAACCTTGCCATCAGAGACTCAATTCCTTGCTCCATCCTTTGAGTTATTTGATACGTACAACACCAGCCATTAAGAAATGGTCAGAGCAGTCACATAATCCTGGATTTTCTCGGTCAGTACCAAATTAATAATTTCTGTCTTCTTGTTGGAGTGAGTGTGTCTTAGATTTGAAATCAGGAAATAATGTCCCCCTGCACCTGACATCACTGAGCATTAAAAAATTACTGCCTGGGTGCCTGGGTGGTGCAGTCAGTTAAGTGACCGACTTTGGCTCAGGTCATGATCTCACCGTTTGGCCCCATGTCAGGCTCTGTGCTGAACGCTTGTTTGGAGTGTGGGGCCTACTTCAGATTCTGTGTCTCCTTCTCTCTCTGCCCCTCCCCCGCTGGTGCTCTGTCTCACTCTGTCTCTCAAAAATAAATAAATGTAAAAAAATTTTTTTTTAAATCACTACCTTAACTCAGATGGGACAGAGAAAGTAAGAGGGGGTTTTCTTAGAGTTTATAAGTTCCACACCAATTTTCAGCTTCTTAAAGAGAAAGGATCTAGGCTCTGAATAATCAAAGAGTTCAGGATAGTGAAGAGGTTAGCAGAAAATATGGGTTATTTTTTTTTTCGATTTTAATGTTTATTTTTGAGAGAGAGAGAGAGAGAGAGAGTGCACACAGGCGCGCAGGAGTGGGGAGGGGCAGAAAGAGAGGGAGACACAGATTCCAAAGTAGGCTCCAGGCTCTGAGCTGTCAGCACAGAGCCCAACGCTGGGCTCAAACACAGAACCACATCATCATGATATGAATCGGACACCTAACCGATTGAGCCACCCAGGTGCCCCTGGATTGTTTTTATTTTTATTTTTAGAAAAGAATCTTTGAGGACCGTAGATTTAGCTTAGACACCTCTGTGAAATTTCTGAAGTGAGATCTAATCTACAAGACTGATCTCACTTCTCACCATTGGAACATTTAGAAAAGACCCTAATAACCACAGGAATTGCGAGTAAATATAATGTAGATGCACCTGCTGTTATGTCTCCTATTCACTTATTACACGGGATGCATACATGGGTGTGTATATGTGTGTGTTTGTGAGTTTTCTCAGCATCTCCCCCCATTATATTATGAAATTCTTCAAGGTAAGGATACATATATTTTTAAATATCTTTATGTTCTAGAGTGTGACATAAAATAGGCAATTAATAAATGCATGGTTTTGCAACAGTACATGCATGTTTAATGCATGAATGCTATTTCCAAGAGAGGAAAAGTAAATAAAACAATAGTTAATTGGCTTTAGCTTACATGCTTAAATACCTCAGTGAAGAAGCTAGAATCTTGGCTTTTAAAATGGAATATAATTCATTTCATTAGCTTGTATATAGGAAGCAGAAAGGGCATAGACTTTGGATGGTTGCCTAGCAACTGCTTACCACTAATAGGAGACACTTTTGGAGACAGACCTGAAGAAAGGATCCTAAACCACTGCAGCATCGAATATATTTTCTTAGATAGAGTTAATTCTTGATTATTAAATTCCACTTCATCAAATGGTTTCTGACTAGTTATGTACTATTTGGCTTTCTTCATAGGAGCATAGAGAAAGCGGTGTTCTCCATTTGCCTTATTCGATCAAGTATACCTTCCTCTCTACCACACTCAGGGTTGAAGAGATAAAGCTGAGTGAGTTTTCTAAAACGAATGGTGAGGGGTGCCTGGGTGGCTCGGTCAGTTGAGCGTCCGACTTCGGCTCAGGTCATGATCTCGCGGTCCGTGAGCTCGAGCCCCGCGTCGGGCTCTGTGCTGACAGCTCAGAGCCTGGAGCCTGTTTCAGATTCTGTGTCTCTCTCTCTCTGACCCTCCCCCGTTCATGCTCTGTCTCTCTGTGTCTCAAAAATAAATAAACGTTAAAAAAAAAATTTAAAACGAATGGTGAGCAAAGGCATATGGAAAACATGGAACCAAAGAACCTGCCTGTCTGGAATCAGATAAAATTATAAGGAAATGCCAGATGTGGCAGAGATGGCCATTGTTGAGGATGCTGATGGGTAATTGTACTCAATGTAACTGATTGTGTCATTCCTCAAGGTAAAATCTGGAGAAGCTTGCACGGCCTATACCACCTCATGACCCTCAGACTGGATATATCTGACAGACATGTTTTCTTAGGTCTAGTTACTATTAGCCTCCACAGTTTTTATTTTATTTTATTATTTTTGAGATGGAGAGAGAGAGAAGGAGAAAGAGAGAGCAAGCCTGAGCAAGGGAGGTGCAGAGGGAAGAGGGGGAGAGAGAGAGAGAAAGAGAGAGAGAAGCTTAAGCAGACTCCACACACTCAGCACAGAGCCTAATGCAGGGCTCGATCTCATGACCATGAGATCATGACCTGAGCTGAAATCAAGAGTCAGACACTTAACCAACTGAGCCACCCAGGAACCCCCGTCTCCATAGTATTTTAAAAATTACTTGATCAGCAATTACAATTTGGGACACTTTATGAACCTAATGTGTAATTCTATACTTCTTGAAAAAGTGGAAGTTCTGACAACACAGTGATTATGGCTAGGGCTTGGTAATATCCACTTCCTTTAGACAAAGGAGATATTCTCCAGTCTACCACAATTCTAGTCACTCCTAAATGATCAAACAGCTTTCATGTCAGGATTCCTTTCAGGGATACAAAACATACTGGTAAATTGAAGCACTCAGTGAGCTGGAGGCAGCTGATAGTGACTAAAGAGAAATAGTTTGCACATTTCTTCCCACTTTCAAGTTCAGGGCACATGCTGATACCTTGAAATTGACCATGGTGGGATATTACAACAGAAGCCTGCAAATGTTATCATTCAGGTTTTCCACCCAGCCTCAGAGACCAATTGCTAAAGCTTTTACCAGTGTACCACCAAATTGAGATGAAATGAGAGTAGCCACAATTCACAAAGCTGCTTCAGTTATATATGTTACCTGCCTTATTGAATAAAATCGCAATTCACAATAAAAATATACTGGAACTATCATAATTGATGTCTACATTTATCTTTTAAACATAATAGCAAATAGTCCATTCCAGTGATACTGAACTGTTTGCCATTTTTAAGACGGGACATTTTTCTTTGTAAATATTCCCTTTTTATCGGATAATCTGTCTTGTCCATCTGACCAATGACTGCCTGTCTTCCAAAATTCAACTCAGATATTCTTTTATTTTTTAACTCATCTCATCCTCTCCTAAGTTACCTCCTTGACCGGCCTCAAGGCATATTTGTATGTTCCACCTCTGTGCTTCTGAATATAAAGCACATTCCTCTAATAGTTGTTCAGTGCTGGGCAATTGACTGATTGTCTCTTTCTCCTACTGGATTTTGTGTTACTTGAGAATATAGCTTTGCCTTTTTAAAATATCCTTCTAGAATGATACATTTCCTATTACCCAGTAGGTGTTCAGTAAAAATGTCTTTTCTTTCTTTCTCTCTTTCTCTTTCTTTCTTTCTTTCTTTCTTTCTTTCTTTCTTTCTTTCTTTCTTTATAGTGCGAGTAGGGAAGAGGCAGAGAGAGAGGGAAACAGAGAATCCCAAGTAGGTTCCACACTGATGTTAGGCTCGAGATCTCACAACTGTGAGATCCTGACCTGAGCCAAAACCAAGAGTCAGACACTTAACCAACTGAACCGCCCAGGTGCCCCAAGTTTCTTAATTTTAATAAATATTTAGCATGGAGAAACGTAAAGTTCTTTTTATTTTGATACATTTTATACATGCTTGTTATAGTCATAAATACTTTCTGTCTCTTACTTGAAACATGCCTCCCAAGCCTGAAACATATAGATAGGGTGATGTCTATGGAGATAAAGTATGGTGACAGATAAAAAATGGCCTACTAGGACCACCAGGCTCTCAGCAAGGGACTGAATGAGAATGAGTCCAAGGCTACTAACAATAAATCCAACCACCTTTTCACTGGGTCCCAGTTGCCTCTCTTATTGTGTAATCCAATTGCTCCAACTTTATCTGCCTATTCTAAACATTCCAGCACAGGTATTCTTTATCTTCTCATAGGCTCAGAAATTCAGTAAATATGCCATATATCCAGTTTCATTATTTAACACCTTAAATCTCTACTTATAACGTGAGTCCATTTCTACCTTTCCTGGAGTTCCTCAGAGACATCCCCTATCATCACCTTATCATTGAGATTTATTGATATCATTTCACTTACCAACTGCCTTCTTCATTTTATATCAGAGGCAGATGTTCAACCTGGCATCTTCCCCAGTTGCAATCAATGTACATAATACCACAGGCCCTTGATGGTTTCAGAACATTTTCCTGCCTATAAACAGGAAGACAGTTCAAGGTTTCTGAAGGCACATTTCAAGTGAAGCTGCTCAATTCATCAGCAGGTCTCAGTTCCTTGGTTGTTTCATATTGATCTATAAAAATGGACTCTGATGTGGCAGCGTGAGAAGTGGTCCTAAAGAAGAGATGAAAACCATGCTGGCACAATGTAGATACCATATCCTACTGTGCTATAAGTATTAAATGAGTATGTTGAGGAAAGCTTTGATGTGTGGTGCAGGAGATATTGGATAACCCCTGCTAGGTGCCAAAGCTGTTTACTGAGATTGTTATTGCTTTTCTATTCAGTTTTTTTTGGATGGCTTTTACTAGAAAAGAAAGAATTTTTTGGTAATAGTTATTTATGACTTTCATGATCTGTGAGAACAATTATCACTTAAGAAGAATATTTTCAGAATAATTGTCATATGAATTTCTCTTATGTTACATTAATACAACTTGCTGCAAATAAATTTAGTGTAATAAATGTCATTTATCCAAGGTTTTTAACAACTTTTTGAATCGTGTTTTTAAATGGTTTTACTTATAATATTCAAGCTGTCACATTAGAAATATTTTCTTTCATTTTGTTTCTATATGGTTGCTTTTACTGTCATTTTTATCATTTATTTAGTACCCATTGAGCAAGTCCCTATAACAAAGCAAAGGTTTTTGTCATTCTCCACTGAATTTGGCTCTGCTCTGACTATTCAGAGACAATCAAACCAAGAAAAACTTTAATTGTGGTTGATGAATTCTGAAAATGGCATGACTTTTAAAGGATTTCTCTCACAAAAATCACAACAGAAAGCATACAAATGAGTTTTTTAATCTATCTTTCAGAGTTGTGCTCACTTTCTTCTCTTGTTACAAACTGTTATTTTTTAGCTAGATTAAAACAACCTGGTATTTGGAAAATCTGATAGACAGGACCTACATAGGTTTATACGATTCTATTTACAGATATTTTAAAGAATTTTTGGCAGTGTCTGTACCACAGGGTGTCCAGGTTATATCAGGGAGGTGGAATGAGGCAAGTGTTTCTCAAAGTGACAGTTATAAGTGAGTAAGACATAGGGAGATAAATCACTTGGTCATCATATTGATCTGAATTCTTGGAGGACATAGATCATAAATTTGAAGGAGAAAGGCAATGTATTTCTGCAAATGGATAGTGCTTAAGTCCCTAAAATGCTCCTTGAAAAAAAATGAGACACAGAAGAGGTTACTTTACCCTAAAACAATCTCACCTCCAATCTTGGCAGATTACTGAATTCTTCAGGCTTCTTGATTATCCTCTTAGATTAACATATCTTTAAGTGAGGCAATAGGGGTAGTCACTGAATGTAGATTCAGAGAATTTAGGCTTGAAAACAAACTTTGCCTCTTACCAACTGTTAACCTTAAGCAAGTCATTTAACCTCTGTAAATATTGATTGCCTCATCTGTAAAATAAAGTTTGCTGTAAAAAAATTACACAAGTCTCAAAAATCACATCATGCACAAAATGCAATGCGACCTCAAACCAAAAACCATTCCATTTCTTCATAGAACTCTGCTTTAGGAGCTAGCAAAAATTGTTCCAGTTAAACATCTAGTAATTCCTAAAAATTCTAGTGTTCCATGTTACATTATGTTGCTGTGTGATGAGGCACTAAACACTATGGGTTAGGCTTCACTAAAATTCATAATTGGTTTATTGCCAGAAGAAATTGGCAAGTACACATACTAAGTTCACAAATTTGAATTTCATTTTGCTACATAATTTAAGATTTTCATCTTGCAAAAATAACCTTGGTCATCTCACTTAACTCCTCGAACTTTCATTTTTCTTCTTCTATAAAGTGGAGAGAATAATTCCAACTCTGATTCACAGGTTTATGAAAAGGAAATTTAATAATGTAAAAATAGCTATTATATTACCTAGGAATGTCCTGTGCTTATGTGCAGAAGCCAGAGTCTCTTGTAAGCATGAGTTGCTGTACTATCATGCTCTAAAGAATTACCTATTATTAGGTGAGATTCATTTATTCATTCATTCAAACCACACTGATATACTTCAAATATCATCCAAAGGTGGAAGACACTAAGATACATAAAACACATCCCCTAATTTCAAGATAATGTATAGTCCAAGACTCAGCTCACTGTGGCCCATGTGTATTTCCTTTGTGAGCATAGTTTATTTAAATTTTGAATTGGAATGCTTTTTAATGTACCCTCCGTCCAGTTATCCAAATGCTCAAATTCCTCCCTTTCTTCTTATATGAACCAACTCTAGTCAAATATGATAAGTGTACTTGTCTCCCAAAGGCCATGTAATACAGGTATTCCTTCCCTTGGCCAAATGGAAAAACCCCACTATATATGCCTTACTAATGTGGTTTGACTTCAAGGATACTTTTAAGATGTGTGTTCCCAAGCAAGGCATTGGAATAACATTCAGATCATCCATTCTTATTTAAATATTTTTTCTCAAAAGCTTCTTTTTTTTGTTTTCATTTTTCTTCTGGATTATGTATATCTCTAAATACTTCTTGGATGTGCTCTATTTCGTGTAATTTTGCCAAAATATAAACCTGCCAAACATGGTACCCTTCTCTTACCTCCTTCTGAGGACTATACTTGTCTCAAACTCAGCAACATAACTGAGATCACTTACTGCTAGATTATTCTACTCTTTACTGACTTTTCCTTTCCTGAACTACTATAGTGTTCTTAATGCCGGTACCGCTCACTTGGGAATGTAATCACATATGAAAACATTCCTTCAGCTATTTCAAATTTTTCCAAAACTGCATTGTTGAGTTTTTGACAGCAGGAACTGGGTCTTAAATATTCTTGTACATTCCACACCTTCTCCAAGTGAAATCTTGGTAGTTTGGTGAATAAGCAGTGAAATATGGTCTAACCACATATATGGTAGAGTTATGTGAAATGTACAATTATCTATTTTATATGTAGTAAAAATTACTCAACTCTCAGAATCAACCTAAGAGTAACTTATCTGTCCACTTTCTTCATCATTAAACACAAACAGCTGCAAAACAAACAAACAAAAATAAACACGCTCCAACTCTTATTCTGGAGCAATTAACCCAGTGACTTGAAATACCAATTATAGGGGCTCCTGGGTGGCTCAGTCAGTTAAGCATCTGACTTTGGCTCAGGTCATGATCTCGTGGTTCATGGGTTCAAGCCCCATGTCAGGCTCTGTGCTGACAGCTCAGAGCCTAGAGCCTACTTCAGAGTCTGTGTCTCCCTCTCCCTCTGCCCCTCCCCTGCTCATGTTCTCTCTCTCTCTCTCTCTCTCAAAAATAAATAAACATTTAAAAATGTTTTAAAAATACCAATTATAATAATATTATCTATGGGGCTATATTATCTATTAGTTTTCACAGAGGATTATTCTTATCTTCTGCTGCACTTGATAACCTCTTGATTTTATGCATAAACTTATTTTCCTGGGACCAAATGTTTCTACTTTACAGAATCATGCTTTGAATGCCTCTGGAAATAAAGCCTTTTGTGAGAAATTGTATGAAAACCTACAGAGTATTATTTTAATAGTTTCATCTAATACGTAGTCAGCTGAGCCCTGACTCTTCACGCAATTCCTAGGAGACCACAGTCCATTACTTTGATGCGCAAGATTTTAAGACTACATTTAACCATGCTCAGGCAAGGTCAGTTATCCTTTGTGGCTTTATGCTGTGTAAGACTGATCTCTTTATGTGCACATTTATTTTCCTTTCATTTTCTTTAATGGCACACGGCATGTTGGTCATATTTTCTCCAAATGGCTTCCATATAGAAAAATATAGTTGTTGTTTTTTTAATAAATGACGTCCCCCCTATGGATTGATCGTTTTATGTTTAAATTGCGAGGAGTCAGCATAAGGCAAAGGTTATTACTGTAGGAGCATTGAACTTCACTTCAGAAGGTCAAAACTTGCTTTCAGTTTTGTCAGTGAATAATTATATGACTTTTGTTGAGTTTAGTAACTTTTTTGAGCTTAATTTTCCTATACACATAGTAAGGTTATAATAATGCTACTACCCTCTAAGAGTAATTGAGGGTATCAAATGACATACTTTGAGTGAAGAGATTTGCAAACTTTTTAAAAATGTTTATTTTTGAGAGAGAGAGAAAGAGACAGAGCACAAATGGGGAAGAACAGAGAGAGGGAACAGGACAGAGGATCTAAGGTAGGCTCTGCCCTGACAGCAGACAGCCCATGTGGGCCTTGAACTCACAAACCATGAGATCATGACCTGGGCCGAAGTCAGAGACTTAATCAACTGAGCTACCCAGACACCCCAAGATTTGCAAACTTTTAAACATTATACAGATGTCCATAGTATAACTGCTAAGCATAAATAACAATGACCAAAGCCTTATATTTGGCACTATCTTTGAATACCCCTAGGAAAAGCCACATAGAATAAGAGTTGAGTGTACTGACTGACTTACAGGATTATGCAGAGCCAAAACACAGGTTTGAATATATACAAAAAAGAGGTCAGGGTTACATTTTGAATGGTGACTATATAAGAACAAAATAAGTTTGAAAATAAGTCCAAAACCAGGAAATTCCAAGTGGAAAAAACAATAGGTAATACATGAACTAAGAAATAATTTGATAGTGATTGTTATGATTGCAACATAAATATTCAATCAGTGCCCAAAATTCAGGGAGTCTATGCAAGTAGAAATGATAGTAATCAGGAAAGAGCTAAGAGCTATGCCACTAGTAGCAGTGAAGGAGAGCAAATGGGCAGCCAGCATTCACGGAACCTCACAGGAAAAATTCAATCTGGTCATAATAACATTTTAAAAAGTGTGCCTGGGTGGCTCCGTCGGTTGGGCGTCCGACTTTGGCTCAGGTCATGATCGCACAGTTTGTGAGTTTGAGCCCCACGTCGGGCCCTGTGCTGACAGCTCAGAGCCTGGAGCCTACTTTAGATTCTGTGTCTCCTCTCTCTGCCCCTCCCCAACTTGTGCTTTGTCTCTCTCTCTCTCAAAATAAATAAATAAATAAATAAATAAATAAATAAATAAATAAATAAATATAGACAAATTTTTTTAAAGTTCCAATTATTAGAATAATGTTAATTAATGAGAAAAGAATTAAAAAGTACTTTTGTGGTGTTGTTGTTGTTTTTAAAGAAACATAGTGAAGTTAAAGAGTAGAGAAACCAGAAGGTAGATTTGATATTTGGTCATATTGCAAAGTCCAAAAGAACCCTTTTATCCCATATCAGCCACACTCTCACAATTTAGGCTGGTACTTGCATATGTTTCAGGATGAGACCAAAGATGGCATTAATAGGCTAAAAGACTAGTATTAGAAGAGCTTTGTTTCACTGCGTCGCATTTCGTGTCTTTGGTGAGCTTACTATATAATGAGAAAATCTAACAAGCATACAAGGCTGTAAAATTAAAACTGTGACAAGTGTCAGAAAGTTGGTGATACTCTTAAGCTTCTAAATTGGGCATGCACTGATTTATGCATGCCAGAGAAATTTCCCCAAGGAAATAATAACTGAATTGAAATATGAGGAAGAAAGAAGCTAAGTGGTGGGGAAGGAGAAATGCCTCCTTCAGGCAGAGGAACAGTCTAGCCTCACTGAAGGGTGAGTAAAACTGGAGTACTGACAGCAAGGGGAAGAGCGGAAAAACATGAGGCTGTGAAGGTCAGTCAGGTCAGGTCTTAAAGGTCTTGTCTGTGGGCCCTGTCAAATAGCTTGGTCCTCTAAGTAATGAAATCTTTGAAGGGTTTGAAGCAAGAAGTCACATGTTTAAGTGTGCATTTCATAGAACATTGTGGCTTCAGGGTGAAGAGGGATTTTTTTTAATATTTACTTTAGTTTTGAAAGAGAGAGAGAGAAAGAACACAGCAGGGCAAGGGCAGAGAGAGAGGGAGACACAGGATCTGAAGAAGGCTCCAGGCTCTCTGAGCGGTTAGCACGGAGCCCGACAGGGGGCCTGAACTCACGAACCATGAGATCATGACCTGAGCCGAAGTCGGCGCTTAACCGACTGAGCCACCCAGGCACCCCAAGAAGGGATTTAATGATGCAACATCACATATAGAAAGAATAGCTGTGGACTTGTGTAGTAGAAAGGAGACAATACTGTATGGACTGGTGCAATGACAGTGGAGATGGAGAGGCTGATTTGAGATGTATTTAGGATGTAAAATCTATGCCCAGTGCTGAATGCTGTGATGGAGGGAAAAAGAGGGCAACAGATGTTGATTCAGGAAGCGCTGGAAGAGGTCCAATTTGTGGGGACAATAATGAGTTCATACATGTTGATTCATAGGTGTTTTTGAGATGTTGGCACTGGATATTGTAACCCTACTTGGGAATACGTTTTTGGATTCCAGAAATTTCAGGACTATAAATATAAATTTGTGAGTGATTTGCATATATTCCATAGTGGAATGGTTGAACAGCATTCAGATCTATTTTAATTTGGTGATCACTTTTCTGTATTGTGAGAATTTTCTCAACAGTATGTGATTAATCAAGTGCATTCATTGAGAGAGAGCAAGTGGTTTTACTGATTCACAGTTGGGGCTTTGCTGGATGGACGTGACAAAATAGCAAAACAGGCCAGAGAATTGAGAGTATTACTGAAGGTGTATTGAAATTTGGAGAGTAGACTCTAATAAAATTGGAGCTATTTGAGGTAGTGACGAAGGAAAGGCAGTCAGTGGACTTAAGATGCCAATGAAGTCATAGAGAAAAGCAGCTGGAATGGGAGAAGTTTGAGATCATAGTGGGATGTGCTTTAATTTTGATTGAAGATGAAATAGTTACAGGTGGCAGTAAGATACTCCAAGAATGAATGGTGTGATAGATTGGAAAAATACTCATCGGAAGTGATGTCAAAGAGCTGGGGAGCTACATGGTGAACATCACCTGCCCCCAAAGCAAGAACAGAGCAGAGTGAACGGTCATGTAAATAAAATCACAAAGTCTCACATAATATTTCCTTGCTTAAGAATATCAAAGAAACAAGGGGTGTCTGGGTGGCTCAGTCAGTTGGACAGTGGCTCTTGATTTCGGCTCAGGTCATGATCTCACAGTTTATGAGTTTGAGCCCCACATTGTGCTGTGTGCTGATGGTGCGGAGCCTGCTTGGGATTCTGTCTCTCTGTCTCTCTTTGCCCCTCCTCTCTCTCTCTCAAAATAAATAAACATTAAAAAAAAGAATATCAAAGATACAAGAGCATATGCTATTCTAGGTACTTTTAAAAACAATTATGACAGGGGCGCTTGGGTGGCTCAGTTGGTTAAGCATCCAACTCTTGATTTTGGTTCTAGTCATGATCTCACAGTTTGTGAGTTCGAGCCCCGTATCGGGTTCTGTGCTGACAACCCAGAGCTTTCTTGGGATTCTCTCTCTCCCCATGTCTCTGCCCCTCCCCCACATGTGTGCAATCTCTCTCTCTCTCTCTCTCAAAATAAACAAACATTTAAAAAATTTAAAAAAATAAACAATTATGACAATAAACACTTTGGGGTTGCTCTGTGCCAAATATTTGTACATTGGAATCTAGTGCTTTTGGATATTTCACATTCTAGCTAATATTACACTCATGTCTCCTGTTATCACACACATACACACACACTCAAAAAAACACCAGAAAATATAACACAGAAAAAGTATCTGTTTTGACAGTTTTGATCTTTAGGAAGCAGTGAAGACAGTCACAAGATATTTCCTAGTAGGCTCTTGGACAGAGAAAGGAAATGTAATTAAGATGTTGAATAATTTAATGGCATACCCTCTCCAGAGCATATCTACTTTCACTGCTGTTGCTATTTCCAGATCCTGTTTTCCAGCCAGCAATTTTTTTATGAGCTGTGATATTCACTTGAAACCTTAATCATTCTCAGAGATCCAGCTCTAAAATGGAAACTAGGGCTTTTCCCTCTACCTGGAACGTACTTGAAAGAACTAGATAGAGCCGCTATGCCAACTGCTTTCAAGAATTATGGAGGGCAAGCCAAGGGAAATGCTTAAGAACAATGTAATCATTTTATTTATTTATTTTTTTAAGGCACTGGTTATGTAGACTTGCCCTGTGAAAACTTCAGTGTTAAATTTTCAGGCCCCAGATTAAACTGCTGGTTAGATGCACAATATGACCTAGGTAAGAATCTCTAATACACTATTTGATCATAAAATATGCTATTGACAGCATCTGAAATATATAATTAGAAAATAAGTGGGAATCATCATTTTTATACTTAAAATGCTAATTTGAAGAGTTCCATCAATTAACTTTCACTTGCATTTAATATTATTTCAACAAATTTATTTGGCAAGTTCTATCATTTTACCTAATGCTATGTACACACTTTTACCTTTGTCCTGAGCTTTAGAACACAATCCTCATTCAATCCCAGATTGTTTGTACCCTCAGCTTTGTTTCTAGTTGTCTCCCAGCTATCCCATTGTCCTTATGCAGACTTTAACTCTGATACTCTCCAAAATGCCTTCTCGATTTTGCAAATGTTCTCCTTCCCCAAAGTGAAGTAAAATACAATGACTGATCTCATCCCACCATGGATTTCCAAGATGTGATAGGCAGAATAATGTTCCCCCAAAGATATCTATGTGATAATCACAGGAACCTATACATATGTTATGTTATATGATAAAGGGGAAACAAGGTTGCAAATAAAAACCCTTTTCTAATGAACTGACCTTAAAAAGATTATTCTGGATTGTCCCAACATAATTGCAAGGGTTTTTAAAAGTAGAAGGAGAAAGAGAGAGGTCAGAGTTAGAGATATTTGATGATGCTATTCTACTTGCTTTGAGGATGAAGGAAGGGGCTTTAAGTCAAGGAATGCAAGTGGTTCCTAAAAGCTAAAAAAAGGCTAGGGTGACTGGGTGGCTCCGTTGGTCAGGCATCCGGCTTCGGCTGAGGTCATGATCTCACGGTTCGTGAGTTCGAGCCCCATGTCAGGCTCTGAGTGTCAGGCTCTGTACTGACAGCTCAGAGCCTGGAGGCTGCTTCGGATTCTGTGTCTTCCTCTCTCTCTCTCTCTACCCCTCCCCTGCTCTCACTCTGTCTCTCTCTCTCTCTCTCCCAAAAATACATAAACATTTAAAAGCTATAAAAAAAAAGGCAAAAAAAAACACCCCACCCCACCAAAACCCAAACCAAACAAAAATAAAAATAGATTCTCTTCTAGACACCCTAGAGGGAACACTGTGCCGCTAACACCTTGATTTTAACTCCACAGGACCCACTTTGAACTTCTGACTTCCAGAACTGTAACATAAATTTGTATTGTTTTAAGCCATTATGTTTGCAAAAATTTTTATTACAGTGTAATAGAAAACTAACACACAAGCTTTGGTCATGTGTCTATCAGCAACTTTCTGCCTCTGAATTCTTATCTTCATCAACAACTTGGATTGATTCTCTGTCCACATCAGTGACTAGCATTGTTATCAAAGCCAACTGGTTTACTGTGCAGTAGTCAGGATTTCTCTTTACTGAGAAGCAATATCCTACTTTTGAAAAACTAAAAAGTGTTCCCATAAATGAAACATCTGAACACCCAGCACTAGAAATGATGGAGGCTTACAGTAACACTGCAGAAGAGTCACTTTCCTCAACCTCTCTTCATGCCATTCACCAGGCTCTCACCTGTGGGCCTGTTTTCTCCCCAGTCCCAGATTATTTTCTCTTATTTCTTAGAAGATCAAGAGTCAAGCTCATTTGAATGTGCCTGCATTTGTGCCCCTAATTCTCTACCTAAGATACATCTTAGGACTGCAATACCCTTATTGTTGTTGCCTATTAGATCAGCTCGTGAAGTATCTCTTCCCCCTAGGAATTCCACAACTAATTGAAAAGACATGTTGATCTTCTGATTTGTCTAAATTAATAGCAATTTCCAAATGCATATAACTTTAAATATTTTTTTAAATGTTTTTAATGTTAATTTTTGAGAGAGAGAGACAGAACGCGAGTGGGGTAGGGGCAGCGAGAGAGAGAGAGAGAGAGAGAGAGAGAGAGAGAGAGAGAGAACCCCAAGCAGGCTCCAGGCTCTGAGCTGTCAACACAGAGCCCAATGCAGCACTCAAACTCATGAACCATGAGATCATGACCTGGGAAGTCAGAAGTCAGAAGTCAGACACTTAACACGTGCCCCTGGACTTGCTTAGTTGGAATAAGGACATTTTGATGCAACTTTGACTCAGTCCCATGAAAGTAATAATATCAAAATGTTTAAAAAAAATTTTTATGTTATATATACAAAATGTATCCATGAAAATTATTCTATCTCTGAGCATCATCTTATTCCTGACCTTTACCATCCTCATTTCAGGATACTCATCAAGATTTTTAAATTCCAAATAATTATTAAGTGAAATATGTAACATCCCTACTGACCTTAACCATATTTCTGAGCCTCAGCCCATGCCATGTGCTATTTTTCTGAATTTTTAAAGAAACAGCAACTATTTAAAAATAGAATTGAAAGTATGTAAATTTCTTTTACTCCCTCTAAGGAGAACTGATAAAAGTGAAGCAAAAGAAAGAGAGACTCAGAGAAGTTAAGTCTAGCTCTGGCTTCTGAGGAAATAGCAAAAGCCACAGTCTATCACCTCTTTTTCCCAAACTCAACTCCAGAGATGCCACAGAAGCAAAGAGAAGAACTATTAGGTCTTGTACTTGATACAGACAATTTGAAACTCCTGAAACTCCTGTAGAGACAGAAGCTGTTGGGGTCAGGGTGTGAAGAGAAATTGACAACCAAGTAGGCCATGGATGGAAGGTCTGCTGAGAAGAAAGCTTTTACTGGGTGTGTTTGCCCTCTCCTGGGAAGATCCTTGCCTGCTTCATTGCAGCTCAGAGGTAGAAACCAGTGCTGTCAACTGGCACTGGCCAACTGTGTCTGAGGGAAAACTGCAAGGTAGAGATCAAGCCTTGCTGGAGTAGCAAAAATATAAAAAGAAATATAAGCATACCCACCAGCCCCTGAATGTTTTCCTTCCTCAACTCTTTTCCATCTACACTCAAGGGCTAGGTGTTAATCCCCATGGGAGAATGTTGGAAAAAGAGCAGAGCCTACAGTATAAGTAAAGAATAACTCTCAGCCAAGCTCAAGTCCAAGGATGTTCCCAACCACTATTGCAGCCCTAGTTGTCGTGCCTCTCCCTTTGTGTCACACACACACACACACACACACACACACACACACACACACTCCCACAAGACACTCTGTATAGGACAAATATAAAAGGTGGAAGGGAGACTCCAAATGTTTCAGAGAACAAAATGAACAAAACAAAAAAAGTCATACTCTGGAAGATGAAGTGTGGTAATTTTCATAGATGGTATCAAAAATGATGAGGAAATGAAACATATAAGTGAAATATATTTTTGGAAAATAAAAGTAGAGTTTCCAACATTTGTGGAAATCCTTCCAGAAGAAAAATATTGAGAGATGGAAATATTTGTATAAGTGATGACTAGGATGTCTCAGAAATAAAGATCTATTAAACATCTCAGACTGAAATGCCCTAGAGAATTCCAAAGCAGAACACAAACTAAGAAACCTACTAAAAAATTCCGGAGAGAAAGAGAAAATCTACTAATGAAGAATAATCAAACTGACATTGGATTTTTCACCAGCATGTCTCAATGCAAGAAAATGATGCAGTAATGTTTAAAGTTTTGGAAAAAAACGAAGTTCAAACAAATATTAGCTATTCATCTATCATTTAAATGTAAAAGTGACATTACAGACATTCTTTGCTGTAAGTCCTTAAAGAGTTTACTATCCAAAGGCCGTCTTTTATATCATTCTTAGAGGAAGTACACAAATAAACCCTAGAAAATGAATTCAAGGATATAGAATATGACATTGACAGTAACATTGAGCGAATGACTGAAAAGATGATCTTTGTCCACAAAGATAGGGATTAAATGCATCTTATTTATATGTTGATAAATCTGTCTATCCCTTCTTGGCACAACTTGAGTAGAAATGACATATTCACAAACTTTGACATCCACAGCCTTATAAAACCTCACATCTGTCCCATTCCCACAGTGTCTTACTAGATGACTAGATGACAGATACGAATAATAATCATATCCTACAAGGAAACCACATACTAGAATAAGTGAACTTGTACATTTGTGACTAAATAAGTCTATATGAAATACAATTCTTTAGCATTGTTTCCAATGTATCCACACACATAAATCATTAGAAAAACTCAACAGTATTAAAAAAAATTATTTGTACTGGAGGAATGAAATATTCTGTGGATTTAATTATGGGTTTTCTCTAATCAGGTTTTTCATATTAGTAATAAAATATACACCCACTGTCTTTTATTTAGAACTCTCCTGTGGTGGTAGAATTATGTTACAAATACTAATGTGAATAAACTTTGGCTTTATACCATAAAATATAGAGTTTCTGCATTAAATATTGATGAAAAAAAGGATAATGTTTAGGTATGCATTTTTCAAAGGACAATTGTAACTTTCAATTTGACATTTATTCTCATGTACTAATATCTTTATTGTGAAACAGAACAAGACACCAGATGTCTCAGATTAAGTGTCCTTTTTGTGGGAAAGCAATATTTAATAAGGAACCAGAGCTCTCATTTTCCTGACATTAGAGGGAAAATGGCAGGTGTAAACCTATGCCAGAAGGAAAATCTCCCCTATATTCTGTGTGTGCTAAATAAAAAACTCAAGTATATTGTTGTTAAAAATGGAAGTGCTCTCAAAAGCAAACTTTAAAAGACTTTATGTTTTGAAAGTTCAACTTTAGAAAACTCTTTCCCTTTACGTGAACGACTGAGTTAATTACAAAAAAATCTATTGCTCTTTAAGATACTAGCTTTAACTCAAAAGATAGTTGAGAGGTAGTTTGAAAGTAATATTGAATGCACACTGTGATGTTATATTTGAATCTCTGATAAATTCCATCAAAAAGAAAAGGGAAAAAATTTTAAATTATTCCAAAATGTGTGTTATATTTTTATTAAATAAAATAGGTTTTATTTACATAAATTTGAATAGAATGAATACACTTTGGTATGTTAATGTTGAAAGATCAGAGAGATGAATGACTATTGTTTGCAAATTTTGTTGAGTATGTGGTGGCTTTAGTTCAGAGAATGGTAAGAATATTTATGGATTGCTTACTATTTTACAGGCACTCTTCAATGTGCTTTGATTATATGAGTGAACAAAACAGATAGACTTTCCTTCATGAAGCTGATGCTCTAGATTACTTAAATCTTTTAAAACTTTAATAAAATGTAAATAAAACTTTTAATATAATTTAAAAATAAATTTTAAAATCTCAAATTGGCTATATTAAAAGCTCAATAAAAATCAACAACTACTTGATCTCCCAAAATGCTGATGTGTGCCTTACAATTAATTGACAAAACAACCAAAATGGCAGTTAATGTTCTAACCTGTTCAGGCAAAGAATATAACATAAAGCTAAAATGAAATCTTTAAAGACTATAGTCTAGACCTGTTTTCACTTTAAGTAGATTTATAATGTTGGAGCATAAGTGAATAAAAGTTAGATCTTTTTTATTCCATGATTTAGTGATGAGATTTTTTAGTTGCAAATTACTCTTGTTTTTCTTCTTTTTCCTTAAATCCTTCTCTGGATTGGACACTATGGAAACATACAGTAATAGTAAAGAAGGAAATCTCTCCAAAAAAATAGTTGATGATATAACTCACAAGCAAATTTATTTTATAACCTTGGGGACAATATGCCATACTTGGCATGAGCAGTCTCTCTTCAACGGTATGAGTTCTCAAAAATAAATGAATATTTTAGCTATTAAGTTATTTAAACTTCACAGGATTTGGGGGCTGTTAAATTCTGTAAATGAAAATGTATGAAGATTCATTTGTCTTTAAGGTGGACATAAATAATTTTATTTCTATGGCCAATCCAAATTGCAGTGAAAAACTTTGGATAATAATGAAAGATCACTTATGTTGTATGACTTATATGAAGCTTCATAAAAAAATTAAGGAATCTTGACTAATGAAATAATACGGTATAAAAACATAATATGCTTATTTTCTAAAAACTCTTTATCTCAAGTGATACAGATAGTTTAATGACTCAGAATGTCAACATTGTGAACCTTACATGTGAGCTCCATTTTTACAAACAGAACATAAAGGATATTTTTTATGTGGCAGTTCAGATGAGGTAATTGGGCACAAAATACTCCTGTTGAAAAGTTTAATTAGGCACGAATGGGGCTATGTATACATAGATAAAAAGACCTGACTTTGGGGCATTTTTATTTAAATCATCAAACCCATTACCATTCACGTGAGAAATAAGCCTACTGACCCAATCAAAATCAACATTCTTGCAAGAACAGGCATCTGATGGTCAGGCACACTTGGGGTAGTTACCACAGACAATTTCTCTCCTAGTGTGCAAGTCCCTCTCCTGATTCCTCACTGGCTGAGTACTACAGAGGTTACAGCCTTATCTGGACTATGACCAAGTAAGGCAAAAAGTAGTCTGATTGGAACAAATGTACATTTCTGGAGGAGAGGTAGAGACTTTCAGTCCCTCCTTTGTTCCTTGGCACATGCTCATTGCAAAGCCAGGGAAATAAGCCCATGAAACAGAGAGGGGAAGAAGAACCAGGAAGTGAAGTATCTAAGGGTTTGGGACACCACTATAGGGGGGTGGAGGGGTAGCGGGGTTCATATTTCCAAAAGGTTGTAAATCTGTTGTTAACTAGACAGCACAGTTTTTATTTGGTATTTCTGAAAATGAATCATCTCCCTTACTTCTCACATTTCAGTCACAGCATTTACATGTCCCTCTCTCTCTCTCTCTCTCTCTCTCTCTCTCTCTCTCTCTGTGTGTGTGTGTGTGGTGTGTGTGTGTGTGTGTGTGTGTGTGTGTTTCTATCTCTCTCATGTTTGGCCATAGGATTAAGGCTATTAGTAAAATAGTACAATGTTTATTGTTTAGAAGAATTAAAAACAAGTCATTTTCTTCTTCAATATATTTCATTGTCTAACTATTATTAAGTGAATAGCTGTGTTCCACAAATAGAATAAAGCTAAGATGATTTGCTTGAAATTTCCAGAAGAAAGAGTAAGAAAAGGAGACTAAGAAAATTTTTGCTGGTCTCAGTTGTTTTTTGATTGGATCTGAGTTTATTTCATCCTAGCTTGCCAACTTGTTAGATTTCTTAAAGGCTACCAGCCCAGAAGAAAATATCCCTTAAAATATTGTGATACTGTGTTCTCTGAAAAACCACTTTTTTTTAAAACATTTTTTGATTCAACATCCATCTAAGTAATATATTCCATCTTTGGTTGCAGAAATCAATTAATTATTTTGGTGTTGGTTTCTCTATTCCTCGTGTTTCTTGTAAACTACAGCATGGCATTTTCCCCCCTTAGGAGAAGAACTGGATTATCTATATGCTAATTATTCCAAGTAGATTAAAATTATTTTCTGAGTTGCACAATTAGGGTAATGGTTTTTATGATAGTCCTTTATTTATTTTATCCTTGTTTTCTAATTAAAACATTCTGCCTGAGAACTTAGAGCTTGTAGGTTCAAAGATGAAAAAATTGATAACTAGGGTGATTATCATTGCTAATTTGAATAGGGTGCTTCTATCAAACCTTTATCTATGTTTCATGATGCACGGCTTCTGCCTGTAGATGCTGCAGCCTAGCATCAAAACTATAGATGTGGACAGATACAGCGTACATCAGTTTCCTAAATTATAACCCACTCAGCTCATTAACTTAAAAACCACCATCTCTTAATTTCTTACTTGCTTGGAAAGAAAAAATAATGATGAGAAAATTGAGTAACTTTCTAGAAGTATATATAATTCTTCTTTTTAGGAAAACAAGCTATTTTCTCACATTTGGGAAGTATCTTTAAACATACATTGATAGGTAGTCATAACTGACATTATTTTAAGGAAAACAGCTCAAATTTGACAACTGCAAGTTATATTGGGTTGAATGATATGAGTTTAAAACTTTATGTATCTGAAAATTCAGATTTCTCTCTTTTTCAGATAGGTCTTCACCATCTTTTTAGCACTCAGTACTAATATGGAAGGTTTTATAACAAATAATTTAGGTAATTATTAGTAGAAATTATTTGGGGAGCCTGGGTGGCTCAGTAGGTTAAGCATCCAACTCCAGCCCAGTTTGATCTCATGGTTCGTAGGTGCTTCAGATTCTGTGTCTCCCTCTCTCTGCCCCTCCCCCACTTGCTCACACATGCACTCTCTCTCTCTCTCTCTCTCTCTCTCTCTCTCAAATAAACATTAAAAAAATCTAACTAAGCAAGTCCTATGTATTAATGTGCCTTTGTTTATTGCCAATTGTGAGCCAAACACTGCAACATGCTTCTGCTTAACACTTAGGAAAGTGCTCTCATATTCAATGTCCTGTATGATTCCTCAGCCTCACAAAAGGTGAAATAACTTACCCTAGCACTGAGGTCTTCTGCTTCCAGAGTCTCAAAACTTTCCCTTAGACTATAGGGGAGTGAGCAGAGGTAATTCTTAATATAACTAGTAATACTAATTACTTCCAAAGTCCTCATTCAAATTCCTGCTGCCCAGGGATCCCTTTCTGGCACAACTTGAATAGAAATGACGTGTTCACAAACTTTGACATCCACAGCCTTATAAAACCTCACATCTGTCCCATTCCCACAGTGTCTTACTAGATGACTGCCCAAGTCATTGCATTTCAAGGGATTTTTAAATAGATAATAGATTAATTTGCCTCCCTCTCAAAGGGTGTTTAAATAATTATCAGCAACCTCCAATGCCTTAACTCAAGGGGATGAATAAAGTGGTAATTTCCAGCTCTCTGACAGGGTTGGTAGAAGAAATGTTTTTGAACCTTGGGGTGTGGGAGTAGCAAGAATTAGGCTTGACATAAGCTGAATCACCCAGTGTAGGCAACTCTGTTCACAATACCCACACAACCGCTTAGCATTCTTTCTGAGTAGTCAACCTAAACTTACAGGTATGTAGAGGCTCAAGACTCAACTTCAAAAAATGAAAAGTGTCAACACTTTTAGAACCATTGAAAACCAATTGCATTTACACATGTATTGCTTATGTTACATATGTTATTTATACAACATACTGCTATGTAACTTAATTATATCCAAGACGTATTATAAAAGCGTGTCAACGTGTTTTACTCGGTACTGTGTACTCACATCACATGAAAAGAATTAGGTCAACTAATCATATCAGCTAAAGTCATAATTTTGAGTTTCTATTTTTTCAAAAAGTTCTTACCATGGCCTAAAATGCCCCTAAGTGATCTATGCCTCAGCTCATTCCCCACATTTCCTTCTTTTTTTTTTTTTGCTCAGCTCCAGCCCCATTGGCTCCTTGCTGTTCCCTGATCGCATCAATAACACTTTGGCATTTCTGTCCTCTCAGCCTGAAACACCCGTGTCCCAGATTTCTTCCAGTGCCAGACCTTCCATCAATACCCTATATACATGGTACCCAGACCATCCTCTCCCTATCTCCACATCCCTATTTATGTTGTACCCATTATCACCATCTGGTATACAACAGACAGAATTTATTCATGTATTTTCTGTCTTTCCCTATTAGAATCTAAGTTCCATGAGAGCAAAGACTTTGGTTTATTGAACCACTGTGCCTAGGCAAAAGATTGGAGATTCAATAATTACTTGTTAATGAATAAACCCAAAGAGAATTTAATGATGTTTATCATAGCATTATTCACAATAAGCATTCACAAATGCCCATCAGCAGATGAATGGATAAAAAAGATGTGGTTTATGTACACAATGGGATATGATTTAGCCATGGGAAAGGAGGACATCCTGCCATTTGCAACAGTATGGATGGACCCTGAGCACATTCTGCTAACGAGGTAAGTCAGTCAGAGAAAGACATGAGAAGTATGATATCACTTATTTGTGGAATCTAAAAAAGTAAATCCTTAAAAAAAAAAAAGACATAGAGTAAAACAGTGTTTACCAGAGGATGGGGAAGAGTGGATAAGATTGATGGTGTTTAATGGTACAAACTTATACTAAGTACTAAATAAGCCATAGAGATCTAGTGTATGGGATATTGAATATAGACAATAATATTGTACATCAAGAATATAATTTGATAAATATCATCACAACAAAACCATATTACAATATATGAATGTATCAAAGTAACACACTGTATATTTCAAATTTACATAATGTTACATGTCAAATTTATCCAGTTTAAAAAAAAAAAAAAAGAACTTCAGAGATCCTAGACACTGCAAGGGTTTGGGAAGATATGAAATAAAAATGAATTCTAATCCATAAAATAAAAAAATTTTTAAAGAAAACTTAAGTGCATGTTGTAGTAAGAATCATATAATTCTGAAGTAATGCCATATCAATGAAACCAGTGTAGTGTTTCTGCAAATGCTTTAAAGTGAATAATTTATACAAAATAAAAGACATTATGAAATTTTTTCTGGCTTTTGACACTTTGTATAATTCCTAATTACTGCTTTTAATAGTCAAATGAAAATGGAGGTTTTAATCATCTGAATCTTGTTTAGTTGAAAATATTTGGAGCTAAAAGCATACCGATAAAATCAACAAACATTTAAGTACCTATATGCAAGTTTTTAGGGATTTCTTTATTTCTGCATTACCAGTGGAAAGATCCGTAATTGGGTATGCTTTGAGACTGAGATTTTAACTTATCAGAATCATTTCTAATAGTGATAAAGCTTGATGGCAGATGTAGTTTAATTCTATCACATAAATCAGGCACAAGAAATATTATATAACTCTATCAGGTTAAATCTATCTCTATGCCTTTGTTACTGTGGCAAAAAAAATCAACTATAGTCATTATTGAGGAATTTCTTCCTCTTTGTCTCTAAGATTCAATGAAGATCGGTGAGTTTTATGCTGTCCAGAAAATGAAGCGTCCCTGGTCTTTCATTCTCACTAATGGTTGAAGGCATGCTTATATTTCAAGTTGGCATTTCTCTTGGGGAAAGTAACACTGCTGAGTGCAACAGAAGCTATGGGCTGCCTGACTCATCCTCCACTTGAAACTATCCTTTTTTGCCTTCCTTGAACATAAGAAACTACAAGCACCAATGACTCAATTTACCAAGCTCTACGGCAGCTTGGAAGCCTTGGTGTACTGTCTGAGAAATGAACTAAAAGCAGAAGCTCACTGAATTGCTTTTTGCCATGGCTACTTCCCCATTCTGCTTCCTGAACCAATGACATGAGGCTGCCAGTACAGACGCCATATGAAAAGCAAAAGGATAAGAGCCAACATACTGAAGTTGGCAGAATAGGGAGACAGCAAGAGCCTAATGACATTGCTGAACAGCTGAGATAATGCCAAGAACCAACTACCTATGAATCAAATTTTACCTCTAAAGAATACACACTGTCTTAAGATCTGTAAAATTTTTCTTTCTGGTAGTTGAAAACATCTCTACTTGAAATGGAAACTTTGGTGCAAAGAGTCACTGTCTATCACAGTAGCCATGCAGCCTAGCATCCCACATCTCTAGGTATATCATTTTCCACAGTTGGTGCTGTCGCTCCAGGCTATTGTAAGAAAATGGATACAGTTACCTGTTATTTTGGTAACACTTCAGAAGGCTGCCTCCTTCTCATTCTTATGGAATTTTACCTTTCCCCAGAGTGGGCAGTTCCAGTCTTTTCCCTACAAGCACTGTATGTATTTTCCTCTTCTTTAGAAAGATCAAGTATATTCACTGAGAATGGAACTTTACACCCATATATTAAGAGCTCTTCTTAAAGGTGAAATAGAGGAAGGAATTGAATAGGGAAAGAAGATACTGATGCCAGATAGTTTTTTTTCTATTAATTTTCCCAGTGACACTATTATAACCTACTATCTCTTGGGGTGTACATACTTAATTTAGTAATGCAAAAGATCACTTTTTTAAAAAGTTTATTTATTTTGTGTGTGATAGAGATAGTGAGAAAGAGTGAGCACGCCAGCAGGGGAGGAGCACAGAGAGAAGGAGAGAGAGAATCTCAAGCGGCTCTGCACTGTCAGCTCAGAGCCCAATGAGGGGCCCAAACCCACAAACCGTGAGATCATGATGTGAGCCAAAATCAAGAGTCAGACACTCAACCAACTGAGCCGCCCAGATGCCTCCAAAGATTGCTTTTAAATTCCAGGGTTTGTCTCAGCTACCAATAATCAATCAACTGCATGATGGACATACCCAATACATTGTTGGTTAAGATACCAAAGAACAGACTTCCACATCTCACTCTTAAGCGCTCCTATGAAAAACAGTTAAAAAAAACAACCAAAGTTTAACTTGAAAGCAGATTTTGTTACTAGGAATAAAAGAAAATAAAAGTCCCATTTCAGCTCTTTCTTAGCCACCTAACATCACCTTCAATCCAGAACCCATGTGTTAAGTTCGTGTAAAGTACTATTTAAATACATTTGTCCTTGTCTAGAAATAAGCAGAACTTGTTGGCAAAATAGTTAAAAGTATTGCCTTATTTTTTTCTGGTTATAAAGAAATATGCTGTTATTCCTTCCATCTTAGGGAAAAAAAATCATTCAACTCCACTTTTCCCATCTGCAGTTGCCCTATATCTTTGTTCCTTTTTGCAACAAATCTCCTCAAAAGAGTTTCTACATACATTTGCTATCTCCAGTTCTTCTCCTCCATAACCTTAAACCTATTCTAATCAGGTTTTTACCTCCACAGCATCAACAAAGCTGATGCCATCAAGATTGCCAATGGCCTTATGGCTAAATCCAACAGCCAGTTCTCACAGTTGATTATCTGCTTCTCCATCATGCTCTTTATTTCTAAGATTTCTCTTAGTTTTCCTTCTAACTCACTGTTTTCTCATTCTCAATATCCTTTGTTGGTCCTGACAATCTCTCCTTACCTATTAACGTGGAAGTGTCCTAACAATCAGTCCTTAGATCTCTTCTCTGTTCTCCGTTCACCCATTACAATGGCTTTAAATGCTGTTTTTTTATACTAACAACTTTATACCAACAACTCCCAAATATAAATCTCTAGCCCAGACCTCTTACCTAATCACCAGTCTTATATATCCACCTGCCAACTTGAAATATCCCCTTGGGTGTTCAATGGAAATCTTGTATTTAACATACATAGAACTAAAGAAATTAAAATTTCTTTTGGCCTAGGAATAAAAAAGAGTGTGCCAATTTATTTTCTAAGAAAGAAAACTACAAATACATAAATATAATATCTCCTTTTTGTGACTGATCAGTTTTTTCAATAATTTAATCTTTCACAGATTAATATACAGATTTTAGAAACAATTTCATAAATCATCCGAATGTAATTTCTGAACTAGGAAATAATGCCTTTCAGAAGCAGCAAATAAGGTTTTCTCTTTTTCCAACTCTATTCTCGTCAATTCAAATAAAAATATGCCTCGTTATTCCCTAAAGAAGAGTTATCCTATCTTTGTTCATTTTTATCTCAAAAAAGAGCAGTCCCAAAGTGTCATGTTACTCCTATTGTTAACATTAATGATGACTGCATCCTCCTTGTCATGCTAAAGGCAGCCATGTTTCCCATTTTCATAAGATTGTGAGAAACAGTTAAGCAAACAATCATGTGATCATAACCACTATTTTTTACCAGTTTAGAGTAGAATCTACTCCTAATGTGAAAGAACTAGATGAGGCACTTTTGTGATTTGGTAATTTTCTGAAGAATCCTCAATAGACAAGGGATATGCCAATACTACACCAAAGATTGTGCTTAATGTTGGGTAATAGTAATGTGACCCTGGAGTACTCTGGGAATCTGTTTAGCCTATTCTGCAGGATAGAATAGAAATAATCTACATTATGTTTTTATATACTTCAGGAGTTTTGTTAAAAATTTACAGTCATATTGAACCTTTATATTACCAAACATAGTCTGCTAATTTCTATTTGTTGTTATAAAATGTAAATACCTTGATCTCTGGAGACAGTCTGTAAATAAGAAAATCCTTTGAAAGTCTGTTTGTGTTGATGCTAGGATAAATATGAAAGGAAGATTTCATTATCTTTAAAGGCAATTGGAAATGGGTTTAGAAACTGTTGCCAACATTTTGTGCAATAAGATCTACTACAAAGAAAATCAATACTAAAGAACAAAAATCACAAGTTGCTGTACTCTTTGTAAAAAACAAAAATCAATGAAAATATAATAATAATTATAATCATAATAGCAGTTCATATTTACCCAGGAGAATCTTTGTACACAATACTGTACTAAGCATATTTCATACACCTTCTCATTCTGAACTCATGACAAAATTATGATGTAGATGTTATTTTTCTCAGCAGTTGACAAGTTTCTATAAAACTTAGTGTTTAAATTACTTGCTGGAAAACATATAGCTAGTAAAGGATAAGAATAAGATTCCAACTCAAATTGACTTTGAGTCAATTATTTTCTTTACCATAGGTCAAGTAGATCTACCTTAACTAGGTTTATCATAGCACGATAGGACCTAATTACTTGTGCTAATTATGGGAATGGGGTCCCAGAGGAGATCTGTAAAGTGAATTTCTAGTCCTGGGAATTAAGTCTGGCATTTGCTGTTGAAAAAGTTTAAAGAAATGTATAAGAGGTTCAAAACACTGTAACTACAGAGTCTGTGGCAAGTTGAAGTTTTAACTAGACTGGTATCGGTGTCCGAGAAGGTCCAGTCCAATGGGTGAGGCAGGGTAGCAAGGGATCCAGGGACAGTGATAAATATGGTGTCCACTATATCCCAGATACCTTATGAGGCCCTGGAGATACTGAACAAAGGAACCAAATAAAAAGAATGAATAGTTGACCCTAAACAGGTAAAAGGAGCCAAATGACAAAATGTCTTGGATGGCAAGCTTAAAATTTGTATTTTATTCTGACACTGATAGATAAACAACTGGGGGGAACACAATAAGATATGGATTTCAGAAAAATCAGTCTAAGTAACAGTTCGATTTAAAAAAAAATGTGTTAAAATTCTATAAGTTCGGTAATGTGCTTGGCAGTAGAAATAAGGTGATGAATGCCTGCTGGAGGACCCTAAGGGTCAATTTCCAGAAAAAGAGCAGGCCTAGCTAACTCATTTTATTATGTTCCTTGACCATAAAATGAGAAGAGATGAATGGCAGCAACTTATCAGCTTACTTACAGTCCCCTGTCAATTTAATCATCCAAGAAAGAGGGGACTTAACTGCTTCAAAAAAGGAAAGCAAGCACTTGAGTTTTAATAATTTCAAAATAATATTTATAATATTATGAATAGCTTCTTAAGATCTACTTCAAAATTAAAGTAAGTTACAGAGTGGTTGGAATTCCTCCCCACCCCTACTCATTCCTTGTAAGTCCTCAAAGTTGTTTTATTGCAGTGTTTTATTGATTCACAATTTGTGATATCTATTAAGGAAACGTCAAAAACAAATTGCATCATACCGGTTAAACAGACGAGGAAGACTAAGATTACTGCAATAGGACTTAAGACTGTGCAATAGGGAAGAGAGATTGAACTCAACTCTGCTAAAACAAAAGCAGCAGAGCTTTTAAACACTGGGGTGAGTGAGAGGAAAAGTACTGGAAGACATTTGGGAAGATGTTGGTCAGTCTGGTTGGGCCATCTGTGTTTGCTAACTGGCATTTTAGGCTCCTATCCTCCCACAGGCACTGGTGGGTAGGGGCACTTTCACAATTACTATATTTTAAAGGAATGGCTCCCAGGCCCTTGGGAAAGACACTCTTGGGTTGTAACTGGCAAGAGCTGGGAGAAAAATTATATTTCCAAGGGATGGAGAAAGAATATGCAACATCAAGTTTTCTAAAGTAAATGCTCTAAGAAAACAGAGGTCAGGGTCCTCGAGTCAAGGAAAAATAAATCTAAAGTTTAGTCAAATGAGGAGAATATTAAGATATCTTGTCATAATTACCAGTTGGTAATTCAATGCTTTATTTTTAAGTAATATGTAACCTGATATTTAACATATGAGAAACAATCTCATATTTAAGGTGGTATGCTTGCATAAAGGATTTTTTGATGGTGTGAGGCAACAGAAATGTCTGCTTCTGGCTCTCTAGTGGACTACATATGTCAGAGAATGCTAAGTATTAATTCTGTGTCATTTTTCCATGGGTCTAACAAACCACATGTCAATACGTGGATATTTGGGACCAAGAAAAGCTGTTGCTAAAGGCAAAGTCTTCTTCCACATTAATATTTTGACACTTAACATTACGATTTTTCATCATAGAGTTATCAGTTCTAAAAAACATATGTAGATCTACATCTCAACAATTTTAATTTTGGAAAATAAACCTTGTAACGATATTTGCCTTAGGAATCTCATTTGTGTCATTAAGAAGTTGCACATTAAAAAGCAACTTGTTCTCAGTAGTATTTTGTCATTATATTTTGCTTTTGTAAAAAATCAGACCAAAAGCTTGTGTAAAGACCTTTTATACAAATAAAAACAAAAGAAAGCCAGTAATATTTTATATTTTGACAGTCGTTAGTTGATTCTGAAAGCATTTAACCTTAATATTAAAGAATTATTATTATTATTTGGTCAACACTGAAAGAAGAAAATAAAAACAAGGCATCTAAAAGAAAGTTGCTAACTTCATTCTTTGCTAGGGAATGTGAAAATTGGTGATCTCTTCTCCTGACTCCTTGTTATGCAATGCAAACCTTTCAAGGTCTCCAGTGAAAAGAATGTCTGGCTCTTTTGTGCAGAACTTACCCTAACATGGTTTATGAAGCTGAATTATTGAATTTTTTCTTTATCTTTGGCTTGTCTTTTTGCTTACTTCACACTAAATGCCCTTGCTACAGTCAATATTCAGTATTTGCTACTTTACCTTATGCCTTTTCTTTGTCTCTAAATATCCAGCTGTGTGTATGAGTATGTTTTTTAATCATTATTATCTTAGATTCTGGATATTTCTACCAACCATCCCTCCAGAATTCCTATAATTTTTTAATGCTTCTCACCAGCAGCCAAGGTGAGAAGGTGCAGTAACTGCAACAGGAGGGAATACCATGTAGAGCATTTAAATTAATCCCTTTTGTTTCCAGAGAAACCAAGTTACTGCCAAGTGTGAGCTCTGGAAGAAAAAAAAAATACATACAGTAATTCCTTGGGTACTAACTTCATCCTTAATCCTTTGCAATGAGGTTACAGGTTTTGTTTTTGGTTTGGGTTGGTTTTGGTTGGCAAATTAAGCATGTCTTAATACAGCTTATTTAGACCATTAAGAAATAATTGATTAAACATATCTTTTTAGTTATGTAACACTGAGACCATTTATTCATTCAAGAAAGATTTCAAGAACTGCCACATTCAAATTATATGAAGAATCCTTTCCATATGGTGGCATTTTTAGCCATTTCATGTCATTATTTAGTACTCTTAATAGAAATGTGAAAATTTCACTTAATGCCAAAGTACTTAAATAATTTGCTGTAATAATTTTGCTTTTCCTGGTTTATAAGAAAATTTATTCCCCCCCAACATAGTTACTTGATACTGAGTTATATGGAATGCCCTTATCTCATTTTTTTACTATGAGAAATATACTGAAAAATGAAAATATAAGTTCAATGGGTCTACAATACGTGCACACTATTTTACAAACAATAATACATCATATTTGATTCCAAATTTGAAATTTGGCTCCAAAATGAAAAAAAGAATTTCCAGAGAAAAGATATGTGGCTGGTGTGCTAATAAATGAGTAGCTAAACTATAAGGTAAGTGGACACATGACATTTATAAAATCTAAAATGATTTGATTCATGTTAGTGTAATCATTTACATAAAATAACTCTAAGCAAAAGAATATTTTTTCACATTGTAATGCAGCTAAGAAAATTGTCCTGATAATGTCAATTTGATTTGTTGCTGATGAAATATAACATTATATGACTATGGGGAAGTAGTTTTTAAGGTATGCTCATAAAATTTTTCATACTCTTTAAGCCAATAATTCCATTTGGGGAATATTTTTTTAAATATATTTTTAAGGTTTATTTATTCTTTTTTTTTAATTTTTTAACATTTATTTGTTATTAAAAGACAGAGAGAGACAGAACATGAGCAGGGGAGAGGCAGAGAGAGAGGGAGACACAGAATCTGAAGCAGGCTCCAGGCTCTGAGCTGTCAGCACAGAGCCCAATATGGGGCTCGAACTCACAAACCATGAGATCATGACCTCAGCTGAAGTCAGATGCTTAACCAATTGAGCCACCCAGGAGCCCCTAAGGTTTATTTATTCTTAAGAAAAAGAGAGAGAGAGAGTGAGTGGTGGACAGGCAGAGAGAAGGAGACACAGAATCCAAAGAAGGCTCCAGACTCCGAGTTGTCAGCACAGAGCCCAAAGCTGGGCTCAAACCCACAAACTGTGAGATCATGACCTGAGCTGAAGTCAGATGCTTAAACTACTGAGCCACCCAGTCACCCTGGGGAATAACCTTCAAGAAAAAAAAAAAAAAAAACCTCCTTGCCACAAAATAAAATATACAAAAATATACAAAGACCATTGACAAAATGGTCAATGCTTTGTGATTTATAATAGAAAACAGGAAAAAGAAATAGAAATCATGAATAGCTGAGGGCAATGAATATATATAGAACATTAACCTAATGGGATATTATGCATCCTTTTTACATTTTAATTGCTAAAACAATACACCTATGTGCAAAATGTTTAGAAAAAATGCTATTCTATTAAGTTCAAGTATCTATCTTACATTAGGCCATGTTAGACAGGAGAAAGACCTGTGGGGTGTTTGTTCTTTGTTTTATTTAATAATACATACACATGAGACTTTACTTTTTAAAGCTAATATATATGTGCAGGCCTCATCCCAAGAGATAATTTCAAAAGATTTAGAGCTGAGCACAGAGGTGTGTGTGTGTGTGTGTGTGTGTGTGTGTGTGTGTGTGTGTGTGTTTATTTATTTATTTAGTTATTTTAAATTTTAATGTTTATTTTTTATTGTATCTTTGAGAGAGAGAGCATGAGCAGGGGAAGGAAGAGCAGAGAGAGGGAGACACAGAATCTGAAGCAGGTTCCAGGCTCTGAGCTGTCAGCCCAGAGCCCAATGAGGGGCTCGAACTCACCAACTGCTAGATCATAACCTAAGCCGAAGTGGGACGCTTAGCTGACTGAGACACTCAGGCACCCCACAGGCATGTGTATTTTTAAAGGGCCCCAACAATTTTTTCTGATGCAGAGCCAGAAAGGGACCAACATACTAGATGGAGTTCTTCCATGGCAGGGATGATGTGATCATTGTGTGGCCCTGCAGTGCTTCCCTGAGACCGCACGGAGTGGGAATACAGTGCCTGAGCAAGAATGAACTGAGGCTAGAGGGGTAAAAGGCCAAACTGAAGCATGACTGAAATGAAAGGTAAAATACACACACATACCCACACTCACACATTATATTAATATTACAAAATGAGAATAACAAAAGGAAAAAAGGCAAACCAACAAAATGAAACCATTTGGTTTGTGGAGTAGAACATTATGGAATTATATTTAACTTTCTTTATTTTTGTAGAAGCTTTGCTTATATTTTGTAAAAAAAAAAGCTATTTTTAAGGAGAAAGAATCTGCTGGTAGATAATCAACTAATCTATTTACTTCTTGAAATGAAACAGCAGATTTATCAATAATTTGTGTGTAGTCCACATTATTGGCATTGAGAAAATGAAGAGAACCAAATTTTAAAAGTGAGTGTAAACTAACATACTCTTACCATATTACCCAGCAATTGTGCTCTTGGTATTTAGCCAATGGATCACAACCTTGTATCTACACAAAAACCTAACAGAGATGTTTACAGCAGCTTTATTCATGATTGTCAAAATTTGGAGACAACCAAGATGTCTTTCAGTAGGTGACTGGATAAACTGGGATACATTCAAAAACTGGAATATTATTCAGCACTAAAAGGAAATGAGCTATCAGGCCATGAAAAGGCAAGAAGAAATTTTAAACGCATATTCCTAGGTGAAACAAGTCAATCTGAAAAGACTACATACTGTATGAGCCCGAATATATGACATTCTGGAAAAGCAAAACTATGGAGACAGTAAAAATATCAGTGGGTGCCAAGGGTTAAGGGGAAAGAAGGGACGAGCACAGAGGATTTCTAGGGCAGTGAAACTATTCCGTATGATATTACAATTGTGGACACATGTCATTACACACTTAACAAAATCCATAGAATGTACAACACCAAGAGTGAACCCTTATGTAAACTATGGGCTTTGGGTGATAATGATATGTCTTTGTAGGTCCATAGAGTGTGACAAATACATGACCATGGTGTGGGACGCAGACAGTAGGAAGATTGTGCATGTGTCGGGTGGGGGTAAATGGGAACTCTCTCTACTTTCTGTTCAATTTTGTATAGACCTAAAACTGCTCTAAAAAATGGTCTATTAAAAAAATAGCATTAGGTTATGTGGGATTCTAACTGGAAATCACCAAAGTCTTTGAAGATCTTGCTGTTCAAAATGCATATTCAGTGGTCCTTCACTTTGCCATGACTATATGATAAAGAAAAATATCAAGATGCATAGGGGCACTTGTACCCCAAAGTTTATAGCAGCACTCTCAACAATAGCCAAATTGTGGAAAAAGCCTAAATGTCCATCAGCTGATGAATGGATAAAGAAATTGTGGTTTATATACACAATGGAGTACTACGTGGCAATGAGAAAGAATGAAATATGGCCCTTTGTAGCAACGTGGATGGAACTGGAGAGTGTGATGCTAAGTGAAATAAGCCATACAGAGAAAGACAGATACCATATGTTTTCACTCTTATGTGGATCCTGAGAAACTTAACAGAAACCCATGGGGGAGGGGAAGGAAAAAAAAAAAGAAAAAAAAGAGGTTAGAGTGGGAGAGAGAGCCAAAGCATAAGAGACTCTTAAAAACTGAGAACAAATTGAGGATTGATGGGGAGTGGGAGGGAGCAGAGGGTAGGTGATGGGCATTAAAGAGGGTATCTTTTGGGATGAGCACTGGGTGTTGTATGGAAACTAATTTGACAATAAATTTCATATAATAAAACATAAAAAAATTAAAGGAAAATCATCAAGAAATACTAATTCAATACAATTATTTAATTTTTAGACAATGATGAAAAATATCATATCTTTGAAATAGAGTTAGTTTAGGGGAGAACAGGAAATTATTAAATTTAGTATCAATATGAATGATACTGAATCCATGTTAGAGAAAATCAATATATATCTATAATTTAATAATATTCAAGAATTTAAACAATTAACTGAATTTTGGCAGGGGAAATTGGAAGAGAGACAATTTTTGTCAGTAAGAAAAAATTTTAAGCTGCATATTTTAATCATCATAAACTGCTCGGGATTTCAATATTTTAATAGATTCATTTAGCTCTAACTGTCTTCAAGCATGGTATAAATCCTCCAGAGTCCCTGCTTTGTAATATAGCCTTTTAACATATTCATTGTCTCTTTCCAAGAAAGTTCACTATTGCTATTCCATTAGTCTGTTTTGTGATTTATTTCAAAGATAAAATGAATATCTTCACTTTTCATTCATGACTATTTAATCTTGATTTTTTAATAAAAATGTGATGGTAATTATCATCTATTAAAACACATTCTTTCCCTCTTCTTGTGCATTTTTCCTCTTTACAGTAAATCCTACATTCTGACACCACAGTTAAAAACATTTTATCAGTAATTACATCTAGACATATTCCTTTTATGAACTCAGTCTTAATAGACTCTTAATCAACTCGGAGCATTTTTAGACATGGCAAAGATTCTATTGATGCATAATAGGAGAGTGTTGGATTTGCCAACCTCGTTTCTCTTTTTCACTTTACCCTTCCCTTAATCCCGATAGCTTCATAGCTTTTACAGGGTAAACTTACACAAAACCTCACCATATACTGGAATGTTAGCTATGTGTGGTGTGCTGTCAAAACGGAAGTCCATTACCCATAAGTGAGACAGAAGCCATCTTTAGATGGAGGAGGCATTCACAAGAGGTTCAGTACATATTAGAAGATAAGGCATTTACAAGAGGCTCAGTAAATATTAAAACCATGAGAAACTATGGCAGAGAAGATCATATGCAGCAAAAATAAAAGTAAATAAACTGTTCTGCCTCTCTGATCCTTAACTTTACCATCATCAAAATGAAAACAAAATATATTTACCTCCAGAATCGCTGTGATGATTAAGTCAGAACATATAAATGAAAATTCAGTACTAGTCATAAAATGCCATATAAATATTAGGTAGTATCACAATTAATAATAATTCCATCTCAGAATTATAAGAAACTTAGGCAGGCAAAGCATTTAGAAGAGGAAAACACAGGCTACATGCCCAAGACTTGAATGAAAGTGAGAGCTCTGTATGTTCATAAATCCCTGCATCCCAAATTCCTTGTATTATGGGTGAGCGTCTGCTGTGGTACCATGAAGCATAAAAATAGTAAAGCCTATTGAAAATTCCAAAACAAAGAGAGGAGCCAAGAAAAGAATATGAATAATTTAATCAGATAGGATTCAAGTTTATCCCCAGCTTATTTGCCTTTTATTCTTCATTTCAGTTAGTTACATATCCATCAGTTATCACCAAGGTTGTGCATGCACCTTGAAATGTTCACAAAAGGTCCACAATACAGGGGTTCATAATTAGGTTATATGTTATATTCAGAATCCCAGGGGAACTAATCGATTCTGGAAATATTGATTAAGCAAGATGAAGAATTCTTACACAGTTTCAACTACAACAATTTTAAACAAGTACAAGCTTCGGTTGCCACAAAACTCACAAAAAGTAAATGATTGAAGAATATCTCTTTTATGCAAAATATACATTTTAGGATATAATTTGATTAATACTCTACTATATACTGACATTACTCCTTGATCATTTAATAAAAAAATACTCTCGTTGCCAGAATTTTATTTTCTGTAATATTTATAATTGAGGTAACAATGACAAAACACTTAAACCATGAATAACATTGGTGAGTTTTTTTTAAAAGTCATAATGATTCTCCAGAACTAAACAAATATGTGACTAAACACAGGTTAGTTTTGATAAATAGGCACTGAAAATTTCACAAAAAGACAAGCAGATAACATAAATGGTTTATAAAAAAATGATACCATCGATGTTCATGGATTCAAACAACAAAGAAGAAATAAGGGAAATTAAGACACATCTATACTACGCCATTATCACTGCCTTGTATGATTCACAGCACAATCTACTGCAGGCCCAAGAGGGGCAATTCACAGAGGTATGGGCCTTACTTGAAGCTTCAGAGATATTGATCATGAATTTGGCTTCCTTGGGTGTGAGATGGCTGAAGCTGTTGACCCATGCACACGTGTTGGTATTTACAATTGTCTCATGGATCCCGGCAGGTCCACAAGCAGACCACTCATATGGGGAGCACCAAATGAGTTCCAGCCACAGTTCTTTTCTAAGCTTTAGATGCCTCATGAAGACGCAGGGACTTCTTCCGAGTGCGACCTGGTCACATCAGGGCACATTCAGCAGCAGAAGTCTGTTTCCAGTACAGTCCTTGGCATGGCTAAATTCCATTGTCCCTTTTTCAGCAGTCAAAAATCCATGATAAATTCTGTACAACACTGCAGTCAATAACAGCAGCACCAGACAGTATATTAATTCCTTTACCATAAAGCTATATGGAATTATAACTTTCTAAGGGTGGTGTTATTAAAAGGATCACAGAATCTCTAAATATCAGATGTGTACGTCTGGGTAAATACATTGCTGTACAAAATCTCATACATGCAGTTCATGCTTTAGGACTTAGAGAATAATAGACGTTATGTGATCAATAATAAAAATGACATTTGTCTTCCTCACAAAAAATAAACATGAGAATTAAGGATTAATCAACAGTCTCAAGGATCCTGAATGCCTTAGAAATAATAATGTTTATCCCTCTATTTATAGTATGGCATTTTTCCTCCCTCACATGCCCAATACACCGGACACACTATTGCTATTGCATTCATTGGGACGCTGTAAACAGAATTTCTTCCACTTGGGCTGAATAAAACTCCCTAGGGGTTTTGCTGGAGTGTAGTGATGAATGCTGGTTGCTAGGTAGTAGACACTGACACTGCAGCCAGCAACCAAATGTAATGGTGATACTGCTGCTTAAATCCTGCTTATCAAAAAGGTTCACAGTACTGATTAACGTAGGTAGTCTACAGGGCATCATCCATTTACACACAAAGCAGAGAGGCTGTTCCAAATAGCAGAGAAGGCGGGGGGCGGGGAGAGGACCCGGTACTAAAATCATGAACATCTTATCAAGGCATTTCTGTGCTTCATGAAGACAGATGGCATATACATTGAAGACAGGGAGCTAAGACAGACAGACAAAACGCCATACAGGACAAAGCACCTGATTCAACACTGCCTGAAAATCTGATTAATCCCGCGAGTCAGAAATTTAAGGCTGGTCAAGAAAGCGTCCAGTGAAAACAATCATCTTTGATGTTTGCACAAAAATCAATAAATAAAAATAAAGGAAGGGGATAAAAAAAGACACGAGAGCTTTGGGTGATATTTGGCACTTTGCCTCTGAAAATGATGACAAATCCTGGGATTGGAAAAATATATATATATGACTCTAATACCAAGCAGCAATTCCTGGCTAAACAATGCAAGCCTGGCTGGCAGTTACCTTTCTCTCATGTTTTGTGCCTTCCCCAAGTCATTAAGTAAGAGCTCTGGCCTCAGCTCGCGTGTAACCAGTAATGACAACCTCTTTGCAGTTATCTGTGTGCAAACAACCAGAGACATTCAGAACTCCAATACAGCATTTTTGAAGAAAAGTAAATCAACCAAGAAATTAAACTGTTTAAAACAAATATTTCTTTCAAAGAATAAGGAAAAAAAATGTCAAGGAGAAACTCGCCCTCCCTGCCCCACAATTCAACATGCAGAACAGTCAACCAGTGCTTTCATATCAGCAGGTACACATATCCTGAGCCATCCACGGTCCCCGAACTCTGCGACATTGCTTTCAGGTGATAGAGACAAGATGGTCCATGCAAATGAGCTGACCAAAGTCATGTTGTGTGCAATCAAGATAGGATCCCAAACATCTTCAAAATGGTTTAGAGTCACAAGAAATGAAGGTCCAATGAAGTGACCGGTGTTTGGAAGCACACTGTTTTAATTATATCTCCCTGAAGATATGTTTACATATTAGCATACTGGCCAATATCTGACACTACCTGTCATTTTATTGCGAAAGGAGAGCAGGGTAATTAATATGGAGAAGTAGCACTACTTTAGATAATCTTTAAAGCCAGGAGAAGATTTGTGAGCTACCCAAGTGGCATTTCTGACTTCAAAGAGTAGTATCATGCAGGATTGAAACTGTATTTAATGGAGCCTGGAGTAACTCTACATTTACTTATTTCCATTTTGGGGTAAACAGTACTCGAATTCATACAATTTAGCCGACTGATGCAGTTTGGTTTACAAAATAGATGGGATGGGAGATCGAGGGCGCCTCAGAGGACAAGGAGAGTTGTAGGGTGATGTTACTGGAGACAGCCTCAGAGCATTGCCTGCCAAGCCCGCTATGTTGTTTAAGCTTCGGGATTTTTCATATCCTTTTATGAAAAAATGCACAGACATCAGTTGAATTCAACCAGAAAATAGACACAGACAAATAATACCATGCAGGATAATCAAAAGTGCTATTTTGAGTTCAAGGGAAAAAAAATTTTTTTACAAAGAATTCAATATTGAGACCATTTATACCTTAAAAAAATAAAGCTCACTATAGCTGTCATTCCCAAGAAATTAAATCAATCAAAACTTATAGTTGTAATACTTCAAAATTCATTCTTTCTCACTGTAATTTGTATTGATGTTAATTTTGGTATATAAAAAATACAGATCTTTTAAGAGTTAGGCAAAGCAACTTAAGTAAGATATAAACTTGGCTAATATTTTTAAATTTCAGAATCTGTTTCTAAAAAAAAAAACCAAATGGGCTATTTTTTCTTTTCATTTTGTATTGTTTACTAAGCTAATAAGCATGATCAACTTTAAGTGGACAACTCTTTTTCCAGCATATTCAATTTTTCAGCTTTATAGTGTTAAAAGGATGATTCTTAAATAATGGCGTTTGATGCCATTATCTAGGTGATGTAGAATGCCCATTTCTATATCTTTGGATAAAAAAATGTAAAGAAAAAAGGAAGGAAATGAAATATAAATTGAGTCATAATTTCAGTGAATTACAGTCTGAACTTTATGATGTGATGTTTTCAGTTAGCTCTCCACTGCCAAGAACTGAGAACCATTTGATCATAATTCACTTTTTCTATTATCTTGCGTTCTAATCAACTGTACATGATTATCATGGACTTACGGAATAAAAGATCCTCCTCACAAGCTTTAACCCAGTGGTTTTCCTTAGTCACTCAAGCAACATTCCCATCAAAGTCACCTTTGGGAAGATTCATATATTGTAGCATTATTTATTAGAAAAAGAGTAGAGGCAGTTCAATGGGGTGGTTAGCACCATGTAAAGTTAGAAGTGAACTGTCTTAAAAGCAGGACAACTATTGATTGAAAAAGTAGTCAAGAACCAAATGTAGGATTCAGTCATAAGAAAAACTAGTCAGGAAATAAATGTTCTGACAAGTCCACTGAAAAAAAGTGTTGTCGAACAGGAAAATGAAATTCCCTCAGCCAAAGCTGAGCAAGTGGATACAACTTCACTAAACTTCATGGATTCCTTAGCCTCAGGACATATTCCTTGGGCTCTGATTAGCCCTCGGTGTGCATGATTAGTATATGAGAAAGAAAATGGGCCTTTTGTGTTTCCCTGTGTTCCTCTCAGGTACTTTTTTTAATTTTCATGGAACTTCTGGGGAAGAAGCTAATACTATCTCTCCTCCTTTCACTAGAAAAGAAGAAACATTTTCAGTGAGTTAGTGATTATTTGATTTTCAAGCAGCCAGTACAAGAATGGACACAGACTGTAATAACTGCTCTACTGTGGGAGAAGCTGGACTGGACAGAAACGTCCTTCCCCATATACACACACAGAAACTTTCAGCGGTCTTCCTTGAGATTTTGTAGATGGAAATTTATGCCATCCATAACCTATTGTAAAATTCTCTAGGACATCCTTTCTGCTAATGAGAGGATTATATGCCAATAAGCTTTGTTAGCATTTAGAGATATAAAACATGGGAGGCAACATGTATTTCATTCTATTCCAGAGGATGATGGAATACTTAATAAGAGGATGTCTTAAATAATTAAAAAAGAATTGCAGATAATTTATCCTTACACAGGGACCTCCATGCTCCTGAAGAGCTAGTCATTACTGCTCTTCTGTAAAGACATTGGAAGTATAACTTTGGGAATTATATGAAGAATAATTTATCCTAGTTGACCATGTAATCTCCCTATAGGACCTCCAAAAAGGTAAAAATTTACTTGATCGTTTTATGTTAATCACCCTAGTTATATGTAAATCTTGGTTCCCATTCTTAATGTTCAATTATTATTCTGAATTACAGTTTTTAACATAAATATTATCTATTCTGTTTATAAGTCCTTTTACTTTAATAACTATAATTTCAGTGTTAATTTGAAAAGACTTCCCTTCTAATTTAATAACAAGTATTTAGTAAAATTATACGTTATTCATTGAATATATATATATTTTATTCTGCAGGTTCATTTCTGATACAAAATTTGATAACGTTTTGCTTAAGCAAACTTTTTATTGAGTGGAATGGTTAAAAATATAATTCATGAGAATAAACAATGAACCTACTTGGAATTGGCATCTAAATACAAGGTGTGCCTATTATATGGTCCTTTTTTTTTAGTTTTTTATTTTTTTAACATTTATTTACTTTTGAGACAGAGAGAGACAGAGCATGAACAGGGGAGGGTCAGAGAGAGAGGGAGACACAGAATCTGAAACAGGCTCCAGGCTCTGAGCTGTCAGCACAGAGCTTGACGCGGGGCTCGAACTCAGGGACTGCAAGATCATGACCTGAGCCGAAGTCGGACGCTTAACCGACTGAGCCACCCAGGGGCCCCAATTATATGGTTGTCAAAAGCATGTGCTTGTATGGGGAAATATTGAAACTGCCTAGCAATGTACTATCAATGGGTATGTTTTTGTGTATGTAATATGATTTCCTAAAAACTACTGAATAAATAAAAACACAGGTTCTAAGTATTGGGAGTTCATTCTTACAGGGAATCCATAAATTTCCTTAATGTATGTCCAACTATATTCATACTTGTTGGTAGAAAAAGAATTCAGTGGGAATCTGGTAATTTCTTTTCATCTGTACAGGGGAGAATTTTCAGCACACTAAAATCAAATCAGTTGAAAGACCAACTTGAAAGATAAAAAAGGGATCATTTAGGAAATAAATGCCTGAATAAGAGTAATAGCAGAAATCTATAATCTACATAAAAGGAAACAAGAGAAGAATAGATTCCTGATAAACATGACAAGACAACACACTAAAAAAAATAAGTGAAGTTAGCCAAAATGTTACAAGGACTGGGAGGAAAAACACAGTAGTGTAAAAAAAAACAAGCAAGAATGAAAAAAGAAGTTGATTATGATGAGAAATGACAAAGAATAAAAGCCCATAGATGAATTTTCAAAGATGTGCTCATTGATAAAGAGAATTTTGTATTTGTGAAATAGAATTTTATGTATAATTTTTCCATACAAACTAAATATCTTATTAATTGCTTTGCTCATGAAACTTTGCCATTTTACAGAAAAATTCTATATTTGCATAATGTTTTATAATTTGCAAAGTATTTTTTCATATGTGATCTCCTTTGATAGTTTAAAATTCAAATATTGTCTGACAGTGGAAGGAAAAAAATTTAGCTAAGTTCTTAACCATGTAACCTTAGTATAAGCATTGGATGTGATACTTTATTATGTGATGTTCAAAAATGTATAAAAATATAGCCACACATTACATATAAATACATATATACATATATATACATATATACATACATATATATACACATATATAGTGGGTTAAGATATGTAATGTACTTAAAATATAATGTTCTATACAATAAATTATTAGTTATATGTTATTATCATCAGTTAATGTATGTATACATATTTTGCTTAAGTACAATGATAGGATATTAACTATCATAAAATATTTAAAAAATTGTTCTAGCACTTAATATTTAAATGTAAATTAGCAAACAACCAAATAAACATATTCAAATAATTGAAATATATTTTGGTATAAAGAATAGATACAGAGGAATGGAAGTAGCTGAAATGAAGAAGTATTTGAAATATTACATACTAAAGAAATAAAAGAAGAGTCTGACTTCTCTTTTGAGATCAAAAGCATGGAGACAGACAGGACAATAAAAAGTGTTCAGAAGCAATGAAAGAGAAGAACAATATGGGTAATGAGACATTTCAAAGAAGACATCACAAAATTAATATTGAAGGCTTAAAATGTTAAAGTATTCAATTGGGAGAAACTGCAATGAATAGCAAAAAGTGAAGTATTTTTAAAACACAGTTGCACTAATATGAAAGTTTTGGATTGGTTTTCATTCAAATTCAGTACATTGCATAAGAAATAATTATAGTTCTTTCTCTATTCTGTCAATAAACAGAGAAAGAGAACCATGGCAATAAAGCAAACAGAATTATCAAAGTAGGAGTAATCAAAGAGCATATCAGCCCTTGGACCAGGGTAGGTAATGTCACAAAATTATTTCTTAAGGAGCGGGTAAAAGGGCCCAATTGTCCTGAGATCCATAAAGTTTCCTCAAAACAAAAACAAAAAACAGCACCTAGGGAATGGTCAGAGACAGTGGCATAATCTAGAAAATTGGAAGCACATGGTGGAGTGGTGCTTCAATACTGTTATATTCCTTGACCAAGATGCCTAACCAACAAAATATACTCATTCAACAAGTGTTATTGAGTATCTTCTGTGTACAAGTCACAGTTCAATGTGGGTTGAAAATAGAAATAAAATTATTAGTATTGCCTTGAAGAGAAATTCTGTATCACATTATATAAGTACACAAGTAGCCTTTTAAGTGATTGGATATACTGTTTTATATGGCCAGGGATGTTATATCTTTTTAACCTTGTGACATTCAGATAAATCATGGCAAAGACTACCCAAATACTGGATAAGAGATTTAATTAGAGAATGTTTAAAGCTTTTCTTTGAAAAAAGCCTTATTGTTCTATCAATTACTTATCAAATATATGCATAGAGCCAATTACTGAGTTTTATTACTTGTAGTTTAAAAGATAACTTTTAAAGACTGCTGAGTATATTATATTAAGATAATTAGATGAGCAACTTAATTTTTAAATACCCCATTACAATTCTTCCCATAGACAAATGGAAAACCAAAAACAAGAATGAATGAATGAATGAATGAATGAAGACCGAAATGAATGAATGAAGACAGAAATGAATGAAGAAAGAAAGAAAGAAAGAAAGAAAGAAAGAAAGAAAGAAAGAAAGAAAGAAAGAAAAGAAAGAAAAGAAAGAAAGAAAAAGAAAGAAAGATGAAATACCTTTCAGATATGACAGTCAAGTGTACTGTTATGATATGTACTTTAAATGTTTATAATGAGTAAAGAGATGATGAGAAATGTGAAACAACACTGTGTGCAGTTTTTCCTAGAAAATGATGAAAGAGCATTTATATCACTCCATATATTAGTAGCACTTAATTTCTAAGTCACCTGTTAGGATCTGATTAAATGCATGCCTACCTTTCCTGATCCCTCCATCAGAAGCACACGTGTAATCACCTGTTGTCAGTAGGAAACATGTTTCCCCTCTTCTGTTTTTGTCTCTGGTACTAGAGCGTCTGATGGGGAGCCTTTCTGGGGGTGATAATGGCGGCTCACTTCCTGTACTGTCGTCACCTGATAACACTGGTCACAGCACCATGCCCATTGACAGACAGTGATGGATGAGGAAATGAGACAGTACAAAGAGTTTACACTGAATGTCCATAGTACAGTCACTCCATATACAAAACACAGTAATCACATCATGATAAGAAAAAGGATTTTTATCACTCATTACAAAAATCTACATGGAGCAAAATGGAAATGTATTGAAAAGGAGAGAAATGTTCTTGGGAAATTTCAATTCCATTTTGGATCCCATTTAGTAGAAAACTGACTTTCACAGAACTAATATGAATTCAAAACAAGTGTGATAATGAACTAGCACACACATTAATATCTTAAGATTTTTGACATGCTTTCTAGTTACTGTGAATAGGAATCTTTAAAAGTGGAGCCTACTTAAGGAAAAACTCCGAGGTACATATTTGTCTTTGGAGTTCTTTAAGACACAGGCTTTTAATATTTGATGAAAGTAATTTCCCCCAAAATATTAATAAAATAAATCCAAAATCTCACTTTATGTCCAGGTTCTCCTTTTTGAAATGAAAAATATTTTTTGAGCATAACGAAGGAATAAGATTAACTTATCCAAATGCCCTTGAAACAACTGTTTACTTCTATATGCTTGCCAAAGACATTTACATCCTATTGGCCTAGATGCTAGCTTGTTATAACAATATTTACCCAGGTTGATAGTTTGTCCTCTTTTTCCATGCCCTTCATAAGGAATCTGCACAGGTATACTGAGAACAGTCTGATGAGACCAACATCAACTAAACTCCACTATTCATAAAGATATTCTTGGCCTAATAGTTTTTAGATATATTGACAGAATCTGCAGAACAATGTACTAAATGAACAAAAAGATCTTTATGAATAATATATTTAAGAAAGCATTTTAGTTCCAGCCACATTTTTTTCCCCACTTACTTCACAAAAACTTCTGGAAACTAATGAAGGGACCTATGGAAATGTTACTTGCCTTTTTTGTTTGTTTGCTTGCTTGCTCTGTGTAATTGGTGTCATTTCTGAATTATGCAAAAGTATTCACATAGGATTATCATAAATCTTTTTTTACAAGAAAAATATTAAATATATCTAAGTTACAGGGAATGCACATATCTTAAATTTTCATAGTGGGCTCAAAGCTAATTAAATTGTTTAATCTACAAAATATTTCATCTGTACCCATACACAATAGAGAGGACACTACTGCCTATAACTTTGGCAAAATGAACATCAATTATCAGTTGATGTTCTCTAGATTATTTATGGCAATGGAGAGGAGAAGGGATTCAGCAATATATCACCCAAAATTCATTTTGGGAGGGAACAGAGCACCCAATGCATAGTGTAGAAAAAAGGAAATCCACAGGGAAATTCAACTTTGCCATTGATTAGACAAAGCAGATCATCTATCTCCAGAATAATGGTGAGTCTATTATATCACATAGCATTTTACCCAATCTAAAGGGATTATACTGAAGATCCTACCTAAGTTAACAATCATGAAAATTTAATCAACCCTCCAGAATATTACTAGCAACAACTTGTATTATCAAAAGGGCTATCTTCCATATCACCTTTTTGGTGTTCAGGCTTTTCAAATATAAGCATCCATTCTTTTTAAGTAACTGCTTCTTGTAAATTAGGTTGAGATGCATGGCCCCATGTGGCAGAGATAAAACTGAGACAAACACGCCAAGCCAAATGATATGGAAAGCAACATTTTGAGAATGAAAGATGGAAAATGGCCAATATCATACCATCACATCGTGCAGGGGAACAAAGAAACATTGGCACAAGAGCAACAAACAGGCAAAAGAAAATATTGGCACCATCAGCAGAGGGCATTCCCACTAAAGCAGGAAAACTCTATAGACCAGCTACGCAGGCTTCTACTTGGAATCTACTGAGAAAAGCTACAGGCTACAGTCTAGCTATCTACAAGCCTGATACAAACACATGTTTTGCGAAGGGGTAGAACTGAAAACTCATGAAAGTTTACAGAGAATGAAAATGGTTGCCTTCTACCTAAGGGACATACTGGTCTATAAAGTATTTAATGGCATGCATTTGAAATTGTGCCTTACCTGATCTGTTATGTTCCAGAAGCCGATTGTCTTTGCCCAGACACGTGTCACCCTGTGTGCTATTACAGGCCATATTTAATTCTGTCTTGCAAAAAGTAGGTGAGCTTGCCTGAGGGGCAGGAGGGATGTGCTTCTTTCTTTTCCTTGGAAGTTTCTGCTTCGCCATTGCCAAGGAGTAGTACATCCCAAAGTTGTTGACAATGACAGGCACTGGCATGGCTATTGTCAGCACTCCAGCCAGAGCACACAGGGCTCCCACCAGCATCCCTGACCATGTTTGGGGGTACATATCCCCATAGCCCAAGGTAGTCATGGTCACTACAGCCCACCAGAAGCCAATTGGAATGTTTTTAAACTGCGTGTGCTCACTAGCTGAAGGGTCGTTAGGTTGAGCTCCTACTCTCTCGGCATAGTAGATCATAGTAGCAAATATCAAAACTCCTAGAGCCAGGAAGATTATCAGCAGCAAAAATTCATTAGTGCTAGCTCGAAGAGTGTGTCCAAGCACCCTCAGACCTACAAAATGGCGGGTGAGCTTGAAGATTCTCAGGATCCTCACAAATCTTACCACCCTGAGGAAGCCAAGTACATCTTTAGCAGCTTTGGATGACAGCCCACTGAGTCCCACCTCTAAGTAGAAGGGTAGGATGGCCACAAAGTCAATGATATTCAAGAGATTTTTGATGAATTCAAGTTTATTAGGGGAAAAAATGATACGGACTAAAAATTCAAAAGTAAACCACACCACACACACTCCTTCTACATACGTCAAGGCAGGATCCGTTTCGATTTCATATTGCAGAACAACGCTTGTGCCATTGATGACTGGTTCTGTCTTGTTTTTAACAATATTGAAAGCTTCATGTGTCTCCAGGCAAAAGGTTGTGATCGAAACCAGGATGAAGAATAAAGAAGCAAAAGCAATAAACTGTAGGGGGCGGGGGGAGGGAAAGAAATAAAAAAAGAAACAAAGAGTGATCTGAACTATAATATACTTTGATCCAAATCTAAGAGCATCGATCCCCGCAGATGGAAAAAGAGCAAAAGCATATTTGGAGATTTTGGAGGTTTTGCTTGGGATGTTATTTAAGTGAAAGAAGAGATGTGTAGGTATCATTAATTAGAGTTGCACATGTAATTTGTTTCAAGTTCTGTTTTTTGTTATATAGGCAAAAACTTTTGCTTATGTTGGAAAATAATTTCTTGACTCTTTTGTATAAGAAAATATACCTGTTAAGAAAGCATAAAAATCAATCCAAAACAACGTTAAAGGGCAACAGATTAAAGAAAAAAATGTAGACAGTGGCTCCAGATATTGGTTCTGATCCTAGAAACCTTCATGTATTAGATCAAGTTTTACATCTATAAATATAAGGTACAGTTCTTACTGATGGAAATTTGGAAGCTACCCAAATTTAACTGTAGGTTTTTAGCTATAAATAAAATGCTCCAAGTTGTCATAGGTATGGACATGAAAAAAAAACAAAAAAAAACTTTTTGAGCTATGTTAAAGTTAAATTGTATCAGTTTAAGGTGGAGACTTGTCCAAAAGAACAAATCTAGGGAAGAGGAATAGTCAACAAGACTGAAGAGAGAGAAACAGAGTTAAGGAACAAATTAAAAGACAATTTTCTTTCTCACCTGAAAAAGAACTCCAAGTGTTATTAGAGTAGCATGCTATAAAATTGCAGGGTTTTTTTTTTTTTTAATTCAACTTTTTAGTTCATTTCATCAGTCCCCATGTGAATACACACACCCGCTAATACAGAATAATAATAATAAAATCTCTCCTTATATAGTTCCTATTACTGCCAGACATTCATAAAAACAAATTATGTAATTAACTCATATCCATACTCATAACACTACTATTACCATATTTTACAGTTCTACAATATTAGCACAGAGTTTAAGCTACTTTTGCAAGATGTAAGATAAAAGGATAGACGAAACACCCTAACCTGATAAGTTTTGCTCCCAATTGTTCTGTTAACTACCAAACGCTCGCATGTTGAATACAAATATGTTAAACCATTTACTTATCTTGGGATCACATACTTCTTAATATTCAAGCTCTGAAAACTTAACACCCAGTTGTCTGAGTGAATGGTACTGTGACAGTCAGTACCAGAGGCTTTCAAAGAAGACTGTAGAGTTCTAGTGCTCTCTGATAATGCCCTTAGACTTAGCGTGTGTAATGAGCACCAAGGGATTGCCCCTTGAATATCCAAATTAATTAATTATGTAAGAACAAGAGGTCATCAGTCAAGCGGAGGGTAGCCCTTACTTGCAAATATTAGGGTATATCCAAATCCCAAAACTGTCCCCTAATACCTGTTCTTCACCCATACCATTGAAAAGATCTAAGTTTCAAGAAGAGATTGAAACTACCTCCTTTTTTTCCTGGTTGAGTTTCAGTGTAAGAGAGATACAAAAGGACTAAAAGAAAACATCTTAGGATGGTAACTATCTGCCTTAAAGAACCACCTCAAATTCTGAAATTGTATCTATGCAGGGTAACAGTTGGTACACTGTTCACATAGAATTACAAAGCATGCCATTTTCATGGTTTTGCCTTACTCCCCCATGCATATCTTCCAATCTCCCTTGGTTTTGACATTATGGTTTCACTAATATCTTTTCCCAGACATAATGCAAGACACTAACATGTTTTCACTCAGCTTTCCCTTTGTCCAAATAAATATAGAGTTCATTTTTTAATAACTACTTGTTGTAACAGTATCACTAAGACCCTCTAGATGCTTTAGAAGATAGTATCTTCTAGAGGAAGAATCAATCATCCTTGATGCATGCATTACTTCTTAATGTAATCACAATTTTATCTATAGATTTGTTTCTGATTCCCCCTGAAATTTTTTGTCATCAGAGCCCTGCTGGTGGGTATATGTTGATGCCCCCACCAAGCCCCCCCCCCCCCGCCACATGCTCCCCCATCCACATCCAGTCTCCAGCATTTCAGATGAAATGTCAAAAGTTTTAGTGCACACATTCTATCTACAAGGCAGGTAGACAATATAAGACAATTAAAGCAAACTGTAATTTTATTTTATGCGTCTAGTATTCCTCAGTCAGCATTTTTTCAGTTAACTTTGCCAAACTCTCTCCACCTACATTCAGGTGAATTGAATGGGACTTCCCAACACTGCTGTTTCAAAATCTGTCCTCACTTCCCAGCCATATCCCAAACAACAAAGACAGTTTTCTAGGGTACTTTGATGCTTGTAAATACAAAACACTGGGACCTTTTATGAGGGAACATTTTCTTACTCTTCATTCATTCATTCAAGTATGAATTAGGTGCCTCTCTGTGCCAGGCCACAGGGTTAGGGCTTCAATTTAACAGTAGATAACAAACACAATCCCTGCATTTGAGGAATTCACAATCCATTAGGGACACAGACATTAAATAATGAACCATGCAAAAATTATATAATTACAATTGTGATAAATGCAATGAAGGATAGAAAGGCTCAAAAATGGGGCTTTATTTAGACTGAGGGGTCATAGACACCTCTGACAAAATATCAATAGACTGGAATTTGAGGGATAAATGAAGGCTAACTTGATGGAAACAGGAGACCCATATATAACACAGTAGGAAATTTTAACAAAACGTCTGGACTTTTTCAATCTGGCTTTCTCAAGTGATGTCTTTACTGTAACACTGCAGGAGCAGAAGGTTTTCCAAGTCTGCCTCTTTTGCACAAATTACGATGATTAAAGCCCAAGCTAGCACAGAGGCTCTGACATTTTAAAGGTTAACCTCTTTTCCTAAAGAGCTTTAAATAAACTAGAAATATTACCTAGGTTTTAAAATGAGGCTGTAAGGAGACTTTAAAGCAGTTTGATTGCTTATGGTCCTCCTTTGGACTTGCTGGCTTATTGGGAAAGCTTTAGAATTCACTTGTCTTAAATTATTGTAACAGCCCCATTGTTTGGGATGAAGTAAAAACACAAGATATATAGGTTAAAGTGGTTTTTAACTTAAAGTCCTATGCAAATACTATAAATCATTATTATTTATACTTTAAAAATATATAATTATTACCTCAATAAGTACTACCAGAACCTGAGGCTTATGTTCATTAAATGAGTTAATTATGTTGTCAGAAAAAGGTCAGCAGAGTCATAAGGTACTACACTTGGTGGTTGGAGTTTAAGTAACATGAATCATCTTGTTAAATTACCCATTTTAATTATCCACCCACAGAAGACATGAATAGACAGACACTTTTCTAAAGAAGACATCCGGGTAGCTAAGAGACACACATAAAGATGGTCAACGTCACTCATCATCAGGGAAATACAAATCAAAACCATGATGAGATACTGACCTCACACCTATCAGAATAGTTAAAATTAACACCACAAGAAACAACAGGTGTTGGCAAGGATGTGGAGACAGGGGAACCCTCTTGCACAGTTTGTGGGAATGTAGACTGGTGCAGCCATTCTGGAGAACCGTATGAAGGGTCCTCAAAGAAGTAAAACTAGAGCTACCATATGACCCAACAATTGCAATAGTAGGTTATTTACCCAAAGGATACAAAAATACAGATTTTGGGGGGTTCATGCACCCCAGTGTTTATAGCAGCATTATCAACAATAGCCAAACTATGGAGAGAGCCCAAATGTCCATCAACTGATGAATGTATAAGAAGATGTGCTATATATATACAATGGAATATTACTCAGCCATCAAAAAGAATGAAATCTTGTCATTTGCAATGACATGGATGGAGCTAGAATATATTACGCTAAGAGAAATAAGCCAATTGGAGAAAGACAAATATCATATGATTTCACTCATATGTGGAATTTAAGAAACAAAACAGATGAACATATGGGAAGTGAGGGAAAGAGAAAAGAGGGAAACAAACTACAAGAGACTCTTAAAGATAGAGAACAAACTGAGGGTTGATGGAGGGAGGTGGGAGGAGGATGGGTTAGATGGGTGATAGGTATTAGGGAGGGCACTTGTTGGGGCACCTAAGTGGCTCAGTTGGCTAAGCATCCAACTCTTGATTTTGGATCAGGTCATGATCTCAAGATTCGTTGAGATCGAGCCCAATGTTGGGCTCAGCACTGACAGTGCAGAGCCTGCTTGGGATTCTCTCTCTCTCCCACTCTTTCTTCCTCTCCGCCCTCAAAATGAATAAATAAATATTTTTTAAAAGGAGGGCACTTGTTATGATGAGCACTGGGTGTTGTATGTAGGTGATGAATCACTGAATTCTACTCCTGAAACCAATATTGCACTGTACGTCAACTAACTAAAATATAAATAAATAAAAAAATGAATTGATTAATTAATTAATACTTGCCCATCCATATTCTTAGAAAACAAATTTAGTCACATTCATTAGAATACACCTGGGGAGCTTACACAAATGTGAATTCCTTACCCTCCACATGACACATCAGACACAGCTTCTCTTGTTTAGGGAAAGGGAATTTGCATTCAACAAGCTTTTGTAGTGATTGCTATGCATATCAAAGTTTGAAAAACACTGTTTCAGTGTATTTTCAACTTGATAATACAAAGTTGATAATTCATTACTAAATGAATTGGAGAAGTTTCTAAATTATAAGCATTTGTAGACTCTTAAAAGAATCTTCCTAAACCTGTGTGTGTGTGTGTGTGTGTGTGTGTGTTCGCATGTGAGTTGTGACATAATTCTGGCTTCTACACAAATATTGGTGAAGAAACAAAGCCAATGAACAGCCTCTAAATATACACAACTCTAAGATACAAAAACTTTGAAAGCCAAAAGTTGTCTGTGTTTTTACAAGTCGCTTGGAACTTGAATTTATCAATATTTTCATTAGCATTATTTAAAGAACCACATGATTTTGTATTTTTATTATTCTTCATTGTAATTTTTATAGCTCTGTATATCTTTAGTTTTTAAGGACTTTGTAATTCTGCCAGAGTGTGATAATAGTATAATAGGAAAATAAAAAAGAGTATAAAAAAAGATACAAACTGTCATTATGGGAAAGAGACATTCATTCCAGAAGTAGATGACTGTTTTGCTTTAAAAAAACAAGCTAGATAGGCATTTTTTATTTATAAAGTCTAAAGACACTAGAAATGGTCTAGAATAGGAAGGTCATAACAGAGAACTAAAGTATTCTTCATAATAACATGGTAGAAAATTGAATGTTGTCTTCTGACAACTTGAAAGTGGGGAAGTTGGAAGGAAATTGAAATCCAGAGAGAAAGAAACGGGATAGTTCTTTGAGGATGAGGAAAGTCCCATAATGGGAAGGAGCAAGCATATGAGAGATCCCTGAGCGGTACAGCAGCAGAACTTTGGGACACCAATGGGGAATACCAAACTTTAAGGTGCTGCTTGCTCTGCTATGCCTTCAGCAAAAGGTGGTTGTACAAAAGAACCTGGTGTTGATGGTGCTTCGAGTGATGAAGGTATTGGGCCATGCAAAGACAAAAGGAGGGGAGCAGTCAACCATGGAGGCAAGATACAGTGAGTTCAAAAACTTAGAAGAGTACTAAATAAGAGTAAAAGATAATCAGGAGAAATGTAGCTCTTGTGAGAGTATTAGAGTTATTGAGTTATTAAGAGAGAAAGATCTCCCCATAGAATGAAAAATAAGAGCTCAGTTTATTGGGAACTTAGTTTGAGTATCAGATGAAAAGGTGACCCCAGAAGCCTTGAAGACCTAGAATCATCTGGAGGCAACACTTGGAATCCATTATCAAGGAATTTGTACACTTCATTTGAACTTAATTTTAAGAGACTTGGATACAGAAAATATCTTGTTTTGTTTTGTTTTGTTTTTCTGACTCTCTGAGTTAAGCCCAAATGGGTAAGTATGAAGTTAGTTTGAATAATATTAAGAAATTAAAAAGGAAAGAAATGGTGGGAGGGAAGAGGTTTTATTTGTTTTTCTCCTTCACAAACTGGAAAGTGCTTAAGGACCAGAATGATTTCATATCCATTTTTGTAGCTCCTGCTTTTGGCACAGTGGTTAGTATTTAGGATGGCTGGCTGGCTGGATAGAAGGATGAAAGAATTAATGAAAGAATAAATAAATGAACAAAATAATAAGGTAGATCACATTCTAGTGAGAAGAAAAATGATGTGAGGAAAAGGAACTAACAGAAATGAAATAATAAAATATGCATATTGAAAAGAAAGAAAGAAAGAAAGAAAGAAAGAAAGAAAGAAAGGAAGGAAGGAAGGAAGGAAGGAAGGAAGGAAGGAAGGAAGGAAGGAAGAAAGAAAGAAAGAAAGAAAGAAAGAAAGAAAGAAAGAAAGAAAGAAAGAAAAAAAGAAAGAAAGAAAGAGCCAAATTTATAGCAGGAGCAAATTGAACTGGTCTGTAGGTCCAAACATTGCCCTCAGTAGCTTCCATTCATTCTGTTAATGGAATCTTATCAAGGAGTTGAGGAAGAAAATCACATTGTCATTTCTCTCTTCCTTTTCCCCTGTGATAAGACCACAAACTCTTACAGGCATTCAATGCAAATAAGATAAAGCATGCTAAATAATCAAAATTTTAGAAAGCTCTCTAGGTGTTATGTTGACTGAATTCACAGAACTCATGTATCATCTCAGGGACATTTAGAAGGGAGATGCCCTGCTACAATATTGACTTGTGGATGTAATAAGTAGCCAGTTTTTCTCCTTAAGCCCAGTGTCCATGATTAGCTTGATGAGTGTCTAATACTCTGTTTTTGTTTTGTTTTGTTTTCTAATTAGTGACCATGAAGAGAAAGCCCTCAAAGTGCGGTTCTACATAGAAGATAGTATGTCTATCTACCTCAGTGCAAAGATTCAAGTAGATCTCTAAGTATGTGTAATAGGCGACAGAAAGAGGAGTAAAGAGGAGGAAAGCAGGCTATATTTTTGTTTCATCATTTTCTCTTTCCTGTTAGTATTAAAACGAATAAAACTGAACTCTATAAGAACCTCAAAAGTGCCAAACATAATGAGGACCAGACTGATTAAGTGGCCTTTTTCTGTGCTCCCCTACCCCAGGATCACTGATGTAGCAATTTTCACACACTTTTGTTACTGATTCTACAAGTCCACAAATTGTTCAAAGAGAAGAACTTAATATCTATCTTTAGAGCCAAACACAGGCTTGACTGATGGCAAGAAGTAGGTGATCAGTTCTTGGGAAATTAGAAAAGGAAAGTGTTTTTGAAATATGTTTAACTTGGTATGTAAAAATTCCACTGGCTCCAACACAGAATCTCCTTTAAAAGTCACCTTACCCATTAATTCACAATTAGTAACCTCAACCTATATTATAAACCTTTAAGGGGGAAAAGAACTTGAAGAAAAATTAAACTTACCTCTATTTGAAAATAAAAGTCAAGGACATAATTTAATAGTTGGAAATTAACATTACAGGGAGATTTTTTAAGACAAATCCTAAAATATATACTTTGCCATGGCCCAAAAATTCCAGTCCTTAAAGGAGATTCCCATTCATGGGCCATGGCAAAGAAAAGCCTGAAAGCTCTTCTTGACCTTGACAATCACCTTGAAAACAGACTCCTCGAATCAGGAAATTGAGGTCACTGGAGTTCATCAATTAAGGTTGTGAAAATAGTCATCAATTGGATGAGGAGTTTAGGAAGGAGGAGTTTTCTTTCCTCCTTGATTTCCTCTCACTTGTGAAAGATGATGAACCATCACTCTGCTTTGAGACGATTTCTCACTTGCTCTGGCATCTTGCAGGAACTTTATGTACTAAAACTGATTTGAGGGCGCCTGAGTGGCTCAGTTGGTTGGGCGTCTGACTTCGGCTCAGGTCATGTTCTCAGTCAGTGGTTGGAGCTCCGCGTCGGGCTCTGTGCTGACATGCTGACAGTTCAGAGCCTGGAGCTTGCTTCTGATTCCGTGCTTCCCTCTCTCTGGCCTCCCCGCTCATGCTCTGTCTCACTCTCTCTCTCAAAAATAAATAAGCACTAAAAAAAAAAGAATTTTTAAACTGAATGATTTCTTGGGATTATGGTTGCAATACTTGGTCTGGGATCAGCTTTAAATATCCTTTGTATGTACATACTGATAAAGTTGTCAGATGATCAGGGTTGCCTGACCTTGTCAGTTTTGCTGCAAAGAAACATTAGGTACATTGTACTGGGGTTATTATTCATGGAAACAATTGGTTAGGATCTATTTTCTCTCATGGAGCTAATGCTCTGAAAAGGGATCCCACCATAACAGTTTTAATCAATGCTTGGGAGTACGATTTTATTATTATATAACTGTTAAGATTGCTGGTGGACTGAGTTAGCCAAAAGGAAGACAGTTGCCTGCTTTAAGAAGAGGTGTCATATTTCAGGTTAAGATGTGAAAGCGTGAAGAATGTTGCAGTAAACGCCGATTTCAGAACTCTTAGTGTAGTGTAGGAATTGAGATCCTTGGGAATTAAGTAACTATGGAGGAACATCCTAAATTGCAAAGATTTGCTACTGCCAGCTTTCAACCCAAGTCAATTAAGCCAACCTGCATTATCATAAAACTGCCAAAATGCTGCATCTGCTTAAATGGGAGTTGAGTTTGCTTTATTTGCCTTGTGTACCCTGCCCCTGCTCTATAATGTCTGTAATCATGAAGATGGAAAAAATTGTAACATTAGTTTCAAATATGTGTGTTTGTGTGTATGTGTGTATACTAAGGAATTTCAGTTTTTGCAATTCCACATGAGGTATATCTATTTTTAGTTTGCATTTTAAGGACATTATATATTTTCCAAACAGAAATGCTTCATTCTTAATTATACACATTCTTCTTTTCACTCTTAAATAATTAAATAAAGACATGAGCAAGGACTTCCAACAATGAGGAATCAGAGCTCATAGTACTTCCTGATCCAAAATTTCCACTTTTAGAAATTTACTCTGGTAAAATGTGGATAGAAAAGTACAAGGATATATGTGGAAGGACATTCACTGAAGCATTATTTGTCAAAAAAAAAAAGTGTAAGTCAATGGTATATAGCATTACAAAGAATGAGGCAGCTAAATATGGAATGATATCTAATGAAACCTATTAAACAAAAAGATGACTGTGGTACAACAATATGTAGAGTCTAATACAACTTCTATCTCTATGTACAACTAATGCATGCTTATAAATAAATAGCAACATTACATTCTTAGCAGTAGTTATGAGTGGCATCATGTGAATGTGTTGCTAATGGAGAATTGTAACTGGTTCTATAAACATCTTCAAAGTTTAAAATTTTTATAAAAAATTTAATCATGTATTATATGTTTTATTTTAAAAGAAAATTCAAAGAAAATAATAACCAAGAGAGGATTAAGCTTGGATCTTCATTCTCAATGACCATTATGCTGATTTTATTATGCCACAGAAATTATACATTGGCAGATTGCCATTTGCCTTCTTTTGCCCAGCACCTTAAATTTAGCAGATGCTCTTAATTATGTATGTATCCAAGTCTCATATACTAGCTTTGCCGTAATTAACAAGAATGTGGTGTTGTTCACAGAACTGTGGTCTCTAGAGAAAGAAAATGGTCTCTTTCATTAGTAAGAATATCCTCAAGGGCCAACCACATAGGGACAACTACAGCCCTGCGTCTGCTGGTTCCATGCAGAGTTGACAATTACTTCAGCCTCTTTTGAGGCTGGTAAAATCAACTTCTCTTCATTCAAGTTTTACTGTTTAAAAGCAGTTCCACAAACTTTATTGGATTTATAACATTGAATTAGATCTTTCCTCAGTGGGGATGACAAAAACATATATGATTACTAAATTCAGAAATTAGTGAAGAAGGCGAAGAAGATTAACCTACATGTAACTGTATATAATCATGTGAGTGTTTATAACACATATATGTTTTATATTTATATCAATGTATCAAATGTGTTTATATGTATAGATATATATGTATACTATATACATATATGGATTACAGGTATGAATATATTATGTAGATAGGTATAAAATTGATATAAAACAATATAAGATTTAGATTTCTCAAGTCAAGATACCCAAATATTTTTTGATCACTGAGACTTATGTGACTCCTGATAAAGATATTCCACCATGTTGATACCTTTATCCAATATAGATACACATCATTCTCTCTACATTTTTTTTCCTATGCAACAGGAATTTCACTGAAATTTTTACTTGGCTTATCCACTCACACCTGAGTGTAATTTTCTAGGATACAGGCAAGGGAGGCCTATACATGACATTAGTATTATCACAATGAATTATGGTGTTCAAAGTTTAACTACAATTAAAAGTCATCAAATATGGATACACAGGATCATTTTAGTTCTCTAAGCCTTATGATGAAATTTAAAGTGTTTGTAATTAATATATTGCATGAAAATAATTTTTATAATTGCTTTATTAGACAAGAATTTTACAATTTTTTTGTCGTAAGAATAACAGCTTATAGTCACTTCATAGCAGAAACATGAATTGTAATTCTTCAATTCCAACTATTAAAAACTCCCTCCAAAGCTTCCACATTTATTATATATTGTCTTAAATTCATTTTTAAATGATTTAGTTTGTCTTGTAATGATATGACCTACACCATCACGATCTAGGAATACCTAGGAGGTCACATTTTTAAACCCTATCTACTCTTAAGTCCTAGGATATCTTTCTTGAGGCCAACACTTTCCATATTAAATTATGCAAGAATCCTGTTTAACTAAGTTGAAAGTGAGGGAGGTAAATAGAATGCTAGTGGAAGGCAAAGGGAGGTGACTAGCTTACAAACACCTGCCAAAGATTTGTTGACTCTGATAAGTCTGTTTCTTTCAACACTCTATACACTTTCAACACATCTGTCTAGCCTACTAGAGCACCTCTGCTGGTCTAGTCCCTATACAACATAGGGAATCCCAAGCTTTAGTCTCAAATGTTACCATTCTTTTTCCATACCTGCTTGCTCAGTAATCCTTTCTAAAACATAACCATATGCACAGATAGCCAAGTCCTGACAGTCTCCCATGGTTTATGTGTGCATTCCTTTTTCTTCAAGATCTTTTGTTTGGTGGATATTTGTTCTTTCTTACTACTAAGCTGGGTCAGGACCCCTCCAATCCACCCTAGTCTACTTCAGCAGGTATGCCTATCTGGAGAAAGAATACTAGAGTCTCAGTTCCTGATCTGCCTGGAAATCTTGGATACTCTTGCAAATAGATGCAGATTCTTCCCAGGGGCAAATTTCCTATATCCCACAAAACAAAAGCTCCTGGGTTAACTGGTACTTTCAATACAAGAAGCAGAAAAGTCATATTTAAAATAGGGAGGAATTGATTGGCTATGTAATTGGAAATCCTATAAGGTGAACCTTAATGTTGTTTGCCTAAGCAATTTAACTATATCAACAGCTGTCAGAATGTGGCCTGGAATTACTAGCAGTCCAGAGACCCTTTTCTTGGGTCTATAAAATCAAAATTAGTTTGAAATAATATTATAATACTTTTTGCTTTTTTCATTCTCATTGTCTTACCAGTTTATAGAGGAGTTTTCCAGGGGCAACATGATGTGGTATATTACAACAGAATGAATGTGCCAAGAAGATAGGAGAATCCAGCCACTTTCTATTAAGTCAGACATGAAACAGATCTACAAAAATGTAAAATAATGTCACCCTTCTCACTTTACTCTTCCTCTTTCAGAAATTTTATTCTTTTTAAAAAATTATTTTTCTAAGTCATGGAGATGTAATGTAGAGCATTGGGAATATAGTCAATACTACTGTAATAACATCATATGGTGACAGAGAGCAACTAGACTTATTATGGGGATCATTTCATAATGTATAAAAATATCAAATCACTATGATGTACAGCTAAAACTAACAGGATATTGTATGCCAATTACACTTCAGTGTAATTTTTTTCATTAAAAATATGTTTGCTCACATCACTGGATTACATCCTAATCATGGAAAATAAGTATCTCCTAACCTTTCTATAAATATTAATATGGCCTACCAGTGACTCCATACAAGATCATAAAGTCTCCAAGGCAATGTTCAATACAATCAGCTCCTTTACTAGATTATAAAGTAAATAAAAAACATGCATTTGTTATGTTAACAATTTTAAAACATTTAAATTGAATGAAGTGAGAGCTAAACTAAGTAATTCTCAGGAGTCACAGAAATCTATCCACATCTGCTTAAATACCGGAATCTTTTGAAATTTAGTAATCTCTTCTACTTCCATGATTCCAAATGCCATCAATGCACCAGTGATAGCTCACATGTCAATCTCCAGCTTATACCTTTCTGTGTGTGATTTATCATAATTCGCCAAATCCACAAGGTTCTTCAGGCTCAATTAAATAACAAATGATATAATGGCAATCAAAATAATAACTCTACTAGTCTGGATTCTCCAGAGAAACAGAACCAATAGGATATACCTAAGTACATAGAAAGAGATTTATTATGAGGAATTGGCTTACATGATTACCAAGGTTAAGAAGTGCCACCATCTGCTGTCTACCAGATGAAGGCTTGGGAAAGCCGGTGGGGTAGTCCTGGTCCAAGTTTGAAGACCTCAGAACCAGGGTAGCCAATGGTGTAAGTCCCAGTCTGAGTCTGGTGACCCAAGAACCAGGAGCTCCAATTTTCAAAGTCAGGAGAAGATGGAATCCCCACTGAAGCAGAGAGAGAAAATTCACCTCCCTCTGCCTTTCTGTCCTATTTGGACCCTCAACACGTTGGATGATGCTCACCCACACTGGGGAGGGGTTCTTCTTCACTCAGTGTACTGACTCAAATGCTAATGTCTTCTAGAAATATCCAGAAATGTTTACCAAATTGACACATAAAACTAACCATCACAGTGACTATCATGCATTTTAATAGTGAAGGTTTAAAAGGAACTTCAAACTCTACTTGCCCAATATATTACTGAAATCTATTCTGCCTGTTCTATTCTATTCTATTCTATTCTATTCTATATATTTCTTTTATTCTGAACCATCATTTACCAATTAACTAATTTACTACTTAAATTTCTTTTTTTCTTCCCCAGCATCTTCATCTGTCATATTCCTAAATCCTGTAGATTCTCAGACTTGAAATATCTCTAGTATTTTTCTCCCTTCTCTACATTCCCAGTGCTAATGGCTTAGCTTTTAATTTGCCTTTAATTAGCTGTTTCTGGATTACTAGAAATAAGCACTCCTTCAAGGGAACAAATATGATTATGTCACTCATCCGCTTAAAATCATTTAATGGCTCCCATTATAGGATACACAATGTTCCTGATATATCATTCAAGGAATGTCTTTATGTGCACCTTACATACCTTTCTACTGTGAATATCACCATCTTGCCTAATATACCAGGAACTCCAATCCTCATGCCTTTGTACATAGAGTTCCTTTGTCCAATATGCTTTTTTTCCTTTGAATGACTGGCAAAGAACTACCTAGTATTTAAGACTCGACTCAGAAATCCTTTGGTCTTTGAAATTCCTGAAATCTGAGGCAAAATTAAGCACTTTCTCGTTAGTTTCTTGCTCATATCTCTACTATAGCACTTATCTCATTTCTGCAATATTTTATTTTCTGCTTCTTTTGTAAAACACAATCTTGTGACATAAGTACACATTTTTAAAAAAATTTTTTCAGTGTTTACTTATTTTTGAGAGACAGAGAGAGACAGCGCATGAGTAGGGAAGGGGCAGAGAGATAGAGAGACACAGAATCCAAAGCAAGTAGCAGGCTCTGAGCTGTCAGCACAGCTGGCCTCGAACCCACAAACCATGACATCATGACCTGAGCTGAAGTCAGATGCTTAACTGACTGAACCACCGAGGGGCCCCCATAAGCAGGGATTTTTATTTGCATTTTATGTCAATGGCATTAAGCTAGTGCTTAATAAATATTGACAAGAAGTAATAAACACTATGGCCAGACCAAAAATAAAGTTTAACTCAACTTTGTTTCACTTATTTACACTCAACCACTTCCTCCAAATGGATTTTTAAGAAGGCCTAGGAAAACAACAAACAGAATAGGAAGAAAAGTATAAACTAAAACTAATAAGCGAATAGACTGTCAATTTGAGTGACAAGAGCAGGGCAATGTCAGAGATAAAAAAGAAAGCAAGGCTTTAAGCAAAGAAGGATTAACAATGTCAATTTCTGTAGCGTTCAAAGAAGATAAAAATGGAGAAAGGCCTTTTGGATGAGATAATTACGCCAACATTAGTTTCCCTTGATGAAGCGTTTTCAGTAAAGAAATAGGAAAGAATCCAGATTTCATGGGATTAACAGACCAGTTGGTGCTGAGAAGTATAAGTGGCAAGTAAACACACACACTCACACACACACACATTACTGCATTTTCAAGGGCTTAAGTCACTTTTGTTCACAGAGATCATTACAAAAAAAAAATGTAAAATTGTTCTGCTTTAAGAATAAGAAAAATGGGGGGCACCAGGGTGGCTCAGTTGGTTAAGCATTCAACTTTGGCTCAGGTCATGACCTTGTGTTTTCATGAGTTCGAGCCCTGCGTCGGGCTCTGTGCTGACAGCTCAGAGCCTGGAGCCTGCTTCAGATTCTGTGTCTCCTTCTCTCTCTGCCCCTCTCCTGCTCAGACTCTGTTTCTGTCTCTCTCAAAAATAAATAAACATTAAATTTTTTTTAATGGGCTAATTTTACAAAATATAAAAAGCTACTCAGCTAATACAGCACCAAACCATATTTTTGAAATTGTGAAGATGAGAGTTTAGCAAACAAACTAGTACCAAATGTTCTTGAATACTATCATCAAAATTATTTAAATTGTAGACATTTTTTTAATCTATAACCAATGAACTATGTGATTATTTTGTATTGTTTTTAACTAACTTTATCCTCAAAATCTAACGCAGTATCTGTTGTCCTAAGAGGCATCAGGAAAGTAAGAAATTCATGACCATGCCACTGATAACAGTTCTAAGGGAGTATTAAGTGATAATAAAAATTATCATAGCTTTAAGATGACAGGGGAAATACTGCCTTTGTCATTCAAAAAGTAGCAACTATTTTGGATGAGCACTGGGTGTTGTATGGAAACCAATTTGACAATAAATTTCATATATTGAAAAAAAAGTAGCAACTAAAAATAATAAAAATAAAAATAAAAATAATCTAAAAATAATAACCATAATAATATTAATAGGTAATGTTCAGCAAGCACATCTGTCCTAAAAATATTAATTTTCATCTCATTTAATCCTGAAAACATTTTGCATAGTAGATTCTATTAACCCATTTTATAGAAAAGCAAATTGAGGTATAAAGACTAAGGTCAAAGTTCTCTGTTTTATGGCATATATTGCTCTCTAAATTCATTTTTTAACAAGAATCTTCAACTCTATTGAGCAGAAATATTAAGAAAATAAATATTACAATATTCCTATAAATAGTGTTTTATACACCTATATACATGCAAATATGCATACATGAATGCTAAACTTTGGTCATCAATAGTACAAAAGCAATAAAACTAGGAAAATAAAATTTCTGAGCTTTATTCCTGATATTTATATACAGTACTTTTTCAAGGTCCTTATAAAATAAATAGTATAATAACCGAATGCTGATTCTACATAGGCAAAGATAAGGCTAGAAAGCAATTGTGTGTTCATTTTTTTAGACAGTTAACTATATATGCTGGGCCTAAAGTATCTAAAAAAAATTCTGAAATTTGCATGAATGGACAAGTGTGAGCTGAGTCCTTTTTCCTCCTGTATATATTTTTTAATCTCCATTTTCTAGCCAAAGAAATAAATGGTTGTTTTCATAGATTATTTAGCTCATTTCAGAGCCTTCAGAGCAAGGTTTACAGGACTTGTCCTTGATATAGAGACAACAGAAGGAAAGCTTCTGAATATTTAATAGAGCTAGAAAATACTACATTTAATATTCTCTTGAGCTTGCACAGTGCTGACTTAGAAGGAAACCTAAAAGAGAAGGTGTCTCTTTTCCACCTGCAGAATCTTAAAAATACAGTCAGGAAAGCAGTCTCTGAAATGACACCCACAACTTGAACGGTTCCATTCTTAAAGGTAAAACACGTCTTTTAAAATACGTGCTGAAAGCTCTTAGTTACCTGGGGGGAAAAAATAACTAAACTGTGCTTTAGAGTTTCATGCATGTTCTATTTTTTATCATCTTATTTCCTCTTTTTAAAATTTCAAGTATTTGGGAATAGCTAGATTTTTAAGCTTTGTTTTATTTTCTTCTGCTTTGCCATTTTTGGGTTTTATTTATTTGTTTGAATAAAGCACAAATTTTAGGAATACTAAGCAAATCAGCCACCTAATACTATTTAAGAGTTTTTGCACATCCAATATGCCTTGATTTTGATTTTACAAATACGAAAATTCCTTTAGATAGGGTAAAATTTTAAAGAACTAGGATTGGAAAAGGAACTTCCTTACCTCAAAGGTACTTTTAAAATGGCTATTATCCTTCACGGGACTTTTGAAAAATGCCCTAGAGTTTGGTTTCTTCTCTGTTCTGCAGTTTCTTTATACGTCGTTCAAGAGTCTGTAATTCAATTCAATAAATATTTATTGTCCAACTATTAAGTTGAAAGCCCTGTGGTATGAAATTCTGGAGAAACCAAAACAAGTTCTTGTGTACAAGGAGCATCTATTCTATATTTCTGTAGGAAAATAAATGCCTCAAAAAGGGGTAAAATATAGTCCATTCAATAAGAAGGAAACAAAATGCTTAAAAGTCAGTGGTCAACCCACTCTGGTCAGTCTTCTATGCATATTTCTCCAGTAAGAGCAGCTAGCTCTTGGGGTGGTCATCATTTGCAAACCTGTTGCCCATTCCAATGGATACATTTATGTTCATGCTCTCAAAAAGCAGGAAACCCTGAAGGTTGCTAAAGGCTGTATCCCTTTGAGCCACTTTCACCAAACCACTTCCAGAATACCATGTTCTTATTTTCTTCCCACTTGTCTGGCCAATGCTTTTTAGTTTTCTTTGCTAGGTCTTCTCTTCCACCTGACCTCCAAATGTTCGAGTGGCATATGACTTGACTTCAGTCCCTTTCTATTTCTAGGTGACCTGATATGGTCCAATTATTAAAAACCTACATGCATTTGCTTTTGATTCCAAATTTGTATCTCCAGCCCTAACCTCACTGAATTCTTGATCATTTGTTTTCTTATATTTGTAACAGGACATGATGTCAAATAAGTTTACTTATTGTTTTTTATTTCTTTCCTTTCAAATCTGTTCTATCTTTCAATTTGTTTACCTCAGTAAATACAAAAATTTGTTACTCAAGTCAAAACTGAGAGGTCATCTTGGTGCTTCCCTCTCCCTCCTCACTTCCGTGTCTAATTCACAAACTCACCAGAAGCCAAGTAAGTATCATCTTCTTGAGAAACTGCCATAGTCTTCTAATTAATTTACTTGTCCCCATGCTTGTGGACATTGCTGGAGTTACCTATTGCTGTGTAAATACTACCTCAAAACTTAGCAACTTAAAACAACAAATGCTCATTATCCCAATTTCATACAGGGTGGATCTGGGTAGGCCTGGCTCAGGGCCTTTCATGAGATTTCAGTTCAGATTCTGGCCAGCAACTATGGTCACCACTGGGACTGGTGGATCTGCATTCAAGGTAACTCACTCACAGGCCATTGGTAGGAGACCTCAATTCTTTGGTGTCTGTTGAAAGAAGGCCTCAGTTTCTTACCTATGGGCCTCTCATCGGGCTTGGTGAGTGTTTTCACATCATAACATGTCAGTTGCCCTTCCCAGAGTGAGGGATTCAAGAAAGTGAGAGAGAACAAGGAGGAAAATGTCATGCCTTTTATGACATTAGTCTCAGAAGTTTATGTACTATCATTTTCTTCATATTCTATTTGTTAGAAACAAATCACTAAGGCCAGCCCACATTCAAAAGTGGGAAGTTAAACTTTCTTTTCTTTGCTGAGAAAGCAGGGACTTTACATAGAACAACTCCACGACCATTGTGACATGTGGTAAAGTGGAATGAAAGGATTGAACAAATGAGCAAATTCAAGAATTGTGAGTTTGTGTGGATATTGACAGAATAGCATCGAAAAGAAGTCTAGGTGACAAAGTCTAATTAGAAAGATTGGAGGAGATTCCGAAATTCCGCGAGTAATTCTTTCTTTCTTTTCTTTTTTGTTTTTGAAAAAAAGGGAGAGAGAAAACATGCAAATGGGGTAGGGGCAGAAGGAGAGGGAGAAAGAATCCCAAGCAGGATCCATGCCCAGCACAGAGCCTGACATGGGGTTCGATCCCACAACCATGAGATCATGACCTGACCCCAAATCAAGAATTGGATGTTCACCCTACCGAGCCACCCAAGTGCCCCTGTGGGTCACTTCAATGAGAAGAAATGATCTAAGAGCACAGACGACAGAGACAAACTACTTCCAGTGGGGAAAGCTTCAGAACAGTGGTATGAACGTGGCAGCAGAGAGGAAAACGAAAAAGTACCTCTTTTCAAGAAATGGCAAAAGGAGGTGCCGCTGATTGAAAGCAATCTCGAGAAAAGTTAGGTTTCACTTAGGCGAGGAGGTGGAGGAATGAAAGGAATCCAGACACAATCTGGTTGTGTTGGTCTGCTCAAACTGTTGTAACAGAGTATCAGAGGCTAGGTGACTTAAACAAAACAACACATTTATTTTCTCACAGTCCTGCAGGCTGGAAGTCCAAGAGCAAGGTGGCAGCAGGATTGCTTTCTGGTACAACCTGTCTTCCTGGCTTGCAAATGGCTTCCTACCTTCCACGATCTCACATGGCATTTCTTCTATGTGTGTTCATTCCTAATATTTCTCCCTCTTCTTAGAAGGACACCAATCCTATTGGATCAGTGAGAACCCACCGTTATGGCTTTATTTAACCTTAATTACCTCCATGAAGGCTCTTTCTCCCAATGCAGTCACACTGGCAGTTAGGAACATCAATATGTGAATTTGGGAGGTGAAGGGGAGACATCATTCAGTCCATAGCACTGAATTAATTACTTCATAGTAAAAATGGACTGTGGGATTCATGGCACCAGGTGAAAGAAGAGAAGAGCATCAGAGCCCAGGTTGTTGTAGGCAAAAGAAAGAGTTAGGATAGGTATTTGGAGGGTGGGAACACAGAGTAGGGAAGGAGATCTGAAAGGAAAGACACAGTGTCAGATTCAGAATGGAGTAGCTGAGGAATACTGCAGTCTTGGTCTATAAGCAAGAATGGGATCAGAGCTGAATAAGCAGTGGGTTGTCATTTCCTGAACCAAATCACCTGAAATGCTTCATTCAATCATTGGGGTGCCTGGGTGGCTCAGTCAGTTAAGCATCTGACTCTTGGCTTCAGCTCAGGTCATGATTTCACGGTTCATGAGTTTGAGCCACATATTGGGGGGCTCCTTGCTGATGGCACAGAGCTAGCATGGGATTCTCTCTCTCTTTCTCTCCCTGCCCCTCCCCTGTTTGTGCTCTCTCTCTCTCAAAATAAATAAATAAACTTACAAAAAAAACACATAATCATTGACAATGTTGGTGGTAAATTCAATAGAATGGTTCGTATCTTTAAATTTCTTACTATACATTTTGGCAACAGAACATGCATATGAACCAGAGACAGGACGTATCCTTTCACAGCTTAGGATGAACATGTTTAGGCAGGTAGAAAGCAGATGAGAAAATAAAATGCAGAGGCAAGACCCATCAAGTATGCCTGTACTTCCTTAGCTTGCCAATGTGCTAATTATCACAATCAATTATTATTTTCCCCCAACAAATGATTCATGATGTTTTGGATGAATGTTCAAACTTTACAACAAGAGATTAGATAATTTTCACTTTCTTGGTGCTACAAAAATGATTTTTTAAACTATGAATGCCTAAAATGGTAATAGAATTTAAAAAAACTTTCCATCCTGTTTGAAACTTGCATTGTTTCTAAAACTAGACTGTTCTCCAGATAGAAAAAATATTAATAAGCAAAATTGATACATATGTTGCTTAATCTCTATTAAATTCTATTTCAAAATACCATTCATTAATTCCTTTGTGCCTTTATTCCATTATTACACTACTGTAAGGTGCTATAAAATGCAATATCTTATTAGATTCTAAAAGATTCCAAAGCCAGAAAAAAGCCAAATGTTGTATGGACAACATTACCTCCCCATAATACCTTTTATCTTTCATGATGCAGCTTCATGTTATGGATATGACTCTTTTAATAAGATATCCCAGTTTTTTTTTTTGAAATAATGATAACTTTTCACTTCCAGGGGGAAAAAGCTGTAGTACACTAAATTCTGCTGCTAAAGACATATTTTAAGGGCACCTGGGTGGTTCAGTGGGTTGAGGATCCCACTCTTGATTTCAGCTCAAATTGAGCCCTGTATTGTGCTCTGCCTGACAGTGTGGAGTCTGCTTGGGATTCTCTCCTCTCTCTCTCTTTTTCTCTTTCTCTTCCCCCCACTTCCATCTCAAAATAAATAAACATCTAAAAAATGTATTTTAGTATTCCCCGTAATTGTAGGAAGACTGAATAAATTTTTCTCTAAGTCATATGTATTACAGAAATGATATAGAAATGACATTTTTTTTTATTTTTCATTACTGCTGTTATTAGGAGATACTTTAAAATTTCTTCCCATTGAATTTTTGCTCTGCTATTGGAAGGAATGGCAATTGTTTTCAACAAGATGAATGTTTTCAAAAGTGGACTTTGGAATGACAAAAGAATAGCTCAAAAGTGTCATTTTCAAGTTAATTCTTGTGACAGGGTATACTGCCTTTTAATTTTGAGTTTGATCAGAAAATGTTCTCTCTCTCTCTTTTTGAAGTTTCATACTTGAATGTTGTGGACTTAACTCTCCATTCAAATATGTCACTTTACAAATTTACTCGAAGTGAAAATATTTTGTGTAATTTGGGTTGTGTATGCACTCTACTGAATATACATGGTATGTGGTGCAGCAACAACAAATAATACACAAAAATTATATAAAATTTATAAAACTGTGACTGTATTTGCCCAAATGACATAGACAAGTAGATAGGTGGAAAAGAGAAACCAATATCACTGAAATTCTTGATTATCTGAGCATCTAATAATGCTTATTTATTAATTTGGTTTTCATATATACTAACATTTAAATGACAAAAACAGAAATACAAAATTAAATGTAATTATTAGTCCCTGAAAAATAACTTCAATGGTAACAAAAGATTGAACCACAGGAATTCAATGAATCCCTAGTGGGATTCAAACAGTAACAGTCAACAGCCATTTGTCAGTTTTTTCAAAAGACCCCAACAGCAGTGAGAATGTAGTAATTCAACACATTGGGATACCTCAGGTGAAGTCCCAGTTTGATCTAATTCTAACATTTTTGAAATTTATGAACATGTGGTTTTAAATATTTATAGTGTTTTAATAACTATTATAATTATAATATAAATATTTATATTACCAATTATTAGTCTTCTGTAAAATTTTAATTTTTAAATGCTCAAAGAAACGTTTCACATGATCAGGCTTTCCTTTACTTTCTTAAATAAAATTACATTTGTATTTTCAATTTGCTATAATCCCACTTTCACCAACAAAGAAAAATGTGACATATATCAAAATTTTATAAATACTTAATATCAAATATCTGTCTATTAAAAGTAAAACATTATTCTTCACTTATAGAAATATAAGAATAATTAAAAAGATGTAACTTTATGATAGTAATATTTTAATTTCAGCCTTCCTTATTATTTTTTATTTCTTTAACATTTGCACTATTTTTAATAATTAGCCAATGTATGAAAGGTCACAATAAAATTTCTTCTCTGCATCATTAGGTTCAGCTATAAATTTTGTTGCTATATAAATTCTAATACACTTAAGATTAATTATTTTCCTACAAAAACAAAGCTTGAACTAAAATGTGCTCCTCATGTCATTGGAAGTACTGGTAAGTGTTTTTTGTTTTGTTTTTTTCCAATGGAGCAAATCACATAAATTTGGATTATATGTATGTTACAACCTATGAATAAATTAGTTTCTTAGATAATTTAAGCCTTTGGGCTATAATTGCTACTCAGTTGAAACAGTTCATTTGCATTTAAAAATGAAAGATTTGGATAATAACCAAATCAAGTAACTCACTTCAATGCAATTAATTTTACTAAAATTAATAACACTTTATTACTATTAAAATGATATAGTTATAGTTATATTACATGGACCTGACTTTAAGCCATGTGTTCTTTCTCCTTACGTAATCATTCATCATTTAATAAATAAATTAAAACATTAATTTTATTTTATTTTTTTTAATTTTTTTTTAATCTTTATTTATTTTTGAGAGAGAGAGATAGAGCGTGAGCAGGGGAGGAACAGAGAGAGAAGGAGACACAGAATCTGAAGCAGGCTCCAGGCTCTGAGCTGTCAGCCCAGAGCCCGACGTGGGGCTCGAACCCACAAACCGTGAGATCATGACCTGAGCCGAAGTTGGACGCTTAACCGACTGAGCCACCCAGGCGCCCCAAAACATTAATTTTAATAAATCCAATATATTTTGAAGCTGGAATTGTCTGTGTATTTCTGTTTTTACTAGTTAACTACAAATAGACAAAGATTTTCAAATTTAACAGGGTATGGTTAAAAGATATTGTTATCTTAAATATACCAAATAAATATATTCTAATTGTCCTTTTATCTATTACAAATTAATAGAAAAATAATTTTAGACCTGTAAAAATCTTTAACATCATGTTGTCTAATATCTTCAATTTATGGATGACAAAAATGCTTAACAAGTTGTGTCACATATCTGTAGTCACCTAGATACTTTGTGGCAAAGTCTCTAATCCACTATAGTATTTATATGCAGTTCTATTTAAACTTTTACAACAAGCAAGCAGATAAATTACAAAACATTATAATATATTAAATCCATGCATTCAACAAACACTTATTGAACACCCACAATATGTAACACCCATGACAGACAGGCAAACATGACAGATATAAACAGAATCCTATGGGAATGGAGGGGCAGAAAAGATGAATTCTTCCCAGAGGATATGGAGAGTCCTCACTAAGGAGGAGTTATTGACCTCAGCTTATCCCTTTAGAAAGCCTCATATGACTCTCTTCTGCATGGCTAGTTGTGTTAGAAGAATCATATCCCAAACCTACTAAGGAAGCACTGAAAATAAATTCTACCCTTTAACTACGTGTTCTTAATATATAAAGATCTAAACAATTATCAATATGGAGAATGTGTTCAGGAGCAGTAGCTGCCCCCTTCCTGGATTCCCATACTACCTCACCAATTTGTCAGTGTCCCTCACATCCTCCCTGCCCCCACTTCTGGCAGACTGTAAACTCTTTTACAGCAGAGAAAATAATTTATTCTTTATGCTCTCAGTCTTATGCATACAAAGGGCACTCAAACACTTCTACTGAACTAAAATCAACTGGATCTAATGGAATTATCATGGATTTACCTCTTTATTAATTATTTTATTTTATTTTATTTTATTTTATTTTATTTTATGTTAGAGAGTGTGTGCTAGTGGGGGAGGGGGCAGAGGACAAGAGAGAGGGAAAGAATATATCAAGCAGGCTCCATGCTTAGCATGGAGCCCCATGAGGAGCTCAATCCCATGACCCTGGGATCATGACCCAAACCAAAATCAAAAGTCAGATGCTCAACTGAGCCACCCAGGTGCCTCAGATTTACCTCTTCAGCAAAGGAAGTGGGGAAAAAGACGTCCCAAGAAAGGAAAAAAAAGCACAAGGTTTTAAAAGACTGTAGTGAGTCTGGAGTAGAGTTTGGCAAAGCCTGCACACCTGGAGGGTAGACCATGGTCATGGAAAGCAAGGGCATGTTGCTTATAGAGTAATTGATGGGTGATGAGTTGGATCTAAATTGAGAATGACTTCAGATGCCATAGTAATCATTGTGTCCTTCTCTGTTCACCACAGGTATCCCAGGGATGTGTTAAGCATGGTAATGACATAACTAGTCTTTATTTTTAAATTTTATTAAGTTTAATTAATGCAAAGGAAGAACTTTTGGGAGAAATAACTAAATAAGAATATATTCCAATCAAGAAAATGAAAGCATAGGTTAAAGCCATCAGAATGGAGAAAGGAAATACGTTCCAGATATGTTTCCAAGGTAAAACAGAATTTGTGGATATATTTTGTTAAGAATTATTTAATAAGGTTAATAATTGGTAGAAAAAGATTTGAGAAGTAGAGTGTGATTAACAGTTACAAAGGTCAGGGGGAAATAAAAAAGAACTTAAAATCGATGTTTGGACTTGGATAATGGGAAGTAATTGAAGACCAGAATGAGAATTCTTTCATGGGAGCGCTTACCTCAGAAGCAAACTCTAAGTTCAGGAGTGACTGGTAGAAAAAAGAAAGGCTAAAATGTTCTTCACACAATTCCCCATACCGTGAAAGAGATTTGAGGCAAAGCCTTAAAGGAGGGGACCAGTTAAAGGAAGGTCTATTTGTCTTTGCTTGGTTTTGCTCTTCTTTAGAAGATATTTTGAGTACGCTCACAGGCAAAAAAGAAAGACATTAGTGAAAAGAAAGGGCTTGAATATACAGGAGGAAACATACTTACCTGGGAAAAAGTTTCTTAACAGAGAATTAAAATTGAAGAACTACTGAAACATGTCAAAAGAATTAAACATAGCTTCACTTTTATACAGCCTGTAAATCAAAATAATTGTCATCACATGCTTAGTATATATTTTTTCCATTGAATGACTCCAGTGACCTAAGGTTTCATTACACAGTGTGGGTGTTGCACAGTGACTACTGTGCTCACACAGATCTTATTTCAGTTCTTCCAATCTAAGCATAACTGGGCTCAATTAATCATTCTTTATTACCAAATGCTTAAAAGAAGTCCCTCTACTGGGTATATCAAGAAAAGGAAAGCATTCCCTCCCACACCTCCAGCCTCTGGGTAGAAGCTTCTTTTAGATCTAAATTACAGACCTTGGGGATAAATAAAACTTCAAGCCAATAAGGAGTTAATATCTCCTCTGTGCATCATCTACACTGTCTACACGTTTCTTATTCAGAGAGACCAGAGAGCAAGGTTGAGTCTCAGGGGGTCAATTTCTGAAGCTGTAAAGTCAAGTTCAGTAGCCCCATCTTTACACCAAGAAGACAGTAAGCAAGATCTAACTGACTGCCTTGCAACAAAATTCATGAGATGTAGATTTCTCTCTCTGGCTCCTTCACTCATGCACAGAAATGTAGCTTTTAACAATCATTAGCTAAACTGTATGAACTAACTTAAGAAAATACACTGAATCAATAAAACATAGGAATATTCTGCTTAGTGAAAAAATATTTTATGACATATTTTAGGCAAAAATGAGTCACTTTTTAACTCTTATAATGTTAAAAATTGTAAAGGCAAATTCTTTCAAGGAGAATTAAATACTTTCAGAGGAAAATTCCCATAGTCTGAAACATACATTGCCATTTCATCTCAATCCTTAAGGTGAAACACTCACAAGTAGACCTTTTAAAAGGATCTTTACATATTCTTAAGTACATCCTATAAAATGATAATATATCAATATGTAAATGCATTTATAATATGTTCAATTTACAGGCACCTTTATCAGAGTTATATGTATTAATTTAATTAAAAATATAACTTTATGAATTGTAAATGGTGATTAAAATAGCATTTGTGGGAAATAAATGGAGAGTACAAATATCTTGAAAAATTAATTTTTTAAGACCTAGGAGCTAAAATATACCCATAGGACATACACATGCAGAGGCAGAAAATTACATATTAAAAATACATGCTTTAAAATTAATTGTCCATTTTCTTAGCATATTTTTCACATTATTTCTTACGTTTATTTTGCTAAGTTTTAAATATTCATCTTCCTCATTGTTTTCCTGTAGCTATTTACATTATCATGGTATAGTAGAAAGCAAATTTTACAGGACTAGAATTGAATCATTTCTTCACCATTTACTATCTTTGCGACTCCTGGCAATTTACTCAGGCTGTATTTGCGTCCCACCCTAATGATAGAGATAATAAAACTCTTTATGTAGTTACTATTTGATCCTCCAAATGATGTGACCTATGTAAAAGGCAGTGTATAATGCCAGCGTCTCTTCTAGTGTAAGAGGCGTCTTAGAAGCAATTTAAATAGACATTTGCTCTGGGTAGACTAATTTATGAAAATGCTCCCATGCCTCACCAGGTGTCCTGGTTTAGGGAACTGAGAGAGGAGATTTAGACCCCCACTTCCTTCCACCTCATGACAGGAGGTGGAACCTGCAAAGCCTACATCCTGCAAAGCCTACATTACAGCCCTGCACACTTAATGAGAAGGAACTCAATAAGTATTATGTGATATCTCCCCTTCCTAGACATACCAGGCTTCTAAATAAAGAAGTCCCCTAGGCGCCTGGGTGGCTCAGTCAGTTAAGACTCCGACTCTTGATTTCGGTGCAGATCATCATCTCATGGTTCAGGGGGATTGAGCCCCATGTCAGGCTCTGTGCTGACAGAGCCAAACTCGCCTGAGATACTTTCTCTCACCTTCTTCTCACCTTCTCTCACCTCCCCTGCTCATGCACATGCATGCACTTTCTCTCAAAATCAATAAATAAACTTTTAAAAAAGTATCCTAACAATACTGGTAGACAATTTTTCATAATTTTTTTTCCATATAAGAAGGAAACCCAACACATTCTTTTTGTCTTAAAAGGTTTGGTTCAGGGGTCCCTGGATGGTTCGGCTGGTTGGTTGTCCGACTTCGGCTTAGGTCATGATCTGGTTTGTGGGTTCGAGCCCCGTGTCAGGCTCTGTGCTGATAGCTCAGGGCCTGGAGCCTGCTTCCGATTCTGTGTCTCCCTCTCTCTCTGCCCCACCCCCCTGCTCACGCTCTCTCTCTCTCTCAACAATAAATAAACATTAAAAATTTTTTAAAAAAAGGTTTGATTCCTCACTCATTCCTACTGAGAATTATCATATATATGTTATACATATTATTTAAGTTTTCAAAGAAGCAGGAAAAAAAAATGAACTATCCTTCTTAGTAAAACTGTGCCCTCCCCCCTCCAATACAACTCTTTTGTGATTCAGCAGACACCTCAGAAAAATTCCTCAGGGCTATCATCATGAAGAACAATTAACTCTCCAAACAATTGTGAGTTAGTTAAGGTGTTGAATAATAGAACACCAAATACAGAGATTCTGTTTATATAAATGTCTTGATAGGAAAGTTCAAATAGCTGTATTCTTTAATACAATGTTAATTTGATATATGAAACTTTGCTGACATAGAATTAACAGATCATGGAGTTTGTTGTGAACTTGCATACAGCTCTGTCTTTCTATTGATGCCTTTGTTGCCTAGCTGTTCATAGCTGTTACTAAACATCATGTAATCAAAAGGGAGAAGAATTAAAGTGACCTTGACATTTGTGAGCACTGTTGCAAGACAAACATGATATCTAATTTGATTCCATTTAAAATGTTTTGAATGATTCTAATCACTGATAAGTAGATCCACCATAGGTGATTCAAACTGATGTTTAAAGAATATAAAAAAAAAGATGGTAAAAGGAAAGAAATGTATTCTTTGTAATAAGATCCTTCAGGAATGTCTGTTATTTAAATATGTGCATTACAGATGCTTAATCTTTCTATGTATCTCAAGTCTTGATGACAGATAACATCTGGAAAACTCAAAGGTATGAAACGTTAGGATATTTTGAAGGGAAAACCAATAAAAAAATCAATTCCGATATACAAAAAGTCCTTTTATGGTTAGCTTTGCAGGAATTCTTCCATATCTCAAAAATTTCTCTAGAATTTGCCTAGGAGTACCTGGGAATGACAACCTTAACTTGCAATTGTCTTTCTCTTGTCCATTTAAATCAGACCTTGAATACTATATCAGTTAGGTTTTTGAACTAAAGATCTTGAAATGGCTTTGATCTGACACAATTTTAAGACACAAGTCTGTCAAAATTGCCAAGTAAATATGACTTGCAGACTATTATGGGATTTCAGATCTCTCAATAAGACAGTTTCCAATGAAGTGGGCAGAACAATGCCCATTCAAAGGCATAGGAATACATCCCTCATTACAAAAATGTGTATTTATGTCATAGAAAAATGAATATCATATAAATTGTAGGAACTGAACTGAGAATTGTAAAGCTCATTCCCTGGCTTCATCATTCTGCACAGGTTGTTTATCTGTGCAGACCTAATATTCTGTCATCAAAAAAGAGCTACTGCCATTTCTTTGATTATTCAGTCTAAACATATAATAAGTCTGCACGACTCTCTAAGCTTCTCTGAAACAAATGTTACCATACAGCAATAACAATATTGTTATTTTAAAACCAAACATAATTCTAAAATAGGTTCTTGGCTAGCTAAATTCTGCTGACAAAACTTTTGATTATAAGTAAGAAATACATTTAAAAAGCTGTTAAAGTCAAAGCAATATCTCTGTACCAATTTCTGCAACTCATTTTCTTTGTAATTTTGCGTGACTTCTCACTTCTTTGGGTAGGTAAGGTTTTCAGAAAATTCAACTTAAGAAAGAACTCAACAGAGGGGCCTCAACATGTTTAGTAAAAACCTTCCCTTGAGGCACCTGGGTGGCTCAGTCAGTTAAGCATCTGACTCGGTTTCGGTTCAGGTCATGATCCTGGGTTCATGAGTTCAAGCCCCACGTGGGGCTCTGCACTGACACTGCAGAGCCTGCTTGGGATTCTCTGTCTCCCTCTCTCCCTCTGCTCCTCACCTTATCATGGTCTTTCTCTCTCAAAATAAATAAATTAATTATAAAAAAAAAAAAAAAAACAGGAGCGTCTGGGTGGCTCACTCGGTTAAACAACCTATTCCAGCTCAGGTCATGATCTCACAGTTTGTGGTTTAGAGTCCCGCGACGGGCTCTGTGCTGACAGTTCAGAGCCTGGAGCCTGCTACTGATTCTGTGTCTTCCTCTCTCTCTGCTCCTCTCCCTGCTTACAGCCTGCCTCTCTCTCTCTCTCTCTCTCTCTCTCTCTCTCTCTCTCTCAAAAATAAACAAACATTAAAAAAAATTAAAAAACAAAAACAAAATTTTCTTTCAACACTTTCAATATTACATTTTTTCAGGTAGATACAGATGATCTTATTTTAAGTATTTTCTTTGTTTTCTTGGTTAAAATACTCTGCACAATTAGAAAGGCTGCACCTAAATTTGGACAGTGTGAATTATTCATCTAAACTATGTACAATTAAGATACAGTTTCGAAGAGAAAGGATATAAAACTCTCAAAGTATGGAGATAGCTGATTTTCTAACACCGTTATTGAATAAACCATGCAAATGATTTAAAATTCCAGGGAGCATATAAATTTATGGACTACCTAGATCTAGGTAGTAATTATTCTTAAGTTATTGTTATGTCTCTCAATTTATGATTTTTTAACTCAATGAATCCAAATAAACTAGATTTACTTAGCCTAGGTAAAGTTGTTGCTTTGTGCTGAAGTTCTTCTGAAATATTCTGGATAATCGATCTTTCCCTATGTCAGTTTCACATATAGTAGCAATATATCATCCATTCTCTGTTATAACTCTTCAAGTTGTCTATCTCTGAAATTGTAAGCATTTTGAAAGGGAAAGATTGTGTCAGAAAAAAAATTTTCAACAAAAAACAGATTTAGAGTTTAAAATGATGGTTTGGCTTTATGATTATTGTAATATTCTATTGAAATAAGAAAGAAAATGATTCATTACAATATTAGTTATAAAAGATATTAGGTAGGAAATCAGCAAGCTGGGGAAGAAAATCTAACCAAGGCTGATTCATGAATATATATATATATATATATATATATATATATATATATATATATATGTATGTGTATATGTATATATATATATGTATGTGTGTGTGTATATGTATGTATGTATGTATGTGTATGTTTGAGTAAACTACTGCTGTTGAAATTCTATAAAACTCATCAGTGGACTGTTTCCAAGGTAGAAAGTGTAGAAGAGGGCCCCCTGGGTGGCTCAGTCCGTTAAAGCATCCAACTCTTGATTTCGGCTCAGGACACGATCTCACAGTTCATGAGTTCGAGTCCCATGTCATGTTCTGTACTGCTTGGGATTCTCTCTTCCTCTCTCTCTGCCCCTCCTCTGCTCTCTTTCTCTCTCTCTCTCAAATTAAATGAATAAACTTAAAAAAAAAAAAAGTGTAAAAGAATCCCTAAGCAGTTTTGAAGCCAACACAGGGAAGAGAGGAGGCAGTGAGGGTCTGCTATCCAAATCTTTATGAAGTCTCTGCTACTTGATCAATTCCACTTTCCTTGCCCTCCTGAAAATTTAGCATCAAATTAAGTTACCTCAAGGCAATAACTGCATTAACCCTTATAGTTTCAATAGTGACAGCCTTATTTACAATTCTGGTCTTGGTCTGTCACTGAAGTTCTAGTCTCTAGGGTCCTATGTGTAATTCTAGATTTGGATATGATCTCGGATACCACTTTCAAGTTTAAAGGCAGAAGCCTGGCCTAAGAACTGAGCTCTGCTCTGTTTTTATTCATTTCATAAACATTAATTATATACCTATTATGTTCCCAACATTAGGCATGACACACTGACACCACAAAGATGTATTGTATATATCCCCTGCCCTCAAAGAGACTGAAGTGCTGAATAATTGCTGAACAAGAGAGATGAGTAAATTATTACTTAGTATAATGGTGTAATAAGTGTTGTGTTAGAGAAACAGTGTGCCTTTGGAAGGACAGAAAGAGGCATATCCAACTCAGAAGGACAGTGAAGGTCTCAGTGGAATCAAAATCCAGATTACTAAAGGAAGGAAAGGCATTCCTGGATCAAAGTAAAGAAGAAATTAGTTAAATAGCAAAATGTGTTCTATTGTTGAAAGAAAGTTTCACCTGGAAGAGTGGAAGCATGTGAGTCTAGAAAGATTAGATGAAAAGAAATCATTTAAGGAATCTGAATCTGAATGTTAATCTATGAACTTTGAACTTTAATCCCAAAGCAACATTGAAGATCCATGCAAAAGAAAAATAGACTCAGATCTATACTTTAGAACCCTATTAAAATATGATATAACCATATGTCATGATTTTTTTGTGTGTGTTTTTAGTTTTGTTTTCTTCATTTATTCCAACGTCCACCCCACTAAGCCAATGGTGGTGGTTAAACGTTGCCCCAGTCAAGAGATGTTATGATTCTTTATCCCATTATTCCTTCAAAAGAAAGCACAACTTCACATCTGAATAATCTCCTTAATCTTTTTGGAGAAAAGTTGAATGTCTTCAAACACTAATCTACCTCCCAGGAGAGCAAAACACAGAAGTGCTACAGTATGTAAACTTTCTAATCTGAAGACTAAAAGGTATTAGGGGAAGACCCTGTAAAAGAAAATCATATAACCAGTCTTGAATCTGTTGGGGTTGCATGGAAGGCGGATGACAGCTATGACTGTTTTGTTAATTTTTACAATGTTAGAGTCTTTGACCTAAATGTTGAAATTTCTGACTTTAGTTTTAGAAAGTAAATGCAATTATACCTATATTCATGCTCCAAGTAAAAGATTATGCATACCAATATTCACGTTAGCTCCTCAAAAAGGCAAGTATGAGATCTTTTTAAAATATCCTTCTAAAGCCTTTTTTCGAATGGACTTGAATTAATTACTTCGTATATAACAAACATAATTTTTCTATTTAACATTTGTAAATGACCTACTTTAACTATAAAAGCAAAGGAATTTTATAATGATCAAATTACTGCTTTAAAAAGCTTTTAGATGGACATGCTATTCTAAGACCTGATATGCAGTTAAACAGTATAGCTCCTATGCACCTAGAACAGACTTAAGAATATGAAAATGTATAAACCAATGCCAGAATCTTTTCTTGATAGAAAGCTCTAGAATAGTGCCAAATCCTCTTTATATGGTCAGAGTTTTCAATCAATTTATCCATCTGTATAATAAATAGTAATATTATTAGGCATTGTCAATAAGATGTTTTACTTATGATTAACCTCCAGAATGTGAGACCCTTGATACTCATTTTAATAACCCCAAAATACATTAGTGTATTTTCAGCAGTGAAGTCGTTGACTTGCTTTATTTTACTATCTTATTTTCCAGTTAAAGGTACCTATTTGTCTCTACCAACAGAAATATCTTACAAGCATTATTAGTTGTTAACAAATCTTAAGAATAAGGATTTTGGGGCCGCCTAGGTGGTTCAGTTAAGCATCTGACTCTTGATTTCAGTTGAGGTCATGAACTCACAGTTTGTGAGTTTGTCACAGAGCCTGCTTGGGATTCTTGTCTCCCTCTCCATCTGTCTGTCTCTCTCTCTCTCAAAAATAAATAAATAAACTTTAAAAAAAAAAAAGGTTTTTTTTCTGGTTGGAAATATTTTCTAACTTACTATAGTCAATGGGAAGAGCACACATCAGTTTATAAAAAAATTTTAGTTTCACCAACCTTTAATAATAGATTTATTACATTGTTAATATACCATGTTATTGCCAGAGCTAGTTTCATTATTATTTACTGGGAAAAAATCACTTTTGACATCATTCCTTAAGTAACAATGCAACCATATATTTTCTATATTGTAAACCCTATTAAAATCAATAATTTTCTAAGACTTATAAATGCTTGCTTTTATGGATATGAATGATTCATACAATAATTACTTTCCACACATGGTCATTTTGGTAATATCTTATCAGATCCAGTCTAAGTAAATTTAAGTTTGTTTCCTAATGGGATATTCCATGGTTCCTAGTAACTATAATTGAGAAAACAAGGTAAGGTTTCTGATGCAAAGCAACTTCTTGGCATTACTCATTTATTCTTTTTTTGTTTAGTTCATGATAACTTTAAAGGACAAAAATTTCCTCTCTTCTAAAGGATTCCAAGATATACCTTAATATGTAACTATGCATCTGTCAACAGTCTTAGAAATAACCATTAGAATCTTAGAAGGGAGCTTATGTAATTTAGGACCCATTCAATGGGTAATGTCCTTTGTTAGGATATCTAAGTAATGACAAGATAAAACCACAAAAATACAAATAAAGCGGCAAATAAGCTGAAACCCTATTTCCTTTGGTAATCCTGATGGAAAAGGACAAGAGACAGTAGCATGTTTAGAAGTAGATGTACATAATATACACGCATCCCAGTAGAAGACCGCTGTTGGAAATAGACTAAACATTACATATTCAGTTACTATCTGAGTTGTAAGAGGAGAGCCTTAATTATATGACATCCCCCTTTCTACTTCAGGACTCAAGCTCTCTCTGCATTGTTTCTATTACTTGTTTTCATGCTGTGTGGTTACTCTTATACTTCCATTTTTTTGTGTGTGAATCGCTTTAATAAAAGGTAATACATTCAGCCCATCTTCGGTATCTTGTATATAGTATTCATTAAGAAGACTGGTCAAGAGTAAGAAACCATTAACTATGAATAAGTGTTGGATAAAGTGGTCTGAATGAAGACTGGAGAATGTTGAGTGTGTTCCTTTGAGGAGACAGAAGGCCAGTAGTAATGGGAGACCAGCCCTGGTAGAAGGGCATTATAACGCAGGTTTTCAGGATACATCAGTATAAAGAAATTTAATTCCCGCCTTTGCTCAAACTTACGTATTTGAACATTCAATTCAATATTTTCACATAAACCTATCTTCTATAATTATAATGACTTTCAAGACAATGTCCTACCAGAGTAGAGAATACAGAAAGAGCTGTTGAATGGTAATAGCAATTTCCTTCAGTATCGTCATTCTTCACTATCAAAGAGTCAACACTTAGACAATAAGGGGTAAGGCTGAGATTCCAATCCAGTCAGTCAGCTTCTCTACTAACCAGGAGAGTGATTATGGTAAGCAAAACGAATGACTTGAAGGTATTGTGAGGATACTTTTAACATAATTTATATTCTTTCCATAATAAAATTGCAATGTTCTTCACTTAAGATGGTCTTTGAACACCATAAGTAAATTAACATGGGTATGGCTAGAGAATACCTAAGTAATGGTAGGAAAAATGCCTCTGGATTCTTCTTATATCTGAGCTTAATGTAAGGGCTCCAGAATTTTCTTATTGTATTTTCCTACTTCACTGAGATAAAAATGTATGAAACCACAAGAGCTACATATTTTATCATAAGAAGTTGAAATTAGACTAGGAGGTCAGAGAAAATAGAATTACTTGTTTTAATATAGATCCTGTAATATAATGTCAAAAGGTGTTTGTAACTCAGAAATTTTTTGTGATGTTGTGAATAAAAAGACATGGGATTATGTTAAAACCATATTTACAGTTTTGCCTCTTCCACTGAGGAGAAATGATAAACATGAAGAAAGATCAAACCTTTGATATTTCATATGAACACATTACAGTGTCCACTTTTCCGTTGTTTCCCAGGAATTCTCTAGCAACCTACCATGGGGATGAAATTCCATTCCTGAAGGGAGAGGCTATACATAAAATTTCAATTTCAAAAGAAAAAAAATCTAAGTTCTCATGACTTTAAGGATATTATTTTTATTGTAATTGGCACATAATATATACTAAGAAATACTTTAGTAACTAAATAAATGAGTAAAAGAATAAATGCATATTGAGCCCTTTTGCTATTATATTTGTGTGTTTAAAATATGCATATGTTTGTTTGTGTGTATATACTGCGTATATATGTTTGATCATCATAAGCACTTGCAAGTTAAATCTTATACACTGTAAAAGAAAGAAGTCTCTACACAAGGCTGGAATTCTAACCAGAAGTAAAACAAAAACTGTTACCAGATACCAAATTTTTTGATAAATCTAAGCATCTAATTGGCTAGCTGGAGTTCATAGCTCTTAATTAGAGTTTCTCTATATAAAATAACCAAATAATCAAGAGTTAAGATAATTCTTTAAGATATATTTTTTAAACCCAAAAATGAACCCATAACCATATGGTCAATTAATCTTCAACAAAGCAGGAGAGAATATCCAATGGGAAAAAAGAATGACCCTTCAACAAATGGTTTTGGGAAAACTGGACAGCAATATTGCAAAGAGTGAAACTGGGCCACTTTCTTACACCAAACACAAAAATAAATTCAAACTGGATTAGAGACATAAATGTGAGACCTGAAACCATAAAAGTTCTAGAGGAGAACACAGGCAGTAATCTCTTTGACATCAGCCATAGTTACTTATTTCTAGATATATCTCCTGAGGCAAGGGAAACAAAAACAAAAACAAACTATCGGGACTACATCAAAATAAAACTTTGGAAGGGGAGAAGATATTTGTAAATGATATATCTGATAAAGGGTTAATATCCAAAATATATGAAGACCTTATAAAACTCAACACCCAAAAAATGAATAATCCAATTAGAAATGGGCAGAAGACATGAATAGATATTTTTCCAAAGAAGACAACAAACACATGAAAAGATGCTCAATATCACTGGTCATCAGGGAAATGCAAATCAAAACTACAATGAGATATCACCTCACACCTGTCAGAATGGCTAAAATCAACAACACAAGAAACAACAGGTGTTGGTGAAGATATGGATAAAGGGAAACCCTGTTGCACTGTTGGTGGGAATGCAAACTGGTGCAGCTATTCTGGAAAACAGTATGAAGTTTCCTCAAAAAACTAAAAATAGAACTACCCCATGACCCAGCAATTGCACTACTAGGTATTTACCCAAAGAATACAAAAATACTAATTCAAAGGGATACATGCACCCAAAGTTTATAGCAGCATTATCTACAACAGCCAAATTAAGGAAACAGCCCAAGTGTCCATCAACTGATGAATGGATAAAGAAGATGTGGTTTATACATACAATGAAATATTGTTCAGCTATAAAAAAGAAAGAAATCTTGCCATATACAATGACATGGTTGGACCTACAGACTGTAATGCTAAGTGAAATAAGTCAGTAAGAGAAAGACAAATACCATATGATTTCTCTCATATGTGGAATTGAAGAAACAAAACAAACTAGCAAAGAGGAAAAAAAGAGAGACAAACCAAGAAATAGATTCTTAACTATAGAGAACAAACCGATGGTTACCCAGAGGGGAGGTGAGGGAGGATGGGTGAAATAGGTGATGGGGATTAAGGAGTGCACTTGCGATGAGCACTGGGTGATGTATGGAACTGTTGAATCACTATGTTGTACACCTGAAAGTAATGTTACACTGTATGTTAACTAACTGAAATTTAAATAAAAACTTTTAAAAACAGATACTTTTTTAGCATTTTAGAGATAGAAAAAGAAAATATATAGCATCTGTTTTTGGTACATACCATTCCTTTATGAATTCAATTCAAGAGGGTAGGTAGAGATAACGTGTTTCCTGTTCTTGTATCTGAAGCTTTCCACATTTCATCAGCAATGAGAATAAGGAGGAATAAAAGAGATCCTAGAATTGGCAGTGACTGCAGGATAAGGGGCCCAGATACATGATGGGACAGTCCTTCAGTGAAGATTTTCTTCCACCTGGTTTAATTTTACAGGAATTTTTTTTCTTTTTTTTTCTTTTTTAACTTTAAAATATGTTGTTTTTCTTCCTATTTTCTTGCTCAGTCTCATGATCAGTTCTGTTGGCAATGAATTATTCTTCCAAAATAACCCAAGAATTTTATTGAAAATAAGTTTTGAAATCACAAATGCATTTAAAAAAATCATTAAATAACTAGCAAAGGCTGAAGCAGATGCACTGTGCAAACAATCCTTTCTCTGGTGCATTTGTACACTAAGAGTGAGGTTTAGAAACTGTTTTGTTTTGAATATATGAGAGAATGAATTGTATATTCACAATCATACATAAGCCCCATTTGGAGTGGTACTATAGAAGAAAAAACAAACCTAAGAAACTATTCAAGTTGTCTTTTGGTATAAACCAACTAGCCATGCATAAAGAGAACACAGAATTCAATCTAACACTAGTGATTTAGCTTCACAACAAAAATAAGGCCTCCTTGAACATATGTGACATCTCTATCATGGAAATATTGTTGCATCGTTCTGTATCTTCAAGTAGTGTACCAGTCACTTAGTGCTCCCTCCCACTCTGGTGCCCACTCACAGCACTGTTATGCCTATACCAGAATTTCATTCTTAGACAGTTGTTGCAGTTTGTATTTGACCACCCCATGATGGCATAACCCTCAGTACACAGCGGAGTGCTGAGCATAGATCAGAAATTATATATATTAATTGACAGAGATTGATGGATCTATGGTTTCCTAATCTTTTCATGGCAAATTCCTTCTGGAAATAGTATACACTAGCTAGCATAAGGTAAAATTGGTGATTTTCTGAATGTCCTTCTATTTTCTGTAATTATAATCTATAGCCTCTACACACAGTGCAGAATGATGCAGGGCTCGATCTCATGAACTGAGATCATGAGCTGAATGGAAATTAAGAGTTGGACACTTAACTGAATCATCCAGGCACCCCAGAAGAGTATCTTTGACAAGTTTTCCCAGTAATCTTTAAACCTCTTGGAACAAGCTTCAAACCAAATGAAATCCCATCCCAGAGAATTTTTTTTTTTAATATCAGGTCCCTGGTATATCAATACATTTTAATTATCCATGCATTTTTTTCACATTCAATTCCTGGGCAATTTATATTTTGTTTTAATATCAATATGTTCCAATTGGAATAATGAAGAAGCACAAACACTGTCTATTCTTTTTTCTTTTCCAAACTGCTACTTTTTAAACATTCATTTTGACCTTAGAAGCACCTTTGGCTGAAGACTAGCTTTATACAGACAATAAAGTATAATAACAAGACCTAAGACTGACATGACCAACCTCAGAATACCTTTGTTCTACAGATTTACAGCTCCTTCTTAACATAATAGTTTGGTTGCTGGGGATAGTTTGCTAAATATTTTATCCACCAACAGGCTGATTCACTTCTGGTAATAAATTTTCCCAGCTACTCTGGAAAATGCTAGCAATAAAAATTTCCACTGCAGGTAATGGAGTCATGCCTAGATAATAGTTTGAAAATATAAGAAGAATATAATACCTATTCATACCTCAGAAAAGAGAAGCAAAAATGTTGCCATGAAAACACACAGAAATTGAAAATCATGATGCACACTTGCTGTGCTTAGAAAAGAAACATAACCCATATTATTAAACATCTTTTCACACAACTGATTGGTACCTAGAAGCCTGTGCTTAACCCAAAGCCAATCCTATATGGACCTTTCTACTGATTTCTACTCATAACAAACATCTTCAGAATGATTGTGTTTTTAAAACTAAAAGAGGGGCGCCTGGGTGGCTCAGTCGGTTGAGCATCCGACTTCGGCTCAGGTCATGATCTCGCAGCTTGTGAGTTTGAGCCCCGCGTCAGGCTCTGTGCTGACAGCTCAGAGCCTGGAGCCTGTTTCAGATTCTGTGTCTCCCTCTCTCTCTGTCCCAACCCACTCGCATTCTGTCTCTGTCTCTCTCAAAAATAAATAAACATTAAAAAAATTTTAAAAAATAAAATAAAACTAAAAGATATTTCCTGTATCCTAGATGTGTACATATTCATTTAATCTCGAGAACCACTTAGTTTCAGTTTAAGCTTGAACAAGTTGCTTTTCTGCTAAGTATTTTCAAAATGTGTAAAAGAGTCACAATGATATTATTTCTTACTATTACCTCACAGGAATGCTGTGAAGATCAATTAAAGCACTGTTTGCTGACAACTTTGAAAAGTGCTATATAAACACAAGGTATTACAATTTTGCGGAATAAAGGTTATCTCAGGAAGTTTTAAATCTTGGAAATGATTTAAATGCATCAGAAGGCTTTGGAATCATCTATAAAATCCATGTAATAATAATAATAATAATATATTTAAAATTATAAAATGGCAATGGAAGTGAGATTTCTAAACCTGATGCTGTTTCCTCCACCACCAACAACCTTTTGTAGTAAAAGGCAAATCTTTGGTAGATAACGACCACTAGACTAATACACCAATGACAGTGCTTTTGATACACATATGAAGAAAGGGCAGGCAGCATTATTTATCAAGTGCTATACTGTATGCCAGATCCTTTGCCAGTTGGTTTTAGGCAATGATCTCATGTAAGTCTTACAACAATATTTTTGGTATATGGGTATAATTTTAACTATTGTAGAAGTGAGGAAACAGCGTCAGACATATTTAATAATGTGCTCAAACCAAACAATTGTTCACTACCAGAGCTAAGTTTTCCGTTCTGGTCATCTGCTCTTTGCACTTCAACAGGTTGTAAATATTTATTTTAATGGTCATTGACCAAAATAGAATTAATATGCCTCCTATATAATGAGAAGTTAAATTTCCTAAAATGAGAGAGATTGCTGTGTATAAGAGTAAATACTTCCCTGTGTGCAAGTGAATATTACCTTGTATGCAGGTAGAATGTGTACACTGTCCAAGGTGTAGGTACATAACTGATATTTAGTTGTAAATGCCACTGTGCAGAAGGACAATTCAGAGTGTTAACACAACAAGTAAAATGAAAACAATCTTGGATTAGTATCCTTAGTATGTAAAGAATTCTATTTTTTAAAAAACAATTATATAATTTTTTTAAAGGTGAGATACAAGTCAAAGAAGACAAGCAGTGATTTTACAGAGAAGAAATACAAATGTCCATTATGTGTTTTTAATGTTTAGTTTCCCTAGTAACAAAAAATTCAATTCCAAACAATAAGATATTTGTTGTCAATCAAATGCATATTTGAACCAGTGTTAATAAAATTAAGGGATGTTTATTTCTGGTTAGAGTGTAAATTGGTACAATATTCCAAAAGATTAAATTATAAATATGAACCCCAAATCTCGAAAATTTAAATTCTATTTGATCCAGAAATTCTTTCAGAAAATCACCTGAGGGAATTAAGCATCACTGTGTTAAAAATTTAGCAATGAGACTAAATATTCCTTGTAGTGCTGTTTTTCATGGTAAAAATATGGAAGTAAACTCAATAGCCATCTAATAAAGAATAGTTTTGGTAAATTTTAGTGCATTCATATACTGAACTGCTTTATAACTAATTAAAATAATATTGTGGAAAAATACATTATGATATTGAAAGATATTCACAAATTAACCAAAAAAATCAGATTACAAAAGAATACTGAGAATGATTATACTTTTGTTTATATACAGACAGCATGCATTTCATTTTTTCATCCAGAGAGGGAGATACGTATATAGAGAGATAGAAACAGATCTGTCCAGATAGCGATAGAACTAAAGACACGTTGGGAGAGACACTGACAGATATCCCACAGAGATAGACTTGGAGATAAAAATAGAGATCGAGATATCTACATAGGGCAATAGAAATATATCTATAAATACAGAGTTACAGATTTGGATATATTCAGATATAAATATACATATACATATATATACACACATATATACATATATACATATATATACACATATATATATATATACACACATATATCCAGCAAAAGTTTAGAAGTGGCTATCTCTAGGGAGTGAGGATTAGAGGTTTTCTATTTTGTTTATTTATATTATTTTGTTTAGAAATTTTCTAAGGTAGGGGCGCCTGGGTGGCACAGTCAGTTAAGCGTCCGACTTCAGCCAGGTCATGATCTCGCGGTCCGTGAGTTCGAGCCCCGCGTCAGGCTCTGGGCTGATGGCTCAGAGCCTGGAGCCTGTTTCCGATTCTGTGTCTCCCTCTCTCTCTGCCCCTCCCCCGTTCATGCTCTGTCTCTCTCTGTCCCAAAAATAAATTTAAAAACGTTGAAAAAAAAAAGAAATTTTCTAAGGTAAATATGTAATAATTTTTAAAAAGATAACCTGTAAAGACAAAAACTAACAAAGGTCAACGCTGTCTTACCAAGAACAGTGTCACTGCTGTTTCTGTCAGCTGTTTCAATTCACAGCAAGAAGAAAGAATCAAGACCCTTTTAGTCTTCTCCAATCATAATCTAATTTTGGTTTGTTAACTGTACTGGTAATTAATTGGCATCATATTTGAAATTTTCCAGGTTTAAAGAAAAATCCTTAGAGACAATCACCTTTGGTGCATTCTTCTGGTTGGAGTATAAATTGGTACACATTTCAGAAGATTAATTTACAAATATGAAAGTGTGGAGAATGTAGTTATTTAGTTAATTTGATAAAATCAGTGAGGGTACATGTTAAAGTCAAAAGAGGTTAATAAATTAGAAGTCATGAAAATAAGAGCTCCAATTCAAAATTCTGCTATTTACTAGGTATGAAACCTTGAAATGTTTCCAAAAACTTCTTCCATCTCATTTTTTTTCATTTATAAAATTGGGTTAAAAATATACCTGAACAGAGATATGTGAATACTGACTCTGATAATATGCATAAAATCTATAAAGGTTTATATAAGAATTACAATCAGTGTGATTATTATTCTAAAAATAAATCAGGAAATTAACAAGTTGAGTTAATTATCATGTTTATATATCAGTACAAAATATTTAAACCTAACATTTTTAAGCCTTTAGGAAGGCATTTTACTATAGTAAACACAGATTTTTCCAATATTTTCCTACTCTTTCTTTAATAGACTAGAAACACTGCACTGTAATTAGTAAAACTTCAAAGATATCAAGTTATATAAAATAAAATGGCATTTAGTTAATTAAACTCAAAGAATAAATATATTCATTTCTAAAGAGTAAATATATTCATTTCTATTCCCTGCATACTACATTCTTGAACCAAGCTGGATATGTGTAAGAAGTGAGGTTCCTAAATTGGATGCCTCTCTTTAATTAGAATCCTCTGTTTAATTTTTGATTTGAGAATCCCATACTTCTATTGAAGTATCCAAGAATTAAACCACTTCAAGTGTATTCACAAAGAAAATTGAAAAATGTGGATGTCAAGAGTATCTAAGGGGCATCTCCTCTACCATGGATAATATATAATGGAAACTGCTCTCAAGGGGCTCATAATCATGTTGATTATATGTATACACACATATATATAAAATATATATACATTATTATTTACATATAAAACATACATGGATAAATATATGTGTATATATAATGCACACAGGTTAATATATATATGTATATGTATATTACATATATAATGCAAAACAGTAAAAGATTTTTAAAAATGCCATAGGAATTTACAAACATAAGATGTCATCCCAATCCTACTATTTTTAAATGATTAAGTACCACTCTTAGGCTCCTAGAATTAGGAAGTGGCATATTCAAATCTCTGCCATTTGATTTCAGAGCCTATGCTCTTAACCACTACAGAAGGGCTAACATCTGAACACTCCATGAACTCTCTTAGGTCATGTATATATCAGTATGCTTAAGTAGTCATTTCTCAAATGGTACAGAAGTATCCCCAGGGAGTTTGCTGGTCTGATATAAGGTCTTTATCACCAGTCTCTCACAGTAGTACTCCCAATGACAGGTTCCACTTAACTGATTATGATCACTTATCTAGTAACTTTCCAAATAAAGATTCATGTCTCCAAATATAAAGAACAAGAAAATTAGAAAATTAAATATGACTTCTAGCTGTGTCATTAATGAAATGGTTGTGAGGAAAGAACATTACATTAAGATCCAAACACCTGATTTCCCAACCTCTGAACATTCTCGGGGAAATTTCTTTTCTGCTGAGGGCAGAAGCCTGGCCCAAGCCCATACCAGTTCTAAAATTAATAATTTTAATATAATTCAGCTCTTATAGATAAATATATACCCCCGCCCCCGTAGTTTGCTCCATTTATATTCTAGGGAAGATTTAGGATCAGGAAGTATCGATAATGACTCTGAAATTTCTCTACCCCCAAACTGAAGAAGCCACCATTGTGCTTTAAAACCACTTGGGAAGACTTTTCTTGGTGTGTGTATTGGGTCAGATGGAGGGAAGACTGGAAAGGGCAATGGATGAGAATTCTGGCCATTAGAAGGCAAGACCTTTGTGCCGAATGTGTGGCTGTTGAGCCACCTGCCATCGCTGTCATATGTCAGTTGTGCAGTTTAGGTAAATTGGAAGAACATGTGTAACAAAATAATAATAAAAAGAATTTAGCTGAGATGAGAAATAAGATGCATTTTTCTACTTCAGTTTGCTTGGTATATTTTACCTCTTTGGTGATCTCTTAAAGTATTAAAATGCATATGAGTAAGTGAGATCTTTCCAATTTGTTTTCAACCTACATTTGTTCGTATAGTAGAAAAGAAACTCAGTGAGTCAGCACGCGTCTTCAGGGCCAAGAGGTATTTTTAGTTCACCTTGAAACAAGTAGAATATAGTCCCTTAAAAAGCAGATTCATTTAGCAAAATGATACAATTTAAGATAAATGACAAAGTTCAAGAAATGAAGGAAAAGTGAACATCTGAAATTTCTCACATTAGACATGGCATTAATATAGAAATCATCTACATTGCATTCTAAGTGGAGTGGGCTTATTTGGTGATTGGCTCAACTAGTAAATTGGAATTGAAAAACTATAAAATATTTTTACAAGGTTTTTTAATGTTCAAAAGCACTTGAACTCATTTTATTTCATTCATGTAGTCATTCAACAATACCAACAAAATTGTCAAAATGCTTTCTACGTACCAGGTACTTTGCTGTGTACTAGAGATGTGAACATGAATAACCCTTTGTTAGTTCTTGTGCTTATGCAACTTGGAACTTCAGAAGGAAGACATATCACCCTACGAGTACACTTCTGGCCCCATCCCTGCCGGCCCCATGCCAGAAGATATATGTTTACCAAGTATCCCCTCTATTAATTTCCAAAGCCGTCTCTGCAGGTTTTATTATCACTATTTTTGTGCGTTTTATTTACTACTGTAACTTAGTAACTCGGTTAAAATTTACAGGAACTGATTTAAATGCTATAGAATTACATATAATTTAACTAAAAATCTACATCAACTAATGAAAAATTGTATAGTATGTGTGAAAGAAAACTTTAAAAGAGAAGGAGGCTAGAATAGGAGAAGGGGTTAGAGAGATCTTGAAAATGTAAAAGTTTCTGTACACATTACTTCCCAAATTTCTTTAAGTTCTTGCTTTAATTCAGAAAAACCCAAAGCAAAAATTGTTGAGAAAGCAAAAATAAAATGTGAAATTTGTCAGTAGATGCGTACTCACATACATACTTTACCGTTAAACCTCAAAGTAAGTAACCTTGCAAGGAAATAATTTGTCCAAGCCCCATCTGATAAACAACTATACTGAAGCACAAACCCAAACGTGTCTGTAACAGAACTCCTTGTTCTCAGTTACCACATAACAGGCTCCCCATCCCCATAATGAAAAGATAATACGTAAAGGACAGATTAAACAAGAAAATATAATATCACCATTAGAATGTAAGCCCCAAAATCTTAATTAGTTAATTCTGGAAGACTGATTACAAAGTTTTGTAACAAAACAGCATCACAAATTAAAGTTAAATCACTATGCTCTATGTCAGCATTCCACTGATATATCAAATATTCATATATATATATGTATATATATATTTTAATTACTCAAGAAAACAGTGAACAGAAGTGGGGTACATCCTGGTGATTTGTCTGTTAACATTATACTGAAAATTAAGTGCCTATATAGTTCTGCTATAACACACTAAAGAAATATACTCTTTAGTCAGTCAATGCATAGGGTTTTATGTTAAGTAAGAAACTGTCACACATTCTCAGCATTCACTATGTAATACTCTTAAATTGATACCGTCTGTTAGAATGCTGTGTAATATAACTATAAAACAGACTCCAGCTGGCTCCCTTGGCTCAGAGTTCTGGAAAGCATGTAGACTTTCGGGAGTAGGAAAGCTCTAGATTCAAATCCTTGTGTGACTTTGGGCAAGTTTCAGCTTCTGAGTCTGCAAAATAGGATTGATAAAACCTACCAGCAGAACTATTTTGAGGATAAAATTATATGACTAAATAAAATGCTAATATATAGGAGGTTATCAATAAAATAGACTCTAGTTCCATCAGTAATTGAGTTAGGCTCCTCTTTAGAAGATTATCTTAATTACAGTGAAACCAGGAAAATAAAAATCCAACCTAGTAAGATTTAAAATATGACCTATGAATTTTTAAATATTGAATGTGGTTTTTACCTGTGTTTCATTTATATCAATGGGAGATGTGAAGTAAAGAGAACATGCAACATTTAACAATTTTACACTTAATTGGACATTTACTTTCCACACTCTATCAGTGATGAAGTTGGTAGGATTATTACAAATGAAATTGTCATCTCCAAATGGTTAATAATGTCTTGGATTTCAGATTAAGATATCTAAACCTATGCTCTCTATCTTGGTAGCCACTGGCTATATCTGATTATTTAATTTTAAAGTAATCAAAATTAAATAAAATTTAAAATTCAGTTCCTCAGTTTCACTAGACACATTTCAAGTGCTTAATAAACACATGTGGCTAATTGCTACCATACTGGGTACTGCAAATATGGAACAGTTCCATCATTCCAGAATGTTCCATTGGACAACCCTGAAACAGGCTTTAATAGCAACTATTTTTAGCTTTGATTTTTTTCCCATACAAAATGGTCCAGTTTAAGACTTCCCAATAAGCTGAAATGGGATGTTTTTAAATAATATCTTACTATTATTATTAAATCAGTTGAGTCTTGGATGCCATCTTGTAAAGAGCGCCAATCACATTTCAACTGTCTAACATTTCTACCAGAAGTTTCTATATACGTTCAAACTCACTGCCTTTGGAATTACCTCTAAATTGTCACCATGTTGTTTCTTCTAATTCTTTTTTTGTCTTGTCCCTCTCTCCACTCTTACTGCCACTCTTATCAACCCTTTTCTCACTTCAATCTATCTTCCTAAGAAAAGCCATAGCAGCCTTCCAAAACACAGACAAGATGACACATCCAAGTACAAAATAAAGTGCAAACTCCTTAGCATAGCATTAAGAGACTTCATAAATCCTCACACACGCCACCAATGCCCTCATAATGCTTTGATAACTAACTACTCCTGAGTTTTTTTTAAGGCTATTCCAAACACCTAAAAATAAGTTTGAGATCTTTAATTTTCATGACCTTCAGTTCCTCCATTATAAAGGAAAAAATATTTACTTTCAGAGACAATTTAGAGATTAAAGTTAAAGCATGTAATAAACCACTGCTGTTAATAACATTATCACCTTCTTCAACATTATCATTAATTTGGCTCTAGCCTCAGTCTTTAGTTGCATTCTCAAAGTGTTCTGCACAGACAAATTGGTAAAGACCCTTAAATTTCATTTCACTAGTGAAGGAAAATGGGTCAGACAAGGCACCATCCACTTGCCATGACAAATCATATCACTGAGGAGTAGCTGCAGGATACCAATGACTTTCTCATTACCACTAAAGGTTACTCAAAGGCTGTTGAGTCCAATGCTATAAATGACCGTAAATTGTTTTTATAAGATTTCTGAATTTAGTGGAAAGATTTTTATCATACCTCTTCTATCTCCTGATGCAACAGCTCCCATCTGCAGTCTGCATGACTTATTGCCCAGGCACACTACAATAACAAACTTATCCAGTTGGCAATGTTATTCTATTACCACTAAATGAAAATTACTGGTGTATTATTACTCTAAAACTTATCTCAGTTTTCATTCTCAACTTTCATTTAAGCTTTTTAATCCTTCAAATTCATTTTTTTTCAGCTTTTCATGCAGCAGCAATTTAGAAGCAGTCTTAAATGAAAATAGCTGCCTTTTGATATAATAAAAGCACTTGTTATTAGCAAACGCAAGGAATTTGCTGAATGACCGTAACAGGTTAATCTACTGGAATCTCAGCTTTCCTCACACATGGCTGTCTTTTGGGAAACAGTAAAATAATGCCAGAAAAACAATTTATAAAATGAAAGGTCTTAAAAAGTAGTGATTATATCCTCATGGAAAATAGGTAGAAAGTCAGGTACTAAGTTGCTCTAATTAGAAAATCCTCAGTTTATATGGGAGGAGCCAAGATGGCAGAACAGCATGGAAATTTTTTGTGTCTTACATCCATGAAATACAGCCAGACCAACACTAAACCATCCTACACACATAGAAAACTGATTAAAGCATTAACACAACAGTCTGAACAACCTGAACCACAGAATTCAGCAGGTACGTGGCGCAGAGTGGTGAACTTGGGGAGAGAGAATCCAGCGGCAGGAGGGGAGCCGCCTTTGCAGGCAGAGAGGTCAGAGACTGGGGAAGGGGGGAGAATACGGGAAAAGCACCCCTCCCCAAAAGCAGCTGGAGAGAAAGTGGAAAATTGGAAACAGCCGCAGGGCCTAAACTAAAAAGGAAGAAAGGAGAGGGTTTAAATTCCATTAAGACTGTAAACAAGGGGAGCGCAAAGGCTACAACTCCACAGCTCAATACCTGGTGGTGCTCTGGTGGGAAGGGCGAATCCCCAGGAACAGTGTGGGGTCCGGGAGGTTCTCGGGCCACACGGGGAGAAACAGTTCCACTGCTGGCAGGTAGAGACTGTTGAAGCCACCTAGTCCCAGCAGACCCCAGAAAACGGCCACATTCACTGTTGCTGGAACAAGGTCGTTAAGGGTGAAGCCTGGTGCCAGATGTGTGTTGTGATTTTCCATAATCCCTGAAAAGCTGCTGCTACACTATCTTGCAAACTTTTTCTGGGGTGGGCTGGCACCTAGCCTCAGTCTCAGGGCACCAGCAGCAGCAGGGTCCAGCAGGCGTTCCTGGTGCAGCTGGCATTTGGCCATTGCTCAGTGAGACCCTCCCGCGGAGGGGCGAAACGGGTCAAAGCTGCAGTCCTTCGGAAGTAAGGGGCCGGGGAAAACAGCTGCATCTGAGACAAAACTCCGGAAAGAGGTACTGCCTGGGGCTTGGTCATGGACAGTGAAGAAGCAGGGAGTGGACAAAAGCTGAAAACAGAGGACGAGTGCGTGACTGCTGATCGGAGAGAACAAAGTTCCCTTACTAGAGACTGGATAGCTGGGTTACGCCATTTTCACCCCTCCAGCGCATGCGCATACACACCTACGAACGCTGCAACAATCTACCCCAGTAGGCAGGCAGTGCCATCTAGTGGAGAACAGAGCTGTTACACTGAGCCCCACCCAACTGGCCATCGTCACTCTAAGAACACAAGTCTCACCGCCTACTTAGTTTATGGACTATAAAGCACTACAGTCTGACTTCTAGGGGAAAATGAAGTAATTTCAGTCCTATTTCAATCTGTTAGCAGGTCCATCTATTCAATTTTCTTTCCTTTTTTCTTTTTTTTCTCTTTTATACTTTTCTTTTTCTTGAATACAGAAAGAAAAAATTCATTTTTTTTTCAATTTTTATTAAAAATATTTTTCTTTAATTTTTTATTGTATTTTTTAATTTTGTGTAAGTTTTCTTCAAATTCTATCTTACTTCCATCATGCTATTTTAGTCTACTTCAGTGTATTCACCTTTTCAAATTTTTGAATGATTTCCTGGTTTTCTTTTTTCTTTTTTTCTCTTTTTTTGTTTCTTTTCTTTTTCTTGAATGCAAAAAGTGAAAAACTTTATTTTTACTTTCAATTTCTATTAAAAATATTTTTCTTTAATTTTTTTACTATTCTTTTTGCTTTTATGTAAATTTTTTCAAATTCTATTTTACTTCCATCATTTTATTTTAGTCTACTACAGTGTATTCACTTTTTCACATTTTCAAATGATTTTTTTTTCTTTTTTCTCTTTTTCATTCCTTTTCTTTTTCTTGAATACAGAAAGAGAAAAAAATCATTTTTATTTTTAATTTTTATTAAAAATATTTTTCTTTAATTTTCTTACTAGTATTTTCTTTACTTTTGTGTAAATTTTTTTCAAATTCTATTTTACTCCCATCATCTCATTTTAGTCTACTTCAGTGATTTCATTTTTTCAAATTCTCAAACGATTTCCTTTCCCACCCCCCTTTTTTTTTTCTCTAATCTGTCAAAACAATTTCAACACCCAGACCAAAAGATACCTAGGATCTGGCATCATTTATTAGATTTGTGTGTGTGTTTTTAATTTTTTAATTTTAATATGTTTTTAATTTTAATTTTTTATTTTAATTTTTCTACCTCATTAATTCCTTTTCTCCCTTTAAAATGACAAAATGAAGGAATTCACCCCAAAAGAAAGAGCATGAAGAAATGACAGCCAGGGATTTAACCAACACAGATACAAGCGAGATGTCTGAACCAGAATTTAGAATCACGATAATAAGAATACTAGCTGGAGTCGAAAATAGATTAGAATCCCTTTCTGCAGAGATAAAAGAAGTAAAAACTAGAAAGAATGAAATTAATAATGCTATAACTGGGTTCCAATCACGGATGGATGCAGCGGTGGCAAGGATGGATGAGGCAGAACAGAGAATCAGCGATACAGAGGACAAACTTATAGAGAATAGCAAAGCAGAAAAAAAAGAGGGAGATTAAGGCAAATGAGCATGATTTAAGAATTAGAGAAATCAGTGACTCATTAAAAAGGAACAACATCAGAATCATAGGGGTCCCAGAAGAGGAAGAGACAGAAATAGGGGTAGAAGTGTTATGTGAGCAAATTGTAGCAGAAAACTTTCCTACCCTGAGGAAAGACACAGACATCAAAATCCAGGAAGCACAAAAGACCCCCATTAGATTCAACAAAAACCGACCAGCAACAAGGCATATCATAGTCAAATTCACAAAACATTCAAGCAAGGAGAGAATCATGAAAGCAGCAAGGGAAAAAAAGTCCCTAACATATAAGTGAAGACAGATCAGGTTTGCAACAGACCTATCCACAGAAACGTGGCAGGCCAGAAAGGAGTGGCAGGTATATTCAATGTGCTGAATCAGAAAAATATGCAGCCAAGAATTCTTTATCCAGCAAGGCTGTCATTCAAATAGAAGGAGAGATAAAAAGGTTCCCAGACAAACAAAACCACTAAACCAGCCCTGCAAGAAATTTTAAGGGGGGCTCCCTGAGGGGAGAAAAGATGAAAATACACACACACACACACACACACACACACACACACACACACACCAAAAGCAACAAAGATTAGAAAAGACCAGAGAACACCACCAGAAACTCCAACTCTACAAGCATCATAATGGCAATAAACTCATATCTTTCAGTACTCACTCTAAATGTCAATGGACTCAATGCTCCAATCAAAAGACATAGGGTAACAGAATGGATAACAAAACAAGTTCGATCTATATGCTGTTTACAAGAGACCCGCTTTAGACCTAAATACATCTTCAGATTGAAAATATGAGGATGGAGGAACATCTATCATGCTAATGAACAACAAAAGAAAGCCAGAGTAGCCATACTTATATCAGACAATCTAGCCTTTAAAATAAAGACTGTATCAAGAGATGCAGAAGGGCATTATATCATAATCAAGGGGTCTATCCACCAAGAAGACCTAACAATTGGAAACATTTATGCGCCAAATGTGAAAGCACCCAAATATATAAATCAATTAATCACAAACATAAAGAAACTCATCGATAGTAATACCATAATGGTAGGAGACTTCAACACCCCACTCACAACAATGGACAGCTCATCCCATCAAAAAATCAACAAGGAAACAATGGCTTTGAATGACACACTGGACCAGATTGACTTAACAGATATATTCAGAACATTTCATTCTAAAGCAGCAGAATATACATTCTTCTCCAGTGTACATGGAACGTTCTCCAGAACAGACCATATACTGGGACACATATCAGCCCTAAGTAAGTACAAAAAGATTGAGATAATACCGTGCATATTTTCAGACCACAATGTTATGAAACATGAAATCAACCACAAGAAAAAATTTGGAAAGGTAACAAATACTTGGAGACTAAAGAACATCCTACTAAGGAATGAATGGGCTAACCAAGCAGTTAAGGAGGAAATTAAAAAATATATCGAAGTCAATGAAACTGATAACACCACAACCTAAAACCTCTGGGACGCAGCAAAGGCAGTCATAAGAGGAAAGTATATAGCAATCCAGGCCTTCCTAAAGAAGGAAGAAATATCTCAGATACAAAACCTAACCTTGCACCTTAAGGAGCTGGAAAAAGAACAGCAAATAAAACCCAAAACTAGCAGAAGACAGGAAATAATAAAGATTAAAGCAGAAATTAACGCTATTGAAACCCAAAAAGACAGTAGAACAGGTCACTGAAACCAGAAGCTGGTTCTTTGAAAGAATTAACAAAATTGATAACCACTAGCCAGTTTGAAGAAAAAGGAAAGGACCCAAATAAATACAATCAAGAATGAAAGAGGAGAGATAAAAACCAACACAGCAGAAATAAAAACAATAATAAGAGAATATTATGAACAATTATATGCCAATAAAACGGGCAATCTGGAACAAATGGACAAATTCCTAGAAACATATACACTACCAAAACTGAAACAGGAAGAAATAGAAAATTTGAACAGACCCATAATCAGTAAGGAAATCGAGTTAGTAATCAAAAATCTGCCAAAAAACAAGAGTCCAGGGCCAGATGACTTTCCAGGGGAATTCTACCAAACATTTAAGGAAGAGTTAACAACTATTCTCTTGAAACTGTTCCAAAAAATAGAAATGGAAGGAAAACTTCTAAACTCTTTCTATGAAGCCAGCATTACCTTGATTCCAAAACCAGACAGAGGCCCCACAAAAAAGGAGAACTATAGACCAATTTCCCTGATGAACATGGATGCAAAAACCCTCAACAAGATATTAGCCGACCGGATCCAACAATACATTAAAAAAATTATTTACCACGACCAAGCAGGATTTATACCCGGGATGCAGGGCTGGTTCAATATCCGCAAAACAATTAACATAATTCATCACATCAATAAAAGAAAGGAAAAGAAGCATATGATCCTGACAACAGATGCAGAGAAAGCAGTTGACAAAATACAGCATCCTTTCTTGATAAAAACACTCAAGAAAGTCGGGATAGAAGGAGCATATCTCAAGATCATAAAAGCCATATACAAATGACCCAAAGCTAATATCATCCTCAACATGGAAAAACTGAGAGCTTTCCCCCTAAGGTCAGAAACAAGACAGGGATGTCCACTCTCACCACTGTTATTCAACATAGTATTGGAAGTCTTAGTCTCTGCAATCAGACAACACAAAGAAATAAAAGGCATCCAAATCGGCCAGGAGGAGGTCAAACTTTCCTCTTCGCAGATGACATGATACTCTATATGGAAAACCCAAAAGATTCCACCAAAAAACTGCTAGAATTGATTCATGAATTCAGCAAAGTTGCAGGATATAAAATCAACGCACAAAAATCAGTTGCATTCCTATACACCAACAATAAAGCAACAGAAAGAGAAATCAAGGAATCGATCCCATTTACAGTGGCACAAAAAAAAAAAAACCATAAAATACCTAGGAATAAATCTAACCAAAGAGGTGAAAAATCTATACACAGAAAACTATAGAAAGCTTATGAAAGAAATTGAAGAAGACACAAAAAAATGGAAAAAGATTCCATGCTCCTGGATAGGAAGAACAAGTATTGTTAAAATGTCAATACTACCCAAAGCAATCTACATATTCAATGCAATCCCTATCAAAATAACACCAGCATTCTTCAGAGAGCTAGAACAAATAATCCTAAAATTTGTATGGAACCAGAAAAGACCCCAAATAGCCAAAGCAATCTTGAAAAAGAAAACCAAAGCAGGAGGCATCACAATCCCATACTTCAAGCTATACTACAAAGCTGTAATCATCAAGATAGTATGGTACCGGCACAAGAACAGACACTCAGAACAAGGGAACAGAATAGAGAACCCAGAAATGGACCTACAAACGTATGGCCAACTAATCTTTGACAAAGCAGGAAAGAATACCCAATGGAATAAAGACAGTCTCTTCAGCAAGTGGTGCTGGGAAAACTGGACAGCAACATGCAGAAGAATGAACCTGGACCACTTTCTTACACCATACACAAAAATAAACTCAAAATGGGTGAAAGACCTCAATGTAAGACAGAAATCCATCAAAACCCTCAAGGAGAAAGCAGGCAACAACCTCTTTGATCTTGGCCGCAGCAACTTCTTACTCAACACGATTCTGGAGGCAAGGGAAACAAAAGCAAAAATGAACTACTGGGACCTCATCAAAATAAAATGCTTCTGCACAGTGAAGGAAATAATCAGAAAAACTAAAAGGCAACTGACAGAATGGGAGAAGATATTTCCAAACGACATATCAGATAAAGGGTTAGTGTCTAAAATCTATAAAGAACTTATCAAACTCAACATCCAAAAAACAAATAATCCAGTGAAGAAATGGGCAAAAGACATGAATAGACACTTCTCCAAGGAAGACATCCAGATGGCCAACCGACACATGAAAAAATGTTCAACATCACTCATCATCAGGGAAATACAAATCAAAACCACAATGAGATACCACCTTACACCTGTCAGAATGGCTAACATTAACAACTCAGGCAACAACAGATGTTGGCAGGGATGTGGAGAAAGAGGATCTCTTTTGCATTGTTGGTGGGAATGCAAGCTGGTACAGCCACTCTGGAAAAGAGTATGGAGGTTCCTCAAAAAACTAAAAATAGAACTACCCTACAACCCAGTAATTGCACTATAGGCATTTATCCACAGGATACAGGGGTGCTGTTTCAAAGGGACACATGCACCCCCATGTTTATAGCAGCACTATCAACAATAGCCAAAGTATGGAAAGAGCCCAAATGTCCAACAATGGATGAATGGATAAAGAAGATTTGATAAATATATACAATGGAGTATTACTTGGCAATCAAAAAGAATGAAATCTTGCCATTTGCAACTACGTGGATGGAAGTGGAGGGTATTATGCTAAGTGAAATTAGTCAGAGAAAGACAAAAATCATATGACTTCACTCATATAAGGACTTTAATAGACAAAACAGATGAACATAAGGGAAGGGAAACAAAAATAATATAAAAACAGGAAGGGGGACAAAACAGAAGAGACTCATAAATATGGAAAACAAACTGAGGGTTACTGGAGGGTTGTGGGAGGGGGGATGGGCTAAATGGGTAAGGGGCACTAAGGAATCTACTCCTGAAATCATTGTTGCACTATATGCTAACTAATTTGGATATAAATTTAAAAAAATAAAAAATAAAACAAGTTAAAAAAAGAAAATCCTCAGTTTATATGATGCAAACTATGTTTCTGTTGTGTTTTATTATATTTTCTAAACATAGTTTAAATTTTTTTTAATGTTTATTTTTGAGACAGAGACAGAGAGACAGAGAGACACAGCGTGAGCAGGGGAAGGGCAGAGAAAGAAGGAGACACAGAATACAAAGCAGGCCCCAGGCTCTGAGCTGTCAGCACAGAGCCAGACGCAGGGCTGGAACTCACGAACCAAACCGTGAGATCGTGACCTGAGCCGAAGTTGGACGCTTAATCGACTGGAGCCACCCAGGTGCCCCTCTAAACACAGTTTAGAAGTTGTTGGAATATGTGGATAACTCTCTCTCACCGGTGGAAAAAATATTTATGGTCCTTAAAAATAACCTACAAGTGAGTAGTTCCCTATATAGTGCTCAAATATAAAAAATATGTTGTATTCAGAAAACAGAATGCCATAAGGATTGCAAGCAAATATAAAACTAGGTCTTTTAATATATATGCAAATCCTATCCATTTTGGTTGTAAGCCAGAATTTATAGGATCTCAGTTATTTTATCATTTGTGGCAAATGTTCAACCACTCAACTGTGCTTACTAGTTGATTAAAAGGAATAGTATATATGCTGTATTTCTATATGATTTCCTTCAATTACTAGCATTCATTCTGTTATCATCATGTGTCTCAGAATGTGCTCCCTGGATCAACAGTATCACATCCACCTAAAAAGCTTGTTTGCCTGAAAAAATCTGAATTTTGGAGGTGGGGCCTGATCTGCATTTTAACAATCTCCCCAGATAAGTCAAATTTGAAAACATTGCACTATATTATTTAGAATTAAAGCAACTGAATGACAAAGCCAAAGGCAGATGAATGGCAAATAAATGTGGAACTTCATCTCTTTCCCCAATACTTATTTTAGATATAGAATGTAGTCAGTCTACAGAATTACTCTTTAGAATAACAGATGTGGTTTTCAAATTTTCTTGACAAAGTTTCAGTAGTTTAAATAGTAAAATAGATTAATGCTTATATAGCCAACATAAATTTATTTGTAAAAATATCTTAATCAATGTAACAGTTCTCTGGGGGGGGGGAGCTTATTTTTCATTGCCTTGCAAATATATTCAAATATATTTTACTCAAGTTTGCATTAAAATTCATTGATGACAAGTTATATAAATATCTTCAAGGCAAATTAAATAAAGACATCTATTCCTGAAGAATGGGATTTTTCCCTTGGGTAAGCTATGATTATGGTAATTTTATTGTATAAAACTCTAAACAACAATGATAAAAAAATTATAATTTTCTACTTAAGGAAAATACATGAATAACTGTCAATCTTCCCTTCCCCTACCTCTTCATATTTCTGTCACAATCTCTAAATGAAACACACATTAAATATTACAATTTAGTCCTAAAAGAAACATTCTTTGAATAAGAGGCACAAGTTAATAGCTTTGTTTGAAATTAAATCTAATATGGACATAGGCTTATTATATTCCAGTAGAAGTCATTCTTCTCTGTACAGTTCAATCAGTTCATCACCAATTTTTATCACAAGATATGTCTATAACTTTAAAAGGTCAGGAATCCTACTTGTGATTGTAATTTGACCTTCAGATTTTATTAAATTGGTTGAATAGCTATCTGTTTCTTCCTCTTCTATTTAAAACCTTTCAGGGAAATGAAAGTGGACACTGGAGAGAAAACAGTGCAGTAATTGAAATTGTACCTTTTTATCATTTCATTAATACATAGAACCAAAATACTCTGTCAACCATAAACATAAAAAGAAGAGTGCATATTCAGATAGAATGATAGCAATTCATAATGAAATAAAATTCAGGAAAGTCTTCTTTGAAATCTGTTCTCTTTTTTCACAATGTCAATTGTCTCAGCAGTGTTAATTCTGCATATTTTACAAGATTAGTTTATATCCATAAAAGGGAAAAAAATATGTCAAGACATGCTCCTACCCTCATGTGATTGTGGAAAATCAATCTCTGAAAGAAGCTAATGGCCCAGAGGCCTGGTTTCTTCAGATGCAACATCCACTCTCGTGGAAAATCAGACTGACTATTCACCACAGATTGTTCACTCGTGGATCAGCGGGATATGAAAAGACTTGAAGCCTTTTCCAGTTTATTCAGGGATAGAAGCACTCATTTCATCTAGAAGTATGGATAGCAACACATTACAAACTAAATTATTCTTAAACTGGAGACTGAATGAAGTTGTCAACAATGTTTACACTACAGCTGGGGCTGTTATTTGGGTAGGGAAATCCTAGCACAGCCCGACATTGACTAGAGCTTACTGCACTAATTTTGCTTCCACGTAAATGGCCAATGGCAACTAAAACCCATTGGCAACCACAAAATATTCAAGATTTTCAGAAAAAATTAAGTTTAGCATCCTTATTACCTCCAATAGTAAATATAGGTCTACTGACCAGCAAGAAAACTGAAGTAATGTAAAAGATGAAAGAAAGAAAGAAAGAAAGAAAGAAAGAAAGAAAGAAAGAAAGAAAGAAAGAAAGAAAGAAAGAAAAAGGAAGGAAGGAAAGAATGAAGGAAGGAAGGAGAAAACTGAGGTAATGTGAGACTGCTTTGCTAAAAGGTTCTACCTAAAGAGCTTCGTTTAATGTATTTGGAGTTACAACAATGCATGCGCTCAGTGTAGTGCTTTACTAGATATTTCTTTTAAATTTTTGATTATTTTCCAGTTACTGAAAAAAACACTCTTGCCTCTCTTTTGGGTTCAGAATATCAGCGTTGCACATTTAGTTACTGTTCACAATTTGGGTGGGTACAGCTTTCTGTTTGTTAAAAGTAACATTAGGGATGCTTGGGTGTTGGCAGGGATGGTTGAGTGCTGGACTTTGGCTCAAGTCATGATGTTGTGTTTCTGGTTCCTGAGTTCCAGCCCCATGTCAGGCTCATTGCTGTCACCCCAGAGCCTCCTTTGGATCCTCTGTCCCTCTGTCCCCCTATCTCTGCCCCTCCCCAGCTCACACTCTCTCTCTCAAAAATAAACATTTTTTTAAAGTAATGTTAAACATGATTTCTTTTTCAAAGTTGTCTTTCAGTTTTTCAATTACATGAAATTTAAGCAAACATGAAGTACATATTAAAAATTAAAAGTTAGCTGCTCCTCCTACACCAATTGCAAGTAGTCCATCAACTATTATATAAATGGACCAGCATAAAACATTGTTCTACCAAGAAAATACACAGTTAATGAGTTGTTATGTTCAAGCAGAGCAAAGTAATAGCCTGATTTGTTAAAGGTGATATAGCAATATAGCAAAAAATACTCTGCTCTTGTACACTTATAAATAAATGCACTTATTCTCATACTCTCCTAGCTTAAAAATTGAACCTGAATAGCAAATTCTCCCCCAACTCCTCAAAATTATATGCAGTAGTATTTTGTCTTCTCATTTCTTCTTTTTTAAATGTTTATCTGTTTGAGAGACAGAGAGAGCAGAGGAGGAGCAGAGAGGGGGATCAAGGGAAAGAATCCCAAGCAGGCTCGGCACTGTCCGTAGGTGTTCAATCTCAGGAACCATGAGATCATGACCTGAGCTAAAATCAAGAGTATGACACTTAACTGGCTGAGCCACCCAGGCACTCCCTCTCTTTTTTTTTAATCTCATTTCAATCAGTTGTAAACATAACCCCTCCCCAACTCAGGGAAATGTCTGGCTTACAAAGTCCTTCTTTTCATTTAACGAGAACGTTCACCTAACAGCAAGGTTTCCATAAGGACAATTCAAGAAGACACTGAGAAGTTTCCAGGAATTTTTGAACTGAATCAGAGCTGATAAGGATTAATTAGCTACATCTGTCCTCATGACAGTCCTGATTTGAGAACAATAACCAAATGAAAACTCTAGCAACAGAAATAGGCAGTGATAAAGACTTACTGCATCTCTCTCTCTCAAAGGTAAATCCCCACTGCAAAGACTCTAGAGAAACCAATGTTACAGTGGGATAGAGGATACATGACCCACTGTGCTTGGAAACACACCAATGAAATCTAGGAACACCCAGCTCTTTTTAAAAGTTTAACGATTGGTGGGGCACTTGGGTGGCTCAGTCAGGTGTAAGTGTCCCACTTCAGCTCAGGTCATGATCTCAAGGTGGTGGGTTGGAGCCAGGGTCGGGCTCTGTGCTGACAACCTGGAGCCTGCTCTGGATTCTGTGTCTCCCTCTCTCACTCTGTTCTTCCCCCACTCATGCTCTCTCTCTCTCAAAAACTTAATAAACATTAAAAAAATATTTTTTAAAGTTTAACAATAGATAAAAACAGAAATTAACAACATCTCCTGTCCCCTTGATAGAAAAAAAAAAAAAAAGGCTTAAAGTCATCATGCTTTACATAGAGTGGACTATATATTGTCAGCTTTCCAGTACTGACAGAGGATGATCTGTGTTTACTCATCTATATTTTACAGATAACAGAAGTATAACGATGGAAAAGTGTAAGAATGGAGAATGGTTTATAGCTAATCATCAGTCAAGAAAATTACACAATCATACTGACTGCTATCATTTCCAATTTATGATCTTAATCCTTAAGTGGCCCCTTAGTGTTGTCAGGCAATTCTATTATATAGCATTATAATACATATTATGTTCCTTAATTAGGTAAAGATGCATGAGTGTAGCCGCCCAGGGCCCTCACTTAGAAGGTCCCATGCTTGGTGTAATGTTCAGCTGTCACTGTCTTGAATTTTTAACAATTTATTAACAAAACTCTCACATTTTGCATTTTTCTTCAGGCGCTGAAATTTATGTTGCCAGTGCTATTCCTAATCAAATCACTTTTATACTCTTCCACTCCCCCAAATGACTATTCCACACATTATTTTCTTTTATTTCTCCAGTGTCCTCTCCCTCTTTCTTGCTCTCAGTTTGATGGTTTGGGTGTCTTATTTTATTACCAAGAAGATGAAAACAATCAAAAGACAATTTTTACCTTTTCCTACAACTATGTTCGACAACCTACCTATATCTGTACCAATATAAACTTGGGTTTTCTCCTGTTAAATTGGGAAAATATTTCTTCCTTTTATCTAAAGCCACTTCTAACACCCAGGGAGCATGAGTTCTACCCAATGTTTGGTTTACTCCATCCTGTGACAGGCCAGTAAACCTGCCTAATTCTGGAAGACAGTATTAAGAAACCAATTTTGCCCTTACACCCGAACCACACTCTTCATTCCTACATTTATTAGTACTAAAGATAATATTTTTGGATCTCCATATATTCATTCTTTGTCTTATTTTTCAGAAAAAAAAATTGAGTTTTAGGAGTCTCTCAAAGATTTCAACAGAAATCAGTTAATAAATATTTGTTGAGTGAATGAACGAATGAATGAATGAGGTTAAGCATGTTTTTAAATATTTGATTACTTAATCTACCAAGTAACTTTATATTAAAAAATATAATCATGAATTCCTTACATAATTATGATATTTTATTCTTATCCCATTAGACAGGAATATGGATGGGTACTTTACCTGTGATTTCACCAACTGTAGGAATCCACTTCACATAAGACGGTGGTGGTCAAAGACTCAATTTACTTGAGAAAGTAATTTAGAATGAATGGCTTTTGGTAAAATGGTAAAGTCATGTATGACTCCATACAGCTTTACCCTCTCCCTCCCACAAGACATCTACTGCTTGAAGTTCCTAATTTTTTTCACAAATACCATGATGGATAAATCCCACAATTTGTACTTCCGTTACACCACTTTGAACCAAGTCAACTGCAAACTGCTCAGCTCAATCTTATTTCCCGTTAGAAGTATACAGTTCAAGTTCCCCATGCCTGTAGGAGATTCAATTTACACATGAAAACTGAGAAGAATAAACTAGATGAATACTTTCTAATAGTGTTGGTTTCATGATAATACTTTAGGAACAGTGTGGGCGAAGTGGGGAAAGTAGTAAGTAATCCCAGTGGATTACATTCTATCAGAACAAAACTGCATTTACTTTCCTTATCCATTGAGTTTTCTCATAACACTTGTTTAAGATATTCTTCTGCTAAAAATTATATAAGCTCCTTTACAGTTCTAAATGCTTAAAATATTTTTGTTGAGTATAGGAAAAATTATATGGCCAATTTGTTACTCAAAGGATCTATACCAGAGAAAGAAATGGTATTGTTCTTCAGAAGAGGGAGTAACAGCAAAAAACAAGTGATTATATGGAAGAACAAGAGCAAAGAAGTGACTAATGAACAATGGAAGGAGGGGAATGAGAGCATATATGGAACTCTCTACACTTTCTGCTAAATTTTTCTATAAACCTAAACTCCTCAAAAACAAACAAACAAAACCTCGGTTTGTCCAGGGCTCAAAAACAAAACAAAAGAAGACAAAATGATACTAGCAAAGTAATTCTACCTTATTAAAAAAAAAATGCATTAGAAGCCATATAACATGGTTTTTAACAAAGACTTTGAATACAGTAAGACTAGCCTTTGCCCTTTACCATCTGCCTGACCTTGAAAATAAAATTTTTTAACTTCTCAAAACCTGTTTCATTATTTAAAAATAAAGACAAAAAAAATAAAGACAATATTTGTACCTATGTCCTTGTGCTTGTTTTTCTTAATATGAAGTACTAAAAAATTAATGGTATCCTTCTACTTGTTCTCATAGAAATAAGAGCAGCATCAAGTTATGAGAGGGTTCAGTTTGAACCATGGTACATATTTACTACCTTCTACCTACTAGAGTTCTGAAATAATTTTTATTTTATTATTTTATTATTATGAGTATGTATAATTAAGAAGTTTTGCTCATTTTCAAGCCTTAAAGAGGTGGTGAATTAAGAGCAATGAGACTCCAACCTGAAGTTCGTAAGCAGATGCTGTTCTTATCTAGATAAGAGCAATTTAAGAATATGGTTTGCTTGCTGAATATTTTATGTTAAAACACATTACCAACATTTAATGAAGAGAAGTTTGCTTCTGTTCTTCCTAATAAGAAGCATGAGAAGCTCTTTTAGTACCTACAAGTTTCACTGGGCACTTATGTTACTGTGCAATCTGTTGCTATTTGTAAAATATTTATTTCACATTACTCTGGTTGGTTGATTCAGGTTTTATTTCCACTGAGAACTACAGAGAAGCTTCTCAAACACATTCTAAACCTATCTAAAATCCCTCTTCTCTGTGGAATTCTTAAATTGTGTTGATCTGCTATGAGGAATTATTTCTCAGCAATCATACTGGAGGAATTCTGAAGTTATATAAAAGCATAAGCCAAGTGTGGTCTGAGAAAGGCTCACAAAGCTGCTGATACACGGAGTGGGGCTGTGACCTCACAGAACTTAGGAAGGTTCTCTTCTCTCTGTCCAGCTGATTCACTGTTTGACCTTGCACAAGGACTCTTTCTTATTGGATGTAGCAAATGAGCAAAAGGTGTCAATATCTTCTACATTCTTTAATAACATCTTAGGGGTTGATAACCTTAAGATACAAATCTTAGAAAAGGAACTGCTGGAAAATGCAAAGCATCACTATTATTTATGCAAAGCAAGATGTGAAAACTTATGTTTTCACATGTATTAATTTGAAAAAAATGTGAGTAGTATCTACAAGGCTGGCACAAATGCAAGTTGCCATCTTTCTGAAATACATTTACTTTCTATTTCTAAGGCTCAAATGAGAGAAGGAAATTAAATATTGCACATACAAAGCCACAACTGTACAAGGCATTCAGAGATTTTGGACTTTAATCTAGTTCACATTCAAATAAAGTTCAGTTGCTCACACAGTTTTGCTTTGTTTTGTCCCTGAAAGGCCCAGCAGCTTGCCCAGATGTCTATCGGTCATTCTTGATCATAGCTTTATTAGAAGAATTCTGTACTCCTGAGATTTCCTTTGGAACTAAAAATGGTTAGACATGTATATTGCTTCTGATCCTATGAACATGAACATTACAAAGGAGACATTACTTAGAAATTCTTATACAAACACATGGCATTTATAAGAATTCAACCTTGACTGAGTTATTATGGCTTCATTAGATAGCTGTTGAATGATTAATCATTTCAAGATAAAGGATTTAACTTTTGCTCAAGTACTAGATTACTATCACTCCCATCTCAATCTCAAGTCCCTATGGAATAACTTCAAATTAATAAACAAACAAAACATATCACAGGAAAAAAAACTGCCATATTTTGGACTTATAGCATTTGTCAGGATGAACAGAATAACTGTGAGCTGTGGGCTATTAGAGCAGTAGTCTAGAGTCAGAAGAGAGTTCTGACACCAAATGGTGGACTGACCTTGGGAAAATATCTGAGCTTCCATTTACACATAAAAATTGAAAGTGTTCACTTCCCTTCCTGTTAGAACCACTTTGCACATAACTTTCTTATTCCTGAGGTTCATCAGAAGATTTAATTTAATAAAAATATTTCTTTTTCTACATACTGTAAATAATCATGTGATTTCTAATAGTCTTTTGCATAACTAAGAGCTAAAATAGGAAAAATTACCGGTGAATTGAAGATAAAACATGGTCAATCTGTTCTTCAAAGAGATCTACATCAGCAGCTTGCTCTTCCTTTGGTTTGTTTGTTATCACTATTATATACTTACTTTACAAATTTCAGAGTGTTCATATAGCAAAACATACTCTAAGAGTCCAAACCAATTGACAAAGTCCATAAGAAAAAGTGAAAATATATAAGTAAATAAAGTTTCCTAAAGACATTACAAGTTGGATATATAATTTCACATATTGAATATGAAATCGAATTTGATGTGGAAATAATATTTCTATAAAACAACACACATATTTTAGATGTCATTAAGTACTCATGGATCATATTGCTATTATCACGTCAGTGTTCTCCCTTCGTAACTGAATAGTGTTAACATACATTTTGAGAGTCTTAATGTAGTACAATGACACTGATTAGAACAAATCCAGAATTATAGCACATTTATATACATTTTTTTGTCTTAAGAATAAATCTGAAAAATTTTAATATAAACACAACACAATTTTTAGATTATAAATTATAAGCTCTGTTACTGATCAAAGGGAAATTCGAAACTTAGTAATCAGATATTAAAAGAAATATAACAGAGAAAATAGGGGGAATTAGGAAGCAGTAAAGGTGTTTAAATAAAGCAGATTCCCAAATTTCATATACAAATATCAACTCAATTTGGATAATAGACCTGAATGTAAGAGCAAAGCTATACAACTTCTAGAAGAAATATGGGGGAAAAAAATCTTTGGGAAATTGGATAGACATTTTTTCTTATATAGGACACAAAACCCAGGAGTCACAAAAGCAATATATAATATACATATATTATATATTAGTGTATATATTATATATATTATATATTAGTGTATATATTTTTATTAGTGTATAAGACATTTTTTCTTATATAGGACACAAAACCCAGGAGTCACAAAAGCAATATATAATATATATATTATATATTAGTGTATATATTATATATATTATATATTAGTGTATATATTATATATTAGTATATATACACTAATATATATGATATTATTTATAAACTAATTTATTTATATATCTGATAATAAATTTGTATCCACAATATGTAAAGAAATCATAACTCAATAGTATGAATCAACAACCCAATTTTAAAAAAGGACAAAATATTTAAACAGACAATTCATCTATTAAAAGATGATGATAATGAATAGGCACATGGAAAAATATTCAGTATTATTAGTCATTTGGAATATGCAAATTAAACCACAATGAGATATTACTATAAAACTACTAGAATGCCTAAAATTAAGGGAGGGAAAGCAGACAATAAAAACTGCTGACAAGGATGCATTGAAACTGGAACTCTTATACATTTCCTAATGAGAATGCAAAATGGTACAACTACTTTGGAAATGAGTTTGACAGTTTCTTACAAACTTATAAACATATCTACCATATGAACCAATAATTCTATTCACCCAAGAGAATTGGAAATTTAGGTCAAAGGCCTATATACAAATTCTTCATTCACAATTTCCCAAAACTGGAAGCAACCCAAATGTCCATCAACAGATGAATAATTAAACCGATTGTGACAGATCCATAGAGTAAAAACCTATACAGCAACAAAAAGCAACAACATTCATGAATCAGAAGCATCATCCTAATTGAAAGAAACCAGACACAAAAAGGTACACATTGTATAATGCCATTTATATGACATCTGGAAGAGACAGATCAGTGATTTCTAAGGGCTGAGATGGCTGGGCAGGGGCAAGGCTGAATATAATGGGGCATCACATTTTGGAATGATAGCAATCTTCTATCTTGAATCAGGTGTTGCTTCCAACTGTACACATTCATCAAAACTCACCAAATTCTGACCTAAAATGGGTTCTTTTTCTTTTTTGAAAGGAAAATTATATATCAATAAACATTTATTTTTAAAAAATAGGTCTATGGTTCAATCATAGAGGGCTAGTTTTTTAAAAAGTCATTGTAGAAATATATGCATAGGTACAAAATTCCTGGAATAATTCAGTTAATCAGACCTTTTCAGTATTACTTTAGAGAACCATGTGTGACTTCGACTTGGGAAAACTTATAGGGAAAAAGAAAGAGAATATTGCCAAACAACAACCAAAAAAATCTGGTAGGGAAGACATGTAGAAACCATAAAACAAATGTTGGAACATAAAATGCATATTAAAAGAGAAATATGGCTTTAGACAGCATTAATTCTCAGGACTCTTATCTTGATTAACTCTAGGGTGTCTCTAACCACACTTCTCTTCCTGCTGCCCTTCCTGGTGGCTGAGAATCAGTTATCTTCTCATGGGAATTGTTAATCCCTCTCTCCCCACAGTTTTTAAGGATTGGCACAGGGGTCCTTCCAGGTCAGACCAGAATTTCAAGAATAAGCAATGCAAATTGGCCTGATTAGAAGGTCATAGATTTGGTGGACTGTTCCACAAATTTATGTGCTTATTTCCTTATTGGTTGACTTGGGGAGGGAGAGGCACATATCATACAGTTTGGTCCATAAAATTACTGCTGATATGGTGCTTTGAGAAGTCCTTGGAAAGACAGGATTGGGTGAAACATAATGAAAATCTTATGAAGAAGCTTCTATTCCTGCCCTTTGGTGCACAGTCCAAGATGCCTAGAGTGGCAAAAGAAATGTCTCCATTAAAAATATAAGAAAAAAAGGGGGGGGCATAGCTTTTCAGTTTCCCTTGGCATTAACTCACATATAAACATGATACTGTATTTTTTGGGTGGGATCATATGGACAATTTGATATTGGTCATGAAAATATATTCTTTCCAGATGACTTGAACAAAAGGGGAGTGTTTGTTCTAGAGGTTATGAATCAAGATCACTCTGAAACTGCAGGATCATCCCCCCGTGTAACCACAAAAAGATCAATGCTTAAGTGGCAATTGACAAAGATTGGATTAATTGGATTTAACTCACATATCACATATTTGTCCATCTGCATTAAGAATTTTTTCTGAAGCTTTACATGTTTTAACACATTGCATCAAATTCCTATCCTTCTCCTTTTTATGAGATTTCTAACCTTGGGTCTGGTCACAAGTGAAAATTATATGGAAATATTGCCAAATGGGGGTCAGGAGACTTAAGTCCTTATCACCTCTGCAAATCTGAGCAAATCAATTAACCTCAATGGCACTCAGTTTCTTTTTAAGGGTTCTTTAAATGTTAAAATACCTAACTCTTGGATGATAAATGAAAAGGAAGAAAATTTAGCTTTCTAAGCCTCTATGACATGACATTGAATTCAGATTATGTTATTTATAAAATCTTAAAGTCATAAAAATCTTTAACTTTTCAAAGTAATTTCACGTACATTACTTCATTTTTAGTTCACAAAGTTATTGTTTTTATATATTTTGAAAAAATTGTTTTTGCTTTCAAATGTTAATCATTGTATTAGCGAGAACTAGTAAATATTATATAAATGATATAGAAATATTTAGAACTACATATATTTATGATATATAAAAATATATTTACCATATATTTATCAATATAACTTACTAGTGAGAACTCACTACCTAATAGCTTAGAGAAAAATAAGCATATCCTGTATGTTGTCAATATAGCATGACTTATGATGATTCCTAATTCTTCTGGACAATAGTAGTTGTATCTCTGCGTTGGAAGAATATTAGCCAGTTTCACCGACATATATGCTACATACTTTTCTATGGTATTGAACAAGGAAGTCAGCCTTACCCTCCTGAGGAGAGCTGGCTGAAAGACATCCTCAATCACATTCTGGCATGTTAGTAAATTATAACACTGAATTATGTATGATAATTCTCTTTTAGGGAAAGAAACCACAAATAAAAGGAGAATGTTTCCTCTTCTCCATTACAAGACTGTTGATAATTTTAAATCAATATTTCAACTGTGAATTCTTATTTTGGTGGCAGACTCATTTGGCATTTTGTACACGAGACTTTTCCACCTACTTTTAGGTCCTTTGTGTTGGGACTGCAAACCTTACACATATACAAAATTGGTAAGATAAGCTTTCTAATTAAGGAGATTTATAACCCGTGTGCCATATACCTACTCAAAAATTCAATCCAACACAGATAGGAGGGCAGTTTTATCATGTTTTACTTGATAAAATACGGCTATTTTAATTACATTTTTCACTTTGATGAGATTGGTTAAATTTCAGGTCACACAGTGTGCAGAGACGTACTATTTCATTCTGGGGCAGTATCACAGGTTGGAATTATTGTGGGAACACCTAAAGGAAGTTTTGATGTGATTTGCCAAGAAGCTGCATCTTGGTTCAGAGTTGGCCATTTGGTCTGTTACATCCTTTGAGAGTGCAGCTCTGAATTTAACAGAACAATAAATAAGAACTAGTTGATGCAGTGTGTGAGCCTAAAGAAACCGTGACCTCCACAAAAAGAACATCTCTAAAACAGAGGAAACTTAGCTAATCCCTAAGACAACCTTTTCTTCCTAAGAGCTAACTAATGTAAACATACTTCTTCCTTAGGAAACCAAAAGGACCCAAACTAAAGTTTCCTTGTTATCCACTTTAATACAAATTTTTCAAAGCTTTGGGTGTGCTACTGGTAATGCTATGGAGTTTTTCCTTATTCTCGGCACCAGGAGAAAACGATGAGACTATGAGCAGAAAAGGAAAATAAAAATTGCATACATATTCCTCTGTGGCCAAATTTAACAAGCCTTGAAATTGCTAGAAAATGAGATTTCATTTAAGAGGAAGAGATGGCATTTAAAACACCAAATCATCAAGTTCAAACTGCTTATCCCAGCAATGCAAACTGACAGCATATGCACACACATAATCAAATGGGAAATAATAATAGTACATCTCGATGGACTGCCCAGCACAAGAAAGTCAATGGCCCAAAAGATATGTCAAGAATAATTTCTTCACGTGCAGTGCTCTCATGCTGTGCTTTCACAGCATGATTTCATCAATGGAGAGTATATGAAACTCTTAGGCAATGAGACCGGATCTTTATTCTCACCCAGCCTCTTTATAAGGGAAGAAGAAATCAGGTTATTTTCCTAAAACAAGCAGCTCTTTTCTAAGAGGTAGTGGTGGCAGCTTTTTCTAAACAGCCATATTTCTGTGTATTCACACGAATCAAGAGTGAAGGAAAATAAGCTATTTTCCCAAAGAGAGTAGGGACAAAAAGAGAGAATTATACAGTGGGGCAGATTTGACTCTTTTCTTTTCCAGAGGAAAATTCCATCACTTGGAATAGTTTTTCAAATATAATCATTACATGCTAATTAGATGACTAAGGTGACATCTGCACTAGTTACATACCTCTAATTTTGGAGAGCCCCAGTTGCTACCCCAGGAAGAAAACACGCCAGCGGCCAAAATGGCCTTTAGTAAAAACTATATGTTGCCTGGACATTTCCTCAGAACTACCCCCATAATATTTTTTGCTAGTGGCCAAAGAAAAGTAGGGTTTCTTTTTTTAGAACTACCTCCATAATATTTATTACCAGTGGCCAAAGAAAAGTAGGATTTCTAATTATAGATGCTTATGTATATGTACAAACACATTTCTAATTATATGTGTGTGTATGTGTGTGTGTGTGTGTGTGTGTATACATACACATTCATGTTGTTTTGGTGTTTTGGGGGTTTTTTGTTTTTCTTTTAATTTTTAAGATCAAAGAGCTTGTCTTAATGGAAGTAATTAGGGGTAGTGTAAAAAAAATTAAGTTCTCACCTACATGGTGAGTTTCAGAAGTTTTTAGAAAGTGCCCACTGCCTATGGAATACATCCTTTTCCTATACATGGTTACTGACAAGTAGATTTTTTAACACAGGGCAATGCCTTCAATTTTACAAGATAATTTGTTCCAAATAGCAATATATGAAAGGGAATGTTTTGGTTTGAACCTCACATATGATATAAAAAACTGTGACTAGTACTTTCCTCAAGGCAGGTCTTCATAGTTGGGAGAAGAGCACTGGGACATGAGATGCAACAGCGAGTGCCAGCAGGACAGTCAGGATGCCAGGACAGGAGATTGAGAATGTTGAAGACATGTTCCAGCTTTTCCTAAGAGGGTACTGAAATGCTTGAAAAATAATCTCCAAGGACAAATAGAGGCTCTCCAAATAAAGACAATCAAAAGGGTTAAATCCAATTCCATGGAAAAGAAACAAGCCAATGAATGTTACTGGAAATTTCCAACTGTGAGTCAGAATGAATGTATGGACCTATATCCACTATTATTGTTCCCAAATGTATGAGGTTTCTTTCTTTCCTTATTGTTATTGAGGTAGAATTGTTAAATAAAGGCTATGATTTGTCCTTATTCACTGTCTTGAGACCTGAAAATATAGCCATTCATAAAATTCCACCAGTTGAGCAACTTTCTGTAACATATTGAAGGAATAGTTATACGCTCTGGGGACTGATCCTTATACTTCACTGCCAGAGTTATTGAGTGCTTGATTTACTTAATATCAACAATCCTGCAGAGCACTCTATATCTGTTGTCTCATTTGCTTATTATACCAGAGCTTTACAATGCATAATATTCCATTTTAAAATGAGGTGCATGAAGTTTAATGTTAGTAACCTAAAGCCACACAGCTAGTATGAGAACTGGGACCAAAAATCTGATTCCAAAACCCCACATTTATTGAACAATGTAACACTTATATGCAGGGATTGGTACAGTGTGTTCTCTTCCAAAACATGGCCTGAGAGAATCAACATTAATGGTTGAATATAATCAAACTATCAAAATATATGTAATATAATCGAATATAGCAATATATAAAATATAATCAAATATAACAATATATTTTATTTCTGAGCATAGTTTTGAAATATGTCTAGTTCATATATGAATTTAGTAATAATAAACTTTTACTTTGGGTTTATATTACCAGGTCCTGTTTTAAATGCTCTCCAAATATCCAAATGCTTTCAAAATATCAGCTTGTTTATCTTTATAACAGCCCTGTGCAGTATATATACATAAAAAAATTGACATACAGAATAGGTAAATAACTTGCCCAAAGTGAAACAAAATAAAAGATAGAGCCAGGTACAGCTAACCAAGAAGGTACAGCTCCAAACTCAAGAATCTTACCACTAGGTTGTATTGCCCTTTAAGTAATAAAAGCATGTTCTCAAAATTAATGACAATTATTACAATCAATTTATTCAACAAATATTTTTTGAGCACCTACTTTGCATCAGGCCCTAATCTAGGTGCTTGAGATGAAGCTAGGATCAAAACATAACAAAGCCTGCCTAGGGAAGTTGTATTCTAGTGAGGAAGTCTGAAAACAGGCATTATCAACAAGTGAAATGTATAGTATGTTAGTCTTTGGAGAAAAAGAAAGGAAATCAGTGGAGTAGGAAAGTCTAGGTGTACAGGGAGTGAAGATTTACTATTTTAAATCTCCCTGCTGCAAAGATGACATTTAAAGAGAGGACTGAAGGAGGTGAGTGTGTGAAACATGCAGATATCTGGGGGAAGATCATTCTACCAAAGGGATCAGCAAGTGCAAGGACCCTGAAACTAAAGAATGCTTAACCTCTATGAGTAGCATCAAGAAGACCAGCATGAGGGGCATCTGGTTGGCTCAGTCAGTTAAGCGTCTGACTTTAGCTCAGGCCATATCTCATGGCTCATGAGTTCGAGCCCTGCTGAGCTGTGCTGACAGCTCAGAGCCTGGAGCCTGCTTTGGATTCTATGTCTCCCACCCTCTCTGCCCATCTCCCACTGTCACTCTGTCTCTCTCTCTCAAAAAATAATTAAACATTAAAAAAAACTTTTAAAAGAAGACCAGTGTAACAGAAGCAGAATAAACCAAGGGATAGATTAATAGAAGTGAAATCAGTGATAAATGGAAACCAAGGTCCATAGAGCCTTGGAAGGACTTGGCTTTTACTTTGAGAATAATGAGATGCCATTGTTGGATTTTGAGCTGAAAGGTATTCTGTTCAAGAATGGACCAGGAAGAAAGATGTCAAGGTGGGGAGGCCTGGTTGAAGGCTATTGTACAAATAAAAGTGAGATGATATTGACTTGGACTTGGGTAGTGGTGGTGGAGATAGAAGTAAGTATCAAATTCTAGATAAATTTTGAAGGTGCAGCAAATAGAATTTCCTAAAGAATAGGTTATGGGGAGTAAAAAGAGAGAGAGGATGGGGCATCTGGGTGGCTCAGTCAGTTAAGCGTCCGACTTCGGCTCAGGTCATGATCTTACGGTTCGTGGGTTTGAGTCCTGCGTTGGGCTCTATGATGACAGCTCAGAGCCTGGAACCTGTTTCATATCCTTTGTCTCCCTCTCTCTCTGCTCCTCTCCTGCTCATGCTTTCTCTCTCTCTCTCTCTCTCTCAGAAATAAATAAATATTTTTTAAAATATTAAAAGAGAGAGAGAGAGAGGTTAAACTTGACTCCAGTGTTTTTGGCCCACACAAATCACAGGATTAAGTTGCCATATTTTGAGATGGAGAAGACTTTTTAGAGATCACCAGAATTTCTTTTGGGGACATGTTAAGTCTGTCATGGAAGCTAAAAGGCAACTGGCAAGAGATGTCAATTAAAGCAATTGAATACAGGAATCTAGAGTTTAGAGAAAAGGCCTATCTGCATCAGCCTATTGGTAGAATTCAAATATCTTGGACTGGAAGAGATCACTACAGAGAGAAATAGAGTGACCTATTTGAGGACTGAGCTGCTAGAGAACTCAATAATTAAGACATTGGGCAGAAGAGAAAACAGCAGGAGAGACTGAGAAGAAGCAGGCAGAAGGTGGAAGGGAAACTAGATGACCTGTAGAACAAATGCTTTGAGCAGGATGGAATGATCAATTGTACCAAATGCTGTTGACAAATGTTGGTGTTGTCAGGGATTGATGACGTCACATTCGTTTTAGCAACGGGAGGTCATTAGTGACCTTAAAAATAGTAGTCTCTGTGAAACTGAGGGCTGAAAGCCTGAGAGTAGTAGGTTCAAGCAAGACTCGTGGGGTAGGGAAGATGAGAGGAAATAAGGACAGCTCTTAGGAAATGTTACTATAAGAGAGAGCAGAGAAATAAGGTTGTGGCTGAAACAAATTGTAGTATGTTTCATGCTGAAGAGAATTATTCCAACTGTAAGAGACGAAACAGTGAGAGAAGAGAGCAAGAGAGAAAGGAAAATTGTTGGAGAGGTGTCACCAAGGAGATGAGATAAATGTATGTACTTAACACAAGGAGAGAATGTTATCAGATAGAAGGAAAATTCATTCTTAGGAATAGGAGGGAAAGCAAAGAATGAGGATATGGGCACTCCATGCAGATACATGCACACACAGGTTTCTTTCAGATGGTGCTATTTTCACAGTGAAATAAAAAGCAATTAAAAAAACATCACCACCACCACCACTAGTACTGATTGAGTATCAACTATGTGGTAGGCACAGGGCTGAGTCCATTATTTATGTCATGATCCTGACATTACTATGGAGAAAACTGATATCAGCAATAAAACAATTCATATAGTCAATTTCAAAAATACATTTTTAATTCATCACATGTTAATATTTAGGGAAAGCCAATATATGCAAGCACCAGTACATAGTAATGAATAGTAGTTTTTAGAATCAAGTCCATTTTCTGTCCGCAAATTTTTTTCATTTACGTTAGCAAGATAAACCAAAAAAAGAATATAACACGAGGATATGATAAGAGTTGAAAGATTGTGTATAATTAAAAGAGCTTTTAATATGAAATTTATTATTAAGTCAAATACACATGGAAATAAAATATTTTCCATCTTTTACGTATTATACAAAGTATTTAGTCTATTTTACTAATCTGTCAGAAACAGAAAGATTTCTCTAAAACTAATCTCTGATTAATGGCATGGCCAGTCAATCTTCTCAAATCTCTTTTAGATTTATGGTTTCAACTGAAGAGTAGAAGGAAAACAAAATGCATCTGTTTATTCAAATATGTTTGTCGCAAATAACTTCATGTAACATTTCTATAATTTTTAAGTGTAAAAATCAGAAGAGTAAAAGGAATATGATGATGGCAACCATAAAGAATATAAATTTTTAAGTAAGCAGAAGAGCAAACAGAGAAAAATAGGCCTAAGTCATTGATTTCTAAAATATTCAGGAAAAGCTACAAGAGAATTACTTTTACCCAATGCATATTAAAACATAGAGCTCTCCAGACACTTATTTTCTGAAAGCAGCAAGCAGAATCCTGCATATGAACCTCATTTACTTTGAAATCATGTATTCACTTCACAAAAGATAAAAAAAAGAAAAGAAAAGAAAAAGAACAGAAAAAAGAAAGAAAACAATTGCAGAGTAAAAAAAAAATAAAGTCACTTGAACCGTCCTTCGGCCCATGACCTCTGCGAGCTGACACCTTATTTTAATCAATAGTAAGAATGTTCGCTGAATAAATTAATAAATAAATGTCAAGCAGATATCTGGTACAGTGTTTTGGGTTATTTTCCACCCACCTCTTTGTACAATGACCTCTCCACAGCTACCTGAATATATCCAAGAAAATTAATTTACAGTCTGGATTATGACTCAGAATTACTAGTGTTTAAAAAAAAAAACAGATATGCAATAGACTGTGTGACCTTGGGTAAGCTACTTAACTTTTCTGATCTTTACTTTCCATATCTACTAAATAGGAAAAATCTGTTTTAAATTTAATGAATCACTATAGGATATCATAGGATAATAATAATATTACAGGATAACAAGATAATACAAACAAAGTATTTAGAAAGGGGTCTAGAACAACACAAAATGAGATATCTGCTGTCATGATCATACCATTGTTTGCCTCATCTTTCCTAACCTCATTGTAATGATGCATTTCTCTCTCCTGCTTCATAAGTTTTAATAAGCTCAGAAACAACCATGTCCATTCTTAAGCAATTCTACCTCCCCAACTACTTTGTTCCTTAATACCTTATATTATGGCAGTGAGTTTGAGAGCAATTTTTACTGAAAAATCAGAGGAAGAAAGAATAGAGGGACTAAAATTGTTTCTGATTATAGCTATGTAAAATAATTATATTTTATAATTGTATTTGCATATTCGTGTTTACCCTGTCTTTTTCATGTTTATGAACTGAAGACTGTTTAGGAGCAGGAAAAGGAGACCCTGCCATCGTTTGCCCTCCAAAGCCTCTAGAACAATTTCTCCAATATTGTTTAACCACTCATCTTACAAGCAATTATTTGAAAAATAAGCTCAGAATTGGGACTACTATTTACCGTGACGAAGCCTTTAACTCCACTTTCCATTCCAAAACAGATGCTGAATTTCACAAACCCAGCAATTACAACTTGCCCCCCAAGCCCTCACAGCACTTATAAGTGGATTCTTGGCTTAAATCTATTCTAAACCAAATAGGAAGCAGTGTGTTCATGAATCCAATGAGACAGTTTCAAGGCTGAGATAGTTTTCTTGGGCATGAACATTCAAGCAGTTCAGGGGAAATTCAAACTATTAGATTTAGCCATTAAACTTGACAGCAAATATCACTCCAAAGTAATATTTTCATATATATGCTAGAAAGAAGAGATGGACTTTCACAATTTCTCTGCAATCAAGTTTAGGGTAACTTGGGTAAAGAGTTATCTATCGGAAAGAGTACAAAGTTTAGAATCCAGACAAATTGGAGTTGAAATCTTAGGCACTTCCTAATGCAACTGTGGGCAAATAACTTATTTACTTATACCTCACCTTCTTCCCTTAAAATGGAGCAATTATTATAGATAGATAGATAGATAGATAGATAGAGATATTGATGTGAAGATTTAAAAGCAAACCTAACATAATAAACCTCATAAATGGTATTTACATTTTATGTATAACTAATCAGTCTTAAAGAAAGACCTCAGAGATTCTGGAGAGATTCTGAACTTCAACCTTAATTGCCACTATTCTGCTTGTGTTCTATGGTTCAAGACAACAGCCACTGAAGACAAATTGTTTACTCTCCTGTGTCTTATTGGAGTCCAGAAACCAATGGCCTCGTTCACCCAAAGATAACTTCTGAGAAGACCTGAGTTATTTTAGGGAGGTCATGTTCATGTGGGGTCTGAGAACTTATAGGGGAGCCATAATTAAGGACATGTTGCTGACCATCTTTGAAGTTAAGTGGGTATTAAGGCTTGCATTGCCCCCCAGCAGGTCTGGGAGCATCTGAGAAGATCCTTCATGGTGCTTCATCAGATTTCAAGTCCATGTCTATTCACTGAAGACCCAAAGGAACGAAAGTCTATTGGGCTTATATCCTTCCCTTGGTTGGCCAAGCACTTATGAGCCCTCATAACCTGACTTGATGGCCACCAACAGGCAATGAAACCCAAACACCTGCGGGAGGAATTTCAAGTAGGACATCCAAACTGAAAGCTTTTATTTTCAATAGTTCGCTAAGAAGAATCTGATAATAACTTGAAGCTAATAAAAAGCAGTAAGACCATATACGGGTATTCCTTAGGTCTTAAAAAGTAATCTGGAATTTAAAAATAAATCAGTATAGGAAACAAAAGTGAACATGACAACATTTAAGAATTGGCAAAGATGAATGAACAAGAATATCTCAAAAGAGAAAAAAAATACAAGAACATAAAACATCACGGGAGAAGAGTTAAGAGTCTGAAGGAAAAATACAGGAGATTTGATATGCAAATAATAAGAGTTTCAGATGAAAGAAAAGGAACAGATGGAAGAGAGAGAATAATCAAGCCAACAATAGACAAAATGTTTTTTGAGCTACAGACCGAAAAATTCACCACATCCCAGAAAGGACTAATGGAAAAGAAAAATCTTATTTTTATATGTATTCCTGTAAGTTATTCTGAATTTCTAAAATGAGGTAAACTCTTTTAAGTTTTCATACAAAGTAACTAACTTTTGCAATAAAAAAGCATTAGACTAGCCTTCGAACTTACCTGGCATCCCAAAAGGGAAAAGAAGCTAATACAGACCTGTGAGAAAAGGACTGTGATCAAGAACTCACCCAGACAAGACACCTATCACCTGGGAAAATAAAAATGTATCTCTGGATAGGCAGAGATGTCACCCATGTAATCCTATCTGAGGAAAATACATGCGAAGGTGCCAAAACTCAAGTGAGCAAGAACGGAGACTATGGGATAGGGGCAGAGGAGAGGAAAGAATGGAGAGCCATAAGCCTTGTAAAGCACAAAGATAAATCTACATGGATGATCTCCTTGAAGAGGCTGACAATTAATATGCTATGTAATAAATATACCTTCCTTTTCTGAGATCTTTTAACATAGTGTGTTTACCTAAAAAATGTTACATGTATAAAAATAAAGCACAATAAGAAAACGAATACTCGTGAACTAACCACGTGACTGTCCCCACACCTTGACTAGGCTACAATTCCTTTGGCTGACTCTACCAGCAGTGACCACCATCACTTTCTTGCTCTTTCTAAATTTATGGTTTTTTTAAAACATAGGTATCTCTATGTGATATACTCTTTGCTTTTCTTGTTTTTTAAGATTTATAAAAATTAGTATTAGATTATATGCAATTTTCTGGAGCTTATTTTGATGCAATAATATGCTCCTTAAATTCATGCATGTTTTTCTGTGGATGATCTGCTTTCACAGCAGGATAACAACCCATTGCATGAACCCACTGCAAAGTTTGTCCATTTTCTTTTTGGAGAATTCTGGTGGTTAGCAGTTACAAACTGTATTGCTATGAAAACTTTCATTCATACTTCCTGGTGTAATAGTTTCTCTAAGGAATATGTTTAGATAAGTATATCAATTTATTGTATATTAATAGATATTCTACCAGGTAATGCCAGTTTTCATTGGGGCTTTCATTGGGGCAAATCTAGGGCTTTTAGCTCATTCTTTCTATTCTGCTGGTGCTTACTTTCCTATTTGCATTGTTACTTTTCAAATTCATATTTTGTGATTATTTTAAAAAAGAAACAAGTACAATGTTTTTTGGATTAAGTAGGGCACTTGCCATGATGAGCACTGGGTGTTGTATGGAAGTGTTGAATCACTATACTGCACACCTGAAACTAATATTATATGTGTGTTAACTAAGTGGGATTGAAAGAAAAAGCTTAAAAAAAAGAACCTCCTTACTTAGTGACAATACCAAATTTTGACAACTTTCAAATAAAGCTTATATACTACTGCCGTCCAAGTATTAAATAGGCACAACATGTAATCATAAAAATCATAATTTACAAAGATCTTCTATAAGCTTTGCTTATATTTATATTTAGCTTATATTTATAAGTTAAATATAAAAAGTTAAATTTGATAAAAGTACCATAAGCCTTGATAATTCTACATCTACAGTATGAGAGGTTAATTTACGTCTTTCTGAGTAGGACAGAATACAGAGCAAAACGATTTTTTAAGGAATGAGGGGTCTGAAAAATACAACTAAAAAATTCAGTTATGTTAACCTATACTTTCTATCCATCTTTGAATCTATCTAATAATGTTTTATACTTTTAGTACTGAATTTCTATTCATGTCTCAGGACCAAGTAATATTTATAAAAATGCACCATGTACTTGGCAATAAAAAATTTACTATATATTTTAAATTTTTTAAATTAAGAAATTTTACAGGCTATCAACAAATAAGTTTAGAAATGATGAAAAGATAACTGACAAGCTTACTAAAAGGACATTTTCTAAATGTTTTTCTTAACCCCTGCCATAAAAACTAATCAAAACTAAATGTACAAAATGTTTTTTAAAAATAGAAAGAAAATTTATTTTAGAAATAACTGGAGATCTACTCAGAGGGAATCTTACAGATCTGAGTATCATAATTATTAATAAATAAGAACTGAAAAAATAGTTTGGTACTTGTCTTAAGAAATAGGAAGATAAAAAATAAAATAGACTAAGGAAGATGTAATTAATAAAGATAAATACTAAAATAAAAAAAGTACAAAATAAAAAGGGAACTTCTACTTTCCAAAATATCTTTTGATATTCTCTTCTAGCTGCCTTTATTTTCCAAGTGTCCATCAATTACATTTTATAATTAACTATGATAACACAGTCATAATACTGAAGGGTTTTGAGTTTTTAGAAAGATGGTCATAATTAATTTGTCATTGTTACTTTAGCTTATTACAGGTCACAAACTCAAATGTCTGAAGAGATCAGGTAAGGTACATAATTAGGTGCAGGAAGACAGGTGGAGGGTACATTAGGAAAGACTGTGCACTCCCTATGCGGGGGAATATACTGGCTGATCTTAAAGGGGCTGCCACCAGCATCACGCAAACACTGCCACCTGGGAGTGTGGGCCCAAGACAGCCACAGCTTTCAACTTTTCAAAAGATGCCCACTAAGTCACTTTTGTTTTATTTTGTTTTGCTTTTACATGAAATTACTTGGCAACTAACTTAAAATTTTTTAAATAGAGTAAGACACTGTACTGTATTACCTAAAACTCATGAGCCAAATAAAGCAAACCTACAGCTAAACTTGGTCCATGGGCAACTTATTTTCACTTTCTGCCTTTAAACCTAAAATTTAGTGCTCCAAAAAGTGTTATAACAAACAGAAAGAGCAAATGGTGATTTCATTTTTAAAGTTCCCTCAACAAGTTATCTCATACATTTTGTTTGGAAAATTAGACAACTTTTACACACTCCTGTTGTTTAAAAGAAAATAGACTTTCTATAGATAAAATTAAAAAATTATGAAAATATTGAATATCCAAATCACATTAGATTTTGTATCTTTAAGTAATTTTTAGAAAGCTTTTCTATTAAAACAGAAAATGTTATAATTTCTTTTTGGTTAAATTTATCACTTTATGTAATGTGAAAAAAATTATCATAAAAGATTAGTAATATCTAATCTAATATTAGATTACTAATCCAATCTAATATTAGATTACTAATATCTAAGAGTATCTAATTCTACTCTATGCTTATGAAACATTATTCATAATTCACAAATTATTCTCCAATGACCAAATACTAAGAAAAGAAAAATATTTCAATTGAAGGAAAGTTCTCTGAATTAAGCATAAAGATAATTCCTCCTTGATAGCGAAGAAAATTACATTTAGTTTTAATAGGACTTCTAAGAACCAGAAGATTTTTTAAATATTAAATATTGAAAAATTGTTTTGTTTTGTTTTGTCAATCCTTTCTACAATTGCCCTGTCCCTGTGCTCTATTACTATCTCAAATTTGGTCATGTCTACTCTACCTCATCTAAAAATTCTATTATGTCCTTCCTTTCCTCATTTTCTCCTTTTTGTTTATCTTTGATCCGGTTTTCAGCATAAAGAAACCAAGAGTCTAATAGAAATCATAAGTACATTACTTTGAATAATTGTAACCATATGAAGGACAAATACTGATAAAAGGCATCATACCAAAACTAACAATTTGAAAATGTCAGAGATAACTGTTAGCAAAGGTGACCTAGAGTACACAAATATCACACAAATATCAAGTCTTTTGACAATCAGCATTGCCTTGATAGTCTAATGACAGAAATATCATATGATATTAGGTACCATTCTTTTATAGAATTCCATAAAAGAATTCCCAAATCTAAATAAAGCAGAATCAATGTAGTTTAACTAGAAAACCTGAATTCAATTTATCATTTATATTAAAGGATAAGCAATAAGCAACCAAGTGTAGTTCAGAAGACACCACAAGCAAGAAGCACTTTATATGATAGAAAATTATGCTTGTAATTATATATCTCCCAACATTTGAACATCTGGAGTGTTCAAGGTGAATATGTACACATAATGGTGCACGATTTGACAAATTTAAATGCTTTAAAATTAATGCACTGACATTAATCACAATTTTCATACCAAGAAATTTGGACCGGTAAGGTAAATGTACTTAATTTTTATAATAAAAGAGCTTAATCTCTTGAATGTTGAATTCCCAACCTCGATGTGTTTGTCATTTGGATATGCAGACTCTGACCATCCAGACATTAAAACCACTATTTCCCCTGTAGTTTTCCAAAGAAAAAAAAAAGTTGTGGAGAATTTAGTTCAGTGTAATCTCCCCAAATACGCTTGAATTTAGGGTTTGTACTTATAAAAGAATCACACCATCCTATGCCAGAAATCCTGGCCTGTTAACTTCCTCATGCCACCCCCTAACCTCTTTGCCTCCAGCTCCAAATGTCATACCTACCTTCTCTTCCAATGGAATTTAGCATAAGAAAGAGTACATGGGCTGCTCATTATTTATAAGAAACTGTCACCTAAATCTCAGAAACTTGTCTACGGCCATACCACCCTGAACGCGCCCGATCTTGTCTAAATCTCAGAAACTTATTGTTGTACATTCACAATATAGTTGTATTTTGATCCTGAAGTTAGTCTTGTCCATGATTCAGCACATGGCATATGGTGCTTCTGTCTTGGGTCATAAGACATGGGGCATCTGGCCAGATGACTCCTGGAGTCAATATCTCCAGGAAAGAGATCTTTTCTTTTTTTAATCAACAGAATCCAACTTAATTATGGCTTATTAATTTATAAATCTACTTTGGCCTTACCCAAAGTAACTCCCCATAAACACACACACGCGCGCGCGCACACACACACACACACACACACACTTTATGAAAGTTTAATTCAATAGACCATGGCTTAAGATAAAAGAGAATTCAGAAAATTTAATTAATCTAATTTACATTTGAAATTCACTCAACTTAGTTTTTAGTTCAAACCTGAATGAAAAACTCAAAATCTGATGGAGTAGTATATAAAATATTCAACCAAAATGATAGTTCTTTTGACATTTTGGCTTAGGGGCTCAAAACCAGTTATGGGTAGATATGTTTTAATAAAAGATAGTCCTAAACAAAAAAATTCAAAAGCAAAAAATAAAATTGTGGATGGTTGCCAAATTGGCCCCTTCTTCTTTTTGTCAGCAAATATCGTAGATTCTTATACCCAAATACTCTATCTTACAGGCATCATTCATTTATTCAAAGAATATACAGGGAATATTTAATAACTACCAGACACTGCTCTGGCAGCAGGAATATAGCAGGGAGCAAAATAGACTAAAACTCACCCTCTTGAGCCTGTGTTCTATAATGTACTGCTGTGTAAGTGCTTTCAGGAAAAGTAAATCAGGCCAAGGAAATGTTAGAAAACAAGATTTCAGTTAGGGGATTACATCCCAAAGAGGTAACATTTGATCAAACCCTAAGTGATGTGAGGAACTAAGCCTGCTTCCAGTTTTGTGCAAAGGATCTGGATCTTCTAGTCTTGTGCAAAGGATCTGGAATCCACTCTTCCGAGAGTTACTCACATCATATTACTTCCTTTATCTACACTTTTACTTGTATCATTCTGTCCCCCAAATGCCCTCTAATTTTCTTCCACCTTTTGGAATCCAATCAGTTCTTTTCATGCTTCCATGACCCCTTCTCTAAAAACCCTTGTCAACACTCCATTCCGGCCTTTCACTGCCACTTACTGTGATCTGTGCCAAATGTCATCATACTTAGAATCTAAAAGAGAAGAGAACTGATACTTATAGAATTTCTACTATGAACCACAATCTCTGCCGGAAGTCTTTTATATATTATCTCATTTAATATTTATGAGATTTCTATGAGGTTAGGTATTACTATTCAATTTCACAGGTGAGAGAATGGAGCTTCTGAGAAATTCTGACCACACAGCTAGTAAGTGGCAAAGACAAAATTCATACCCAATTTCATATAACTTCATACATTTCATTCATTGTACTTATTCACTTATGCTTCTATATCAAAAACACAGTGTGTCTTATGTCTTTTTCCAAGTTTAGGATGTAGATGATTTTCAATGCTTTTGTCTGAAATTCTATTCACTTTCCCCTCTGCATATCAGATTTTCAGGGCCCAGCATGCTATAATGCTTTTCTAAATTAGTGAAAGCCACACTGATGTCTCTTCTCTAATGCCTGGTACACTTGGAATCCCAATTGAACAGATTGGCACCTATTGATTTCTCTATTTGTGTGATTCTTAATTTGTTTTCTACACATAATTATTTATGAATCTAATGAGACCCCTAGATGGCCTCCCCAGAAAAATAATGAATATAATGACAATACTGTGCATTCCTGAAACTCATCCCTGGATCCAATTCTTTGAGTACTTTTATTTAAACTACCCAAGAAAATTACGTGCTCCTTGAGAACAGAAACTATAATTTATTTTCTCTTGAGCTCCCTGCAGTGCCTGGCACAGTGCTGAACAAATATTAAATGACTAGCTTGTCAAAGAACCTATGCTTTAGATTATGCAAAGTGATAGGTTTTTAGCATAAACCCATCTAATTCCATTTGCTGGAATAAAAACAGGTTGTTTGCATTTTGCAGAACCCAAAGGTTGGGGGATTATAACTTTAAAAAGGGAGCATAATATAGTTCAGTCCCACTGTCTTGGGGTTACTGAGCTGTGAATTCTGAAGCTGGCTAAAGAATCTGGATTCACATGTTTAAGAGGCATGTCTGAAAGGAACCATAGAAACAGTGGAGCTCAACTAGGACTTCATGCTCCCTGCCTGTTCTCTCAAAGAGAACATCCAAAGAATATTTTCTCCCAGTGATATTATTGGAATTTCTCATTATAAAATAATAATCGTAATCATGATTGTAAAGTGAAAGTAAATATTATTAGATTTTAAAAAGAAGACTATAAAAGCAGCTACTAAAAATCACTGTGATGAATTCTTCCAACTCACGTAATATCATTTTTTAATTTAGATTCATATAAAATGAATATTCTGAGAGAATTGGCTGAATATACACATTGCAATAGAGGAAAATCCTGTAAAAGCAACCCTACATTTTAAAACAACCAAATAGAAACAGTAGGAATTAAAGACGAAACACGATATTTCATCCTGAAATTTAGATCACTAGGTAACAAACAAACAAAAAAAGGAACAAAACAGTAACGTAGGAAGGGTTAGACTGCAAGATGCCCCATTCCTAACATTGTCTGTCCTGGAAATCTCATCCTGGACCCTCCCTCAGTGGATTCCACATGCAGGGTCCATGTACACACACCTGCAACTCATGGTTGGTACAACTTATTTCCTGAAGCCCACCCACCTCCAAAGAAACAGCCTTCCCTTAATTTTCTAAATCTAAAGGATGGCATCTCACTTGCTCTCGCTATAATTTCCAGCCCAGCATAAAAAAACTTTCCTCTACAATTGTCTCCCTAAGATTCCATTCACATAGCAACACATTTTTTCTTCTGTTTTGGATACAGTTACTCCCTGACTCTCATTATCACTGGTAATTGGGCTTTTTTTTTTTTTTGCATTGTAGTTAAAAAGAAAAGAAGAAAGAAAGAAAGAAAGAAAGAAAGAAAGAAAGAAAGAAAGAAAGAAAGACAGACAAAAAGAAAGAATATCCAGATTTAATTACACATTTGTCACCATACTTTAAGAACTTTCTGGGTTTAAAGGCTTAATGTTTCTTGCTCTTTTGATAGTTTGAGAACGTTTTGTTTTGAATTCATTTTGCCTGCTCCTTTCAAAATATACAAAGGAGGAAAAAATGGGGAAGATACAAGCTGCACTGTCAACAGGCTGGTCCTGCATTGCTTTTATTATCTTGACTACAGCCACCAATAAAAAAACAGACAATTTACATAAATTACCTATAAACACTGTCCCAAAAAAGACTGCAATGCTGACTTTCTTGTTGATTTGTAATGTTGATTTGTCTTGGGAATTGTTAGGACCATGGGTAGTCTTGGAAACTCCAAATGACTTTTATAGCCAAATGTTATTTTTTGACATCTCCAACCACTTTACTACAATTTTCATCATTGCTCCTTAACAATGGTAATACTGAAGAATATTCAAAGAATATAAAAAAGAAAAGGAAGAAATCAGAAATATATAAGAACAAAATAAAAATCAGAACTAGGTTTGGAAGGATTAAGATAGAGAGGGCAATGATTACAGTTCATATTCATAAAATACGCAAATAATAATAGCATACAGAGTAAAATATATATGTATAATATATTCCATAGTATAATGAACTAAATATATGGAAATTATAGTATCTTTGTCATTTTTTATGAAGGGCATATGAATGAACTTTAGGGCAATGAAGTTTGAAGGCACTCCATACAAATTGAATGGCACCCTGGAAAGAAAGGTGCAACTCGGTGTTTCTGCATAGTAATTAGTGTGGGCCAGTTATTTCTCTATGTACTTGCCTACATCACTACACCGTACTTTCCTCACAACAGGACCTATTGTTATCTTTGTAACTTCAGTCCCAACACAAGGCTTTAAAATGTCAATACTAATATTTGTAGAGAGCTTCACAAAATCCCTGCGAATAAATGGAAGAGATGTTATTATCTACTTTAGACACATAAAGCAAAACAAATCTCAGACAGTATAAGTGACTAGACCAAGAACTCTCAGTTAAATGATCATTGGTCATTTATTAACAACCACTACTGAATGACTAGTATGTACCAAACTCCAAGAGTACAACCAAGGATGAGGCATAATCGTTATTGTGGAGTGGCTAACAATCTAATGGGGAGAAAGACATAATGCCCATGTAAACAAATAAGTAAAATAACTTCAGATACTACTGATAAGCAAAATGAAAGCAACATGGTGGGACAGTAGAGTCTCAATTGCTTTAGGTGGCAGGCTTACAGAACGTACTTTTGGGAAGGCCTCTCTGAAGAGGTGACCTTTGAATGTCAACCTCAATGCAGAGAAAGCTGCCTGTAAGAATCAGGAGAAAGAGCATCCCAAATAGAAGAAAATCAAAGATCAAGTCTTGAAACAAGCTGGTGAAGAGCAGAAGGACCAGAGTGGCTGAAATGCTACGAGTAAACAGGAGCTTTTAAGTCAGAAGGAAAGGCTGGGCATTACAAGTAAAGAGGATAGGTTTTATTCTGGCTACATTGGAAATTGGCCTTAAGCAGGGAAGCAGGGGGATATGGTTTAAACTTTAGAAAGCTTACTTTAGCCAATATGTAGAAAATAAGGTAAGAAAGGGGCAGAAGTTACATTCAGGGCCCAGTGCAATCATTCAGGAAGGAGATTTGTGTTGTGCATTACATCCCTTTCAAACACTGTCAGAGACAGAACATCTAACTGGAAGAAATGAATATGATCTCCCTGAATTTTATGCTTTCCCAATGTCCAAGCACAGGAAAGAGCCCAGGAGAAGGGAATTAGCTTATAAGCCAAATTTAGTATTTGCACCTTACTTCTGATTAACTTTACTGTAAGTTACCAGGCCTGGTGAGAGTCCACCTAATCTTGGCGAGACACCGAAATTACAAAGAATAAAACAACATTGAAATGTTACATGGAACGTGTCTGCTTGACATCCCCTCTCACTGTATCCTTTCAGGCATTTCCTTTTCACTCAATGGCCCTGTTGAACAGATTAATATATTCAATGCACAACATGATAACTGCAATTCTGAGATATGAGGCTGCCCACAGTTGTTTCCAGGAATACAACAAAAATGCCATGGAGAGACTGCCAAAGAGCCATTTCACATGTAACTTCAAATTTTAAGTTTTCTTTGAAAAGTGGCTTTTGCCAAATGTAAGCACAGCAAGAAGGTGTGAGATATCTCTAGTGGAGATAAGGAAAAGAGTTTGGTTAAAAATAACTAGCATTATATATTATTATTTGTAAAGTACTTTCCTGTACAATGCCTCATATGATTCTCAAACTAACACTATGAAGTAGGATAAGAATAATAATAATCTCCAATATGGAGATGAATAAACAAGTTCAGGGAAGTTAGTGACTTAACCAAGAAAACTCAACCAGTAACTAGCCAACTGGGCCAGAACTTGAAACCAGTTCTTCTGACATTCAAGGTCATGCTGGTTCCATCACTCTCCACTGTTTGCATTGAGTGAAGGCTCTCTTGTCCAAGAAATCTGCATAGTACTCGAGTTAAGAGCATAAACTTTGAGGTCAGGAACAGTTCCATCGATTGATCTGTGCCCCAATTCTGCTACTTGATTGGCATCTCTCTGTGACACAACAAATTTCACCTCAAAGTCTTTTTTTGAGGATTAACACAATGTATGGAAAGAGTTCATCATGCTTTCTTAAGCAACAGCAACAGAAATGGATGACCATCAAAACTAAATGAAAAATATACTCTAACTGGCTTTAAAATACCACTGTAAAACCAAATTAGGGATCAGGTGACTCAGACAGGTACTACACCCTGCATAAAGCTTTCAAGGAAGATTTCCAGTCCATCCTTTATATCTCACTTATAATTAATAGAAGGCTGGGGATTTAAATGTATTAAATATAAAACAAGAAAAACAAAAAGTTAGGTCTCTTAGGGGCTTCAGTTTAATATTTCTATCCATCTGCATGTAAATGGGTGTTCAAAACAACTCACTTCCAATTAACCCCAAATACTTTATCATTTCAATAGTTGCAGAGATTCCACAATATGGCAGCAGTGTCTCATTGATATTTAGGATCAATTTATGTTGGAGGACAGACCACAGATTCCTGGGCATCCTGGCAAAGAGGTTGTCATACTCAGCATCCTGTCCTGGCTTTCCCCCAGGAGCTGTGGCCTCCCCCTGCTAGCATCCTTCAACCCCATATTCTAAATCAAGCAGGACATACAGCTGGGATTGCATGTAGCAGCACTTCTTTATGATGTCATTCCTTGAGCCCAGCCAGTTCTGCTTGCAGCTGTAACAAATCTGTATGCTATCTCCTAAGTCCTAGGGAATGGCACCCTTTTGAGGTTCTAAAGCTCTGCTTGGACTGAGGCCACAAATGAGGCCGAAGCCATCAAAGAATTGTTCTTAGCCCAACACAAAAGTGCTAAATTTGATGAAAGATTCTGGCAACAAAGAAAGTCTCTTACAAAGCATTGCTTGGCACATGGCTATTAATTATCCTGCCAGGAAAAGCAGTTGCTGGTCCTCGGAAAGGATGTCTTTGAGAGACGTGGGAATGACTAGAGGGCTCCGCTGTTTTTCAGAGGCTCTGAGATCATGCTACCATTTCTTAGCTGCATATGTCTTTTCATTGGCTTTTAATCATTGCAACATTTTCTAAAAACTAGCTCTAACTATGAATCCAAAAAAATACTTTATGTATTTTTTAACAATAGGAGATGCTGGATTCTATTTCCTTCTACTCATCTCTGCAACTGATATAAGCAATTTCCCAACAGCAGCCTCTGTACAGAGTCTGCCTTCTATCTATTCTAGACATCTGTGTACATTTCTCTGTGAGCCACATGATCCACCATTCCAAGATTGGCCTTGATGCCTTCTGTTGTTCCAATCCTAGTCCTTACAATGTTTCTAGTTCTTAATTCATCTCACCCCTACTTCCCAAAACTATAGACCTCTATGACCAGTACTATTAACTTCCCTATTTGGCTCTTAAATATATATCTGATTTTGATGAATTTCCTATTCATTGCACTTGCTTTGTTTCCAAAATTCTCCATTTTGGGAGTCTTAGAGGAGCCAAGAATTGTCTCTACCAAGTCAGCTGATTTAGGAAAATTTGCTAACAACTCTCCTTTTTCATTCTGCAATTAGTTACTTAGCAGAGGGCCAGGCATAGGGAGAGATACTAAGGACATGGCGGTGAAAAAATAGACACGTTCCATACCCTTGGGAAGGAGCAGATGCTAAACAAGTAATCACACATATAACTAGAAAATGAAAGCTGTGATAAGTGCTAGGAAAAAAATATGGGGGTGGGAGGGAGTCAAGGAAGGTCCCTGAGGAAGCGATTGCCTTTGTCACAGGACCATAATCACTCTGTGTTTAATTGTGCTTTTTGATTAGTTATTGAAAGCAGAATGTTGTATTACTTTGGTTAATATTCAGCATGTGATCCAGATACTCTCTGCAGCTGTGCCCAGAGAGCTTGGTCTTATTTCTTTTGGAATTTCCTGTGGAGTAGAAGCATTCATTTCCCATGGCCATATTTGATGGATTAAAATAAGTGCTACTCATTTGTCAGCTCAGCTGTAATGTCAGAGGAAAATTCTCCATTCCATTTCTGGTATTCCCTGTGATCCTTGGCTATATCTACTTCATAGAGGAGAAAGGTGAGATCCTTTGTGTTTAAGTGATCTCACCCAAGGCCTCTGCAGGTTCATGATAGAGAAAGTTTCAGAAGACAGAGCTCGGGGTTATTAGTTCTTGAACACTGACTCAGTGTCTATAGTGAATGACCTGAATTCTCACATGCAGCCTGCTGACACTGGTAGAGGCTTATATCCTGCAGTGACCCATCCAAAGTACTTAAGAGGATGATGCATGAAAGAGAGAGACCATTTGGGGAAATCAAAAGCCAAGTTCCACCACCACCACCACTAAGGCAAGAACATTAGTCATTTCACCCAGAAGAATGAAGCCATTTCTGCCCTCCTAGACTCAGGGATAGAGTTCAGTAAAGTTCACTGTTAGTGTGAAGGAAGAAGAGAAACAAGACCCATTTCATACAATCATGACCAGGGGCACCCTACAAGATTTGTAATCCAAATCTTACAACAATCCTATAGGACGGGCATAGGATCTTGCCCGTCCCAAGATCCAGAATTGGAGATGCAGAATTGGAGTCCCAGAGCCATTTATATGGTGGAAAGAGACATGGCCCATTCTATAACCCATCTAGGTGAGAACCCAAAGCCCTTAAGCTTCCCACTACACCTAACCATATTGAAAAAAATAGAGTATGAATTAAGAGTTAAGTTTGTTGTAAGATATGTAACATTTTCCAGTAAATTTCCTTGATGAGTGTCTTTTTTATATATAATGATTTATCAACAGAAAGTTTTATTTTTAAAAAATCTGAATAATAGTTCAGAGAATATAATTCAGAGAACAATAGTTCAAAGTTGAGGGCTCTGAAGTCCAATTATACTTGGGTTTTCATTCTGTTGCTTCTGTTCACTGGCTTTACTATCTTCTTGACTTTATCTCACTTGTAAAGTCAGGCTAATAACAGTACACTCTGGGGCACCTGGGTGATTCAGTCAGTTTAACATCTGACACTTGATGTTAGTAAGATCTAGCCCCATGTTGGGCTCTGCACTGAGCATGGAGCCTATCTGAGATTCATTCTCTCTCTCTCTCTCTCTCTCTCTCTCTCTCTCTCTCTCTCTCTCTGTCTCTCTCTCTCTCTCTCTCTCCCTCTCTCTCTCATTCTCTCCCTCTGCCCTCTCTGCCTCAAAATAAATAAACTTAAAAATAAAAAAAACAGTACACCCCATTAGAATTTTTTTGAGTGTTGTATTGAATAATGCAGGCATATTGCTTAATGTCTGACACTCAAAAAATGGTAGCTATCTTTTTATAATCTATATTCACATGAATGAAATTGTTTCCTGAAGCTGTATTAAGTGACTGAAAAAGCTAAGCCAAATAATCACACACCATTACATAATTTCAATAAAAGCTCAGATCTGACAGTACATATCCTATATTCCATTGTTTAAGTCTCAACCTTCTAGAAAACCTAGCTCAGACATCTTTGAAGCAAAACATAAGAATGACCATGTAATAAAAAGATCACAGAATTCAGGATCCAAAGAGCAAGGTTCTAGTCCCAACTCCCCACCTGTGATTATATGATCTTAGACTTAATTCTTATGAACTGATGAATAATCCCATGTTTAACATAAAGAAAAGAGAATTCCCCTCCTCTACATAGCTTCAGTATCAAAGTAGGTCATGTCAAAGCATATAAAAGTCTAGTAAGTATGTTTTTTTTAGTAAATAAAACAGAAAAATTCAAGAATTGTCTTAGTTGATCTGTTAGGGCAAATAGGACTAATACAATTAAAAGACATTAAAGCAAGGCAGTAAGTACAAAATGTTTTTGTTCATCTATGGACTATTCATTATCATCCAATGTTTGCTTAGATTATATAATGAACCATCAGATACCAGTTGAAATCAGAAAGCTAGGAAAATATCAGGTAGTGTTGTAGGTCATAGCTTCACCAAAAGAAATTTATTGTTTGGAACTTGGATTTATTTTAATCCGAGGATATTCTAATTCAGGTTGTAGGCCAATCTGCCTCAATAATTTATAAGGATATTTTATCAAGTAGTATATTTAAAAAATTGAGCAAATTCTAGATGCAAAAATCCCTAACAAGATCAATTATATTAAATTAAATAAATTCCTTCAAAGAGTAAATACAAATTTTGCAGAGAAATAATTGAAGATTGGCATATAAACCTTGCTCATTATTTTAAAGGATAAATGTTTCTCTAACATCATTATATGAATTTAAGGTACTACTTAAAGACAACAGTGAAAGCAGTTTCATAAGATTTCAGCTTCAAATTTGGGTATAAAGAGACATGCATGACAAAACATTCAGTTTTTTAAGTCAATTTTTACTGAATAGATTAAAGCTAAACACTAAGATTATTTTAATTAACAGAATCAATGATATGCAAATCTTGGTAGACTGTCACTTGAAACCAGTTCTATTCTTAATAGTACAAAAATAGATACAATGAAATACTTTTCTTCTAATTAAATGTTTTAAAAATACACTTAAGGAGAAGAGCAAAACAAACAGCTTAGTATCTACCCACCATCTTAAGCAAGTACCTTTCCTAAATGCCTCCTTTAGTATGTTTGTAATCCTTAGTCCTGCCTAAAGTTCTCTTCCCAAACTCTTTATTCTGCAAAGGAAACCATTATAGCAGCATCCATCTTTCCTTTCATATGGGAAGACTCCAGTTACATTTGAGGACAAGCTTTAAGGTCTTGATTCTAGACCAATAGATTCCAGGGATAAATAGACCAATAGTGTCCAGCTGCCTGTCAGCCCAACACAGCCTGACTGTAGCTCTGTCTCTGGGATGTACTCCACTCCACTTCCTTTCTTTCCTTCAGTTCTTTTCTACCCTGGCAGAACCCTTAGGGGTTTAATTCTCAGGGACCTTGGGGTCAATGAAAATCTCTCAAAATCACATAGAAATCAGGAGAAAGTTCAAAACCAGCCAGCAGTAGACACATTGGTTACAAAGTGGAGGTTCCAAAGGTTATTTGTCAAAACCTAAAATTGAAAACCACTTTTGGAACACAATGGAACCATTCTTCAATAAACACTACACTTTCTAAAGCCTTATATATTCCTCCTTTATCTAGTCTAGAAAATAAAATTTCACCTACAAATGCTAAAAGAAGATAATACAAAAAATTCCATAGAAGAGCCCAAACCTTTCAAATCTTGCCACGTGAAATTTGTTTTATGTATAGCAGGTTTAGTTCCATATGAACTTAAATCATATTCATTCTACCAAATCAATTTTCACATTGTACATAAGGACAGAGAAAAAAACAATCTCTCCTCTATTAATCAATTTTTATGCTTCAAAAACAACAACAACAAAACACACAAAAAACCCACAGATATGATTATTCCCACCTCACAAAACATATCTAGGGGATTTATACACCCCAAAATGCCTTGACACCATATTTTTTAAGTTAAAAGGCTATGGGTTTTACTTGATCATAATCTTCAGCTTTATGAAGATTTATTTTATAGGAAGAAACCAGCTGTTTTATACCTTCACCGAGGCCTGATAAAGAATTTAGGTTGAGATGAGAGGAATTTTATGAGCTGTAAATACAAATTGTTGGTAGAGGGGGCTTTTAAGATGCTTTAACAGGTTATTAAGGATTAGCTATCTGAGATGGTTTAAATATCTAATCATACACAGAGACAAAAAATGAGCTTTGGGGATTGCTTGCAGACCTATGATTCTGTAGAAATAGGCCATGACACAGGTGTCTTTCAAGATAAATATGTTTTCTATGTATTGAAGAAGGATTTAAAATGTTGAATTTGCATATATTGTGATTAAATCTCTACCTCCTAGCAGGCTCATAAAACTTTAAAAATATAAAATATTTTGTGTTCTCGATAGTGATTACAATCTTCAGCAAAAATGTTTATAATCTTCTCACTGAAACTTACCATCTTTGATATCTTTATTATGATTCCTATTGAGTGGACCTTAATCAAAATGCATCAAAAGTTGTAGGCAAAAATAATAACCAAGCTGGCAAAGAACATCAAATATGTTCATGTGATTGGTGCATATTCCCCCACAATGGGGAATAATTATGCCAATTGTCAGACTCATGAGGCTACACTTTCCTGCAGCAATTTGTACCTAGAGTGGGTGATATGGATGAACAAAGCACACAAAAGTACACATCTAAATTGAGTATTCTGGAAAATAATCTCTGTGTTTGACTTGAGCCAAAATCAGACCAACTTACCTTAGCCAATGTACCAAGAACTTAGGGCCACATGATTATATTGTTATTCATCTAGATAGAAACTTTTTAATATGTTTATAATAAAATGTAAGCGACTGTGTTTCTGAACAGAAGAGTCAACCCAAGTGAAGAATCAAAGGAGCAGATGGGCTTCTTAACTGCACTATTTGCATATCCTTATGGAATGGCAGAATCTTTCACGTTTGGTTCTTTCTACTTTAGAAAGTGATCATTCTGAACATGAGTCACAGCTCTATGACTTCTATTTTAGTATTACCTTGTGTCAGGCACTTGGCCAAGACCATTAGAATGTTTGGGGTCAGTCATGGAGAGAATTGTGAAGTAGGTTTATGTCATTGCCATTTTATGTGTCAAACGCTCTTTTTGTATTCCTTTTACTCTTTTACAAGATGCGCTGCGATCAAACTCACACATACTCAGTCTACTGGCCTGAACCTTCAAACGAAAGTCATTTCTTTTTCTCATTCCTTATCAGAATTCTGGGCTTTCCTGTTCCTAGACTCATCCATCAAGTTTTCAAACATAAATTTCATCTTGAATATTATTGAATATTATTATTTAGATATATAGAACAGCTAGATACATAGATACATAGATAGATGCATGGATAGATCTCATTTTACTCCTTAAAATAACCTCATGGATATTATTTTCTAAGTGATAAGGGAACTAAGGCCAAGATGGTTATCTAGTAGATTGTGGAGCCAAGAATAAAAGGCAACTCCCTCTTGTCTCAACCTCATGGCCTTACTACTCTTATAAAGTAAAGCATCTTTATAGACTAGTCCAGTGTTACAGGAACTAGTTTTAAGTGGAAATTTACTGCACTGAAGGGTATAAAACTAATAGTGACTTAATGTGTTATCTCATTTATAATATGCGCACTCAGAATAATTTGGTAAATTAGACCTTTAAAACAAAGAAAAAAGAATTTCCAATTTTGAAATATCAAGCATTAATGTGTACATTCATACATTCACTCAATAAACCTTCACTAAACACCTACAATGTGCCAGGCACTGTAGAAGGTACTAAAATTACAGCCTGTATAAAGACGTTTCTACATCTCGAAAAATTTTGGTCAGGGGAGTTAGGCAATTAGACATCATTGATTACAGTGAAGTGGCAAATCATAAAAGACAGGTTTACACTGGCCACTAGGAACACAAAAGGAGTTTCGAAAAAACACTCTGTAAGGTTTCACATGTCATGTGACAAGTGGGCTGAGTTTTGTAGAATGAGGACGTTGATATTGCTGACTTTCAGGACTATGTGAAGAAATCCTATACGCATGAAGAAGTGTGAAACAACATGAGATGAGGCAAGAACTTCATCTCATTGTCAGAATGGCCCTGGACAATGTGCAAGGCACAAAGAGAAGGCTGAAAATAAAGGCACATAAGCTGAGCTTAAGAGTCTGCCCTTTATCTTGAATCCTACAAGAAGCCATCAAAGGATTATTAGCAAAAAAGTTCAGGATAAGATTTTTGTTAGCAAAAGTTTAGTCTAGCCATAAGAAGAATTAGAAACAGGCCTTTGAAGAAGCATTTGGGGCAGGAAGGACTTGCCAGTGTTCCTACATCACATGGTAGAGGGCCAAGGCTTCCAAATGACCCTGACATATTAAAAGAAAAACTCATGTATAGTAACCAACCTTTTCAAAAAGTTTTCCATCATGTCTACTTAAACAGTGCTGTGTTAAGCATTTCCTACTCTAGTTAATGTACTGTATATTGTTTAAGAATTCTGCTTTCTAGTTTGTCTCAGTTAATGTTTTAGGTTTGGCAAAGGTTTATGAATGAGAACTTACTGTGGAAATTACGGAAGACAGGTAGTAACAATCTCTGTATTTTGGTGAAAGCCTCATTTTAACAAAGGGAGAATTAGTAGCTACATGACAGCACTAGTTGAAAATGTAGCTCAAATTAAATTCAAGCAATATTGAAAATTATAGGATCCCTCACTTGCTTTTAGAGAAAAAGGTCAGTTCTCCAACTGTTGACAGGAAGAGAGAAAGGAGCTTGATATTTAAGGAAAATTGCCTACAGCTTTAAGGAACTATGGAGAAAACTGACAGTCTCAATGGTCTGTTTTATTTAATTCTAGCAACGGTTTGAAAGTAATAGTTGAACATGTCAATTGGAAAATATAAAGAAAAAAGATGGGAAAGAAGCTAATCCTTTACAAGGTAATCAAAACACATAAATTCTCATCCAAATTGGAAAGCGTCAGAGGATGATGAGGCAAATAAACACATTGTCCTTAAAAATGAAAGTAACAAAAACTAGAAATGATGGAAAAGTAAAAAGGGGGGGGGGCGCAAAGAGTATTTGTCTAAAAACAGGAGGTAAGTGGAAAAATAGAATTTAACATTTAAAATAAAGATGATTATGTAAGCATGTTTGGAAGACAAATGCAATGAGAAGATGGCTGAACCCATTAAAAAAATCACAAGAAAATATTTCCATCTTACAATTCAATGTAGCTTTTCAAATAAGTTATCAATTATGGAATTGCTAATGGAATTCTCCTGTCATCTTTGAATAAAATGTTAAAGATTTTTCATAGTCTTTACCTGTAGAGGAACAGACTATAATCATAAAAATATATGGATATGACATTCTCCAAACTAAGAAGGAAACATATCAAGACAAAACCATTAATAAAGGTCATAGTGATGAACATCCTTCTAATATTAAAGTAGCTTACAAGGAAAATTCTAGTAATGCAATAGGATGTCCCTGATTCAAACACCATATTGTAGAAGATTCTTATTACAGATTATCCTCTGCAATCCATTTTCTATTACTTTTTCTCCTAATTAGCCTACTTTTCTTATTAAATATTTTTAACCTGAAAATATTTACAATATAGATTTTTTAATGAGCATTGGAATGCTAAAAGAAAATCTTTGGTATAATAATCACAAAATTAACTAATAAAGAAAGTAACTCAGAGTATGTTTCATTCTCTGTGGCCAACATTGGAAATCTTTTCCCTTTATTATACTCATTCTGAAGTAGGAATATATTTAACATAAAAAAGATATGCATGTAAGTATCTAATAGCCTTATTTCTGCAGAACACTGTCAATGACTGAAGCAGTGTGAGGATTGAAAGGTGTAAATAACTTCTTACAACTTCATACTCAGTGTGCTTTAAAACATGTCAGGGGAAGGCAAGAAGATTAGACTGGTGTATGTGGACCTCTTCAAGTTCCTCATAATTCCATGATTCCAACACCTAACTTACAAACTGAGTTAAAACAGCAAATCAGCAAACTCCACTAGTAAATAGGTATTGTTAAAAACAACTGAATACTTAATGTAAGCTCCCTGTAGTTTTAAGTGTAGGAAGCTACTTTTCCCATTTGGAGACTCAGAGAAATAAACTGTTATGGAAAAAAGTAGCTCATATTTACATGTCGGGAATTCTAGACTTTTACGTTTATGTATACCCAATATCAATCTCCTTTGTTCATAACAGGAAGAGAAAATCACATCTAGGATTTTGTCCATCAAGTCCTACAAGAAGAAAAAATAAAACAATATTCAAGCCTCAAGAGGATTTTCAGTGCCTGGTTATGTTATTCAAAAAGAAAGTTAAGCTTTAAAATCATTAATTTCATATAGGAGGTATAGAGAAATGCATACAATCAGATGTTCACCAGTTGTGAGTCCCATTAGCTATCGATTCATGCTTTATTTATTTCCATGTTTTCTCGAGAGAAGATGCAATTAGCCTCTCACCTGCTAATCAGATACATAGCTTCATACCCCTTAGCATTTCGATGGATATTGATTTATGAAACTCAGGTCAAATTGTCACCAAATATGAAAGTCTTCACTGACTTTTATAGGACAAGTTATTTTCAAGTAAGAAAAGCAGGCTGAATAGTCATTTAAAGCATGGATCATACTAAGGTTGCCAAGGTACCAACTTAAAATATTCCTAAGCTATTTATGCTTGCTCTTTCCTATGGTTATATGCTTCATCCCAAAGTACTATCTTATAAAAGCAAGCCATGGGTCAATGGACATGGTGGCAGATCCTACTCCTGATTTTGGCTGAGGACATGATCTCTCAGTTTGTGAGATCGAGGCCCGAGTTGGGCTCCATGCTGATAGCACGGAGCCTGCTTGGGATTCTCTCACTCCTTCTCTCTCTGTCCCTCCCCTGCGCGCGCTCTCTCTCTCTCTCTCTCAACATAAATAAATAAACTTAAAAAAATAAAAATAGGGACACCTGGGTGGCTCAGTGGGTTAAGCATCTCACTTCGGCTCAGGTCATGATCTCACAGTCCATGGGTTCGAGACCCACATCAGTCTCTGTGCTGACAGCTCAGAGTCTGGAGCCTGCTTTGGATTCTGTGTCTCCCTTTCTCTCTGCCCCTCCCCTGCTCTCATTCTCTCTCTTTCTCTGTCTCTCTCTCTCTGTCTCTCTCAAAAATAAATAAACATTAAAAAATTTAAAAAACAAAAATAAAACCATATAGGGTTTTTATATCTTATAAAAGATCTCATAGTAATAAAAGAACAATGCATATGCTCAGCATGGTAAAAGTAAGGCAGGATAGCCAGATAGGGAAGTTCGGATTTAGTCCACAGTAAAATCCATATCAGCTCACTGGAAATTCTGAATGAATGACCAACATCTACCATTCACAGATAAAATCAATCCCATCTGTTGTGCCTTCTGAATTATAACTGTTTGGATGCACCAATGCAATGATGTGTAGAATACTCTTCAGCATATAACTGGAATACATATGTTGAGAAAAGACCTAATGAAGGCTTGAGAGTAGTTGTGGTACTTTGTATATGCTCCACCAAAATAAACAAGATGAGATAATTATAAATTTTCAGAGATGTGATGGAACAAAGCCAGCTAGAATGCCTCAAATAAATACAAAATGACTCACAGGATAAAGAAGGGAATATTTCAAAGGAAAGATGACCACAATTTTTACTGATATCTTAATACATTTGGCTTTCAAAATCTACCCAGAAATTGAAAGGTGAATATAAACTTTACAATAATTTCTTATAGATCTTATCCTCAAATATTAATTACATTCTTTATGCTTTAGTATGTAGTAGCCTTAGTAAAGTATGTTTTTAAAAAACTGTTGGATGATCAAGAACCCTTTTTAAAAATAGAGGATTACTGGGATGCCTGGGTGGCTCAGTCCTCTAAGCATCCATCTCTTAATTTCTGCTCAAGTCATGATCTCGTGATTCGTAAATTCAAGCCCATGTCTGGCTCTGTGCTGTTCGATTCTCTCTCTCCCTCTCTGCCACTCCCCTTCTCTCTCTCTCTCTGTCTCTCTTAATTAATTAATTAAATAATTAATTAAATCTCAAAATAAATAAATAAACTTAAAACAAATAAAATAGGGGTGCCTGGGTGGCTCAGTCGGTTGAGCATCCAGCTCTTGACTTTGGTTCAGGTCATGATCTCAGGGTTGGTGAGTTGAAGCCCTGCATTGGGCTCTCTGCTGACAGGGCAGAGCCTGCTTGGGATTCTCTCTCTCTCCTTCTCTCTGCCCCTCCTCTGCTCATGCTCTGTCTCTCTCAAAATCAATAAAATAAACATTTTTTTAAAATATCTTTAAAAAAATAAAACAGAGCACTACTGAAAGCAGTGGCATATTATTGTGGTTGTAGTAGGCAGAATGACAACCCTCCCCCGCAATGTCTTCAGACTTGTGCGTATGTTCTGCTGCCTGGCAACAGGGGCTTTGCAAATGTAATTAAGTTTACTAAGCTTCAATTAGGGAAAATATCCTGCATTATCTTGCGAGTCTAATCTAATCACATGAGCCCTTACAGGCAAAGAGCTTTCTCTGGCTTAAGGTAAAGAGATGAAGCAGAAGAAAAAGTTAGATTCAAAGTGTGAGAGAAACACCTTCTCATTGTTGGAGTGGGGGTAGATGGCAAGCAGAGAAGGAAACCAGGCATCCTCTCAAAACAAAGATGGTCTCTGACTGATAGTCAGGAAAGTCAAGATCTCTGTTCTACAACCACATGGAATTGAATATAGCTAACTCATGAGTGAGGCAGATTCTTCCACAGAACCTGTAGAAGAGTGCTCAGCCCAGATTATACTTTGATTTCCAGTCTTGTGACATCCTGAACAAAGGACCCAACTGAGCCATGCTCTGCATGGAGTTCTGACCCATGCATGGGGTCATGAGGTAATAAATGAATGCTGTTTCAAGCCACCAAAATTGTGATCATTTATTACAACAGCAATAGAAAACTAATTCAGAAGCTCTGGCTCTGGACTCAGACCCTCTACATTCAAATCCCAGCCTGACCACAAAGACATAATTTCAGAGAAAGTTTACTAATTGACCTGTACAAGTTTTCCAATCAGTTTTGCAAGTGATCAACCACTATAGCTAAGCGTAATCTTAAGAAAGTTATGTCTCCATTCCAAGGCTCTGTATTTTGACTTGGAAAGTTGATTTAATAAAAACAATACCTTCTGCATAACTTTGTTGGGGGATATCAGGCAGATACTGCAAGTAACATATTTAGCTTAGTGGTTGGTATATAGTATGGGCTCAACAAATATTAGCTATTGCTATTTAAATATCAAATACATTTGCTGACATATTTAGCTAGATGTGTATTTGTCTATAATTTACATTGAAATATATCAACAATAAGTGGATTGATGGATAGAGTGTTGGATAAATGGATAGATACATATATGACAGAGCATGTATAAAATGGAGCTGGTGGATATATGGATGCTCATAGTGAAATCCCTTCCAAGTTTTTGATAATTTTTATTATGAAAATATTGGAACAGGGGTTCCTGGGTGGCTCATTCTCTCTCTCCCTCTCTCTCTGCCCCTCCCCCCCACTCATGCACTCTCTCTCTCTCTCTCTCTCTCTCTCTCTCTCAAAATAAGTAACTAAACATTTAAAAAATATATTGTAAAAAAACAAAATTCATGCCAGCAGGCTTTCACTAAGAAAACACCTTATGTTAGGGTGAAACAGTTATTATTAGCAAATTACAAATTTTGAAAATAAATCTTGCTTTTAGCCCTTGCTATTTCTCTCTGGCCTGTCACTGAGATGTTAAGGGAATCAAATTATATAAGGAATGAAAATTCTCAGTGCAAAATGAAACTATTATATGGTATATTTTTATTATACAATTAATAATTCTTCACAAAGTGGTACATTGGTATGTTTTAAAATAGACTCATTCAATCAAATTAAAGGATTCCACCACACTGCTGAAGAAATGTAACATAAATTTAATGACATCTCCCTTGCTAATCCATGCTCCCTACCTGTCACTGCATTATCACTGCTGCTCAGTATTGCTTTCATTAATTCCTCGCTGACTCCCTCCTACATCCACATTGACATCCACATCCTCTAGTTGATTAATTAGCATATGAGGTTGCTTTGAATCTTGGATCACTGTAAATGCTGAATTATTAAAGAAAGATTAATACAGTTACTACACAGATTGACTTTAAACTTCACCAAATGTATTATATACCTCATTTTTATCCAGATACCAAAATGTTTAGTAATCCTTCTTTTAATAATTTGCTATTTGTAACCAAGGATTTTAATCTATACTTACTATAGATGGTTGAGTCAAGGATTCTGAATTTACAAATATCTTACCATGACCCCTACCCCTCAAGTCTAGAATACATGTAAAATTTCTATGATTTAGCAGTTGTATTTCATATGAGTATTCTTACATAAACTATCAAAATTTTACTTTCATATTTTACTAAATCTGAAGTAATTTTGAAATTTAGTACCTAAAAATTTGGAGTCTAGCTCTTACATGCAGGTTCAAAGCATACTAAAAATGGAAGTTAGGAAAATGTTTATAGGTCTTAATAATCAAATGATAATTACAAAATTCCATCTTTATAATGCATGTTCTGGATGCTATAAGAATTAATAAACAAATGAGTGGAATACCAAGACGGCACAAGCAAGTCAATATAAAGAGGTGTAAGCACTGGTTTTGATTTGCACCTGGTTCCCATCAATAACCCTTAGAATAATACTCAACAGACCTAGTTCTAGCAAGAAAAAAAGTCTGTGTACTCTTCAAACTACATGGGGAGAAAGCTAATTTAAACTGACATTTTTCTAACTCATTTATAATAAATTACTTGCTCTCCCAGATGAGTGGGAAAATGATATTTTTAGTGTTTATATTACAGTGATTATGACTGATTATTCATTAGATTTTCTTTAAAATATGCATTCCCACAATCAGCTAAAATGTAAAGAAAAATTTTTAACCCCAAGGACAATATATTTCATCACAATTAAAGAAGTGCTGAGGAAACCCATTGATTCTACAAGGTTCAAGTTGATCATAATGCACAGAAATAGCCTAGCTACTAAAACTGAATGTGGATGCTCCAAAATGTTTCAAATTGTTCCCAGTAACAACTACATTTCACTTGCACAGAGATCATTAAGACTAAGTCAGTAATCATTCTGTATGTTGAAAGATGGCACATACAAGCCAAGTGAATCAGCTGTATTTCCTGGCTCAGCAGGGCTAACTAGGTGAGTAGGAAATAAGTAAGGAGGGGAGGGGGCGAAGTAGAGTCCAAAGAGGGTATTGACCCCAGCAACACCTTTAGCCAGTGAGTTAGGAAAAGGCTCATGGAATAAACCTCTTGGACTCTTCAGTCACATTTTCACATGAACAATATCAAAATTAACATCAGAGCCAGATGTATTTGAATTTTAATTCATCTTTCTGCATTTGAACTAGATGGTATCTTAATTCCTCTCTGTATCAGTGCAGTGGCCCAATCAAAATGGATAAATGAGGATCCTTTAATGTAGGAATGAGGAGCTATTTATAAAGGTGTTGGAAAAGTTAAGGAAATGCACAAGGGATGGTGAATCAAACCAGAGATTGCAATAGCAGAAAGCGTACCATCCCTTGTCGTGAAAAGACAAATGAAGGCACAGTATCAGGGAAAGCTGCCCCTTTAGGGGAGAAGCAGTTGGTGAAGAAGCACAGCTATTGCCAATTTAAGGTCCAGCAAGGAGGCAGGGACTTCTGGTCTTCTCCTTCTGGACTCGTGCTAGCTCCTCCAATTGGCTGAACCCTACAGGAATACAGAGGGCAAGGAATGTAGCCCATTGAATACACCTCTAGAGCACAAAGAAGGTGGGGGGAAAGGATCTGGAAAGGCAAAGAATATCCTATATGTTCTACACAACCCAACACAATTCATTATTTTAAACAGTAGAAAAAAGAGAGATGAGCAAAACTAGTGAGCAGGAATAAAAACATGACAGAACTGTCTACAGCTCTCCACCAGTGGCTGAGTCAAGTGGCTCAATAATTCCACAAATGTAAACTAAGCCAAGTCAGCCCTCTTTCAAAGTGGTAAAATATTGAAGTGATAAAAGCTACTGTTCCTCATCTGAGTGGAAAGCACTCAGGTTTTTCCCATTAAGTGCGATACTAGCTATAAGATTTTCTTATATGCACTTTAACTGATTGAGGGTATTCCTTTTGTTCCTAACTTATTAAAACTTTTTATCATGAATTCTCATTCCTTTTTTTTTTTTTTTGCATCTGTTGAAAACATTAGATCATTTTCCTCTGTTAATGTATTGATATGGTGAGTTACATTTCTTTCTTTTCAAATAATAAACCTACCTTGCATTCCAGGGAAAAAACCCAGTTGGTCAGGATATATTATCTTTTTTACATTTTGTTAAATTCTATTTGTCAACATTTGATAATGATTTTTTTAGTCTATACTCATGAAAGATATTGATCTATGGTTTTCTTATAATGTATTTTGTTTTGAATACATTCTTTGAATTTGCTTTGAATAATACTGGTCTCATAAAGTGATTTGGGAAACATTCCATCCTCTTCTATTTTTCATTAGAATTTTTTGTAGAAGTGATATTATTTCTTCCCAAATGTTTTATAGCATCTACCAATGAAGGTATTTGGATCTGAATTTTTTTGATAGGAAGATTGTTTTAGATATAAGTTCAATTTCTTTAATAAATTGCAGGCTATTCATATTATCAATTTATTTTAATTCTTTTTAAAAAATCACATACAATTCACCATTTTGAAGTGTACAATTCAATAGTTTTTAGTATACTTACAGAATGTAAAACTGTACCTACTATTCTAATTTTAGGATGTTCTATCACACCAAAAAGTAATTCCATACAATAGCTGTCACTTCCTATTTCTCCTTCCCCTCAGTCCATGGCAACTGCTTATCTACTTTTGTCTCTATAGAATTACATATTCTGCACCTTTTTTTATAAATGGAATCATATAATATATGACCTTCTTGGGCTTGGCTTCTTTCAATTAGCATAATGTGTTCATGGTTTATTCACATTGTAGCATGTATCAGTATTTCATTTTTATTAACAAATCATATATTATATGGATATGCCACATTTAATGTATCCATGCATCAGTTGATGACCTTTTGAGTTGATTCCACTTTTTGCTTAATATGAATAATGCTGGGGCACCTGGGTAGCCCAGTCAGTTGGGCATCCAACTCTTGATTTGGGCTCAGGTCATGATCTCAGTTTGTAGGATTGAGTGCTGACAGCACAGAGTCTGCTTGGGATTCTCTCTCTCCCTCTCTCTCTCTCTGCCCCTCCCCTGCCTATGTGCACACACACACTCGCTATCTCTATCTCAAAATCAATAAACATTTTAAAAATATAATGCTGCTATGAACATGCCTGTACAAGTTTTTGTATGGACATGTTTTCAAATCCTCTTGGGTATACAGCTAGGACTGGAATTGTTAGGTTATATGGTAACTCTGTGTTTAACCAGCTGAGGAAGTCCCACACTCTTTTCCAAAGTTGCTACATTTTATATTTTCACCCAGAACGAACGAGGGTTCTGATCTCCACATCCTTGTCAATACATGCTACTGTCCATCTTCTTTATTATAGCCACCCTTCTAGATGTTTGGTGATTATCTCACTGTGGTTTTGATTTGCATTTCCCTAATGACTAACAATGTTGAGCATCTTTTGATGTGCCTTATTGGCTATTTGCATGTCTTTTTTGGAGAAATGTCTATTCAGATTCTTGGCCCATTTTTTAAATTGAGTTCCTTTTTATTATTGAGTTTACGAGTTCTTTATGTATCATGAATGAATACCAGTCCCTTATCAGATATACAATTTGAAAATATTTATTTCAATATGTAGGTTGTCCTTTCATCTTTCTTATTACTGTTATAACTTGGTTTTTACTATATTTATTTTATTTTGTGTCATTGATTTTTCTGCTTCTTTGCATGACTTTTGATGATTTCACTGAATTCCCTGAGTCTTAGGTCTTTCTACAGTTCCCTGCTGGAGCAGGAGCTATCCCCAGTTCTATATGACCTCTGGGATTATTTCACAATCCACTTTCCAGTAGTTCTTTCCCCACATATGCATAGTGTATTCGACCAAAAATTGAAAAATTCTAGTTTTCATATATCCAAAACAATATGGGAAGTTCCATCCTCTTTCACATTTTGCTCTGCAAATTACAGCATCCCTGGCCTCTCCACACACTACACTTTTGTCTCCTCTAATAAAAGAGATTATTGGATTCTTTTAGATTCTCTCTCCCTGCCCACTAGCCTGGAAACTATCTCCAGGGAGTCATCTGGGACAGTGGCAGAACTCACCTTACTTGTTTTCCTTCTCTCAAGGACCATTACCCTGTGGCCTGGATATAGTTAAGATAAAAGAAAATCAAGAGTTTGGAAAATGAGTTTAGAAAGTCAGAAATCATAAATTCCCTTCTAAGGAATTTATCGCTGTTATTTTTAAATTGTTTTTGTGCTGTTTTTTTTTCCAAAAAGGGATACAATCAGTTAGTTATGTAATTAAAAGAATCACCAAATAACAGTGTGAAAGAAGGTTTACAGGACAAAAATTATAATGGGGACCTGAAATGGGGTGGAAATTTTTGACAAGGTGGAAAACTGCATTTATAAATCACTCTAGAAATAAATTGCTCTGATGGGTATACTATTAAATCTGAAGAATGGCACAAAGGAAAGATTCCATGATGATGTTAGATTTATAACCTAAGAAAGTCAGTGATAATGATTCTAGGGAAAAGATTAAAGAATGCAAAAGAAGAAGTTATTTTTTTTAATGGGGGAGGAAGCTAAATAGTTAAAATCTAGATTATACACATTACATGTGATATAAAACTAAATGTATTAAGAACTCAAAATATTTCCCTTTCTTTTTAATGTTTAGAGAGAGAGAGGAGGTGTGTGTTCACATGAGAATGGGAGGGGCAGAGAGAGAGAAGGAGAGAGAGAATCCCAAGCAGGCTCCACTCTCAGCCCCTGGAGCCTGACGTTGGGCTTGATCTCACAATCACAAGATCACGACCAGAGCTGAAATCAAGAGTCAGTCACACAACTGACTGAGCCACCCAGGCGCCCCAAGACCTCAAAATATTTCTTTTTGATATTTGTAGGCATTATATTTTACTTGATAATCCTGTATTAATAAGTGGAAAGATGTTAGAAATTGGTAAACAAGTGATTTTTTCATCCTTTATAAACTTTATCCAAATCCTCATTCATTAGTAATTCCCTTATCATAATAATTACCCAATTTTTGGACATCCTGTCTAAATTGCAACACAATTCAACTTTAGATACAGCAAATGTCTGCTTTGAAACCAGTGTGGATGAACTTTGATCTACCTTGAGTTCATCTGTGAGGTTTTGGCAGAAGAGTCAAGATACCTAAAGACAGTGTTAGAATCTTTAAACAAACTAAATTAAAAGATGACTCTGACTTAAGCATATATTTATAGGAATGTTGAGACAATTTTAAAATAAAATCTTCTTTTCTGTACTTTTCAAAAGTACATCTTTTTCCAAAGATGTTTTGGACAAAAACAAAATAAGAAAAGAAAGAGCATGTGCTAGGGGATGGATAATTCCCCACACTGCAATATCTTTTTTTCTCCAAATGCAACTAGCATGGTAAGTTAGTTCCTGTTTCAGAAGAAGACTGTAATTCATCAAAATTGCCCTAATCTAAGTTTTTGTCCCTGTTCAAAAGAAAGTGAGTTCAACTTACACTGAGACCAGAGTGCCAAAACTTTTTCCTAATTAATCAACTGCTCATTTCTGGCTGCAAGACTCCTTTAGAGATTTTTACCATGTCTAAGGCCCATGGAGGCATCATCTACAGATCATGATCTTTTAAACAAATGATGAGAATTTCAGCAACACTGCATTACAGACTTCCAACAGTGAATTTTCTATTTGACTGGATTCTATTCCCCCAAGAATTCCTACTAGCTGGTGAAATATGAACATTTGTTCAAAGTTATAAATGACTTCCTGACTTCATTCATTACTGTAGAAATATCTATCCAGATTTGCCTTCAGGAATAAAAATTATTAAATAGATATTTTCTGTTTTAAAATATGTATAAAATTCAATAACTTAAGATCAAATAACCTATACAAATTTATCTTTTGGTCTATTATCTTCCATGTTAAAAAAAACTTCAAGATCTGGCTATCAGGTATCATACAAATTAAGAAAAGTGTAATGGAATGATTTGTAAACCAGCATTTCATATTGATCGATCTTTGTTTAAGAAGGATTTGTAGCTAAACTCAGAGGTTCAAGTGTCCCTTAATTTTCACTTAGTTGAGATGACTAATAATATTATTTTCTCTGTGAAAGTTCTTCAACAATTGAATGTCAGTCACTAAGCACCACATGTAAATTTGGTTACCATTTTGGGCACTCTAATGGAAGGCTAAAAAGTATGAAATGGCCCAGTGGGGGAGGGGAGAAATGAGACCCACAAATAAAAGAAATAGATTCTGGATCTGCTTCTAGACAGACATAAGCAAACATTTTAACTTCTTTGTAATTCATTTTTTAATAAAATGGGAATTCATTCATCCAACAATGTGCCTCGTGCAAGTAATTGGGCTAGACAGCCGTGACATAGTGATGAACCAATCAGACATAGTTCTTGCCTTAAACAGAATAGTAGGGATGAATAACTAAAGCAAACAATCATAATAAAATTTTTAAAACAGGAAGAAAATAAAAATGAAAAAAAAAGTGTCAGAGGTGAAAGGAGATGAGTATTACAAAAGTGTGAAACAGTGAGTATTGAGTCATATTTATCCTGCTTTTCTCAAAAGTGTGTTGTGATGTGCAATATGTTTAAACAAAACTGGTCATACAAATGGAAAGCTGCCTATTATTATCTCCAAAGGTGATTAAAATGTACCTGGGCAATTGTTAGAGTCACCTGACAGGTTTAATCATTATCCACTTAAATTGATAAAATTAAAGCATAATGAATGGCCTGTAATAGATATTAAGTGATTACTTGTTGATAAAGTATTGTGATTTTCCAAAGATATAGTTATATTGTGTTTCTACTTATACCATGAAAGCACATGATTAATACAGACACACATATACAGGAAGGTACAATATCTGTGTTGTCTGAAACAAGAATAATACAGTTCTACTGAACATAAGTTATTTCAAATATGATGCTGGAATTCCAGAAAAATAGACATAAGGCTATCTTTGTGTTGACTTGAGAGTGATCAAATGTCTAAGTTCAGTGTTGGAAGATGTCCTGATGTAACACTGCACATATTTACAATAATGTTGCCAGCCCTGTTCTATTCATAGACCTAGCAAGGAAGAGAGAGCATTGTTATTCTCCATTAATAGATCAATCAAACATATTGATTGAGTTATATATTTTACACACTCAGTAGATTTTTCAAAGCACTAAGATTTTAAACTCTTTTAAAGCAGTATCAGTCTTTCTAGAAACATCTATTCACAGATAATTAATTGATATAATTATAATCATCTTACAATAGAGTAAGTTTCTCAACGCCTACTCTTAATATTAAATGTGATATGCATTTGTAAGTAATAAAAATCATATTTGCTTGAAATGTTCTAAAATTCAGATTCGGGGCGCCTGGGTGGCTCAAGTCTCTAAAATGAAAACCTCTCAAGATGATTCTACTAAAACAGAGTTGGAAACATACAGACAACTCTACCTAGAAGAATTAAAAGCTAGAAAGTCATTGAGAAATAAGCTGAACAGGACTAATGAGAGACTGTCAGAGAGCAATACTAAACTTCTGGTGGAGAGACAGCAGAACCAAACTTTTCTCAGCACTCTTACTATGAGGTCAGGCCTGGAACCACTTATGTTGGACATTTTGAAAATAATTTAGTGCTCAATAGAAATCTTACTCCAAGAGGAAACTTAGTGATTCCTACTTCAAACCCACGGCCTTCAAATGACTACAGGAAGACTTACCTGATGAAGCTGCTACTGAATTTGAATAAGGATCCTGTAGAACTCCTTTAGTATCTACTGATAATTCAATTCTAAATCAAGATCTAGTATGGAAAGCGTCATATTCCAGGCACCTAAAATTCCGATTTGGGCCACCTGCATGGCTCAGTTGGGTAAGCCTCCGACTTCAGCTCAGGTCATGATCTTACGGTTCGTGGGTTCAAGCCCCATGTCGGGCTCTGTGCTGATGGCTCAGAGCCTCAAGCCTGCTTCAGATTCTGTGCCTTCCTCTCTCTCTCTGCCCCTCCCCTGCTCACACTCTGTCAATGTCTCTCTTGAAAAATAAGTAAGCATTAAAAAAATGTTTTTAAATAAATAAATAAATAAATAAATAAATAAATAAATAAATAAATAAAATTCAGATTCATACTAGAGTTCTCCTCAGTCTGATCAACCAGGTTTCATGTGATTATCACATGAATCACAAAAAGGAATGACTTTTAGTAAACTCATTCATACCAATACCAATAAATACAAAATAAATACAAAATATTTTCCTTGAAATAAATACAAAATATTTTCCTATTCACAATCTTAAATGTTATATAGCCCAAGTCACTAAGCCAAGATTTTACTGATTCTTGTGACCTAGGGTTACAAATACCTGTTCTCCTTAGATTCCTTATCCACAGTTACAAAGCAAATGGGAATAAATCCAGGACCAAACAGATGGAGAATAGCTGGGTTCATTAGGCAACACTCCAAGTGTTTGTTTCTGGCAAAAAATGTAAGATAAAAAAATATGCCACTGAATTTCTAACCATCATGCACTCACCACTATGTGTGAATGTGATAATGATGGTAGTTAAATTAATGTGTCCCTCTTTGCTATAGGGCAGGTCTGTGTTATTTCAATCATACATTCAAACATTTACTGTATGTAGACTCAATGTCTAACTTTCTTAATATTAATGTCCTTAAGTCCTTTCTAGGGAAAATAAGAGAGGTTTAAAAAATAGCTAGATAGGGGTGCATGGGTGGCTTAGCCAGTTAAGCGTCTTACTCTTGGTTTCAGCTCAGGTCATGATCTCACTGTTCATAAATTCAAACCCCACATGGGGCTCTGCACTGACCGTGCAGAGTCTGCTTGGGATTCTCTCTCTCTGCCTTTCTCTCCGCTCTTCCCCTGCTCACACTGTCTCTGTCTCTCTCAAAATAAATAAATAAACCTAAAAAAATTAAATTTAATTTAAAAAATTAAAAATAGCTAGATAAATGATAATTACATACATACATACATACATACATACATACATACACACAAACTTCAGACACTGTTTTGAAAATAAATATTTTTAGTCTAAGAAGGAATTTACAAGCTAGGATATAATACTGATGTTACAGAACAGTCTTGTAATTGCAGAACTCTGCATTGGTTTTGTGACAAATGACTTCCACACCTCATAGAATTATGGCTTTCACAGTGGACATGATCTCTGCCCACTCATTTCTTCATACCAGTGACTTATCTTAGCTCTTTGGAATGATGCAGGTTCCTTCTAAGTCCACATTTTCTATCATTAATTGTGTCCTACAGATAATAGCACCCTACATGCACCTGGAGCATGATGACATTCTAATTTAATATGGTTTCTTCCTCTGACAAGTTTGTAATCATTTGAGAAAGATGTAAGCATTTTTCATTATATACATTAAATTTACATTCAACTCCTTTTCTCTAATCTCAGAGGAAAGGTGCCCTTCCAGTGAAAACTAATTTGTCAGTTTAAACACTCAGGTCTCTCCATAACAACTGGGCCTCAGTTTCATCTATTATCCTTTCTCTCCTTTGTATATGTGACCTTTCTCTTCACTATCACCTTCTCTGAAATACCTACAATGAACCTAAATTCCTCATACTCTTTAATAATAATTCTTATGCTTTCACTCAGTATGCTCCCACTACAACTCTCCCAATCCACTGCAATTTTCTCTCCTCTTCCCTCCTCAATCAAATTTGCAGTAATAGCCTACTCTAGCTGTCTTCCTTTTTGGTCGTTGTTGCGCATTTCATTGCATTCAGTTTCTTCTGCAAATGCCTTTGTGAAGGCCACCAGTGACCACCTAATTGCTAAATCTAACAGATACTTTTAAGGCTTTTCTTTTTTTAATTTTAAATCTTTTTTAAATATTATTTATTTATTTATTTTGAGGTGGGAGAGGCAAACAGAGAGAGAGAGAGAAAGAGAGAGAGAGAGAGAGAGAGAGAGAGAGAGAGAGTTCCAAGTAGGTTCTGCGCTGATAGCAGACAGCTGCACACGGGGCTCAATCCCATGAACTGTGAGATCATGACCTGAGCAGAGATCAAGAGTCAGATGCTTAACTGACTGGCAAGGGCTTTTCTTTTCTTTTTTCTTTAGCCCTCAAGATGCTGTTTCACTATCCTACTTCACTGACCATTCCTTTTAAGTTTCCAGCAGTAGGTGTTTTCCCTTTTTGTCTTATAAATACTAATTCTTCAAGGATTCTATCCTTGATTCTTTTTATATTCTGTGCACACCTACTGGGAAGTCTTATGTAATCTTCCAGTTTTATCTACCACCTATATAATAAATACTTTTTTACAACTGCATCTGTGTTCCTGGCTTCTTCCCCAAGTCCCAGGATCCTATGTGCAGCTACACATGATCTATAGAATATACTTTATTTGTCATAACCAAATTCTTCATCAGAAAAAGAAAAATGGACTAATCATATTTCTGAAAAAAAGATGGCTTAAGAAATTATGTCATAATCACATCCATTAAAAATAGCAGGATTATAATTAATGTTTTGTCCCAATGCACTGTTTACACATGCATCTCTACACTAAAACATTGCTGTACAGATCATTTCCATTTCTGAATGAAGAAAGCTTTACAGTCATTATGACCTTTGGGAGGAAAATAAGACATAAAGAAGACATAAAGCCAACTTAAATCCTCTTGTTCAGTTCACATTTCCATAAACAAATATTCATCACCATGGAATATTTTCAACTCCAGCCTAGCAAGGAGCAGGACACCAATACCTCTGATTTAACCTCGACATTAGCAGTTCACATTTATTTTAATAGCACCAAAATGAAAATACAGTGTTAAGTTCATTTCCTGAAGAGAAAAATCTAATTCATCAAGATTCTGAGCACTACTAGAAGCCCACTATGGATATGTAGTGGCTTCTTAGAATGTGTTGTCCTTAATCAACAGTCATCCATGCTATGCCCTCACAGGGACTTACTTATTTATTACTGCTATGGACATAAACAGAATCCTGCTAATTCCATTTTCAAAAGCAATGTTTATTTTAGAAGGATTGCATATCTGGAATATTTCTTGACATGAGAGCACAGCAACCATTTGAATTCTTTGCTGTTGCATTTTGGCTTTGCCAAGGGAAATAATCCACTGTTCAATCATTTACCTGTCTTACAAAACACTGCATAAAGCTCTACCACTGCTTATTCTCACGCTCATTATCATAAGTCTAAAATATCTCTTTATACATAAGTGCAAATTACCAATACCAATTGGAAGAAGAGGATGACAATATCTATACACATGAAGTTATGAAATTACATTTTAAGGGGACTTGTTTCAGAATTATGTGGGTGCCTGTTTAAAAACAAAACAAAATAAACAAACCAAAAACAGATTTCTGGACCCCCCAGAAAATCCACTGAATCAGATATTTTCAGTAGGGCAAGTTTAATAGACTTTCAACGTGATCCTTATAAACATTAAAACTTGACAACACACATTTTTATTGCTTTTACTGAGTTGACCAATACTTTGAACTTTGAACGAGAAATCAGAAAGAGGGATTGAAAACAGAGGAGGTTGTCAAAGATACTTTTTTTTTAAAGGGGGGATTTTATTTAGAAAATGTTCAAGGAGATGCATGCCAGGGCTACTCACCTGAGAAAATGCCAAAGCAATGAAGGCATTCTAGCATGACGTTTTAGAGACCTCAGGGACCTAATAAATCACATTATTTACTGTCTACATCTTTAAGATCAGCTTGACTACCTTTGCTCTCTTTAGAGTTAAAATAACCAACTCACTTCACTTATTTCTGCCATACAAAAAGCCGTCGCTCCAAGCATCCAAGTTGGCCCAGATATAATAATAAGGCCAAGCCTTGGAAAGGAAATGAAAAAGAATAAAACATGAACCAAAATTTTACCTCTTTCTCAAAGGAAACTGTGAATTATGGTTAGAAATAAGCTGATGAAACTGTAAGTGATGCTCTGCTTTAAAAACAGCAGCAAGCGAAATACAATTTGGCAACCAGGAGGAAGAACACAAAATTCTCTTAAAAAAGAGATCACGATTGAGGGTGAAATTGTCGTATGTGGACAAGAATTTTTGTGTGAATTTAGTTCAGCTCTAGCTGCTATTCCACATCCATAAATACTACCCTTATTCAGGCTTTCTATCTTTTTCTCTAAATGCGTTTTCTGGTAGCAGCTAATATAACTCTTCTCCAGCACCAAGGAGGAGATGTCTAAGCAGAAATATGGTAAAGCTATCTTTTAAACTATCAAAATGATTTTGACTTTGGAGATAGGACTATTTTGCCTTAGAATTTTTTTTGTAATTTCAGAAGAAACCCATGACTCTTTAGTTGTTAGGCTTTATTTTTCTTTTAAACCTGCTAAAGAATTAATAAAGTATCATAGAAGAAAAACTAATAGCAACCCATATTTGAGCCATAGATTCCCCATAATGAAAACTAAGCCAATATCTTCCCTAACTACTTCACAGGGTTGACATCTCTGTATGTTCTGAATGGCAATATGTGTATCAGTTACCTACTGTTGTATAACAAGCCACCCTACTACAATTTAGTATCTAAACCAAAACCATTTTTAGCCTAGTATTCTGCCTCAACTGGGTTTAGCTGAGGGGTCTTCTAATGGTGTCTGGTACGGTCATTCTTGAGAAGGATATTTTGTACCTGGCTAGTTTACAATGGTCTCACTCACAGGCTGGTGTTTTGCTGAGACTTTTGTTCTGGGCACTTCTGTTCTTCCTATGTGACTTCTCCAGTATGTCCCAAGAGAGTAAGGCACCATGTGCATGCATCTATCAAGCCTGTGCCTGCATTACCCATAATAAACCCATAATAAACTGGGTTTATTAAAACCCAGTTGGCCAAAATAAGTCACATGGTCAAGCCTAGCATCACTGTGGGAGGACACTGAACAGGATGTAGATGCCAGGGACATGAATCATCAGGGACCATTATTATCACAATCTATCAAAAGTGTATTATAATTATTTTGTAAACTGTAAAGAATCATACAAATATAAAAACTATAATATTAAAAGCAGTGAAATAGTAAAATGGATAATAAAAATAGTAAAATTTAGCTACACTAGTAAATTTAAAATAAGCCTATCAATGCCTTCCCCCCATCTTTGACCATTGACCTTGTTTGCTACCATTCAGTAAATGTGATTGATTTAAATTTCACTTTAAAAAAATGTCCTTTCAAGTACATGTCAGTGGAGATACATTTGGTATACACATCTGCTCAAGAGTAAATGGGACAACCAAAAGGCAGGCAGATAGAAAAGAATACCTGACACCTAGTTGGCAAAAAAAAAGGGGGGGGGGGGTTAGACAAATGAATAATCATAAACTCAGTGAAATAAAGATTAGAAGTAGAGATATATAATTTACGATTTTTTAAATGATTGTCTTGGACTCAGAAAGATGGGGGGATGGGGGTGGAAGGAGAGATTGTCTGTCTCCTCCAGAACACTATTTAATGTCATTCCAAAAAATAAAAAACTATACTTATGCTTTAAAAGAAGTGAAAGGGAAAGAATAATTTGTTTCTTCTGTTAGCTCCCCTCAGTAGTTAGTAACTGTCACTGAGGGAAAGACCTTTCTTGTGTCTAACCTAGGCTTTTCATGCTAAAATTTGAGCTTATTACCTTTGTTTCTGTCCTTGGGCAACCTGCATGAATAACACCAGTTACCTCCTTTCCACAATCACATAACCTCTCTACACTTGAGGGCTGTTCTTATGACCTCTCTTACTTTTCTCTTCCTTGCAGTTTTCTAAACTGTTTCTCAAAATGTTTTATTTTCAAGCCTTTGAACCACTTTCACTACACTTCGAAATCCTCTCAAAAATGTCAACACTCATCTCTAGGGAGTAAGGCTCCTTAATCTTAGGTTTTGATTAACCAGAGACAGTTATAATGCAGTTAAACTTTCCAACATTAGATTGTCTTGAGGATTTAAAAAGTTGATAAATTTACTTAGAATGAGCTTAAAATAACTAGTGTAAAATATGGTTAGCAAGTACCACTTACAGTAGCAGTAACAGTAGTCATTAGGCACATTAGTTTTAAACATCCTCATGCACTGGCATTTTACTAACTGTTCTATACTCTTGACTAATGTTAGCTTCTCAGACATTATGACTACTAAATCTTCATCTTTACTCAAGCAGAGTCAATAATTTCCATTTAAGGATTCCATTTCTTAAAATTTATTCAACTTTCAAGGTTATTCAGACTTTGAATCTATCCTCTCACTTTCAAAGCAATGTTTCCATGTTTGGGTAAGGTTGTAACGAGTACTTATTTATTATAGTGGATTGAATAACCTGTGATGTCTTTAGAAGGGGCTGGAAGAAGGGCAATACTCCTTAGGGAGTATTACTAGGTACCAGAGTAGGAAATAGTTGTGTGCTTTCAAGGATTATCTGATGGAATTCCAATAATAATAATAATAATAATAATAATAATAATAATAATTCACAAATAATGCTATCATGTATTAAATATTTACTATGTACCATACTGTGCAACATAATTTACATGGATCATTTCTTTCATCCTCACGAAAATGTAATGCTGTAGTAGGTACTTATAACTGTTCTCATTTACAAATGAGGAGTTCAGTCCTAGAGAGGTTGAGTGACTTGCTTTAGGCTGTACATCTTATAAGTGTCAATGTCTGAATTCAAATCCATGTCAGACTGAAGAACCTAAATACCTAATCCTTAAAGAAACTTCCTGCACAACTGCTACAAAATAATCCTGTGAGAGTTACTGGCTATATTTTGTAGGTGAAGAAATTGAGGCAGGGTAGTTTAAATAATTTGTCCAAGACTCCACCATAATTGGCATACCTAAGATTTGAACCCAAGCCAGTATGACTTCATGATAAAACAAACAAACAAAAAATAAGACACTTGTGGCCCTGGAAAGTACGACTCCGCAAATGTGAATTTCTTGTTAAACTATTTAGATAGACTTCTCATTTCACAAAGGTTTTAGGTTTGTGAAAAGAAAAATAAGGGGCACCTGGGTGGCCCAGTTGGTTAAGCCTCAAACTCTTGAACAGCTTGGGTAATGATCTCACAGTTTGTGAGTTTGAGCCCCATGCTGGGCTCTGTGCTGTGAAATTCTCTTTCTCTCTCTGCCCCTCTCCTACTCATTCTCTCTCTCTCTCTCTCTCTCTCTTTCAGAAATAAATAAATAAACTTTTTTTTTTACATTTTTTAATGCTTTTTTTATTTTTGAGAGACAGAGACGGAGTGCAAGTGGGGGAGGGCAGAGAGAGAGGGAGACACAGAATCTAAAGCAGGCTCCAGGCTCTGAGCTGCCAGCACAGAGCCCTTTGCAGGGCTCAGACTCATGAACCATGAGATCATGACCTGAGCTGAAGCTAAACACTTAACTGGCTGAGCCACCCAGGTGCCCCAATAAATAAACATTTAAAAAAAGAAAAATGATAGAAACAGTGAAATCTGTATCATAAATAGTCTTTAAAGCTCTCTTGAATATATGATCTCAACTGATCACTACTACTCAAGCAAGCAAGCACACTGTACCTGACATGACAAACTACCCCATAACACCTAGTGTCTTAGAACCGTCATTTATTCTGCTCATGGATCTGCAGTTTTGAGATGAACAGGCTACTCCTGCTTCACATGAAATCATCTGTTGGAGGTTCAAATAAGGACTGGAGAGTCCACTTTCAAGATGGTCATATAGATTGAAGATAGGTGCAGACTGTCAGCTGGGCAGTCATGGATGTGAAGCCCCTCCATGGACTGCTTGGGCCTTTTCATGGTGTGGTAGCTTGATTCCAAAAGTGAGAAACCCAACAACTACACAGAAGCTTGGGAAGTCACAGAGTGACACTTCGCTGTAGGCACAAGTCAGCCTGCCCATATTCAAAGGAAGAGAACACAGACACCTATCCCTTTTTTTTAAATTTTTTTGTATGTTTATTTACTTTTGAGAGAGAGGGAGAAACAGAGCGTGAGCAGGGGAGGGGCAGAGAGAGAGGGAGACACAGAATCCAAAGCAGGCTCCAGGCTCTGAGCTGTCAGCACAGAGCCCGACGCAGGGATCGAACTCACGAACCATGAGATCATGACCTGAGCTGAAGCCGGACGCTCAGCTGACTGAGCCACCCAGGCACCCCGACAGACACCTATCTCTTGATGGGAGAAGTGGTGAAGCAATGAAGTCATTACACCCTTGCATTCCTTTTACTTTAAAAGCCACTCTCCTTTAGCCCATTAATAGCCTCATCCCACTCCCAGTTCTGAAATCAACTCTATTTCTAACAGAGAGGAGGTACAAATCCCTGTTCAAGCAGTTCAGTAGCTTCATGATGAGTCAGTCTTGCAAGGTCTAAAGAAATAATGATGTTGATCAAAGAACACTCCCTCTGGGGGTTATAGCTCAGTGGTAGAGCATCTGACTGCAAAGAACACTCCCTCTGGAAGTTAGATCTAAGATCCAATTCCAGGAGGTTCTACCAACTAAGATATGTGTTTAAAGCCTGAACAGGCCTCAGTTCTCTCACCTGTAAACTGAGGAGGTTGGTCTAGATGACCTCCAAGGCCTCTGAAATTTATAATCAAAGCAACTCTTTACCCACTTATTTTCCCATAACTGCATCTCATAACTCATACACTAGTACCCATCCAGATGCAGCATTTTTCTGTCTCTAAAAATCCACGCTGTGACAAAGCACCAAGGACCTGCTCCTACAACCTTCTCAGAGGACAATGAGCACCTATCACAAGCACCTCTGTCACTCAGCTGCCTCACTTGGCTAGAAAGATAGATGAGTTTGGTAAGTAATCTGGATGAAGTGCTAGTAACCTGTCCCTCTTTGGAAATTGACTTGTTAGACTTACCTACAGACTCAAGTCCTGCATACATTTTCCTAAAATAACAATCCCTGTCTTTGATCCCCTATTCTCCTTGACCTTCACCTGATCAAAAAGTTCTAGTAGACTCTCTGATTTTCTGGCTTAGAATCCCCACTGCCATCTGATCCTGCGTTCTCAAGTTTATTCTGCATGCCTTTCTCTTTCTATAACTGCCTTTAACAAAGCACGCTGTGAGCTCTTATATATTTTACCTTGATCTTCGCTTCTTCCTGCAAAATAATAGCAAAACCTTTCTACAAAATCTTCTGTAAGTCAGCCTGAAAACTCCTATTATGTATGATATGTTTTGATGGGAGTGTTCATTACACATATAAAACTAATTTAAGTGTCAGCAATATTTGTTCTAATATGCATGTAGACATACTCTTCATCTGATAATAAAAATGACACAAAGAAGGTAAAGAATTATTGCGTAGGAGTAAAGTTTGCCTAAGAAAATATCGCAATTCATGGTGAATACCCATTTTTATATGACTGGCATTGTGTTAATAATTATAATAGTTTTACTTGTCACCAGAAGGGGAAAAAGGAGAATACTAGCTTTAGTGTAAAAAGATAGATTCATAAAATGTACTGTCTGATGAATTTAACCATGATTTCTTTTTTAATTATCATCTTTAAATTAGTTCTTTAAATTAGTAAGTCATAATATCCACAACATATTTTGAAATACAAGTTATTGAAAGACATAGATATTATCCTTAAATATCCTTAAAATGCAACATGGTAGGTGCATCATGCATTCATATGTGATAGAGCAGATATAATCAGTGAATTGGTAGAGTGTCCATTAGTATCTTAATGTTTTGTTTATTAGAACTTCTCTATGTTCTCTTTAGGATGTGCACACTTCCCAGTTTAAAAGGTCTGGGCAACGATTTCTAACATACTATGCATAAGCATAGATTCTATAAATTACACGTTAGCTACCGCTTATTTACGAAGTGGGTCCAAGCCAGTTGCACCAAGTACATAACCTATTTTCCTCGCACATATAGAAAATCAAAATGACAAATATCTTTTTAAGAGTTGTATAAGATATTGACCACATCCTGTCTTTCCTAAATCATTAATCTTACGTCCTATGACCAAATTAATATATAGTTTTAATATTTCCTTGATGAGCATATTTTTTAGTTGTGAAATGTGAGACCAAAATTGAATATAATGACTTAAAAAGATTTCATCACTGTCCAAGATAGTAGAAAAATAATTTTCAGAGTCCTGCTTACCATATATTTTATAAGTAGTGTAATATATGTGTTCTAAGTCTTTTTGTAACTGTAAAATATTTCAAAATATAAGAAAATACTGAATATAGTATAATGAACACTTACATGCCCACCCAGCATTAAAGTGTACTTATATCATATCATATTTGCTTCAGGTCTTTTGTTGTTGTTGCTTATTTTTATTTAGAAGATAAAATGTTTGGCCACAGCTAAAGTCCCACAACCTCATTCTTTTTTCCTTGCTCACCAGAATTAATTACTTTGGCATAGCCATTGCATTACCAAGACTCAGGAAACAGAGAATCCTGTAATGGCCTTTTTTCATGGGAAAGAAGACAATCCTTACTCTATCATTTAATCCTTAAGCTACCATTAATTCATTAATCTATCATTTCCATGCTGCTTGGATCTCTATCTAAATGGGGTCTTCATAAAATTTTACAATGTCTTCATCATATTCATGTGGAAGATGAAGGCCTTACACTAAATCAATCCATGATTCTAATTTATTTAAAGTCATTTGCACATGAAAATGAAATGATAACAATTAAAGAAGTGATCAGCTTTAAAAGAATAGTACAAAAAATGAAAGCAATAGTCATCTTAGGAAAGAACTTGCATCTAAAGTGGTCACAAAAGATGTTTATATTGATTAAAGTAGGGCCTAGAATTTGGATAAAAAGGGAATGGATGAGAAAGGGGAAAAGAACCCTTCCTAAAAGGTGAAGTTCCCTGAATGCAGCACAGACATGATACTTGTCTTGGTGGCCAAGACCACAAACCTGGGACTTCAAGAAAAGGCAGGGATAAGGTCCATATTCCAGTTTCCAAGCTCCATCCTTGAAAAGACCAAAGCAACCTAGATTTCAGATAAGCAAGGTGCACAACAATTTGGGAAGTAAAAGGTCTTTCTGGGGCCAAAAGCCAAGATTTACAGTTTAAGGGATAGAAACTAAATATGAAAAATATTTCACCCAAACTATAAGAGCTCTTAAATACCATACTTAGGAATTTAAACTTCTAGCAAAATTTAGTGAAATTTTGCATAAAACTTCAGTAAAGAATGTAGCATCCTAATTGTAAATGAAAGCACAAAATGCTCCAAAGGATACAAATCTATGATTCGTTGTCACATGCACTTTTAATAAAATCCCAACTTTATCCTTTACTTGGCTATAAAAGAGTAAATGAGATAATCTCCATTGAAACTGACAAAATTTTATAGGTCTTCCATGACATCCCATCTATAACAACTATTCATTGAAAATGAGCTTTTAGGAGACATTCCCACTTTGACTAGATTTTAAACTATGCGTGTTTAGCTCAGAAGGTCTACCTGGTCCTATTTATATAGATAAAATAGAGAAACCAGGGTTTTTATCTGTTTTTTGTTTTCTTCTAGATGTGTCTTCTTATCGCGAAAAACAACTTGTCATTTAATTAAAAAAAAAAACTAATTCGGTAACTATAACTGCAATATTTTCACTTGACAGATTAAAAGAAACAGACTTTTGGGGTGCCTAGGTGGCTCAGCTGGTTAAGCATCTGAATCCTGGTTTCAGCTCAGGTCATGATCTCATGGTTCATGGGTTCAAGCCCCACATCAGTGCTGATGGCACGGAGCCTGCTTGGGATTCTGTCTCCCTCTCTCTCTGCTTCTCCCCTGCTTTCACTCTGTCTCTCTCAAAAATAAATAAATAAACATTAAAAAAATTTTTTTAAAGAATAAAAAGACTTCTTATGTTTATTTTATATTTTATTTTATAGGTGAAATAAAATTGTATCATTTAATTGCTTTTACCAAAAATATAATGCAAGATCATTGGCAAGCATTGCTGTGGATTTATAGTTTCTCATCAAATTTTGGACCAATTCTTCAAAGAATAGCAAAAAAAAAAAAAATTGGCTCAATTCTCCCTTAATATCTATCTAGGGAACAAAGAATGAGTCAGCATTTCTAATTCAGGTTTTTGCCTCAATTCCAACTCAACAGTTTGAGGATTTTTCTTGTCTGCCAACACAAACATTTTTTTAAGATGGTTTTATTTCTTACAACACTTTTTACATCATATTGCACTTCATGATGTAAATGAGTGTGAATATCTTTTTGAGCACCAAAGTACTAAAAAAAAATCTTGGTTGAAAATTGAAAATTGATATCATCTTAATCACTGTCTACCAAAATATTAGAATGTGATATACACGTGATGAATGGCCAATTCCCAGTAATTCAATGAACCAAGTATGCAATTTAAGGAAGCCTTTATCCATTCATTTAAAAATGCAGTGGTGTGGGAGCACCTGGGTGGCTCAGTTGCTTTAGGACCCAACTCTTGATTTCAGCTCAGGTTATGATCTCACGATTCCTGAGATCAAGCCCCATATCAGAGGGGCTTGTGCAGAGGAAGATCTCCGTGGAGATGAAACACAGGGCCTACCTACTTGGGATTTTTCTCTCTCTCACTCTGTTCCTCCCCTACCCTCTCAAAATAAATAAATATGTTTTTAAATGCAATGGTGTGGAAGAGTTGGAGGAACTGTGTGTGTGTTTGTGTGTGGGGGGGTAAAGTATGCATTTTATTTTATGGTTTTCCGCTTACTCTACTCCTTGTATTACTAATATTAATTTGAAAAATTAAGTGAGTCCTGGGTCCACAAATTTCCATTCACAAATTAAGACTGTGTATTATCTATTTTTCATTATCTTTTGGTCTTCTGAAGACCACATATCCACCTCTCCTTCAAAAAACGTTCAGTAACATAGGGCAAACCAAGAAAATGCACACCATTGAAAATGAGAATAGTTTCCAGTTCAGCTGGAACCTTCATCAGCAGAAGACAGTTTTCTTTGCCAGTCTTCTAAGAAGCTATACTAATGAAATAAACAATCACTAGGTATGGCAAATATTTCCATATACATTCTAGTTCAAATCTCATATTAGGCAACTTATTCTTCATTAGTGCTTCATATTTATAAATTAAACAGCTAAATATTTGTTTTCATTTAGGTTTTGACCTGTGTCCCAGAATTTAAAGTATTCATTGGAAGGCATTTTAATTATCTGCCTAGAAATAAGAAGTCTAATATAATTATCTAGTAATATAAAAAGGAGAATAATAAGTCAAAATATATATGTGATTATCAAAATTGGACAGAAAAAAACTCAACATCTTCTTGCTCAAATTTTGGGCATCTTAACTATAAGCTGTTACCAAGGATTACTGCAACAAATTCAGTAAGAATTCCTGTTTTATTCAACTAAAAGTTTCAGTGCTTTTAAAACACTAAATTTGGACACCTTTAGGTTGGGATAAACATTATAATTTGCCACAGTGCCCAACACTCTTTGGTATCTTAATATAAACCACTGTCTGTTACCTGTCTGACCCCTGAAAGCATTTGATTGCATACCTCAAATCTAAAGCAATATTCTGCACCTCTATCCAGAATCTACTAGAGATTGTTTCTGCTAAATATATATTGATATATTTAGGCTTTATGTTATTACGTATATTACTTCAAAATTTTCAGAAAACCACTCAACCTCATTAATTTGGGTGATTGAGAAAAATAAACAACTTTAATTACCTCTACTTAATAGTTTACTCTATTTTTCACTACATCCTCATCATCCACACTAACACATGCTATAATACTCACTAGTAATGGTGAGCTTATGGTTTTATGAAATATAACATACTGCCTTTACAATGTCTAGTCTCCAGGCTAGAACCATCATCACCACCATCTCCAATTTATTCATTTGGCAGATACCTACTAATATACAAATGTCAAAGCCACTTTTAAGAATGCTTTAACTCTCACAGGCAGACTGAGTTGATCTTTCCTCTAAGCACCATTAAAATACACATATCTTTTCGTGGTTATAGTGTGATTATTTGATTGCATGGCCATCCATTTATTAAACTGTGAGCTCTAGCAAGTGCCTTGGGCAATACTTTAGACATAGTATTCATTAAATATTTTTCAAAAGAAAAAATAAATTGTTGCATAAATAATATCCTCAGTTTTCCAAGTCACTTAGAGAATCACTGTAATAATGCATTTAAGAAAATTGGATTCTAGGGAGACAAACCATAAGAGACTCTTAAATACAGAGAACAAACTGAGGATTGCTGGCAGGGTATTGGATTAGGGGAAGGGCTAAAGAGGTGAGGGGCATTAAGGAGGTAACTTGTTGGGATCAGCACTGGGTGTTATATGTAAGTGATAAATCACTAAATTCTGTTCCTGAAATTATTATTACCCTATATGTTAACTAACTTGGATTTAAATTTAAAAAAATAAAGAAAAAAGAAAAAAAGAAAAAGAAATATATTTCTAAAAGAATGAAAGAAAATTGGATTCTGTGGGTGCCCAGGTGGCTTAGTGGGTTAGGCGACCAACTCTTGATTTTGGCTCAGGTCATGATCTCATGGGTCATGAGTTTGAGCCCTGCACTGGGTTCCACACTGACAGTGTGAAGCCTGCTTGGGATTCTTTCTCTCCCTCTCTCTCTGCCCCTCCCCCACTCATTCCCTCTCTCTCTCTCTCTCTCTCTCTCTCTCTCTCTCTCCCTCTCTCCCCCTCCTCAAAATATATAAATAAACTTGAAAACAAAGAAAAAAAGAAAGAAAAGAAAAGAAAAAAAAGAAAAGAAAATTGGACTCTGAAACCAGACTGTCTGTGTGCTAATTCAGGCTTGGCTACCACTAGCTGTGTTAACATAGGTGAATTACATAGACTCTCTGACCTCCTTTTCTTATCTGTAACACAGGTATAAAAAAGGTAACTTCTTTAGGGCGCCTGCGTGGCTCGGCTGGTTAAGCATCTTACTCTTGATTTCAGTTCAGGTCATGATCTCAGGGTCAGGGGATGGAGCCCCGCATGGAGCCCCATATCCAGCTCCATGCTAAGCATGGAGCATGTGTAAGTTTCCCTCTCTCTCTCTCTCTCTCTCTCTCCTGCCCCCTCCCCAGCTTGCACTTTCAGCCTTTCTCTCTCTCTCTTAAAATAAATAAATAAACATTTTTTAAAAAGCAATTTCTTTAAAGGATCATGATGAGAACTAATCTAGTAAATCATTTTGCAAACTTATAATAGCCCTAGCACATAAAAGTGCTAAAAAAATGTTAACTATTTTTATTACTGAATCTAAGCACAGAAATAATGACTTTTTATGGGCACCATAAACATCATTTATAAAGGAAAACAAAAGAAATGTGTAATCCTCACAACTCTTTGATTTTAAATGGAAGTTGTTGGGCTTTTTTAATCTCGGAAAGGCTCACTGGCCAAGTGTATCTTTGCATATACATATGAAATACAGTCTCCAGGAAGAAAATGTTGTATCAGCACATTTTTCTAATCAAGATTTTACAGTTATGGTTAATATACATAAGACATCACCATTCTGTACATTCACTTTTAATAAATAATGCCCTCTTGAATGTCAACAATGTTTCATTCACTAAATTTGTCTTTATGCGGCCACAAGAATTAAATGTATGTTAAAATGGAAACTGAGCTATGTAAAGCATAAGCTAAAAACCCCTACAGTAAAATGTAGAGGTAGATTCAGTCTTCTATGCACTTGCAGTTCTTAAATTAACACTCAGGATATTTTTTTCTATCAGTACATTGGATTATATACCCTGCATTCACTTTTTGCTAAAGAATTAAAATTATTATATACATATACACATTACTTTGAACACATCATTAATCTTATATGAAAAAGGAATCAAGAACTCTGGGAGGTGAACAATTACCAAAGATATTTTTACCTTGACAGTTTTGCCTAAAACCAGAAGACTTTGTCCATTTTGATAACTGGATAGAAGGACAAGATTGGTAAAACCCAAGATCCTCACAATGCAGGGACACTAATAGAAGATTAAATATAGAAGGAATAAACCCTTCTATCTCAAAGGAACATCAGACAAACATGACTATCTAGATCCTGGATGTGGGTGAAGAGAAAAAGAAATCTCCCCTGAGAAGCTATAACCATAGACTAGTTTTCACACAGGTTTGCAAATGGTATTCATTCCATATGTTCAGCCCCAACGTCCACAAATTGAGAATTTAAAGGTGTCCCAGATTGGTGAAATGCCAGATAGCTGGCAGAAACAAATGTAAACCCTCTCTGGAAGAGCTCAACTTCAAACTACACATCAAAGAATTCCCACAGATAAAAATTCCAAGATAAATGAATATCTCACAGTCAAAATTCACAACCCATACAAAAGCTAAGCCACAATCAATAAGAACCAGCTGAGTGTAATACATAGGTAAGCAAATAACAGAGGAAGGAAAGGAGGAAGAAAGAGAGTGAATAAAGATAGATGATAGATAGATCTATAGATAGATAGATAGATGGATAGATATAGATATCTATCTATAGATAGATAGATGATAGATAGAACAAAACTTAAAACAGACAACTGGCTCTGGAATTATTGTCTACTTATGTAACACATTTAAAGCAATTCAATCCTTAAGAAAGCAAGGTTTGATAACATGACCAGAAATCAAACAGATTTGGAAAACAGAACAAATAAGACATATAGACAGAAATGAAAAATATAATAATGAAATAAAACTTATTTGACAGATCAACTAAAGGCATTAGTTAAAGAGAAAGTTAGTGAATGGAAATAAATGTCAAGATGTTACCCAGAATATGGTGCAAACAGTCAAAGAGAAAGAAAACGAAAAAGAGAATACGACTTGAAGGTAGTGGAAGGAAAGCTAATGTGGGTACAATGGTAGGTTAAAAAAAGCAGTCAATAAAAGGAAAGTGAGGTAACACTGAAGACAATTTTAAGACAATGGTTGAAAGACTCAATCCTCATATCCAGGAAGCTGTATGAATCCTAAACAGAAAAACGAAAAGAAATATACTCTTGAACACATCACAGTAAAATAAAAATTACCAAAATGAATGGGAGGATCTTAATATCTGCCAGGGAGAAAAACACAGATAATCTTCAAAAGAATGGTTATTAAAATAATTGCTGGTTTCTGAACAATAATAGAAGCCAAAAAAGAATGGCTCCCCTACGTTACTGAGAGCAAATAGTTGTCAACACAATTCTATTTCGAGTATTGTACATTTCAAGTCATTTTCAAACAAGCAATAATTGAGAAAATATATTGCCAAAAGACTCTCACTAAAGCCAATTTTCATTTATATCTTTTAGGCCAAGGAAAATTATTCCAGATGTAAGATTTGAGATGTAAAAAGAGAATGATAAGATAACATACTGGTAAATATGTGAGCAAATCTGGATAAACTGATTGTATAAATTAGCAACAGAAACCTCTGATTGTATGCTTGTGCAGGGCCAGGGAGTGAATACGCTAGAGTTCTTAAAACACTGCACCATAATACAATAATACACAAGTATTATTACATAAAACATAATAATAATACATAAGTTGATGTAAGAGTGACCAAGTTAAGGAATTCTAAGGCATTTGATTTGTTGCAGAGAATAAATCATAGCCTAATAATAGACTCCTCAAGTAAGTATGCATGTTAAGTGTGCTGAGGTAATCACTAGAAAAAAATGGTCATAAAGCACATAGCTCCCTAAAATTATAGAAGAATATATATCATAAGAAAGAAACATTTGAAAATTCAATTTATCCCAAAAGACTGGAGAGAGAGAATGGGAAAAATAGCAACAATAAGTATGAATGAATTTCAAAATACTATGTTGAAATAAAGTAAAAAGTAAATAAATATAGTATGATTTCATACGGTTAAAGTCCACAAAAGGTCAACACTCAACCATTTGCTAGTTAGGGATGCATATAAAAGAACTATTATTTGGAATAATAGCTATTTGGTGGGTGAGGTGGTGACATGTGATGGGAGAGGGGACATGGAAGTTTCCTAACAGACAAGTGATCTCCTTTTCTTAGTCTCAGTGAGGTAGCAATGATGTTTACTTTATCATTTTTCTTAAAGTATTCATGCAATGTTATGTACTCTCATATATATACTATGGTATAGCTCACTATAAAATTTTAATTTTACTATCAGGACTCTTTATAAAGGAAACTTACTTTAATTCCATTGAGTAGTCTCATGACAGAACTGCCTGGAGCATATTGGAAGTGGATGAGTCCCTGATATTTAATTATTTGGCAAACATACAACTACTACATTTGTTGTATCAGGAGAAATAACTTGTGGAAGATTTAGATAGGAGCATCTGAAAGACTGGCACCTCAAACAAGCCATATTCTTTAGACAAAACTGGCTATTAGAGAAGGAACAGCTGAGATTTGGGACATCTTGGTTGAGATCTCCTTTCCAGGGATTGTCACACCTGTCCTCATCATCGTCTATTTCCAGACTCCCAGCCAGATGTTCTCATGAAGGGTCAGTGGTTCTCAATTTATGCAGCCTTTACACCTTGGCAAATGTGAGGCATGTAGGACTCTTCCTCTCTGGCATTTATGGTGTGTGGAAGATAAGCTACAATAAATCAGACTGACTAAATTTCCTAAGCCCATCTGGTGCTGCTGCTGCATAGATAGATGCCATCGTGTTTTTAAAAAGAAATCCGACTGGCAATGGTGTGTCTTGAGTCATGAAATGTGTGAGCTGGTCACCCAAATAAGTAGGAGAGGAAAAATCACTTCAAGCTTCTATAATTCTGAGCTATTTTCATTTGATGTCATTTCATAAATCATATGGTACTGGTGCTATAAAACTAAATACACAGTATATAAATAGATAATGGAAATGCCTGTGGCTTTCTGCAATAGTTACAACATGGCAACTGCTCTATGAGATTTCTTTCACATTTTAAGCATTTTGAAAAACTAAAATTTGTTTCTGTCAGTTTTCCTGTCTTTATTGACTCTATCAAGAAGTACCTTTCAAGTTTCAACACACTTTTTTACTCATATACTGAGCTGTATGCTAAGTATAAAGAGAGTTCCATAACTACCACCAAACAGTGTGAAGCCCACACAAGTTCAGGAATATTGAAAGATGCTACTAGATTCAATCCTGTCTTCTAACTCTCTGTCCCAAGAAAACTGCCCCTCTTCATGATGTCTGCAAAAATCTTTGGCTCAGATATTGTAGTAACAACTATCAATACAGAAATTGAATTAGAGCTTGATTATGTAAACTGAGGAAATTATGTTCTATGGTGCCTATAATGAAGTGAGTTTCTCTCAGGCATTCTACTATTTAACAGATGATTTGGAGGCAGTAGAACAAAATAGAAACATAGAAAACTAAGAGTAGCAATATCCCCCCCCCCCAAAAAAAAAGCTGGACTCGAATCTAGCTTTAAACAAATGTCAGGGACAAGTAACACAAAGAAGAGTAGACTCACAATCATTCAAGAGAATGAAGGTAGTACCATCATGATTGCACAAAGATGGAGTCCCAACCAATTATATGTAGATTTCCATCAAAGTCAGAGTTCGTGGCTGAGATAGGGCAAAATGAAGATGAATTGTCTTTATGATGGCAAGGCTTTATATAGCCCTGATGTGTGAGTTCATGTACTATATATTTAGCCAAGGATGAGAGAAAATGAGAAGGCTTGTTAAGTCTTCCAGTGACTCTAACTTGAGAGGGTGCTTAGCTGGGGAAAGGATGAGAGAAGAATGACTGTTAGACATTGCCTGAGCAGTCAAAGAGAAGCAGAGCATGGTTCCATAATGATGACATTAGGGAGGTTCAAGTCACTGGGCTAAGTGCTTAGATACAGTTTATCATTTTCTCTCACAATAAGGTTTTGAGGCAGGTATCATTTACAGATGAGGACAATGGGAAATCCCAAAGAAATGGGACCACTTACATCCAAAAAAGGGGAAGATGTTGTCATCAGGGAACATAAACAAGAAATAAGTACCTGCAATGCAGCACTATTTATTTAAAGGAGGCAGGGTTGGGCTTCAGTGTTTAGAAAGGATGTTCTAATAGTCTGATCTCAAGTCACCAAAGGAGATGGTTATATATTTCTTCCTTATAGTTGTGAGGATGGAGATGTCACAGATATTGAAAATATCTGAAGTAATCAGATTTAGATAATGCACCAGGATCAAATGTGTTAAGGTTTAGAGCAGTGGTCAGCAAACTATGATCCATGGGCCAAATCTGACTCCTGCCCATTTTTTTGTGCAATCCATAAGCTAAGAATGATTTATACATTTTTAAATGGTTGAAAAATATGAAAAGAAAAATAATAATTCATACATACAAAAATTATAGAAAGCCCAACTTTCAGTGTCCATAAATAAAGTTTTATTGGAACACAGCCACACTTATTCTTTTACATAATGCCCACGGCTGCTAACATGCTAAATGTTGAGTATGGTCACCACAGAATAAAATATTATCTGATCCTTTATAGAAAAGGTTTGCAATACTGCTCTAAAGTCAGCAAATCTTGATTCAAACCCTAATTTTTTGTAGCTATGTTATCTTAAGAAAGTCATTTAATTTCTTTAAACCTCAGTGTCCTCATCTTAAATGATACCAACCTTGAAAGTTTATTGTGAAACAAAATGATAACCTATCCAAACACTTAACCTAGTGTCTTGCACATAATAAAAACTCAAAAGAAATTATAGCTACAGATACTATGTCCAGATAACTCTAACACCCTATTGAACTTTCCAGCTTACAATTTTTATATATCATGGGTTCCATAAGCCCATTTAGAATTTTTCAATATTATTATCACACCCAAATAGGTCCCTCATGTTTTCATTTTCCAGTAAAGTGGCTAATGTGTTTATGAGCCAGAGGGTGGCTTAGCCAAAACTAAAACTGTGTAAGTTATCAACTATGCCATATAAATCACCTTAGTTCAAGAAATACTTATTGAGAGTCCACCATGGTCTAGGGACAATCATAGGTGCTGCCATGGTTCCTCCCTGTGCAGAACCTGATGGTTGTATCCTCCCTCTTCCTCACTGACAGAAGTTCAGTTTTGTTAGGAGTAGCATTGTGCCCAGCTAAAAGAAAACACTACATTTTCCTACTTACCTTGAAGGTAGGAATGATAGTGATAATGAGAAGTAAGTGGGAGTCACTGGGTGACAGTCTTTCATTTTGGCTGGGTTGCCCCTTCCACTCTTTGTCCTTAGTCCATGCCCTTCCTCCTCTCTGAACTGTGTACATGATGGCTAGAGCTCTAACCGTCATTTTCTGGTTATGAAGGAAAGGCAAAAATTGCAGAAACCTATGCTTTAACATCCGGGAGCTGTTACACCAGCAACTATCTACTCCAAGACTTCTTGATAAATCAGAAAAATTAAATCTTTAATTTGTCTCTTAGATTTTTCTGTTTCTTGTAGCCAAATCCAGCCTTAATAACCAGTATATTCACCCTCAAGGAGTTCTTTGATCCATATCCAGTACTTCTTTGGTCTCAGGCACCCAAACATCAAGACTACAGTTGAGCAATCTTGTTCAGCTTCTTATCATTTGTGCCTGAGTGACATTATATAATCAACCAGCACCTTCAAAATGATAGCAAAAGAGAACTTTTCTAAAATGATAGAAAAAGAGAAAGAAAGAAAGAAAGAAAGAAAGAAAGAAAGAAAGAAAGAAAGAAAGAAAGAAAGAAAGAGAAAGAAAAGAAGGCAGGTGGGCAGGTAGGCAGGTAGGCAGGAAGGCAGGAAGGCAGGAAGGCAGGAAAGCAGGAAGGAAGGAAGGAGGTGTGTCATTCCCTGGAGAAAAGGAATTTGAGCGGCTGAGCTCTGAATGAGACATCCTGCCTGCTGACTACTGACAGTGGTGGTATTGACAGCAGCTCTGACTTGAGAGCTTGAACTCTGTGCTGTGAATCAGCAATGCAATTACATTATCACTTAAAGACATTAAATGGAAACTTCAAACTTCATAGACCTGTGGTTCACCCACTCCTCTAGAAACTTTTTCTCTTACAAAGATTAGATTAAATGGCAGGGAGGCTTTAATAATGTCAGGACCGTTTAAGTCATAACTTGCTCAGACAGGTCACTTATTTAAGTGGCATTTGTATTTGGCCAATCTTTGTCATTAACTGAATCCTCTGGACCTTATTTACACAGTTTACATTTGAAGTCAATAGAAGTTGGTAGGAGACTTATTGACATTTTCTCAGTGTTCAGTAATGGATTCATAAACTTTACCAATTTTTTAGTTTATTAATCTATCCTCTGAATAAGTCTGTCATCCACCAAACCTCAAGCTGTGAAATAGAACAGTTATAAAATCAATAATGCTGCTTTGTAAACCAAAAAATGCCATTCTAATTTTCCAAACTAACAGAATCTAACTTTGTCTTACTCGAAAATGGGAAAAAGTTATCTGAGCAACTTTACTGACCACCTTTGAAAAGAATGAAACCATACGTGTATTTGGAAATCATTCACTAAATCGCTGAAGATTAAGAGAGTCTCACGTGCTTTGCCGAAGATTACATATATGGTTTGAGTAAAGGGTTGGACTGAAGATTATATTTTTAGATATGAAAAAAAAAGTAGCCACACACTTTTAATTAATAGCAAAAACAAAGTAACAATCTATATCCCTTAACTTCACACTGGGTGTAATCTTGGTTTTTCTCTACCATGAAGGCCTGGTGCTTTGAAATCTAAAACAAGGTTTCTTCATGGTTATGACATTTCCCATGGCATTTACTCAAAAAAATCAATCTGGCTTCACAAGCACTGGAAACAGAGTCTTATGAAATGAGAAAATCATAACAAGGCATCAGCCAAAAAAGTTACTTTGATTTTTTTTTTCTGCCCAAAAACCTTCTGAGAAGCTTTATCTGAAAATGGATCTAGTAACACTTCAAAGGCAAAGGCCATAAGAGGCTGTTTTTAACAGCAGGGTTACCTTCTCCTACAGATTTAATTTCAGTCCCCTGAGACTTTGAATATAATCAAGGTATAGAGTCAATACTGAGCAAAATTTAATTTGGTCTTGTCCTAATCAGACCCAAGGGATGCAACAGAAATGACAAAAATTCCTGTTTACAAGGCTTGGAGGTAAGGGGTGGAAATGTTATTTGTATAACTGAACTCTAAGTTGCAAGACAGTGTGGGTCTTGCTTTGGTTTTTGTTTCTCTCCCAATAAAAAAATTCCTTAAATTCCAGTAAAGCATAAGAAATATTCCACTGATTGCTTTGGGAATACTAGCATGACAGTCAGTTGAATACAGAACCCTAATGGACTCAAGTCATGTGGTTTAAGATTATCTCATGAAATAATTCAAGATTTATTTGTATTGGGAAAATGCAGTGAGAAGAACCAGTCCAACCCCCTACTCAAACCGGATGTGTAATCTTAGGCAAAGCACTTGAGACTCTCTTAAGCTCAATTTCTAACCTCATTGAACAATTATTAGAACTAGAAGGCATAATGATCACAAAAGGGCTCAACCAACTACAAAGCAGCTTATATATATAATTTCCATTTTCTATAGTGGCCAAAACCCTATATCTACCAGAGAGTTTTTTTCTAACTACATATTTAAAGCTCACTCCTGGAGATCCCCACATACTCAGGAATCTACGTATTTAAAGTCCTTTGGGTTATTCTAATGCAGTCAAGTCTGCAAATCACTGTAACTATACTGTGAATTAACTGAAGGCAGAGAAAGTGTTAGACCACTTTTAATCTCCTGCACCTACCCCAGGTGTCTGCCCCAGAATACATTCTTTATAAGTGAGGGCTAAATTAAAAATATATAAATGAATGAACACATGATAAAAAAAATTCTTAGTTACTGTTATGAGATGAATTGTTTCCCCTCATATACATAAATTCATATATTGAGGTCCTAACCCCCCAGCACTTCAGAAAATGATGATATTTGGAGATAGAGCCCTTTTAAAAAGTAATATACCATTTAAGTTTAAATGGAATTGTTAGAGTGGGCTCTAGTCCAATATTATTGATGTCCATATAAGAAGAGGAAATTTGGACAGAGAGAGAGATACCAGGGGTGTGCCTGGTGTAGGGACACAACAAGAAAGTGGCTCTCAGGACACCTGAGTGGCTCAGTCTGTAAGCGTCTGACTTCTGTAAACTCAGGCCATGATCTCTCGGTTTATGAGTTTGAGCCCCATGTCAGGCTCTGTGCTGACAGCTCAGAGCTTGGAGCCTGCTTCACATTCTGTGTCTCCCTCTCTCTCTCTCTGCCCCTCCCCTCTTTGTGCTCTCTCTCTGTCTCAAAAATGAATAAACATCAAAATTAAAAAAAAGAAAGAAAGAAAATACAAGCAAACTTGGGTTTATACTTTAGGATATCTAAGTGTTCATTAATCTCAAAAAAAGCCATGATGGCAACAATAATAAACATATGTACAACTATGTATTTTCAGAATTAAATAAGATTATTAAATCTAAAATATTTTTGTAAATATTTATGGATTTATTCTTACAAACACACTTTCAAAATATAAATAACATCTATTCAAGTATAAACTAATTTTACCCAAAGCTACATGGGAAACTACTTTCAAATAGTGGTGCAGAAACAAAGAGTTTTCAAACACATGAAAATAGTCTGTCAAATGGAGGACTGATGACTGTTAAATGCAAAATTCACTTCATCCAGAATCAGAGACTTTTACAGAATGAAGTTCTGCAAATTTTAACATCATGAAGTTGAGGTATCTCAATTTCTGCTTAGTAGAGAACTTGATTGCCATCTTCTCCTCCAGTGTTATAAAGAAAGAAAAATTATTACCCTGATCACCTTGGTAAAATGTATGGTTTGGCAAGTTTTATAATCTAGAACTGCCACATACAGTCACACAGATTGACCACTGCCCGATTCTAGAGAGTGTCATTTACATGAACTTGAATGTGACTTGCACTGTCTTGGAGACATGCAATATTGTTTCTGAGTGGGGAATATATTTTTACTCTAAATTTTCTTACTAGAAAAAAACAGCCTTATTCCCCTATCCATAGTTTTCCATGGGGCAGGTGAAGCAGTAGCAATTAAGAAGCAATATGCAGGTAGAAATATGAAAAACCTGCTAAAGAGAGAGTTGATACATTAAAAGCATTGAAACGGTAACTTAAATTCCTTCAAAGTTATAAATTCTGTGCTTATAATATCCCCAACATGTACACCATTCATGCAATCAACAGTGATTGGACCCACCTTGAACAGAATGCTATATGAGGTACTATTTGGTATTATAAAAACAAACAAACACATTACAATCATGTTCTCACTCTCTACTACAGACTGAATGTCTGTGTTCCTGCAAAACTCATACAGTGAAACCTAATCCCCAACATAATGGTATTTAGAGGTATGGCCTTTAGGAAGTGCTTACATCATGAAGGTGGAACCATCATGGCTGGGAATAGCGTCCTTATAAAAGAAACCCTAGAGAGCTCCCTCACATGTGATGACACAGCAAGAAGATGGCCAGCTATGAACTGGGAAACAGGCTCTCCCCAGACACCTCTGTCTGTCGGCACCTTAATCTTAGACTTACCAGCCTCCAGAGCTGTGAGAAATAAATTGCTGTCATTTGTAAGCCACCAAGTGTATGATATTTTTGTTACAGCAGCCTGAACAGACTAAAACATTCTCTCTCTCTCTCTCTCTCTCTCTCTCTCTTTCCCCATCTATTTATCTCTCTCTCATTTTTTCTCTTTCCATGCCGGTGAGCCTTTCTGTATGGCTAAGTTTTCCATGTCTCAAAAATAAGCTTTTTTGTTAAAAAAAAAATTTATGTCATATAAACCTCTTTCTAAGATGTATTAAATGCCCTTCGCATCTTTTTTGACAGAATACTTAACCTCAATTTCTTCATTTATAAAACATTTGGCTATATGGAATCTGAGTTTTGCTAAATAATCGAGGTTATTGCTTTCAACCTAAATGGTGACTTTTTTTCATGACATACTGGGGCCATCAGCAAAGAGTCTGCTCAAATTTATGGAACTCTTTAAACACAAAATGGCACTTAATGGCTATGGCTTTGGAATTATTGATTACTTATATATTTTTGTTCTTTTCCCTTGCTCTTACACTGTCAGAGGCTATGTCTTGCTATGATGAACATCATTGCATCCATTTGTTCTGACTGATTTTCCACCTTAAGTGACATCCTTAAAATCAGATAACCAAGCCTGCTAAAACCCTATAGAAAGAGGCTTGCCTGTGAAATGTTAGATTTTGACTACAAAGAACAGACTTAATGACATCTGTGTTGCCTACTCATCATCAGAAAACCTCTCTTTCTTCTTTTGTTTTGGCTTCATTTTTTGGAAGAGGTCACTTCACCCCCTTTCCCTATTTGCAGATTAGTGTAAGGGAACATTTTCAGCTTCCTTGAGAAATCCCCATCTGGGACATTCACATGGGGGACATATTTTAGCAGAGATTAAAAAGGCTAAGGGCATGACTTACTTCCTCTTTATTTCCTGTACTGAAGAGTAGGAGGATCTTTCCTACTGTAATTTGTCCTCGCAAAGCAGACTTATTTGACTGGTTGTAAAAGTGGGTCTACAGATCCAGACCCATCTTTCTTTCTTCATGCGGGTAAGCCTGAGCATGTAAATTACTGTTCAGTGAGAGGAGGGTGGCATGTTCCTTTTGCCCCAAAGCCAAGACTGGCACGACAGCTTCTTGGAGAGGCCCATCAAGGGGAAAGAGACGAGAGAAGAAAAGTGGGTGTTGCTGTTTTCATGTGCTTTTCATCAATTAGTTATTAAAGCTGATGTTTTATTTCCTTTTGTCTGTTGTTCCTTTATATATATACAGCTCCCTTGACCAAAACTTCGAAGGGAAAGGATTGATAGGTCATATCCAGAAAGATATTACTATAAAATTGTTATGGGGAATAAACAAAAGTTCTTGGGAGAAATCTATTTTTTCAAACGGGATTCCTAAGCTTAAAGTCAACCAGATGGTGAAAAAGAACACTTCTCATTTGGAACAAACACATTTAAGTTTCTGCAAATTAATAATTTGTTTTAATACCAGCCACTTACAGCTGGAGAATAAATGAGCAGTAAATATAGCATTTAAGTACACACATATTTCTATGGATGGTTAAACTTCAAAAATATGAGATAGATACATTGTCCATTTAAAAAATATCTATTGCTACTTACTCATTCCAACCATTTTTGTTCCGTTTGTTTTTAAAGAAGCTGGTTATGTCATCTTGAGTGCAATTTTGACAATCTCACCACCACACTTGGAGACTATAACTTCAACAACTTGAAAAACACAGATTAAATTATGTAAAGTGAAAGATGAGTTCTTTTGCTGAAACCTAAAAATTTTAAATGCTAAGTGTTTATTTTAAAACACTTATAATTTTGCTAGACTTTCTGTTAAGTAAGCTTTTCCGATGAGCCTGTTTCAAAATTGCCAGGAGACTTGCTGTAAAGATTGTTGCTGCTACTGTGAGACAGGCCCCAGGTGGAGAAAAGGTAGTTTCTCTTTATTAGAATTTTTAAGAACAATATGAAACAAGAATAACAGAATGGTACCTGGATTCAGGAATTCTCAAAACTGTCTCTTTAAAGAGTTACCTTCTTAGGACCGCCTGATGATTCAGTTGCTTAAGTGTCCGACTTCAGCTCAGGTCATGATCTCACGGCTCGTGAGTTCAAGCCCTGTGTCAGACTCTGTGCTGACAGCTCAGAGCCTGGAGCCTGCTTCAGATTCTGTGTCTCCGTCTCTCTCTGCACCTTCCCCACTCACACTCTGACTCTTTCTCTCTCAAAAATAAATAAACATTTAAAAATTTTTTATTATTTATTTTTTAGAGAATGAGAGCATGAGCAGTAGACAGAGGGAAGGAGACAGAGAGAGAGAAAGAGAGAATCTCAAGCAGGTTCCATGCCCAGCACAAAGCCTAACTCGGGGCTCAATCCCATGACCCTGAGATCATGACCTGAGCAGAAATCAAGAGTCAGATGCTTAACTAACTGAGCCACCCAGGAGCCTCTAAAGGGTTACCTTTAACACGTGACTTAAGCTCCCTGTTACATGGCTGGTTTCTCATTGGTCGCTTGCGAATACAGATTCAGCATCTGAACAGTATTAGCCGGACGTTTTGTTGTTGTTGTATTTTTCCCTATATATTTTCAGTGAGGAAATTGGTCTGGACTTATGTGATACTCAAGTATACGCATTGGCCCTGCCTAGGTATACTCAGCCCAGTCCCACACACTACCACCTAAAACTGAATTTGAGTCACTTCCCTTTGTTCACAATAAATCAGCATCCATTGTGAGGAGTACTCCGGTTATAGTATATAAGTATCTGAAGTATCACAGGCCAAATTTTACCCTAAGCCCCACACATATTTGAATATTTTTCACAGTGTGCACTAACTGGGAAATACTAGTTCCTAGAAACCATTTGGATTTCTGATCCTTTGCTTGTAGCCACCATCCCTGCAAGCTTTCACTAAATACATTTGGGCATAACTATTGATCCTTAACTGGAATGCATTCCTCTGGATTAAACTGCTGCCAGGGAGAATTTTGGTAACAGGCTCACTAGGTATCTGCAAGAAAGACATGAATGTTCTCTGAGTAAGTAGATTACAGTCCTTTAAACACTAGCCTATAGCAATGGCAGTTTTATTTCCCCTCAAAATCTATTCTTGATCTATGAAAATAGTCAATATTATGGTGCCTGGAGTTTTCTATGTGTTACTCATAGGTCAAAAATGGTTGAAATAAAAATATATTCATTTGCCTGAACTATTTAAAATAGAATTTATATTTGTTGGGTATTTATTAATACTTCAAAAGCTCATTTAACAAATTCTGTCAGTTTTTCAGTTTTGTTCTTCCCTAAATTTACCACCAAAGGATCTACCAACCTACTGCAGTTATAACAATTGTACTTAGGCCAAGCCATGACTGCTATACATGTTTCCATTTCTATTTCATTTCTCAGTGATTCTAACTTGTTGAGATCAAGACAGTGATCTTAAGACAGTTCCGTAGTAATATTTCACAAATCCATGGGGCTTATTCACTAAAAATTCTAAGGAAAACTGATACAAGGAGGTCTATATTGTTATTTTTGAGTCTGACTAGAAGTATTTAGAATATCTATCCTTTAATGATTTTGTTTCTGTATGCTATCAATGGCCTGAGTAGAAAAATCTCAAAAACCTCTAACAAGTGAAGAGGTTGAAGCAGTAATTTTTAAAACTATCTTCCCCCACCAAAAAAAACTCAACCTACATAGTTTCACAAGTGAATTCTACCAAGCATTTAAAGTATACCAATTCTTCACAAACTATCCAAAATAGAAGAAGAGGGAACAGTTTCCAATTCATTCTGTGAGACCATTATTACCCTGATACCAAAACCAGAAAAAGACATCACAAAAAATAATCTACAGAATATTCCTTATGAACACACACACACACACACAAATCAAGAAAATACTAGTAAACTAAATTGAACAAAATATAAAAAGGATTATATATCATGACTGAGAAGATTTAGCTCAGCAACAGAAGGCTAAATTAAATCTAAAAATTAATCATTGTAATACACTCTATTAATAGAATATAGGACAAAAACCACATTATCATTTTACCTAATTCATAAAAGGCATTTGACAAAATCAAACATTCCTTCATAATAAAAACACTGAAATATCTAGGAATAGAAGGAAATTTTCTCATCTTGTTAAAGGGCATGTGCAAAAAACCCATAGCTAACATCATACTTAATGGCAGAAGCCTAAGATCAGGAACAAAGTCTAATCCCAGGAACAAGACAAGGATGTCCACTCTTGCCACTTCTATTCAACTGGAATTTCTAACCAGGAAAACTATGCAAGAAAAAGAAATAAAAAGCATCCAAATTAGCAAGGACGAAGTAAGGTATCTCTATTTGCAGATGACATGATCATGATGATAAGGAATCCACTTCAAAACGTTGTAACTCATAAACAAGTTTAGCAAGTTTGCAGGATACAAAATAAATATGCAACTATCAACTGTATTTCTATACACTAGCAATGAACAATTCAAAAATGAAATTAAAGAAATCATTCCATTTAAAATGGCATCTAAAATATTTAAGAATTTATTAAAAGAGGAGCAAGATTTGTACATTGATACTTACAAATATTTTTAAGCTTAAACATCTCTAACTAAATAAATAAGTAAATCCATGTTCATGAATTAGAAGGCTTAATATTAAGATGGCAATGCTTTCCAGTCGATTTACAGACTCAACATCGCTATCAAAACGCCAATTGACTTTTTTGCAAACATTGACAAGCTGATACTACAATTCACTTGGAAATTCAAGGGACCTAGGATAGCCAAAACAATTTTAAGAAAAAGCAAAGTTGGAGGATTCACACTTCTCAATGACAAAACTATAGTAATCAAGACAGTGTAGTAGTAGCATAAGAATAGATATGTAGATCACAACGAATAGGATTACGATTCCAGAAATAAACCCTAAAATTTATGGTCAGTTGATTCTGACAAGGGTGCTAAGACAATGCAGTGGAGGAAATAATTGTCTTTTTATGTGGTGCTGAGATAACCACATGCAAAAGAAGGATGTTGGTCCTTTAACTTGGGATATACGTATCACAGTTAACTCCAAATGAATAATAGTCTTAAATGTAAGAGTTAAACTATAAAACTCTTAAAATAAAACCGGAGTAAATCTTTGTGATCTTGGGTTACATAATGGCTTCTTAGCTGCTATACAAGTGCACAGAACAGGGCCATCTGGGTGGCTCAGTCAGTTAAGCATCCTACTCTTGGTTTTGGCTCAGGTCATGATCTCACGGTTTCATGGGTTCAAGCCCCACATCAGGCTCCGAATTGACAGTGCAGAGCCTGAGATTCTCTGTCTCTCCCTCACTCTCTGCCCTTCATTCACTCACTCTATCTCTTTCTCTCTCAAAATAAGGAAGCTTCAAAAAAAAAGGACAGAGAACAGTATCTGGCATATAGTTAGGTCTTGTTTATTTTTGAAATCTAGTTAAATAATATTTTATTTTATTTTATTTTATGTTTATTTATTTATTTTGAGAGAGAGAGTGCATGGGGGAGGGGCAGAGAGAGAGAGAGAATCCCAAGCAAGCTTCCCACTGTCAGCACAGATCCCAACCTAGGGCTCGATCCCACAAACAGTGAGATCATGACCTGATCTGAAATCAAGAGTTGGATGCTTAACTGACTGAGCCACCCAGGCCTCCCCAGTGAAATAATATTTTAATTTCAGTATATTTAGTTCTATGAATAATGTGTCTATTGATATATTTTGTTTTATATTAGCTTCTTGCTATTTTCTTTCTCTTTTTCTTATCACTTCTTTGTCTCTTAATTCTTTCCTGCCCACTTTTTGATTAATCAAGTATTTTTTAAAATTAGTCTGTATGTAGTTATTAATGTTTTAGTTAGGCATCTTTGTATGTATTAATGGTAACCTTTGAGATTACACTATGCCTCAAGAGAACTTTTTAAAGTTCTCTTAAATTATTACTTTTGCCTCTTTGCAAATAATTCAAAAGTCTTAAATTGAATAGCACCATTTTCTCCTTCTGCCCTTTGTAGTATCATTGTGTTATATTTTACTTTTACATAGGTTAGAGCCCTAAAATACATACATATTATTATGGCTTCAATCAATATTCTTTTATATTTACCGATTTCCAGTTCTCATTCCTTCCTGCAGCTCAATGCTTTCTTTCTGGAATATAGTAAAACCTTTCTTTGGGAGCATAATTCGTTCCGAAGCATGCTTGCAATCGAGAGCACTTGTATATCAAAGCGAATTTCAAGAACCATTGGCTCAGCTGTGATCATATGACATTCAGTGTCATGTACTATTCATATTGCAAGACATCGCTCCTTTAGCAAGTTAAAATTTATCAGAAATGTTTGCTCCTCTTGTGGGACACTCCCAGAACAAGTTACTTGCAATCCAAGGTTTTATTGTATCTTCCTTCAGCATAGAGAACTTTCTTTAGTATGCTGATAGTGACGGGGCGCCTGGGGGACTCAGTCCTTGAGCTTCCAACTTCAGTTCAGGTCGTGATCACAGGGTTCCTGAGTTCCAGCCCTGCATGGGACTCACTGCAGTCAGCACAGAGCCCACTTCGGATCCTCTGTCCCCCCTCTCTGCCCCTCCCCTGCTTATGTTTTTGCTCTCAAACATTTTTAAAAAATAGTATGCTGATAGTGAATGTGTTCAGCTTTTGTTTACCTAGAAATGTATTTATTTCTTGTATTTTTGAAGAAAAGTTTCACTGAAAATGGAATCCTAAGTCAGTGGGTTTTTGTTTTCCATCATTCTCTGAAAATGCTATTTTATTGTGTTCTATCTTCCATAATCTGTTATAATATGAACAATTCCTGTTACTCCATCAAGGCAATGTCTCTTTTCCCTGGATGCTTTTAAGAGTTTCTCTTGTGTGCTTAGGTGTGTTTCATGTTCTCATCTAGGGTTCTCTAATCTTGAACCTGAATTTTATTAGTTATGGAAAATCCTCAACCACTATCATTTTAAATATTGTTTCATTCATTCCCCTCATTCTATTACTATAGCTTCCCAATATTTACACCATTTGATCATGCCATAAATATCTCAGGGTTTTTTCCTATTCATATTCTTTTTTTCCCCATGTGTTTTTGTTTGTATTTTCTACTGATCTCTCATTTGATTTCACTAAATCTGTGTTCTGATACTTCTAGTCTACTGTTAATCCAACCTAATAAATTCTTAATTTAGCATTAAGAGTAGAGTATCCATTTGAATCTCTCTTATAGTTTGAAAGTCTACATGAAATTCTCCATGTTTTTTATTTATTAAATTCAGATTTTCTTTATTAACTTTAATATATCAGTTGTAGTTAGTTCTTGTCTGCTAACACTACCATCTGGATTATCTGATCCAATTGTCTGTTTTTCCCTTGATTTTCTTGTCTCCTCCCTAGTCTTTTAAGTTTTCATTTATATACCAAATATTGTATATTTAGAAAAAAAAAAACATATAGACTGAATTTGAACATCTTTTCCCCAGAGCAGATTCATCCTTTCCACTGTTAGGTAGATAGTTTGAGAGGCTAATTACTTAATCCAATAAGGACATGAAATGGATCAGGGATACTTTGCATTTTCTGTATGATTCAATGCATCTGTAGATTTCAATGTCTAAGGGTAAGATTTGTAGAATGTGTTTTTAGGCTTCTTCCACTAGCAGGATTTTGCTGCATCAGAATGAGAGTGTATGAGATTTCACTCTGCTTTGACAGACCAAGATTAATCTTAACTTCACAAGTGTTACACTTTTTACCATTAATTCATTAAACTCTCACAGCAACCCTAAGATCACTACTATTATAATTTGTGTTTTACCTGTGAGGAAACCAAGCAATAGAGTGATTAAGAAACTTTCCCAAGATCATTCAATAATTAGTCACAGAGCTCACATTTAAACCAAGAAGTCTAGAGCTAGGAATCATGCTCTTAACCACTACACATTCATTATTGCCTTTCATAGATATTGTAAATGTTCAAAATGGGAATTGGTTGAATAAATGATGCAGCTGTCTATAGAATATAATGTAACCATTAAAATTACCACATAGATCTATATATATTCAGGCACATGAAATGACAGTATATGTATATTCTTAGGTAAAAAAGAGAGAGAACAAAGCTGTATTATAACATGATTTCATTTTTGTGAAATAAAATAGTAAGGTATGCATTGCTGTAGACATATGGTAAAAATGTGCAAATGTGTGAAAAATATAAAACAATATACATCCACATAGTAGTGATGATTATCAGCCAGCATGGGGCTCTGAGTGAAATTTTACTCTATTTTCTGTATTTTTATTTTTCCCTTTTGTTTCCATTTAACAAGCATGGAATACTTCATTAATTTTTCCATTTATAAGATAAAAATTCATTTAGTAAATACTACGAAGAGTATACTTGAAGGATTAAAAATAATCTAGGGCCCCTAGCTGGCTCAGTCGGTAGAGCATGAGATCCTTGATCTTAGGGTTGTAAGTTCAAGCCCTATGATGAGTGTAGAGATTACTTAAAAATAAAATCTGTTTTAAAAATCTAGAATTTTTCCCCAAAATATAAAGTAAAAGCTCTTCATGGGTCACATTTTTCTCTTCAGAAATTGTGATAATTACAAGCTGAAAATCATTCATAAATGTAATGCATGTGAAGAAAATCATAGGTCAATAGTGGAATGACATAATGAGGAAACTGAACAAAGAAAATAACCTTGTGGTTAACATATGTAAAGATGCATGAAATTAAAAATAAATAAATAAAGGTTGACAACTAGACTTGTCTTAGCAGAGAGGTCTTTGACCAATCTGAGTTGTAACTGATAAATTGTGTTTACAGTTCTATGCATTTGGCTCTTCAGTTTTCTCAAAAGTACCATTGAGAAAGATTGAGTTATTAAATCACACATTCTACCAGATAAATTTTTTATTATTTTCATTTTTAAAATCTTCTCCCTTTTCACACAATTCCTATTTTATAATAGAAGTTAATCATAGTTGTATATGTGATGGTATTCTAAGACTTTCTGACACCTTGATGGCCTTTAATCTATAATGCATAAAAAAGTTATGCTAAATCCTCAATCATAATTTCTAATTTTCCTTTAATCTCTGCATTTTATCTCCCATATTTGAATGACAACTCTTTGTTAAAAATGTATGATATGAGATTGCCAAAGACCAAAATGAGCTCCATTTTGGAGGAGTCCCTCTCTCCAAAAACCTAATCTCTTCTTGCTATTCATCATTGACTCTCCCTTAACTGACAACATGACCGCTGGTCTCTTTTTTTTTTTTTTTTTTAATGAATGATTTGAGAAAAAATGAAAGGCATGGCTATGTTGGGAAAACCAAACAACCATTTAAAAAACCTTATCATGACTTTTAAGTATCTTTTCTGAGTATCTGTGTCAAACTAGTAGGTGTACATAGTAAATATATACTATATATTAAAACAATAATGGATTATTTATTAAGCACTTATCTATTGCTGAGTATTGTGTTTAGTCTTTTACTAAAGCAGAATAACAGCAAACATGTATAACCAGTCCTGTTTTGCAAAATAGAGAACTGAGTCAGAAAAACTGATTGCCCAATGTCATAAAGGAGCTGAAAAGTGGGGGTGCCAAGCTGCAGACCCAGAGATTTGGTCTAATTGCTGTGCTATATAATTATCGATTGCATAGCTTCCATACCCAGTAAGTTTCATATAAATTTACTAGGAAAATTATAATTAACTAAAAATCAAACAGAACACAATTGTTTTGAGACTCACAAATGAAAAATATAATGTTTTGATTTTCTTTTATTTTGACAACTGCATTTTCTGTTTCTGACTAAAACCAAATTGACAGAAGAAGGAAAATTGCTCAAATATATCATACACACACACACACACACACACACACACACCTCATCCAACTAATCCCTAAATAATTTTGTAATCAGTCATTGTAAATAATGTATCAGTCTATAATTGGCTAGAATCTGCTCAAATGTATTTAATCAGCCAAAATAAATATTAAAAATATGTTTCAGTATTTTTGGAAGCCAAGTTTACACAATCTTCATTTAAAGTTTCTCTTATTTTGTTTAGGCCATAGCTGTAACTATCTGTAAAGTTTTCCTTCTAAATATAATCCAAATAATGACTAACAGAAAGACTTCCCTTTGCAGAAGTCAGGTCGATGTTGTTTTTAATCATCAATATTCCATCGAGAAAGGTGCCAAAAGAGAAACAGCAAACATTTTTTGTCAAAGTCAGCTCTCCACCAGGCAATTAATTTACTACATGTAGCCTCCCTTTCTGAAACCTAGAACGCAATCCAATCATAAATAAATCATAATAATTAATCTCTTCCAAGCATAAAGCTGTTTAGGATTGTCTTGATCTGAGGCCCTGATGTTCTTTGCCAACAAATTTCTATTCTAGCACCCAGCACAGTACCTAGCACATAGTGAGCACAGATCAAAAGTATTTTTTTAAAAAATGCATAAATCATTGACTAACACAAAACAAACATAAAACTAAACGACCCTGAAAAACACTTGAATTAATAATAATGAACTAGTATAAATTATTTAAGATTTATAATGAGGGGCACCTTCAGTTGGTTAAGCGTTGGACTTCAGCTCAGGTCACGATCTGGAGATCCGTGGATTAGAGCCCCAGGGTGGTCTCCGTACTGACAGCTCAGAGCCTGCAGCCTGGACCCTGCTTTGGATTCTGTGTCTCCCTCTCTCTCTGTCCCTCCCCCGCTCGTGCTCTCTCTCTCTCCCAAAAATAAATATACATTAAAAAATATATTTACAAGATCTTCAATGATGTTTCATTTCTAGTGATAATGATGATCTCATTCAGAATGCAAAATAAAGGGGCGCCTGGGTGGGTCAGGCGGTTGGGTGTCTGACTTCAGCTCAGGTCATGATCTCAAAGGTTGTGAGTTCGAGCCCCGCGTTGGGCTCGGTGCGGACAGCTCGGAGCCTGGAGCCTGCCTCAGATTCTGTCTCCCTCTTTCTCTGCTCCTACCCCACTCATGCTCTGTCTCTGTCTCAAAAATAAATAAGCATTTTTAAAAATTTTTTTAAAAAGAATGCAAAATAAAAATTCTCTTTTAAAATTTATAAAATCAAAAGATACAGATATATAATTTTCTTAACTAACCAAACTTCATTTGTACTTTCTCTTCACTGAGCATTAAGGCAAAAAAAGTTTGGAAGTAATTTTAACCAATATAATCAACTTCAGAGTACCTTCATTTCTTCATTTTCTGAGTTTCGTTTCTTCATTCATTAGTATATATTTATTTCCTTCCTGATGATAACAATAGCAAAGTCATTTTTATTTTTTATTTTTTATTTGTTTTTTTAGAGAGAATGCAATCAGGGAAAGGGCAAAGGGAAAGAAAGAGACAATCTTAAAAAGGCTCCATACCTACTACAGAGCCCAACGAGAGGCTCAATCTCACAAACCACGAGATCATGACCTGAGCCAAAATCAAGAGTCAGAGGCTTAATCGACTCAGCCACCCAGGTGCCCCCAAAATTATTTTACAGACAGTAATTTCTTTAATAAAAATTTTGATTGAGTTTGGATTGAATACTCTTCTTCCTCATAGTTCTAACATTTTTCCAAACTGGTCCTTTAATTTAATCAAGTTATTGAAACAATAGCAAACTTAAATATTCTAGATCATTAATTAAACTTGATCAGGATTCTTAAATATTATTAATACATGGCGAATTTTTCAAATGTTGCAGAATAGAATAATTATAGAATAATAATCGTAAACACTTTCGATGCTATGCATGGTTTCCCTAGTAAATAGAAAATGGCAAAAACATCTTTTCTTGCCTCATTCTCACCAAAAGAGAGATGGAAACTTTGCAACACTGCTGTACAGTCTAAAAATGACACAAATAGATTTTCTTTGACATAGTACAGATCAGTGGCCCTAATCCATTCCTTTTACCATATAAAGGTGGTCATTCAAATCCAGCCTTCAATTGAAGCTTGAATCCCTCAAATTCCTTCCATTCCCCACTTCTTGGCAGTTCTTAGAATGTGCCTTCTTGGTTGTTGAAAAATGAAGCCTATTCCTGGCAGAAACCCACCAAAATTTGGTTATTTATTTCAAATAGATTCAAAAAGAAGTTTTCATTTGAGTAGTCAATATGTTTCCCTGTATGAATTATCTACAGTTTTGTACACTTATCTGTATGAACATTTATTTTTCTGGTCTGGTTGGAAGGATAGCAGAGAAGAAGAAGTTTAAGAAAAAGAAATTAATGCCAGATTAACTCTTCTCAGCTAGTGGCGATAAAGAGGTGCAAAAAGCAAAGAAGTTATTCTGTCCAGGGGCAGAGGAATTTACTTTTTGCTTGCCATGCAGAACTTCCAGGAAAACAGCAAGAGGAAACAGTCAGACCAACGAGAAGAGAAGAACCTGTGTACCAATGATGAACACAACAATGGACATCTCAGCTTAAGATGAAATCATACCTTCACACAGGGCTGGGACAAGAGTAAGGTAAATGAGGCACAGACCTTGAGCACAAAACACTAAGATCAATTTAACACACGTGTATTAAAGTTCTACTCTCTACCAATATAATTCTGGGATCTGCCTTTCATAAAATATCTTAGCTCAAAAGAATTAAATAAGTCAAAGATGGGTAAACTGTAAGTTAAAATAAGTATCATTAGAGAATTACAAATAAATTCCCATCAGGTTCAACAAAAGGTAGCTTACATCTATGGGCAATTGTATCTAGGAATTACATCATGGGCGCTATTCTCTATATAACTCCATCCCTGCTCCTTTCCCAGGACTTAGTAGGACTGAACGTCCCTTTCCTCTTTGGTTGAAAGGCCTAAGGGACTATTTCTGGCCAATGAGTTGCAACTGGCAGTGGTGTTGGTTACTCCCAGCCCAGAGCATTTAATTGCTAATGTAAGGCTCTGCAGACTTCTTTTTTTTCCCCTCTGGCATAGTAAGGAACAACTTTGAAATGGTAGTCTCTGAAGAGCTACAATTAGTAGGATTTCCATGCTGCTCCATAAAGTACATGTAGCATGAGCAGGAAAAAAAACTTTGCTGTCTAAAGTCTCTAAGACTTTGGAGTTCCATTTTACTGTAGAATAACACAACCTATCCTCATCAAAATGACATCTAACCTCAGTGTTCAAGAACAGTTTATGAATAGGTTTGCCAGATAAAATTCAGGGTGCCCAGCTGAATTTGAATTTCAATAAACAATGGAAAAAATTAGTATAACTATGTTCCATGCATTGTTTGGGGCATACTTGTACTAAAAAAATTATTCATTGTTAATCTGAAATTCAAATATAATTGGACCTTCCATATTTTTACTTGCTCAATCTGACAACCCTATTTATGAAGGCAGTAGTACCTGAGATGGACTTTAAATAATTAATAGATTTTTGACATATAGAAAAGATAAGCAAATGCTCAGGCAAGGGTCCAAAGGCCAAAAGTACAGAATGTTCCAAGATCAGGAAGTTTAACTGAAACACCGTGTACTTGGAATGGAAGACATCCTTACATGTTGTTATTTCCTAGGATTTCATCCATGACCCTACTCTCATTATTCTATGTTTGTCCTAAGCAGTATCATCCACTCCAGTCCTTCCTCTCATGAGCTGGAAGTGGACTAGATAGGCAGTCTGGGCTATAACTCACTTCTATAACCTCCCCCTGGTGACAGCCACCATCTCTTGCCTAGATTCTTACAATAGCCACCTAACCCTCGTTCAGCCCTTGCTCCCACTCTTATATGTTTCAATATAGTGACCACAGTAATCATTTTAAAACAGAAGCCAGATCATGTCACTCTTCTAGTCAAAATGTTTTAATGGCTTCCATTTGACTCAGAGTAAAAGTTGAAGTCCTTACAATTGGCCTACAGGCCCTATAAGATCTTGTGCTCTGCAAACTCTGACTTCATTTACTATTGTTCTTATCTTGCCCCACACCAGCCAAATGGCCTCCTTGATGTAGCTCAGAAGCAGCAGGCACACTCTCAGCATGGAACCTTTGCACTCCCTCTTGACTCTACTGGAAAACACTTTTCCCTTATTCTTTGGCACAGCTTGCTATCTTCCTTCCTTCAGGTCTCCGCTCTAATATTACCTTTCCAATGAAGCCTTTCCTTATGGCTAGGACATTGCAATCCTCATCTCTTATCAGATATTTTCTTTCATCACCATGTAATACACAATGTATTTAACCATTTATACTGTCTGCTCCCCCAATGAGATATAAACACCACAAGGATAAAGGCTTTTGTTTTATTCATTGTTGCATCTCTAGTGCCTAAAAGAGCAACATGCACATAGAAGGTTTTCAATGAATATTTTTAAATGAATTGATGCATAAATATTGTGGAAGACAAAAAGAGTCTTTAATGGTTTGAAGTCAGTAAGCATATCATTTGAGTTCTTCTTTTTTTTTTTTTTTAATATTTATTTTCAAGAGACAGAGTGCGAGTGGGGAAGGGGCAGAGAGAGAGGGAGACACAGAATCCGAAGCAGGCTCCAGGCTCTGAGCTGTTAGCACAGAGCCCAACGCAGGGCTCAAACTCACCAGCTGTGAGATCATGACCCAAGCCAAAATCAGACACTTAACTAACTGAGCCACTCAGGAGCCCCATCTGAGTTCTACTTTAGCAAGATTACTTTAACAACCAAGTGTAAAAGGAATTGTAATACTCTTAATTAAAAAAAAAAAAAAAAAACTAAACCAAAACATCAATGTAGGGAAGCCCAATAAAGTTATGATTTTTTCTAAAATGTCTCCATGTATTTTTGAATATCTAATACCAAACTTTTTTAAGAAAATATATGCTCCTATTTTCCAATGCCATAATCTTCTCATGAATAATCCCATAAATAACACAGGAGAGATAAGAGTTCATTGAGGAAGCTATTTCTACAACAATAAAAGGGCAATAGTTGGGTGAATGGGAAAAATATGTATGTGAGAGATAATATAGTATGACAATTTTAGAGTTATGCAATTGGATAAGGAAAAATGTAGAAATTTTTTCAAGATATCTCTGGAGTTCAAGACCCATGTGATAGTGCTGTACATAGCAACAAAACATTTTACAGAGACTTGGAGTTTTTAATCCTTATGGGTTATTCCTATATTATTTTAATCACCTTTTAAATTCTTTTATCTACTCTCTGTTAGCAGACCATGTTTCCATCAGCTTTGCTCATCCCTATCCCATATCAATGTTTAGAAAACTATTTGCATTCTTTCAAGAATATAAGAGCAGTTGTAGTTTATCTTAAATTTTAATAACTAATAAAGCTCTTTCATGAAATAGATTTTCATTTTTTAACAGTTTAATTTTTCAATAGCTAGTTATTATAGGTTCATTTTAGGCACTACATTTTCTTACTCATAGTATTAAAAAGGAACCCATGTGATAGTTTATCATTAAAACAGATAAAAATACAATGAAAGTCTTAGAAGAAAATATAGGAGAAAAGCTTCATGATGTTGGATATGGCAATTGTTTCTTGAATATGGTACCAAAAGCACAGAAAACAAAAGAAAACATAGATAGGTTGGACTTCATCAAAACAGAAAACCCCTATGCCTCAAAGGACACTGTCCACAGAGTAGAAAAGCAGCATACAGAATGAAATAAAGTATTTTCAAGTCATATATCTGATATGGACATGATATCAAGAATATATAAAGAATTTTTACAAGTGAATGACAAAAAACACACACAACCTGACAAAAAAAATCAGCAAGGGACTTGAACAGACATTTCTCCAAAGAAGATATACAATGACCAAGAAGCACATGGAAAGATGTTCAACATCACTAGTCATTAGAAAAATGCAAATCAGAACCACAATGAGATACTACTTCATACTCATTTTAAATTGTTATTATAAAAAAAAGAAATTAACAAGTTTTGGCAAGAATGTGGAGAAACTGGAAATCCTGTACATTGCTGGTGGGAATGTAAAATGATACAGCCACTGTGGAAAAATGTTAAGATGATTCCTCAAAAACTTAAACATAGAATTACTGTATGATCCAGAACTTCTACATCCAGGTACAGATCCAAAAAAAAAAAAAGAAAGAAAGCAAGGACTTGAACAGATACTTGTATACACACATTCATAGCAGCATTATTCACAGTGGCCAATTATAGAAGTAATCCAAGGTCCCATCAACCAGTGAATGGATAAACATGGGGCACCTGGGTGGCTCAGTAGGTTGAGCATCCAACACTTGATTTCTGCTCAGGTCACGATCTCCAAGTTTTTCTCCCTCTCTCTTTGCCCCTCCCCCACTTACACTCTCTGTCTTTCTCAAAATAAGTAAATAAAGTTAAAAAAAAAAAGCCAGATGAATTGATAAACAAAATGTGGTACATACATGCAATGAACTATTATATTGCCTTTTTTAAAAAGGGAAGAAAACTTTTACATATGCTATAACATGAATGAAATTTCAGGATATTATGCTAAATGAAATAAGCCATTCATAAAAGGGCATATATTGAGATTTCTAGACTAGCCAAATTCATAGAGACAGAAAGTAGAATGGTGGTTTCCAGGGGCTGGAGAAAGAGGGGAAAGGGGGTTAGTATTTAATGGGTACAAATTTCCAACTGGGAAAGATGAAAATGCTCTGGAGATGGATGGTTGTGATGGTTGCACAACAATATGAATGTAGTTGATGCCATTGACTTTACATTTAAAAATTATTAAGATAGCAAATTCTATATTATGTATATTTTACCACCAAAAAAAAAAAAAAAGATAAATTGATTCACATTCTTGCAGCTTCCAATTAAAATCCCTTCATAAAAAGAACAATGAAGAAAAAGAATACAACATATCATGTTCCATGGCACTGTGCAATAGTTCTGATTCTGGTGAGAAAGATGAGAATCAAGATATTTGTCCAACTCTCCCCCTCCACCCCTGCCCACACATGTCTGTTCATTGAGAAACCTCACCAAGCCCAGACAGTATTATAATAATTGTCTGACAATTTTTCTTCCTGATAAGTTCTCTTTTTCTTGGTAATTTAATATTAGTAAATATATTTTAATATGATATAATTTAATAATTTAAGTTAAATATAAGTTAATTTAATATGTTACAAGCTTTTACTATCCTCTCAAATGTCCTCTGCCACTTCTCACCTCCTACTTTATCATAAAAATCAAGGCCTCAGACATGAACCAGTTCATCTCCTGGCCCATTTAGAATTTTATCTACATTAAACTTAATACTATTTAATTATCTTTATTCTCAGAGAATATATGATTCTTGAGCCATCCATTAATCCTTTCACTCATATCCATTTATTCATTCATTTAGGAAATATTAATTGAGCATCTGCTATGAATCATTTCATTGTCTACCTTTTCTATAACTCATTTCAAAAATTATTTATTTTCCTTTTTTTCTATTTCTTGATTTCTCCCGGCTCTGAGTACATTCAAGTCATATCCAAACTCAAACAATATCCTCTCTTGAATCCAAATGGACAGTTCTTTGAATCTGCAAGTCTTTCTTACTAAAACCCTTTCACTTTCCCTTAGGCAATTGCCTTGAAAGAGTATTTTAGACTAAAATTTTCTATTTTTCTCTCTTCACACTGATACTTCCGTTTACAGAAATATGGAATCTTCCCACATAGAAACTGCACATCCAAAAGTTATTGATCACTATGTTGATAAATTGAATAAGTACTTTTCAGGCCTTATATTATTGGATTTCCAGACTATCTATGGCATGTTGGCCTTTGCTTGGATCCTTTATAAATGTTTTATACCCATAGGTTGATGATTGGCCATATCTTGTCTGACCATACCTTTTCTCCATGGCCATTACTTCTCAAGATACTTTGTGAATCCTCTTCTGCACACTCTCTATATTTTGCCATGTCAGAGGGTTCTATACTTGGGGTATTAGTCTCATTACTCTACATACTTGCATTTAGGTTTTTTAATCCACTCCAGCCCTTCCTCTGATCTAAGCTTCAGGCATATAGTCAAATGACTGACAAATGCATGCATCTGAATGTCCCACAAACACCCCAACATGCCTACGTTGTATTTATCATCTTTGTCTTATAACCTTAATCTCAGTTAATGACACTAGTCACTCACCAAAACCTAGGAATCATTTGACTCTCTCACTTTCTACATATAATTACTTCAACACTATGTTGCAATTACATCCCAAACACATTTCAAATACAGAAGAGTGCCTTTTCCATATTTACTAGCATTGCCTTAATTGAAATCATCATAGCCCCATAAATCACTGGCAGAGCTTCCTAACTCCCGACTGCTATTCGTGCCCAAATTTATATAAACCCATTTTCCTTGCTAGAGTAGGTATGATCTATCTGATTGAACTGTGCCTTCAGTTAACAATGAATCCTTAATACTTCAACTTTAGAAACAGAATGGTTCATTTCAAATGATACAGTAAATTTATACAATCTCTTTGAAGATAAATTTAGCAATTCTTATTAAAAGCCATTATAACATTTGTGACCTCTGAAACAGCAATCCAAGTCCTGAGACTGTGTCCAACAAAAAAGTTCAAAAGAAAAGAAAATGTGTACTTGCAAATATATTCTTGTCACTAAGACCTCAATAATAATTTATAATAGCGAATAAAGAAATATATTGATTGAACATTGTGTCTCATTAAAAAGTGTGAAGAGGAAGACTGTAGCAACATGAATGTGTTAAGAAGTTAAGACAATGCTCCAAATTATTATACACTGTGCTTCAACTTTGTATATTAGAAAATAGAAAGAAATGAAAGCAATTGTTTTAGAGTGTATTAGTTTGCTAGGGCTGCCACAACAAAATGTCCAAGACTGGACGATTTAAACAGAAATTTATTGTCTCAGTTCTGGAGGCTAGAAGTCCAAGATCAAGATTTCAGCAGATTTAGTTTTTCCTAAAGCCTCTCTCCTTGGCTTGTAGATGGCTGTCTTCTCCCTATTTTCACATGGTCACCCCTCATTCTGTGTTGTCTGTGTCCTAATCTCTTCATAGAAGGACACCAATCATGTTGGTTGGTGAAGACCCACCCTAATGATCCTATTTTAACTTAATTAACTCTTCACTGGTCCTATCTCCAATACAATCACATTCTGAGGTGCTGGGCCTAGGGCTTCAATATATTAATTTAGGGATGATACAATTCAACTTATAGCATAGGGTAACAATTATAAGTGAAACTTTTTTTTATCATTTTATCAAGTCTTATTAATATTATAATAGAGCTTTAACATGAAAATTTAAAAAAATAAGAGCTACTTTCCAAGCAAAGCTGCTATAAAATGAAGTGAGAATTAAAGCAAAGATTTAATAAACTTACATTAAGAAAGTGAATAAAGTCTGATCCATCCCCCCACTTCCTGGCAAAAAGAAAAGTGAAGAAACATCATGAAGAGGTAATGCTATTCCATGAACAGACACAGGGTTCAGGAAATGTGCCTAGAACCCTATAACCTTATTGTTGAAATCTCAAATATTATATATATATATATATATATATATATATATAATACATAATATAATTACATTATATAATACATATTTTTAAAGAATTGTTGAATTGAAAGGAAATTTGAGAATTATATAAATTAAGATGCTTTCAGTTGCAATCATCAAGGAATCAAGCTGACTAAAAATACAGGGAACTTAGATCTCAAATTTTATGAAAACCAGAAAAAGGAGAGGCTTCGGGTTTGGCTATCTCACCAGCTCAGCTAGGTCATCAAGTGGTCAGGTTCATTCAAATGGTCTGCTCTAACATCCTTTGTCATTGCATCCTTCGTCAAACAAAAGTTTTAGTCATCACATCCAGATATAATGTCATACAAAGAGAGAAAACTTAGTTCCCATCTTGAAATGCACTGTTTGGAAGGAGGGTGCTCTCTGCAAATGTTTCCTTGGGAATGTGACCTAAAATTTCATTGCTTTGGTGAATTATTTACTTATAAAATGAGTAACATTGTTCTCGGACCAGTCAGTCCCACCATTGTACCTAGGTTGGGGTCAGTATCATCAGAGACATACAGCTATCCACAGAGAATGGTGGCTGACTGAACAAAATTGGGATTCTCTTATGAGGAAAGGATGTGGGAGACAGAGGTAAATAATAATGTCATTGTCGTATATATTAACACTCTAAAGGTGAAAAGCAGACAGATTAAATACCTTGTCCAAGAATTGAGTGATGAGCCCTACCCTTGATGCTCATGTCTTTTTGAAAGTGGAGTATCCAGTGAGAACACTGGTATTCCTCTCGCATTTGTAATATAACTTATCCCCAAGAACACATTGAAGGCATGGCTCAAACACGAACTACTAAATGGACTCTTCCACTTTCATCACAATCTATATCTATGCATTATGATGTAGCTCTATGAACCACATGAATTAGCACAGATGCATACATAGGCCTACTACATGCCTGTAGAAACTAGGCCTTTTCAAAAAGAAATCAAATGGTAGGTAAGAATTACACCAGAATATTGATCTACAGAGATGGCAAAATGATTCTTGAAGTTCTTAATGTAATGGACATCAAATTTTTCAGCAGTCACTGTTGGTGAAGGCAGTGTGAAAAGTTTCCTTCTTGAAATTATGTTTTGTTGACTACCAAAAATCTTTTCAAAGACCTCATTGCAGAGTAAAAAGCATCCTAGATTTGGAGTAAAAAAATCCCAAGTTTGGAATTAGCTTTGCAGCCTACAAACTTTGCAAACATGGAATTATTTACAGCCCTGTAAACCTCAAATGAGAATTTAATCAAGTAAAACAAAAACAATAACAATAACACAAATACACCACCCTCAAAAAAACATCGCAGAACTGCAGTGAAGTAAAGTGAGATAATATATATGAAAGCATGTAGAATATAGCTTTGCACAAAGAAGACACTTCTGCCTTTGACACAGAAGGATCCAAACAGCCAGCATGAAGCAAGGAATACACATTAAGACTGCCATTTCGGGACACCTGGCTGGCTCAGTCGGTTAAGCATCCAACTTCAGCTCAGGTCATGATCTCACGGTTCATAATTTCGAGCCCCACATCGGGATATGTGTTGCCAACGTGGAGCCTGGGGTCTGCTTCAGATTCTGTGTCTCCCTCTCTCTCTGTCCCTCCCCTGCTCTCTGTCTCTTTCTCTCTCTCTCTCTCTCTCAAAAATAAATAAACGTTAAAAAAAATTTAATAAAATAAAAATAAAAAGACTGTCATTTCATAATGGTACAAGCATTTCAGCCCTCTTTATTCAGATAAGAGAAAAAAAAACAAATCATGCATAGAAAACTTCTATGAGAAATGAGCTTGTAGATCAGGCAATGGCTACCCAGTACATTGCTATTCTATCTCAGGGTGTGAATGTTTCATCTCTATAGAAATCAAACAAACCAGACAGAAATCTCACTTCACAATTAAGTATGAAAAACAGAAATATACTAAAGAAGACAATGAAGGAATAAGAATTAAATCTTATCATTCTAAAAAGTTTCATCCATATGTTCCAATAATGTGTGATGTATATACTACTACATAATTAAACAGTCTGATTCTGAGGTTGAATCAGAGTACAATTAAAAATTAGGATTTCTGTTGGAAATGATACAGTATTTTACTTGTCTATAAACATTCAGAGGACAAAAAATGTTTTTAATCTTTATTTATTTTGAGAGAGAGAGCATGAGGGGGGAGAGAGAATTGCAAGCAAGCTCTGCACTGTCAGCACAGAGCCCAATGTGGGGCTCGATCCAATAAGTGTATATTTGGTGACCTCATATACAGATTCAAACCCTTCTCAATGACTTTCCAGCTATGTGAACACGGACAAGTTATTTGACCTCATCAGATCTCAATTTCTTCATCTATCAAATGGGGATCATTGCGCGATATCACAGTTTTATCAAAATGATTAACAATAATAATTCTGTGAAAACATAGCTGAAGTCTCTTAAATCATTTAATCCCCATTACAAGTCTATTAAGGAAATGTTATTATCTGGATTTTCAGATAAGAAAATGGAGGTAAAAGGAGGAACAGGACCATACCCAAAGTCATACAGGTGGGTAAGTGACAGACTTGGAATTATAACTCAGGCAGCCTGCTTTCAAATTCCTGCTCTTTCCAGTGTGCCTGTCAGGCACGTGTTAACAACGTGGTGTGTGTAAATGCACAATGCCTGCCTGACTTCTGAGAAGTACTGAATGTGTGAAATTTTCTAAGATCTTCAGTCCCTTACTCCAAACCCTGAAGGCTGGATCTTTTTCAGAATTCCAAATTTTTTAGGTTTTAGAAAGACAATATGGTACCTTTAACACATGTTATGTGAAACTTTCAGCAGAGTCTGGGGCAGCGCCCCATAATCAAGCACATTAATATTTCTGCAGCAATCAGAACATTCACACTAAGTGGGATAAATAAAGAAAACTATAAATAGTGTCACCCCACTTCAGGACAAGCTTTACTGCAAATCAGGTACTAAAAAATGTTCTGTTTCCAGAGATTGGGGAGTTGAGAATTGAGGGCAAGAAATTGTTGGCTATTTTATGCTTGGCACTCTACTGTATGCTAGGGACTCGAGATGTATAACAGCACAGCAGTAGAGACAGAATTAATATATTATCATCCCAACCTTCTATCCCAAAATATATTGTTCTGTGATCTCTACTTCTAGACTCCTAATGATGGCATCGTGAGCAATCTGATTGTTAATTCATGTTACTGTTTGTGGCTGAGAAGAGCCCAAGGGTTACCCCTCTCAGGAAACATATTTACATGTTAACAGAGTCATTCAAAAATCACAGCGCATGAATTAAAAGGACTGACCCTACTACTGGAAGTTTTTTTACATTATATAAAGTAACATGGTACAAAGAGTTTGGTGTCCCTCAACTCAAAATCGTCCACTAACAAACTACCTACAGAGACCTCAAGCCTCAATTTGACAAATCCTTTGTGCTAAACAAGTAGAAGCTTCCATAACTATGATCATTTCTAAAACAAATTCTAGTCTATTACAGGAGATACTCACCAGAATAAAAATATTAAGCTTTCTCAATGTCCAATCCAAAAAATGAAAAATACAAAAACCACTGTGCCTAATGCATCAAAATTATCAGACATATTCCGAAATAAAATAATCAGTTACTGGAAAGACCTGGAAATAACAAGACCCCAGAGATAAGAGCAAAATACATTTGAATTTCTGTAAAGCTTTGATGTGCTTTGAAATATCATCTACATATGTTAGGAATTTTAACATAATCACTATGCTACTTTTCAAGTCCAACTGAATGAGATCTGTCTTTTCACCATAATGGGGATGTAAGAAAATGGAATGTCTGTCAGCTCCCCTTAGGGAAGCTTCACAACTTTAATAACAGAAACCTGTTTTACCCTGGAATTAGAAACTAAATTAAATAACATTTTTGTCTTAAAATATTTGATTGATCAAAGAAAAGTGAAGCTGTTACTATTTTTCCCAGTTAAAAAAAAAATCTAGATTGTCCAGTAAAAATGTAAATACTTGTTTGGGTTTTTTTTAAGGAACCTGTAATTATTCGAGTTTGTATACATTTGTATGTATGGCAAATGTATGGTATACATTTGCATGTCAGGCAAAAACTGACAATCAGGTGTATGACAATAAGATGTTCAAACAGAAAAGTCTTGCCTAGATTAGTGTGATGCTTCCTTCACCGGTAGCTCTCCTTCCATTCTTGATCTTCTCCTATCCATTCTCCAAATGGTAACAATGATATTTCTAAAACTTAAAATGGATTTCGCCACTCATCTTCCGATCAATTAATCCCTCACTAAATTCTCATCGCTCTTAGGATAAAGCCCAATATCCTTTACATGGCTTACCAGGCTCTCCAAAGTCCCCATCTGCCTCTACATCTCTGTCCATCTCTCCCTCAGATGCTCAGAGTTCCAGTCTTACTCAACTTCATTCTCTTCCTCACCACTGGTGCACCTGATACTCTTCATGCCACAGTTCACACACATCCTTGTTCATACCCACTTCTAATCCACAATTTCCTTCAAGATTCTATATAAACTTCAATCCCTATAGGATTTCTCTGATCACCCTGGCTTGGTTAGATCCACTTTCTAGATGTTTCCTATATATCCCCTATTAAAACACTTATCATATTTGATTGTAATGATTGGTTCTGGTTTTCCAGGCACAAATTCTATAAAGATTTGTGTGTTATCTCATTAATACTCATTAACAGAGTATTTCACTTTTGTAGACACACAAAGAATGAATAATTTTTAAAAATACATATGTCTTGTAGGATCTGGACATTTGTTGTTCTATTCAAGAACATATACCTATTATGTAGAGTCTTCATAGGTGTTGATTGGCTAAGCTAAGGAAACCTGGATTAATAGCACTGAATTTAATCATTAATAATAACATCCACCATTGGATGAGTACCTTCTTCATGAAGGCAACTTACATATTTTTCTCACTTAACTCTTACTACATCTTAATATTCAGCAAAGAAAGGGAGGTAATTAATTTCCTGGAAGTGAATAACTGAATTGGCAGAGCTGGAATGTGAGCCCCAGTCAAATTCCACCAGGCACTTCTTTTCACTACCTTACATTGTTTGATATTATGTGCTGCCACACAGTATCACAGTATTTCTTTCTTGAATTAAGGAAATGTAAGGGTCACCAGGCACAATGATCTCTTTTAATTATCTATAGCACATGGGAAAGATTATATTCAAAATATTCATCAAGTCCTGTATGATGCATTGATTGAAGAGCCACTCATGCACCTAAGTGCTTGCTTGTGAAATGATCTGTGAATCCACAGAGATAGAACAGAGTTGAAATGCTTGTGGTGGTTACATGCTCAGTTCTCACTATCTAGAACCAAGGCTGAGCAATGGTTGAGACCGATGATATCCTCATGGGAAATTTTTAGTATGTAGGCATTCATAAATGGACAAGTGAATGCAGTGAAGGGAGCAGAGGTGTAGAGCTCGAGAGATGCAGAGAACAAGTGTGGAGAGGTGAGAATAGATTCCACATCTGAAATGATTTAAAATCTTTTGAATTTTCTCACAGGAGTTATAGAATCAAGAGTTTCAAGAAGGACTTTATATTTAATTCTTTAAAGGAATGGTAACAGGGGTGCCTGGGTGGCTCAGTCAGTTGGGCGTCCGACTTCAGCTCAGGTCATGATCTCACACTCCGCGAGTTCGAGCCCGGCGTCAGGCTCCGTGCTGACAGCTCAGAGCTTGGAGCCTGCTTCGGATTCTGTGTCTCCCTCTCTCTCTGCCCCTCCCCTGCTCATGCTCTATGTCTCAAAAATAAATAATAAAAATAATAATAATAATAATAATAATAAGCATTAAAGGAATGGTAACCGATAACATATTTGATCAGATACTAAGGGATAGAATTATGAAAGACATCCTTGGGCACAATGGTAACATTTGCAATTACATGCAATTTATTAGTTCACACACTTACTCAATTTCTATATACTTCTGAAAAGAGAATAGTGTGAAATCTGTAGTCTACTAAATATAAGTATTATCACAGTCACCTATAAATGCTACTTTGGTTATTGATCCCAATGTCATTGTAATTCCAGTAAAGAAAATAGAGGTATACTTTCAGTGGAGTCTCACGGAACAAAGGAGTCTACAAATCCTGCATTTTCGGAAATTTTCTTTAGGTTTCTTTGAGTTCTAGAACACTCTAGTGCATTTTGAAGAAAAACATTGCACTCTCCCTCACCATTCCTTCTGTGCCTCTGCACACTACTCGAGCCAAAATGATTAACTTGTGGGGTGCCCTCAAACTCGAAGCATTCCCAGTGTTGCTCCTTTTACTGGCAACATAGTTTTTCTTAGTCCTCTGCCTACGTTGGTTCTGTCATTTAAGACTCAGCTCCGCTGTTGCCCTCCTCAAGGAAATCTATCCTGATTCCTAGGTGTGGTCTGGGTCAGTTGCTCGCTCCAAGGGTTCTTAAGACATTCTGTGTATGCCTCCCATGAATTTATCAAACTGTGTAATTGCCTGCTTACCTGTCTGCTGCACCCCCAAACCCCAGTTACACTGTATGTTCTTCAGGCTAGAGGCAAGTTCAGCACCAATAGCACTTAGTAGGCATGAAACTCAATAAATATCTAATCCGTGAATAATGAAAATTGATTTGGGTACTTAATTTTTCTGATAATTTCTCTCTGTGGTGTGCATTAGAGTTGATATTAGAGGTGATATTTTTTGTAAGTTCACTAAATCCTTTAAAGAAGAAAGACTATGGAATTCTCAACATGTTACATTTTCAGCGCCAGGAGCTCCATTTTCACACACTGCTGCATCTTAGGAACATGCTTTTTTAAAGCTGTTACATTCATATTTTTTATGAAATTCATAAATGACCAATGGAAACAAAATTAGAAATAAATAATATTTTAGGATGAAAAAATAAATGATGGGAACCAACAAGTGAAGGTAGAGTGCGACTCATTTCTCAAACAGAATTTGTTTTTTATGATGCAGCATCTCAAAGGACTTGTGTATTGAAGAACACACTTCTGTTTGGAAAGATTATGCCCTTAGTATGACATTGACATTGTTTAAAACATTTTTAGAAGTCCTCTGTTGGAACTGACTCAAGAGACAATTTACCAACACTAGAAAATCAGTCTTACTGAATAATAGTTATAGGATATGCTCTTTTGTTCCAACCTCCTTCTTTGTCCTTATTTTCTTAGCTGCTTTCCTTCACCTGTTTGTTCCTCGGTTACTGAATCATAGGGAGCTCACAGTGGGGCATGCTGGCACGGCTTACGAAGACAGCTATTTGCAGAAGAGACACAGTGAAGGCCAAAGGGAATGACTGTGGAACCAAATTGAAGGCAGAGACAAGAAACAGTCTTGCTCAGAGTATATCATGGAGCAGACTGCTTAATTTAAGTTTAATTATGCACTGACTGTTACCTGTCTGAAAATGTCACAAGCAATAACATAAATATAACAGTCTAAGGAATATAAATGAAAATTATGAGAAATCACATTATCAGAAGGTAAGAATTCATATACCCATATATTTAAAAACACGCCTATGGTAAAAACATGGATCTCTATATAGCACATTAACATTAACAGTTCCCCCTTTGTGTGCAATTCTTTAGTAATGATTAAAATCCCTATTTATTCAATAGTCAGACCTCTTTTGAGTAAAATGTATTGGGAAGAGGCCATCAACAGGCAAATGGAAGTCATATGAAAGTCAACAATACGTAAAAAATACAGAGTCACTTAAAGTATGTTGGTTCAATACCATCTGAATGAAAGTTGACATTAAATTTTACCCTTCCTCCAGTTCTGGGACCACAGATACCACCTCTGGCAAGCACTCAACCATCTCCGCTGTTGTTCTGGCAGTAGTGTCACTGGATGGCTTGAGAAGTTATCTCTATTTGAGCACTGACTGCTTCAAAAATTAGAGCTAGAGATACAGCAGACCCTGTACAGCACCATGAAGATGTACAGTCAGAAAATTTGGGTAGGGACTAATGCTAAAATAGTGAGAAACACCTCAAAATGAGAGAACCACGAGCCCCGCGTTGGGCTCTGTGCTGACCGCTCAGAGCCTGGAGCCTGTTTCGGATTCTGTGTCTCCCTCTCTCTCTGACCCTCCCCCGTTCATGCTCTGTCTCTCTCTGTCTCAAAAATAAATAAACGTTAAAAAAAAAAAATGAGAGAACCAAAAATTTCATTCTAAATTCTCTTTAAAACACCATGGGAGTGAGGTGCCTGAGTGTCTCAATTGGTTAACTGTCCAACTCTTGACTTCGGCTCAGGTCAAGATCTCACAGTTTGTGAGACAGAGCCCCATGTTGGGCTCCGCACTGGGCATGGAGCCTGCTTAAGATTCTCTTCTCCCTCTCCCTCTGCCTCTCTCTCTCTCTTTCTCTCTGTCTCTCTCTCTGTCTCTCTCTCTCTCTATTTCTAGGAAAGGAAAGGAAAGGAAAGGAAAGGAAAGGAAAGGAAAGGAAAGGAAAGGAAAGGAAAGGAAAAGAAAGGAAAGGAAAGGAAAGGAAAGGAAAAGAAAGGAAAGGAAAGGAAAGGAAAGGAAAGGAAAGGAAAGGAAAGGAAAAGAAAACAAAAGAAAAGAAGCCACAGTGTAGGGTTGCCACTGTAAGGTAGCAAATCAACTACCTTTACATGTCAGATAAGAAACAAATATTTTTAGTATAAGAATGACCCATAATTTGGTACACATATTTATACTAAAAACACTTATTTATTGTTTATGTGTGGTTCAAAGCTAGCTAAATGTTGTATTTTATGGCAACACTACATCCATAAAGACATACTATAGCCCAGAAGGTTAAGAACAAAAATTAACAACATGCCAGAATCCAGGAAGAGTTTACACTAATAAAATACCTATTGATGAGAATAGTTAAGAATTAATGTTCACAGCAATATTGTGCAAACTTTTGAAGTGGGAGTTGAGAAGGAGTAAACGTTGACCGGGATTAGGGAAATCCGAAAACCCCCTTGAACTTAAAAGTTATAGTTGGTGCAGTTCTTATGTCTGACTAGGAAAACCACATCATACAAGAATCATTCCAATAATAATCTTTCAAAGAATGGGAAGTACTTAATAAGAAGGAAGAACTCTACTTCTGCAACAATATTTTTCCTTAGTTGTTACTCTTTTGATTGCCCAACAAGTGGAGAGAGTTGCCAGTGTAGTCATGTTCTCCGATTTCAGCAGTGTAACAATGAGCCATGGGAACTCCTGCTCCTTGTTCCTTATTGTCTAAAAACCATTTCAGGGAGCCACGGAGCTGAAGGAAGAAAGAGGCTTACAACTGTTTCCCTCAGAGATACATTTGCAGGTTGCCTTTGGAGTGCTGCATGCCGGGATATATATATTAAATAATCCACTTATGAAATAATCAGTCAACCAGCCTGTCAGGAAACACTTCTTTGAGTACCTACTATGTACCAGTATATCCTAGGCATTGATAATTCATTAAGCAAAAGTGATCTCAGTCTCCCCTGTGCCTCTTGATCATTCACTCCTTGTGCCTCATTCAAAGAAGCAGGCAATGGTATTAGGAATACTATCTTACTTTATTTCACAGTCCAAACCTAGTGCAATTATACTCAAGGCAATGATGGAAAGTTGTCAGCTTTGCTCTCCACAATCTATTAACAAAAATGCAAATATTCCTCAAAACTCTCTACCACAGCCTCCGGGATTTTCTACCTGTGATCCAATGGAAAAAAAGCTCTCCTGTCCCCTGATCTAGACATCCAACAAGCACTTGATAGATACCACCAATCATTAGACTAAAGATTTGCACATCAGCCTGCCCTTAGGCTTCATATAATAGTAATTACCATTTATAGAAGGCTTATATTAGACATTCTGCTATACTTATTAAATGCATTCTTTTATTTAGTTCTCATATCATTTAATCCCCATATACCCACTTCATGACTAGGTTCTTTCACAAATAATGAAACAGAAATTTAAAGAAGTTAATTACTTTATCCAAGGTCATGCAACTAATGTGTCATACAACCATATCCAAACCCAGGCCTGCCTGATGCCAAGATCTATGCTCTTAGCCATCACAATACACTAGAACATACATGGATTATAAGGAAAGGGAGACTGTGCTAGAACATAAGTGGATTATGAGGAAATTCAGGACAATTCTGAGTCTTGGATGCATTCCAATGGTAGGTATAGAACCATCTCTATAGGTGGGATGGAGAAACTGAGGGGTGGGGCCGGGTGGTGTGGTGTGTGTGTGAAATACCAAGGGAACTGCAGGATAAGTGTAGCGAGAGATAAACGAAAAGCATCTTGATATTGGAAAGTGAAGTTGTCCCTGTAAAACTATCTGCTCCAAGTTCACTGTGAGACACAGTTATTGATTCAACCAAAACAAAAGCAAGATTGAAAAAGAAAAATGAGAAAATGAGAACTGATCTAAATGAGAAAAGAACCAAGCAATCCAATAAAAAGAAGGTACCAAGAATGAGAAGTGTGTTAGAAAATTAAAGTTTCTGTTGATTATAGAAAAGAAGAAACCTGATATTGCAAAAAAGAATGAGATAATTAGAAATGTGGAAGACTATTTAGTAATTTTTGCAAGAACGCACAACAAGAAGGAAAAACACAACAGTGAGAAAAGATGACAAAGAAAATAGAAAAAAGAAGCGTGAACATATACAAATAGGTAGATTTGTTTTTAAAATGATGTGAAAACAGGGGAGCTTCATATGGCTCATGAGGCCTCCGTGATCGTCCTCTGCCTTTCTTTCCCCTTGGCTCCTGACCCCCTAGTCACACCCACCTCCTTCCAGTTCTTCCATCCCACCCCACCCCCTTATGTCTAGGCCTTCTATCCCGCTAGCTAGCTCCCATTTATTAAACACTTTTTTCCTTCCTAAGTCCCACTTGATGTTTTAGCTCATGTCCTGTTTGGGGCCAAGGTTTGTTTAGGGTTCCTGCCTGTGTTGACAACGTGTGGGAACTTCCCTGTCCTCTCTTTTGTGTACACTTTATTGTTTCTAAATCTCAGACAGAACCTACAGACTTAAGGAAACAAAATCCAAAACTTCTCTGTTTAGTCAAGGTCAAGGTCACTTTTGTATGTGAATGCAAGTCATCCCTGAAAAATAAATTTGAAAGTATACAGCGGCGATATCACAAGAAGTATTTTCAAATTGACTCAAAAAGGAGGAAATAATGAGAAGAAAGCAGAAGTGGTAATTTGTTAAACACTTACAAATATGTCTGAAAATTATGGCTGAAAATATATAGTTACAAATTATATACCTATAACAATAATAAAAAGAGATAAAGTATAAGTTATAACTATTACAACTCTTAAAATAAATTATCACTTACCTACGTGGCACATACTTAAAATCAAAAGCAATGAACTGAAATACTATTTCAATCAATAAGGACTCAGTAAAAGACATATTCCCATGATTAATATACTAAAAGTAGTAGCTTACTTACATGACATCAATAACTGGTTAAAATGTAATGGGGAGCAATATCATTCACAATACCAACTAAACATAAAATATATAGTAATAACATTGAAACAAACTTATAAGACATATATGAAGTAATCGATGACAATCTTTTTTTGAGATCTAAAACCAGATTTGAATAAAATTAAAAAGGTACTGTGTTCCAGATAACAAAGGTTAAACTCTCTATAAGATTAAACTCTCTATACCCCAATGGTTAGAATTCTCTTAGAGAAAATAAAAATAAAATAATTATACTAAATCTATAATAGTCTTTAGTGGATAAGAGGGCTATTTGCTTCTTCAGTATATTCTATACTTCCCCAACTGTCTATAATAAGAACATGTTACTTGCACATCATTCATTATCAGGGAAATACAAATCAAAACCACAATGAGATACCACCTCACACCTGTCAGAATAGCTAAAATTAACAACTCAGGAAACAACAGATGTTGGCGAGGATGTGGAGAAAGGGGAGCCCTTCTGCACTGTTGGTAGGAATGCAAACTGGTACAGCCACTCTGGAAATAGTATGGAGGTTCCTCACAAAATTAAAAATAGAGCTACTCTATAACCCAGAAATTGCACTACTAGCTATTTACCCAAAAGAAACAAAAATGCTGATTTGAAGGGGCACATACACCCCAATGTTTATAGCAGCACTAGGGACAATAGCCAAATTATAGAAAGAGCCCAAATGTCCATCAAATGATGAATGTATATATATGCAATGGAATATAACTTAGCAATCAAAAAGAATGAGATCTTGCCATTTGCAACACTGTGGACGGAACTAGAGGGTATTATGCTAAGCGAAATTAGTCAGAGAAAGACAAATACCATATCATCTCACTCATATGTGGAATTTAAGAAACAAAACAGAAGAACATAGGAGAAGGGAAGGAAAAATAAGTTAAAAACAAAGAGGGAGACAAACCATAAGAGACTCTTGAATAGAAAGAACAAACTGAGGGTCACTGGAGGGGTATTGGGTGGAGGGATGGGCTAAATGAGTGATGGTTATTAAGGAGGACACTTGTTGCGATGAGCACAGGGTGTTAATTTAAGTGATGAATCACTAAATTCTATTCCTGAAATCGTTATTACACTATATGTTAACTAACTTGGATTTAAATTAAAAAAATAAATAAAAACAGTGGTGCAGCCACTCTAGAAAACAATATGGATGTTCCTCAAAAAGTTAAAAAAAAAAAAAATGCCCTATGATCCAGCAATTGCATGACTAGATATTTTCCCAAAGGATACAAGAATACTGATTCAAAGGGATACATGCACTACAATGTTTATAGCAGCATTATAAACAATAGGCAAATTATGGAAAGAGCCCAAGGGTCTTTGACTGATGAATGCATAAAGAAGATGTGCGTGTGTGTGTGTGTCTGTGTGTATGTATGTGTGTGTGTGTGTGTGTGTATATATATGTATATATATGTATGTATATATATGTATGTGTATATACATATACACATACATATATATGTATGTATGTATATGTATGTGTCTATATATATGTATATATATGTATATATATATATCACATATATAATATATACATAGATAGATAGACAATGGAATATTACTAGCCATAAAAAAGAATGAAGTCTTGCCATTTGCAATGACATGGATAGAGCTAGAGAGTATTATGCTAAGCAAAATTAGTCCAAGAAAGACAAATACCATATGATTTCACTTATATATGGAATTTAAGAAACAGAACAAATGAGCACAGGGAGCAAAAAAGAGAGAGAGGCAAAGCAAGAAACAGACTCTTAGCTATAGAGAACAAACTAATGGTTACCAGAGAGGAGGTGCATGGGGATGGGTTAAATAGGTGATGGGGATTAAGGAGGGCACTTATTGTGATGAGCACTGGGTGTTGTACTAAGTGTTGAAACACTAAATTCTATACATGAAATTAAAATTAGTTTAACATTGACTAACTAGTTTAAAATTAGTTAACTGTATGTTAACTAACTGGAATTTAAATAAAAACTTGAAAGGAAAAGAAAGGGAAAAATAGTAGTAAATAAACTGTAATGACCCTTAATCTTAAAAACATAAATTTAATATTGCTGTGTTTTGAATATTATTAATGTATAAGTTTTACTTTATTATCTCTCAATGGTTTTTCCTAAAAACAATACAGTTTTACCTTATCTCTATAATGTAGAGAGTATATTTGTATAAATGAAGGCTTTCTATCCATTTGCATAACCATTAGTGTGCACATATGTTTCTTCAAATGTCTTTCTCAGTCCTTTTATTTGCCACAGCTCAGAGGAAATATCCAGACAAAATTAGGTTTTAATATAACAGTCTTCATTACTGCATTAGTTTGATAAAGTGTATTCTAGATACAATGGGGAAAATTCACCTTTGGATATTTCTATTTTATTAAATAAAATGAGATAACAGTACTGTGATGAATAGGAATCTTTTTTTCTGCTCTCCTTGGCTAATTTCTTTGCTGCCACAACATCCATTCTTTAGTATCTCTTCTTAGGACACAGCATCCTTCAGTGAAGGCCCGATTTCCATGTAATTAGTGAGACAATCAGTGCCATCTATTATCATCAGTCAGATGCTTCTCTACATAATAGGGACTAGGCATTTGGTCCCACTGGCAACGGTTCTGTGTGAAAAATTAAAGTGCCCCAATATGTAAACATTATTTCAGCTTAATGCTATTACTTTATTTGGGGACTTTAAGTACCAAAAAACATCTGTTAAACTACCAAAGTTCACATTCTTACGAATGTATTCTCAATGGGCAGATGACAAATTAAAGTTTCACTGTTCTCCAAGTGAGAATTTTCTAGGATTTTGTAATAATGGTAGTCTAATAATCTCCTTTACAGCAATGGTAAAGTCATACACCACTGTTAGGCTTTGAATTCCTTCATTAGATTAAATATTTAGGTTCCACAAGAGACAAAAGTAGATATAGTAGGTGGGCTCAAAGAAAATAAGAAGAAACAATGACTTTGTAGGGAAGAATCATAGAGAAGTGATCCTTGTAGAAACTTATGAATTATTTAAATGGTGGTAAAAACTCACTGAGAAAACTACCAGATGCTGTTTATAACTCAGGACAACGACAACAACAAGAAGAATAAATGGCACAAGTTCATAACAAGTATGGACAAGAAGCTTATACACATATCATTAAATTCTAGTGCAAGATAGTAAACTTCATCTCCTTGGCTAAGTTCTCATTAAAAATGATGAAAAAAAAAATCACAGAGATGGAAAGCAGGAAACATTGCTATTCTTGAACCAGAAATACTATGACATAGAGCAAACAGCACTGGAATAATGGAAATGCAGGTTGAGGAGAAAAGCAGAATGGAATTCAATATAAATGCAAGAGAGAGCATTTCCTGGGATTGGTCCAATCCTTGACAGGGAAATCCAGAGGAAACCCAAACTCAAAGGCAAGAGGTACTAGGACAAGAAACTGACTGTGGAGCAACCTGGAGGTCCCCCACTTCCTTTAGTGGCTGACTACAGATTTTTCCCTCAAAATATAGTCCACAAGAACAACTCTCTAAATTAAGTCGAGAATCAACTGAGGGGAAGACAGATCCTGATTAGGTGTGTTGATTTGATAGAGGAAAGTGAAGCAAATTTCTAAATGCCTCAGATTTCCTCAAAGTGCGTGGAGAAAAACAGAAGGAAAGGTCACTCCACATTAACTGAAATACAGTACAGTCCTGTCTCCAAATACAGCATCCTTTCTTAGACCTTGAGAGGGTTCCTAGTTTGCCCACCCACTCTGAAGGGAATCCTAGGTTTCTACCTGATCCTGCCTATATACCCACATAACACTATAATCAACCCCTACCTTCTTTCAAAGGGAAAGATATGTGAAGAAAATCAGTGGCATAAAAAAGAAAAAAGATGAAATAATAGAAAAAAATATCCATAGAAGAATCAGAGTTAATACCAGAAATGTAAGAGAACTTTAAAAAACTGTCTAACTAGTATCTTCAGAAAGATTCATAAAGATATTCTATATATTGTATCCATTAAATGAGAGCACACTGATATGGAAAAGGAGAAATCAGAAAATAAAAGACGTATTGAACAAAACAAATGTGTTGTCAAAATAGTGAAGTTCATGTACCAGTTTGAACAGTATCTCCCCAAAATTCATGTGCACCTCAAACCTCAAAACATGACCTTATTTTGAAATACCATCTTTGTAGAGATAATTAGCTAAGCTAAGATGTGGTAATATTGGATTATTATGGGCTATAATACAATAATTGGCATCTTTATAAGAACTAAAGGAAACACAGAAATGCAAAGGGAAGACCAGCATGTGAAAACAGAAACAGAGATTGGAGTGATGCATCTACAAGCCTAGGAACCCCCAAATTACCAGCAACCACCAGAAGCGAGGAGAGAGCCATGGAACAGTATTTCCCTCAGAACCTCCAGAAGAAACCAATCCTGCTGAAACCTGAATTTCAGATTTCTACCCTCCAGAACTGTGAGAGAATAAATTTCTGTTGCTTCAAGACATCAAGCTTGTAGTAATTTGCTACCGTAGCTTTGGGAAAATAATCTAGTCAGTTAAGCGCTATAATACTGCGTTTGCAAAGTGATATGGACATTCAGGAAGAAACTAACTACTTTTGAGAGAGTTTAGAAGGTGTCAAGTAAGACTTGATAATTACACAGGATACTAAAAGATTGAGTAAACCTATTACAGCCAGGAGGAGAAAGTATTCCAAGCAGTAGAAAACTGTATGCAAATGCAGAGCAACGTGAACACATACCTGAAATTCAGAAATGGCAAAACATGTGGTCTGACTTCAGTCAGTATTTTACTGGTGGATTATGAGAGGTATTATTAGAAACATAGGTAGTGGACAGATTCTGAAGAGTCAGGCAAAACAGAGTATACCTCAATATGCCAGCCATAAAGGGATTTTAAACAAGAAAATGGCATGGTATATTTATGCTTTTGAAGGAATTACTCTGCCTTGGACCTGAGGTCACCATCTTCTTCCTTGCTTTCATTTTGTTTTGCTTCCTCACTACAATTGCTCCTTCCTGGACTTTTTTCTAAAGGAAATATTTATTTGAAGTAAGTTTGTAAGGAGTATTTAGAGCCACAGAATCTCACTAGAATTTTTTGGATCCTCAGTTCAGTGTAAGCTTCTAGCTTTGGAGTCTACATTAGATAGTCAACTTAGAAATTATGCAAAAGTTAATATTTTCTTGGGCCTCAAACCAAAATAATAACAATGCAAAGCTAACATTTCTTCTAAAGAGGACTTCTTAGTCCTCACCACCTTTTTATGGTGGGGAATTATTGTAACCAAAAATTTTAAGGGACATACTTGCATCTAATTTCACAACCATAAAATCTATGAAATGGCTGTCTATAATTGGGCAATTGGTATTGAAATATAAAATAAAACTTACAGAACATAATACAAAATATTATAGTGTTAAATCCCTTGAAAGAAGAACTACTGATAAACCAGACTTTTAAATCACGTAATCACAGAATCTTGGATTAGAAAAAAGTCAGAAGGTTTTGCTTATCTCACTGTGCGACAAAAACTAGAAAGACATTCTTGATTTCTCTCTCTGCCTCATTCACTGCACCTAATCAGTCAACAATTCCACTTTAACTATGTTCATTTTACTTCATCCGTCCGGCCACTGTCTTAATTCATGTCACCAGTATTTCTTACCTGGATTACTACTGCAATAACATGCTAAACTACAGTCCTCCTGACAAATTTGCACTCCTCGGCACCAGCCCAATCCCCTCTTCAGGTACAAAGGTTTCAGAAGGATATTCCCAATTACAAATCTGTATGCCATTGCTCCATTAAAAATTCTTCAAGAGCTCCCTCATTACCACCAGAGGAAGACCAGACCCGCTCAACAGAGCTTACCAAAATTCTGATCCAATCTCAGCTTCTGTCTCCTGCTACATCTCGCGATCCCTTACACAGTGCTGCAGCTGTCCTGAGTTACTTACAGTATCTTGCACAGACCATGCCTTCTTTCCCTTCTAGAATTTCGTGCAGGCTTTCTCTCCATCTGAAAAGTCCAGCTACCTCCTCTCCATCCTCTGGTACCAAGAGAGACATTTCCTCCAGGAGGTTTTTTCCAACCTTACCAAGACTGTGTTAACTTCCAAAATACGCTACGTCTGCTTCTCCTGGAGATCTCATGTCATTGCACTGTCACTTCCCTTTTGTTGTTCTCTTCCAGGAGACCACAAACTTCTTAAAGGCAGGAAATATGCCTTCACCTTGCCAGTTGCAAAATGCCTGGCATATAATACATACATGTTAGATATTGTCCTAATTAATCACTACTTATTCTTGGGGGATAAAATTGAGTACCTACAATTTCCCAGACAGTTATCCAGTATCCACATGAGAAATCTCAGGAACAAACAACTTATATTTTCATGAACTTTCTAAATTCCAGAAAGCTTCCTCAAATTGTGCTATTGCAACCACACCGTAATAGATGATGATGATGATGATGATGATGATGATGATGTTGAGAGAACTGACATTTACGGAAACAGGCACTATGCTGAATTCTTTTTTTTTTATGTTGGTTTTTTTTTTTTTTTTGAGACAGAGTGTGAGCAGGGTAGGTGCAGAAAGAGAGGGGGACAGAGGATCTGAAGTGGGCTCCAGCTGACAGCAGAGAGCCTGATGCTGGGCTCGAATTCATGAACTATGAGATCATGAACTGAGCCGAAGTCAGATCTCAACCAACTGAACCACCCAGGTGCCCAAAGAATTCTTAACATGAATATACTCAGTCTACTTTCATAACAATCCTTTAAGTCAGATACTATTATTTCCAGTCCAGATGAAAAGTAAAAGGGTAGAGAAGCAAATTTATGAAAGTTACACAGCAAGCAAATGGTGGAGTCAGGATTCAAACTCAGCCAACTGAGTCTAGCCCTTAGCATTAATTCACTCCCACCTCAAAACCAAATGTCAGAGAGCCCGTCTTTCAACTCTTTGGCCTTAAAAAGATCTGTAATAAAATAATAATAATAATAATAATAATAATAATAATAATAATTAATACAATTAAAAAATAAAAATCTAGTGAAATTTGTTTTAAACTGGCTTCCAAATTCATCTGTCAATGGAACTCTTTTGAGGAACAACCCTTGTTAATATCCTGGAGAACTGCAGATCTATAAAATGCACTTTGGGAAATAATGGTCTAAGCATGATTATTGTCCTAATTCACTGTTAAATTGCATTTGCTCTTGCAACGGTCACATCAAAGTACTGGCATGTACTGGGCTAGAAGCCAACTGCAGCCCCAAAGATGCTCACTTGATCTGAATCTTATCCAGATCTGACTACTGAATTTGAATCTCTGGAGTGAAACCCAAGGAACAAAATTCAGTCATCATCTTACATTATTTCTAGGCACATCTAAGATTCAGAACCACTGTTCTGGAATACACTGTGTTTTCCAAATAATAGTGTTCAGTCTTGCCCTGGACTGGGTATCTCACACCTTATCAGGAAATCTCCTTTCTAAGCCTTTCACTTCCAGATCCTTTCACTTCCAGTTTCAATCTTTCTTACCTCTCAAGCCTCTTCTCTGGCCCTCTGGTCTTTCTAGTACCATGGCATGGCATTCCTCCATGTTTGCACACTACTCAGTTGACTTTCCTCTTGATTGCTGGAAAACACTTATCCTTTGGAAGTTAACTAAAATGTCATCTCCTCTGTAAAGTGGGTCCCTCCTCAGTCTGTGTGTTCATACTACACTAATGTCTCTATTGTGGCGTTTAATGTATTGTATCGTAACTATGGATGTACAAGTCTTCTTTTTCAACAGAATACAAGTGTCTTAAAAGGAAATGTCAAACTTTAGCCCTTCTTGCTTACTCAGTACAAACTAGTCCTGGCCAATAGTTGAAGCTCAATAATTGTCAGCTAAGAGATTCGAAAGCATTTTAAAGCTTTTGTCTTTGGTGCTTGGTTCTTGTCCAGTTTGTTTAGCTAGAGAGAAATGTAATAACACCCGATGACAACACGTTATTTCATAAGCCAATCAATACAAGCTAAGGGAGAGGAAACACAAAAGGTTGTTGGTAAAGAAACCAAACGCTGAACTGAAAGTCAACTACTCAGAAATAATGTTACCAAGAAACTATCTAAGATAGAGAAGTCAGATGAATTAAATCAATGATTGATAAATAAATAGAAGAATGAACAGATTTTGAAAACCAATACTCAGTACAGTAAAAAAAAAAAAAAACTAAAGAACTCAGACTGCACATTACAAATTGAATTGAACAGCACACTCAGTCACTCAGTTAAACAACCCTGTTTTTGTATTGAAACTAATCAATTTTGAATGTCATTGAAGACTATTAGTGAATTAAAATATGCTTGATTTCATTAACTTTCTTTAATTTTATACCTCTGGCAGTGTACTCTAAATATCAAAGCACCGTCAACACCTTATGAACCCGGAAATTAAGCATAAGCTCAAAATATTTCTCAATCATGATAAAGATATAATAGTCCTTCAACTTCTATATGACTGTGATAGGTTCACCAGGCCCGATCATAAAATTCCAATAGCTTAAAAAAAATACTTGCAGCTTACATTCTGTTTACACAAAAAAAGGGCCAGCTAAGCCTCTATTCTCTCCACTTCCTACTCAATTTATATGAAAGACAAGTTTTATTAAAGATATTTTAGAAACCTTCATAATGGCCTTCTCATTGCTTACCTCAAGAGAGAAGCAAGGCAATTCAGATGATAAATCAAACTATAATAGTAAGGAAGTTTATTCTTGCTATGATTACTTTGTTATTGTTTCCAATACAATTATTACACAATATTCACCTTTAGTAAATAGCACTTTATCGTAAATCAATAAACATAAAAATATCAAATTAAGCAACCCTATATTTGAATTTCTGTTGTATAATTTGCAAACACAGACACAAATTTTACATAAATTCTGAATAATTTCTGCTGTTTTCATTGAACCCAATCTGACAAACCACTCAACAAATAACTTTATTCTGGTTCAAACAGTTTTTGCTTAAACATGTTGTCTTAAATTTAGAATTAACAATATTATTTGGATATATCAACAAAATTACTTATAATCACTATTTTAAAAATGTATTTGTATTTTATCATTTAGTGAACAACTTAAAAATTCTGGACAAAGTATTGGTGTAAAGTAAGACCAAAAGCTGGCTTATTTTCATCTCTGGAACTCTCCATAGAGACATCTCAAACGAGAGAACACCTTCCATTGCTGAGGCAAAATCACAGAACACCAGCCAAGAAAGGCTATATTGACCTTTGCTTCAATTTTCAAAGATGTCAGCAATGTTGTAAGATACATAAAGAATAGCAAAACTCTAGGATCTGATAGCAAATCACCAGGGTCTTCAAACAGAAAGTAAAGAAGACATTACTGAGGCATCTACACAGAATTTTCTTGATACATGGAACGCTAAGGAAATGTCAGATTACAAAGATGTCCTTAGTATTATGAACTTCCAAAGGAAAAGGTCAGTCAAGTGACTGCATAAATTATTTAGAGTGTCTTTTCCCAATACCACCAGCGACACTTTGGCCCAACTTCTTCTGTTTTGGTTCCTGTAAAATTCATTCTCTCAAACACCCCCAAATTTTAATGCTGTTTTACATTTCATCACAGTCTGGTAAGCACCACCTTTGACAAACTGTCCACTGAAGAAAGGCTAAAGGAAAAGTTTTTCTGCCCTGTATTTACTGACCTGACAACAACATCCAATCTCATTTGCAGATCTTAACAAGAGCTCCAAACCTTTCACTCCACTGACTCACCCGTTATCTTGTGTAAAACCACTATAATCTGGTTAATTACATGTGAGAACACAATGCTCTATAAAATATATTAACCATTACTAACAGAGTGAACTAGGTTCACACTGATAGATTCCCAAGGCAATAAATCAAGTAAGAGTAAAGAAACATATTATAAAAGGCACACACACACACAATGGGATAAAGGGAAATAATAAGAGGTAAATGCATAAGCAGGTTAGTTTTGAGGCCTTAAAGGTAGTAGAGCAGTAAGATGTAGAACTGGTAGAGAAGGCAGCAATGGAAGGCTGTACCTGGAGGGGAGTCTGGAAATAAAGTGAACACATAAAACAGTAACCATTTCCCCGCTATGACTAAGCAACAAAATAGGGAAAGGGCAGACCTTACCCATGCTATTCTTAACATGCTTGCTGCTTCCTAAGAGCTAAAGATTGCACATCTAACGTTAAACACAGTGCAGACTAAGCAACTGAGATTGAATGGGATAAATCAGAAGGTCTAAATTCTAGCCTTGCTACTGTCGCAAGCTAGCCATAGCTATGAACAAGTGAGTTGCCTCTTCCATGAATTGAGGCAATTGTGCCAAGTGATCACCAGTGTCCTTCCGATTCTATGTCTAATGAACACCAGAAGTCTGTCATATATAACAGTAATCAATCTCACTTAAAAAGCATATATTTTGGATATATATACGTATAATACATACACACACGCACACACACACTAATATTCTCAAATCAAAACTTCAAGCCATACTCCTACAAAATTCTTTCATTGCTTAAACATATAAAAATTTTATAAACCTATCCCCTGAGTACGCATCTATGTTAACGACAATGAATGTATCCTCTTTTTATGTAAACATGTATATCTTGAAATAGAAAAACTATTTTCCCAAAAGAGAAATATAGAACACTATATAATACATATATATTTACCTTTAAATATTCTTCATTAATGGGTACATTAAAATATAAATTTATTTTAAGTATGTTAGACAGCATTCTATTCTCTATGTTTATTCTAATAAAAGGAGTTATGAAAGATATTAGAACTCAATAATCTGACATTATTTTGTAAACACTTAAATGTGTGTTAGGCATATCTGTAAATCCTCAAGTGAATAAGACTTTTCCCTCTGTATAAGATACAGGAAAGGGAAAAGGATGGTGTCTTTGACAAGACACTTTTCAAATGGAAATAAAACGGAGATTATCTAATCAGTTATCCTTGTGGTGGATGGATATACACCTGCACTGAATCTCAGATTTAGGAAATGACGGAGCCAATCATCTTTATGGGTTTCATGGCTGAGCCACAGCAAAATGATTTCCTGAGATCAATATGTGGTTGAGGGAAAGCTGTTTTCAATGGGAACAGGAAGCTAGGAGCTAACCTGTTTCTATGGTAACCAGAGCAGCAGCTACCCAACAGCTGTAGGGAAAAAAAAAAGGGCAGAAAGTTATAAGTGTGAAAAAAACAAACAAGAAAAAAATCAATACTGGTTTACCTCATTAGTGTAATGGTCCTTAGAGTACAATCACAATGAGGGCAGACATTGTGTTTCTCCCCCGCCCTCTCCCCAGGGTTTTTAGCAATCAGTATCTTATTTTTCCTCCAAACCTCAAAATCTAAAAGCTGGAAAGAAGTTTGGACACTAGCTAGCCCAATGTGTCATTTTCTTTTTTCCAGAATAAGTCAAAGGAAAGCAAGACTCAAGAAGATGAAGTAAATTCTCCAAGGTCACACCACTGGTTGTGAAATCTAGTTTAGTGTGTGGGTCTCATATATCCCACCCAGGCAGTTTTCCAATACTGCTTCCATATATTCTCTCCTCCTGCTCTCTCCTCCACCTAAATACCCACATTTTAGTCACTTTCTGTGAAAACATTGACTATATGATATTAAAATTAATGACCACCCTTCAACCTATAAGTAAAAGCAGTGCTATCTATTCATATATATTTATATGAGAGAGATTGCTTTTTGAAAAAGAGTCTGAAATTATGTCCTTCATACTGAAAAAGAGTCCTTCATATTTCAAAAAGAAGTGGATTAAGTTTGTATAATATATTGATGGTTATTGTTTACACTACGTTGCCGCTACATATTTCCTTCTGGAGATCTGTGCTTATCTTTCATCAGTCCTTTAGTGCCCTTTACTATTTCATTTAGACATGTTTTTAAAGGTTGCCATAATAAAAGGATATGACTCGGAAGTTCAAAAAATATGAGGCCTGAAAGTGCATTTTTTGTAGTAGTAAAAATAAATGATAATGATATACATTGTCAAATGGGAAAGGTTGACCTGCATGTTTCTGTATAAGGCTACACATTCCTTGTGTTCAGCTGCTTTGAAAATAAGGCTCTCAACAGAGAAGAAGAATTTCTTTGACTTGCATTAGTTTTGTCAACTCAAGTCTACAAATGAGCTTTTAGCAAAATATCACAGAATAAAGTCATACCTAATCTTTCCAACTACATTCACCTTTGGCATGCCTAATACTCAGCAGTGAATTAAATCACCTAGTTTGTGATCAAATACACAACTGAAAATATAATTTTCCATTGAACTTACTTGATTCTTTTTTTTTTTAATTTACATCCAGGTTAGTTAGCATATAGTGCAATAATGATTTCAAGAAGGAAGAACTTATTTGACTGTTTTAATGATGTATTGAATTAGTTACTCTCTGAACCTATCCAATACTCAGAATAGAAGTATAAAGTTAATTACTTTGTGAGCTCTACAGTTAGCGGCCTGGAAAGAGTCAAAGGACACTTACATGTTTATATGGGCAAATGCAAAAACACCAGACATTACAGCACACTTTTTTCAGGGGTCTGAAGTTTGGATTAGTATTGTCATATAGTTGGCCATGACTTTTAATTAAAATGGAAAGGAGATGAGGACCCTAAATAATTTGGTTGTTTTGTATAAGTACAGCCTTCATCACATTGTCCAACAATATTACAAAGACAGAGCCTATAAATCATTGTAAAAACAGAAAAACCAAGATAACACTTTCATCATAAAATAAAGACTAACAATACCTTAACACCACCATTTCTAAATAGAATGTCTTCCTGAATGTGTCAGGCAATATTTCCATTTTTTTTTTTTTGAAGAAAATTTATCTATAATATCCCTGGAATTTTTTTTGCATTTCTTAATTTAATAGATAATGTTTTTAGAAAATGTTTTATTATAAATAGAGTGGTGAGATTATTGAGGGCAAAAGACTATATCTTCTCCATGTATTCTGATAACTGACATAGTTGAGTGACTGTATAACCAATACTCACTGATTAAATATTCTAAAAATTCTAATAATTGACAATAATTTTTTATGAACAAGCTATATTTGGCCAATAATACTTTAAACTTCAGCAATACTTACAGAAGAAATATTAATACTTTTTTCTTTAATCTTAATATGTGACTCAAATAGTCCATTCCTTAAGCGTTAGACTCAAATCTGGCAAACAGTTATTTAGATCACTTCTTTCCTATTTTATCTGTGGTTTGAGGAAGAGGAAAAAATAATCCATAAAAAGTAAATTAAATATGTACAATTCTGAATCCAATTCTATATATTGAAATTTAAATTTTAATAGTTTCAAGGAGTATATTTTAATAATTCTGTGGAAATAAACTAATTTAAAATTACTAATGAGTATTTTCAAAATCTAACAAATGATTGATTCCCTATCATAGCTCATGGATGATTCAGGATGATCTGCACATAATAATAAAGGCTGGAGAACATACATAAAATGATCTGGACCCAAAGACCAAAAAGCCAACATCTTAAATGTGGTTCCATGGCAGTTATTCTTTCTATGCTCTTTAAAGGTAAAAGAAAAACAAAATGCCCTATCACCTAACCAAAGATAAACAAGTGACCGAGGAAGAGCGAGGAGAAACATAACTGCTTTCAGCTCCTTAATATTGGGAACAAATTATTTAAAATATTTTGATTCTGGTATGTTGACCTTATCTTATTTTTTTTTCACTTCTAAAAAATCCAGAAGTTCAATCAAAGAATTTCGGCCTGGCACCTGTCCACTTACCTACGATATAATGTTTTCAGAAGAAAGCACATACAACCTTCATTTCTCTTAAACTTAGATATTAAATTGGGAAATATACAATGCAAAACATTTTCACAAATACATCTACGCATCCTTGATTTTTGCTATTTGTAAATTTCACCCAATGGCATCAACAGAATAATTTCTCCTTTTATTTCCTGATCTCATTTTTTTTCAGAACAGGTTTCCATGACCACTTATATTTGATTTCTTATAAATTTCTATTTGGAATACTATTCTTACAAATTCATTTAAGTATAAAATATAAACTTTTTTACCAAGTTAACCTGAACAATTTTGACCTTTTGAATATGTATTTACATCATAAATTTAAAGCAATAGAGGAGGGAGAAATGCCAACCAAAACAAAAAGCAAGAATACAATGTTACAAAATTCAGTTAATTATCTATCCAGTTCCTATCACTGTGGTTTCATTCTGGCACTTTAGTTCATAAAAGTTAGAAATAAAACATATCTGTTATATAATTGAGCCAATCTCCTCAATACTGGGAAAAGATAAAGACATTGATGACAGGTATAAAAAATTGAAATAGGAATTCAGCCAGTTAAAATTGTTCATCTCAAGTATATCAATAAAAGATGAACTAATGTAAAAAAAGTAAAGAGGGTTTATAAAAGTTAAATACTTAACTTCTACTAAGAATGAGACTTGTGGAAGTAAGACCACAGCTGAAGCAAACCACTTGATAATTGACTTATGTCTCCTAGAATCATGTCCATGCAAAATATTAATTTCATCCTGTTGACCTCCCAATGTAATATTATTTATCAAACTAGTCAGATAACATTAAGTCAGGCCATCATCTGAACTAAAAATGTTCATATAAAAATATTAAATCACATTTCAGTAAAATGGTGACTTCTGATTACTCTTTTTAGGCAACCCCCAATAACTTGAAAAGGGATTTCCCTGAAGACAAGCCCCACAAATGTTAGCCAATCTGAAAGATAGCAAAACATCACATATCAAATGGTCAATAAAAATGCGAAGTTCAAACAGGTTCAAGAAGTTAATTCAAATCCCGTATTTTGACTCTAATGGTGGGTGGTGCAGGGTAAAACCTCTACCAAAGACCTATACCGAAGGTCATAGATGACCTTTCAAAGTTAGAATTCTAGTAAGCGTCTTATCCTGCATTAAATCTCAAGAGCAACATGATCTGCAGATTTCATAAACCAGTCAGTTATAATCAGTGGTTATGGTAAAAAGGGCCTGGGGAAGACGTCATGAGACCTCCAGCATAATTTTGGATCTGCTATTAACTTGCTGTATGACCTTGGCCATCACTTAGCATCTGCAGTCTTCATTTTCCTCATCTATAAAATAAAGGGTCTTCATGAAGTGACCTCAAGGAAACTTTCCAGATCTGTGATTCTCACCTGATTCTACTTCTAATGGCTCTTTGACCTTGTGTTAATCTCTAATACATCTGTGTTCTTTCCTCACCTAAAATGGCTACATGTCAAACCCTACTACTGTTACAATGAAATCTTAGGAACATTTTTTTAAAACTATTTTCAAGTTAATAGTCTACCCTTTAATCAATAATCAATAAAGTCAATTTCCATAGCAATAATAAAAATGAAACACCATCTTAAAGTTTTTGCTATGTAATCTAGGCCACAATGAAATCTATTATATTATCATGAGGCAAGATAATAAAACATTCTGTCTTTTTTTATAGCATGCAATCTGGAAAAAAAAAATCACACAATGAGCCTGAAAACAAATTCATATTATCTTTTTAGCCACCAAGTGGAAAGAGTACTGTGGCACTCAGCTGGAATAAAAAACAAAAAAACAAAAAAAACAACAAAAAAAAACCCAACCACAGATGTGATGGTCATGAGTCTTTGATTTAATTTAAGTAAATATGCACTTGTTTTTGTTTTTGTTTTGAAATCCAACTCTTGTTGAATTTATAGAATGGTCTTAACAGGAAGAGTTCAGAGTTGAAGTTATTAATTCCATATTCAAACACTAAAATTTATGTATGCATTTAAATGCCAGATCCAACAGAGGAGCAATGCTTAAAATTGTCTCATTCATATTCTATTTCAAACTGAAAACAAAACATATCCTCAGACTTCTACAGTGGTATCAGAAGCACATCTTCTGACAAGTTATCAGATAGACAGCTGCACAATATCTCAGATGCAGAGACTTCTGACATACAGAAAAAGACAATAATGAGGATGGAGCCATAGTGAAGCTGCCTTGGGGGTATTTTTTCCCAGTGTCAGAAGCAAACCAGACACACGCAGTTGCAAAGATTTAACTAAATACAGTACTCTGTGCTCATGTATAATTAAAAAACATTCACATACTGTATAATTTTTTGGTTATTTATATTTCTTTTATTCCCTTTAAACTGGAGAAACCAGTATTGGTTACTTTTATAGTCCCTTCATGGGATTCTGGAAAATTAATTGGGAGTCTCAAGGACTAAATTTAAACTGTCATTCAAGCTAGAAACTGAAAAGAAAAAAAATGAGGATGGACTCACAATCTGAAGAGTAAAATAAAGTTTGCCACAATCTAAATTACCCAGATTTAGACAATCGGACTAACCTAGCATCACCAAGTGACCAATTCAGAGTCAACCTGTAAGAAACACAGATACAGCCCAAGGGGAAAACGACCAGCTCCCAATTTCAGCGTGCAGGTGGGGTCCCTGCTCAACTCACTGGGACAAACAATTCAGCTTTCTTCCCCCTTGGAAGGAGACAGGCCCAAATAGCACTCAGGAGAGTCTCTTCACAAAGCGATCCCGCTGGCCCACCCTCTCCCCACCCAGCCACACAGGTATATCCCATTTTCCCTTCTCTGTCTTCAGATTAGATCCCTAATTGGAGCCACTGCTCTGAGTGGGTCAGATGTGGCGTGTCAGGCCTTCCTTACTGAAAATGTCAAATCGTGATGACCAGAAGGCCTAAAGAAACATCCAAACTAACGAAAAAGTTGGAACAAAAGAGTCAGGAAAAACAAAACAAAACAAAAAAAAACCCTCAAGGTGAAGCGCGACACCAGTTTCAGGACAAGGTTCCGGACAGACTTGCACCGAGAGGTCGACCTTTGCCCTTCAGTTCCCATCTGCCAGAGTAAATCTGTTTGAGTTGAGGACAGGTGGAGGATGGAGGGGGCGGGGAGGATGGCGGCCAGGGTCCCGGAGTTTACCTTGCACCAGATGGGCTGCTAATCTCATCCTTAGGGAGCCCAGGTTCCCTTCTCCCTCCCACCCCCTCCCGCACCCCAGAGGCCCTTGGTGGAAGAGAACCGAGAGTTGGGAAGGAGCTGGAGCAGAGGGAAGGGGGCGGTTCTGGCCTTACCCTGGCGGCTCTGGACGAGTAGGGGTCCTCGAAAAGGGCCCACATGCGGGGCTGCAGCCTCCTCCAGCGGCCAGACTTGCCGTCGGGCCCCCCCAGGCCCGCGGCGTCCTCGATGCCCAGCCTCTTGGCCGCCAGGTCTTCGTCGTCGCCGGGGTCGCCGCCGATGAGGTCGGGGGTCTCGAAGATGTCGAGCGCCTCCTCGGCGTCGCGGTGCTGCCGGTAGGTCATCCAGCAGCAGGGCTCCACGTCCGTCTCGTCGATGCCCCAGAAGGCCAGCTCCTCCTCGAAGAGCGGCCCGCACACGTCGGCGGGGCAGTGCAGCTTGCCCGTGCGGTAGTAGTTGAGCACGTAGGCAAAGACGCCCGGGTGCCGGTCGAAGAAGAACTCGCGGCCGCCGCCGCGGGGGCTGCAGTTGCCCGCGCCGCCCTCAAAGCAGCCGCCCGGCCCGGGAGACAGTGGGGGCGGTCGCGGCGGCGGCGACAGCGAAGGGGGCGACGGCTGCAGCTTGTCGCCCGCCGCCGTCAGGCAGTCGCCCGGGGGCTCGGAGGCGGCGAGCAGGGCCAGGCGCGTCCCAGGCAGGGTCTTGAGGGTGCTGCGGTAGGTCTCGTGTCGGGTGCCCCCGACATTGAGGATCACCCTCTCGTTGTTCTCGATCTTGCCCATCTCTGTGGCTCAGACATGACTGGGGGGGAGGCGAACACAGCGCCAAGTTAAAGATCTCGGCCGTCAGAGCCGCGCCGTGACCCCCACCCCCACTCCCAGCGCGAGTCCCAGGAGGCAGGGCTGGAGAAGGGCGAGGGGCAAAGGACCCTCCCAGGAGGAAACGCGCGCCCAGCTCTGTCCCCGCCTCTAGCAGCACACGTTCCCCGGGCTTCCAGAAAACTGAGGTGGTCTAAGCTTCCCTAACCTTCCAGGACACCTTCTTCCTGGCCTCCCACCTTTCTCCCCTTGCTCTGATCTCTCCTACTTCGTCTTTTCACCCTTCACTTCCCTCCCCTCTCACAAATAACCGGCTCCTAGGTCCTAACCCCCACCCCTCCTCTCTCTCCAGACCCCTCCTCCCTTGCCCCCTTTCTCTCCTCCTGCCCTGGCCCCTCTCTTCCGCTTTCCTAGACCCTCTCTGCGCCCCCCCCCCCCCCCCGGCCTGGAGGCAGTTCTCTTAGGCAACGAGTTTCCTCCACGGAGACAACTTGGTGGTGCTGGGTGAGAGCCCCCGGACGGGGCGGGGAGCCCCCCAGTGCGCGCGTACCCTCGGGACTCTGGACGGCTCGCAGCGCCCCGGCACTCAGGGCACCCTTTGCGTGCCCTGTTCCCGGTTCACCTCCACTCTCCCTCACGGACCAGGCACAAAGACTGAACGCAGAAGTCAAAGCACAAAAATCTCCCTGCTGTTGCCTTTCACCAAGGAGACCTGTGACTAATTTCCTGATCCAATTTCCTTTTCACATTATTGTTGTTGTTGTTGTTGTTGTTAATATTATTATTACTTGGGAAAGGAAACCACTAACTAGGATACATTTTTTGAGAATACGAGTGATCAACGCATCCCACCCCATCCCCCCTTCCCAAGAAAAACAAACGCCTGGGGGATGGAGGGTGGGGGCTTGCTTTCTAGGAGGGGCGAGGCCCTGGGAAAAGCCGCTGGAGGCACACCCCCTGGATCCCTGAGCTGACAGCGTCCCGGTTTCCAGTCTCCCAGCCACCTCTCCCCAGGGCTTCACCTCCACATTCCTATTGCGGAATGTGGGGGGATGCCTGCCTGCAGGGTCAGCATGCCCTTCCCGGCAGATCACCCCCTTCCCCTCCCGCCCCCAGATACCTTAACGAGACCGACAGAAAAGTGGTTCTGCTTTGGTTTCCGAGTGGACGAGCTTCTCCGGGCAGCCGGACTGAGTCCTGACACCCAGCCGAGCAGCCCTGCTCCAACGAGAAACTACTTGTTGGCGTTTTCCGGGTTCAGGTGGTTGGGCCGCTCCTCCGGGCGCTGGGGTCGCGGAGCCAGCCCCCGCCGGCCGCCGGCCGCGCTCCCCGCCTTCATTCTGCGAGCTGCGGGCTCGCCCCGCGCCAGCCTCGGCGCCCAGAGTCACCATCGCGCAGGGCTGGGCAAACCATGGAGCTCGGGGCGGGTCCAGCCGGCGCTCCGCGACCCCGCCGGGAGCGGGCACCGCGGCTGGCCGTGGCCGCGGCGGAGCTGACCGCAGGTCGGGAGAGCTCGCCCACTTGCTGGGGAAGTCCCCCGGCTCCGACCTGGACCTGCAGGTTTTGTTTCTCCCCCGAAAGCAGCTGCCGCTAGAGCGGTCCCTTCCGCACCACTCGCCGTCAACCACCAGCGCCAGAGCACAGAGCTCGGGAAAGGGTGGGTGGGTGGGTGGGTGGGTCTGGGGAAGCTCTCTTGTACCAACCAGGTTCATATATTTTTCTTCCGTGAAGCTCTATCCCCACCCTCTCTGGAGCTTCTGCCTGCCTTATTTACACCCCACGCTCCACACCCTTTCTCTTCCCACTGCCCCACCCCTCCCAACAAGTGACAGAGCATCTCTAAGACCAATTCCATTTTTTTTTTTTTCCTTAATGACAGCTGAGAGGAGAGAGAGGTCTACTTACAGGTGACAAGTGAGTCTTGTTTCTCGAGTCTTACACATGGCTCTGGCTTGCTCTTTCCAGTCAAATGTAGGTCTCCAGTCACCACATCATGGTTACATAAAACAAAACAAGTTTAAAAAGTTTATTCCAGGAACATAATGCTCTAGCAAGTGAATATTCAGGGTTCTCTATCAGAAGCTACAGAGGCGAGCTACAGATATCCAAGTACCAAAGGAATTATCTAATTGCTCAATTCCTCTCTCAAATTTTATTGGGCCTTGTATAGTTTGCTAGGGCTGCCATAACAAAGTACCACAAACTGGACTGTTTAAACAGTAGAAATATTACCTCCAAGCGCTGGAGGTAGAAGGTAGAAATTAAGGTGTGGCCTAGGTTGGTTCTTTCTGAGGGCTCTGAGGATTGGACTTATTCCAGGCCTCTCTCTTTGGTTTGCAGATGGCCATCTTATCCCTGTGTCTCTTCACATCATTCTCCCTTTTATGCAAGTCTGAGTCTGTCCAAATATCCCTTGTATATAATAACACTTGTCATAATGCAACAGGGCCCACCTTAATGGCTTCATCATTAAAGACCTATCTCCAAAATAAGATCACATTCTCAAGTACTGGAAACTAGGACTCCAACATCTATCTTTCTTTCTTTCCCTTTTTCTTTCTTTCCTTCCTTCCTTCTTTCCTTTTCTTTCTTTCTTTCTTTCTTTCTTTCTTTCTTTCTTTCTTTCTTTCTTTCTTTCTTTCTTTCTTTCTTTCTTTCTTTCTTTCTTTCTTTCTGAAGGGGGTAGTGCTGGGATACAATTCAACACATATCAGTTCATACCACCAGAGTGTGTGTTTCTGTGTCGGTGTGTATATTGAGAGAGAGAGACTCTATTCCACAGGTATAGCTTAAAAGTATTGAAGGCCATGGAGTAGGTAAAACACTGGGTTGTGCGTAGGAGGAAGTCTCTCTCAAAAAACAGATACTGATATTGACACTGTGATTTGGAAAGTATAAGAGTTACGAGTTACTAATAAAAAAGTTTTCACAATATACAGGACTGCAAGATAGGCAGTTAAATATAAATAGTTCCTTAAGAAAACACCTATATTTTATGATAGTAGATGACTAAACAAAGTAAAGAATTAAAAGAAGTCTGAAAGGTCATCAATGTCTAAACTAATATAAGAAAATATGGCATGGATACATTTGTAAGAAATTTACTAACAGTATGACAGTAAAAGTGTAGTAATAACCTAAGGAATAGCTATATGGACCCAGTCTTGTGACAACTTAAATTTGCTTTACTAACACACACTCACACTCAAAAGTATAAAGCTTAAATGCTGAAGAAGTGATTGTAGTTTAGCACTATTATCAATGATTGAGGCATTTCTTAAAATAACAGTGATAGTAAATTTCAGTTGCCAGGAAATTTCCAAAGAAAAATTATATTCTAATTATAACATGTGTTCTCATATTGTCTAGATGGTTCCTTATATAGTTTAATGTAAATTCAATAGGGAGAAAAAGGCATATGGTTTGCTTTAAAATAAATTAGCAATAGTAAGTGTAGTAGCAGAAGCATTTATAATAATAGATAACATTTACTGAGATCTTACTATGTGCAAAATGTTTTACATAAATTACTCCTTCTAATTAAAATGGAGGAAATATTCACATTAAATTACAAGACTTCCAGAAAGTAACTCATATAGATGGCAGAAATCAATAATGAAAACCTTCAGCTTGATAATATTAAATTTGTATTTTGAGGGATCTATAGAGAAACCAAAGGAAAGGGGGGGGTGATGCAAAGGAATCGTGGAGGGGAAATGAGAAAACAAAGGTCTAATGAATCAATTTGAGTCTAAGTTTATATAAGCTATCTAGAAATAATCACATTGACAAGAGGATCATCTTTTAGAAGAATTCACACTTTTCTTGTGATTCATAAAGGATTAGATGTGAAATTCAAGAACAGTTCAGATAAGTTTGAAAATAAGAAATACGGAAAGATAAAAGGATGAGATATGCGTATCAATGAAGAATTGATAGAAAAAGCAGTGAATGAAATACAGTCTCTTTTAATTTTTTTTCTGGTCAATATAAGAGGCGAAGATCCTAAAACAAATATTCAATCTTTATTATGTAAGACAGGAGAGAACAGAAAACCCCTCCAGCTAACTAACTCCCTGATGCTTCTGTAAAAGACAGATAAAAGTGAAAAGAAAGCAAATCTTTGAAAGATGGCAATGGAAAACTGAGGTGGAAAAAACAGTTGTGGTTTCCTTTGTTGGTCTGTGTGGAGCAAGGATTTAAAAGACCATATGGACATTACCCCTGGCGGAGAAGCAACTGAAATGCTGCTTTCTTTATATCCTTGAGTCAGCATCACAGAAGGCTATGGAAACTGAGCACTGCATCACCACCAGAAATGTGGCTTGATCTCATTAAGCCACACTGTGACTGTCACAATGACATACTTGTAAAAGTTTAACTCTTGAACAAATTAACTCTTATAAAGTTTACTGTAAGAATTTTAAAAATATTAGTCACCTTCAAAAAGCAATATATTCATGAGCAAAATGCCTCTGCAGATTAAGAAACGGCCACAATTTCCCACCCCACCCTGTAGATATGCCCCCTTGTAATGTGGCTTTGCATCTGCTCCCATCAAGTCTGTTTCTCCAGCCCCTGAATCTGTACTGGCTTTGTAGCTTCCCTTGGCCAACAGAATGAAGTGGGAGTGATGTACCAGTTTAAAGCCTTGGTTTCAAAAGGTCTTACATACTTCTGCCCTCTCTCTTTTTTGGAACCTGACCCTAGTGCTGTGAGAATAAACCTTAGCTGGCCTGCTTGATGATGAGAGGCATAAATACCAGTCTCTCTCTCTGTCTCTCTCTCTGTCTCTCTCTCTGTCTCTCTCTCTCTCTCTCTCTCTCACACAGACACACACACACGTGAGCACGCAAGCACACACCTTTGATACAAAGAGAACCACCATTAGGAAACAAGTCAGAAGATATAATAGAGGAAGGATTTAAAAGAAACCAATACCTAAAAGAAATAAAATGCCCTCGACAGCTAAAACTTCTTATCTCTGCCCCTAGATGATTCACAGCTAATTCCTAGAAGCAGAACTGCCTTGCTCTTATGCATGTGTCCAGAAGAACTGTCCAGCTGAACTTAGCCCAAAGGCACTGACCCACAAACTTATGAGCTTCAAAAAGACTGTTGCTAGGCTATTAGGTTTTGGCATTGTTTATTTACCAAACTGATTCATCCTCCTCTAAGCTCCTTTTATCTGAAAAGTAAAAAAAAAAAAAAAAAAAAACTATGAGCTTACTTACCTGCCCTCTTAACAATAACATTTATATCATATATTGTGAATTCTAAAAGAAAATCAATAAATGATATATATTTTCCTCATTTCATACATTTTTGAGAGGCAGTATTTCACAGTGGTTAATTCCACAAGCCATGGAGGCAGGTAAAATGGAGTTCATCTTCTGAGTGTTACTCACTAAATAAAATCGCACAGCTCCTTGAACCTCAATTTGTTCTTCTATAGAATGGGGAGGATGACACTATAGTTAATATGAGAATTAAATGATATAAGGCCAATAAATACTTAAGAAAGTTGCACATTTTAGGCATCTATGTATAGTAACTTTTATTGCCAAATAAAGAAATTTCACACCAAATAACATAGTTAATGACTGACAGAAGCAGGACAATAAACATATTCTCTGACGGCAATCCTAACCCCTATCTGTTGTACCATCCTGCTTTGTACTGAGGTCAAAACTAGCTCAAATACCAGATAATTCCATAGAGATGTAATGAAACCAAAATGCTAGAATTTTTGTAATAAGTCTGCATCCTCCTCAAATTATTTTAACTTAAAAATATATGTACTGGAGTGCCTGGGAGGCTCAGTCAGTTAAGCATCTGACTCTTGATTTTGGCTCCAGTCATGATCTCACAGTTCATGAGTTCAAGCCCCAGGTCAGGCTCTGTGCTGACAGCATGGAACCTGCTTGGGATTCTTTGTCTCCCTTTCTCTCTGTCCCTCCCCTGCTTTTGCTCTCTCTCTCAAAATAAATAAATAAACAAATATATATATATAGACCACCTTTTAATGACCTATTTTATGCAACACACAATTTTTTTTAAATATCCAGAATAGTTATTTGTGACAATTATGATAAGATGGATGTACATTTGAAGAATTCATGGATTACTAATTTTACAACTTGGTCATTTGATTTGCAAGAAATATTTATATATTTTTGCATTGCTTGTCAAGAGCCAGAATCTTTGCATAAATAACCAGCATAACAACATAGACAGTTAGCCAATTTGAGCTTACTGTATACTTAGAAAATTAATGTGCAAGAGTGCTGAGAAAAGGCATTTTACATCGAAGGAAGGGAAAAATTTTCCACGAATATAGGATGATGTTGACTGATGAACATTAAAAGCAAGAGTTGAAAATAGCCTTCTTGTTGCAAAAAATTCTGGGCCATAGTCCTCTTCACCAGCCATTAATTTTAATCGATTATGATAATAGATAGATGATAATGATAGGTTAGATAGATAAATGATAGATAGGTAGATGGACAGATAAATGATAATAGATAGATAGATAGATAGATAGATAGATAGATAGATAGATAGATGATAGATAGATAGATATAGATAGATAGATAACCTTAGTAAATGGAGCAGCCCATTATTCACACCACACTACTTGAAGTCATTGTAACTTACATAGGGGGTAAGATGCAGTAGTTTTTTCCTAGGATGACTGCTCTACCACTAAGTGTTAAATTTTTGGCAGATATCAATAAAGTGCACTTTACTTTCTAATGTTCCTATTCCTCAATAGGTCACGGATGCTAGATAAGACATTTCATTAAAATTTTATAATCTGTATTTTTAGTACTTTCCTGCCTTCTATTGCTAATTATTTCATACTTGTATGACTTACTCTACAACATTATATACATTTATAGATTCACTCTCTAAATTTTCTTTGTAACTCCCCAGCCTTAGGAGAGCTCTATGCTTTGAAGTGCATCAGACTCCCCTGAGAAGCTTTTTAAAATGCAAAAGTATCCACCCTGAGATTCTGATTCAGTTCATTTGTTCTGCACCAATTTCTGCAACTGGAAATCTATGTTTTTTAAAAGCATTCTATGCTTCAGGAAATGTCCATGGGAAGCTATATTGAAGTGAATGTTTATAAAAAATATGACAAGACATTAGCTGAACATTGCATCTGCAGAATATATCAAGGAGGGATGGGACAGGAAGAGAGCTAACATTTATTAAAAGATAAGCTATAGATACATATTATTTTATTATTCATTACAGTAAGTTTAACAAGCAAGTGTTGTAATATTCATGTTCTTCATATCAGGCAAGAGATTGTTAGAGTGATTCGGGAAAAAGAATTATTAGTAATTGTAATAGTCAAAACTTTCTTAAGTACCCAAGTACAAAATAAAATGCCAACAGTTTTAGATATAACTCATTTGATCCTCAGCCTCTGATTTTACCAGAATTATACTAATGAGACTAAGACTCTGAAATTTTACAATAACTTGCCCAATATCACACAGCTAATAAGAGACAGCTGGTAACATTCAAACCCACAGGTGTTTAATTCCAATGGCTGTGTCCCAGAGAGTAAATGGCAGAGCCATGATTTGAATATATGTAGAACCATGATTTGAATAGGAAATAGAATTTAGACATGACCAAAAAAATAAACTTGAAAGATACCAATTGTTTAGTGAAATGAAAACTCATTATCAAAAGATCTCAGAGCGGTATCTCCTCCTTCTGTTAAATAAACAGTGTATGATAAAAACATAATCAAAACAGTAGATATTTGAAGAGGACTCTGTATTTCTTTGATACAAAAGAAGAAGAATGGAAACCAGGAGTCACAAATATTGTACTGTGAAAGATTGGAAATAATCAGGTTGATCTCCCCAGGAAATAAATTAAGCTGAAAGAGACTAGCAATAAAACTAAAGCTGGTATAGGCACACCAGTTTAGCTTCATTATTAGGAAAACATCTAGACAGGTAGAAGAGCAGGCTTCTTAAAAGCTACTGTATGCAGGTTTCAAACGGAATTGAGGGAAGTAAAAATAACAGTCAGGGCAAAGGAGCAGTTCTAAAGAGGATACAGACAGAGGAAAACATTATTGAAATTCATCTCCTTTAACCAGACCACGGAAACCTACTTTTCAATTTTATTTTTATTTACTTCTTAAAGAAATAGAACTATGGGATGGCACAGAATATCATGCAATTGGGGGGACAGAAATAAAAAAATAATATAAAACTACAATATGGATTACCTTGATAAAATCAACCTCTTAAAATGTTAAACCACACACCAAAACACACAATTAATTGTTTTCAACAGATATAAAACACTTTTTGAATTTCTGTTAGGAGAAAACGTCTATTTCAATGCTATATTTAAATACATAATCTCTTTTAAAAATCCAGTATTCTCTGAGTGTCTTGAACCCTTTTATTGCCAGAATTAAAAATGAACATTTAGCTAAATTGATTTAAGAGCAGCATTGGTTGATTTCATTTCATTACTCTGATGGGTGATACAATTTATTAATGAAATGTAAGCCAAAGGAAAACTCACAATACACATTCCTCCCTAATCCTAAACACAATACTCCCTGCTTTTACTACTAATCATTTCAATAGGTTGTTTTAACCCCTTTTAGGCAAAGACCAAATGTATATATTGGGTAGTAGAAGCAAGTTAAACAGTGTATGTGAAGACTCTAACTAAACTGTTCCAAAGGCAGAGCAAACAGAATGCCTAGAACTAAACTCATCACCCACCACTTCAATCCCCAATTGAGCCTTCTCCAACTCTTTCTGAAATCTTTGAGTGACAACAATATGCGCAAGCTAAACATTTGGAAAACATTTGTGACTCACTCCTTTTTCTATCTCATATCCAAAGTCAACTCTGTTACCAAGTTCAGAAAGTTCCTTCTCCTAAGCATCTTTCAAGTCTGTTCACTTTCTTCCATTCTTAATTGTCCAAGCAGTCAAAGTCTCTTACCCTGCAAGGTATCCACAGCTCTGTAACAGAGCTCCCTGTCGTCAGTATGATGTCACAAAATCTATTCTGCATGCTGCAGTCCAAATGGTCTTCTGGAGAATAAAGATATTTAAGATGTCCGTGCTGTTTTGATTGATTACCTCTCAATGGCTATCTCTTGCACTTACAGTGAATCCAAATTCCTTCAAATGTCCGTGTTCATCTCACCTGGGGCTTTTCTTCCCAATACTTTCTCTTCCTTAAACTGGCTGGGGACATTCCCACATGCTGTTTTTGTTGTTTTGTTTTGTTTTGTTTTGTTTTGTTTTGTTTTGTTTGTTTTCTGGAACCCTCTGAGCCCTCCTCACATGTTAACTGCTACTCAACCTTCAAATCTCAGTTTAAACATGATTACTTTCTCAAGGGTTTCCTTGATGCACTAAGATACATGGTACTGTATGCACTCAGTATTCTGTGTGTGCACATAGCGCTCTTTATTTCCACCATCAGAACACTAAGAAACCAGAATTATAATCACTTGTTCAACTGTTTTTCTCCCATTCTAGACCATAAGAATTGGAATCAAGTCTGTTTTGGCCATAGTTTTATCCCCCAATGTCCGATTTAGTGTCTGGCTTCCAATGCTCAATGACGATAATAATGAAGAAGATGGTGATGATGATAAAATAATTGCAGTGGAGATTATACTGCAACTGGTGATCCTGGTTATCATTATTTGTACCTACCATCTTCCAGGTTCTGTGCTAAATGATTTCCCTGTATTCTTCCATTTAATTCTCACAACAGTGCTTTAGTATATGTACTATGATCATTTGCATTTTATAGATAAGGGCATGCACATAGAGAGAAGTTACTTTAATTGCCTGAAATCAAGCTCCTAGTTATTGGAGTAATATTGAAATAAGGTGTGTTGCCCGCAAAAATTGTCTTTTTCAATAATATTTGTGTTGAATTTTGTTGAATATTGCGGGCAATGTGGAAGAAATTGTTCTTTATGACTCCAAGTTCCTATAACTAGAATTTTAGGTATTGGATTCTCATTTTATTGGATTCCAGAGGTTTCAATCTCATTCATTCACAATGTAATTCTAATGCTTTCATCTCTGCTTCCTTTTCTTAAGAATTCTAAAGGTGGAATTTCCTTGGATAATTACAAAACCCGTGATATCCAATAAGTTTGCAAAGCTAAAAGGTTTTTGATGGGTATTAGGGGGTTTATAGATCAATGTCCTCTTAATTTCTAAATTAACTTAGTGAAATATTTTTCAGTTAATACTCTGTTCTAATATTAGTCATCTATAGTTTAAAAATAAGAAGAAAAAGTCTTCCTAAATAGAAGGAAGCTTCTCAGCCTGGTTCTTATCTGATGTAGGTTAGAGTCCAAAAGCTTTGCTTCATTTTGAACCTTCTCTGCCCCTTTCAGTCCAAGATAATTTCATTCCTTTAGTTTCTTCATGTATCAAATGATATACTCCATTAAACAAAAGATAAATTCCGAAATCTTTTCTCAGAGTCCATCTAAACCGTGGGTCCTCTGTAAGGCTGCTGTGATACAAAACCCACAGAAGACTTCAGAGTTTCCTTGTTTTAACAGAGAAGGTCTATGAGGCATGCCCTTACACTTGTTAGATGCCTTTTATCCACGTGAAAGTGTCTGTAAGGCACACCAACTATACCTTTTTGAGATTTTAACAAAGAATCTTATAGGCCCATCTGAATTTGATTTCTTACTTTGATATTCTTTCGCTAGGAGGGATTGAGAAAAGAGAGTTTTATTTTCAAATTTATAAAATTTCTCTAGACTATGCTAAAAAAACTCAGAGATATCTTCTTTGGTGCATCTCTTCTTCTCATATTTTATTACAGGCAGCAAAAAGAAGCTAGTTGTTACTTTGTACATTCTGCCTAAAAATCTCCTCTGCCAGATTCGTGAGTTCATTGGGTTCCCTTTGTATTTTTCATGCAACAATAGACAACAATATTGTCAAACTTTCTGCCACTGCATAACAAGATTCTCTTTTTTTCCTGCAATAATAGTTTCCTCACTTTCCTCCAAGCACTTGCCAACAGTTCCCCCAAGGTATTTCCAGCTTCTTACTAACAGTCTATTTGAGATTCTTTCAGCTCTAGTCTACCGCTGTGTCCCAAAGCCAATGGCAGATACTCTGGGTTTTTATTATAGCGGCCCTCTACTTCTAGAACCAAATTCTGTTCTAATCATTGCTGTCTCATAAACTGTTCCAAAACTTTGTGGCTTAAAACCAGAGCCGTATTATTATTATTACTATCTCTTAACAGTTCTGTCGGTCAGGTATTTAGGCAGAGTATGGCAAAGATGGCTCATCCTTAGTTCCATCATATCTGTGGCATCAGATGGAAAGACTCAAATGGCTATGGGCTGGATCAGCTGAGGCTGACTGAGAATTTGCCACTTACATAGTTTTAGGATCTTTCTATGGGATATCTCCTCTTAGTTTCCTCATTACAGCAGGCCAGGGGAGTCAGACACTTGCTTCTTGAAGCTCAGAGCTTCTTCAAAACCAATAGATCCAATAGATCTTGGTAGAAACCACAAGGAATCCTATGATGCTGCAAATATTACCCTAAGCTCCAATGAGCAGTTTTATTTCTAGTCCCTAATGTATTAAGCTGGTTCCTGCCTTGGAACCATTGCACTTACTGTTTCCTTTGCCTGAATTGCTATTCTCATGGATCTTTTCCTGGATTGCTCTTTATGTCATTCAAGTCTCTGCTGACTCATCATTGCATAGTGACTGTCCTGACTTGGTTATTTCCTGCATCAGTCACCAGAATCCAGGAGGCATGCCACTTTTCTTAATGAAATGGGGGGGGGGGGTGGTTTGCAGTGGAGACATCAAAAGGAAGCAAAGAACTCTCCTTTACATATGCTAAGATACTGCAACTACTTATGGCTCATTTTTTTTTTCCGGATATTTTCTCTCTCCTAAATCTTAGAATTCTATGGAAAGCAAAGTTATTCACAATCTTATTTTTATGTATCTTTTTTCTTGTTTTTCACCTAGAAGTCTAGAGAATGTATAGTTTTAAACAGAAGAAATAAGTTAGAATCCAGGCTTTAAAAAGTTAAGACCAGAGAGCAGAATTGCCAGCCTTAAAATACCCTCAACCCTTCTACGAAACCGTGTCAATCATCACCAAGCCATCATCTTATGTTTTACTTCCATGCCCTGAGTAACAGTAGCAATAGATGGAGGACAGAGGAAAAATGTCCAGTAAAAACAAAAGCTTCTGCATTTTTTATTCATTCAAAAAATATCCTAAGCTCTCATTTCTCATCTGAACAACAGAATACCAAATGAAATTGTAAACTTGGGAATTTTTGTTAGACATAGGATGAAAGTTCTGACTTCAATGAGAGTAAAATGTGTTGTGTTGTCATAGTGGATGCAAAAGAAATTATTAGAAAGCAATGCCTGGATTGGCTCGGATGAACTCTCCCTCTGGGCAGTAAGGGAAACTAGGAACTTAATTGTAGTCTTGTCCCAGTCTTAGAAATGTGCAGTCCAAATCGCAAGGGAACATCATTAAACATCAAGTTTCATCACTTCCAGTAGGATTTAGAAGCAAGTTAATTTCACATGCATTTTTTCTTAGTAAGGAAAATGTTTCCACAGAATCTAACTCATGGGAATCTTACTAGAATCTATTACACCGTGAAAAAAAGCAATACAGAAATATCTTTGTGCCATTGCTGAACTAAAAAAGCATAGACGAGGCTGGTAACTTGCATAACCCATTAAGAAAGAGTACCCAGAAGCTCCATTCTCAGGCTAGCAAAATAAAAATCTTGAATCTCTTCCTGTGAAGATAAAATGAACACTGAACTATATTGGAGCAAAAATACTTGTAATGAAAATAGAATAAAGAAACTCTGGCCATAAAGGACAACTGGAAATACAATTTGCTGAATGATACCATAACATGTCCACTACCCATTTGCTACCCTACAAGAGATAAGAGACCTCAAAGGTTGAACATTTTACTTCTAGAAAAAAGAAGCAACTCTCATTTAGCATATAAGAACATTAAGATTTTTTCTAATATCTAGGAGAGCTGGTGTATGTTCTGGTTGTTCACATTTTCAAGATATGGAGCAGTCATTTTTTTATTTTTCAAATATTTGTTTTTCAATATTTTATGAAAGGCTGTCTAGAATGTATTTCACATTTTTAGCCTTAGAATGTGGTATGTAAGAAGCATAATTTATCCTCTCTATGAAGATAGAAGTAAAATACTTTATTATTGCTGTATTACCTTATATTCATTTTATTATTGATGAATTTAACTCACTAATTAAATATTTATTTAATTTCATTTATACATATACACATTCACTACACACACACACACACACACACACACACACACACCCCTTGGCACATCAGAGTAAAACTGCCAAAGAGTAGAGACAAAGAAAATATTTAGTTGTAGCCAAAAAGAGGCACGATATCATCAAATGAGTCACAATAAGACCAAAACCTGAGCTATAAATAGAAACAATGAATATTATAAAAAATAAAATATAACAACTTCAGAGTATTGAAAGAAAATTACTTCCAACCTAGCATTCTATAGCAAAAATATTCTCAAAAATGAAACAACTATATTTTCACACATAGATACATACACACGTGAGAGAATTTGTCAATAGCAGATTCACCTGAAAGAAATAATAAAGGAAGTCATTTGGGTGAAAGTAGATTGATCCCAGATGGAAACATGAGAAGAGGGAAGTAAATACAGAGCAATGAGAAAGATAAATATGTGATGAAACCCAAGTGAATATTGACTTTATAAGCTAATAATAATATCATGTGCTGTCTAAACTGCATATAAAATTTAATACAAAATAAAAATACCATAAAACATAGAGATATATAGAATTTACATGTTCTAGTGTCTTTTAATGTTGTTTGCTTTATGGTTAAAAAGTTACTAATTTACATTATACTTAAACACATCAAAGATGTATATTATAATCTCCTAGGTAACCACTAAATAACAGTAAAGTGATTTTTTAACTAGAAGTTAATAGAAGGAAAAATAGGAAAAAAATTTTTTTAAGTTTATTTATTTATTTTGAGAGGTGGGGGGAGGGCAGGAAGAGAAGGGGAGAGAGAGAGAATTCCAAGCAGGTCATGATCTCATGGTTTGTGAATTTGAGCCCTGGACACTTAACTGACTGAGCCATCCAGGTGCTTCTGTTCTTCTTGGTTTTACATCCTGGTGATTGCTTTCATGAACTACTCCATTTTTTACTGGAATCATATATGTAAACATCATATATGAAATGTAATGGAAATAATCTGAAGCCTATGGTGACATTAACTTCCCCAAGAGTGGAATTACTTTTGCTACCTTTTCTGTTACTGCTCTTTGATCTTTTGCTAAGTTTACACATATTTTTGAGTAACTTAAAAATTTTGCAAAGAAATGTTCAGCTATTTTATTTAGCTCATTTTGAAAAAAAAGCAAATATTTTAGGATACTCTTAATTCATCTATTAAACAATTACGTATTGTTAAATAAATTATTGTGAGACCTATGCAGTCAGAAAAGCTAATTATCATGGATTACTTAGATCCCTTGGTAGGAATTTTTAAAAGTTGATTTCTTGAAGGGCTTTTCTACTTCTGGTTCAACCTTATTCTAGGATGTAGCCTTTCAAATTCTAACCTAAAGGTAGGAGATTTGCCAGTGCTATTCCTTCCATTAAATTCTGATACCAAATTTTCCTATAGTCCTACAAGACTAAAGCCTTGTTCAGCTCTCCCTCTCTGAGACCCTTGTCTTAGAACTGGCAGATGTTTCCCCACTGTGAACTGTTGCCCAAATGTCAGGATCACTTCTCTGAGTTTCTCTTTATTCCTGAATCTTTGCTTCATAATTCTTCACCACCTTGTTAATTTCCTGTTTCTTCTAGCAATTTTGTCTGCTTTTCTAGATGATCTAGGTGGTCTCTGTTACTTTGCCTGCCATTACCGAAATCACTTCTCTATGACCTTTTGCTAAAAATTATTCAAAAGAAGTATGAATTGCTTGTTCTGATTCAGTAATTAAGTACAACAAAGAACTGCTCAACAATTTTATCTAATTCATTTTTGCAAAGAACTTAACATTTCAGGATATCTTTTATTTGCCTTTTCTAACAATTACTTATTGAGGATTTATACATATGTATACATATACGTGAGCACATGTATACATGAGTATATCATAATGAAAAGACACAAAAGTTTCCTACCTCTTAGCATTTACTTTTTCACTGGTATAATACAGTAAACACACATAAATAAGTATTACAATTTTAGGTTATAATAAAAGGTGTGAGGAAATAAACAATAGATTGTTATAGAAATGAAAATGGTAAGCTGAAACTTAAAAGATTCAGAAGGAAATCCTTGTGCAGAGTATTGGGAAAACAGTGCACAGGTGGAGGGAAGTAAATAAACAAACATCCCAAGGAAAAAAAATCTTGCTGTGTTATTAGATCATGTCTGAAGGTGTGTGAGCAGGGTATCAATATGAGTTGAAGTTGAAGAGGAAAACAGAATCATGTAGAACCTTGTGGACTGTAGTATCAACAACTCATTTTTGTTCCAGAACTTTTTTTCATAGAATACAATATGAGTTATGGTGCTGAACTATAGCTAAGTTAACAGCCATAATACTTCTACCAAAGTGGCTACAAAAAGAAAATGCTCTCAGGCTACTAAACTGAGAGGAGAGCCTGGACTATCAATATAGTTAGTGACTAGATTGTTTCTACTGACAGTTTTACCTCTTAAACTGTTGTGGGAGCAACATGGGAAATTGCTACTCTGAACTTAATAATGACCAAGAAGGAAAGACTGGTTAGTAAAGTAAAAGTGACAAGAACCTTGAAGACAGGAAACAATGCTACCTTTAAAATAACAACAAAAGAAAATTCCAGGACATTCAACCAACATTCTTCATGTTTTTAGATGGAAGTATTTTTTATTACTTTGAGAACAAAGTGAAAATGGATTCAGGCAGTCGGAACCTAAGAAGAAAGACCTCAAAATTTTTCAAAATGCTCCCAAAAATGTAATTCTGCTGACATCATTATGGAAGAGATTCTGATGAGGAAGAATATGGGGGCAGAAACAATAAAATTGATATTTCCACAAAGGAAGCTTTCTGGTACACTTGATTTAAAGAGACAAATTTGGGAAACGGACAAAATAGTTGTACTTAAGAATGTTTTCAGGAGGGGCACCTGGGTGGCTCAGTCCGTTGAGTGCCCTACTTCGGCTCAGGTCATGATTTCACAGTTCCTGAGTTTGAGTCCCACATCGGCTTTTCTGCTGTCGGCCTGTCAGCACTGAGCCTGCTTCGGATCTTCTGCCCCCCTCTCTCTGCCCCTCCTCTGCTTGCACTCTCCCAAAAATAAATAAACATTTTTCTAAAAAAGAATTTTCTGAGGAATTCTTGTACACAATGCATTTAAAGTTATAAAGATATTAAAAGACCACTTTTTGGAGCAGAAACCGGCAATGGGGCAGCTTGAGGAAATGTTGATGTATTATGAGGAAGAAAATGACACTGAACTATTTTGTATTTGTATTCTCCTGCAGGGCGAATAACTATAGAGAGTAGAGTGAACACACCAAAAGGAGGGCGTTGAAAGCCAGAACATAATATATTTAAAGAGACACAGTTACATCTCAAAATGAGGCCAGTTGAATTATTGCAAATAATTATTTGCAATAATTGCAAATAATGTATTTGCAGGTGAATTATTGCAAAAATGGTAAAATAACTTGCCAGTGAGTTGGCTGAAGGATATACGATGGATTAATTTTTGAGAAATTCTGGTGAATACATGAGCTACTACAAGTCTGGAGAGAACCTAATGTCCTAATATTCAAAAAGGCAGAAAATAGAGTGAAAAATCCAAGGGACTATCTTGTCTGAAGAACACTTCTACAAAGATTATAGTGGTATAATTTTTGAATTTTGTGAAATGAAGTTTTAAGAGACTTAATACTAGTATATTTTTCCTTCTCTCCATGCTATGTGTGTTCCAACCACAGAGGGCCCCCTTTCATCCAAACACCTGGCACATAATAAAAATCTGATCAACTTTGGTTGAATGGATAATCTAATTCTCAAATCTCGATGTCTCTATAGCGGTATCATGCAATGGATTTTCCCACAGAGACCTACTGTACATGCTATTCCCTCTGCCTGTAAACCTCTCATTCTCTTGATCGACACTTCCTTCATCTCCCCAGCTTTGATCCGGCCAACCCAAATCATCCCTCATGTCTCAGGTTCAACACCATTTCATTATGGATTCCTTTCCTGACCCCTCTCCACCTAGAAACACAAATATTGGACAGATTCTCCTGTTATATCCTTAGTCTTTCATAGCATTTTTCACCTTTACAATTGATTCATTGTCTGGGTAATTATTTACTTAATATTTGTCTTTCTCACCAGACTGTAATCTCTATCAGGATGAGGAGCAGGTTTATTTTGTTCATCTCTACACCCCAAGTGTTCGGGTCAGGGATATTTATTGGTCATAAGTTCTTTGTAAGGCCGTTTGTGGGTATAGGCAAGGTCTTTTATAGAAATCTCTAAGAAAATTGGAGAAATATGAGCTGGTCATGGTTCAGTTAGATTGAATAGCAATCTTGGATTAAATGACTATTTCCCAGGGATAGAGATTAAGGAGGGTCTAGAGAAACAGTATATATTATGTGTCCAGTAGCACATCACATGATAAAACAGTGATCCATTATCTTTAGTATGAAGAAGAATCACCTTTGTACTTGCCTAAAAGGGCAAACTCACAGCCCCACTCCCAGCTGATTCCTGAGGTTCTCTGTACTCTCCCTATAGGAAATTTTTCCAAGAATTTTGTGGTTTTCTTCAGGGTCTCTGACTGGAATATTGCAAGGACATTCTGTCTCCCATTGATCTTTTTCTCTTGGGTATATTCAGTAACAAACTACATTAGTAAGAGTCTATCTTGGTGGCTTTTCTATTTTAGGCTACTGTATAAATGACATGCACGATAGAATTACAAATGAAAGAAAACATTTTACTGTGAGGGAAGAAAAGAAAAAAAAATTTACTCCCAGCACAGACTTTTTAAATAAACATTTTAGTTTAGAATAGTTTTAGATATACAGAAAAAATGAGAAGGTGGTAAAGAGTTTCCATTCACCCACACCCAGCTTCCATTGTTAATAACATCATACCTTATTATGGTACACTCGTCACAATTAATGAACCAGTATTGATCATTGGGATTTGGGAGTTTGTTTTGTTTTGTTTTGCCTTGCTTTTGAACACTTCCTTGCTTCCTTACTTTTTGTGGTACTTTTTGATACTATAAGATATTCTGAGCTCATTTTTAATATTCCCTGACCTAATGCTGGAACCAGCCATTTCCCCAAAAAAGGCCTTTTTCTTTGAACGGAAAATGCTATTTGAAACCGAGATCTAGGTGTTCATTGCTACTTGGGGGTCATTGCTTCTAGGCTCCTCATCTGACAGAATAAGGGAATACATGTATATATATTAACCTATATATATATATGCAAATATCTATAAACATTTCTATATGTGAACATCGGTACTGTATTAAGCTAGACATGAGTTCACACTGAAGTCTCCGAGTCTAATCCATTATTACCGCACGAATTATTTTAGCCTTGATTGTCTGCAGCCTCCAAATCCATCACTGAGAAGCCTGGCTCCCATTGTCTTATTTACTTACTCAATTGCTTAATCCAGTATACACCTACAGTAGTTTCAGAATTGTTAACTCATACACGTGGGAAACAGTGTTACCGCTGGAACAGAGCACAATGCTTACTTACAGTTTGCTTTCCTTTGGTGCTATAGATTCCACTCATCTACTTAGGTCAAAAGGTTTGCCTCCACCCTCTTCAATGAGATTGTTTCATACACTGGTAGCACAGACAGATCTTTTTCACATTCTGCATTCCATTCTAAGATCCCTCCATCTCTTGACCTATAAACTTTCTGTAGAGAAATCAATGCAGAAAGATAGCTTTCTAGGGGTTCCCTTGTATATGATTGCTCTTTTTCTCTTGCTACTTTCAAAATCTTTTCCTTGTCTTTGACTTTTAATACTTTGATTATGTGTGTTTCAGAGTGATCCTCTTTGGGTGGATCTTGTTTAGGATCCTTTGAACTTCTGTACTTGGATGTCCATATTTCTCCCTTAATTTGGCAAGTTTTCAGCTGTTATTTCTTTAAATAATCTTTCTGCCTCTTTTCTCTCTTTGGGATTGCCATGTTTATAATGTTTATAATGTTCCCATAATTCATGTACACTTTTTTCATTCTTCTTTGCTCTTTTTGCTTTTTGTTCCTCTAACTGGCTAATGTCTAATGATCTGTCTTTGAGTTCACTGATTATTTCTTCTACATGATCAAGTCTGTTGTTGAAGCCCTCTACTGAATTTTTTTTTCAGTTTTATCATTGTATTCTTTAGCTCTTGGATTTATGTCTGGTTCTTTTTTATGGTTTCTATTTTATAATTAAAACTCTCATTTTGTTAATGCATTGTTATCCATAATTTTTTTCATCGTTTATCTGTCTTATATTTCATTGAGCTTCTCTAAGGTAATTATTTAGAATTCCTTGTCAGGCAAATTGTAGATCTCCTGGGAATTTCCCCTGCCCACTCCCTTTGCCAGCAGACCTACTCATCGATTGTGGGAGGAGACTGGAGTCCAATAAAGGGCACTTTCAGAATCCCTGGTGGTGCAGATGGACATATCTCCTGCTGAGATCCTACCATTTTAGGTCTGCAGGAAGATTGTGACTATGAGGAACTGGAGCCCTATATAAGGCCCTTTCAGGATACTCAGAGGTACAAATATATATCTTGTTGTGTCCCTGGTGTCAGCATGACTATTTGTGGACTGTGGCTGGGATAGGCCAGAGCCCAGTTACAGAACCCTTTTAGAATTTACAGCCTTCCAGGTGTGGCCAAGAGAGGCTGGAGCTGATTTACAGACCACCTCAGGGTCCACAGCCAGCACTGAGTTCTGTATGCCTGTTACACAACATACAAGTGAGTGTGATTCCTCCAAGGTCCCTTGACATGTGGTGCTGGTAATAGAACCAAAGCCAAGTGGGACAGTAGTCGCATCCTCAGGGTTTATGGAGCTGCTTCCGATCTGTGGTTGGGACTATCGGTGAGTCAGCTGCCTAGCTGTGAGCCTTCTTTCTCAAAACAGCTCCTCCTGGTTTTAGATTGCAGCAAGGTTTCACATCTTAACTGGATTCTCAAAGCTCCCACAAAGGCTCTTTTGTCTATGGATGGATGCCAAATTATTGTCGTTGGAGGGGAGGTAGATATGAGTAAAGTATGTCTTCTTTGGCCCTCTTGTTAATATATATCACTCTTGCCTGCATAGGTCTGACAAGAAATCAGCCATAATTCTTACCAAAAAATTATTGATCTATAGTAAGATTCCCTCATCATCCCCTCTATTTTCATGATTTTCTCTTTGTTTTGGTTTTTTGCAGTTTAAATGTGATACGCTAGGTGTGGATTTTTGGTATTTACCCTTCTTTGTGTTCTATGAACTTCTTGGATCTGTGATGTTTGCCATTAATTTTGAAAAGTTCTCAGATATTATTATTTCAAATATTCCTTCAGCTCTGTTTTCTTTCTTCTCTTTATTGTATTCCAATTATATGTTTGTTATATCTTTTGAAGTTGCCCCACAATCTTGAATATTATGGTCGCCATTTGTCATTCTTTTTCTCTGTGTGTCTCAGTTTTGGAAGTTTCAATGTACCTGTCATCACTTAAATTGTGAAACACTGAGACATTATCTTAAAACATCCTGTTGCTGCAGACACATAGAAAAGAATTGGCAGTATAAACTTCATCATCTGTGTTCTCATGTAATCTTATTGTCCCAATTATCGTTGCGTTCTTTTCTGTTTAATTTTGGAGGATAAAAGTATTAATTCACTTGTCAGTGAATTAATACAATACAATACCCAGGGTTTTTTTTTCAATTTTTTAACCTTAATTGCATTTTCAAAATCCAGCAGTCATATTTTTAATCTCTAAGTGTCTTTCTTGGATTTTTAATGATGTTCTACTCTGGTTCTCTTGAATTTTAACACATTTACAGATTATGGATTTTTTTTAAGTTTCTTCAATTTCTTATAGTAAGTTTGTTTTATAGGTGGACATTTGTTTTACTTCCTCAGAGTAAAACATTCAATAAATACATTGGTCAACCTTTTGGTTTACTTAACCTTAGAGAGGGAAGCTTATGTCTGAAAAATTGTGGGGTTGAGATGGGTTGTAAGAAATTGAAAGGGTCCTATGTAAGTCACAAAAGCAAGAGAAAAACTTACATTTGTTATAATTTTACTTTGGAAAGTTAATGATCAAGGACATTGCACTTGGATGCAGTTAAGCCTGGGTTTTCTCTTCTTTGCTGAAGATTTTCTTGTCTGTAATTATGCAGTTGTCCCAATGCTTTCTATAAAATTATTCTCATTGGCTTGACAGCTCTCACTGGGAACTACCCTCAGCTGTCTCCCTGATTTAGCTAAAAGTGTAATATGAGAATAATCTGTACAGCAGGTTCCCTCCATTGCACAAACCCTGGCATCCAGGAAATTTCTGGTGGTAGTCTTAATTAGGATCAAGTTATGCTTCTTACTAACTGCTGTGCACCCACACTCTTATCCAGCTCTTGCCATTCAAAATTAGGTAACAGTAATGGTTTTTTCAGTTCTTCCTGAATTAGGCTACAGTTTTATATGCAGTGAGTTAAAGGATAACATAGCTTCCCCAATACATTGTCCCCTTTTCTATAGCCTGTAGACTCCTCAAATCTTAGAAGCAAGATCCACATTCTTTTCCAATATTAATTTTTGATACATATTTTTCACTACTGTTATATTCCCTCGGTAATTTAATGACAATTTTATGAAACATTAATGGTAAAGTGCTTCAAAAGTGGGGGTTCGTATTCCATAATTTTATTATACTCTATATTAAATGTGTTAAGTCAATTGAATACTACTAATCACAAATATTATATTTATCTAAGTTTTACCATAGTGAAGTCATCTGTCTTTACTTCTTTTGGATACTTTTGAGATTTTCTCCTTACCATTGGTTTTCAACAATTTGATTAAGATGTGCCTTAGAGTGATTTTCATAAGGTTTACTCTTCTTAAAATTTATTGAGATTCTTGGGTCTGTAGACTTATAGTTTCCTCCAAACCTAAAAAATTATTTACTATTATTTCTTCAACTGATTTTCTCTCATCTCTTCTCTCTCTTTTTTCCTTTTGAGATGGCAATTGTATGCATGTTAGACTGCCTGTTATTATCCAACCGGTCATTGATGCTCTGTTTATTTCTTCCCTCATTTTTTGTGTCTGTACATAATTTTGTATAGTTTTTACAGCTTGTGTTTAAGTTCATTGGTCTTTTTTGCTGCTGGGTCTAATTTAATGTGAATGCTGTCTCAGTCTTTTCAGGTTGATATAATAAAAGTGTCAAAGACTGAGTGACTTAAAAACCAGATATTTATTTCTCACAGTTCTGAAGGCTGGGAATTCCAAGTTCGAGACACAAGAAGATTTGATATCTAGTGAGGGCACACTTTCCAGTTCATAGATGGTCATCTTCTCTTTGTGTCCTCACATGGTAAAAGGGGCAAAAAGGCTCTCTGGAGCCTCTTTTATAAAAGCACAAATTTCATTTATGAAGGTTCTACTTTCATGACTTAATCACCCTCTAAATGCCCACCTCCGAACACCACTACATTGAGGATTAGATTTCAACATATGATTTGTGAGGCACACAGACATTCAGTCTATACTATGATCTACTTTATTTTTCATCTCAGATACGGTATTTTTTACCTCAAAAATTTCAATTTGAGTCTTCTTATATCATTGAACTCTCTCCTTTTCATGATCGTGTTTTTTTCTGCCTTCTTATTCATATGGCTCATAATTAAAATAGCTATTGTAATATCTTTGTTTGCTAATTCCTTCATCTCTGTAATTTATTAGTTGATTCTATTGATTAGTTAAAATTCTTCCTACATTAAAAAAATTCAATTCCAATATGTTCCCTACAAATCTTTAACAAAAACTTATTAGAGCCAATTAATCATAGGAGCCAAAAGTTGAAAAACAATCCAAATATATTATCAAATTTTAGTATATTCAACAAAATATTACTCAGTAATAAAAAGGAACAAACTACTGATATACACAAAAACAAAGAATAACTTCAGAGATACCATGTGAGTGAATGGAGTCAGACACCATGCAGAGCAGATATAGGCAGGGTAATATAGTGTGACTATTTACATGTATTTCTAGAACATAGAAAACTAATTTATAGTGATAGAAATCAGAACAATGGTGGTTGGCATGAAGCAAGGGAGAGGTGATCAACCAGAAAGGAGTAGAAAGGGACTTTCTCTGATGATGTTACTGAACTAAACAACAATTATAATGTTGGTCACATGGATTTATATATTTTCCAATTGATTGAATAGTACTCTTAATATCTGTGCATTTAACTGTTGGTAAGTTATAGCTCAATTTAAAAATGTTATGAAAACTTCACTGAAGAGAAATAGTTCAAAAAGAAAAAAACAAAACGAATTGAAAATAATTGCAACCTATGAATGGTTCAAAATCTTAACTATCTAACAAAATTTGGAAAATTATCAAATGTTTCTAAAGAATCAGAAAATTTGAAAATGCAAATAACCAAGGATTATGACTTAAAAACTTATAAAAATCAAGAGTGGGATACAAAAATAAATTATAAACGTTTACTGATAGACTTGAAAGAAGAGCTGGAAAAGGAAAAGATGGGTCATGAGCAATAGAAGAACAATTAAATAATCTATATTTTAATATAACCTCAATCAATGATCAAAGAAATTAACAAACAAACAAAAAAACCACCTAATTCTAAAGTTCATGAAAAGAACAAACTAAGGATGTTATGGAAAATATAGCTAGATGCTATGGAAAATAGAGCTATAGCTTTTTTTAAAATAAAATTAGTGATGAAAGACATGAATAACAGAAGTTAAAAGATATTACAAAGTCTCTGTAAACAGATCCATGTATATACTTTAATTTAGTTTGTGGTGAAGACAGCATTGTAAACAAAAATGAAAATGTGGACTATTCAGTTACTAGTATTTGAAAAATTGGGTTTGCACATTGAAGAAAAATAGATCTCCGTGTGTGTGTGTGTGTGTGTGTGTGTGTAAATTCCAGGTTAATTAATATTACAAAAGCAGTGGAAGAAATTGTAAGTTAATATTGGTAGAGATGTTTTCTAAGTGAAACACAAATCCAAAGAAAAGAAACTGACAGATTCTGTTTCTTAGAAACTAAAGACTCCCTAAAACAAAATAAATCATAAATAAAGCTAAAATTTCAGCAAGGTTCTGGGGAAAATTTTGCACCGTATATTACTATATTACTGGCCAAGATTACTATCTAAAATACACATACACACACACACACACACACACACACACACACTCACATACACACACACACAGAGTTCCTAAAGTCAATAAAAAAAAAAACAATAAAAATAATGGAAATAATGGACAGGATGTAAGTCACAATGGATAATCACAAATATCTACATAAATATATACAAAAAGATGTTCAACCTGATTAGTTATAAGGAAAATGCAAAATAAAAAGGAATTATTTTTCATATGTTTGACAAGAATTACAGTGATTACATCAAGCCTTGGCATAGAAATGAGGAATAGTACTTTTGTACACTCTTAGTGGGAGTACAAATTGCAGAAACCATTCTGGAAAACAAGTTGACAGTCTATCAAAATAAAATCGTTCATCTCCATTGACTCAGCAGTTCTACTTCTAAAAAACAATCCAAAAGAACTATGCATAGATGAGCACCAAAATAGACACAGTAGAATGATTTATTTGTTGTGGTAGTAAAAATTGGAAACCTAAATATCCATCAAAAAATTATTCATAATAATATTGTAGTGTATCACATGGCTATTGAAATGAATGACATAGGCTTTTATGTGCTTGTACAAAACTTAACCCTAACTCTATAAAAATGAAGTTATAAGATGCAAAAACTAAAGGTTAAAGTATCCATTTCTATCTGATAGAAATCCCAGAAAGAGAAAAAAAAAAAAGAAAATGGGGGCGGCTGGGTGGCCAGCCAGTTAAGCATCCAATTCTTGGTATTTCAGCTCAGGTCATGATCTCACAGTTCAGGTAATTGAGCCCTGTGTCAGGTTCTGCACTGACAGCTCCAGAGCCTGCTTGGGATTCTCTCTCTCCCTCTCTCTCTGCCCCTTTCCTGCTCATGCTCTCTCTCTCAAAATAAATAAACATTAAAAAAAAGAAACAAAGAAAATGGAGAGGAAAGCACTGAAAATATAACAGTCATCATTTTTTTATAACTAAATAAAGATGCATACCCTCAGTTGAGAAGCCTCATGGAGTACAGAGGAGGGCAGAAAATATAAAGCAGTACATATTTATATGCAGTGCAGAAATATTTAAAAGCATTGAACACAAAGAGAAAGTCTCAACATTTCTAGAGTTAAAACAGTAAACTTAAATTTGAATCATTGACCCAAGGTCTAAATAGTAACATAAGATGTGAAAAGATAAAAGACTAACATAGCATATAGTGGATGAAGTATGGACTCTGTTGTGAACAATGTTGAAATAATTGGTTCGCAGTATGAAAAGCACAATGAAGTTATGACCATATGTCGCAGAAATAAGCTCCAGGATTGAAAGGATATTGTGAAAAGAAAAACAACAACGTTAGTAGGAAGTGTATTCTGATATCTTTTATCTCTCTATGGAGAATTATTTTTAAATAAGAACAAAAGGCATTAATGATATGAAAGCAAATTGTGTATCGTGTTACATCAAAGGTAAAGATTTTCTCAAACAAGGGCCTCTCAAATGAAGTTAGAAGTAAGGGGGTATTTGCAACATCTAAAACTGACAAAGGATTAAGATCTATAATACACAAAGAAGTATTATAAGTTATCAAGAAATGGGGAAACCAGAAAGAATTGGGAAATTATATGAATGGGCGATTTATACACAAAAACACCATATAAATATATATATATGTATATATATACATATATATGTACACACACAAACATATGGAGAGAGAGACCAATAGCAGTAGTAATCATAGAAGTGCACATAAAAATAATAATGATATACGTTGTATTATCATCATATTCGAAAAAGTTCAAATAATGTCAAGTATTGATGCAGATGCAGGGAACAAAACCCTGATGCATTAGATGGCATCCGTGGCACTCATTTTGGAAATAAATTCTATTGACTAGTAATCAAATAAGGGTATGCATATATCCCACAAAAAGAAGAATAATTCCAGTGAAACCCTTGCTGAGGTACACAAAAAGGCATAGATAAAACTGCTCATTTGAAGTACAATAGTAGTAAAAAGTTGGAAGCATTCCAGATATCAGTCAACAGAAGACTAGATAACTTAGGGGGTTACTAAAAAGGATAATTCCAATAAATTCATGCAAAAATTTTTCCAGTTCTATATAGGTCGAGTGAAAAAAGTAAGAAATATAACGCAACACAGATACAAATGTGTATGCATTACATGCAACAATACTGTATATTTCACACTGACACCTTTATGGAGAGTGTGGATTGACAGGATATAAAGTAAGCACAAAATCAAGAAAAAGCATATGGGAATGAGATCATATAGGGAGATGAAGGGCATAAAACTATAAAAATAAACACTTGTCATACATCGACTAATAACGTACCAAAGAATATACCTCAATTTAGTCGGCGCCCTTGAGATCCTCCTCAAATTTTAACATTCAGTATGGGCAAGCATAGTGAAACAAGCATTCACATATGCTACTATTAGGTGATACTTTTCAGAACCTAAATGCCAACCTGTGTTTTTGGAATATATAATAACCTAGTCAGTTACCAAGTACATAATAATGTATAAAAGTAGTTTTATACTTTTATAACTGTCAAGAGTTTTATCACTCTTGACTAGCAAGGCCACTTCTAACACATCAGTCTGAGCCTTTGTCTACTTTCTAAGATACTTCTATTTTATTCATTCAGCAGATGTTTACTAAACTCTAATTTCATACCTCAAGCTCTCTGCAAATTCATCTCTGTCCTTTACCGATTCCCCATCTGCTTCTCTGATGGCTCTATTATTTTATCTTTTTCATTTTAATCTACCCCTATACCTGAAAATCGCCAAAAGCTCAACCATTCTGTTTTTGCCTAAAATACTTTTTAGATTAATCCTTTATTCTCATAGTTTCTCCATATTGTCAATTTCCAAATCCAAATCTATTTTTTCATCTGGATATTGATGCTTTCATATCATTCTATTACCTCAAACTCAAAATAAATCAGTTGAATTTCATCATCTTCCCACCAAAATCATCTCTGATGGCCAATTACTGCCATCTTCTCTGAATGCATTGTTATCCCAATTGACCACTTAAGCTAAAAAAAAAAAAAATCATAGATTTGTTTGGCTCTTTTCTTTCCTTTATCAATCATATCAGTTCTCATAAATTCACATCTGTATTAGTTTCCTATTGTAACAAATCACTATTAATTGGCTTAAAACAATATGAATTTATTATCTTACAGTTCTGGAGGACAGACGTCTGAAAGGAGTCTCACTGGGCTAAAATCAAGGTGTCCGTAGTTAGTAGGGCTGCATTGCTTACTTGTTCTAGTGAGAAAGCCGGCAATATATGGTTGCCTTTTTTTATGATGCCATTTCTCTGGTTCTTTTTTTTCTGTCTCCTTCTTCCTCGATGACTCTCGTGATTATACTGAACCCACCTGGATAATCCAGAATAATTTCCTGGAATAGCTGATTTAGCACCTTAATCCCATCCTCAACCCTAATTTCTCCTTGCCATGTAATAATCACAGATTCTGGGATGAGGATTTGAACATCTTTGCAGATCCATTATTCTCCCTACACAAAGTTTGTTCCATACCAATTCAAATTTCACCTCTTTTTTAATTTTTCTCCATATTTCATAATTTAGGACGTATCCCTTGCAAAATCCTTTTTCTTCCAAAATGCTTCTGGGGTTCTTCACCAGGCACCCTGCATGTGCTCAAACCAAGTCACGTTTTTTTATCATCCACCTGTACCGTTGTCCTAGTTCTTATGTCACAAATGTTCTTTTTCAGACTAAGTCATGTCATCTTTGAGTATCCACAACCCCCAGCCCCTCTCAACAGTTGTGAAGTTGTCTAAGACAAGTGAAGCCATCTTTTTAAAAAATTCAGTAAATCATTTGACGCTTAAATGATTGAATAAATTCAGATTTTGTTTAGTAGATATAGCTGTTTTATAGTACCTAGAAGAGAACAGTATTTCTTAAAAGTAAAAATTAAACAATTCATTCCAGAGTTAGTATTACTTTGTTATTACCACCACCCCCAACCCCCACCCACGCTAGCAAACCACTGAGAACAGCCCCAGGTGTTACTCTGTTCTTTCCTGCTAGATTGAAACTCAATAATTCCAAGTTAAGCCTCATCTCAATATCCTCAAAAACCCAATTTGGCAATTCCTATTATTATCTGCCTGTACCCAGTACATTTTAGCAAGCCTCCTTTCCTGAGGCCACTTGCCTGTCTTTTTAGAAAAATTCCTTTTTCAATTGCTCCAAACTCGGTCTTTTCCAACTGGCTGGCATTCAGTTCTTCTGGAAATGATTGCCTGTCTTTCAGGCTACATAAAAAACATAATTCTTTAAATTCCAGAATGTCTCATAAAACGTTTCCTTTATTTCACTGTTCATAGCCATACCAGACCAAATTACTGCTACACGATTATTAATAAGTCATGATATTAGTTGGTCTGAAGATAATGTGATCACTTTCACTGACAGGGAAAACAGAGACTGTAATTCAATATCCAATAACATTTGAAGAAGGAAGTATTTCTTCACTAAGCTTTCTGGGTGAAAAGTGCTGTATAATTTCAAAATAACAGAATCATTTTATTTTGGCAATAGAGGAAACGAGCTTCAAAGATTCTAGGGTATGTCTACTCAGATGCATTTTCAGACATCTCTCTGAGGGAGAAAAGCTCTATGTTGGGGGGTGGGGTGGGAAGCTGGTGTTGCTACATTTGTTGATGAAGGTAATTACTTCTTGGGGCACTTGCGTGGCTCAGTCAGTTAAGCATCTGACTTGATTTTGGCTCAGGTCATGATCTCACGGTTCGTGGGATCGAGTCCTGAGTCGGGCTTCCTCTCTCCTTCTCTCTCTCTCTCTCTCTCTCTGCCCCTCCTCCACTATCTCTCTCTAAATAAATAAATAAATAAATAAAGATTTTTGAAAACAGTTCTAACAAAATAATTAGGACGGAAGACCAAAACATCTGGTGACTTAAAAGTTAAGTTTGCTGAGGCAATCAATATTGTTCAGCAGTTCACAAGTATTTACTGTTGTCAAGAGGTTGGAGAGACAAGCATCACGGAAACCAAATAGGGAAAAAGTAAAATCCTGTTTTGGGGTCTTCACTGGTTGTCTCTGACCTGGAAGAAAGAGTTGCTGAGCCATAAAGTAAGTCATCTTGTCACTGTTTGAATTAATTATGAGCTACCGGGAGGGTTGCGGTGAACGGACTAGCAACCCCTCACAGCTCCCAGCACATGGAAAAGCCTTGGATTTAATCAGAACTCTTGATGCTTGCTGAGAATCTCCTCACACATGGTACTCAGTGCTTCCCAGAGGCAGGCAGGGTACAGTACTTCCTGCACAAACATGATGAGTGCAGAATCTAGAATAGGAAATCTCTGAGGTTGATGACCTTTGAATGATCCTCATTCCTGTTTTAATGACTGAAAACTGTTAACATCCCACACTTCCTCTTTTCTATGCCAGGGCACTTGACCGTTACTGTTTTCAGATTTCTCTTTCTAATCTTTTTCTCTGTTGAACAACCCCAACCACTCCCCCACCCCTTCACCCCCCCCACCCCCCGCCACCTTATCCATTGCAGAGCAAGACTCTTTCCTGTGGATAATGAACTGTCCTGCATCCCAACCTTTCTTTCAGGACCTCTTCAAAGTTCTTCATACAGACGACAGGGGAAATAAAGTCTTCCAAAGGAACCAGAGTACTAGCCCAAAGCAGCATTTCCCAAGTGTAGATTTCTTTGACATTTTTGTGTTATCATTAACATGTACATAAATTTTGCATCCTACTTACTTCCAATTGTATCTGAGTTTGTATGAATCCAAAATGTATGAAATTGTTTATCAGCCATGGAAATTGATGCTACAGGAAGATAGGCCTTGATTAATTATGACTTTCAGTATTCACGTAAGCCTGGAAGCTATTCTTTTCTCCAGGTCCACAGGAAAGTGTGTATATCGAGAGATTGTAGAGGTGACGTTCCCCCAACCCCCTAACTCTGCTTCCTGACCTTTACATTTTCATCTTCCAATAAAAATCTATCTTCATTTAAAACAATTTATCTTATATTGTGCTTGTTAAGGTCACTTTTTTCAATGTAGACTTTCAGAGCTGGTTCATAGTCTTTCTCTGCCATACTTGCACCACAATTCTAGGTATTTCAGAGTTTACATAGACAAAAAATTCACATCCTAATTTCAAATGCCCTAGACCTCTTTTGCCTTACCCTTTCCTCCTCTGCACTGTAGCCCTTTTCTAAGGGACATGCCTTATCTCGTGGTCCGTGGGTTAGAACCCCGCATCAGGCTCTGTGCAAAATGCTCAGAGCCTGGAGCTAGCCTGCTTCAGATTCTGTGTCTCCCTCTCTCTGCCCCTCCCCTGTTCATGCTCTCTCTCTCTCTCTCTCTCTCTCTCTCTTTCTCAAAAATAAATTTAAAAAATATTTAAAAAAATTAAGGTACATGCCTTGAAGAGGTAACTTGAAACTTCGAAGTTCTACATTCCATTCATTGTCAACAAATTCTTGATTTTTCACCTCTTATATACTATCCTTCCCACCAAATATGCACAGGAATCACAGCAAACCAACCATCCAGGCCCTGGATTCCACCCCCCCTTTTTTTTTTATTTGTTGATTTCATCCTAATCTACCTTCTTTTCTCACTGACAAGGTTGTTCATCTGAAGTTCCTCATCACCAGCAACCTGCAAACCCAAATCCTAGAGCAGTGAGTTACCCTTTTTTGGTTTCTGCATTTTGGAACTTGGTAATGCTAGATAAAAAGCCCCTGGTTCTTTCTTTGATCTTGCACTACTGAATTCATGGTTTCCAACATTGGCTAGGACCTCTGCATCATTTCAGGACTTTACTTGTCCTGATTAGTTCCCTTCAACATTCCCCTCAAAACCCATTCAGAACCTGCTCCCCTGAAACCTCTTTCCCTCTCAGACTGGACTCTGTTTTATTCTCAGCAGATTTCTGCCTCTTACTTCATACTTCATCAAGAAAACAAATGCTCTCTCCTTCCACTTCCTACATCCTTTCTCACAAAATGTATTATCGTATTAACATGTAGCTAAAGATCATTTTTATTTAAAGTGAAAAACATAGTGCCTATATTTAAGTTATTTTCAATTGTTTGAGAGGCCCTAACCCATTTGATAGTTTAGAATATGAAAATAGACCAGATCTGCTCTGAATAATTATAGACGACAGTGTTCTAGTCTATGTATTCCTGCCTCGACGAGGGCTGAATGAAAAACTACCCAGTCCTCCATTTATTGCTTATAAACTATATACATACTTTAAATTCTGACACAGTACAATTAGATTTCTAAAACAGAAAGCACGGAAACTGTGCCACTTTCAAGTTGAAAAAGACAGTGCATCTTTGATCACTGCAATGGAGACAGAGCTGCTGAGACTTCATTCTTTAGAACCCACCTCTTCAGAGTCCTCACTTTCATCAAGGTGGCTATCCACTAGTGTTGTTTACAACTCAGAAATACCCTAGCTGCTGTCTTGGAGGTCTGGGCTCTGCACCGAGAAACAACCCAAACCAACTTCTTGTAACATTTGAGAGAAAATATTCAGCTAGACACTTAGAAACTACTTCCCTCCAATAAAAGAACTCAGCGTCATTAATCTTCAAATGCTTTATAACAAGCAGGAATATTCGTGATTATTTGCTGACTTACGTTTGTACTTCCAGATTGAGGAGGTACAAAGCTCACACAGATGGCTTTGCTTTTGAAAAGACTAGTTGAAAATTGTAAGCTTTCAGCTGAGCTTCCAGGTTACCAAGGCTCGATAGTTCCTTCCTTTCTGAAATATGAAGTATAATGTTCTTATACAAGTAGAACAAAGTTCAAGACAGCAGCCTGTTCCATTTCATAGTTCTGAATTTTTTCCAGAATTATATTTTCCCTTCATTTTCTGTCAGAACCAGTGCATTTACATTGACTAATTTGGATTACTTCAGGAGTGGAAGAAATGCATTCTTGTTCAACTATGCCGGCAACCAGCAAACACAACAGACTCCAATGTGAGGCAAATCTTAGGTCTCCCTGTCGTAAAAGCCAAGGATCTGTCCAAAATATTGGTAGCCAGGATGAAAGTTTATGTGCAAGATTCCCCCAAAATGTTGGTTAAATCCCTTAGGTCTCTACATTTTCCTGTCTCCAACACAAAATGTTATTGTTCTCAAGGGTAACCTTCATCCAGCTTGGCCCTCTTTTTTTGTGGTTGCAATTTCTGTTCTTACTCCAGGGAGATTTTCAATAGCTCAGATAGCTGGACTTATTCCAGACTGCCAAAGATCTACGCCCCCAGATCCTTCAAACTAGGTAGGAGATGCTGCATCTGGCCTAGAGATGGCTGAGCACAAAGGAACCGGACAGACTCTTCCCTGGGTCAGGTACACACCAGTTTAGCAGTGCCCCCAAAAGGCATCCAACTCTCCACTGGCACTAACATCTCCTCTCAACCTCACAGCCCCAGCGTCATGCCCCTGCCCATGCCAACCTGCCTGCTGGCAACATCTCCTCCTGCAGACTCTGGGGTTGTATGTCCCCAGCCCCTCTGGAGCCATGCCATGCCAATGGTGGAGGCCAAAGAAAACCTCTTTTTGTTCATCGGTTTTTAATTTCCAGAGTTAAAAATTGCCCTCTGAACTTTTCTTTCATTATAGGACCCCATTCTTGTTTCATAGGCAGACTATCTTTTCTCACACCCTTGATGGTATTAACTATATTTGGTTTCTTCTGTTCCACTGATGGTCTTTGTTATTGTGCAAGTTGTGTTTTCCTGTTTGTTTTTTGTCTCTCCTAAATTGTCTTTTCTTTTTTTTTTATTTTTTTAAACATTTATTTATTTTTGAGACAGAGAGAGAGAGAGAGAGCATGAACAGGGGAGGGTCAGAGAAAGAGGGAGACACAGAATCTGAAACAGGCTCCAGGCTCTGAGCTGTCCGCACAGAGCCCGACGCGGGGCTCGAACCCACAGACCGCGAGATCATGACCTGAGCCGAAGTCGGATGCTTAACCGACTGAGCCGCCCAGGCACCCCATAAATTGTCTTTTCTTGAATGTCCACTGATTGTTGGCTGTCCTCTCATATGCAAAAGTGAGAAGCTGACTGGAAGAAGTGCATGGGTGTGTGTTGATGGGTGGAGGGTATTAACCTGGTTGTCTAGGATTCTAGGAGCTAGACAGGAGAAGCAGCCTGCTGGTCTTGCATTTCAGCATGTAGATTTTTGCATTATCTTACCACTCTTCCTACACACACACACACACACACACACACACACACCTTATCCTGTGTGCCTGTTGTCTCTGAACTCAGAGGCTCCTTGGGCTCAGTTTCTCCAGACTAAGCATGCTATTACCTATGATGCATGTGGGTGGGGTAGTTTCTCGACTGCTCAGAAAGTGTAAGGGACCAGGAAAATTCAACCAATTTGTATATAGATTTTCAACCATTCATGTTGCTAATCATACCTCACTCCATGTTCTACGCATTCTGAAAGGGAAATTAGATCAACTCTTACAGGTACTCCTCCTCTTATAGGCATTTGGATTCCTCTTTTTTATGGTCTGCTAAAACCATTAAATTTCCTCTGTAAGTTTGTTGTCTAAACTTAAAAAAAATCTTTCATCCACTATTCTTCACTGATATTTTTTTTAATTTTTTTTAACGTTTATTTATTTTTGGGACAGAGAGAGACAGAGCATGAACGGGGGAGGGGCAGAGAGAGAGGGAGACACAGAATCGGAAACAGGCTCCAGGCTCTGAGCGATCAGCACACAGCCCGACGCGGGGCTGGAACTCACGGACCGCGAGATCGTGACCTGAGCCGAAGTCATATGCTCAACCGACTGAGCCACCCAGGCGCCCCTCTTCACTGATATTTTAATGAAAAATTTGGAGGGAGAACTGCTGGACAAAGATGGTCAGCCTGCTAAGTTTTACTGGAAGGGCTCCATAGTTAACTTGATATTTCCAAGACATTGGACAACATCATAGGTATACATATGGTTTGGGGGCAATATGTAATGCCATATAACAAATGTAACGTTAGAATAGCCTTCTGGCTCCACCTTCAAAGAATACTCAGAATTTGAGCCTCCTAGCAGCTATCATCCCAATCCAGTGATATCATCCTTGACCAAGACGCTATCATCTATCATGTGGATTCCAACAGTATAGCAAATGACAGAAGCCAATCTGGATTTACTCTGATGCCTGAAATCTCCCCGAGAGCTGACTTCACACTATGCTTGCTAGCATTCAGAGGAGATGTCCTACATTATGCTTGTACTGTTCAATGACTAAATGCCTAGGAGTCATGTTAAATAACAGGCTTTGTTTTCTCCCCAGACTTAAATCTGACATAACGTTCATTTTTCACTCTAATATGTGTGTACCAGCCTCTTAACTCTCTTCTGTGGCTGCCTTTTGTAGAAGGGGTCTAGACCACTGATAGAACCCTTATCTGGTGATAAGAAGTGGGTGTAGAATGCAGGAGAGGAAAGCTTCCCCCACTGGCAGGAGCCATCTTGGCTGGTGTTTTGTAGTTTTGCCAAAATAAGTGCAGTGATCTTTTGTCGAGTAATCAGCCTCCTCTTGCTTATTATGTAGCTGCAGTTCCGAGATTTGCTTTCAGCAAACCCAAAAAGAAAAACGTGAACCACATGCTCCGGACAGTAGGTAGCTGATTCAGTACTAACATTAGGACCTTATCCCCAAACCTCAGAAAACAAGCACAGTTTAATGCAGCAGGTAGAATGGGAGCATATGAATGAAATACCACTTTCAAGACCTGCCGAGTAGCTTGGGAAAGCTTTAGAGTGAGATGAGTGTCTGTGGAATAGGTGGGTAGCTACTAACCACTGGACATAAGTGAAAATGCACTTCCCATGTCTAGCCCCATTTTTCCAACCACAGCCAGGAAAGGCCAACAGTTGGAATACACCCATTCCCAACCATCCCCACCCTTTTTCAAAAAAATCTGAATGTTCATCCGTGTGTATTCTTGACCCCATCTTCTCCCAAATGACCTACTACTCCATCAGTACCTCCTGTTTTTTAAATCTCCTTTTACCTTCTTTTTCTTATTATTCTTAAGTAGTACCCTTGATTTATCCTCACAAGTGTGTTTTGCCTTACATTCAATTTTGTCTGGTATTAATTTAGCTTTTTCATCTTTCTTTTGATCATTTTTTGAATGGTATATATTTCCTCATCCATTTTGATATGGTTTTAATTTAGGTAATTAATTATTTAATTTGGGTATCCTTATAAGTAGCATGTGGCTAAAATTTTTATTCAATATGATAAAATCTGCCTGATGAAATTAGCCTAATTGTATTTATTACAGTTACTGATATTGTATTAGGATTTTACTAAATCTTATTTTGTGGTTTCTGTTTAGCCACAGTTTTCATAGATTCCTTCCCTACCTATCTTCTGTTTGATAAATATTTTTATGTTTCCTTTTTATTCTATGATGATTTATTTTCTTTAAGTTTATTTGTTTATTATTGTAAGGGAGAGAGAGAGAAGGGAGAGAGAAATAGAGACAGTGTGTGTGTGTGTGTGTGTGTGTGTGGGAGGGGCAGAGCAAGAGGGAGAGAGAGAGAATCCCAAGTAGGCTCCACACCATCAGCACAGAGCCTGATGCAGGGCTTGAACTCATGAACAGGGAGACCATGTCCTGAGCCAAAATCAGGACGCTAAACCAACTAAGCCACCCAGGTACCCCTCTGTGATGATTTCAAAGCTGAAGATTGCATTTTTATTCTTTCTGGTGATTTCCACTAAAAGTTTGGCATGAATACTTAACTATAATTTTTAACAAACGTTAACAGTATTTCTACCTCTACCCCTAACCAATCACACTGTCTTTTACAATCTTTTCCCACACGGTGTTATTGTTGTTGTTTAGAGTTTTCATTTTATCCTTTATTTTAAATCCATACAAAAAATAACTTCATTGAGTAGCTCATTTAATTTTTTGTCATTTGCTTGCATTTGGAGCAAAAGATATAAACCATCTTGAATGGAAGCCCTTAAACTTAGGAACATGTTCAAGTCTCTCCGCACTGTTCTGGAGGGGTTCCAGGGCTGTCAACAGATTCTCAAAGGGGAACACTGTCAATAGATTAAGGACCGCTCACCTTCAGAATAAAATCCAAGTCCCTTCTCATGGCATACAAGGCTCCCAGCACCTGCTCCTACCAATACCTCTGGGTTTCTGCCATTCCTTATAGGACTAGTCAAATTCCAGCAGAGACAAAGCAGTACACGAGCATACACGTGCATGCACTCACAAGAGCACAGAAACACACATGCACAGAGCACAGCACATACTATGCTGTCTCTTACTTCTGAACATTTGCTCATGCTCAGTGAGTCTAGAATGCCTCTCTCCTCCACACTTCTCCCATCTTTGTCTCTGATATCCACTAGCTAACTCCATGAGCATTTTCCTCTGATTAGCCACCACCATCACATTGCTGGGACTTCCATAGTTGTTTATATTTTATAATTTGGCTTATCTTTTTTTTCAATGTTTGTTCGGTTTTGAGAAACAGAGAGTGAGCCAGGAAGGGGCAGAGAGAGAGGGAGACACAGAATCTGAAGCATTCTCCGGGCTCTGAGCTGTCCACACAGAGCCCAAGGCGGGTCTTGAACCCCCAGACTGCAAGATCACGACTCAAGTTGGTCGCTTAACTGACTGAGCCACCCAGGCGCCCAGCTTACCTTTTTACAATATGACTGTTTCCCACATTAGACAAAGAGTCACATGAACGTAATGAGTCTGTCATTCATGTTTGCATTCTCTAGTGCTTGGCTCAGCACCTGACATATAGAAAGTACTCAATGTGTATTTGTTGAAGGAAAAAACAAAGGAGAAGATCTACAGACTTGCTTAAGGGTAAAAAGCAATTAGGCTAAATACTTTCAATTAAGATTAGAGTCTATCTCTAGCTTCAGAATTAGCCAACCATAAGGAACACCAGTGAGACTTTTAATGCAGAAGTGAGAATTCAATCATCTAATTGGAAAATAATAGTGAAACAGGGACTGTACAAAATAATTGTTTCTGGGGTGTGTGTATGTGCAAACACACATACACGCATATCACCTATTCTTTTTTTTCTGTTTTTCTATAAGAAAACTTCTTCTTACTGAGTTCTGAGGAACAGATGTCTCAGGAAATATAATTGCTGGGTCCTACCTGGAGGTTGGGGGTGGGGGGAGCTTGCAAGGTAACAGAGGAAAATGGGGAGACATTAATCTCGCTCCATTAAGAAAAAAAAAAGATGTTTAGGATATAATGATGTATAAATATGCCATTTATAAGACAGAAGATAGAGATTCAAAAAAAATGGGGAATCACATTAATTTAATATAAGAGAATATAGACATGGATATTACACCACTGAAATTTAACTTTAAAATATATGAAAACAACACCTGAATAATACAGCAAAATTGGTAATCAACATATAAAATATAAAAATTGAATATAAATATTCAACATAAAAATTCTGAAATTAAAAAAAATACAAAGATAAATGAAAAATCAGAAAATATGCCCAGTATCAGATGAGCAAGCTGAATACTGTGATATGTCCTAAAATAGGCTTAAATTTCAAGAAAAAGTAAGTAAAGAATTCTCTGAACTCCAAAAGCAGTAAACAGCTTACTATCAGGAAACCAAAGTCAAGAGTGCTTCAGACTATCAGACAGTGGGGTGACACCGTCAGAGTCTGAAAGAGGAAGTGTGTGATCCGAGACTGGTACACTCCTATTCTAAGAGATGCCAATTTCCAACATCCCTTCCACTCATACATCTTTCTTCAGAGAACAATAGAGTGTGGTACTTAGAACACTACTAACAAAGGATTGCAGGAAAATTCGAAGTAACATCTTCAGATGTCTTACAAATTACTTATTTTAGTGATGTGTAAATAATGGGGAGATTAGAGAACGGCCACTTAAAGGGGTGAATACAAACACCCTGAAGGAAAGAAGTTGGCGTGGATTGTAAATAACTCCAATAATTTCTGGAACAAAATTGCACTTTAAAAAAATATCAGTTTTTCATATAGCAGTCCTAAAGAATGTGACAGGAGAGAAAGAAAAACATAAAAAGCATAAAACATCTGATATACTAATGATCCAAAAATATTGGGATTGCTGAGGCAGATAGAATTTTATGGATTTATGTCAGCTGACAGATATTTATTGTGTATTTATGCATCAGATGCAAAGCCGGAGGCTATACTAGACTATGGGAATATAGTGATGAACAATTAAAAGTGGCAATTGCCCTCTCAATGCAGGTAATGGTTGATATAAACGAACGTGAGTGGCAAAGTGGTACAGAGGATAAATGGTGCTATGGTGAGTAAAAGGAGTTCTAAAATTTCTGGCATTACAGGTGAAACCTGAAAGTGTGTTTTGAATTGTTTATAAGAAATTTCAGAACTAGAATGATACCTTCTGAATGACACTGAAATATGAAAGGAAACGTAAGTAGGAAGTGCATCAAAATCTTACCCTACATCTGCCTTCCAGCCTTCGTTGTCTTAGGGAAGTAACTCCATTACAAACTTACGCAAGTGTCATCTTTCCTGTCTCTTCCCTTATTTTTCTAGCTTATGTGCAAATACAGATCTGCATGCACACACACACACACACACACACTCATCTAGAATATAATTTCCATATCTGTCCATGCTGCCAATCACTTATCACACTTAGCAGTCACTGGCTTCTTCATCTGCAGTTTCTGGAACCTATAAAGCTTCTTGAGGACAGAAAGCAGACCTTATTCTACTTTGGACTACCAGGGTCTAAGCAATACCCCTCGCTTCTCTGTCTCACTAGAAGCTCTCAAAAGTCCCTTTTTCCGCTTCAGGTGGGCCTATATCCATTACAGTTGTAGTCTACTTAAACAAACTCCCTTTTAACACACACACACACACACACACACACACACACACACACTACTCAAAGATAGGTGAGAATAAATGATCCCTTGAGCCTCATTCTAAGAAAACAGGCAAGCTTTTGTTTTTACTGTCCCAGAGTTGGAAGCAGAAATGATAAGAACTCAACTCAGGATCTGAATTTTTTCTGCATCTTATAGCAATAAGAACCAAACATAAATTATTCTCTCTACAAATTATCTTGCCATATTTATTAGAGTCATTGGTGAAACAGGGGAAATGGACAAATTTTTTTCATCAAGAGAATTATATGATACTTAATCTAAGACAGTGATAAACTCACTAATTGCCAGAACTAATATAATATAATGAGTAACTGTTGCAGAGGTAAAATATGTTCTGCAAAGCTATGACTTTATATTATAGTTCAATTTCATTTACCTTTAATAAAGTATAACTTTGGATTCTATGTATCACTCATTCATATAGATGTATCATGCCTATTTTCTTCTTTAATGTCTCAAAAGAATTTTAGAAACCATGGGCCATATTAATTAAATCCCTGATTAGTTAACAAAATGTTTTTAATACCTTTGTTTTATTCAAATTCTAATTAAGGATTTGTTGTGCTTACTATTTTTGTACAAAAAATAACCCCAGAACTTAGCAGCCTAAAGCAAACATTTTATTTTGCTCACAGAGTTATGGGTCAATTATACTTCAATAAACCTGAAATTAAAAATAAACAGAATATAGAAAAGCTCATCTAGGTGGTTCTCACTTGGGGTCTGTCAAGTGAATATGGTGAGAGGTTGGTTGGGGCTGCAATCAACCCAAGATGACTCACGCACATGGTAGACAATTGATACTATCAGCTGGGAGACCAGAGTACCTCATACAACGGCTCCAATCCGGCAGTCTCATAGAGTCTGACTTCTTACTTGGTGGCCAAATCTTGCAACAAGCAGTGAAGACACTTTGTGGCTTTTTCTTGCCTAGTCTGAGAAGTCACACAGCATCACTTCAGCCACAGTCTATTGTTACAATCAAGTAACAAGTACATATCCAACTAGAGAAGACACACACCCCACCTCTGGGTGTGAGGTTAAGCTCACTAGGTAAGAACACTTTATGGGATGAGATACTGTCCCGGCTATCTGTAGAAAACACAGTCTCTGACTGGATGCAAAAGACAATTGACTGCCTTAGGGTACACGCCGAAGATGTTAGGAATGTTGCCTAACATCTCTATAGATATAAAATTCATCTTCCACATCTTTCATCTTCCAATTAATTTCAGTAACAATAAATTTTGTTACTAATCACTCTTTCAAACTGTCACCTTACTACATACTTCATAAGAAAAGAATTGATAGCTTTAATACAGATTTTGATTTTCCTTCATGGGTTCTGATGAAAGAAGAGAATTCATCTCTCTTTTAAAGAATAATTCTGGGGCATCTGGGTGGCTCAGTCGGTTAGGTGTCTGACTCTTGATTTCTGCAGGTCATGATCTTGTGGTTCGTGAGTTCGAGCCCTGTGCCAGGCTCTGAGCTGACAGTGCAGAGCCTGCTTGGGATTCTCTCTCCCTCTCTCTCTCTGCCCCTCCCCTGCTCACTCTCTCTCTCTTATTTTCTCTCTCTCTTAAAATAAATAAATAAGCTTTATTAAAAAATAAAAAAAAGAATGGTTCATATGATTGTCATTTGGGATTAATCAGAAAAATAAAGAAAATTCTTCATTAATTTTTTATTTCAGGCAAAAAATTACAAAAGAAATAAATGTATACTAAGTTACATGTGTCTGCTAGATTGTATTAAGCACTATACCTAGAGATCTATCCACATCTACATCTCTTAAGTATATCCATATTTATACATATAGTGAGTCCTTCAGTAAAGACTCAGTGACATTAAGTAGCTTCCCAAAGTCATACCTAATTTGTATCAGAGCTCAACTTTGAAATCAATATCCAGTGACTTCAAAGGTTGTGTCCTTTCCACATCATTTATATTAAGATATTATTAAAGTACATGTTTTTTTCTTGATGTAATGGTCATATCCAAATACATCATCAAAATTACTTTTCCTTGACATCATATATTTTTTTAAGTTTTTCTATATGAATCTCTTCAACTACTGGATAAGTGTACAACTTTCATAAGTGACACATAATGATTTCCTTGAATGGCAGTCACCTGTTCCATATTGGCTTTCTAATCATCTAAAAATCCCAGGAAACTCAGCATACAGTTGCAAAGGTGAGAATCTTTTCATTTGTATCTAAACTTCAGCCATACTCAGAAATCCCATTCTAACTTGATAAAAGGAATACTTAAACACAACAGAGACCATGGTTGTTTTCTCCTTGCATAAAATTCATCACCAGATAAATAATTTTATTCAAACCCTTACAAATAACTTTGCATTGCTTAGAAATCCAAAAACTATACAAATTAGCTTACACAGGTTGAAGAAATCTTAAAATGTGTATCCAGTAATACATTTCTATAATTTATTCAATCAAATCTCCAAAATCTTAACCATTTCAGTTTTTTATAGAACACCTGAAATGCCATCTCAATAATACCTTAATAAATCATGACTTCAGAGGGATGAATTATTATTACTCCCCTGATAGGACACAGTTCTTCCATGCCCCACTGTGTCTAGTTTATACCTGTGTTATATCAAGCATGAACTAGGGGCATTTGATTTTTTAACTTTTTTAATGTTTATTTGCTTTTTGAGAGAGAGAGAGAGTGAGGGACACAGACAGGGAGACACAAAACCTGAAGCAGGCTCCAGGCTCTGAGCCGTCAGCACAGATGGAGGGCTCGAACCCACGAACTGCGAGATCATGACCTGAGCTGAAGTCGGACGCTCAACAGACTGAGCCTCCCAGGCGTCCCTATGCTACAGTGTTTTAATGCAAAAGTGTTCAAATGTAAGAACCATAACAATTGTTGCTTTAAATCACACATGTATTCACTTAGCAAATTTTGATTTAATATCCACCACACCTCAAGAGACTTTCCATTAGATACCAGGGTCATAAAGTGAAATAAGATATGGTTCTTATACTCAAGAAGTTTACAATACAATACAACATAAGCCAACTAATAACTATAGTATGAAGTGATAGATGCTTCATTTATCCAATGCCAATAGGATCCAAAGAACGGCAAGTATATCAGACTCCAGAGTTTCTTGGCTTTAGCTTTCCAGAAGTGATGGTTCTTGAGGTAGTATTAGAAAACAGTAGCAGTTGATTTAGATGCGCTAATGGAAGAAACAATGTTAGACAAAAGTATCAGAGCAGTACTGAAGGCACAGAAGTTTAAAACCTCATAATCCAGGGGCACCTGGGTGGCTCAGTGAAACATCCGACCCTTGGTTTCAGCTCAGGTCATGATCTCATGGTTTGTGGGTTCGAGCCCATGTCGGGCTCTACTGACAGTATGGAGCCTGCTTGGATTCCTTCTCTCTCCCTCTCTCTGCCCTTCCCCAGTTGTGTTCTCTCTCTCTTCCTCTCAAAATAAACATTTAAAAAAAATTAAAACCTCATAATCCTGTTTAAAAACTGTAAGTAGCTTAGAATGGCTGGGGGAACAAAGAGAATGAACTGTGGAGAGGGAGATCAGCTTGGGGAGACTAGATTATTTAGGTTGTCTGTCATAAGGTGAGGAGTTTGAACTTCTCTTAAAGGTGTGGGATACCATGGAAGAACTTTAATCATGGAAATAAAGTACATTTGAGAAAGATAACTCTAGAAGCAATGTGTAGATGGGTTAAAGTAGGAACGGAGAGGAAGCAGAATTGATGTGGGGCTAATACACATGTAAAGTGGTAAGAGCTTGAGCAAAGGAATAGGCACTGAGAATAGTGAAAGGGATGGATTCAAAAGTAAGAAACCCAAGGACTTGAGACCAAGTAGATACACAAAGTGTGAGAAAAATCTACACTGAGAGCCTTGGGCAATTGAGCCTTGGGCAATTGAACAGAATAGTGCTACACAGTAAGTATAGTTGATCCTTGAACAATATGGGCTTGTTCTGTGCAGGTCCACTTACACGCAGATTTTTTTTTTTTTTTGGTTACAGTACTGAAAACAATTTTATTATATATATATATTTTTTTAATATGAAATTTATTGTCAAATTGGTTTCCATACAACACCGAGTGCTCATCCCAACAGGTGCCCTCCTCAAGACCCATCACCCACCCTCCCCTCCCTCCCACCCCCCATCAACCCTGTTTATTCTCAGTTTTTAAGAGTCTCTTATGGTTTATATATTTTTAATGTTTATTTATTTTTGAGAGAGAGAGAGAGCACAAGCAGGGAAGGGGCAGAGAGAGGGGGACAGAGGATCCGGAGCAGGCTCTGCCCTGACAGCAGCTAGCCAGACACAGGGTTCGAACTCATGACCTGAGCCAAAGTCTGACACTCAACCAACTGAGCCACCCAGGGGGCCCAGTACTGAAAATGATTTTAATAACATTTTATTTTCTCTAGCTTACTTTACTGTAATAATGCAGTATACAATACATATAATATACAAAATATGTATCAGTTGACTATGTTATCGGTAAGGGGTTCTGGTCAACAGTAAGTTATTAGTAGTTAAGTTTTGGGGGAGTCAAAAGTTATAGGTGGATTTTCGACTGCACAGGGGATCAGCATCCCTAACCTCTGTCGTTTAAGGGTCAACCATATTATACATGACTGACAGAATGAGGTCATGATCAAATGAACAGTGGCTCCACGATGAGGCACTTATTCTTTATCCTGTGAAGACATCCAAAAAAATGTTCTCCTTAGAAGTTTGTAGAACCATAAAATAAAAATGGAAGGCTATAACAGGAGCTTTTCCTCATTATCAGATACAACACTTCCCGTCAACCCACTGAATTCTCTTTGCTCTTCTCTTGCGTGGCTTGTTATACAGGTTCGGTTCCTTCTACTTTTTCAAGCACTTTCACTGTAGATTCTTGTCCTTGCTGGCCAACTTAGTGGCGACTACAGTTTATCACAGTACATGTTTTATTTATGCAAGGACTATAAACCATAATCTCACATATATACGCATGCTAAATACTGGGTGGTAAGCACAGCCTATTGTATACAATTCTCTCCTGAAGTAACTCACAACTTTGACTGGAAATTCAAAGTAATTAATAAAATGTGTCTTATAGATGTGTCAACACTATGGATTGTTCTAAGTCAATTTACCTGTGCAGAGTCACTGGTTCATTAAGAACATATGTTCATATAGTAAAACATTTAAAACAGGAACATACACTTTTACCTGTATTATACTCTAGTTACTCCAGCATTCTAATGTATATTCTTTCCTAACTAAAATACAGTACTCCTTTTTTTTCCTAAAAAAAGTGAGTTTTCCCAAAAACTCTGTAAAACTTTATTAATAAGAGTAGAGACACTAAAATGAATATATAGACTTCAATAAACAGTATAGCTATTGGGAAAGCAGCTCTATACCACAAACAAGTAAAGACCTTTTAAAGATCTAGAGAATGATGGAATACACTTGATATAAAATGTATGTAACATCACCATAACATATAATTTCATATTTAATATTTTAAAGTTAATCAAGAAATATTTTAGACTCTTGAAGACTGTTAAGAATTCTAAAAGCCAGTTATTATATTGTCCATGTTTGAAAATATAACCATGTAATTAAAAGCTCTCCTATTAGACTGACTACTAAATAATAGATTTTATTACACTGAAATCAGAGAACAATGCAGACAGTAAGGCAAATGCAGAATGATTTATTGGGCCAAGAATTATAATTTAACAAAATATACAGATAACATATTGAATACGTATTCCTTAACTCTACATTGAAATAACAGTGGAAAGTAATAAGAAATTAACTATTCCTAAACTCCTATATAGACAAACTTCTTGCAAACAAACACATATCAGTACTTATATTAAGAGCGTGATGGTTTATTTAAGAGTAAGATGTGACATTAACATGTTAAATCCCAGAAGAATCTTCCCTTTTTTCCCAATATGACAGCCTACACAATACATTTTGTGATTATATTCACAAGAGGACCCAACAATGTTAAGATTTGTTATGAATAAAAAATTATCAATGAAAAACAGTACATGCATATTGAGCACCCACAGAATTAGTCATTTTAATATGAGAACAATTTGTAGGTTTTAAAATGACTATAGTTGGATACATTTTTCTAAGAATAAGAATGTGATTCAGAAATGGTGTTACTATCGAGTTACTATACTTACTATAGACTTATTTCTGCTAAAATGTCTTCCAGTATATTGTTTTAATTACAATAACCTAATGGCGGAGGTGAATTCCAAGGAATAAAGAATTTAGCTAGTGAAAATAGCACTAAAATGTTCTTTCTGATATTTTAGTGGCGAGTTTTAGTACCTACTCGAAAAAGTACTACTTTGAATGTACTGTGTTTCCACACATCACACAACTGATAGATAATGTTGCCAATGGCATAGATGAATAAAGTTATATGCCAAAAGTCATATTCTACAACTTATTTTACTCAACACCATTCTTTTCTAATTTATGTTATCATAATATATAACATTTAAAAGTATGAACTTGGAAACAACTGAGTTTTCTCTTCTCTCTGTATTTCCAAGCAGAAGTGAGGAGAAGTGAAGGAAAATTTAGAAAGGATAATTACAACATATTTAATCATTAAATAATATCTATTGAGAAGAAAATGTTTCAGTTGTTTTAGTATAACAAAAGGAGGTGTTTAGAATAACATACATTCATTTTAGGACACAAACATCCTTTCACATTTTGTTAAGAATTAGAAAATTATCCCTTGGTCCATACATGTGATAATGCACTTTTTGAGATCTTTACTTAAAAATCTCAGAAAACATTCCCCCTCCCATTTTACGCTGTTTCTAGCTAACTAGTAATTCTGTGTAGGTAAGAAGGATTTCAGTTAAAAATAGAATAAAAGAACAAACAGAGCTGATCACTCAAATAATTACACTGTGCTCAACTGGACCAAAAAACAAAACAAAACAAAACAAAAAACAGCACATAATTTAGAAGAATTCACAAGACAGGTCAGTGTTTACATAAGCATTTTAGGGGTAAGCCTCCATCATTCTAATAATTTATCTTATGGAAAACATCTACAATCACCCCACAGGGAAAATTTCCCTTGCATATCCGTTAATTCCTTTAACATTTTCATGTTTGAAACAAGCTGAACTATTTGAAGTCTTATAGGCTTTGCACCCAATTCCAGTCTATCAGATTGAGAGTGTTGGCAATCATATTTTGGGGAACAGGTGGCAAAAAAAAAAATGGATGTGTAACGCAGTTACTATATACATGCTCCCATATAGTTTATGAAGACATAACTTTCCTATGAAGCCTACTTAAAAATGACCTTTAAAATCTATTCAAGATAAGTAATAAATCAAAATGACAGGACTTTACAAACTTAGAGACACTCATACATGCACATGAACATACATGTAACTTCATCTATCTTTCTGATTTCTCTTTTCAGACTCAATCTTTTCGAGGAAAAAAAAAAGTCCTAGAAAAATATATTCCAGTGTTTGACTGTATTTTACAATCACTTCATTCTCTCCTTTAAAATGCTTCGTGCTGAAAACACATTCATTTTGAAAAACTAAATCCCCCATGGGGTACGTAAGATATTAACAAAATCTTCATCATTTACTATCCCTATACTTAGACCTTCATAGTAATCTTCAAATTCACCATACGACACTTCATCAGACTTGCTGCAGGCATCTTTTAGTGTTTCTAGAAAAGATAATTTGATTTCTTCCTCTGTGGAATGGCCTGTAAAATAGTACTGACTGTGAAACATTCTCCTTAGAAGACTAGTAAAGTGACTGATGATGATAAAGAAATACTTAATCACCTTATGAAATCTCTTCCACAATTTGAAATCTTATGTCAAACTTCCCTCCAATTTATTTAAACATTTTCTTGCATGAATCAGAATTTAATGGTGATGAGTTTAGTACACATTTGAGGCCTCTTTTAAGCCTCTGATACAATGTAATACATATAGGCAAAATAAGAGTCACTAATGTAGACATTCTTCTATTTCTTAATATTTTAGAGGACTCGGCTTTATTTCCATTAGAAATAAGGAAAGAAGAAAACAATTTCCAAGATTTATAGGCTGTTAACGCAGTAATGCAACGTATGAGAAACATCCTTATATTCAGGCATTAGTTATTTTATGAATCAGTTACTCATAATTGCAGCTAGAAAATATTACTGCGAACATAGGATTCAGAGGCCTATGAAAATCTTTGCTGGAAGAACTTTCACTGGATTAAATCACCCTATTTTAAACTCTGCAATTAAGTAGGTTATTTCCACTAGGTTATGTTAAATATGATTAATTTCATTCTATAGGAAGATGCTATTAAGAATGACATAATGTAAAAAAATTATAATTTTTTAGTTTGTCATTTTAAGAGAGAACATAAAATATCTGATTCAGTCTTTTAATTCATTTGCTTTGTTTCATTCATAAAGAGAACAATAAGCTATTTAAATAAGTAGCTCAGATTGTATTGTGGTCAGTTAAAGGGAAGGAACCATCTCAGCCACTACCCTCCTCACACAGATCTATTCCCAGGATCCCAGCACCGAACAGGAAAAAAGACATTCATTAAGTTTTTAATAAGAGGAAGTAATAATAAGATGGAAGTAAGCTATAGAAGGCGGTCAGGTAATACTCAAAGAAAATAGACGCCCATATATATAAAGGCAAAAAAGGGTCAGAGAAATCTATGTGACTCTCTAAATCTTTCTGAAGTCATGTCACATTTCAAAATAACACACTTAAATGGGAATACCACCTTGTCTAATGAGGTGGGCAAAATTAGGCAAGAGTTGGATCTTTTTCAAACACCAGAGGTCTCTAATGGACTCGGTAATAATTCATCGTAAAGTGCCTTTCCAACTGAAAGAATGCTTTGGATAAAATGTTTGCTGTCTTTTAAAAACATGCATGCGAGGGGCGCCTGGGTGGCTCTGTCGGCAGAGCATCTGACTCAGTTTCGGCTCAGGTCATGATCTCACAGCTAGTGAGTCCTAGACTCCCATCAGACTCTGCTGACAACACGCAGCCTGTTTGGGATTCTGTCTCCCTTTCTCTCTGCCCCTCCCTCATTCTCTCTCTCTCTCTCTCTCTCTCTCTCTCTGTCAAAAATAAAGAAATAAAAATAAATAAATATTTAAAAATAAAAACTAAAAACATGCATGAGAAATACAGAACAAGTGATTATTTTATTTTAAACACAGGCTGAATGAACAACGACTGAATAAGTATGTTCTGCAGAAATGGTAATATAAAACAATAAATTGAATTTGTGATTGAATGTTAGTCAAGGATTAAAATTAATCAAGATCTGATCTATATAAAACATATATACCTGTTGGCAGTAGAGATTTCTTCCTTTGTTTACCATCCGTACTTTAGGATAAATGAGTTTTAACACTTTTTTAAATAAAAACATTATTTTTTTAAATTTTATAAGTTTTTATTTATTTTGAGAGAGAGAGTGTGAGCAGGGGAGGGGCACAGAGAGAGGGGGAGAGAAAGAATCCCAAGCAGGCTCTGTGCTGTCAGCACAGAGCCCAAAGCAGAGCTCAAACACAAGACCATGAGATCACGACCTGAGCCAAAATCAAGAATCAGATGTTTAACCAATGGAGCCAGCTATGCATCTCAACATTTTTTATTTAAATTTGTGTTTCAAATACTCAAGAATTTTATACTTCCTCTGTACTCCCACCTAGGAAATACATAACTTTTATCACTTGTAACTAACTTCTTTCTCTCCTCTTAGAGACCATCAGGTACTTTAATGAACAATGTTAAGTTCTATTATCTTCACAAGAAATATATTTGGAATATCTTATTTCTATTAAAGCTGAAAATAGCCTTTTCTAATAAATTATTTATGCAAAGTAAAAAAAGTATTTTCTACAGTTAGATTGTGCTACAAAAGCCTTAATTTAAATGAATTATAAATTGTAAACAATCTATATTCCAGAGATGGGTATGTAAATATATTATAATTTGTAATGATAGACAACAATAAAGGTTTTTTGTTTCTCTTTTTTAAAAAACAGTAATGAGTTTTCCTCTTTTTAAGGCTTTTTATGCCTTGGCTAGATCTTCCTTAATGAGAATGCAAAGACAAGGTATGGAATTTCTTAAATTAACAAAGGCTTACCCAAAAACAAAAACAAAACCCTCACCAACAATTCCATGACATCTAACAAAACTAAAGCTACTTAATTAAGATTATTAGAGGGGAGAAAATAAAGAGAAACACAATATAGGGTGTTGAAATCACCTAATTCTGAAATAAGTAAACTATCTTGTTCTTATATTTAGTAAGACTAATTAAAGGAGAAAAGCAGAGAATGACAAAGGTTTAAAGAAAAAGATACGCTAAATCCAATTAAATAATGCTAGAAATTTTCTTATGGCAACTGCAGTTCATTTAAAGTCACTGATAAGTACATTAAACTATTTTGACCTGAAACAGATTATTAGAAATTCTTTTAATATTAGAAAAAGGAAAATTCTAGAATAATAGTATTCTATAGTACTTAATAGTAGATGATCAAAATTATAAATTAGAAAGAAACTATTCATAAAATATAAATTATAAGTGGTCAAAAAATATACATAAATGTGCTTAGCCTTCATTGTAGCCATCTTACAATGCAATTTGAAAGTATCCATTAATATTTGAAATGCAGATATCCCAAGTCATAAAATTACCCCCTCCACCCTGGAAACAGCAGAAAATGAGCCTATGGAGTCACAAATATGCCTATTCACTTCTTCATTGTTTAGAAATTAAGTCTACCAATAGGAGACTAGATAGGTAGGTAAATTGTAGTATATCGATTTTTACAAAGAGTAATATACAAGAAATAAAAATAAGGTGGATCAATGGGATTAACATGGAAAGAGCTCCAAAAGGTATTTTTGAGTGTCAAAAGTAAATTACATAGCAATGTGTTTAGTGTACCTTTCATGTTAAAAAAAAAAAAGAAAGAAAAATCTTCAAGAAGTATTAGATCTTTATAGTACATATACATATTCATACAAAATTCATGGAGTAAGGATTGAAATGTATATACATTAAATGACAGTAACTGTTACCTCTAGAGAGGAAAGTATAATGAAAAGAGGAGAGTTACTATGGCCAAATGCTTTCATTATAATAAGAATTCATTTATAAATCAGTTATGTAAAAATTAATGTCTGAAGAAATATAGTAGGCAATACATCTCTAAAATTACAGATGTTCCTTGACTTATGATAAAGTTATGTCTGATAAACCAATCAGTTGTAAATTGAAACGGTCCTAAGCTGAAAATGCATTTAATTCACCTAATCTACTGAACATCATAGCTTGGCCTAGCCTACCTTACACGTGCTCAGAACACTTACATTAGCCTACAGCTGGGTAAAATCACCTGATGTCTATTTTATAATCTAGTTGAATATCTCATGTAATTGACCGAATACTGTACTGAAAGCTAATGGCTGGAAGCGTGTGGGTTGCTGACCCTCTCAATCGCATGGCTGACTGGGAGCTACAGCTTGTCGCCCCCGCACGACAGCAGCAGAGAGTACCCTACCGCACGGCGTTAGCCAGGGGAAAAGATCAAAATCCAAAATTTGAAGTAGTTTCTACTAAACAGTTCATGTTTTCACACTATCATGAAGTCAGAATACCGTTAAGTTGAACCATCCGAAGTTGGGGACCACCTGGATGTATGCATGTATTTTCTAGATGCTCAAATTTTGACAAACATATGTATGCTCATTACATGTATACCTCCATTCCTAGAGAAAGACGTTCACTTTCTGCCTTAAATCTTCAAGTGTAAGCAGATACAGTAAAACCAACTCAGAGAACTTGCACATGTAATTATCTGTCCTCTAAATCTATTCTGTTCCAACTCAGATTCCTTGCCATCTCTTCAGTAAGAAATAAAAGTTCAATCTCAGTTTATGAATATCAGAGAAAAAAATAAGAAGACAATAGACCTATGAATTTTTAAAGGAAGGCCAAATGACTCTTATGTTTCTGGTTTAAAAAATAATTGTTTATTTCCTCCCTTAATAGCCTCAAGTCCACACTGTAAGTTAATACGATTTAAAGATATTACTTTTATTAACTAACATTTTAGAAATGTAATGCATTTTGACTCATAATAATTACCTGAAATTACTTGAGGATGCTTCTTTGCACAATAGCATTTTCTTATGTCTATAATAGGCACACAGCCAGTTTTGTTGAAATCCAGTTTCATAAAGACCTAAATAAAGAGAGATGTTATTTTTTTTTCTATAAACTCATTAGACATGAGAATCTAACTCCCTATTCTGAAGAAGGTTATTTATGATCTCTAAACAAGCCAGTTTAAAAGTACTAAACTGGTATATGAAGGAAGCATCATGAATCCAGGAAGATATTAGAGCAAGATGTTAGGTAACCTACGCTGGAGTATTATTTCTACCACTTCCTGGAACCCTGACCTTGAAAAAGTAACCTTACCTCTGTTGCACTGGCTTTCCTCTCACACTTTAGAGTTGAGTAAAAGACAATTCTGGTAACTTCCTGCTCTAGAATTTACAGGAAACTGATAAATGGCCAAGACAAATTACTTTGATTCAAAAAGTGAACATGTAAATATTCACCACTAAAATCAATGAGAAATTGCAATACTTTTTAAATGGCCTGTGTTACTCTATTTCCTAAAATTTAACACTACCTTTTGATATGCCAGTTGTTTTATTGTTCCTCTAACTCAATACAATTTTTAGTATCATAAAATACAAAATATTTTATGGAGGAGTGGGTATATAAAAACACAAAACCAACTCAAAACAACAGCCCACATTTGCAAAAGAGTCGAAACTGGAATCAAGTTTGTTTATTCACAATAATGTGTTCACAGAAATATGGCACCTGTAATGGGCTGAACTATGTCCTAACCCAATTCATGTGTTGAAGCCCTAGCCCACCCTGTACCTCAGAATGTGACTGCTATTTGGAGATGGGGCCTTTAAAGAAGTAATTAAGTTAAAATGAAATCACTAGGGTGGGCCCTAATCCAGTATAATTGGTGTCCACATAAGAAGAGGAGATTAGGACACAGACAACCAGACTGAGGATTTGAGCACATAAAGAGAAGACAGCAAATCACAAGTCAAGGAGAGAGGCCTCAGGAGAGGCCAAACCTGCTGACACCTTGATCTTGGACTCCTAGCCTCCACAAGAGCAAGATAATAAATTTCTGTTATTTAAGTCACACAGTCTGGGATATTATGGTAGCCCTGGCAAATTAGTATAGCACTTTATAACTCTATTTTTGTCCTCTATTCCCAGAATCAAGATTTATGAAAGAGACAACCCTCCAATTTCTATGCCTGATATTCAAACCTGTCACCAGGATATGTAAAGTACAAATAAATGCACATTTATAAATATTATGTGCTGAATTCATTTAACATAAAGTTTTTATTGTGTCTTTTAGACAGTAAAGATAAAGATTTTGATATTTTCTATTTCAGATTTATGCCTGATGTAATTGTTTATACTTTTCTGTACACAATAGCTCTGTTTCCAATATTAGATACATCTACATTTTCTAATAGGTACATATACAAAAGAAAAACAAACTACATTGCTCAAAATATGCTCCCAAAATGGCTACAAGAACCTAAGTAATACATAGTTTCCTATAAAAATCGGGGTTTCTGTTTTGTTTTGTTTTTTAAAGTTTTATTTATTTATTTATTTATTTATTTATTTATTTATTTATTTGATTTATTTTGAAAGGGAGAGTGTGTGAGCAGGGAAGGGGCAGAGAGAGACAGGATCTCAAGCAGGCTCCACAGTGGAAGCAGGGAACCCAATGTGGGGCTCGATCCCATGAACCATGGGACCATGACCTGAGCTGAAATCAAGAGTCAGACATATAAACGACTGAGCCACCCAAGCACCCCAGGGGTCCTGTTTTTAATTCCAATTTAACACAGTCATTTTAATCTTCATTTGGACAGCTAACATGCATATTATAAAACCAGAGAAACATATTATAAAACCAGAGATTATAAAACCAGTCATCATCTTAAGATAACATGTATTGAGCCTTGACACTGGAATAGCACAACGCTAAGATTTTACGTTTAATCCTTATACCAACCCTATGAGACAAAACTAAGGCTCAAAGATATTTAATAATAGATAGTCATATAACTAGTCATTTATGGAGCCAGCAATTTATGGAACTAGTAGTCTGTGAACCAAAATTTGATTTCAGACTTTATTTTCCTTTCAAAATCTGTTCCTGGGGTGCCTGGGTGGCTCAGTCAGTTAAGCATCTGATGCGGTCCATGAGTTCGAGCCCTGCATCGGGCTCTGTGCTGACAGCTCAGAGCCTGGAGCTTACTTCAGATTCTGTGTCTCCCTCTCTCTCTGCCTCTCCCCAATCACACTCTGTTTCTCTCTGTCTCTCAAAACTAAATAAATGTTAAAACAAATTTTTTTAATAAAATAAAATCTGTTCTTAAACATATGTATAAATTATTTTGCTTTATCCTGGTAGATTTGTATATGTATGTATTTGCTTGTATTTTACTAAACCCAAAACAAATGACAGGTAAAGGGATTTAAAACAAGTTCAATGATGGGGCTTCTGGGTAGCTTAGTCAGTTAAGGGTTGACTCTTGATTTAGGCTCAGGTCATGATCTCATGGTTCACAGGATTGAGCCCTGAGTCAGGCTCTGTGCTGTCAGCACAGAATTTGCTTGGGATTCTCTCTTATTCTCTCTCTGCCCCTCCCCTGCTTGCATGCACTCTAAATAAATAAATACATAAATACATACATACATACATACATACATACATAAACAAATATGTTCAATAGTAACTCAATGACGTTTTAAAATACTGAGCCCTGCGGCACCTGGGTGGCTCAGTTGAATGAGAGTCTGACTCAGGTCATGATCTCATGGTTCAAGAGTTTGAGCCCCACATCGGGGCTCTGTGCTGACAGCTCAGAGCTTGGAGCCTGCTTCAGATTCTGTCTCCCTTGCTCTCTGCCCCTCCCCCGCTTGCGCGCGCACGCGCGCGCGCGCGCTCTCTCTCTCTCTCTCTCTCTCTCAAATACAAATAAACATTAATTTTTTTTAAATGAGACCAACACCTTATTAAAAGTAACTATTTAAAAGATTACTTAACAGGGGCGCCTGGGTGGCGCAGTCGGTTAAGCGTCCGACTTCGGCCAGGTCACGATCTCGCGGTCCGTGAGTTCGAGCCCCGCGTCGGGCTCTGGGCTGACAGCTCAGAGCCTGGAGCCTGTTTCAGATTCTGTGTCTCCCTCTCTCTCTGACCCTCCCCCGTTCATGCTCTGTCTCTCTCTGTCTCAAAAATAAATAAACGTTAAAAAAAAATTTTTTTAAAGATTACTTAACAAAGTTACCTTTCGAACAAATGATTTCCTGTACTCATTCATTTCACCAATAATGGCACGTTTGAATTCTCCGTAATCAACCTTGCCACTGTCATTGCCATTCAGAATTTGCCATGCAGGTTCAAAATCCTAAAAATATTCACACAGATACCGTTGTTTCACCTTGAAATTGTATATGACCACAACAAAACTCATCTCAATAGTATTTTGTTACTACTTTAGCCCCAGACAAGGTAACAGACTTAATTTAAAACTTTGAAAAAGTTATATATAAACCCAAACAAAAGCACTAAGAAAGCTTACAAAGGCACTAAGAAAGCTATTTAAAGGGACTCTGTGGTAAACAGTTCTGTAAGTTAAGGACCATTTAGGAGTGGCAATGTCACAAATTTATATTTTCAGTTCAATTCCTTTCTATACAAAAATGTTTACCATTTACTTGAAGTTGAACACTGGATATGTTTAATGTAGTCACTTCAGGTTCTGTAATGCTTCAAAAGCATCAGGACCACTCACAGTATTTCTAGTCTTCATGTTTCAAAGTACAGAAGATTTGAATGGCTCCAATATTATTCCATAACTCACACTGAAAGGTGTTATTTTGAGTCAAACCTTATGTCAGTTGGTTCATTTTACCATTGCCACTTATTCCTTTGCAAATGCACAACTTAGTAGAATATTCTATTCACAGAATTCCTAACAACAAAGAAATTACAGCATGAGGTTTTCTTAAACTAAGGTAAATATACTTTAAATGTTTCAGTCAAGTTGTTAGCTTTAAGTGAGAATGTAAATAGGGTATCTAGCAAGGTGATTCACAAATAGGTACTCAAAAAAAATTCCCTTCCACTTCCTCCTAATTTTTTCAACTAAAATTCTAATAAGAAAACTCTATCTTAAGATGCCCTGCCCCCCACCACTTTTCAACTACTCCTAATTTGTCTGTCATAATGCCCAGTACACGACTGACTTTAAGTATCTGTAAAATGTGCTGTTAAGTTTAACAATAAGCCTGACGGAGCACCTGATGGGTGGCTCAGTCTGATAAGCATCTGACTCATGGTTCAGCGCAGGTCATGACCTCACGGTTTCGTGGGTTGAGGTCCCACATCTGGCTCTGTGCTGGCAGCGAGGAGCCTGCTTGAGATTCTGTCACCCCCTCTCTCTCTACCCCTCTCCCAATCACTCTCTCTGTCTCTCAAAATAAATAAATAAACTTAAAAAAATAATAAAAATAAGGCATGTTCCCATGAAATTTTCTCATCTGAGGTTCAAAGCAACTCTGACTAGAGGTAGTATCTGTGGATTGTCCAGGCAAAACCTGTCAATTAGAAAAGTTAAAAGACCAATTCAAAATCACACAGTTGAAGTAGTAAGGCCAGAACTTGAATCTATACCTCATAAATTCAATTTCCAGTGTTCCCTCCACAAAATATACTACGTCTTGTGACAAGACCGTTTGAAGCAAGAGAGCAACGCAAGAGAATCCCTTATCCGAAACCCTTGAGGTAGTCGTGTTTCAAATTCGCTATTAGAATAAAATCAAACTTAAGATGGCATGAAAGGCTTTAATGTAATAGAACCGTGCTAGGCTTATTTCTCTCCATTCTTCTCTGTTCCTTCCATTCATATATCTACCCATGTAAACTAATGCGTCGCCTGTTTACTCAGCACTTGCGTATGCAAGGTTCTACTTGAGGTGTTACAGCAGGAAACCAGAAGCACCTTGGTGTCTTCCCAGATGGAACTTATACCCTACTTGCCAGAAAAGCCAGAGAATACTTGCAAAGTGGTATGAAGAAAATAAAATAGGAAATGGTATAGAGAGGACTGGAGATCGGATGGGGTACTCCCTTAGGCAGGGCTATCAGCGTAGCGCTCCCAGTAGAGAAAGCCTGAATGATGGAAAATCCAGCCATGCAAAGGTCTAGTGGGAGATTGCCCCCAGCATAGAGAACAGGATGGTAATGGCTCTGGTCAGGGTAGGAGGTGTGAGGGTGACCTTCTGCCATTCCTAGAACAGGCTATACTCCCTTTCCCCTTCATGCCTTTACATGTGCTTCTCCTTTTGTGGTCTCGCTGTCTGATCCACACTCCTCCTCCCCTCTTGTCTGTTTAGTTCTTCCTCATCCTTCAAAAGACAGCTCAGCTATACCCTCCTGCAGGAGTCCTATGATCTTCCCTCCCCTTCCCCATAAGCTGGCTTGGAAAATATCCCATGTGTTCTGAAAGCATTCTCCACTTAACACATAAAGTGTTTTGTAATCTATTTATATTTCTTTTCCTTTGATTATGAAGACCTTAAGAGTACAGAGTATGTGTTCTCGGAGCTGAGAACAATGCCTTCTTATTAGGCTCTTGTTAAATGTAGGAGGGAGGAATGAATATTGAAATTTTAAAAAATCAACAGGACTTGTCGCTTGATGGCTAACACTGATTATGAGGCACAAAGAAAGAGACACATGAGCTACTAAAAATCTCACTAGAAAAATGAATAATACCACTTAAGAATACTATGTTACTCATTGCAGCACGTACGTTTTCGGACACTTCTAAGTGAAATGCTTTTAGAGCTTGCTTAAAATCTGCCTTAGCTAAAAGTCCAGTTCCTTCCTTGTCCAGTTGTTGGAGGTATTTCCCCAATCCAGTCAAAATGCGAACACCTCTTTTGTGTAGCTGTTCCTTTAGCGCATCTGTTCAGGAAGAAGAGAGATGGAAACCAACTGGTCTAATGTATAAATGTATCAAATTACAATTGTCTCTCTTGTAGAATTAAAGGTGATGTAAGTGATACAAGGGATGTGCTTGCTTATGCAACTAGATGGTGCGTGTGACTGACAAGAGAGTTTGGAAAACAGAATGCTTTTAGTAGAGTGTTATATACAAAATCACATGTAAATATACTAGAACTATAGCACCACTGTGTGGTGGAGTGCTGTATTTTAAATATACAAAAATAATGGGTCACTTTATCAGGATGAAAATAATCCAAGTGTTACAAATAAAATCTTAGTTTCTACTTTCCAGGCTTCCTCTTCATCTAATGATCCCACATCTTTAATCTCTTTCCTCTTTCCCATAATGATAAAATTGATGCCAGGCCAGTCACTCCAAAACCATGAGTTCAACATTTCTAAAATAGTTTGAAATCATCAAAGGATAATTTACATATTAAATAGCATCAAGGCTTTGGAATGTTATCTTATACTTACACATTTAAAGTAGCCCTTTCTTCTAGGAATGTTTACGTTATATTCTCAAGCTCTTAAAATTCTCTTTGTGGGTCAGTGATTACATTTAACACAGTTTGTGCCATCATTACTTAAGAAAATATAGTTAACGTTACTAGAGCAGTTATTGAACACAATAAAGAACACACGTCACTGGATTCAGCAGTGACAAATATTGTACTGACCGTGACAGAACAGAGAAAATAATTTACTAACAATAACATGAAGAATATTGGACAGTTCAAGCACCAATCCCAGACCACCTTTTTTAAATGTTTATTTATTTATTTTGAGAGAGAGTGCGAGCAAGCAGGGGAGGGGCAGAGAGAAAAAGAAAGGGAGAATCCCAAGCAGTCTCCGTACTGTCAGCACAGAGCCTGGAGCAGGGCTCAAACCCACAGCCCTGGGATGATGACCTGAGCCAAAATCAAGAGTCGGACACCCAACTGGGCTCAACTGAGTCACCCAGGCACACCAAATATAAGAATTATAGAAAGTACTAGGGGAGAGGAACCGGGATGGTGGAACAGCATGGAAGCTTTTTGTGTGTCTCGTGTCCATGAAATACAGCCAGACCAACACTAAACCATCCTACACACATAGAAAACTGACTGGAGGATTAACACAACAATCTGCACAACCTAAACCACAGAATTCATCAGGTACACAGCACAGAGAGCTGAACTTGGGGAGCAAGAAGTCGTGAAAGGTAGAGAACCACTTTTGCGGGCAGAGAGAGGACAGAGACTGGGGCGGGGGAAGAATATGGGAAAAGCACCCCTCCCCAAAAGCAGCTGGAGAGAAAGTGGAAAGTTGGAAACAGACTCAGGGACTAAACTAAAAAGGGAGAAAGAAGAAAGGAGAGGGTTTAAATTCCATTAAGACTGTAAACAAGGGGAGCACAAAGGCTGCAACTCCACAGCTCGACACCTGGCCGTGCTCTGGTGGGAAGGGCGAATCCCCAGGAGCAGAGTGGGATCCAGGAGGATCTCAGGCCACATGGGGAAAAGCGGTTCCACTGCTGGAAGGACATTTGGTAGAGACTGTTGAAGCCACCTGGTCCCAGCAGACCCCAGAGAACAGCCACATTTGCTGTTGCTAGAACAAGGTCATTAAGGGTGAAGCCTGGTGCCAGACGTGTGTTGTGATTTTCCATAATCCCTGAAAAGCTGCTGCAACACTATCTCGCAAACTTTTTCTGCGGTGGGCTGGCACCTAGCCTCAGTCTCGGGGCACCGGCAGCAGCAGGGTCTGGCAGGCGTTCCTGGTGCAGCCGGCATTTGGCCATTGCTCAATGAGACCCTCCCGCGGAGGGGCGGAACGGGTCAAAGTTGCAGTCCTTTGGAAGTAAGGGGCTGGGGAAAACAGCCACATCTGAGACAAAACTTGGGAGAGAGGTACTGCCTGGGGCCTGGTCACAGAGTGAAAAAGCAGGGAGTGGATGAAAGCTGAAGACTGAGGACGAGTGCGCAAACTGGGTAGCTGGGTAGTACCATTTTCACCGGTTCCATGCATGCACATGCGCATACACACCTACGAGCTCTGCAACAATCCACCCCAGTAGGCTAGCAGTGCCATCTAGTGGAGAGCAGAGCTGTTACACTGAGCCCTGCCCAACTGGGCCAACTTCACTCTTCAAGAACACAAGTCTCACCACCAGCTTAATTTATGGAGTATAAAGAGCTACATAGACTGACTTCTAGGGGAAAAGGAAGCAATTTCAGTCCTACTTCAATCTGTTAGCAGGCTCATCTATTCAATTTTCTTTTTCTTTTTTCTTTTTCTCTTTTACAATTCTTTTCTTTTTCTTGAATACAGAAAGAGAAAAAAATGATTTTTATTTTCAATTTTTATTAAAAATATCTTTCTTTAATTTTTATTACTATATTTTTTACTTTTGTGTAAATTTTTCCAAATTCTACTTTACTTCCATCATTTTATTTTAGTCTACTTCAGTGTATTCACCTTTTCAAATTTTCTAACAATTTACTTTTTTTCTTTCTTTTTTCTTTTTCTCTTTTTTGTTTCTTTTCTTTTTCTTGAATGCAGAAAGAGAAAACCTTCATTTTTACTTTCAATTTCTTTTAAAAATATTTTTATTTAATTTTTATTACTATTGTTTTTGCTTTTATGTAAATTTTTTCAAATTCTATATTACTTCCATCATTTTATTTTAGTCTACTATAGTGTATTCACTTTTTCAAATTTTCAAATGACTTTTTTTTACCTTTTTTGTCTTTTTCATTTTTTTCTTAAATACAGAAAATGAAAAAATTCATTCATTTTTTATTTTTATTAAAAATATTTTTCTTTAATTTTTTTCTACTATATTCTTCACTTTTGTGTATATTTTTTCAAATTCTATTTTACCCCCATCATCTCATTTTAGTATACTTCAGTGTATTCATTTTTTCAAATTCTCAAACGATTCCCTTTTTTTTCCCTCCCTTTTTTTTTTCTCTAACCTGTCAAAACCTCTTTCAACACCCAGACCAAAACACACCTAGGGTCTAGCATCATCTATTCTACTTGTGTGTGTGTGGTTTTAATTTTTTAATTTTAATACTTTTTAATTTCAATTTTTTTATTTCAATTTTTCTACCTCATTAATTCCTTTTCTCCCTTTAAAATGACAAAATGAAGGAATTCACCCCAAAAGAAAGAGCATGAAGAAACGACAGCCAGGGATTTAACCAACATAGATACAAGCAAGATGTCTGAACCAGAATTTAGAATCACGATAATAAGAATACTAGCTGGAGTCGAAAATAGATTAGAATCCCCTTTCTGCAGAGATAAAAGAAGTAAAAAATAGCCAGAAGGAAATTAAAAATGCGATAACTGAGCTGCAATCATGGATGGATGCAGCGGCGGCAAGGATGGATGAGGCAGAACAGAGAATCAGCGATATAGAGGACAAACTTATAGAGAATAGCAAAGCAGAAAAAAAGAGGGAGATTAAGGCAAAAGAGCACGATTTAAGAATTAGAGAAATCAGTGACTCATTAAAAGGAACAACATCAGAATCATAGGGGTCCCAGAAGAGGAAGAGAGAGAAATAGGGGTAGAAGGGTTATGTGAGCAAATCGTAACGGAAAACTTTCCTAACCTGGGGAGAGACACAGACATCAAAATCCAGGAAGCACAGAGGACCCCCATTAGATTCAACAAAAACCAACCATCAACAAGGCATATCATAGTCAAATTCACAAAATACTCAGGCAAGGAGAGAATCATGAAAGCAGCAAGGGAAAAACAGTCCCTAACCTACAAGGGAAGACAGATCAGGTTCACTGCAGACCTATCCACAGAAACTTGGCAGGCCAGAAGGGAGTGGCAGAATATACTCAGTGTGCTGAATCAGAAAAATATGCAGCCAACAATTCTTTATCCAGCAAGGCTGTCTGTCATTCAAAATAGGAGAGATTAAAAGGTTCCCAGACAAACAAAAATTAAAGGAGTTTGTGACCACTAAACCAGCCCTGCAAGAAATTTTAAGGGGGGCTGAGGGGATAAAAGATGAAAAAATATATATATAAATAAATAAATACCAAAAACAACAAAAGATTAGAAAGGACCAGACCAGAGAACACCACCAGAAACTCCAACTCTACAAGCATCATAATGGCAATAAACTCATATCTTTCAGTACTCACTCTAAATGTCAATGGACTCAACGCTCCAATCAAAAGACATAGGGTAACAGAATGGATAAGAAAACAAGATCCACCTATATGCTGTTTATAAGAGACCCACTTGAGACCTAAAGGCACCTTCAGATTGAAAACAAGGGGATGAAGAACCATCTATCATGCTAATGGTCAAAAGAATTATAGAAAGTACTAGATAGTATGGGTTTTATCCATGAAATGAATAAAATATAACTGATTTTTGTAATATAATACTTGTCCTATACATTAGATGATAACCTAAAGAGATTTATAGTAGCCTCTTGTAAAAGAAAAAATGCTACACTGGGAATGAGATTCACGTTGGGATTCTCTCTCTATCTCTGTCCCCCGTCTCCCACCTCTGCCCCATTCCCCTGCTCATGTGTGCTCTCTCTCTAAAATAAAAAAATAAAATAAAATAAAATTCTTAAGATCATAATTCATATAATATTATTCAATTAAACAGAATCTTTAAAATAGAAGAAATCTTAAAAATATTTTTAAATATATATATATCATAAAATATAAGCAAAATAAGCAAATAAGAAATATAAATCAAGTGCCTTTGTTATAAAACTAAGAAATGTCTGGAAAATATTGCTTGCAAAGAGAATGGTTGAAGACTTGAGACTATGGTAATGATACATACCTTGAATGGCCTTTAAGACAAGCCTATCATTGGCTTCTTGACTGGTTATATCCTCACGTTCCACAGAATCAGTTCTGCAATTGACATGTTCACGATGATAAAAATGTATTCTTTTGCAATTTTGAGTATGGAAACTCTAAGCTCTTTCCTGTTCCGGACTCAAAGAAACTCTCAGAGTTGGAAGAGTGCTTAGAGATTAGTCAAGTCCCACCTCTGCTTGCTGCTTTAATCCCCAGAAGACTGAATATGCTAAATCAAGAGCTAAAATCCTTAAACCTTCCAAGAACTACCTTTAAACATTATATTCATTTTGTAGCTATTTCAATGTTCTTTTAAAATTATTAAAACTATAAAATGTAAAATCAGTTTTAACTTTCAAAGTACAAAATGTAAAAACGTTATTTTAAAAAGCGAAAAAAAAATTGCATGCATTTGAGCAATACAGCACATAACAAAGAAACAGACTTCCTTTAGCCAATTTATGGGATGTGTCCTCTAACACACACACAGTACACCAATTATTGTCATTCTGATATGCATATAGCACGAAGAAATACTCAGCAAGAACAGCATATATACATATATATTCTGTGATTTAAAAATATATATTTTATTATATATTCTGATTATACACATTTTACATTTTATTTATATATATTACTTATATATAAATATGAATATATATAAAACATGTTATTTATACACAATACTTTGCATCAAAACATGTTTTTAAATGAATTTTAATTCTTTTAAATCAGAATATATATTATAAAGCATATATAAATAATATATATTGCAATTGACATGTTCATACATATATATTATAAAATATATATAAGTAATATATGTGTGGGGGCACCTGGGTGGCTTTGTTGGTTGAGTGTCCAACTCTTGATTTCGGTTCAGGTCATGATCCCAGGATCATGGGATCGAGCCCCAAGTTGGGCTCTGTGCTGAGTGTGGAGCCTGCTTAAGATCCTCTCTGTCTCTCTCTCTCTCTAAAATAAAATCTGTTTAAAATGTATGTTTTACGTAATAAATATTCTGTGATTTAAAACACTCAAATTCATTTAAAAGCACTTTTTGATTCATACCACTTTTTTTTTCATTACGTATACCATCAATCCATGAATACTATAAGCAAGTGCTAAAAAAAAAAAAAAAAAGCATGACACTAAAAATGTGGGAAACATTATAATATGGTACTGTAGCCTACCTTTTAAAATTGATAACTTCGGTAGAATTTGGTAAAATAAAGGTGATATAACACAGGCAAATTAATAAAATACCTTTAACAGAAAATGGGACATTTTTTATCTTTATTTAACTATTCCCACACATAAAGTGTATTTGAGTACAATATAGCACATAAAGGAGTCAAATATATCTATGCTTTGTTTTTCGAAAATATAAACCTTAACTGAAGTCAAAATGCTTTAGAACAGAATATCATTTTAAGATCATAAAAAATAGTGTTTTCACTTACTTTCAAAATGACAAGTGCATATTTTACTTACTTGAGAGAATCCAAAGCTATCTGATCAATATTAGTGATTCGAAGTATAAGTAATGTGTTTTCTTTTATGCTTTCTGGAAGTCTGGGATGATCAGAACTCAAAAATGTCAAGTTTGCTCCCTAAAGAAATTAACAGATGAATTATTTATTAATTTTTAATATTTTTAATGTTTATTTATATTTGAGAGAGAGACAGAGAAACAGAACACAAGCCAGGGAGGGGCTGAGAAAGGGAGACACAGAATCCTAAGCAGGCTCCAGGCTCTGAGCTGTCAGCACAGAGCCCGACATGGGGCTGGAACTCACAAGCCATGAGATCATGACTGGAGCCAAAGTCAGACACTCAACTGACACTTACATGCCCCAGCAGATGAATTATTTAAAGCTAGGAAGTATATGAGAAGTAAAACACACTAATACTAATTTTAAATATTCAATTCTGATTATACGATACATGGTATACTTTTATACTATAAAAAAAGTATATTTACAGAATATTTGGAAACCACACAGGCTCCAGCTAATAATATTGGAAATTAAGGAAATAATTTCTCAATCTCTCAATTAGAACAATCTCAGATTTAACAATCGATGTGAAAAAAGAACTCCAACTTTCTATAAGAGTCAGAAGAAGAAAGGACAGTTATTTAATTATGGCATCCTCAAGTTTAGAAATACAACTATTGATTCACAGAAAGATGTACTGCAAATTGATGAACTACAATGGATCCATCACCCTCTCTCACCCGGTCTTTTGGAACAAACACCACATAAATTTAAAACTAATTGTAACCTAACTGGAGCAGCAGGGCTTTGGTGAAAAAATTCCTATCAAAAATTCCTAATCCAAACTTAGAAAATTATTATTTTAATCTCTGAGCTGCTCAAATAAATATGGTTGAATATGGACAAACATTAAAATAAGGGACTTAATTATCTCTCTTGAAAATAAGGGGAGAGATTTCTTTCCTTTTTCCTGGAGTATTTACTTTAAAAACTTATAACTATAGTATTTTCTCCATTCTTTAAAATGTATATAAATTCTCTTGAAATGATTATATGAAGCATTGAAAGAGACTATATGATACGTGTAGCAGAACAATGCCTATAAGCACACATATATATACATTTGTGTGTACATACTTGTACGTGTTCTAAGTCAGAGCATCCAAAGCATGATTGTGAGTTAACGTATGTGGGTGCACTTTTATGCATGAGTGTCTGTGGGCACACGTACATGTTTATATGAGTATTATCTTACCACAGGGCACTAAAATTTCCTTTAGGGAGTGTCTGGGAAAAGACCTTGATGGAGCATACAAAAGTGAAAAGGTAAGTTCCAGGATAACACCTGGAAGGTCCCTGCCCCACCCCCACATAAGACAAGACCTGCCCCCACCCTCGCAAAAAAGGAAATTAAGCCTAATATCCCTGCATACAGAAATGGAAGACTGTGGGAAGAGCAAGAGGTGGAAGCAGTCAGAAAATGGACAGGAGGACTTATATCATGAGAAATGTTTAAGGGACATAGTTTTAATAAAAATGTCTATTGTAAGTTGCTTACACTGATGCAAAATAAACCTTCCTCTATTATGCCCTTCAAAATGTCTGCCACACTAAGGATTATATATATATATGTATATATATATATATATACATATATATGTATGTAATACATACACATATGTATATGTGTATATATATATAAATTTTTTTAATGCTTATTTCTGGCAGAGAGAGAGATGAGCATGAGCGGGGGAGGGGCAGAGAGAGAGAGAAAGAGAGGGAGACACAGAATCCGAAGCAGACTCCGGGCTCTGAACTGTCAGCACAGAGCCCAATGCGGGGCTCGAACTCACAGACCCCGAGATCATGACCTGAGCCGAAGTCAGACACTCAACTGACTGAGCCACCCAGACGCTCCCTTCGTTCTTTCCCTCCCCTTTTTCTTTCCTACTTTCCTTCCTTCATTCCTCTGTTCCTCTCTCTCCCTCCCTGCTTTCTTTTCTCTTTCTTCCTTCTCCTCTCCACCCCATTTGTTTCTTGGAAATCATAAAAGGCAGCAGAGTTCCACATCTGGTTCAAGTAATACAGAACAGGGATAGTGAGAATAAATCATAAACTACACTAAATCATTAAAGCAGCAGCTCAAAGCAAGAGGTAACTTTAATTTGGGGATAGACATGAAACGTTCTGTCTGCAGGTTGTGAAATGGGATTTGGAGTTGATGTTCTCTAGATCTCAAGAAGCAGGCTAGACTGACATATGTCTAGTGTATTTATTTAATCCAAGTTTAAGATGTAAAGTTTTTCCTCACCCCAACTCCTCATGTAACTAGTCACAACATCTTATTGATTCTGCCTCCTGAAGACTTTAAATTTTTTTTCTAATTAGCTTCAGAGACACAGCCACTTGCCTAATTCAGGTTGCCGTTACCTCCTTCCTAATTAATATTATTCAGTCCAATCTGGTTCTTTCTACTAGTCTTCAATCCATTCCCCATATTGTAACTAGAAAGATCTTTCTAAGTCACAAAACAGATAATGTCAGCTCCCCTTGTTCCATCCACCTATCATCTTTCAATGACTCCCCAATACATTTTAGATAACTCTTTAATATAAGTCTACTGTTAATAAGCTCTGACTCCTCTCTTGCCAACTCTTAACTTGAACTAAAGTTCAGCCAGCTAACTACTTCCGGTTCTCCAAATAAGCCATGTTCTTTCATGCTTTTGTTCTTTGCACGAGCTGTCTCCTCCACCTGGAAGCCTTTCCTCTCCTATCTACTTATCCCAGCCTAGCTAATTCCTTTTCTAGGTCAATGTTGGATGGCGCTTTTTCCAGGAAGCCTCTTTTGACCCAACAAAACTGAATCATTGCCCCTCCTATCCAGCCCTCCTTTTTGACTGTATTTCCCATTAGAGTGTAAGCTCCATGAAAGTAGGAAACTGACTTAACTTATTCACTGTTCTATCTCCAATGTTTATCCTATGAGTATATATGTTACCTGGATGGTCACTGTGGATAGTGCTACATTTGAGATAATATAAACATAGTAATTTAAAATTTAAGAGCACTAGGGGCTCCTGGCTGTCTCAGTCCACAGAGCACGCGACTCTTGATCTCAGGGTCATGAGTTCAAGCCCCACAATGAGCGTAGAGCTTACTTTAAAAACAAAAACAAATACAAAACAAAATTTAAGAGTACTACACAAATTGTAATATTACTGAAGACCAACCCATTCTAGGGAATCCTTGTTATACACCATAAGTCAGTAGTTGTGTGAGGTGGGGAAATCACAAGGAGGATAAGCTAACTATCAGATATATGACAGCTCCACAGGCCAAGTATCCCTCTATACAGAGAAAAACATGCATCCTCAGGAGATAAGCCTGCAATTATGAGATGCATTACTCCTGGTACTACTGAAGTAGCCACATACCTAGTGGCACAGCCTTGAAGGCCTTAAAAGTACCAAGAGACAAGCTCTCCCAAACTTATATCTCAGATTTGTGGGGAATGGTAGAGTGTTACGGGGAATAAATGCTATGCTTACATTCAGGCCACCGGGATCTGGACCTGAGAGGCAGAACCTCCTGGGGAAAGAGCAACCGTTAGCCACTCACACAAATGCCCCTGCCCTGTAAAGAGTAGAGGTAATAAATTGAAAACTAGAAACCCTGTTCCTCCACCCCCACAGGATCCTACAAAATTCAACATCTGGTATTAAAACATTGGCATACATACATACTTAACTTACAATATAAAAATCACCAAGTTGGTATTGTTTTCCTTTTCTTCGTCCACACTGATGACTATAAATGTTTTTTTGAATAAAAGGAAGCACATTTGTTCTAGAAGTTAAATGACAAAAGTGCAAAGTTAGTCAGATTCTCTCAGAAGTCATCATCTTGAGAGTTGTAACAATGTTTTATGGCATACCTATTTTTCCCAAATTGCCGATATTCATAAATTGTTAGGGACTGGTCATGAGTAAAAAAGAACCCAATCAGCTCTCTGCAAGCATCACGTCCATTTCTAGAAAAATAGAATAATATTAAGGATTTTCAAATAGGCTAATTTTCAAATTAAATAATAAACCAGAATTGTGTATGTCAAAGAATAGCATTACTCTCTTCAATGTATGCCAAAGAGCAAGCATTATGGACAGCTACAGGGGAAACGACCTGGCTTGCTGAAGGGTCAGTTTAAGTAAGATTTGGATGGAGAAAAAGCTTTACCTTACACTGACATGAATATAGATATATTACAATTTAGATTACTATTTTGACATAGAATTTTAAGATAAAGTAAAAATTTTTTTTAAATGTTGACCTTGCAAGAAGCCACGCAAGGATAGACATTTTCATGTTTGCCATTAATAGAAAGTTTAAGGGGCTCCTGGGTGGCTCAGTCAGTTAAGTGTCCAACTTTGGCTCAGGTCACGATCTCAGGGTTTGTGAGTTTGAGCCCCACCTCGGGCTCTGTGCTAACAGCTGAGTCTGGAGCCTGCTTCGGATTCTGTCTGTCTCTCTCTCTCTCTCTCTCTCTCTGTGTCCAACTTTGGCTCAGGTCACGATCTCAGGGTTTGTGAGTTTGAGCCCCACCTCGGGCTCTGTGCTAACAGCTCAGAGTCTGGAGCCTGCTTCGGATTCTGTCTCTCTCTCTCTCTCTCTCTCTCTCTCTCTCTCTGCCCTCCCTTCCTTGCTCATGCTCTGTCTCTATCTCTGTCTCTATCTTTGTCTCTCTCCCAAAAATAAACATTAGAAAAAAATTTTTAACGAAAAAAGAAAGTTTAAAATCACTAAACAAACATGATAACTTTTAAAAACACACTTCACCTTTAATATACACAAAGAACATCAGCATTTTGTATGATTGGAAGTTTATAAGACAGAGATAACATATGTGAGAATCATCTTTCTTCTCACTTTCCTGTATCTATCAATAATCTACTAGTGATTTAAACCATTAAAGGAAAATCAAATAAAGCAGCTTACATAAAGGTTAATTTTTAAATGGTCTACCATTTTCTACTAGTAGTATATATCATCAAAAAATTCATTTCTAAGTTTCTTTTCGAAAGACATTTTAAAATCACTTTTTAAATAACTTCTAATTAAAATGTCTTATTTGTAGGTTCCTAGTTCCTGTAATTTTTGCAACATAATAATATATATTACCTAAAATGTTCATTCTACATTCACATTTTTTATTTAAATGTGACAAAACTAACTAATCTCATTATTCTTATTTCTATTTGAAGAGACTATGTTTTACAATTATAGAATTAGAAGTTTAATAAAATCACAATTACCTTGATATGATCCTACCATCAAACTGTACTTTGTGGGAAAGCATGTTTTCAGTTAATGTAGAATGGGTTCTTATCCTGTTAAGAAATACACTGGTCAATAATTATTTTAAAGTTACTTACACTACACTTGATGTAAATGATGAAGTACGAGAAAAAGTTACGTTGATATTTTGAAACGCACAGAATGAAGATGAAGTTATAACCCCGCCCCCCCGCCTCGCCCTGCATTTTGAGTGCTCACTGAAGCCGACTCGGAGGAAATAACCCTGAGATGCAGTGTATAACACATGAATGACTTCTATTTGAATGTATAGTATCAAAGTGCTACACAAGTAAACAGCACATTTGTAACTGGTCCTACCTGCAGCCATTTCTAACCCTGTTCTATGCCTCCCTCCAACCATATAATTTGCTTTTTTAGTTTTTTTCCATTAGAGGTAACTAAGGGACAAAGTCCTGCCAATAACTTCCATGAAAGACTTTCTTTTATCCCGGTGACAGAGTGTGGCATGGGAACAGTTCCTGCCTGTGAATGTGGCAGGGAAAAGATGCCAGCCATCAGGCAAGCATGTCAGAAAGGCCAATAAGATCTTGAGAAAGCCAGCCCAGAGCTGCGTCATCACTGAGCCACTGGCCTAAAACCAACCACTACCTCCAGGCAACTGGTCACGTAAGAAAAATAAATCCTGACTTGTTTAGGTCACCATCCGTCAAGTTTTCAGTCACGGGCAGCTGAAAACATTCCTTACCAACATAAGAGAATAATGGAAAAGGATGCTGGAAGAGGCTCCAGCCTTGCGAGAAGTCTAGCTGTAAGACCCCAGGCTGCTTATTTAATCTTATGGCCTTCATGAAGCACAAAATGACCTCACGAAGATTGCTAGTCCTAAAATTTTGTTTAATAATATGAAATAAAACCCAAATATCCACACTTTGGAACCCTGTTACTAGTAATCTCCTTTATATTAAGAAATCTGAAAAATTGGTCATGTGTCTTTACTCTCCTTCCTAAATAATTTTTTGGCACTCCAATATAACTGCAGGTGTAATGAAACTGCAATAATGTAAATAGTAAGTGAGTATATGAGTCATTGGGATCTTGAAAAGTAATACTTCAATAAAATCTAAGTCTCTATGAAAGGTAAACAGGATACACACAACAAGAGCCTATGGACCAAAGGAGTTTGTGAACACAGGATGGAGCCATGAAAAATTGGTCATCTCAATTCAACTTAATCCATTAGTATTAATGTGCATATTGAATGCTCACTACATGCCTAAAAAAATTCTAAATGCTGAGAAAAAAACAGCAATAACAGCTACTATTTATTGAGAACTTCTAGACATCAGTCACTATTAAAATCACTTAAATGTGCATTGGTCCATTCAATGCTTGCAATAACTTCATGAAGTACTATTATCCCATCTTACATATAAATTTTACAGAGTCATATAATTACTGCATGACAGAGCCCAACCTTGCTCATAACCATTATATTAGATTGCTTCTCAAAGATGAACAGAATTCAATTTAACAGTGATAGGTTGAAGTAACAGCAGCTTAGAGTCTAGAGTCCCCGTGAAAAGATAAAAGAATAAAACATTTACATCATAAATGGAAAGTTCTATGCTAAGGTTTTAAGTATCCAATAAGTAGTACCAAACACTTCTACCCAAGTTCTTAACCAATACAAAATAAGAATCAGGTAGATGAAGATTAAAATATGTATTTTATTATATTACTAACTATATACTATATTACTATATACTATATACTATTACTATATACTATTACTACATACTATATTACTAATTATATTACTAACTATATTCTATGACTAACCCACTCATTCCCAGTGGGTAGGGACCCTGCAAAATATAACGCCTTGAGCAGCTTCTGCAGGCAGCTGGCTCCCAAGGAAAAGAGAAGAGGAAGGGCTGCCCTATACCTGCTATTCCCACTTCCAACTCTGAAGCAAAATCCTCTTCTTCTCCAGGAAGAATGAATGCGGGAGGACGAAATCCATGAATTCAGTAATTCTAACTAATACCACTATAGTATTTTTCACTGAAGGAGGCTCAATCTAAAATTTATATTGACAAGGGGTGCCTGGATGGCTCAGTTGGATAAGCATCCGACTTTGGCTCAGGTCACGATCTCATGGTTCATGAGGTCAAGCCCCAAGTCAAGTCAGGCTCTGAGCTGACAGCTCGGAGCCTGGAGCCTGCTTCAGATTCTGTGTCTCCCTCTCTCTCTGCCCCTCACCTGTTCATGCTCTTTCCCTGTTTCTCTCTTCAATAATAAACATTAAAAAACTAAATTAAAAAATAAGTAAAATAAAATTTATATAGAAGAGGAAAGGGCATAGTATATCAAGCCAATATTGAAGGTTTTTTTCTAATTACTCTAAAAGAAAGCAATACCAATTAAGACAGGATGATATTGGTGCAGAAATACACAATAGAGAGATGAGACTAAAGGAAAAGCCTAGACACCAACCATGCATTTATAATAATTTGATATATTAGGACATAAGCAGCATTATGAGTTAGAGGGACAATGAGTTTGTGATAGGTAGAGATTTCCTGAAGATACATAGGGCACTAACGATAAGTGGAAAGATCGGCAAACTGGTCTACATCAAAATTAGTAAACTCCTATTCAGCAAAAGACTTGATCAAGAAAATGAAAAGGTGACCATAGAGGAAGAAAAGATCTGTCCAACAAATATAACTGAAAAAGGACTTGTACCAAGAATATATAAATTAAGTTCCACAGATCAATGCAAAGAAGATAACCCAACAGACTCGAAGGGAAGATTCATGTAAGAGGATATCTGTTTCATATAAGGGGATACTGATAACACACCCATAAGAACTAAGATGAAAGACATTGACAATACTGAACACCAGCAAAGATGTGGTGAACTAGAATCCTCTTACTGCTACAGGTGGGAGTGCTAATTGCAGCCACCACTCTGAAAAACTATTTGGCGTTATTTTTTAGAGCTGAACAAATGCATACTAAATGGTTCAGCAATTCCACTTCTAAGTATGTACTGAGCAGAAATGAGTACGTATGTTCACCAAAAGGCATACACCAAAGTTCATGGAAGCACCACTCTGAAACAGTCAAATGTCCATCAACATTGTGAGTAAATAAACCGTGGCATATTTATATACAATGAAATACTGTACAGTGAGAATAAAAGACAAAAACAAATAACAACTCATAACATGTTGACTCATAAACATGTTGAGCAAAAAGAAGCCAGATACATAGTGTCTAAATTTTGTGACTTCAGTAGGTTTATAATAAGGCAGTTACCATCTATGATATCAGGACAGAGAGGTTACCCTGTTATGGTAGGGGAAGGGGATAGGCAGGCAAGGGGAGTTTCTGGGATGTTCGTAATATTCTATTTCTTGATGTAGGAACTTGGGACCTGAGTATTGTTCACTTTGTGGAAATTCCTTTGCTGTACACTTAAACTGTGTACATTTTGTGGACATATACTTTATTTCAATAAAAGTTTACTTTAGAAAAAGAAACATTTAGGGGCACCTGGGTGGCTCAGTTGGTTAAGCATCCGACCCTTGATTTCAGCTTAGCTCATGATCTCACAGTTCGTGGGTTCAAGCCTGGAGTCGGGCTCTGTGCCCACAGTGTGGAGCCTGCTCGGAATTCTCTCCCCTCCCCCACCCCGCCACTTGTGCCTCCCCCCCTCAAAATAAATAAATAAACTCTAAAAACACAAAGAGAAGTTTAGATGTGTTAGCTGAATAATGACCCTCCAGAGTTGTTCATACCCTGTACCTCAGAACATGTAAATATATTACAATTACATGATATGATAAAAGGGACTTTGCATGTATGACTCCAGACACTGAGATGAGGAAATTATCTGAAATTACCCAGCTGGATTCAATGCAATCACAAGTGTCTTTATGAGAGGAAAGCAGAGGGATACTGTGACTACAGAAGAGCAGTGTCAGAGTGATAAAAAACAAGAAAGACGAGCAGCCATTGCTGGCTTTGAGCATGGAGGAAGGGGCCATTAGCCAAGGAATAAAGGCAGCCTCTAGAAGCTGAAAGAGACAAGAAAATGGATTCTCCCCTGAAGCCTCCAGAAGGAATGCAGCCCCGTCAACACCTTGCTTTTAGGCTTCTGACCTCCAGAACTATAAGAGGATGAATTTGTGTTGCTTTAAAATACTGTGTGTGGTAGTTTGTCACAGCAGCCATAGGCAATTAATCCACAATACCTTTGAGTATTTAAGGTATGGAAACACTCTTCCAGAAAATAAGAATGAAACAAAAGAGAACAGTTCTAAAGAAGTACTTCTTGGCATGTCCAGCAGTTTGAAAATATGAAAGCATTGCTGCAGAAACCAGTGGATTTCGTGTCTATTGATGCTGAAGCGAGCCATCACCTGCCAGTGAAGTTGTTGACAAATTTAAGTGGACTGCACCCCAAAACTGTGAAAGCCCAAAGATTTCATAAGCTACAACGTAAAAGGCAAAATGACAATAATAATAATAATAATAATAAATGTTTAAATAATACTAACTTTGAATACATTATATCAATGAGATTCAGCACATACAAATGTCTCAGTTACTATATTGTATATTGTCACATATATTATCTCCTAAGGTTGTAGCTGTCATTCCTAAGTTACTAATAAAAACCCTAGAGGGCAAAGTATACCCCAATACCCTAAATTGGCAGAACCGAGATCTGAACTCCAAAAATTCCACTTCCTTTTATATAGAAAAAAGCAAAAACAAGCCAATAAAAAGGTCTTTTCAGTTAGACACAAAAGTATATTTTTAAAAATTCATTTATAGCATACTATATCTTCATTCAATATAAGTGAAGTCTTCTTACTTAGTTTCATGTAGCGTTCTTTTCCTAAATCGAAGAGGTGCCATCTTTGAATCTGGAACGATATGAATGCTTTCTTGTCTCTCGGAGGTTAAGTTTTGTTCTGGATCACTGATCACAGCCCTACACAGAAAATACAAAGTCTGACAATTCAGTGTGATAACGCATGACTCTAGCATTCACATATGTGTAAGCAGCTAGAAAAGCTCAACTACCAACGCAAACTTACAATTATATATTTGCCAGATACTGAATGAATAAATTTAATAATTAAAAACTACTAGCCATACAAAAAACATTCCTATCAATCTTTTTCCATAAATATTATCTAAAAATACACTGAAATTTTTGAGAAAACTCTGAGCTTCATGTCTCTCTTTAATTTTTTTAATGTTTATTTGTTTATTTTGAGAGAGAGAGAGAGAGAGAACGCACAAGCAGGAGGAGGAGCAGAGAGAGAGGGAGACAGAGAATCTCAAGCAGGTTCTGTGCTGCCAGCACAGAGCCCAACTTGGGCGTCAAGCCCACAAACCATGAGATCATGACCTGAGCTGAAATCAAGAGTCAGATGCTTGGGGTGCCTGGGTGGCCCAGTGGGTTGAACATCTGGCTTCAACTCAGGTCATGATCTCGTGGTTCGTGAGTTCAAGTCCCACATTGGGCTTATTGCTGTCAGCATGGATCCCATTTCAGATCCTCTGTCCCCCCCCTCTCTCTGTCCCTCCCTTACTCATGCTCTCTCAAAAACAAATAAAATAAACCTTAAAAAAAAGATGCTTAACCTACTGAACCACACAGGCGCCCCCATGTCTCTCTCTTATTATTCTTTCAACAAATAGACATTGTATTGATGACTTCTGAAAAAAGATGTGAAGCAAAGTAAGTAAGCAACAATATGGATTTCTGGGGGAAAAGCATTCCAAGCAGAAGGGAAGATAAACGCAAGGTACCTAAGACAGGAATGAACCTTATGGTATGTTTGAGAACAGGGAGGAAGCTGAGTGGCTGGAACAGAATAGATAAGACAGGGAGAGAAGCAGGAAAAGTGATCCAAGGTCTAATGATGGGCAGATCATGTAGGGCTTGGGTAAACTATATTATTGACAATTTTTTAGCACACCTGATCCATATCCTTGCCATGGCCTCATTATAGGTGTACTGTACTTTCTTCCCCTTTAGCTTTGGGCTTAGCCATTTGACTTGCTTTGGCCATTATATAGAGCTGGATGGCTCTGCTGATCTCAACTAAACTAACTTACGTAAGTGTGGGTTGTTTGTGGATCTGCTTGTCTAGGATAATCTTGGCTAAGTGGCCCAGGTGCATTTGCAGAGTCACGTTCTTCTTAAGACCAGTGGGTGGGCCAAGCTGTGTTCTCATAAATATAGTGAAAGCACAAAAAGGCCAAGTGGGAACACATAAGGCTTCCTAAGTCCTAAGCTCTGAACTGAGACCAATGTTTTTATTCATATGTAACTGGCCAAAGTAAGTAAAAAGTAAGAACCACTTGGCCAAGCCTAGCTTGGACAGTTAATCTGAAGATACATGAGCTCTAATTAATTATTGTCTTAGGGGGCGCCTGGGTGGCTTAGTCAGTTAAGCGTCCCACTTGGGCTTAGGTCATGATCTCACAGTTCGTGAGTTCGAGCCTCCCTTCAGGCTCTTCGCTGTCAGGCAGAGACCCCTTCGGATCCTCTGTCTCCTCTCTCTCTGCCCTTCCCCCACTTGCTTGCACTCTCAATAAATAAATAAATAAATAAATAAATAAATAAACAAACAAACATTAATTATTGTTTCAAGCTACTAGGTTTTGTGGTGATATGTAATCAATACATACATATTACTCTGATGTGGAAAATTACTAGAAGGTTTGATCTGGCTTGCTTTTTAATAGACTTACTCTGGCTCCTGGGTTAAGAATAGACCAACAAGGGGCAAATGGAGACACGATGAGTGTAGTTAGAAAGTGACTAAAATAATCCAAGAGAAAGAAGATGACAGTGTGAGCAGGGATGATGGCAGAAGAAGGAGTAAATTTATTGTGAGGGTGGAAGTGAGAGTGATTGTTGACAAACTGAGTATAGGATTTGAGAAAAAGAGAGGCATCAAAAGCATCACCAAGATTTTAGGTCTAAATAACCTGAAGAATGGAGCTGCCTTGGAGGAAAATTAAAGAGGATTTGGTCATGGGGAAAGGGAAGGAAAAGAACTTCCCGGAACCCAGATTGGCAAATGTTCCACTGGAGCCTTAGATTAGGGAAGCATCAGCGTATAAATGGTTTTTAAAGGCATGATACTGGATGAGATCACTTGGGAACTGCATGTAGAAAAAGTCCAAGAATGGAGCCCAGTGTACTCCCACATATAAAGGCAGGGGTGATGAAAAGGAACCAGGGGAAAAGACTGAGAAGGAGCAGAAGGGAGGAGGAAAACTAGCCAAGTGTCGTGTGTAGGAAGCCAAATGGGAAGGAGAAAAGTATTTCAAAAAAGGAGAAAGTTTCCAGTGGAGAAAGACATTGCTGGGTCAAATAAAGGAGAACCGAGAGATCGCCATTAGCGGAACAACATGGATGCCACTCGTTATCTTATGAGGAGATGTGGTGGCACAGTGAGGGTGAAAACACCGACAAAGTGAGTTCAAGAGATAAGTGAAGGAGGTGCATTGAAGCCTATAAGAATAATTAATTATTTCAAAACAAGTTACTGAAAAACATGCACATAAAAATGCACTTTCTCTCTGCCATCTACACAAGCAATACTTTTTTTCAAAGCTAATCCTAAGTCTCTCTCTCTCTCAAAAATAAATAAACATAAAAAAAATTTTTTTTCAGCTAACCAAAAGTCTTAGTTCTTTCTTGAAGGCATCCTAGACTATTCTGCCTTTTCTGAAATCCTGCCATATTTACATATTATCATGCAATTTGAAACAGCAGGTATTTAACCTTTACACAGTTTTCTAAGAGTTATGAAACTGGAGATTAAGTTTAAAATTTCTAACAGTCCCGCAGTTTCCAAACTGTGCACCAAGTCACTCTAGGGTGCCACAGAAAATTCATAGGGACTACGTGAGATATTTTTAATTTTTGAGGGAAACAGTGATACTTGGTATTTGTTGGATGCTACCTGAACTACTAGCTCAAGGTAATTCACAGTTTGAACAAGAGATCATGTTACAATGATGTCAAAACGTTGCAAAGCAGGGTTTTCTACAGTTGCTGTGATAAATAGTAAGTGCCATGTGCAGTCAAAAGTGAAGGTGACAGTATCCTACACATTTCTAAGGTTTGAGGGATTGGGCAGTGTCCCAAAAGGTACAAACAAGTAATTGAGGCTATTCGAGAATGAAATAAAAATATTGTTTCTTTCAATTTATGTGTATTATTTTTTCAAATGGCCATTAAGTTGTAATGAAGTAAATACTTAAGTTATTTAGATAAAAATACTTAAAAATAGAACTGTTGGGTATTTCTACTGACTTAGGAATGCTATGAAAAACAAAATCACTAAAACACTATGAGTGCAGTGAACAGAGAAAGTTTGAGAGCCTCTGAGATAGCCACTTGCTGATTGACTAACAATAAAAAAAATTAATGAAAACTTTCTGAATGGATTTATATTACTCATTACTAACTCTCACCCACCTAGATAAGTGGTCTATCATCACTTGCTCTGCAACAGTCTGTTTCTTCTTCTCTGCAGCCACAATTTCCTAAGAAGAGAAAATTTTTTTTAAATTTCATTGTCCATAAAATAGAACAATACTATAGTTAAGACAAGAATCCAAAATATATGTTAAATTTCCAAATTCCTTCTTAAATATAGATTACTATATCCATCACTAATAAAAGAATCCTAATTATTTAATCTAAAAATACCATTTATTTCCTAAAAAGTGATACACTTAAATTTCTGTAGAAATCATCAGAGTTTTCCATGCACAGCCTCTGAATTTCATGGAGCTAGAATAAAGGAGGAGGAGATTATTATATCCCTATCCTTGACAGATGCCCTGTAAAAGGCACTTTAACCTGCTCCAAGAATACCAACCCTGACACAAAAAGAGTTTGTTCTAAAACTGTAAGTAGTAGATATGAAGCTAAAACTGAATTGGAATCATTCAACTCGATATCAAAAATCTAAAAATAAATATTTTTAAAAAGCCTTCCATCATTAAAAGGATAATAATATTTTCTATGCATATAATCCATTACTCAATTGCTGGTTTGATTAAACTATCTTCACGCTATTTTTTGCTCTTCCAACTCATTTGAAAATATTTTTACTATATTTTAGGTTATATGAAATTGAAAGATTAGTAATCATTCAACTCCAATTAGATTATAATGTGACTATATTCACTAAAATGTTTCTTTTCAAGAGTAAATAAAATAAGTTAAAAAAAATTAAGGAGTCAAAATAAAGCTTGTTCTATTTTTACACTGTAAATTACTGTCATCTCCCTTGATCACTGTAGTAAATGGAATTGAGTACAATAACATTCCTTAGATAAAGGCTTTGTAACCTTAGGGAGAATGCTCCATTTGAAACTAATGCAAAATTCAAATAAGAATGACTAAAGGCATATCATAGAAACTACTAAGAAAACTGGAAATTTGGGCACAACTATTTAAATATTAGTCTATAGTTGAATTTCATCTTTCTTTCTTGTTTTTTTTTTTTTTTTTTTTTTGGTTTGGTAGAACTTAAGATACAGTTTACACATCCAAAGACACCCCATATAAAGTTCATGTCATTTAACATAACTGCATCTGGTGTTATCTAAGCTCATGACAATTTATAATGACTTGTTTAGTAATCAATGTCAAACAGCAATTAAAAAGTTAGAAAACTTGTGGTAACTTACAGGTACAGCAAAGCATGTTTTATGTCTAAGGGGGAAGAAAGTGAACACTGACTAAAACATGAAATTATATACAGAAAAGATCAGCCAGAACACAGGTGTAAAACTCAGAAGCAAGCAAAAGAGGTGAGATTAATGAGTAGAAAGCCCATGCAGAAAGCCCACCTTGAGTGTTGACATTCATGGAGGCTTATTGTACGAAAGGTTAGAATCACCCTCAGGCACACTGATTTAGAGGCCTGTGTAAACAAAAAGCAGATCAGAAGCAGAAGCCACACTGATTCAAAGGATCTGATAATGTTGAAAACTGACTAGCAAACTAAAAGAGATGGATATAAAAACCACACAGGCTCACTGCTTCTGTTGTTGAATTAAGTGTTGTTGAATTAAGTGGTTAAAAATTAAAATGTTTCCACCTACATTTTAAAAATCAGTCAGGGGCGCCTGGGTGGCGCAGTCGGTTAAGCGTCCGACTTCAGCCAGGTCATGATCTCGAGGTCCGTGGGTTCGAGCCCCGTGTCGGGCTCTGGGCTGATGGCTCGGAGCCTGGAGCCTATTTCCGATTCTGTGTCTCCCTCTCTCTCTGCCCCTCCCCCGTTCATGCTCTGTCTCTCTCTGTCCCAAAAATAAATAAAAAACGTTGAAAAAAAAATTTTTTTTTAATAAATCAGTATTGGGGCGCCTGGGTGGCTCAGTCAGTTAAGTATCCGACTTCGGCTCAGTTCATGATCTCACGGTTCGTGGGTTCAAGCCCCGCATCGGGCTCTGAGCCCATCCAGCTTAGAGCCTGGAGCCTGTTTCAGATTCTGTGTCTCCCTCTCTCTCTGCCCCTCCTCCACTCGCATTCTGTCTCCCTTTGTCTCAAAAATAAATAAACATTAAAAAAAATTAAAAATAAATCACTACTAATTTCAAACGCATTCAAAGTGTACTCACACAAACATTTCCTTGGGCGGGTGTGGGGGGGATGATAAATGCCTGCTACCACAATGAAGTAAAATGTACGTGATGCTGAATTTAGTGAATTAAAATGATTGTGAGTAAAAGAAATCCACTAACACCCAGATGGCTTTGGATGAAATCAAGAACACTCAATTGACCCTAAGTATCAGTAATACTCATTTCAAGTGTAACTTCAGGAACATATCAAAGTAAGCCTTATCTGGGATACTGTTTTGTCTTATAAAGTAGCTTTTTTTAATTTTAGGATAATCCTGGTAAGATTCCTTATTCTATTAAACATAAATATCTCAATAATAATAGGCATATAAAATAATGTTTATGTTGTTTTAGTAAAAGAACTATAGCAAGGTAGTAACTTGGTCATCCACAGAAAATCAGTACATACTCCGGAGACTGATTACACATTGTTGTCAATTCAGAACATACTAATTCTGGATGATTGTAATTCCAATAAAATATATATTGACTTCCCTCAATGATAATGATAATGTAACTGGCTAAAACTGTAATGTTTTATTATATTTAGGTTATTTAAGCCAGAATTTTCCCAACTTTGGAACCACCACACACTGGTATTTCATCAGCTCATTACTAATATGTCTAAGATATTAATCACTTGGGGGTGTCTGGGCTGGCCAGTGGACTCCAGCTTCAAGCAGCTTGGTCTGATTACCCCAGGACACTATAGAAATGTCATTATCTATTTATATCAGATCTGCCCTAAGCGATCCTCATCCAACAATCCAAATGATTTTATAAAAGATGCAATTTAGAGTTAATATTGAGAATTTAGAGCTTTGCTTCCCTTTTCCTTAAAAAAAATAATAATTACTTGATTCCTGCCCTTTTCCTTAATGTGCTGGAATTTCTCTAGTCTTATTTGCTTATCACTTTCAAAAAACTAACTAGGTTACTTTGGAGGCAGGGGTGATGCTAAATTAAACCCACTGACAAAAACAGCAGCCAATTAACATTTTTAATAGCATAAACTAAATTTTTATAAACTCTTAAAGATTCAAGACTATTTTTCCACGGTAAATATACCAAACAGCAACCATTGGTAAAAATGAGGACTCGATTTACTCATTAGTGAACATCCACCTCAGTCCAAATTCAATTGTTGCAATTATTTATTCAGTTTTAAGTCTGGAAAATCTTGGAGGGCAAATGAACTTAATGGGTTAACAAGTAAATAAAAATACTGGTAACTTACGGCATCAGACTTCCTCATACACCATGGTGCATTGTACGGGATGTCTGCATAACCCTGCTGTAAGAGGGCCTTCCTATCCAGAGTTGTAAGACCATCGATGATGGCTGCTTCACCTTGTACACACTGCAAGTGAAAGCAATAAATAAACTCATGAGAGTTTGTACTCAGTTCACATACTTAGCATATTTGTTTTTAACAAAATAGAGTATTAAATCACCTCTGAACATGTCAATAGTTATTTGTGTAGCAGTTAACAGTACAATCTCTGACAATCAGATTGCCTATTTGAATCCAGTTCTTCCACCTTCTAGCTAGATGACCTCTCTGTGCCATGGCTTACTCATGGCAATGGGAATTAATAACAGTATCTACTTCACACACACACACACACACACACACACACACACACACACACACACAGATTAAATGCCCAACACCTATAAAAGTATCTGATAGAGTCAGCATTAGATACAAAGTAGCAACTATTATAACTATTATTGTCCATTTGAGTCTTTGTAAAGTTAATAAAAATGGGCAATGTCCACTCCTTCATACAATGAAATTCAGAAGTACTAAGAGATGGGGTTTATCCTTTAAGGTAAAGGATTCTCTGGGATCCTAAAGATAAACACTAAATTTTTCTCTGAATATAAGATGTACTTATATTCCCTTAACAACAACAACAAAAATGTCCCAGTGGGATAGCAATTGCCAAAAACATAATAGATTTCAAGAGTTTTTCCTCCAGGGTTTGTTCTCACTTTAGATCCTTCCCGAAAGGTCACACTCCATGTTCATACTCTACTCTGTCTTCATGACCTTTGACTACTACATGAAATCTTATACATTTGTTTGTGAATTATTGCCTGCCTCTCCTGCTAGACATTCCATTAGGGTGGAACTGTCTTTTCTATTGCAGTATCCCTGATGCCTGAACAGGACCACACATTGTGAACACTCGATATTTATTCAACAAATGAATAACACATCTTGTATAAGTATTAACTATTGGGAAATCAATTTATGAGGATACTTTATAATTTTATTTATTTACCTGCTAATATATTTGTTTTTCCTGCATAGTGATTTATTTTAACAGGCATCAAAAAAGATGTTTAGCATTATATAAGGTAAATTAAGCTGATTAAATTAACAGATTATGTTCAAGTATAAGCAAAGCTCTGCACTAAGTTTAGACTGAAAGAAACTTTCAAAAGATTTTTATTTATTTTGTTTCAGCTTATTTTTATCCTTTTACAAAAGGGAAAGGGTGACATTTCCCCCTTGGTATGTCAAATTTAACCTCCCCAGACCAGACTTCCTGGTGGTCTTCCCTCCCCTTCCAATTGTTCAGGCCCAAAACTTTAGAGGCATTCTTCATCATCTCTTTCTCCTAAGCCTGCAACCAAACCATCAACAAATATTCTCAGCAAATATTCTCAGTTACTCAAAATCTACCCAGAATCTGGTTTCGCATCATGACCACTTCTTATCCAACTCTGCTGCCATTGTCCTCATCTCTTGTATGGCTTATTGTGACAGACGCCACAAATATCTTTCCGCTTCCAGCTTCGCCCCATTCTTCGCAAAACCCATCCTCAACACGGCAAAGGCGCTTTCTGCCTCAGAGTAAAAGGCAAAGTTCTTACGTGGTCTACAAGGCCTCGCAGATCTGCCTCCCCACCCTCCCTTAACTCTCTCCTCATCTCTCCCTTCCTCTTCCTCCTCTGACCACACCATCCTCCTTGGTATTTCTTCTTTTTTTAGTGTTTATTTATTTATTTTGATAGAGAGAACGAGCATGGGAAGAGGCAGAGAGAAGAGAGAGAGAGAGAGAGAGAGAGAGAGAGAGAGAGAGAGAGAATCACAAGCAGGCTCCGTGCTGTCAGCACAGAACCTGACTCGTGGCTCAAACCCACAAACTGGGAGATCATGACCTGAGCCAAAATCAAGAATCAAAGGCTTAATCAACTGAGCCACCCAGGTCCCCCATCCTCCTTGATATTTCTTGAACACTCTATGCTCCCTCCTGCTTCCTGACACTCAAGAGTTTATTCTGAGTGGCTTGTGCATCACCTCTTGTGTACCAGTCGTGTGCTGAAATGCTACCTATGGGAAAGATCTTCCCTGGTGATCCTGTACAAGTTGTGATCCCAACCTTAAACCCTGGTCTTCCCAGTTCCCCTCCATCCATAGCATTTATCACCATCTGTCAGGCTAGATGGGTTGATTGATTCATTCATTCACTAATATGTTTTTTCTGGCTAAGTCCTTCCATTATGATATATATTCTATAAGGGCAAAAGTATTTGTTTTATTTACTGACTTAATTACTGTTTTCTATAAAATTGAAGTTTAATGATTGTCATGCTTTATTTAAAGATATTTCATTATTTAAAATATAAGTTCACATTTTGGGAAATAATTTGACAATAAGGATTCATCAGCTTTTTACACTAAATGGAAGGAAACTCAACAAAGGAAATCTGCCGTTAAACAAGCAGAGGGGAACTTTTATCTTACTGTTTAATTATCTGTTGACTGATAATATCAGTTTGACTAATGGGTGATTATGACCTTTAGTTATTGTCCTAGGTCCTAAATAAGTCTAACTTTAGCTTTTTTTTTTTAATCAGTAAAAAGAATCAATTTACATGTTGTTCCCTACTTTATCAAGAGGCTTACATTTCTGATATCAGAGAGCCCTTCTATTTCCAGAGATTACTATTCCAATGCTAATTAATGTAATTGTAAACAGTTTTACTAATAGCCCATGTATACAGCAATTTTAATTTTCATAATGGCAAAAATTTAAAAAAATATCAAATAAGTTGTTCGAACACTTAAGTACAAAATTATTATGTATAGAAACCAGGTCTTTTTGCAAGACTATCAAGAACACATGAAATAATAATTATATACATTTATATGTAGATTTTAAAAATCAAAGCAAAACAATTTTTTTCCAAAAGAAAATATGCATATGCTGGCTTCTATAAAATTCTTTATTCATACTATAAGTGTTTACCAAACATATAGGAAGCTTTGCAAGAAATATTGGTTCCTCTCTTAACCAAAAATAAACAAATGCCCTCATCTGAACACATGTTCAAGGAAATCAAAGCTTTGCTTAAAAATATTTTAAACTACTTTGCTGCAGCAAATAGAGCATGAGCTTTTAGATATCTTCAGTCTATTTCCCCAACATTATTACAGTGATCTAAATATTACATGGTAAAACTTATAAATACATGGCCGGATGCCACAGGGCTGTGAAATTATCCTGCCTATGATTATAGACATTAGATTATTACATTTGTATACATCTGTTTGGGTCTGGGATATGTGTCTTAACATAATAGAGACAAAATAATCCCATAACTTTTGTTACTCTTTCCACTAAACACCATGTGATGTAGTAGTTAGTTCAAGATAGTTCCTACATGGATAGATGATATGCCATACCTACTCATAAATTAATCAATTCTTTTTACCTATAAAAAATGTTAAGCTGATACAACCATCAAACTTCCCTGAAAATACAATATTCTTACAAAAAGTTAACTATTACATCCAACTATTATCTCTTTTATGGCTAGTAGTGTCATAAACAATGTTTCTAAAGCTTTCTTTCCACAATTCAAGGTTGACCTTTCCAATATGCTTATGAAAAGCCATTAAATATATTATGGTTAGTTTGCTCTCATAGTCATGAATGGTGAATTTACATCTAATTAATATTAAATAAAAGCATAACTTTAGTAATTCATGATGTTAAAAAAACATCTCCCAACATGACGCAGAAGAAAATCACGGAGTGATGACAGTTTTAGAATAAAATAGGGTCACTGTCACATCTATAATCACTTTTCAACTTTAAAATTTAGACTGTGAGGGGCATCTGGGTGGCTCAGTCGGTTAAAGCGTCCAACTTCAGCTCAGGTCATGACCTCACAGTTCATGAGTTCGAGCCTGGAGCCTGCTTCAGATTCTGTGTCTCCCTCTCTCTCTGCCCCTCTCCATCTCATGGTCTGTCTGTCTGTCTGTCTCTCTCTCTGTCTCTTTCTCACAAAATAAATAATTAAAAACAATTTTAATTTAGACTGTGAGACAAAGAGAGTTCAGGATAGCTACATCAAAAACAGCTTTGTGATATGGTCTTATTTCCAATCCCAAAATAATGAAAACTTCTAACAGAGAAAAGATGACTAGGTCATCTGGCTAGAGTTTTCACATTTGAAAATGATAAATAATAAACCCTTAGAGTAGTTCGTAAGAATAAACTAGTTAATGCAAGCAAAGCACTTCAAATAGTCCCTAGAACACAAAAACAAATGCTAGCTACTATACTTACTGTGACTAACAGCAAGACACCCCAGACAAAAAGACTTCTCTGATACATGGAATTTCTTTTTTTTTTTTTAATTACATCAGAACTTCACGAAGTCTCATACAATACCTTGTCATCTACCTTGTTTCTTGGAGACTGTTGTGTGACACCTGGTTTTGGATTTTCTGCATTTCTCTGACTGTACTGTTTATATCCCTCTTTCATTTCAGTTTTATGTTGCTGATATTTTAGTTTATATTTGCTTGTTGGTCCTGGTAAGTTTTCAGGTATTATGTCTTGCTCCTAGATGTAAAAATAAAAAGCATGTTATCCGCCAGGAAAAAAAAGGAAAAAAATGAAAATAATTATTAATTTTCCTTATTAACATACACAGGTTTATCATTTACCTTAACATTTATGCTTAAGAAACAGATCATTATGATCTACACGCTAAACAGAGGTCATATTTAAAATATTTCGCTGGTACAGCATCACTGAGCAACCAAAGCAAGTGGAGCTGCTCAGGATGGACTGTGGTCGTTAAGTACCAGGAAGCTTATACTTTGTTTCCCAGCTGAAGATCAGTCCTGGTGCTATGAAACTGGTGGGTTAAAATGAATATGCGCAGTACTAAGTGGGATATATGAAAAGCCATCCTAAAATAAAATTAAGTAACATTTATTATGAGCTCTATGCAATATTGTGTTCAAATGTTTTTTATAGTAAATACCAAGTAAAAATTACCTCCTCATCAGAGTCAACAAGGCTTCCCAAATCAAGTCGTGGAACCCTGAAAGAAATAATCTATGCATCATCCCATTACTTTTTAAAATGAGGCTTTAATAGTTGCAAGTCATACATGCTGCATCTTATATAAAAAGGTACACTAAAGCCAATGGTGTGCTGCACCTACCAGCTGTGAGAGGCTTGTGTTACATAAAGGTTCAGTAGTTTTTGAGCTAGTTGTTAACAAAGCATTATTAAAGATAAAATTATATAAACTTCTAATTAAATAAGTTACATTAAAAACAAAGGTCATAAATACTTGAAGTCATCACTTCTTAATGACTTTACTGTGCTTCACTATTATCTATGTTCTAGAAGTTATTGACACCTATGGTATTTGTGTGGTAGTATAACGGTGTGCATCTCTTTCCAAGTCTGGGTTCAGTAATATTACATATAGCTTGAAATCAGCCACAGCAGGATGATTGACACGGACATTGGCAAATGCTATGAATCAGGACTTGATTTATTATTTTGTTGATTTCTGAGACTTAAAACAGTAGTGAAGAAAACATTAATGGTACAGATTAAAAAGTGTATCGTATCTGTAATTGGCACATTGCAAATAACAAAAAACTGAGGAAATATTGTACCAGAATTTGAAACTATTACTTAAGTCAACAAATAAATCACTCACATCACTTTACAATAAATGAAAATATCAACCAATGTTCATAAATTGAACTAATGGCTCGTCAGCTGCAGATATAAGAATTCAGCAGAAAACAAAAAGCATTCCGTGAGAATCAATTGGCTACATGGAATTTCCAAAAGAGAGTTTATATATTTATTAGTATTTGTAAACTGCCTACTATATATCTTCCATAGGAGTAAAATTTATAACCAACTTAAAAAATACTTAAGTTTATGTATGATTAACAAGTAAAATTTTAAATAAACTTATAGTACACTTTCAGAAAACCAGTTGTTAAACATTTAACATGATGGGATCGATTGTCAGTACACACTGAATATATTTAGCTAAGGCTTGCACCTACCTCTATTCTTTGTCTAGATGAGTACAGAGGTATCTGTTATGTAGAACCACATGAAATTGCTGATACTTATTAATTTCATACGGTTCAGCCTAACAAATTACTAGGGTTTTAACATCTATTATCTAGTAAGTCCTGTAGTCTAAAATACTTGAAAAAATATAAAAATAATAACCTTTCAAATTTTAAAAGGCAAAAATGTACAATATAAAACATGAATTAAGGTAGTCCGTCCAAACCTAAAATCATTTAAATAAGATTGACAAAATTGTCATATTTCTCAAGATAAGGTAGGGTCACAGATGCTTTGCATTAAATTCATTTTGACTATCCTAGTTTTAAAATTCAATATTTCATACATTTCTTTAATAAATTCACTTAGCTCAATTTTCTAAATAACACAATAGTTTAACCTTTTCAGGAAAATGTAAGAATATTAAAGAAAACAAAAAACAAGACAAGTAGTACGCTCAATCCCATCATCCTGCTTCCATTCTGGCATAGCAATTTTCAGGCCATCTACATGAATATCAATTTTTTTGCAATTCACAATCACAGCTACATATAAAATTTTGCTGTATTTTTTTTATTTGTTAACGTATTATATATGTTCGCCCATTAAATAGCTCAAATGTGAAGAAATGTGACTTACACAGGTAGGCAAGGATTCTGGATTGCCTGTGATTTGGAAGTCCGTCCTTGCTTTAATTAAAAGAAAAAATCAGTATGTATATGCCCTTTATTTATACTTTAAAAGATAAGCAATGAGTCAATTCAGTAAAGCTGATTATTATTTTCTCAGTAAACTTCATAGAAGAAATATTTATTAAGGCTCTCCTTACTATGCTTGAGACACAGAAATAAGATGATAAGCAACACAGACAATCTTTACCCTCATGGCGCCCTGTCTGCTGGGGAAGACATTCATTCAAACAAACAATAATGCGGAAAAACACGTGCTATGACAGAGCAACTACATATAGCACGTGTACCCAACAAGTCTAGGAAACTGAGGACGTTTTTTCAAAAACAGAAAAAAGTAACCTTGAAATGGAACTCTGAAGGATAAGTAGCAGTTAGCCAGATAAAGGCAGAAGGGAGAATATTGCTTTAGTCAGGAAACAACTCATCCTGCACTAGCCCACAGGCAAGAGTTAGCAGCTAGACAGGGCTGAAATCCAGAGCAAGGAGATCGTGGCCGGAACTATTCCATAATACAAGTCAAAGAACTTGGACCTTGCCCTAAACGTAATGTGAAAACTGCAGGATTTAAGCAAAGAAGAGACAAATATATACATGTATACATTTGTAGATGTTCAGTATTATTTCCAAAAAATTGTGCAAAGACATGAAATATACTCATGATAAATTGAGTGGTGAGCTCATGATGGTGAGGTCAGCCACCATGGAATAAGAAATACATATGAGTCATAGAGAAATTCAAGTTAATAAGTACAGCAAACAATTCATCAACACTTCTAGCTTACTTCTTAAATGTTATCTAACTGGTCATTTTTGTGATACTGACAATAAGTATAGAAATTACATTCAAGGGGCGCCTGGGTGGCTCAGGCTGTTAAGCATCCAGCTTTTGATTTTGGCTCAGGTCATGATCTCACAGTTCACAGGTTTGAGCCTCACATCATGTTCTGCACTGACAGCATGGAGCCTGCTTGGGATTTTCTCCATCCCTGTCTCTCTCTGCCTCTCCCTCACACTCTTTCTCTCTCTCTCAAAATAAATAAATTTAAAAAAAAAGAAGAAGAAATTACATGTAAGACTGAGCTTCATCACTCTAATTGACCAAAGAGAACACAAATTCAATTCAGTATAAACTTTATTGATACGGCATTGTTTTAAATACTATCCTAATAAAAAGTTAAAATGCAGAAATATAAAATCACAAAATAATCAGCTAATTAGAAAAAAAAATTATATATATATATATAAAATAGTTGACCCTTGAGCAATGCTGGGGTTAAAGGTACTAACCACCTCCCCCCATACAGTCAAAAATGCATGTATAACTTTTGACTCCTCAAAAACTTAACTACTACTAGCCTACTGTTGACTAGGAATATAAAGTCAATTGACACATATTTTATGTTATATGTACTATACGCTACATTCTTACAATAAAGTTAGCTACAGAAAATGTTATTAAGAAAATCAAACAGAATAGAAAACACATTGTATTTATTGAAAAAAATCTGCATATAAATGTACCCATGCAGTTCAAACGAGTTAAAGGTCAATTGTCTATAACACATACATCATAGCTTAAAGTAGCAGCACACCTCTATCGCATATCAAAGATTGTCTTAATTGTACTTGGAAAACATCGTGATATCATCTAAACTTAGGAAGAAAATCTAAACAGAATATAACTGTAGTTGTCATAATTATCACCATCATTATCCCCCAGAAAGCTTTTTATTTTTTTTAATGTTTATTTATTTATTTTGAGAAAGAGAAAGAGTACACAATAGCAGGGGAGGGGCAGAGAGAGGAGAAAGAGAATCCCAAGCAGGCTCTGCACTGTCAGCACAGAGCCCAATGCAGGGTTGGATCTCAGAAACCTGAGAGTATGACCTGAGCTGAAATTAAGACTTGGGCACTTAACCAACTGGGACACACAGGTGCCTCCACACCGTCCCTCCTCCCTCCCTCCCCTCCAGAAGGTGTTTTAATAGACCCCAGAAAGTGTTTTGACTTAAAGACAGTCTTTTAAAGTCATAGGCCTATTTTACAATGGCAGTTACCTTTATTGCCTAATTCCAACAAAATTTTGCTAGCCAATCCAGAATGAAGGTAAATTATAGCTTATAAATCCCTGGGCCAGGAGTTGGCAAACTATGGTCCAGCTCTGTTTTATAAATAAACTTTTATTGAACCACAACCACATTGATTTATTTATGAATTGTCTCATTACATCAGCAGAGTTAAGTGATTGCAACAGAGACAACAGCCCATAAAGCCAAAATTACTAGCTGGCCCTTTATTTACTTTTTTCTAAGTTTATTTATTTTGAGAAAGAGAGGGAGAGAAAGAATCTCAAGTAGGCTTAGCACTGTCAATGCACAGCCTGACACAGGGCCTGAAGCCACGAACTAGAAGATCATGACCTGAGCCAAAATCAAGTTGGAGGCTCAACTGACTGAGCCACCCAGGGACCCCTAGCTGGCTATATCCTGTCCTTTTTTTTAAAATAGACTTTATTTTTTAGGAGTTTTAGTTTCATAGCAAAATTGAGTGGAAGATACAGATATTTGCTGTATATCCCCTGTGATATTATGATTTGTAAGAAATATACATTTGGACATTCATATGACCAAAACAGATTTCTCATATATATTTGGTCTTGTCGAGTTCCTGGGTTACAGCTCCCAAAATCTTTGGAGTTTTCTCAAAGTTAAGAGAAATAAATGTATTGTTATGTTAATGAGGTTGCTTTTGGAAAGCTCCTAAACTTGACGGCTGGTTGCCAATAAAGCCTACCCTGTGATTGGAGGGTTGGACTTTCACTCTCACCTCCTGACCTCCAGGGAGTGGAGAAGAGGGCTAGAAGTTTAATTAATCACCAATGGCCAATGATTTAATCAACCTTGCCTATGTAATGAAACTTCCATAAAATCCCAAAAAGACAGCATTCAGAGAGCTTCTGGGTTGGTGAACACGTGGAGGTTGAGAGAGTGGCATGCCTAGAGAGGGCATGGAAGCTTCCTGCCCCTTCTCCCATACCTTGCCATACCCATCTCTTCTCTCTGGCTATTCCTGAGTTATGTATTTTTATAATAAACTGGTAATTTAGTAAATAAAATGTTTCTCTGAGTTCTGTGAGCCACTCTAGCAAATTAATCAAACTCAAGGAGGAGGCTGTGGGAACCTCTGACTTACATAGCTTGTCGGTCAGAAGTACCAGTATCTGAGTATCAACTCCAGCCTGTAGCCAGAAGCACAGGTAACAACCTGGGCTTGTCTGAAGTTGGAGAAGGTGTGCAGTCTTTAAAACTGAACCCTTAACCTGTGGAACCTGATGCTATCTCTGGGTTGATAGTGTCAAAACTGAGTTGAATTGTAGGTCACCCAATTGCATCAGAGCATTGCTAGTTGAAGGTGTTGAAATTGAAACAGGGTGCTCATAACACCAAAAGACCCTATTGACCACACATATGCATAGCCTTCCCCATTATTAATATCCCTCACCAGCATGGTACATTTGCTACAATTGATAAACCAACATTCACAAATCATCATCACTCAAAATCCATTACATTAGAGCTCACTCTTAGTGTGTATTCTATAGATTTAGACAAATTTGTAATGACTTGCATACTGTCTTTTTCCCCTTTTATTTTAAGCAACTTCCATGTTACTCCTTAAAATCATGTTCATCTAGTATTTCTCAATTGCTACATACTTTTTCAGTATTTTTTTCATTATTTAAAAAAACACACACTTTTAAAAAATACCTTTGTTTTCATCTGAGTTTTTCTATATTTCAGATTATTTCCATAGAATAGATTCCAGGGATTTTATTTGCATCAAATCACTTGAAAAACTTTATAGGTCAATACACACCACCAATCTTGTTTCCAGAAATGTGGTACCAGTTTTTTGTTTTGTTTTGCTTTTTGGGTTTTCTTATATTTGATTCTGTAGAATTTCAATTTAGACTAGTCATTTTCTAAAGAACATAATATACACATTACAATCAAATGCCTCTGCATTCCAGAAATTCAACTCCTGAAAGCTTTGCAAAGAGGTGATGATTTCTATGTAATATCCTGCTTTTCTAATTATTTCAAAAGCCAAAAAGTTAACAAAGCAGATTTAAAGACAGCAGCATGAGTCAATAAAGAAACTTTTGTATTTTCAAGACTCTATACACTAATTTTTCTAATGTCACTATTACAATGTAAATTGAAATCAATTAATATAAATGATAATCAGTTAATCCTGTGAATTATCATTGGTGTTTTGGTCAGGTTTTTTTTATATGTCACTCTGTGCTCATCAAAAGCGCTGTCCTTAATCCCCATCACCTGTTTAAGCCATCTCCCCACCCACTTTCCCTCATGGTACCAGTTAAGAATGCACCGATTCTAAGTCTGAGTATTTCAATATTACATTTTTCCTCTAATTTAATAGAGGCATAAAAGTATATCATGATGCTAATTTTCATTCCCCTGATTATCAGTGGGGCTGAACAAGTTTTTGTATTCTTATCTCCTACACATATTTCCCAGCTGTTGGTGTTTGTAATGATATCTGAGTAAAGAGCACAGATCTTGAAGTCAGAACTGGAGTTCAAAATCTTGGCATGTCACTTAATCTCAAGGACCCACAGTCCTTCCACTTCTAAAAGTAGGTTAATAATAATACCTACCTCAAAAGTGTGTTGTAAGAATTAAGTGATATAAGTTAATGAAACATTTATCATGGTGTCTGGACAAGCAGTAGGCATTCAATATTTAGAATAATAAGAATAAAGAAATATAAATATACATCACTTGTATGTATTTCTAAACTAAAATTTATATTTACCCAATTCTGTGATGGAAACAAGGGAAAGGTAGCCATAAATTTGTGCTTAATCAATGATTTATATACACAAGGGTGATATTATGAAGGTTTACAAAGAATAAAGGTCTTAATAGAAGCCCAGATTCTCTTCTTACCTAACACAAAATGTATACTGATACTCTCTTCTTCTTTCTACTATTCTTATTTCTACATTTTCTACAGATACACACAGATAATTTTTAAGATAATAATATGAAAACAATAATAATAAGCTTGATTTTTACAAATAAAACTAATTCAAGCAATGAGCAAGTTTTCAACTGATTATCTTCAATCCTGGCCACTCACTTCTTCAAATCTAGAAAATATGGATCCTAAATATTTGTAAGTATAAGTAGTCATAAAAACATGAAGAAAATGGCCAATGATTTAATAAATCATTTAATGAATTTAATGAACCATTTAATGAATAATCAGGCAATTATTTAATGAATCATCCCACAAGAGGAAAACTACATAGCACACATACTTGCAGCAGCTTTCTTCCAGAGAATGGCTGAGTTTGACTCGTAGGGGAAGTAGCAACTCCTTTAACCTCTAAATCCATCCAAGTTCACGTATTTATCCTGCAGTATACTTTGAAAAGGGTAAAAACATACAAAACGGTCATTCTTACTCTAATTTTAAACAAGCCATGCAAATTGCATACTACTACTACATGGAAAGAAATCGTGTGGTTAATCATTCTTACTTCTTTCACTCAAATCAACTTTTTGTGGGTAATTACATTATGTGGGGCAAATGCTAGTCCGAATACTGTTCCCCCAAAGATGTCCATGCCCTAATCAGTGGGCCCTGTGAATATGTTTACCCTATACAACAAGGAGGACTTTTCAGATGTGATTATGTAAAGGATTTAGAGGTGTGAAAATTATCCTGGATTATCTGCAGGGCCCAATGTAATCATCAGGGTCCTTATAAGAGGGAGCAGAATAATCAGAGTATGAAACAGAAGATGTAAGAAAGACAGCACAGGTCAGAGAGGAGTGAAGATGCTATATAGCTGGCTTTGAAAGTGGAGGGAGAGGTCATGAGCAGTCTCCACAAGTCAGAAGAGGCAAGGAACGAATTTTCCCCTGGAGCCTCCAGGAGGAGCCAGCCCTGCTGACATCTTAATGTTAGCCCTGTAGGACTCATTTTGTACTTCTGATCTCCAGAACTATAAAATAAATAATAAATAATGAGTTAATTTATGTTGTTTCAAACCACTAAGTTTGTGGGAATTTTTCACGGTAGTGATAGAAAACTAATGCTTGTACTTCTCTACCACAAAGTGGTATAAATTTATTTTCTTTACTCTTTTCCTAAACCTTTAGGAGTTCTGACTTTACCAGAGTAAGCTAATGAAAAATCTTGTTATGCAAACAGTATTCTTCAATACAAAGAATAAAATAGAGCGGATGGTCCAATTAGTAATTATGTGGTGACAGGTAAAACGCATGTAAGAAAATATTGAAAATCATCAACTTGCAAAGTTGTACAAAACCAAAATCCTCAGTCACCCAAATTTTGAATATTTTATTTCACACTTCAACCTTAATCATACTGAAGATATGTTTTTTAACAATTCATACTTTCTTTTTCTATTATTAGACTTGGATTTATTTTAATAGTAATTTAATTTCTAAGGAAAGATGGCATGGCATAGTGCCAGCATAGAGTTATATAGACTGATATTAAAATCCACATTTTTTTGATACTTTCCCATAATGTAAGCTTGGGTAAGAATTTAACCTTTCCGAGCCAATATTTCTAATTTGTAAAATGCGTTTAATGTTACCACATTTCTCATCTTCCTATGTATATGGAATATGGTTATTCAATTCGTGGTAGCCATCATTATTAAAATGTAGTTTTACTGCAATGAAATCCTCTTACTGAGATATCCCAGTTCTTCACTAATTTATCTATATGGCTCCTTTTACCCCATTTCCATAGTCCCCTCCCCTAGGACCCCATGACCTAAGGCTAGATTTCTACTGTTAAGAGTAAAATCAGGAAGACTTATTAACCAACAGCAGACATGTTCTGAAAACATCACAATATTGGATTTGATAATAATTTGGCTTTTTTTTCCTGAGCTATCTTTCACAAGTAAGCAACTTTCTTAAAGTTGTTATTGCTTTGGTGGGGGGAAAGAAGGCTGTTGTTTGCTTTTAACCACATCACAAAAGCTGTTGTATTTGCCATGAGGATTGACAACCAACAAACCCAAGTTAAAACAGAGAAGCTGAGCAATCAGCTAAGTGATTTTCTCCACACACCAACCACACAATTACCTATACCTGAGAAACCATTACAGCCATTTCAAATCACTACAGGTCACGTTACATCGCCATAATTCATTTGCAAATAACAAAAACAACAAAATTTAAATACTCTTTCCAGGACTTCCTACTCCCTGTATTTCCCTAGGCTTAACACTCATTAGCTTTGACTGTAATTAACTCTTTTCGTGTCTCTAATAAACTGTCAAGACCATGAAGCTGGATTTCATGTCCTTAATATAGCAGATACATAATAAATATTAATTTAGTCAATAAATTAATGCATAGTCAAATACCTGTTCACATTTTAAACATATTCTTAGTTTCCCTTCTCTGCACATAAATGACATGATCACATGCTACATATACTGTTCTTCAAACAATAGATATGGTATTCAAAGCACGAATGGTAATCATTATTTTTCACGCTATACTGTAAGCCTCACAAAGGCAAGGACTATGGTTTTGCTCACTTTGTATCTCAGCACTTAGCAGAAAGCCTAGAAAACAGTAGGAACTTAATAACTATTTGTCGAATAGGTGAATTCAGTCAATTCACATGTGTGTTATTTCAGACCTTGGCAGCATACAAACGGTTCATTCAGATATCACAGGAGTAGGAAAGGGCAGTGCCATCATACAGGGAACACTCCAGGATCTACAGAATTGGAGCAGTCAGGCTCCTGACACCTCTGCCAAAGAATCTTAAGATTTGGACAGATCTGCAGAGATGAAATAGCACAATCTTCTGATTTCCAAACTGAGGAATCAGTGACCCAAAAAAGGGGGATTTTACTTTGCCAAGTTATTTGCCAGTTATTACTGAATTTATACCAGTTTCAGATCTCTTTCTAACACTACCCCGTTGCTGGTGGTACAGGTCAGAAGAAAGAGAGGAGAATTAGCTAGAGACTCAAGAACACCAGAAACCTAAACCTGGTGGCAAAAGAATTTCAAATAAATGGCCTGTGAGCCGATCTTTGGAATGCACACCAAAGTCTGTCCATGTCGGGCGGGAATACTCAGTTGGGGTATGTTGGGGAGGAGAGGTGGCGGGAAGCAGGGAAAAGTACTTCTGAATGGCTCTGTCTCCATCCGGACTGCCGCAAGTCAAGAGATATTATGGCTGGCACGTCATGAATGTTGTTAACAAACAGATCCAAGTCTTACCACATTATCTTTAGTGCTACCAAAAAGAACAGAACTCACCTCCCACTCTTCTCATTTCTCAAGGATAATTATTTCCAATTGCAATTATCACCATTTCCCTCTTGGTTAGTGATATTAGTGACTATAATTTGCTTCTACCAAATCAGAACATAATGGAAAGCGAAAAATAAATTGGTCAAATCCATCCCATAATCAAGGAGAGAAGAAAAAGATGAAAAGATTTAGTATTTAATCTCCATGCAAGTGAGGACCAAGTTTATCTTGGAGCCCAGGTGATAAGAGCCCCAAGTATCTGAATGAACCTGGCGTCATTCTTAAATTCAAACAGTAATTGTCGGTACACCCCTCCCCCCCAACACACACACAAAGGTTAAGATTATGCATTAACGCAAAGTACCTGAACTAATGCTCCGCCCCCTTCCTATCGGAGATTCAAGGACTGGGGTGTGACACCAGCCAACGACAGCCAACCTGAATTGACCCAACAAGATAGGTAAAGAGCAGGTCCAGAGTGGGAAGGATGGCAAAGGTATGTATCAACGGGGCGATTCCATCGAGAACTCCCCCGAGACAGCTGAGACAAGCTGGAAAGGCACAGCTCCCAGTAGACTCCACCAAGCCCAGGCCCGCGTCTGCAGGTTGCCTAGCAACTGGCGTCCCCTTGCTGGGCCTCCAAACCCTTTCTCAAATACAAGGAAAAGATCATCGCCCCAAATCCCTTGCTCCTTCCACGCCACCTCTTGCCCTATACTGAGTGGGGTATTTCCTCGGCCAACCCGGCCAGCGAAGCAAGCGACCCGCGGAGGTACTTGCCGAAGCGAGCTGCTGAAATCCTGTGGGCCTCCGAGTCTCATCCGGGGACCAGTTCCAGGGTGCCTCTAAATCCCGGCGGGGAAGTGGAAGAGGATTCACTTATATATGGGCTTCTCAGACGCAGAGACGGGACCAAAGCCCAGCCGGGATCCACCACGGGTGTTGTATATAATTCTTTTAAGTGAGTTCTCTTTAACAAATTTTATACAGCCTCTGCCAGGAGTTCAGATCCTAGAGAGATATTATGAGGGGAAAAAATTATGTTATAATGCCCGCTGTCAAGGAACTTGCAATTATTTATTTTTTTTATTAAAAAAAAATTTTTTTAATGTTTATTTGAGAGAGACAGCGACAGACAGACAGAGCATGAGCAGGGGAGGGGCAGAGAGAGAGGAAGACACAGAATCTGAAGTAGGCTCCAGGCTCTGAGCTTGCAAGCGCAGAGCCTGACATGGGGCTGGAACTCACGAACGGAGAGATCAAGACCTGAGCCAAAGTCGGCGCTTAAGGACTGAGCCTCGCAGGCGTCCCAGAACTTGCAATTATTTAAAAAGACAAGACGCAATATAGTATTATAGAGAGATATATACATACAGGTACATAGATATTTGGATATAGGGAGATATAAATTAAAATACCGATACAATGGAAAGGGAACAAAACTAGGAATCAGGAAATTTTCGTTTATTTTTTGCTCTGCACACAATGTCTATGGGCATCAACCCTTCATCAATAAAAGGAAAGTTCTGGTTTGAGAGATTTGTCAGGTTCCAAGCAAGGTATGCCCACGCAGGGGTCCAATAATAAAACTGACCTAAAGAAATGATCAAAGCAGGCAGTTTTTATATTTTTGGATGCAAAGAGACAATAAATCTGAAGAATTGACAAAACAAAGAACAAAGAAAGCTGAATTTGGGGAGTTTAGTAAATTATTCTAAACAGATTGCTCTGGGGTAGTAAATTAATAAAAAGTAACAAGGGTTGTTTACATACCCTTCTAGGCTCCTAATTTCTTCTCTGGGGATAAGGATGTCACCTTACATCCTGGTATAGGAACAATACCTTTCACATGGGAGGTTTATTTCTCGCTTAGAGGAGACAAAGCAGGAAGCAGGTCAGAGTGCTCTCTTGCATTAACTACTTAAGTAACTTTTATTTAAAATAATCAATATAACAAAGTTGCACATTTTGGGATGGCCTGCCTTTGGCCCCTACATATAAATTGTACTTTTTTGCCAATTTTCAAAACAGTTCCTCACAAAAGATCTGTTGCTATTATAGCCAGTTAATTTCCTTATACACAAAACAATACTACATTAACCATATGTTATACTATGTTAACCATACGTTATACTATGTTATTGACGGATCCAAAGTAACCTGCATTTGAAGGTCAGCAAACCACCACTGAACACCTACTATCTGCAAATGCATCCAGTGTTAGAAAAAGTAAAGTCTATAAGCCAACCTAGTATTGCCTTTTAAATTGGGTCTAAAATACTTATTGAGACTCTAGTATGTATATGATGAATAAGATAGTTACTGAAGAAGCTTAAAATTGTATACATTATTAGAAAGTTAAGGAGTGCTCATTTCCTCATTAATTCAGTCAATTAACATTTATTGAGGGCATGTGGGTTCAGTAGCTGCTCTAGGTGCTATAGATATAGAAATAAAGCAAATAAAACACTGTTTCAGTGAAGGTTAAAATCTGAGGCGATAAACATTAAATAAATAAGTAAAGACTATCATCACAGGTAGCAATTAATGTGATAAAGAAAAATATAAACACTGATAAACACTGATAGATAGAAGTTGTAGGATCATGTATGGCTTCATTGAAGGGAATTTTGCAGACAAAAGTAACAGCAAGTGCAAAATGCTTGTGGGTAGAGCATCCTTGCCACGCTGATGGATGTGGCTGAAGCCAAGGGAGCCAGTGGAGAATGTAGAATAGGGGGCAGAGATTAGCCATGGTCAGATTATGTAGTGCCTTTTGAACCAAACCTAGGAATTTGGATTTTATAAATGTGACAGGAAGTCATTAGAGGGTTTTGAAAAGAGGGGAGGCTGTGATACTATGATTTATGGTAAGAAATATATATTTGATCTTCCTCCAGGTTTCTGGCACAGAGTTCCTAAAACCCTTGGAATTTTCTTAAATGGTGAGTACAAGGAAACTTCTTTTGTTATGGTGATGACATGACTCTTGGAAAGCACCTAAGAATGGAGGGCAGTTGCCAATGAAGCCGACCATGTGATTAGAGTTGGAAGTTTCCGTCCCACCCTCAGGCCTTCTAAAAGGGTCGGGGGCTACCAGTTGAATTAATCATCCAAGTCCAAGGAGTTTATCAATCATGCCTCTGTGGTGAAGCCTCCATAAGTACCTAAAAGAAGGTTCCCAAAGCACTCTGCTTCCAGAGTGCAACATAGAAATTCTGCCTGAGTAGAAATTCTGCCTGAGTTTCTAACCTTCAGACTCAAGACTCCAACATCAACTCTTACCTGAATCTTCAGCCTGTCAGCTTGCCTTAAAGATTTTAGGCTTTTCAGCCCCCACAATTGTATGAGCCAATTTCTTTAAAATCATGGGTGTACATGTGTGCGTAAAAGGGAGTGGGTGGGAATATATGTCTATTAGTTCTGTTTTCTCTGGTAACCCTGACTAATAGGGGAAAAGAGAAAGTAATAAGATATAGGAACATGAGGTAATTTAATGGCAGACAATTCCTTCTAATTGGAGTACTTCATAAAAGGAACTAATGATTGGAATCTTATAGGATTCATTTATTAATTTGTTCATTGAATACGGAACTCTGTTGAGATGCTGGGGATACAGTAGTAAAAATAATACTAATAAGCAATCCCTGCCTTATGGGGCTTACATTCAATTGAGGGGAGAAGTGATAATCCAAATAAGTAAGTTACATATGATATGAGGATAAGGGTTATGGGGAAATAAAGGCAGAAAAAAAACAATAGGAAGTGATAGGTGTAGGATGGGTAATGTAAAATACCACTGTGAGGTATTTTGAAAAGATGAAATTTGAGAAAATACTTGAAAGAGGTTATAAACAAGTCATGTAGCTTTCTGGGGGAAAGGGTTCTAGGCAAAAGAAATGAGCAAGTGCCCTGAGGCATCAGTTCCTTCCGCTCTTTTAAGGAATAACAAGGGGGCCCAAGTATCAGGAGTGAAAAGGAAGGGAACAGAAGCTGGAGGTGAGATCATAAAAGGGTCTCCTTGTTTAGGGCCTTGAAGGCTACAGTGAGTGATGTGGTTTTGGAGTGGTGGGGTCTGGAGCCCAAGCCAAGAAGGAATTCTTGATTTTATTTTTTTTAAGTTATTATTTTTTATTTTTTTTTAACGTTTATTTATTATTGAGAGACAGAGAGACACAGAGCATGAGCAGGGGAGGGGCCGAGAGATGGAGAGACACAGAATCTGAAGCAGGCTCTAGGCTCTGAGCTGTCAGCACAGAGCCTGACGCGGGGCTCAAACTCACAAACTGCGAGATCGTGACCTGAGCCGAAGTCGGACACTCAACCGACTGAGCCACCCAGGCGCCCCATCTTGATTTTATTAAAGCACCGAGACAGGACCAGTGAGCAGAAAGAGCTGGACTGAGGTTGTGAGGAGTGCCTGATTATATACTTGGGAATTGGGAGAGGTGAAGGCAAGGAGAAGTTTCCAAAAGGACATTCATACACTAAAGAGGACTCAAAAGATACTGGAAGCCTAGCTATTGTCAAGCTTAAGTGTTTTGTTTTGTTTTGTTTTGTTTTCTCTAGCAAACCATGAACAATAAGATAATAAGGAGTTCCTGGAGAAATGTTATACTCTGCCTATCTCAAGTATTTGTCAATGGGCTGCAGGTTATAAAGAAATTTTATTTTCCAACCATTTCCTTTTTGCCTTTGTTCCCCACATCAAGGGGAGTTGTGATGGGTGGGGTGGGTGATGTTAGGGCTCCAGGAAACTGAGTCTATAGGTTTCTGGAGGTTAGGCTATTGATAAGATTGCCTTTTTCTTATAATTCACTAAGATATTTGTAAACTGATGGGGACTCTTGTGCTACATGAACACGATCTCTATCAGTTCTGTTGGTTTTTCCCTTTCCTTGGTTCTTGGGCATCCAGGAGTACCTGAGGAATGTCCCACATTTCCCACTTGGGGGAGGTGGGGGCGGGGGAGTTGGTGGTGGGATTGTGGGACATCAGCTTGCCTTATGCTCCCTCATCTGTGAGGATAGCCGGTGAGGATTTTGCTTTGAGTGCCATGGGAAGCCAGCAGTTGGAAGGTTTTGAACAGAGTGATCTGACTTATATTAGTAGGATCACTTCAGATGCTGTGTTGAGACTTAGTATTTAAATATTGGAATATGAAGATAAATATACATAGAGACAATAGAATGAAGTCCTAGAAATGCTGAGAAAATTGTTTTCCCTCTACTGGTCTGGGATTCTTTTTTTTTTTTTTAATAGTTTTTTTTTTTTTTAATGTTTAACATCTATGTATCACTTAATAAAGTCAAAATCACTCCATATTTCTACCCTTCTTCCAGGAATACAAGGACTTTAGAATAATTCAACTATAACCACTGAGCTCTCCCATCTTCCACATGATTCTTGCCAAGTATTATAGTTTTACCCTGTACTTAAACTCCTTCCTTGAACACTCTTCCTCCAGTAGCCACACACTTCCCTCTTGCATCCCCTTCAAGTATTTGCTCAAAAGTCACCTTCTCAAAGACATCCACACTGATCACTCTATTTGAAATCAAACGTGCCACCTTCACCTCCACCCCAGTGCTCCCAAATTCTTTAGCCCGATTTATATTTTTTCTATACATATCATCAGGGTGTTTTTCTTAATCATAGAATTTATTATGTTCACCATTTATTCCCTGTGTCCCTTCACTAGAATTCCAAAAAAACCAGATTGCTTTGTTTTGTTTCCTGTGTTGTAAGCCCAAACACCAGGAAGGATGCTTAGAACATAGTAGACACTGAAAGTACTTAAGTATGCTCAAGACTATATACAATCACTCTGACTGCTGTCTGGAGAATAAACCATGGGAGGTTAGGAAGCAGGAGCAGGAAGGTCCACCAGGAAGCCATTGCAATTATCCATGCAATCAAGGAGTGCCCTTTCAAATGCTGAATGGTAGTCAAGTTCTGAAAATATACAAAGACAACAGAATTTGTCAAGGGACCCAAACCTCCAAAGTTCGGGGCCTGAGCCGGCAGAAGGATAAAACCGTCATTAACTGTGATAGGGAAGATTGTGGAAGGACCCGTTTTAGGGTGTGGGGTGTAAGAAGTTCAGTTTGGACTGTGTAAGTAATGCTAGTCACATATATTGCAATTCTCCATCAGCAGAGACAGATGAGAAATATTGTCTCTCCTGCTAGGTAGAATTTCCATTAGGATCCTTGTATTTTTCCCCATTTTATAATTTAATTTTCTGCTTTTTTTAAGATTTTATTTTTAAGTAATCTCTACACCCAATATGGGGCTTGAACTCACGACCCTGAGATCCATTGACTGAGCCAGCCAGGCACCCCCTAATGTTTTACTTTTTACTTAAAAAAAAAAAAGTTTATTTTTCAGAGAAAGAGAGAGAAAGAGTGCAAGCAGGGGAGGCATAGAGAGAAGGGGACAGAGGATTCAAAGCAACTCCGTGCTGACAGCAGTGAGCCCAATGTGGCATATGAACCCACGAACCGCAAGACCATGACCCAAGCCGAAGTCACTCTACCGACTGAGCCACCCAGGCACCCCTACTTTTTACTTATTAAAAATGGTTACTGGGCACTTGGGTGGCTCAGTCAATTAAGCATCCGTCTTCGGCTCAGGTCATGAACTCACGGCTCCTGAGTTTGAGCCCCGAGTGGGACCCTTTGCTGACAGCTCAGAGCCTACATCCTGCTTTGGATTCTGTGTCTCTGTCTCTCTCTCTGCTCCTTCCTGCTCATGCTCTGCCCCTCTCAAATAAACATTAAAAAAAAATTTTTTTTTAATGGTAACTAGTTGCATCAAAGATTTTTTTTAGTGGCAAGATGTATTGACTAGAATAGTCAGTAGATATAAATATGTATTTACTTGAATTAAATGGCACTGTAAACAACCTCAAATCATCAAATAAAGATATTTATTTGAACACAGAAATACTGGAAAATGTCACCAAAAAATGCTGGTTTATTATTGAATAACAAATGAAGTTGATTTACATTGCAATATAGGTAAAATAAGCAACCAAATGTATTCTGTCTTAGTCGTTAACATGCCAACTAAAGTGGTCCTTTATCTGAAGTTTACTAGTAACCAAACCATAGGTCTGTTTCAAACTCAAATATCAAGGATGCAAGATTTTGTCAAGAGGAACTACTTAGCCATACCTCTCTATCTTTATCTTTCTAGGTGGTCAGTCTCCAAATGAGAAAACAAAGGCAAATTTTTGAATTATTAAATGTTTGACCAAGTAATAATTTAGGATCATACTATATGGAGTACACAAAATGCCCATTCTTGACTTATTACCAGTTTCTGGAGATATGGGCAGAATGATACTGCAGTTAATTTAAAACAGTAAAAAAAGCTACATATGAAAACCGAGGCTATGTAACTAATATATAGGGTTTTGTGCCGGCCTGGTCCACTGTCAGCATCTAATACGGTTGTCTTTTTACATAACACCGTGTCGCCAACATTTTGCAATCTGGATTGCAGTTCAGGAGCTCTCCCCAGTGATTCTGGATTAGGTCCTCAGACAGCGTCCTGGATGGTTAAGACAGCGTCCTGGATGGTTAAAACCACGCACCAGAGGGCCACCCAAGGCTTTCTCTTGTAGCGCAGCGCTTTGACGCGTGCTACCTGCTGCCTGTCCTGCCTCGGGTTCTGGCGCAGCCCTCTGGGGGGGCCAAGCAGCCGAGCATCCCCGCGCTGAGCTCGAGCTTGTGCAGGAGGATGGAGCCAGCCCGGAGAGTGGTCCCCACGGGGCCGCGGAGGACTGGCTGGCCGAGCCGTTACTGGTCTACGCAGTCAGAGCGTCTTGTGCATTCCGCTATGGTTTTGAGGAAGAAACTGAGTTGCTTATGGACGCTAGGTCTCTGTCTGGTAGCCAGTAAATCGTCTGCCAAAGTTCCCTCCATCACAGACACGAATTTTAAAGACAGCAGCGTCAAGGCGCACAACGACATGCGCGGCAAAGTCTGGCCCCCCGCGGCCGACATGAAACACATGGTGAGAAAGAACCCCGGGCTGGGATCTTATTTCTCTGGTTCATCCTAAGGTAACTGGCGGATAAATATGATGCAGCCATTTGTATGAATTCAGTCTGGACTTTCAGCATGCACTTAAGAATCACACCTTGGCCGGGCTATCATCCTTCAGGGGGGTGATAGGCGTGGACGAGAAGGGAAAACTTAAACCTGTATCTTGCCCAGGCTTAGCTCCCTTTAGTGGGGGGCGGGGGGGGAGAGGAAGGATTGGGGGGTAGGGAGGATAGGGGAATGGAGGGTGGGGGTGGAGGATGAAGGGTGGGGAGTCAGGAAGGATGGTGTTTGGGAGTTGCTTGGTCTTCATCGCTAAGGCGTAATAGACGTACTTCCGCAACTTCGCACAGGTTTCCCCACCCCGTCCCCTTATTTTGGCTAGCACTCCCCAAACTGCGTAACTGGGATACTACGGATAAAGAAAGAACACAGGGATCGAGATTCTCTTGATCTCTTATTATGAACTCAAGGATGAAACAGTAGTACATGTGTAGTATTCATCTTTAAGAAATGTTCTACAAGGATGTGAATAATGAAATCAGCATTTGAGCAATATCAGATTGTCATTTCCATGAAAAATAGAATGTGAAGTTTAATTCCAAAAACATTGAACTGATGGTGTCTTTTGTAGACCTTCATCATATAGACATTAAGGCAAAAAGAGTACTCTGTTGAAGAATGAGCATCAAGAACATTGGACTATTAAAATAATTCATAGAATTTACAGTTTTAAACGAATGTCTGACTATAAATTTTCTTGCATGTAGATGTCATTATGAAACTATGAATATAAATGTTGACAGCATAGTTTTGCTTATATACTATGCAGGTATAGCTACGTTGTAAAACATATCTATTTCAGCTTTGTTCCTTTCTATCCAACAGAAAATAAAATGGAAATAGGGGCACCTGGTGGCTCAGTCGATTAAGTGGCCAGCTTCTCTGGTCATGATCTCGCGGTCCGTGGGTACAAGCCCCATGTTGGGCTCTGTGCTGACAGCTCAGTCTTGAGCCTGCTGTGGATTCTATGTCTCCCTCTCTCTCTGCCCTTCCCCTGCTCATGCCTCTCTCTCTCTCTCTCTCTCTCTCTTAAAAGTAAATAAACATTAAAAAAAATTTTTTTAAATAGGTACATAAAATGGAAGTATTATAAGATCACATTCAGCAAATAGCACAATTTAAAACTGCACTATTCTGCTACATGGGAAAGAATTTTTTGAGGGGGAAGAGGTTTCAAATAGGTTTGGGAAACACTGGACTGGATTAAACAACAATAAACTGATCTCTTTAATACAGAACTATTAAAATATTTTAATATGTAATATGTACTTTAATCTCTAATAAGTTAGGGTGGTCAATGACATGGATTTGCTATACAGTATTTCCTCCACACTTATTTGAATATATTTTTTAAGGACTATCTTATGTCATTAAGATGGTATTTATATATATGTGTATATGTTTACATATATGTGCATTCTATATAAACACACACATATATATGCTTTGGTTTCCAAAGGAAATAATAAAAAGATAGACATAAAATTAGTTTAAATTTAAATAGTTAGCTGAAGGCAAGAGGGAAGAAAGGAATAGGGTGGAGAAGACGTGAATGGAAACCAGCCTTTGCATTTACTTTGTTTTATGTTTGAGTTTGTAGACATGTAAACGTTTTTGTTATTTAACCCTTTACATTTTCTGGTGCTCTTTATTTCTTTAAGAAAAATTTTTTTAATGTTTATTTATTTTTGAGAGAGAGAAAGCAGAGTGTGAGCAGGGGTTGGGAGGGAGAGAGAGAGAGAGGGAGACACAGAACCCAAAGCAGGCTCCAGGCTCTGAGCTGTCAGCACAGACAGGGCTCAAACTCACAAACCTCAAGATCATGACCTGAGCCGAAGTCGGACGCTCAAGCGACTGAGCCACCCAGGTGCCCCTCATTTCCTTGTTTAGATCCATATTTCCACTTGGTATCATTTTCCTTCTGCTTAAGGGACATAAACATTTCTTATGCTTCAGTCTGTTGGTTTTTAATCGTATCAGCTTTTTATGTTATAAAAGTCTTTATTTCTCCTTATATTTTTTCTATTAGGCGATTGCATTAACTGTATATTTTTTCCAGTCGAATGAGAAATAATTGGCATACATCACAGTATAAACTTAAGGCATACAGCATGAGGGTTTGCTTTACATATATGGTGAAATGAATGACACAATAGGTTCAGCTAATGTCCATTTTCTCATACAGATACAGTTTATAAAAAGAAGGGGTGCTTGGGTGGTGCAGTCAGTTAAGCATCTGACTTTGACATAGGTCATGATCTCATGGTTCTCGGGTTCGAGCTCCGCATTGGGCTCCGTGCAGACAGCTCAGAGCCTGGAGCCTGCCTCGGATTCTGTGTCTCCCTCTCTCTCTGCCCCTCCCCAGCTCGCACTCTCCGTCTCTCCCTGTCTCTCTCTCAAAAATAAATAAACGTTAAAAATAATTTAAAAAAAAAAAGAAGAAGAAAGGATAAAAATTTCTCCTTGTGATGAGAACTCATAGGATTTACTCTCTTAACTTTCCCATATATCATACAGCAGTGTTAGCTATAGTCATCGTGATGTGATGTGGGCCAGGAGCAAATAGTGAAGAAAGAATTCTTGAGACGTTTTCAGTGCAAAAACGTGTTTCTATTAAAGCACGGGGACAGGACCCATGGGCAGAAAGAGCAGGGATAGGATTGTAAAGGCAATTGATTATACACGTCTAAGCTGGGAGGAGGGCTGGGCGGGTCGGTGGTAAAGACAAAGGAAATTTCCAAAAGGATTTTCATATGTTAAAGATTTCGGGATCCTGGAGATCTGGCTATTGTCAAGCTAAAATTGTTTCTTGCCTCTGGCAAAGCATTAATATTAAGACAATTGTGAGTTCTTAGAGGAAAGTCCTGCTCTGTCTCAAGTATTTGTTGATGGGCTGCAAGTTGTAAGGTAATTTAAATTTAGCTACATTTCTTTTGCCTTTGTTCTCCTCATCAATCATGTACATTATATGGATAGTACTTACTCATCTTATAACCGGAAGTTTGCATCTTTTGACAACTCTCTATCTCCTTAATTTTTGCTAGATATTATCGTTGTGTGTAGGATTCTAAGCTTAACTTTAAAGATGTTGCTGCACCGTCTTCTATCTTCTTTCACATTATTTGTGATGAGAAATCTGCTGGATCATTCTCTTGGTTCCCATATACATCATATGTACTTTTCCTTTGGCTGATTTTAAGAATTTCTCTTCATCCTTGGTTTTGAGCAATTTGATGTGCCCTAGTGTCACATTGTTCATGTTTCCTAGGGTTCATTGAACTTTTTGTATCTGCAGATTTTAATTAAAACAGAAAAATTTTACGCATTATCTATTAAAATATTAGAGGCTCCAATTACACGTACATTATACCATTTGAAGTTTCCCACAGTTCACTGATGCTCTTTTCATTATCTTTTTTTTCTCATTCTTGCTTTTTCTACTAACTTTAACACTTGTGTCAGTTCTGTTTGGATTTCCATTGATTGATTTTTCTGCTCATTTTGGCCTGTATTTTCTTGCATCTCTCTATGCAGATAATTTCTTATCAGGTACCAGATATTGCTAATTTTACCTTGTTGGGTGATGGTTATTTTTGTATTTCTATAAATATTCTGGATTTTTTTTCCTGGCATGCATTCATGTTACTTGGCATTTTGATCCATTTTAGACTCGTTTTTAAGATTTGTTGGGCTGCACAAAAGCTGTAGTTTAGACTAGAATAAATATCCCCCACAATTAAGCCAAGATCCTTCTGAGTACTCTACATAATTCCCAAGATTATGAGGTTTTTCCAGTCTGGCTAGTGAAAAAAGGCACTATTCCCAGGACTGGGTGAGCATTAGGTAATATTTCCCTTATCTTTTTGAGTGATCCATTCCCTGGTCTTGGGTAAGTTCCTCATATGCATGTGCTAATCACTACTCTGCCAAATATCCAAGCAGGACCCTTTGAACATCTTTGGAGTTCTCTCTCTATGCAAGTCTCTCTTACCTGGTACTCCTTTATAGCCTGAAAATTCTCTCAAGGCAGTAGGCTGAAGTTTACCTTATTGGTCTCCCTGTCAGGGAGCACTGGTCTTTCTTTGCTTGATGTTATGTGTGCCGACACCTGTTGTTTCATATATTTTATTTTCATTGTTTCAAGTGGGAAAGTAAATCTAGTCCTGTTATTCCATCTTGGGCAGAAGCAGAAGTGCTAACTATTGGCTGGGACTTTAAAAGGAGTTTCTCCAGTCTTCCACTACTGAATCATCAAGGAAAACTAAGCACCTCATTTCTCATATCAATTTCTATATTTATCAGGAAATGATAGGCTATTATATTGTGTTAACAAATGAAACCTGAAAGCTCACAGGCGTTTTTTTCCCCATTTTTTTATTGACATGACACTGTATTTAAGTATACAACATGATTCAATATATGTATATTGTGAAATGATTACCACAAATTGAGTTAATGTCCATCACCTCACATAGTTACAATTTCTTTTTCTTGTAATGAGAATGTTTAGGATCTAATAGCTTAGCCACTTCAAATATACAATGCAGTATGGTTGAATATAGTCACATCATCATGCTTTACTGTACATCCCCCAGAACTTATTTACCTTAAAACTGGAAGTTTTCACCTTTTGACCTCCTTCACCAATTTCACCCCCCCCCCCATATCCATAAACCACCAATCTATTCTCTGTATGTATGAGTTTGTTTTTTTAGATTCAACATGTAAGTAAGATCATACAGTATTTGTTTTTTCATTGTCTGGCTCGTTTCACTTAGCATAATTCTTTAAACAATATTGGTTTAGTATCTCACTCACACAAAGTCCAATACTGGTTGGACCACTCTCCACATCACTTCTTTGTGCAGTGCCATGGGCTGATTTTATTTTGGTTCCATCATGCCAACATATGTTTTTCAGAGTCACCATTGAGAAAGCTAGAGGGCTGTACAGGTATTTTTATAATCAGACCTGGAGGTGATATATGTCATTCCCACTCAGGTCCCTCTGGCCAGAATTAGTCTGATGACCCTAGCATGCTTGCATTAACTATCACTAGCACAGACTGCTTTTATGGTCATCAGATATTTACTTATTCCTTCCATCCCATAAACAGAATAAGTTCAAGGCCTCCTCCAAAGGATAAGCCCAATATCCTGTTTAGTTACTGAATCAGAATCTAATATTTCTGAGTAGAATGCAACAACCCAACAAAGTCAGTTGTGAACACTCTTGGCCTAGTGCCTCTATCTGTCCTCCACACACACAATATTTAAAGGCAACACAAGACAAGATAACCGTAACAAACACTTCTACTGAGAAAGTGGAAGAATAGGAACCACACAGCAATTGTTGGTTCAGAATGATTATGAAATCTTTAGATAGTAGACAGTATTCATACCTAATATACTGGACGTCAGAAAAGTTTTTTTGATTAAGGAAGTAGGAGTTCCCTTGTCCATTGTTTTCTGTGGTATCTATCTTCTCCCTCTAAAATGTTCTTCCTTATTCATCATCCTCCTTGGCCAAAATGAATTGGGCATTGGGAAATATACCATCTTTGAGCCATAACCGTTATGCCCAGAATTCGTGATCCCCAAAGACCACCAGGGAGCCGAGTCCAATGCAAAAGCAAAAGAGCCTTTATTCGAGCTAGCTCGAGCTCAATCTCCTACCTGCACTGACACAGCGGTGAGATACGGGAGAGAGAGCGAGTTTCAAAAGGACAAAGGTTTTATTGAGGCCTAGGGGCAGTTGGTGAGGTAATGGCTGTGGCCTCAGTCGATTGGCTGGGGAAGGGTCGTGGCCTTGACCGATTGGCTGGGGAAGGGTCGGAGTCCTGTTACTCAAGGGGAGGAGACATGGTCAGCCGGCATAGGTCCGCCCCTTCAATAACCTTCTCAGATTGCTTTCGGCCCATGGAAGTTTAAGATCCAAGGTATTCATAGGCTTTTTTCGTAACAAGTTTACAATATCTTTGGGAATACATCTGTCTCAAAAAATCTGAAGGTCTTTCAGCTATATGCCCCCAATCAATTCCAAATACCAATACCCACACTTAAAGTACCAATTGGAGAAATTTTCAAGTCTTTCTTTGTTTTCTCATTTCGGTGCTTTTCTTGTTCACCTTAATGCCAGTTATCTTGAAACACGACTTTTGGGTAAATGGGTACATCCTCATCTGTTCATTTGCTAAGGACCTTTTAATCACTTAACAAGATATCCTTGGAGTCACATTCTTCATCTCCTCTTTGTCCTAATCGCAGGAAAGTTTTATGACATTAGTCTCTCAAAGTCTTTTTAAGATCTCATATCTTATTATATGCTATATAGAAGCAGTTCTTTTCCATGCCTCAAAAGCCCCACATTTCTTGACTCTAGCTTTCATTTCTTTCTCCAAGCTGGCCAGTTTTTTACTCTTAAAATATCGTGTTGAACCCATACCGCAACCAACAACCACTATTTTGTTTTCCAATCTCTGCTTAGAGCTTCAAGTTCAGTGGACTCATGATTCTGAGTTATAGATCACATTTTTTCGATGTTTTGGCCCTGAATCACATGGATTGCTGTTATTCCTGCCTCTGACATAAGTTTCCTCACTGCTTGCCAGCTAACTGTTAAATTCCCCACACAGTTCAGGCAAGCTTACCACCAACATTTGTGGGCTAAAGGAAGAATAAAAATGGAAACCTACATACAATCTCATTGTTTGCTCAGTAATTCAATCTTTATTTAGTAAAGAATGTATGGTTTCAGGGATTTCACCTACCTTGCTCAGATTTGGATTTAATCAGATTAATTTGCTCATTTTCATTTATATAATCAGTAACTAAATTTTTACTTCTTCTGAAGTAATCAAAACTATTAAAATTAAAAGGCAAAGTTTAATGGGTGAATAACGATTTTAAGTATTGAAAATTTTTTTGGAAAATTTAAGTCTTGTATATTTGTATAAATATAAAATTCACCATTCTGGTGATCATGTCCATCTAGTGGCCAATGTAAAGAACTGATGTCATGCTTCACTTAGGTAACATACAGATCTACATTTACCCCTACTTAACAGTGATGGAAATTGTTACCATTGAAAAATGTCTTCCTTACCCCAAAAATGGGAATATGAAGAGAGAAGGAAGGAAATAGATCTCAGTAGTTCTGCTAAACAATATTATATTATGTAAGAACCCACTATTTCATGTTGCTTTAAAAGATTTGACAAGTTGATCTTTTCTCTTACCTAAGAGTTAACGTAGTTAAAATCTTCCCTGGACTCTGAAGCAGTGTCTGTCTCTTACATCATCAGCAACAATATTCACAAACTATTTTACCATTCACATATAAATGCCTTTTGTTTTAAAAACATGTTGGTGTCGTGGGTCACACTGAACATGTGGTAAGGTTAGAATGAGAAGAATCTTTCATTTTATAATACCCTGTGTGTGTGTGTGTGTGTAATATGTGATGTCCTATAAAATCTGGGCCCACAGCAGGAATCCTTCCTACTTAGGTCTCAGGGTGGTTTAAGTTTAGATTTTTATTATGGCTTCACTCTACTTTGAATAGTAAGTTTTATGAAGCTAGTCTAGGCTGTCCTATAAAATAGACCCTGAAATTTTAGTGGCTTAACAATTTAATTCCTTAGTGGCACAAGTTGGAGAGAAGGTGAATTGGATTCAACCTCTCTTGCTGAGACAAGACCCTGGGTCCCTTGCTGGGACCCTTACCCTGGTTAGCTCATTGACCTGCAATATTACCAGAGATCCCAAAGTCATTCATTGGATAATTGCTTTACTAATGTGAAGAATAACTATCTATTGATTCTCTTGCTATTATAAAGTAAGAGGTTATTTTTTTCTCATTTCTTCCCTTTTTTTTGTTGAATTAATATGGCATTTATATTCAGACCACTGTTCTTATTAATTGCATTTCTTATTAATTGTAGATCTTTATCCTAGAGGCAACTAGTAATAACACAAATAAAATTTAAGATAAGTGTTTGTGAAGTTCTAAAGAAATTGGAAACACTGTACATGGTTAGTGGGCATATAAAATTGTGCTGCAGTTCTGGAAAACAGTATGAAGATTGCTTAATAAATTATAGTAGAGCTACCCTAAGATCCAGAAATCCCACTTCTGGGTGTATATCCAAAAAATTGAGGGATGCCTGGGTGGCTCAGTCGGTTGGGTGGCCGACTTCGGCTCAGGTCAAGATCTCGCGGTCTGTGAGCTCGAGCCCCGCGTCGGGCTCTGTGCTGACAGCTCGAAGCCTGGAGCCTGTCTCAGATTCTGTGTCTCCCTCTCTCTGACCCTCCCCTGTTCATGCTCTGTCTCTCTCTGTCTCAAAAATAAATAAACGTTAAAAAAAAAACTAAAAAAAATTGAAATCAAGATTTTGAAGAGGTATCTGCACTTCCATGATCACTGTAGTACTATTCACAATAGCCAAGATATAGAAACAACCCAAGGGTCCATCAACAGATGAATGGAAAAGGAAAATGTGGTATATACATGCAATGGGATATTATTCAGCCATAAAAAAGGAAAGTCCTGGGGTGCCTGGGTGGCTTAGTCAGTTAAGCGTCTGACTCTTGATTTGAGACTCAAGTCATGATCTCATCGTTCCTGGGTTTGAGCCCCACGTTGGGCTCTGTGCTGACAATGCTGGGGTTGGGGGTGAGGTGCTTGAGGTATTGGGGAATTGTTATTCAAAAGGTATAAAGTTTCAGTTATGTTAGTTGAATTGAATAAGTTCTAGAAATCTGCCATATAGCATAGTGTCTATAGTTAGCAATATAGTATGGGGCACTTCAAAATTTGTGAAGAAGGTAACTCTTGTGTTAAATATTCTTACCACAAAAACAAACAAACAACATCAAAAGGACACAAGGAAACTCTGGGAGGTGTTGGTTATGTCTTTTACCCAGATTATGGTGACGCTATCATAGGTGTCTGCATATGTCCAAACTCATCAAACTGTACACATAAAATATGTAAAGTTCTATCATATCAATTATACCTCAATAAATCTGACTTTATAAAGTATTATTTTTGTTATGGGCATCATTTCTTATAATCCTTTCAGGAATTTTGAACATTGACTGTTATACTATTTGTATTACTCAGTATCATTCTTTTTTATATCATCCATATATAGCATAAATTCTTCAGTAGCACACTGCAACATCCAGGCATTCTCCCACCCTCAACTCTATGCACAATATACTGTTTCTTACCATAGCACTAGTAGAAGCATCTTGTTTTTATAAGCATATTTTTAAAAAGATAGTGTGGGAACTCTCCATATGAAACTATTATAATTCTCTTTGTTTTTAGTTTATATTTGGAAGAATCTCTTAGTAGGTTTTCTTATTCTTCCTTGTGTAGAGGAGCTTCTGTGATATGGATGGACTTTATAATATGAGGGCTTGTGGTCGGGAGAGCTTGCAGAGTGTACTGGAGTTAAGGCTAGGCAGAAAACAGGTGATTGGGCTTTTTAAAATTTGTGTCTACAAGCATGTCAAAGTCTTCTATTTACAAGTTAAGGCAGAATATTAATAAAAATTTTCTCATAGAACTAGAGACTTAGTAGCAATTTAGTTTTAGGTGAAAGCATTACCAGATCTAAGGTGCATTAAAATATTTTTTTTAATGTTTATTTATTTCTGAGACAGAGAGAGAGCATGAGTGGAGAGGGCCAGAGAGAGAGGGAGACACAGAATCTGAAGCAGGCTCCAGCCTCCGAGCTGTCAGCACAGAGACCAATGTGGGGCTGGAACTCAGGACCATGAGATCATGACCTGAACCGAAGTCTGACGCTTAACTGACTGAGCCACCCAGGCGCCCCTTTTAAAATATTTTTTTAGAAAGATTTTTAATTATGCTGTTCAATCAGGGGAAAAAATGGGCCTCAAAGAGTCCCTGAGAATTCCAAAATGCAACTAGATTTTTGCAGTTATACATATACCTAGATAATTACAATTTACACACATACTATGCATGTTTGAACTGGTTTGCAATACATGTTTTAAATGCATATAATTCCTTTGCCATCAGATATTAATTCCTGTTCTTTCAAAGCTGTTGTGTTCACCATTTGTGTGTGTGTGTGTATATATATGTATTTTTTTAATATAATTTATTGTCAAATTAGTTTCCATACAACACCCAGTCCTCATCCCAAAGCATTTGTATATTAAGACTAGGTCTTGGGCACCTGGGTGGCTCAGTCGGTTAAGTGTCCGACTTCGGCTCAGGTCATGATCTCACAGTCCGTGAGTTTGAGCCCCGTGTCCGGCTCTGTGCTGACAGCTCAGAGCCTGGAGCCTGTTTCAGATTCTGTGTCTCCCTCTCTCTCTGCCCCTCCCCTATTCATGCTCTGTCTCTCTCTGTCTCAAAAATAAATAAACATTAAAAAAATTTTTTTTTAAAAAAGACTAGGTCTCAATTAGAATGATAGAATAATTTTCACTTGTACCATACTTTGGGTAGGGGATGACTTGATACAAGTTATTCTACATTAGAACTATGTTTTAACTAATATATTTTCTTTAAAAATATATACCAGATTTAAGCTGGTCTTTTCTTTTTTTTTTTTTTTTTCCTTTTCTTTTAAAATGGAGAAACTTCTCAATGATTCAGGTAAAAGACAAGGATTTTCACAGGCATAAGAGGAGATAAAGCTTTCCAGAGTTTATAGCTAAACTGAAATATCTCGGAAAAGGAATGAATTGGTTTCTAGCAAGGAATATAAGTGAGAAGGCCTGGCTTGAAAACATTTGTTTGCTATTGCCAATTTATTGTTTGTTTGATTCTGTAATTACATCTGTCTTATAGTGGCTGTGAGAAAAATAGAGGCTCTGTCCTTGTGGTATCTTGCCTCTTTCAAGTATGTATAATTTTTGGTGAAGGGTGGTATATGAGAACTCATCACTCAGTCTAGTCATTTTTTCAGAAGAGTAAATTATGATCTGTCCTCTGAGAACTGCTCAAGTGTCTCTTGGCTACTGTAAACAAACTTTTTCACGTAACAATTTTTGTAGTTTGAAGGAATATAAGTGATTAAAGTGTCAAGAAATGTAGGAAGTTAACCAATGAAATTAATAGTATGAATTTAAATCTACAATCTTAAAGTGAAAATGAAATGTCATTTATTTATTACCATTAAATTACCCTAATTGTAATGTTTAGTCCTCACATTGACAAGGGGATTAAAAATGTGATCTTAAACATTATGGGGACTCCTTTCCCCCTATTGTTATACAAAAAACAAAAAGCAAAACACCTGGGGTCTTTGTTCCAAAAGATAGGTGAATCATCTTAAGTAATCAAGTCAATAATCATTGTTATCCTTCCAAATTATCATTGAGATGCCAATATCATTACCCTTCCAGGTTTGGACATGCTCCCAACACAGTCCAATGACACAGAAATACTGATGGAGGCTGGGAGAACCATGTTAGATATTCTACTTTCCAAAGGCCACCATGCTACCATCTGAAATCTTGCTGTATGCTAAAGGCATGTAATACTGGCAGTAGCCTTTAATTTTAGCTCCTTTTTTGTTTTTAAGTTTATTTATTTATTTTGAGGGGAAGAAGTGCTGGAGAGGGGTAGAAAGAGAGGGAGGGGGAGAGAGAGAACCCCAAGCAGACTCCACACTGTCAGTGCAGAGGCTGATGCAGGGCTCAGTCCCAGGAACTGTGAGGTCATGTCCTGAGCCCACATCAAGAGTTGGAGTCTTAACTGACTGAGCCACCAAGGCACCCCTTTATTTTTAGCTACTTAAGCTTTCTGGCATGCCAAAAATCTTGAGGCAAAGAATTACAGAATGTCTGTCTACCTACTCGGAATGCCTTTTTGGAATTATGGAGATAGGAATGGAGCATACAATGAGCAAAAAACTTAAGAAATCATGTTACCGACAAGATGGAGTATATCCATGTGCACTATCCTTCCCATTAAATATAGATAAAAACCTCATATTATATATCACATATATATGACATATTTTTTAATGTTTTTAAATCTTTATTTTTGAGAGAGAGAGAGAGAAAAACTGTGAGTGGGGGAGGGGCAGAGGAAGAGGGAGACACAGAATCCGAAGGAGGCTCCAGGCTCTGAGGTCTCAGCACAGAGTCCAATGTGGGGCTCAAACCCACAAACTACAAGATTATGACCTGAGCTGAAGTTGGATGCTTAACTGACTGAGCCACCCAGGTGCCCCTAGAAGACTCTTAAAGTTGGAGAGAGAAAAAAGCAAAGTAGCCAGAGACTCCAGACTCAAGAAATGACACAAAGTGAACTCCATGTATTTCCTCTTTGACTCCTGTATATATTGGACTAGATATGACAGAAGCCTAAATCCCAGAAATGCCAATGGATACAGAAAATAAAAGCCTCAAGAAAAGTCTGCTCTCTCTTGACAAAGAAAAAGGGCAACCTAGTCAGAAAGAAATGTTTCTTTTTTCTTTTCTTTTCTTTGATAACCATCCGACTTCGGACAAATAACACAGGGATGGGGAGGGGAAGCAACAGTCCTCCTATCTTTTTTAGCAAAGGCTAAGTGGAGAGCCTAGACTATCATCCTTGACCGATGCTAGTAAGGGACCCCTCCCACCTCCTCTCTACCAGTGTTGTGTCAGAGGAGGCTTCTTGCCCTCATGAGGCAATAATATGGTGTCCCTTCCCTCCCAGCTAGGATGGTATCTGAAGAGGCCAATTATGGAACCTGGACTTTCACTACCACACAGAAGTAATGAAGTGTCCCTCATAACCACCTCCCCATGGTGCTAGTGGAGGCTGAGTAGGGAGCTTAGATTTTCATCCTACCTGGTAATAAAAAGGCAACCCTTACTCTCCCGGTGGGATGATGATGTCAGCAAAAGCAAAAGGGGAACCTGGATATCCATCTCCTTCCAGTAATAACAAGGTATCCCTCCTACAGGGTTAGTAAGAGTGGGGAGTCTGGACTTTCACCCACCAATCAAGTGATAAAGAGGTGGTGTCCCTTTTCCCCCACTGGAGCAGTTTTAGTGAAGACCTGCGAAAACAGGATGATTTCATAAAACCTAGAGTCTCATAACATAAAATTCAAAAAGTTAAGCACACAATGAAAAATCACTCATCATACCAAGAACCAGAAAAATCTCAATATGAATAAGAAAAGACAACAGACGCCAACACCCAGATGACAGAGACATAAGAATTATCTCACAAGAATTTTAAAGGGCTCATCATAAAAATGCTTCAAAGAGGAATTATAAAAATGCTTAAAACAAATGAAAAAATAGAAAGTGTCAGCAAAGAAATGGGAATTATAAAGAATATTTAAATGGACATTTTACAACTGAAAAATATAATAACCAAAATAAAAAATTCACTGGATGGGTACCTGCTGGCTCAGTCAGTAGAGCATGAGACTCTTGATCTTGGGGTCATGAGTTTGAGCCCATGTTGGGTGTAGAGATTACTTAAAAAAAAACTTACTGGATGGGCTCAACAGTTGAATGAAAATGACAAAAGAAAAAAAATCAGTAAACTTGAAGATAGAACAATAGAAATTACAAAATCTGAACAACAGAGAGAAAATGGACCAAAGGGAAAAAGTGAACAGATAGGGATCTATAAAGCAAGAACAAAATATCTATGTGTGTCATTGGAGTCTCAAAAGGAATAGAGAAAGATAGGGAGGGGGAGAAAAAAACATCTTAAGAAATAATGGCTGAGGACTTCCAAAATTTGGGTACAAACATGGACATAAATCTGAGTGAGGCCCAAATGTGATGAACTCAAAGAAGTTCATGCCAAGATACATCATAATCAAATTTTAGAAAATTTAAGACAAGGAAAAATGTTTAAAGCAGTGGGAAAAAAGCAATGCATTACCTAATGGAAAACAACAATTTCAAGGTCATCAAACTTCTAATCCAAATCCATGGAGGCCCAAAGGAAGTGGCACGACATTTTCAATTTCAATTTCAGTTTCAAAGAATAGTCAACCAAGAATCCTACCCAGAGGGAGAATATACTTCAGGAATGAAGGTGAAATTAAAACACTCTCAGATTCAGGAGAACTAAGATAATTTGTTATAAGCAGACCCACTCTAAAAGAATAGCTAAGGAAATTCTTCAAACACTAAGATAATGATGAAACAAGACTCTTGGACCATCAGGAGTGAAAAAAAAAGCAAAAGGTAAAAGTATGGGTAAATATAAGAAACTGTTTTTCCTTAATGTTTTCTAAATTATGTTAGACAGTTGAAGCAAAAATTATAATATTGTTTGATATGGTTCTTAAGGCATTTAGAAAAAATATTTAAGACAGTTATAGTATTGGTGGACTGAGTGGTGAAGGAACCTAAATGGAAGTAATATTTCTATACTTCACTCAAACTGGTAAAATGCTGACACCAGTAGTTTGTGACGAGTTACATAAGTTATGTAATATCTAAAGCAACCTCTAAAAATTACATATATATATATATATATATACACACACACACACATACTAAAAAGAAGTATGTATAAATCAAAGTGGAATTCTAAAAAATGTTCAAATAGTTCACAAGAAGGCAGGAAAAGTGAAACAAGTGAATGAAAAACAATGGGACCAAATAAAAAATAAACAATAAAATAGTAAACTTATGCTTTAACTTATCAATAAGTACATTAAATGTAAAATAGTCCAAATACATCAACTAAAAAACAGATTATCAGAATGGGTTTTTAAAAATGTGAGCCAACAATATGCTATAACCAAGAAAGTCACTTCAAATATAATGATTTGGATAGGTGGAAAGCAAAAGGTTAGAGAAAGACATGTCATATAAATAATAATCAAAAGAAAGCATGAGTGACTTTATAGGGGCGCCTGGGTGGCTTAGTTGGTTAAGAGTCCGACTTAGGTTCAGGTCATGATCTCAAGGTCCCTGAGTTCCAGCCCTGCCTTGGGCTCTGTGCTGACAGCTCAGAGCCTGGAGCCTGCTTCAGATTCTGTGTCTCTTTTTCTCTCTGCCCCTCCCCTCTCTCTGTGCACGCACACGCTCTCTCTCTTTCTCTCTCTCAGAAATAAATAAACATTAAAAAATTTTCTTAAAAAAAGGAAGTAGGAGTCGCTTTATTAATATCAGATAAAGTAGATTTCAGAGCAAAGAAAATTACCAGAGAACAACATTACATAATGATACAACAATCAATCCATTAAAGAATTTTTAATTAAAGTTTTATATGCCCTAAAAAACAGACCTTAGAATATAGGAAGGAAAACTGATACAACTTGAAAATAGAAAAGTTCCCAATTATATTTGGAAATCTCAACACTCTTCTCTCAACAGGCAGACAGAAAATCAGCAAGAATGTAGAAGAACCTAATACCATTAACCAACTAGGATCTAATTGACATTTACAGAAGAACACTCCACTTAACAACTAAATAATATACATTCTTAGGCAGTGCCTTGGAACATTAACCACAATTGGCCATATTCTGAGCCATAAAATGAAAATAACAAATTCAGGACAATTGAAATTATATAGAGTATGTATGTAGATTTATGATGCCTTGATATCTGGTTCAGTAAGTCCTCTAGCTTTGTTCTACTTTTTAAAGACTGTCTTAGCTGGGAATGCAAGCTGGTGAAGCCACTCTGGAAAACAGTATGTAGGTTCCTCAAAAAACTAAAAATAGAACTACCCTGCAACCCAGCAATTGCACTACTAGGCATTTATCCACAAGATACGTGTGTGCTGTTTCAAAGGGACACATGCACTCCCATGTTTATAGCAGCACTATCAACAATAGTCAAAGTATGGAAAGAGCCCAAATGTCCATCGATGGATGGATGGATAAAGAAGATGTGGTATATCTATACAATGGTGTATTACTCAGCAATCAAAAAGAATGAAATCTTACCATTTGCAATTACGTGGATAGAACTGGAAGGTATTATGCTAAGTGAAATTAGTCAGTCAGAGGAAGACAAAAATCAGGTGACTTCACTCATATGAGGACTTTAAGAGACAAAACAGATGAACATAAGGGAAGGGAAACAAAAATAATATAAAAACAGGGAGGGAGACAAAACAGAAGAGACTCATAAATATGGAGAACAAACTGAGGGTTACTGGAGGGGTTGGGGGAGGAGGGATGGGCTAAATGGGTAAGGGACACTAAGGAATCTACTCCTGAAATCATTGTTGCACTATATGCTAACTAATTTGGATGTAAATTTTAAAAAATAAAAAATTAAATTAAAAAAATACTGTCTTGGGGCGACTGGGTGGTGCAGTCGATTAAGCGTCCGACTTCAGCCAGGTCACGATCTCGCGGTCCGTGAGTTTAAGCCCCGCGTCAGGCTCTGGGCTGATGGCTCAGAGCCTGGAGCCTGCTTCCGATTCTGTGTCTCCCTCTCTCTCTGCCCCTCCCCCGTTCATGCTCTGTCTCTCTCTGTCCCAAAAAAAATAAATAAACGTTGAAAAAAAAATTAAAAAAAAATACTGTCTTTATTCAAAGACTTACTTTGAATTTTGAAATCAATTTCCACCAAAAAAGAAAAAGTTATGTGGATTTTCTTTAGAAATGATTTAAATTTCAATATCCAATCCTCTCTAATATTAACTGTCCCAGTTCATAAACATTTTATATCTATTCATTTAGTTAAGTCTTTACAAATTTATCTTAGTGATATTTTGTAGTTTTTCAGTGTACAGATTTTTTATGTCATTTATTGGATATATTTTTATATATTTGTTATCTTTGAAGCTATTTGTTTCTAAAGTATATATGGAAATACAATTTTGTGTATTTTACTACATTTACTAATTTCACTTTTTTCATACAGTATTGTTGGTGCATTCACTTGAATTTTCTATGTAACCCAGTCTTGTTATGTATGAATAATAACAGATTCCAATAATGATACATTTCATATCTTTTTATTATGTATTTATAGCTCACATATTTTATTATACCACCTAACCCCCTTATTATTTTGTTTTATTATTATTTTTTAATTTAATGTTTATTTATCTTGAGAGAGAGAGAGCAGGGGAGGGGCAGAGAGAAAGAGAAAGAGAATCCCAAGCAGGCTCCACACTGTCAGTTCAGAGCCTGATGAAGGGCTTGATGTCACGAACTTCGAAATCATGACCTGAACTGAAATCAATAGCTGATTGTTCAATTGATTGAGCCACCCAGGTGTCCTGTCCCCTGTATTATTTTAAATAAAAATAATGAGACATCTTGTTACATTCCCAATTTGGGAGGAAAGCTTTCAATATCTTACCATTATATCTTGATGCCCATGGAAGAGTTTTTTGTTTGTTTTTGGTTTTGGTAGATATTCTTAATCAAATTAAAAACATTTTATTCCTAGCATTCTAAGAGGCATTTTCTCTTTTTAACTATGAATGGGTATTCATCTTTCACTTATGATATATTTTCATGACCTGAATTACTAAACCAAGAATTCTCGGCTTATTTAAATCACATTCAACTATATTTGTTGAGTGCCTCTACTGTACCAGGCCATCTGCGAGGTATTGGAAATACAAAGATAAACTGTCATAGAATGGGTACTAAATGTTTCTGAAGCAGAACTAAAAATAATGACTAACTACAAACATAATACAAAAAAAATCTATTTTTTATTAAAATAAATTTTTAAAAAGTTGAATTGATTACAATCATTAGAATAACTTTAATCCAAGCAAACATGCACAATTGAATTTAAATTCTTATCTTTCAGACTTGGGATGATGGTTTAGCGCAGGTTGCTAAAGCGTGGGCAAACAAGTGCAAGTTCAAACACAACTCCTGTTTATCAAAATCCTATGGATGTCATCCGACTTTTCAATATGTTGGAGAAAATATCTGGCTAGGCGGATTCAGCATATTTTCACCAAGATTGGCTGTTATTGCTTGGTTTAATGAAACTGCATTTTATGATTATAATGCCCTATCATGTTCCAAAGTTTGTGGCCATTACACACAGGTAAATATTTGATATTTTATTGATTAGTTCTTCTTTATGCACATTTCGATCAAAAGACAACTTTTTGAGCGTTTTCTTTTAAGTGTCTTTTGAGTATCTAAAAAATACACCTTTATTTGAAAGCTATTTATACTGGGAATAGAATTCTATGTACTGATTTTTTTGTGTATTTGTTTGTTTTGTTTTTCTGAGTTTAAAAATCTTAAAAAGTGAGACTGTCATCTCACTTGCATTGTTTCCAGCTAGAAATCTACTATAATCTTTTATTTATTCCTTCGTACTTAATGTGTCTTTTTGCTCTGACTGCCTTTAAACCGTTTCCCATTATTACAGGTCTCCAGCAGTTTCATAATAATGCACTGCAGTTTTCTTCATGCTTTTTGTGCTGCTGTTTACTAAGCTTCTGGGGACTGTAGGTCTATGGTTTAAATCAAATTTTGAAAAATGTTTGCCATTATTTCTTCAAATATTTACCATTCTCACTTGTTCCTCCCTTCAGAGTTGTTACCCATGTAGAAGACCACTTAAAGTTTTTCCATAGTTGACTGATGTTTTCTTCTCTCTTGATTATTTCCCCTCTATGATTAATTTCAGAGAGTCCTATTGCTATACCTGAAGTTCACTATTTTTTCCTCTTTTAATATCATCAATGACTGTATCTAGTATGTTTAATCTTTCATCTAGCTTTTTAATCACATGGGATACAGTTATAGTCACTATTTTAATGTTTTCCCTCCTAATTTACCATCCATGTTAGTTCTGTGTTAGTTTAAATGGATTGATTTTTCCTCTTCGTATGGGTCAAATTTTCCTGCTTCTTACCCCACTGGAGAAATTTTATTATATTTTCAACTTTGTAAATTTTGCCTTTTTGGATGCTGCATTTATTTATATAACTATAAATATTCTTGAACTGTCTTCTGGGATAGTTACAACCAATTTTCATCTGAAAATTGGTTCCTGTAAGGCAAGACTCTTATGCAGATTCTACCCAATGCCCCAGAAATTGATATTTTCCAGTGTGGCTAGTAGAAATAGGCTCCCTTCCTAGCCCTGTTTAAGTCTTAGCATTCTTTCCTCTAGTTTTTATAGGTAGTTCTTTCCCGGACCTAGGGTAGTTTCTTCACATGCATGCTGATTAATGCTTTGCTGAATTGATGGTGAGGACTCCTTGTAGATCGCTATAGTTGTGTCACTGTATGATTTTTACCACCCCGGTGCTATGTTCCTGCCTCCTTGGTCTCCCCACATTTTCAGCTCTGCCTCTGAATCAGCTGAATTCAGCTGTGTGAATCCATCAAGCTTCTCCTGGTTTCCCACACCTCAACCCCCCACCTCCCCAGCCATGACCTGGAAACTCACAGCAATAATCTGGAACAATTGTACAGCCTGAATCTTTTCCTCTCAAACCACAGTGGGCATTGATGTTAGTTGCCTGATGTTAGTACCTTGAAAACATTATTTCCTGTTATTTTTCCAAGTATTCTGGTTGTTTCAGTGGGAATTTTTGGTGAGAAGTAGAGGTCACTTTTAAGCTAAGCTAATCCTGAAAATGGCACTGAGCTCCTATGAAGCCTCATTTGAGTGACAGAAAGGGCTAACTGTCTTCTCCAAACTTACTCATCTGTATAAGATGTATACAATGACTCAAAGCAAGTCATTTTTATCAGAGAAGCACTGAACAAAGAGGTTAGCAGCTTCCATGCTCCCCCTCTATTCACCCTTTGCCCAATAACAGGACACTATAAGTCTGGACACTCTTCTCAGGATAGATGTTGTCTGCAAAGAATATAGTTTGGCTACTGCTGGGAAAATTGAAAGAATAGAATCCAAATGTCAGGTGTACTGATAACAAGCAGAATGCAATATCCCTAATATGGCATCAAGACCAAGTTACAACCTTTATATAATCCTTTGACTCTCTCTCTTTTGTTTCCAGAAAAAAGGAACCTTTTCCCAAATAACCCTCCTCCCCTAGCATTGCTGCATCAGAATTGGAAGTTCACTCCTCACGGGCTAATTTACACATACGCTTAGGTAATTAGGAATGGGTGCATTCTTCCTATTGGTTCAATAACTGTATCTTGCTTATGTTCTAAACAAAATAAGCCAAAAATTTTTTGCATTTACCATTGCAGATATTCATACTGAAGTTACAACCAGTGTTTGCATTGTCACATCTAGTCCCTTTAATGAAAGCAATACATTTTAAACCTACACATAGTCAATATTTACTTTTACCATTCCCAAAGCCAAAACAGAATCACAACTTAGATACATTAAACAAACAGAATTTTATGGAGTTGTCATTTATTCGTGAACCAAATTTTTAGACATGGTTTCCTAAAATATATACATGCTTGCAGTTGTATAGCTTATTAACTTTTTGAAACATTCAAAAGGAAAAGGATCTCTTTTGGATCTAGCTTCATTTCATTTTATTAAGTAGGAAACTAGAATTTATCTGTCAGAATTTATCTGTCAGTCTCTAAAGCCACAGAGATGGTTAGAAGCAAAACTCATTTCTTAATTCTCAGTTCACTGTCCTTTTTATTACCCTTTGCTTTTTCTCAGGCAACCAAAGAGGCATTAAAATATATTTTGCAAAACTGTTGATTCTGGCTATACCTACGCCATGGGAAATAGTGACTAACACATCAGTTTATAAAATATGTTAATAAATTTTGTTAACCAAATTATAAAATAAATGAATTCAGAAAATTCATTTATGTTGCAAAATCTATTTTAACTTTCCCTGGAGGATTTTGCTTTTCAAATGGAGGAAATCAGTATTCTCCCTTAATTCATTCAGGAAATAGAGAAAAATTCCCTTCTATCATTGTCACAAAGAAATAGTAATCTGCTTCACTTTTTTTCTCTCTCTCCCCATGTCTGGTTTTCCATAGGAGTCTTCTTCTTTTTGAATAACTTTGCTATTCTTTGCAACTAGACAAAAATAAAGATTCACCTTATCTGTGTCAGGCATCTTTCTTCAGTAAACTCATTATGTCCTTAATCTCTATCCCTGTCTGTCTCTTGTGACTTAACAAAAGTAAGAATATGGTTAAGACCACAAAATTTGAAATGTGATCATAAATGAAGTAGAATATTTCTGATAAAAAGAAAGAAAATTTCATTATTGCTTTCCCTTATATTATGATTTTAATATCATTTGTATGATGTGCCCATGGAGAAAATTTAAATATATTTCATAAGTCATCTAAAAAATATAACTGTTTATGTTATATTCTCCTTTTGATTTATGAGAATTAACAGTGAGGAAAAACTAGTTAGCCCTCAGGAGAGCAGACTTAACAAAATAGTTGTTTAATAGTAAAAATTAAAGAAAAAAACACAATAAATAGCGTGCATTCATTTTTGATAGCATGATAAAGATTAGACCTGTTCTCATAATGCATTGTTTCCATAAAGTTGTTTTACATATTTTATTTTAAAATTCCTTTCCTTATAGGTAGTTTGGGCCAATTCATATAAAGTCAGTTGTGCAATTACAATGTGTCCTACACTTGGGAACCATGAAACTGCCATATATGTATGCAACTATGGACCTGCGTAAGTTATTTTGCTATTCAAAATATTTTAAATTAAAATACATGTTAAGAATTGTTTCCAAAATAGAACCTTATACTAAAGAGACAAGTATATTTTTGATAAGTGAAGTCTCGTGCTCGCTTCGGCAGCACATATACTAAAATTGATAAGTGAAGTCTCTCTCTATAACACCACTCAAAAGAAATACATTAAAATAGAAGGTGGTGAGAGAATATTACCTTATGTAAAAAAATTATACCTGTCATGAAATAATTAAACTTGAGAGTGAACATTATGGAAACTTTAAAGTTTAAAAAAAAAAAGATAACAAAATACATTGTCACAGTAATATCTAACTATTTGGAACACAAAATAGGGTGGCAGAGGCTTATCTAGTGTAACATACTGGGGATGAGTAAATGATTGAGAATGACAGTGAAAAGCATATTTTTCTAGGAAAATAATATCATAATTTTTAATTGCCTTGCTGATAACTTTATATCTAATGGAAATAGAACATTAGCCTAAGGGGAATCCCAAACAATGACATTCTGGAACTCTTATCCCAATACATAGAAACATGAAAGAAGATAAAAATCAGTTAGTAGTTCAAATCTTTTAACAAACAAAATTTTAAAAACAAAATGTACAAAAAAATGAAAACGCAGGCAAAGAATAAATATATATAATTTGCAAAACTAATCTGATATGTGCAAAAATTGCCATGGAGAGGTACAAAATGTGTACATCTCTTTCTGTATTTTCTATGGTTCTCTCTCAGTTAAAAATAAAAACAAGAATGACAAATACACACCCTTAAAACTTGGGGCAGAGTACAATTTTTATAAATACCAGAGAAATTGCAGAACCACTGAATGCTTATTTATTACCATTCAAAATAGAATACACAGAGAAAAAAGAATCCAAAAAAGATAAAAAGAGCATCAGTTATCTGTGAGATAAGTTTAGGGAGAAATGGTTTCCTGAAAGACACAGGGACAGAAAAATATTTGAAGAAATATGGCCCCAAACTTTCCAAGCTTAAGGAAAATTATAAACTCACTGACCCAAGAAGGCTAACAAATCCCAAATCTGCAGAAAGAAAACTACACCAACTCACCTTAAAATAAAAAATTTCAAAACCACTAATAAAAGAACATTTTAAAAGCAACCAGACAACTAAGACATGTTACCTACAGAGGAAAAGATAAGGATGATAGATTTTTCAGTGGAAATAATGTCAGAGACAGAACAGCAATATCTTTAAATACTGGAAGAAAAAAAAACTGTCCACTGAAAATTTTATATCTTTTGAAAATCTTTCAAAATTAACAAACCATTGGAAATGGTAACCACATGGGTAATATATAGGATGTTTTTCTTATTATTTAACTCTCTTTCAAAGATAATTATTTAATTAAAGATAACAGCAGTATATTGTGAGAGTTACAACTACACAAAATTAAAATATGTGAGAACTGTAGCACAAAGCTTAAAAGAGAAAAATGGAAGTATATTAAGGTTCTTCTACTGTACATTAAGTGCAATAATTTAACTTGACTGTGTTAAGTAGAAGATACATATTATAAACCCTAAAGTAACTACTTGAATAATAAAACAAACAGCTATAGCAAAGACACCAGCAAAGCATGTAAAATTAGATTTCAAAATATTCAATTAATACAAAGAAAGGCAGAAAAAGAGGAAAAGGGAATAACAAACAGATGAGACAAACAGAATAAATAAAATGATAGCCTCAACCTAACTTGAATCAATAATCACATCAAATGTAAATGGTATACCCAAAGTAAAAGGAGGAGATTGCAAGATTGGATAAGAACTCAAGAACCAATTATATTCTGCCTGCAGGAGCACATTTTATTTCTTTTAAGATTTTACTTTTAAGTAATCTTTACACCCAATGTGGGGTTCTAACTCAGAACCCTGAGATCTAGAGTTACATGCTCCACTGACTGACACAGCCAGGCACCCCTATGAAAGCACACTTTAAATATAAAGACAGAAATAACAAGAAATCAACCACAAGAAAAAGTCTGTAAAGAACATAAATATACAGAGGTTAAATAATATCCTACTAAACAACAAATGAGTCAAATAAGAAATCAAAGGGGAAATACAAAAAATACATGGAGACAAATGAAAATTAAAACACAACAGTCCAAAACCTTTGGGATGCAGCAAAAGCTGCTCTAAGAGAGACATTTATAATAATACAAACCTACTGCAAGAAGCAAGAAAAATCTCAAATAAATAACCTAACCTTTACTTAAAGGAGCTCAAAAAGAAAAGAAACAGGGGCACATGGGTAGCTCAGTTGGTTAAGCATCTGATTCATAATTTCTGCTCAGGTCATGATCCCAGGGTTGTGTGATTAAGCCCCGCATCAGGCTCTGTGCTAAGCTTGGAGCCTGCTTGGGACTCTCTCCCTCTCTCTCTCTGCCCCTCCCCTACTCACACTCTCTATTTCTCTCTCAAAATAAATAAATAAACATTTAAAAAAGAAAAAGAAAAAAACCCCAAAACATCAGAAGGAAAGATATAATAAAGATTAGAGCAGAAATACACAAAATAGAAACTAAAAAAAAGGAAAGAAAGAAAAGAAGAATGAAAGAAAGACACACAATAGAACAAATCTATAAAACTAGAATCTGGTTCTTTGAAAAGATAACCAAAATTGATAAACCTTTAGTTGGACTCATTGAGAAAAAAAAAAAAAAGAGAGAGAGGCAGTACTCAAATAAAATCATAAATGAAAGAAAATAAATAACAAATGATACCATAGAAATATAAAAAATTCTAAGAGAATATTATGAAAAATTATATACCAACAAATTGGACAACCTAGAAGAAATGAATAAATTCCTAGAAACATATAACCTACAAAAACTGAATCAGGAAGAAATAGAAAATTTGATCAGATTGATTATCAGCAATGAAATTGAATCAGTAATCAAAAAGCTCCCCAAAAAACAAAAGTTCAGAACCAGATGACTTCACAGGTGAATTCTACAAAACATTTAAAGAAGTAATTCTTTGTCTTCTCAAACTATTCCAAAAAATAGAAAAAGGAAAATTTTTAAATTCATTCAATGAGGCTATTACCTTGATAGAAAAACCAGATAAAGACATCACAAAAAAAGAGTACTGTAGGACAATATCTCTGATGAACACAGATGCAAAAATTCTCAACAAAATATTAGCAAACCAAACCCAACAATACATTTAAAAATCATTCACCATGATCAAGTGAGATTTATTCCTGGGATGCAAAGGTGGTTCAATATTCACAAATCAATTAACATGATATATCACATCAATAAAAGAAAGGATGAAAAACATATGATCATTTCAATAGATGCAGAAAAAACATTTGACAAAGTACAACATCCATTCATGATAAAAAACCCTCAACAAAGTAGGTTTAGAGGGAACAGATGCCAACATAACAAAGGCCATATATGAAAAACCCACAGCTAATATCATACTCAATGGTAAAAAACGGAGAGTTTTCCCCCTAAGATCAGAAACAAGACAAGAATGTCCACTCTCACCACTTTTATTCAACATAGACACAGCAACCAGGAAGAAAAAGAAATAAAAGGCATCCAAATTGGTAAGGAAGAAGTAAAACTTTAATTATTTGCATATGTCATGATATTATATATAGAAAACCCTAAACTCCACCAAAAAAACTACTAGAACTGATAAATGAATTCAGTAAGGTTGCAGGATACAAAATCAATGTAGAGAAATTCATTGCATTTCTATACACTAATAATGAAGTAGCAGAAAGAGAGATTAAGAAAACAATCCAATTTACAGTTTCACCAAAAATAATGAAATATCTAGGAATAAATTTAACCAAGGAGGTGAAAGACTATAAAACATTGATGAAAGAAATCGAAGACAACAGAAATAAATGGAAAGATATTCCATGCTCATGAATTGAAAGAACAAGTATTGTTAAAAATGTCTATACTACCCAAAGCATCTATAGGTTTAATGCAATCCCTATCAAAATACCAATAGCATTTTTCACAAAAGTAGAACAAATAATGCTAAAGTTTGTACAGAACCACAGAAGATATCAAATAGTCAAAGCAATCTTGAAAAAGAATAAAAATGGAAGTATCACAATCCTAGATTTCAAGATCTACTACAAACCTATAATAATCAAAACAGCATGGTACTGACACAAAAACAGACACAAAGATCAATAGAAGAGAATAGGGAGCCCCAAAAGAAACCCATGATTATACGGTCGATTAATCTTTGACAAAGAAGGCAAGAATATGCAATGGAAAAAAGACAGTCCCTTCAACAAATGGTGCTGAGAAAGCTGGACAGCTACATGCAAAAAAAAAAAAAAAAAAAAAAATTACACTGGACCACTTTCTTACACCATATACAAAAATAAACTTAAAATGGATTAAGGACCTAAATGTGAGACATGAAACCATTAAAATCCTATAAGAGAACATAGGCAGTAATTTTTCTGACATTGGTCATAGCAACATTTTTCTAGATATGTCTCCCAAGGCAAGGGAAACAAAAGTAAAAATAAACTATTGGAACTATATCAAAATAAAAAGCTTCAGCTCAGTTAAGGAAATAATCAACAAAACTAAAAGACAACTTACTGAATGGGAGAAAGATATTTGGAAATGACATATCTGATAAAGGATTAGTATCCAAAATGTATACAGAACTTATACAAGTCAACACACACACAAAAACAAATAATCCAATTAAAAGTGGGTCAAACAGGGGCACCTGAGTGGCTCAGTAAGTTAAGCATCCAACTTCAGGTCAGGTCATAGTCTCATAGTTTGTGAGTTCTAGAGTTCTAGCCCCATATCAGGCTCTCTGCTGTCAGCACAGAGCCCACTTCAGATCCTCTGTCCCCCTACCCACTGCCCCTCCCCTGCTTGTGTGTGCATTTGCACGCACTCTCTTATTCTCAAAAATAAATAAACATTAACAAAAATAAAAATGGGTCAAAGACATGAATAGACATTTCTCCAAAGAAGACATACACATGTCCAACAGACATATGAAAAGATGCTCAACATCACTTATCATCAGGAAAATGCAAATCAAAACCACAATGAGGTATCACCTCACACCTGTCAGAATGGCTAATATAACAAACTAATGAAACAACAAGTATTGGTGAGGATGTGAAGAAAAAGGAACCCTCATGCACTGTTGGTGAGAATGCAAACTGCTATAGCTACTGTGGAAAACAGAACTACCATATGATCCAGTAATTCCACTACTGGGTATTTATCCAAAGAACATGTAAACAGTAATTCAAAAATATATATGTACCCCTATGTTTATTGCAGCATTATTTACAATAGCGAAATTATGGAAGCAACCCAGCTGTCCATCAATTGATGAATGGATAAAGAAGCCATATATATATAATGGAATATTACTCAGCCATAAAAAAGAATAAAATCTTGCCACTTGCAAGAACATGGATGGATTTAGACAGTATAATGCTAAGTGAAATAAGTCATCCAGAGAAAGAAAAATATCATATGATTTCACATTTATGGAATCTAAGAAAGAAAACAAAGAAAAAAAGGGACAAACCAAAAAAACAGATTCTTAACAACAGAGAACATACTAATGGTTACCAGAGGGGAAGTAGGTGGAGGAATGGGAATAGGAAGGAATTAAAAGAGTACACTTTTCATGATGAACACTGAGTAATTTGTAGAATTGTTGAATCACTATATTATACATCTGAAATTAATATAACCCTGCATGTTGACTATACCTGGAATTTAAATAAATAAATAAATATGTATATACATACATACATAAATACAATTAAAATAAATCAAAAAACAAACAAAAATAGATTAAAAGTACAAGAATGGAGAAGGTTTACTATGCTAATATTAGGTAAAAGAAAGCAGCAGCATCTATACTAATAACAGATAATGTGGATTATAGAGCAAAGAATAATACCAAAAATAAAGAAGGTCGTTTCAAAATGACAGTAGGGTTAATCAAGAAGCAACCTGAATGAAATGGAAAAGTTCCTCCAGGAACACAAATTGCAAAGGATAAATGAAATCAAGGAAAACCACAGAGCAGTATCTCTTATGAACATAGGTACAAAATTATAAACAAAATTTAGCATTCGAATCCAACAATATAGTAAAAGCATAATACACCTTGTCCAAATAGAATTTATTCCAGGAATATAGGGGTGATGTAGCATTCTAAATACATCCATCACTGTAATTCACCATAGAAATCAACCTAAAAATAAAGATCACATGATCATCTCAACAGATTGAGAAAAAGCCAAACATTCATTCCTGATAAAAGCTCTCAGCAAGCTGGAAACAGAAGGGAACTTCTTAAACCTAATAAAGGGCATCTGTGAAAAACCTATATATAATATTATACCAATAGTAAAACACTTTTCCACAAAGTACCAAAGAGTAAATATGTTAGGCTTTGCATGCCATATACATTCTGTTACCTTCATCTTTGTTTTTATTTTGTTTTAAAAAGTCCATTAAGAATTAAAAAAAAAAAATTCTTTGCTTGCGGACTACACAAAAGCAGGCCAGATTTGGCCTATGTGTCATACTTTGCTGACTTCTGGTCTATAGGTCTATATAAAAAAAATCTAATGGAATCTATGAAAATTCTTCTAAAACTATTAAGTAAATTTAGCAATTTTTCAGGATATAAGATCAATATACAAAAACTCAATTACATGTCCATATACTAGCAATAAACAATCATAAATTGAATTAAAATAACTACCATTTATAACTGCATCAAAAATATAAATTATCTAGGGATAAATCTGGCAGAAGATACAAAAGACCTATACACTGAAAACTACACAATATTCATGACAGGGATATCTGGGTGGCTCAGTTGGTTAAGTGTCCCACTTGATTTCAGCTCAGGTCATGATCTCACCATTCGTGGGATTGGCTCCCCCACTGGGCTTTGCACTGAGAGCACAGAGCCTGCTTGTAATTCTCTCTTCCCACTCCCCTGGTTGTGCAATGTGCATGTGCTCTCTCTCAAAATTAATAAATAAACATTTAAAAAAATATATTCATGACAGAAATTAACAAAGAAACAATGGGAGAGATTATACCCTATTAATGGATTAAAAGACTCAATATTGTCAAGATGCGATTTTCACTGAAATGACCTATAAATTCAGTACAATCCCAATAAAAATTCCAGATTTTTATTGTAGAAATTGACAGATTGATCATAAAATTTTTATGGAAACAAAAAGGACTTAGAATAGCCAAATCAATGCTGAAAAAAATTGTAGAGCTAACATTATGTTTTCCAGAATTATTAAAGCTAGAATAATCACAACATTGTGATATTAATGTAAAATTAAATAGATCAGTGGAACAGAATGTAGAGTTCAGAAATAAACCCCATAAATGGCTGTTCACATATGTTCAACTAGTTTTCCAAAAATGCACAAAGACAATGCAATGTAAAAAAGATTTTTAAACAAATGGTTCTGGAACAGTTTATCATCCATATATAACAAACAAAAATAAACTTAGATCTACAAAACACGCAACCTATAATAATGAACTCAAAACGGATCATAGACTTAAATGTTCCAACCCAAAACTGTTGGAAGAAAACACAGATGAAGCCTTTGTGACCTTAAGATAGCCCCCAATTTTTTTTAGCTATCACATCAAAACCATGATCCATAAAAGAACAAATTGATAAGTTGGGTTTAATTAACATTTAAAATTAATGTTTTTCAAAGACACTGGTAAGAAAATGAAAAAACATGCCTCAGGGAGAAAATGTTTGTAAAGCATCTATAATAAAGGTCTTATATTGAGAATATGCAATGAACTCTCACAATTCAATATTAGGAAAAATTAAAATTAAAATTTTTTTTTAAATGGACAAAAGATTAACAGGGAAGAAATGCAGATGGCAAATAAGCACAAGAAAAAATTCTCAACATCATTAATCATTAGGGAAACACACATTAAAACTACAATGAATACCACTACATAATTGGAATGGCTAAGGACTGGCCAATCCAAATCCAGACAAGGAAGTAAAGCAATTAGAATTCTCAAGACTGCTGGTAAAGATATAGTGTTACAACTACTTTGTAAAACCTGTGTGGTAGTTACATAAAAAGTTAAATATGCACCTAGCACATGATCTATTCATTTCACTTCTAGGTATTTATCCAAGGAAATGTAGGTGCACATAAAGACTTGTAGAAGAATGTTCAAAGTGTGCACAGTAACTTTATTTGTAATAGTCAAAATCTGTAATAACCCAAATGTCCATCAACAGATGAATAAATAAATTGCAGCATATTCTTTAATGGAATACTACTACTCATGTTATTAATGTTTTTCTTTGTGTACTCTAGGTACGTAATACTTTTCAAAGTCTTCCACAGATACAGAGATGGGTGAGGGGTGGAGAAGAGGTTTCTTAAATGTAACAATTTACCTTACTGAAAAGCAGGCATAATAGTTGCAAATCTTTTTGGTACCTCATCAAACTGAACTAAGAACCAGTGTATTGTATATAAAGCATGTTTCCACTTGCAATTTAAATTGTATTTATTCCATTTATAAAATCAAGAGATAATCACAGTGTTTACTACAAAAACTTTGTGGCTATCCCATGCATAATTATAATGGATTCACACCTAATTTGTATTCTAGAGAATATTCAAGAATGTAACTGTTGTGTGGATTAGGGACATCTGTAAAGAACAGTTCTAATGGTTTCATTTTACAAAATAAAGGAGCATAAACTTGGGACAAAAATTGTTATTTTTCCTTTTAAACATTCATGAGTGAGTGACCAAAACAACGTGCATAAATTCATGCACAAATTTAGAGAAATTAATAGCCCTTTGGCTAACCAATGATTCTCTTTTTTTACAGAGGAAATTTTCCAAATAGGCCCCCTTATACTAGAGGAGTATCCTGCTCTTTGTGTGCAAAAGAAGAAACCTGTGAAAACAAGCTCTGCCGTAAGCAAAAAGGAAAAAAAAATTCACTTTATTCTGAGAGCAAAGTTTCCATGAATTAATTGTATTTTAAAATTTGGATCCTCAAGTGTATAGAGAATTATTGACAAGATTTGATTGCTGCTATATGATGATATAAATCATTCGTCATATTATGTTTAAATTTTTTTAATGTTTATTTTTGAGAGAGTGAGAGAAAGAGAGACAGAGCATGAGTGGGGGAGGGTCAGAGAGAGAGGGAGACACAGAATCCAAAGCAGGCTCCAGGCTCTGAGCTGTCAGCACAGAGCCCAATGCGGGACTTGAAACCACTAGCTGTGAGATAATGAGCTGAGCTGAAGTCAGAAGCTCAACCTAGTGAGCCACCCAGGCGTCCCATGAGCTAATTATCATATTTAAATTCAGATGATCCCTCCTTTCTTCACTGATCATTTTTCCTTTCAAGCTAAAGGACAGAAAGGAGTAAGATATAAGTATGATCCAGTTTGCTACTATACTCAAAACAACTATTCGTTGAGGTATATTTGTATTTGCTTCTAATCACCTCCTTTTATTAGTTATTGTTAAAATAGTGGCTCATTCAGAAGTAATGCATTAACCGATGTCCAAATGAATTGCAATTTAAAGCTACTATGTTTATCTTCCATTATCAGCCTTTTGGTTCTCACAACAGAGATTTTTTTTAAGGATAAGTGCCTATATTCTGGGTTGAAAAAGAATTTTGAGTGAAACAGGGGAAGAGAGATGACCTGAAAATTGTGAGGAGGAGGGGGATTAGGAAGGAGAGGAGTAGGAAGAGAAGAGGATTTGGTGCCACAAAAGAAGACACAAAAAGAATGCATATTAAATGATTCATTTATATAAAGTTCAAAAATTAGCCAAACTAACCTACCTTTGGCATTTGGAGTCAGGATATAGTTACCTTTAGAGAGGAAAGAGGAGTTAGTTGAGTAGAAGAGGATGCAAGAATGACTTTCTACACCTATGCTATGGTGATCTACATCTGTTCACTTTGTAATAATTTATCAATCTTTCCATTTATGAGGTACGCATACTTCCATATTCATATTATACTTCAGTTAAACAATGAGTCGGAAGTATGGCCCCTCTAATTTTAAATTTCATTCAAAGCAGTTTAAAACATAAATTGATTATATATCTCCTATTTGAAAATTAATATTTTTTAATTAAAAGGGCATAAAAATAACAATGATACGTATCGCTCTTCTTTTTCAAATTTCATTTAAATTCAAGTTAGTTAATGTATTGTGTAATAATGGTTTCAGGAGTAGTATTTAGTGATTCATCCGTTACATATTTAACACCCAGTGTTCTTCCCAACAAGTGCCCTCCTCAATGCCCATCACCCATTTGTCCCACCTCCCACTCAACACCCGGCCAGCAAGCCTCAGTTTGTTCTCTGTATTTAAGAGTCTCTTATGGTTTGCTTCCCTCTCTGTTTTTATCTTATTTTCCCTTCCCTTCCCCTATGTGCATCTGTTTTGTTTCTTAAGTTCCACATATGAGTGAAATCATATGATATTTACCTTTCTGTGACTGACTTTTTTCACTTAGCATAATACATTCCAGTTCCATCCATGTTGTTGCAAATGGCAAGATTTCATTCTTTTTGATCCCTGAGTAATATTCCATTATATATGTGTATATAAATATATATATGTATATATATGTATATACGTATACATATATGTGTGTATGTGTATGTATGTATGTGTATATATATATATATGTATATACATATACCACATCTTCTTTATCCATTCATTAGTAGATGGACATTTGGACTCTTTCCATAATTTGGCACTTTCTCTCTCTTTTTTTTTTTTACTTCTCCTTCCTGTCCAGTATCTAGGCCACTGTTATTTCTCACCTGAACTAGTAGTTTCCAACTTCTCCTCTTCGCCAAATTGTTTTACAGAAAATCGAGATCAAATCACTTTTTTTAAATTTTTTTTTAATGTTTATTTATTTTTGAGACAGAGGGAGACAGAACATGAGTTGGGGAGGGGCATAGAGAGAGGGAGACACAGAATCTGAAACAGGCTCTGGGCTCTGAGCTGTCAGCACAGAGCCCGATGTGGGGCTCGAACCCACGAACCGTGAGATCATGATGTGAGCCGAAGTTGGATGCTTAACCGACTGAGGCACCCAGGCGCCCCCAAACCACTTTTCTTAAAATTCCTCAATTTGTTCTTACTCCAATTAGAGAAAAATATGACTGTCTTCCAAGATCAACAAGCCCAGGCATGATCATTCTGGCTCTTCCTTTTCTCCCCTACCATTTTTTAGTATCCTCCCTTTGAAACACTAAGCTCCGTGAACACCACCCTCAAATACTCCATCCTCTTTCTGAAATCTCCAGCATCTGGATCACCTGTGGTTCTGTTTCTAGTTCCAAGATTGTTTTGTTTTCTCTTGGTTTTGGTAATATGCTCTGTTTGTTGGTGTGGTGAATTGTCTTTAAAGATGGCCAATAATGATTCCTCCCCTCCTTATACATATGCCACTCCTCCCAAAAAAGTGGAGACTATTTCTCCTCCCCTTGAATAAGGCCTTGATGTGCCAGTTCTGGGCCTACCCTTTAGAGGAGACTTGGCAACTTAGGTTTTTGTTCTGATGGACGCTCCCAGCATTTCCAGAAATTCGTCCTCTCCTGCTGGAGAGGTCACACTGAGAAAAGCCTTGGAAGAGGACAGATCATCTTTCTGTTTCAACCCCGGTTGCACTCCAGCTATAGGCAGCTATGTCTTTGAGTCCCGATGACATTATATGGAGCAGAATAATTGCCTGCCAGAGCCAGCCAATCCAGATAATTGTAAGAAATAATAACAAATTGTTATTGTTTTAAGCTCTTTAATTCGGGAAGTTTGCTTCACAGCAGTACATTACAAAAACACTTGGTGTACGCCTATTAAGTTTCTTTTAAACATCTAACAACACGTGTAAAACAAAAATGTAGAGTTCTCCTTTTCCTCTGCTGAACAGAAAGAGTCGGGGTTGTTCACCTTAATTCAAACACAACTTAGTCAACTCTGGCTTAGAATTCATGTAAGGGTTTGGCCCTGTTCTAAGGGTGTAGACTTCTAGGACTTTCCACTGAGACACTGGTGTGTTCAATGTTGCCTTTTCCTAATGGGTTCTATATTCCAATGCTTATTGCTTTAGCACTCTGAAATTACTGAAAAATCTGCTTTGCTTTCCAGAGAATTTCACCCTAGGATTTTAGCCTCCTGCCCCTCATAGCTTCCAAATTAAACAAATAGTTTGAGTACAAAATGGCCATCTCTTTGGCTCATTTCCTCTCCTCCACCTTTACCTTTCACCTGGATCTTGAACTACTCAATTCTCCAATTTTCTCTCTCTAGTCTTACAAGACTAACAAAAGTTCTGCTGGTTCTATTTCCCAAACATCAACCTCTGCCTGGGCAAAGCCCAGATTTTTAGTTCTATACCTATGCCTCAAATGAACAAATGGCTCCAGAGAAAAAAACGGCTTTCATAACACCAGCCCATCTCTCCGTGGATCTACAGCTCTAAAATCTTGACCCTCCAGTCTTTGTTGCTTTAGGAAATCTCTGAGGCTTTTAAACACTTTCTTGTTGTACTTTATCTGGATTTTCTAGTTGTGCTTAATAAGGACTTTTGTCTGTCATACATTTCTACATCCCAAGATTCCAGCAGTTATTAACAATGGGTCTCCAAGAGAGCACCACACAGCCTCAAAGTCTATGTTAATATTTGCTGCCTGGTAGGAGGTGTTTTCCCAACTTGTTTCTTTTCTAAATTATTCAGAAATTACTTAGACCTCTGCTCTTGCAAATTAATGTTAGGATAAGCTTATCAATTCCACAGAAGACCTTGAAATTTTGGTTGGAATTACATTGAATCTATAGATAAATTGGGAAAGAATTAACATCTTTGCTCTGGTTTCCACTTGTTTAAAGCCTATGATTTTTGATTTGTGCCTTTTCTCTTTTATGTTGATCAGTGTTTATATAAACTCAATTTTTAGTTTTGCTGACTTCCTTTTTGAGAGACGGGAGGAGATATAGCATAAGGGCTAAATGTATAGGTCTTAGAGTCAGATGGCTTAACTCAGAAGGTGAGTGATTTGTCCCCAAGTTAAAGACGTTCTCAATAAACTTTGGCTACTATTATAGTTAAGGCCTCATTATTTTCTATCATTTGACCTAGTTTGTGTTCTTCATAGCACTAATCACGCTCTGCAATGATAAATTTTATTCATTTTTATTTATTTATTTTAAAATTGATGATAGATTTTTCAACCCTTACTTTTCTGTAAGGAAACTTTATTTTTTCCTGATAACTATTTATACCCAAAGCCTATAATTATGTTTGATACATAGTAGACACTGAAAAAGTGAATGAATGAATAAAAAATAAACAAATGAATTCCTAAAAAATGCAGGATCTTGTTAAAGACAGGGAAAAGAAAAAATGATGAGGGAAAGACATAGAGCAAATTTTGGAACAAGAACCACACCAGAAAGGAATGAAATATTTAATAGAGGGCTCTGGGTACTAAAAAGTCAACATGAAAGAATTACATTCTTTTTCAGGGAATAAAGGACATGGCAGAGTGCCACAAGTAAAGTCAACTCCTTTATATAGTTTTGTTGAGTTTAGGCTTTTTTGCCTTCAACATGAGAGCTGCTCTAGAAATATCTGTTGACATGACTGCTGGCAGGGATACCATATAGATTTTTAACCACTGTGGGATTGGGGGAGGAAGCTTTCATTTTCTTAAGTTAAACTAAGTTTAAAGCTAAACTAAGTTTCCTAAGTTTATTATCTTATTTAAAAGGCCAGAAAAGCAAGTGAATGTCTTTAATTCTCTAATATTTTTCTATCTTAGGTAATAAAGAACTTGATAAGCCTGAAAGTACGTATCAAACTATTTCAATATTGATTCAATTACTTCCTCCCCTTGAAACTAAATGGAGCTTTTAACTGTTGTGTTTTATTGACAGAATATCCAAATTGGAGTCCACAAGGGAAGGCACCTCAGCAGATATCATGTAATTCATTGTGCCTAGTTTCTGTTCTTCTGAGACTATTTTAATTATCATTTACATACAAGAAAAATTCTCAGACATGACAATAAATGAATAGTTTATGGCTAAATGTAACTCTCATCAGTTTAATTCTTAAAATTTCTACACTTTTGTCTGTTATCTGAGTTTAATGTCTGATTTTAACAAAAGCGTATTGTAGTATAGAAGGGTTACAATAAAAAAAAAGTTTTTTTAAAAAAAATTATGCTGAGTGAAATAAGTCACTCAGAGAAGGACAGATATATGTTTCACTTATATGTGGATCTTGAGAAACTTAACAGAAGACTATGGGGAAGCGAAGGGAAAAAAAAATGGATACAAACAGAGAGTGAGGGAGGCAAACCACAAGCGACTATTAAATACAAAGAACAAATTAAGGGTGGATGGGGGGTGGGGAAGAGGGAAAATGGGTGATGGGCATTGAGGAGGGCACTTGTTGGGATGAGCACTGGATGTTGTATGTAAGCCAATGTGACAACCGATTATATTCAGAAAACAAAAAATAAAAATAAAAAATAAAAATTACAATTTTACATTGGACCAAAAAAGTTCCATTCTCTAATTTTCTAGATTGTCATTTTAGTTACAGTAGACTTAAAGAACATTTCAGATATTAGATATTTTCCTCATACACCAGTAGTTTTCTTTAAGAATACCATGAACATTATTCAGAAACAAAATGTTATTAAGGAAAGTATCAGATAGTGTATAATGTCATATTATGGGCATAATCAATAGTTAGGGAAATGGATGAGAACAGATTAAACTAAAAGGGAAATTGATTAAATTTTAAGCCCTTAGAGATTTTATTTTAAAATGTGTCCTGTATAAAATAATATACCTTTTTAAATCTATACAACTGTAGTATACAGTTAACAACACTTCTACAAACCAAAGAATTAGTCAATTGCAGCATTTCTTTTGTCTGAAGACAAAAAAAAATTATTCAATTAATTCGGTTTTACAAATCAGTTATGTTGAATTGTTCACTCCTGTGGACTAAACTATCTAGATCTTTTTCTTCTCAGCTAAAGCAACCACTGACTTTCCTCAGCTATAGGTATTAAAAACCATTTTGAAATGTATTTTTAACATGACTAATAGTTGTTTATATTGCCAAATACCTAAGAATCTCCATATAGCTGGATGATTGTTGCTATTCTTTAAAAAAAAAAAAAGCAAAGTGATCTTATATTTCAAATCTGTTTGTATTAGTCAGGGTTCTCCAGAAAAACAGAACCAACAGGGAAGACAGAGACAGGGACAGAGACCAAGAGAGAGGGGAGATTTTAAGAAATTGGCTTACACAATTGGGGTAGCTAGCAATTCTGAAATCTGTAGGACAAGCTGGCAGGGCAAGTAAGAGTTGCTGTTGCAGTCTTGATCCTGAAGTCTGGGAAATTAGGCAGATTTCTATGTTGCAATCTAAAAGCAGAATTCATTCTTTTGGAAATCTCAGTCTTTGCTCTAAAGGCCTTCAACTGATTGGATACAGCCCACTCACATTATGGAGGGTAGTCTGCTTTACTTAAAGCCAACTGATTATAAAGTTAATCACATCTAAAAAATACCTTTATAAAAATAGCTAGACTAGTGTTTCACCAAACACTTGCCACCATAGTCTAACCACACTGGCACATAAAATTATCCATCACACTGCTATTTGACATCATGTGTTTGAAAATAAATTATCAAATAAAAAAATGAATTATCATTATCTTTTTAGTAAACTATTAAATGAATCATTATCTTTTTAGTAAACTATTGCTGTTTGTTTAACTATTGCATTGTTAAGATTCAAATCCATAATTAATTATAATTAATATAATTAATTATATTATATAATTAATTATAATTAATTATATTATACAATTAATATAATTAATTATATTATACAATTAATATAATTAATTATATTATACAATTAATATAATTAATTATATTATACAATTAATATAATTAATTATATTATACAATTAATATAATTAATTATATTATACAATTAATATAATTAATTATATTATATAATTAATATAATTAATTATATTATATAATTAATATAATTAATTATATTATATAATTAATATAATTAATTATAATTAATTATGCAGTTTGAAATACACTAAAGGTAAACTGACACATACACATACACTTAACTATCTGTTGTATTATTATTATGTTGCCTTCATGGATTTTTTAAACGTTTATTTATTTTGAGAAAGAGATAAAGAGTAAGCAGGGGAAGAGCAGAGAGAGAGAGGAAGAGAGAGAATCCCAAGCAGGCTCTGTGCTGACAGCACAGATCCCACGAACCATGAGATCATGGCCTAAGCCATTATCAAGAGTCAGGTGCTTAACCAACTGAGCCACCCAGGCGCCCCCCTCATGGATTTTTTTAATTGAACTTTCTCATAAATAATTAAAACTATCCTCTGATTTTTAATATAATCACCTCCTTCTGCAGATACCTTATTCATCCAAAAGCTTGTTTCCTTAAATCAGATTAACTTAAATTCTACAGAACACATAAAAAAATGAATTTTTATAGAATCATATTCACTGATTTTGAAGAAATATTTGTCAGAACATTAAGTTGGCTCTGCTATAGGAACTTGTAAGTAGTGGGATTTCTCAGAAAAGGGGGTCTCTATTGGCAGAGTTCTCTATCTACATTGAGGCTGGATAAATGGAGTACACACTGTCTTACTTAGTGGGGCTTTCCTTCATTGGCAAGAAGAAAAAATTCTCGGTCAAGGAATTGTTTCTTCTATTCCTTATGATCACAACCACAGACTCTTCATAGGGTATCTTGGGAGGCCTGACATCACAGCAGTTCTTTTACTCTGAGCAGGATCTTTTGTGACCTTAAATAACCCTCCTATTTCACTCAGTTTGCAACTACAAGACAAACTCCTCTGGGTTTGGCCTTTTCAAATTACTGAAGGCAGTTAACTTAGGATTTAAACAGTGTATTTTTTTCTGGGGATCCTCTTGTTCTACTAGGCTATGTTTGATTTTAAACAAATTTGGCTAATCACTTAGAGGTAAAGTGATCACACTCATCAGTCTTAGTTGGGCCAGGTTTATTCCATCCTTACCCCTTGGAAACAATCATGAACAAATGGTTTAAACAGTAGTCTCTATAGTTTTTTGATTATGCATCCTTCTGAGTAAAAAAAAAAAAAAAAAAAAAAAATATATATATATATATATATATATATATATATATATATATATATATATATATTTGCCTAAGACTGAGGCGTTCTCCAGGACAGAAAAACACACTAAACCCAGAGAATTCCCTAACAAACCAGGAAGTTGGCAACCCTAAACTTGAATCAAAGTAAAAATGTATTGGGGAGCCTGGGTGGCTCAGTTTGTGGAGCATCCAACTCTTGATCTCAGGGTCATGAGTTCAAGCTGTACATTGGGCATGGAGCCTACTTTAAAAAAAAAGTATATATGTATCATTTAATTACATGCATCATATGTATTTTTATAATAAAGCAATATATATCTTAAAATACACAATAATTGAACCTGAAAAGGATGACATAATAATGAATTAAAAATTAATGCTAAAGAGGGGTGCCAGGGTGGCTCAGTCAGTTGAGTGACCAACTTCAGCTCAGTTCATGATCTCGCAGTTTGTGAGTTAGAGCCCCATGTAGGCCTCTGTGCTGACAGCTAGGAGCTGGAGCCTGCTTCAGATTCTGTGTCTCCCTCTCTTCCTCGTGCTCTGTCTCTCTCTTGTCTCTCAAAAATGAATAAATGTTGGATCCTGGGAAGATGGCGGCATAGGAGGACGCTGGGCTCACCGCACGCGTCCTGCTGATCACTTAGATTCCACCTACACCTGCCTAAATAACCCAGAAAACCGCCAGAGGATTAGCAGAATGGAGTCTCCAGAGCCAAGCGCAGACGAGAGGCCCACGGAAGAGGGTAGGAAGGGCAGAGAGGCGGTGCACGCTACACTGACTGGCGGGAGGGAGCTGGGGCGGAGGGGTGGCCCGCCAGCCAGGCAGAGCCCCCGAGTCTGGCTTGCAAAAGCGGAGGGGCCGGACAGAGTGTGTTCCAACAGCAAGCGGGACTTAACATCTGGAAGGTTATAAGCTAACAGCTCTGCTCCGAGAACAGGAGGGCTGGAGGACAACAGGAGGGAGAGTTGTTGAGCCCCGGATGACAGAGCACAGCTTGGCGGAGAACAAAGGCTCTCGCCAGCGCCATCTCCCTCACCCAACCCCCAGCCAAAATCCCAAAGGGAACCAGTTCCTGCCAGGGAACTTGCTTGCACCGCGCAAACACCCAACACTGTGCTTCTGCAGATCCATCCCTCCGGCGGGTCTGACTCCCTCCCGGTGCCACAGGGCCCCTCCCTAAGCGGATCTCTGAAGGAAAAGCGAGCTGAATCTGCCCCTCCTGCCCCTGTGCACCCTGCCGATCCACCCCAGCTAATACGCCAGATCCCCAGCACCACAAGCCTGGCAGTGCGCAAGTAGCCCAGACAGGCCACGCCACCCCATAGTGAATCCCGCCCCAGGAGAGGGGAAGAGAAGGCACACACCAGTCTGACTGTGGCCCCAGCGGTGGGCTGGGGGCAGACATCAGGTCTGACTGCAGCCTCCCCTACCAACGCAAGTTATTCAAGACAGCACAGGGGAAGTGCCCCGCAATCCCACACCACACCACGGACTATCCAAAATGACGAAATGGAAGAATTCCCCTCAGAAATGTCCAGGAAATAACAACAGCTAATGAAATGATCAAAAATGATTTAAACAATATAACAGAAAGTGAATTTAGAATAATAGTCATAAAATTAATCACGGGGCTTGAAAACAGTATAAAGGACAGCAGAGAATCTCTTGCTACAGAGATCAAGGGACTAAGGAACAGCCAGGAGGAGCTAAAAAATGCTATCAATCAGCTGCAAAATAAATGGAGACAACTACGGCTCGGATTGAAGAGGCAGAGGAGAGAATAGGTGAACTAGAAGATAAAATTATGGAAAAAGAAGAAGTTGAGAAAAAGAGAGATAAAAAAAAATCCAGGAGTATGAGGGGAAAATTAGAGAACTAAGTGATGCACTAAAGAGAAATAATATATGCATAATTGGTATTCCACAGGAGGAAGAGAGAGGGAAAGGTGCTGAAGGTGTACTTGAAGAAATAATAGCTGAGAACTTCCCTGAACTGGGGAAGGAAAAAGGCATTGAAATCCAAGAGGCACAGAGAACTCCCTTCAGACGTAACTTGAATCGATCTTCTGCATGACATATCATAGTGAAACTGGCAAAATACAAGGATAAAGAGAAAATTCTGAAAGCAGCTAGAGATAAACGTGCTGTAACATATAAAGGGAGACCTATAAGACTTGTGGCCGATCTCTCTACTGAAACTTGGCAGGCCAGAAAGGAATGGCAGGAGATCTTTAATGTGATGAACAGAAAAAATATGCAGCCGAGAATCCTTTATCCAGCAAGTCTGTCATTTAGAATAGAAGGAGAGATAAAGGTCTTCCCAAACAAACAAAAACTGAAGGAATTTGTCACCACTAAACCAGCCCTACAAGAGATCCTAAGGGGGATCCTGTGAGACAAAGTACCAGAGACATCGCTACAAGCATGAAACCCACAGACATCACAATGACTCTAAACCCATATCTTTCTATAATAACACTGAATGTAAATGGACTAAATGCGCCAACCAAAAGACATAGGGTATCAGAATGGATAAAAAAACAAGACCCATCTATTTGCTGTCTAGAAGAGACTCATTTTAGACCTGAGGACACCTTTCGATTGAGAGTGAGGGGATGGAGAACTATTTATCATGGTACTGGAAGCCAAAAGAAAGCTGGAGTAGCCATACTTATATCAGACAAACTAGACTTTAAATTAAAGGCTGTAACAAGAGATGAAGAAGGGCATTATATAATAATCACAGGGTCTACCCATCAGGAAGAGCTAACAATTATAAATGTCTATGTGCCGAATACAGGAGCCCCCAAATATATAAAACAATTATTCACAAACATAAGCAACCTTATTGATAAAAATGTGGTAACTGCAGGGGACTTTAACACTCCACGTACAACAATGGATAGATCTTCTAGACACACGGTCCTGAATGATACATTGGATCAGATGGACTTGACAGATATATTTAAACTCTGCATCCCAAAGCAACAGAATATACTTTCTTCTCAAGTGCACATGGAACATTCTCTAAGATAGATCACATACTGGGTCAAAACAGCCCTTCATAAGTATACAAGAAGTGAGATCATACCATGTATACTTTCAGACCACAATGCTATGAAGCTTGAAATCAACCACAGGAAAAAGTCTGGAAAACCTCCAAAAGCATGGAGGTTAAAGACCACCCTACTAAAGAATGAATGGGTCAACCAGGCAATTAGAGAAGAAATTAAAAAATAATTGGAAACAAACGAAAATGAAAATACAACAATCCAAACGCTTTGGGATGCAGCGAAGGCAGTCCTGAGAGGAAAATACATTGTAATCCAGGCCTATCTCAAGAAACAAGAAAAATCCCAAATACAAAATCTAACAGCACACCTAAAGGAAATAGAAGCAGAACAGCAGAGACAGCCTAAATCCAGCAGAAGAAGAGAAATAATAAAGATCAGAGCAGAAATAAACAATATAGAATCTAAAAAAACTGTAGAGCAGATCAACGAAACCAAGAGTTGGTTTTTTTAAAAAATAAACAAAATTGATAAACCTCTAGCCAGGCTTCTCAAAAAGAAAAGGGAGATGACCCAAATAGATAAAAGCATGAATGAAAATGGAATTATTACAACCAATCCCTCAGAGATACAAGCAATTATCAGGGAATACTATGAAAAATTATGTGCCAACCCACTGGATAACCTGGAAGAAATGAACAAATTCCTAAACACCCACATGCTTCCAAAACTCAATCAGGAGGAAATAGAAAGCTTGAACAGACCCATAACCAGCGAAGAAATTGAATCAGTTATCAAAAATCTCCCAACAAATAAGAGTCCAGGACCAGATGGCTTCCCAGGGGAGTTCTACCAGACGTTTAAAGCAGAGATAATACCTATCCTTTTCAAGCTATTCCAAAAAATAGAAAGGGAAGGAAAACTTCCAGACTCATTCTATGAAGTCAGTATTACTTTGATTCCTAAACCAGAGACCCAGTAAAAAAAGAGAACTGTAGGCCAATATCCCTGATGAATATGGATGCAAAAATTCTCAATAAGATACTAGCAAATCGAATTCAACAGCATATAAAAAGAATTATTCACCATGATCAAGTGGGATTCATTCCTGGGATGCAGGGCTGGTTCAACATTCGCAAATCAATCAGTGTGATACATCACATTAATAAAAGAAAAGAGAAGAACCACATGATCCTGTCAATCAATGCAGAAAAGGCCTTTGACAAAATTCAGCAACGTTTTTTAAGAAAAACCCTCGAGAATGTCGGGATAGAAGGAACATACTTAAAGATCATAAAAGCCATTTATGAAAAGCCCATAGCTAACATCATCCTCAATGGGGAAAAACTGAGAGCTTTTTCCCTGAGATCAGGAACACGACAGGGATGTCCACTCTCACCGCTGTTGTTTAACATAGTGTTGGAAGTTCTAGCATCAGCAATCAGACAACAAAAGGAAATCAAAGACATCAAAATTGGCAAAGATGAAGTCAAGCTTTCGCTTTTTGCAGATGACATGATATTATACATGGAAAATCCGATAGACTCCACCAAAAGCCTGCTAGAACTGATACATGAATTCAGCAAAGTTGCAGGATACAAAATCAATGTACAGAAATCAGTTGCATTCTTATACACTAACAATGAAGCAACAGAAAGACAAATAAAGAAACTGGTCCCATTCACAATTGCACCAAGAAGCATAAAATACCAAGGAATAAATCTAACCAAAGATGTAAAAGATCTGTATGCTGAAAACTATAGAAAGCTTATGAAGGTAATTGAAGAAGATATAAAGAAATGGAAAAACATTCCGTGCTCGTGGATTGGAAGAATAAATATTGTCAAAATGTCAATACTACCCAAAGCTATCTACACATTTAATGCAATCCCAATCAAAATTGCACCAGCATTCTTCTCGAAACTAGAACAAGCAATTCTAAAATTCATATGGAAACACAAAAGGCCCCGAATAGCCAAAGTAATTTTGAAGAATACCAAAGCAGGAGGCATCACAATCCCAGACTTTAGCCTCTACTACAAAGCTGTCATCATCAAGACAGCATGGTATTGGCACAAAAACAGACACATAGACCAATGGAATAGAATAGAAACCCCAGACCTAGACCCACAAATGTATGGCCAACTAATCTTTGACAAAGCAGGAAAGAATATCCAATGGAAAAAAGACCGTCTCTTTAACAAATGGTGCTGGCAGAACTGGACAGCAACATGCAGAAGATTGAAACTAGACCACTTTCTCACACCATTCACAAAAATAAACTCAAAATGGATAAAAGGACCTCAATGTGAGACAGGAAACCATCAAAACCCTAGAGGAGAAAGCAGGAAAAGACCTCTCTGACCTCAGCCATAGCAATTTCTTACTTGACACATCCCCAAAGTCAAGGGAATTAAAAGCAAAAATGAACTACTGGGACCTTATGAAGATAAAAAGCTTCTGCATGGGAAAGGAAACAACCAACAAAACAAAAAGGCAAGCAACGGAATGGGAAAAGATATTTGCAAATGACATATTGGACAAACAGCTAGTATCCAAAATCTATAAAGAGCTCACCAAACTCCATACCCAAAAAACAAATAACCCTGTGAAGAAATGGGCAGAAAACATGAATAGACACTTCTCTAAAGAAGACATCCGGATGGCCAACAGGCACATGAAAAGATGTTCAACGTCGCTCCGTATCAGGGAGATACAAATCAAAACCACACTCAGATATCACGTCACACCAGTCAGAGTGGCCAAAATGAACAAATCAGGAGACTATAGATGCTGGAGAGGATGTGGAGAAACGGAAACCCTCTTGCACTGTTGGTGGGAATGCAAATTGGTGCAGCCACTCTGGAAAACAGTGTGGAGGTTCCTCAAAAAATTAAAAATAGACCTACCCTATGACCCAGCAATAGCACTGCTAGGAATTTATCCAAGGGATACAGGAGTACTGATGCATAGGGGCACTTGTGCCCCAATGTTTATAGCAGCACTCTCAACAATAGCCAAATTATGGAAAGAGCCTAAATGTCCATCAACTAATGAATGGATAAAGAAACTGTGGTTTATATACACAATGGAGTACTACGTGGCAATGAGAAAGAATGAAATATGGCCCTTTGTAGCAACGTGGATGGAACTGGAGAGTGTGATGCTAAGTGAAATAAGCCATACAGAGAAAGACAGATACCATATGGTTTCACTCTTATGTGGATCCTGAGAAACTTAACAGAAACCCATGGGGGAGGGGAAGAAAAAAAAAAAAGAGGTTAGAGTGAAAGAGAGCCAAAGCATAAGAGACTCTTAAAAACTGAGAACAAACTGAGGGTTGATGGGGGGTGGGAGGGAGGAGCGGGTGGGTGATGGGTATTGAGGAGGGCACCTTTTTGGATGAGCACTGGGTGTTGTATGGAAACCAATTTGACAATAAACTTCATATATTGGAAAAAAAATGAATAATTGTTAAAAAAAATTTTTTTAATTAATGCTAAAGAGATGATTATGCCAGGAATATAATAATAATCAAACAACTGATACTGTTTGCTTGCTTGTATCTTTACAACTATAATCAGTCTACAGTTTCCTTTCAGCAAAACATGTGACCATTTTTTAATGGCTAGCTTAGTTAAAACCAGGTAATATATTCTGTAATTAAATCTACCCAGGTTCATACACTGCAACAAAAGAAATAAACAAATCCCATAATCATCACTCCCTGTAGAATATCCATTTCTCCTTAGGAAAGACATGCACCACTTTGCCAATGTCCCCTGTCCAAAAAGCACCAGGAACTCACGTGGAGTTGTACATATTAGATTTGTTCCTTATAAAAATATTTTAATAAATATGTATTAAAAATGCATAACATGTCTGACACCATGCTGTTAAAAATTAATTTTAGTCCTTGTCAATGTAAATAAAAATGAGATAGTATTTATTAATAATATTAACTTAATAATAATAATACCTAGTACTAAGTAATGTTTACAATGTGCCAAGCATTAAATGCTTCACATATAACAATTACATAATCCTCTCAATAATCCTGTGAGGTAGATGCTATTTTCATTTCTTTGTTTTCTGTTTCTTTATTTTGAGAAAGTGAGAGAGCATGAGAGGGGGAAGTGCAGAGAGAGAGGGAGAAAGAGAATCCCAAGCAGGCTCATCAGTGTGGACCCCAATGTGGGGCTCCATCCCACAAACCTTAAAACCATGACCTGAGCTGAAACCAAGAGTTGGACACTTAACTGACTGAGCTACCCCGCTGCCCCAGTTTTCATTTCTTGAACTACTAGTAGATTTAAACATATTTTTTAACTGCATTCAGACTTACAAATACACTTTTTGAGAGTTATTAAGACAGCATGAGGAATGCTGTCCTTTGGTCAAGGATTCCTAGGAGTTATTGCATACATTTAACCACTCTAAATAAATATTGACCTCAAGAATACAGAAGTTATATAAATTTAGGAGTCAAAATTTAATGTAAATATTACCAGGTTTATATTCAATTTTATGGCTTTGACTTTTAGATAGAGGCAAACTGTATTTTGATTCCTGACACCCAAACTCAACCTGGAATCTGGTTTTACACATCTTACCTACATGTGAAAATAATAGATGCTGCATGAATATTTCCCCTAGAGTTTCCATTTTTTTGTTTTGTTTTGTTTTTGTCAAGTGCCTACTCATCTCCATCTATTTTTCTAATGGTGTTGTTCATTTTCTTAGCAATTTTAAGTGATTCTTAAATGTGCCTTAATGGCACATTGCTGATTTTAATCTTTTGACATTTATCTAGCAAATATCTTTCTCAGTCGTCCCCTATTTAGATTTTCATGAACTAAAGTCCATCTTTCCATTTCAAATGTTGAATTTTATTTGTACCATCATTTTGGTTTTCTCTTATAACACTTCTCACACACCATTATCATAATTTGAATTTTTGGGTTATAGAAAAGATCAATCAAGTGAAGGTGACAGAAAAGTGAAAGAGCAAGAGTAAAGTAAAAACAGTGTCTTTCCAGTAACATCTTTACAGACAACAAAATAACACACATCATAGCTTCAGCCATACTGCATGATCATTCTCCTTAGGTGTACATAAAAATGTATGTTTAAACTTGCTAGTTCTTATCAAAATCCGAGTACAGAATTAGAGCATTATTTCCCTAAAATTTCAAGCACAGTGTACAGAAAGTGAAAACTTAAGTCCAAAGTTATCTGAGATAAGCTTAAAGTCTATATCCTAAAATTGGTCATATTTTTCCAGTAAAGGCATTATCTCTGTTAGACACAACTGAAAAGTAAATGGGTACTCAAAAAGAACATCTGCAGCAGAATTTTAGTAAAATCTTAGTGGTAATTTATTTTTCACATTGCTTGGAAAGAAACAGATGATTCTGTCAATATCCTCTAACAATTCCAGTGCCTTCAAGAAATTTAATGTGTTAAATTATATCACCACTTTCAAAGTTAAGAAAGTTAAAACTTCTTTGAGGGCTAGATGAATAGGCCAAAATTTCAAAGTTCAAAAAGTCACAAACTGTAAGAACTGAGGAGAAAACACACACATCTTTTGGTACTGTTGAGGAAGATTTCCTTTCCTATTCATGGTCCTTCTAGCCAGACTAAGAATCAAAATGATATGAGACAGATTAACAGGTGAAAATCAAACTTAATTATGTATGTATGGGGTATCCAAACAGACATAGGAATTCCAAAGACAGCCAGGCAAAATGAGATATGTATGTCATTCTGAACTAAGGAGAAGAAATAGAGATCTGGGATCTCAAAGAGAAGGAATGCAATTCACAGGAAAAGGGAAAAGAGTAAATGCTTGATAAATGTTTGCTGCGCCTTTCAGAAACAATGGGACATAGAGGACTTTGATCAAAGAGGCCCTGCTTGGGACACCTGGGTGGCACAGTTGGTTGGGCGTCCAACTTCGGCTCAGGTCATGATCTTAGGGTCCCGTCCATGAGTTCCAGCCCCGCGTCGGGCTCTGAGCATAGAGCCTGCTTCAGATTCTGTGTCTCCCTCTCACCCTGCACCTCCCCCACTCAAACTTTGTCTCTCTCTCTCTCTCAAAAATAAACATTTAAAAAAATTTTAAAAACAAAAAAAACAGGCCCTGTCTACCATACCTAGTTCACAGTATAATGTAGTAATCTACAGTGATAACTCTTCCTTTAGAAGGTCCTCCATCTAAGTTCTCTTTAGGGAGTTGTTGGGCGGGGGGGAGGGGGTAAACAGCTTTTCCTGAATCTACTGGGTTTTGATTGCTTTTTAATTCAAAGTAGTCTTCATGCCAAGTGGCCCATCTTGGGGCAGTGTGCCCTACAGTACTGATATACTGTAATCACAATCTGTGATTTTAATACATAGAATGTTAAACAATGATTAAATAATCCTCAAATATTACATGCCACCTTATAATTTCTGAAAAAATGTATTTAGAATGTAATGCATTTAAAATACTTCTTATAGAAGACTAAATAAAAAATAAAAAAAGAAGACTAAATAAAAAAATAAATAAACAATAAAAAAATAAAATACTTCTTATATAAAATACATGATGTGGACCAATTCATTCACATATCTGAAAGACTGAATATTTGCAGAACATCCTCCTCAAACCCAATTTCTTTCTACACAAACTAGATGCCTTCCTGTGCCCTTCCTCTGTACTTCCATTTGAGTCACTTGGGTCTGAAAACTAGCTCTACCATTTACTGGCTGGGTAACTTTAGACAAATTACTTGACCTCTTTTTCTGAGTTTTTCCATCTGTAAAACAGAGATAATAATAGCGTCAGTTTCTTAAGGCTTTTATGATTTAAATAAGTTGATATTCTCCAAGCTTTTAAAATAGCGCTAGATATTTCTGAAAACAGTAGTGACAATTATACAACACTGTGAATGTAACTGCCACTGAATTTTACACTAAAAATGATTAAAATGGTAAAGATGATGTTAATGTCTATTTTATGACAATAAAAAAATTAAAAATAAAATAAAATAATGCCTGACACATAGAAAGGATTTTTTGAAATAAACTAAAAATAGAATTTACTACTCTGCATTATAATTATTTGATGACTTGTCTGTATCATCTTTAACTAAAACTTCATGTGGATAGATGACATATTTGGCTTGTTCAGCATTTGTAGCTCTAATACCCATCGTGGACTCAGATACCATAGGAGGTCCTAAAGAAATACTTACTACTGAGTGTGGTGTCCAGCTCAATAGAATGGGTTACCTAAGAGACAGTGACTTCCTCGTTAGTGTAATTATTTAAGCAGAGGTATAATGATCACCTACTAATGATGTGTCAAAGCACACGTCAAATACATGGGATGAGTATAAGTGTCTAAAATTTCTTCCTAATTTAAGATTGCATTATGTATCTTGTGCTTTAATACTGCAATTTTCGTAAACAGTACCAACACAATAAAGGAATTCCATCTTTTACTACTGGCCACCTTCACCCCTAAAATAGGCTCTGGTCGTATGAAAACACTGTTAGCCTTTCCAGACCTCCTGGTATATTTACATGCTTTTTGCCTTTGTTCAGAATGTGCTCTGTCACCGGTATGCTTCACCTTCTTGATGTCACATTCTTTAAAAAGGATTCCATGGTCTTCAAAAAGGGTGTTAGTTGTCCCATACATGCTGCATTAGCATTTTGGTTTTGTTTTTATCACATGATATAAGAGTTAACACTTTGCTAGTTCTCTTAAACTGCAGGCTATTTGGAAGCAGAGTCTGGGTCTTTTTCAGCTATTTAACACACTGCCTGGTACTAAATATTTATTAAAAGCATAATGGCATGAATGAAACCATCTTGTGAGGTCTGCTGCTTTCAATTGTGTACATCATAATTTTTTAAAGCACACTTTTTTTAGATATTTTTTCACCAACCAGTCAAATGCTTTCTTTGTGGCAAAATTCTATCCCATGTGGGCGATTTCAAATATCACCCTTTGATGCTATTGAACACAATATGTTACATGCAAATGTGTACCCCAAAACAAACACGTGCTTTTATTATGTGCCTAGAACTTACATTCTTCAAAGCAAATTTTCTTGAGCAAAATGTTTGGAGGTGAAGGGACACGGCCAAAATCTGCTAAGACACTAACCATTCTGTCTGAAAGAAGGAAATGAAAACAAGAAATGAGTTCTTACCTACTACTGTGAACAAGACAATTTGCCAGAGATGATGAATACTGATATTCCAAGCTGTCAATACAGTGTGAGTTAGGAGAAATGAAAGTACTTTAACCTTATGAGAATTTGATGATTCCTAGTCTATGCCCTAAAAGCTGAGCTTTCCACTTTTCCATATAATCTGTGGTTCCCACAAAAGATTATTAAAACACAGAGAGAGGGGGGCACTTGGGTGGCTCGGTGGGTTAAGCGCCTGACTCCAGTTCTGCTCAGGTCATGATGTCCATTTGTGAGTTCAAGCCCCATGGGGCTCCCTGCTGACTGCACATTGACGGCTTGGGATTCTCTCTCTCTCTCCCCTCTCTGTAAGAGCCCCTACCCCACGAGCACTCTCTCCCAAAATAAATTTTTGAAAAGAAAAAAAAAAAAAAAAACACGGAGAGGAAATCTCAATGAGGAAGTCCACCTTAAAGAGGAAATACGTTTGTCCAAGAGGAAAATAAAGGGCGCGTCCTGCACTACACTTCCAACTCCACAGACAAGAATGGAAGAAAAAGATTAACTGCATTTTCATCTGTATCACAGACGAAAGCTCATTTCCCCTTGCGTAATTAGGTTCCTCCGACGTGTTCGTTATTCAGCAATTGCCAATCGGTATGCAGATGACTCATTAATAAACGATGACACATCATCTGGTGTCAGAAATCAACTCTGGATAATATTCAGCCACATCAGTTTCCTGAAAAGCCTGCATTCATTTAACTCAAGCCTCTTCGGTTAGTTCAGCAGACAGCTCTGAGGAGCTTCTCCACCCCGCACCTCTTCCGGCCCCACTTCTCCCTCGGCTCCCAAGAGAGGCGGACCCGCCTGCCCGCGCGCCCACGTAGACTGGCTGGTCACCCGGGCGGGCCGGCGCGTGCGCACTGGCCTGTCTGCAGCGGGCAGACAATGGACGCCCCTAGGACCTTAGCGCCCGAGCGGTCCGCCCAATCGCTTCCTCGGATAGGAGGGGTTCTTTTGAAGCTGTGGCTGTGTGAACTCTGGGTAATGCTGCCGGATTCCGGTGTGAACATGAAACTTTTGCCTCACGAAGAGGAAGTACATTTTATCAATGAATACGTGAACCTCCACAATGAGCTCCGGGGCAACGTCTCCCCCGGAGGGTCTAACTTGCGCTTCATGGTGAGGCTCTAAGGCGGTTGTCCGAACCGCCCCACAACCTCCTTGTCACGACGTCACTGCACGGCCTCGGAAACCCGGGCCACTGCTTCACTGAGGCTTACGGATGGCGGGGAACTGCACGTCACTGTGGGTTTAAAATACGCTTGAAGTGATTACACTCAAGAAATAGAAACCACTGTGTGACACACAGTTATTACCAAGATTTTGCAGGGAGCTGGGATCTGTAGAGGCACTCACCTAAGGGGATGTCTCAGTCACCTCGTCCTAGTCCTGGCCCTAATTTTGCCTTCCCTAAACAATGTTATTCTTGCTTCTAACCCCCCCCCCCATTTCTATTTTACATCTCATCAACTGTTTCTCTTGCCTCCCGTCTTCGTGATTGTCATTAGAAATGGCTGCAAAATTTATTGGACAAATATTCTTTGACCAGGCAATTAGGAGCTTCCAACTTATATGATAAATGATATCACAAGGACTGTTTCTCTAGACATAAGTCTTTTCTTCCTTCTGGGTTAGTTCCTTAGACAAATTCGAGAAAGGGGATAAATAGATGAAGGATATGATATTTTTATTTATATGATATACAGCAATTGCTATTCTAAAGGGCTGCGCCAAATTAAGTAAATACCAGCAATGTGTTATAACTTATTTGCACAGTCATGGGAAGCAATGACCGAAATGCTTACAAACTTCAAGTTGAGAGTTAGACTTACTGGATTCAAATCCAGGCTCCACAATTTACTGGCAATAAGTAGCTGTAAGTCAACTACTTAATTTTTTTGTTTGTTTGTTTTACTTCTTTTGTGAATTAGAGACAGTAATAATAATACATCACTCGTGGAATTATTGTGAAAATTAAGTGAAATGATACTTAAAACACATTTAGAATAGTGACTAGTATGTAGTAAGCTTGTGATGTGTAAACAGTATGCAAAATAAGACAGGAGGAGGCTAGTCCTTGGAGCATTGTTTGCAAATGGAAAACTAAAGGGCCATTAATAGTGGAATGGTAACATTTATTATATGCTATCCATACTACAGAATAGAATGTAGAGTTTGTAAAACAGGTGGATTGAGCTGTGCTAAACTGGAAAAATCTAAAAGGAAACTGCCAAGTTGCAGGCCAGTTATATTGTGTATAGTATGATTACAATAGTGCAAAGAAAGAAAATCGCACAATACCTACCTGAAACATCCACACTTGTATCTTATATTTGAATATGTTTGTACGTGTATGTATATAGACATAGAGAAATGTATGCATAAGCAATTTTTTTAACAACTGTTACCTTTGGGAAGGAATGTTGGGGGTGGGAAGTATTCTAAAGGCATGATTTATTTTGTATATTTTCTATATTTATGTATAATCTATGAAATTAAGAAAACTCTAAGGAAATCTTAGTATTGGTTTTCAGAAATGTTTATTTTCAGATATACTATAACATGTGTACAAAGCATTTTGATTTTACAACTATTTTGCTGATTTATCTATGGGTACTGTTTTTGTTCTTGTCCTTAATCAACCGCTGAATTTAATGAGTCTCTAAATAATGATAAAATTACACATTTCTGCATATTTCCAGGGCTAGCCAGGAAACAGTATCTTGTGATATTTTCTTACATTTCTGGGACTATCCATAAAACTTTACATTTGCCTCTTTTATAATATTTACCAAGTACCGCTATGTGTTAAAATCTTACCTATAAAATATAGAAGAGAAAATTTATGCCAGACTTTGTATTTTATTTCTCACATTACAATAGTTTGCATATACTCAGTATTCAATAAATAGTTCTTATACAATAATTTAAAATATTTATCTTACTATGTATAAAAGGAATGAGATTAAAAGTATATATTCTGAATAGACTACATGTAAGAGTATTATAACCATTTGCATCATCTTAAAATCTGATTTTTTAATTACAAATATATGGGTAGTCCTTTCCCTCAAGAAATAGTTATTTCATTTATGATTAACTCAAAAGCATTTTCCCCCATAGAAATTCCACAAACCAGACCCATAAGCACAAAGTTAGTATTGTTTCCTTAAATCTAATATGAGAACTCTAGGAAAATAATTTAGAGAACAACAACAACAAAAAATGCTCATTATTATTTTGTTTTCTTTGATTTTTGCATTTTTTTTCAGACTTGGGATGTAGCTTTGTCACGGACTGCTAGAGCATGGGGGAAAAAATGTTTGCGTGAGCATAATCCTCATTTAGAAGAACTAAACATGGCCCATCCTAAATTTAATGGTATTGGTGAAAATATGTGGATTGGCCCCGAAAATGAATTTACCGCAAGTATTGCTATCAGAAGTTGGTATGAAGAGAAGAAAAGGTACCATATTGAAAATGACAGTTGCTCTAGTGACTGTTCTAATTATAAACAGGTATCTAATTTTTATATTAATTCAATAGACTCCTTAATTGCTTTACTACTGAGTTTTTATTATGTTTAATTTTATAAATTAACCCAAATGGTAAGTTACTTCTAACAGAATCAAAATTCTAATCATTCCTAGATCTTCAAAATGTCTATAATTCCATCTATTACATGAACCATACAGTTAAAACTTTAAATGTGGTAAATCTCATCTCCATACCCAAAAATGAAAGGTACTTTTCTAAAAGCAATACGTACTGGAAAAGGATGAAACAGGAAATAAAAATTATTTTTAAATTATTGCCTATAAACATAAGTAAAAGACTTGATTATTTTGCACAGATCAGTATACATACTGCTGTATAACTGATTGATTAAAGCATGTTAAGTACCAATTAATAGCATTATTTTCCTGTCTCCTGTCTAACAATCCACATTTATACTTTATGCTCCAAGAATACTAAACTACTTGTTATTTCCTCTACACTTATTATTTTGCATATCACATTATTTATAATCATCTTTTTATATATGATACTACACTAAGTACAGAGACCTTGTCTTATCCACATGTCATGGACAACATTATTTTGGTCTTCAATAAATATTTGTACCAGGAATCAAGAAATTATTAGATGAACTTCCAAGCTGATTTAAGAGATTATTATTTTTTAATCAATAAGATCTGATGTCATGTTTTATGCAGAACTTGAAATCTTATGACTTTAAGACATGTTGAACTCATGTCTTTATGTTCCATCAAATGAATCATGTTTTAAAAGATGTTTGACTGTTCTTTCTTCTTCTAGAAAGTTATAGTGGTTCTCCATTGTCTTACTCATATCAAAGCCAGACTCCTTAATATGATTTTAATAATCCCAGTAAATTAATCATGTCTACTCCATGATCTACTCCTCTGTTATATTTTACTCTTTATTTCTGGTATCATAGACATTTTTGTTTCTTTTATCTTACCTACTTAACTCCATTTCAAATGGTGCAGACATTCTATTCTCTATTCTTTTAATGTATCACTATATCTTTAAGAATCACACTTTTAAAACCAGTAAGACTTGGGATAAAAAGGAAAGGAAACCAGAAACTGTTTCTTCCACAGAGGTTAACAAGACCAAACACTTTCTTGTTATGTGGAAGTTGTGTGGAAGTATTAGAAATACTAAAGTCATACAGAGAATTTCTGGAACATCTTTAATCGTTCTCATATTTTCATTCCAATTCAAGACCTTTTGTCCTTTTATAGAAACCTGCTCTTTTATTCATTTGTTTTGCATTGCAGGCCCAGACTATTTTATTTCATAATAGAATTTCCTCAACAAAAGAATAGAGAAATGCTGACTGCATTCAATTACTCTTTACTCTTGTATAGCTTTTCCTTTCCTTCTATAATCTTGATGTTTGGTTTTTTTTTCCTTTCTATGCACAACTTCCAGTCTTCCAAAACGTTATCTCCTCCTTTTCCCTCTTCCTATCTGCCATAACCTAGAACTCTCAGATTCAACAGGAGTTTGAAAATTGATTCAGCATGTGTGCCTTCCTTTGACTCTAAACCATTCTGGATCAGTATTTCTCAAACTCTTTATCCTAAGTTTACAGTGGTAGAACCTATTAAAGGTTTCTCCAAGTACAGTTTGGGAAATGCTTCCCTAAATCTGTGATAATTCTCTACGTGCATCCCAACTATCAACAATAGCCAAAGTATGGAAAAAGCCCAAATGTCCATTGACTGATGAATGGATAAAGAAGATATGGCATATGTATACACAATGGAATATTACTCGGTGATCAAAAAGAATGAAATTTTGCCATTTGCAACAACATGGATGGAATTAGAGTATATTATGATAAGCAAAATAAATCAGTCAGTGAAAGATAAATATCATATGATTTCCCTCATATGTGGAATTTAAGAAACAAAACAGATGAACATAGGGGAAGGGAAGCAAAAATAAGATAAAAACAGAGAGGGAGGCAAACCATCAGAGACTCAAATATAGAGAACAAACTGAGGGTTGCTAGTGGGATAATGGGTGGGGGATGGGCTAAATGTGTGATGGGCATTAAGGAGGGCACTTGTTGGGATGAGCACTGGGTGTTATATGTAAGTGATGAATCACTAAATTCTATTCCTGAAATCATTATTACGTTGTATGTTAACTAACTTGGATTTAAATTAAAAAAAATTTCTACCTGCATCCAAATGAAGAATAGTTCATATTCCTTAAAATGCTTGGTTAAAGGTTCTTTGTAAATTGAATATATTATTGTTTATAATATGGCAGAGTAAATGTTTAGAATCAAATTTTGTTTTCTTTGAAATCTTTATTTTAGCTTGTTTGGAACACATCTTACAAAGTTGGTTGTGCCATTACTAAGTGTGCAAGAGTTGAAAATATTAGATATGCAGCAGTTTTCATTTGCAACTATGCGCCAGGGTAAGTTACTTTAAATTTTAAAAAGAATATTAAACTGGTAACTTTTCAAGGTTAGGTTTTCCTAACTTTCAATATATTCTTCTAAATGTCTTTGTAAACTGTAAAATAATTAAATATAAGATATTGAAGATTTATATTGAAATATTTTCAATTCTATAATGAAATAAGTAATATTTGGGCATATCTATTTAATGTATAAATTAGCCAAGTATTACTTACTAAAAAAATTTTAACATTAGTATTATTTCACAATATCTAGCCTAATGAGCATAGGAATTAAATTATTTTCCAAAATAGTTTATTCCCATATTTGTAATAAAAGTCAAAGGAAAATAAGGTTAGATGTGTATAAATCTAGATTGTGTATAATCTAGATTGTGTATACAACAAATGTATATTGTAAGAGTTGTTTCAGGAGTGCATCAGTTTTGTAACTGAAAGACCCTTTTAATTGACCATCCTTTGCAAGTTGTATTATTATTTGAGGCTAGTCTCATTCATATAAAAAATCATAATATCTCAAAGATGCAATAGTACTTTAAAAGTCTCCTAGTAAATCTATCCGTATGAAACTTGAATTCTTTCCACTGACTTACCATGTGATTATTTATCCCACACTTGAATACCTTCCTAAGACAGGAAATAACTACCTTCAAAAATAGCCTTCATCTCTGGAGAGCTTTGTTGGAAATTCTGAAATTTTCTTATAGGTCAACATGATACTATAAGTAGTATCATTAAAATATCTAACTGAGAAAATATCCTAATCAATAGGTCAAGAAAACAGTAAAATTAGCTATAAGCTAGGATTGAGAAAGAATTTCTGCCAAATAAAATGCTCTGGGACTAAACCAAAAAGAAAAACAAAACAAAACAAAAACAAACAAACATTGATTACTGATTACTGATTGTATTCCTCTGGATAGGGAAAATAACAGAAGTATGATATAAATCAAATTAGATTCAGAAAGTCCCTTCCTGAGAGGAGTTTTACTGACTTTGAACACAGTCATGCAAAACAAGTTCAGGATGTAGTCGTTACAAAACCTTTTAGGCTCCCTTTCATTTCTACAGACTGAAAGCATTAGGATGATGTCTATTACATGGAGAAACTTTTGAAAGTTAACTACTCATTGGTATTGAAAATTCAGAGAATTGGGTACTGACGTGAGGGAAGAAAGAGATTCCTTTGGGGCACTAGTCTTCATTTATGCACTCAGCAACTCTGTACAAGGCTCTGATCTATCTACCAACAAGACGAAAAAAGGCTGACCATATTTAGTTTTTAGCCTTGGAAGGAAGACAAACAATAAATAAGTAAACACATAAATAGATAATATTTAATTAGATAATAAAATATGTCATAAAACATAAAGCAAGATAAGCAGATAGGGAATAACCAGTATGCAATACAGATAGGGTAGTTGCAAGACAAAGTAGCGTTTGGTCTAAAGATGACTAAAGAATATTTCAGATAGAAGTAAGAGTATGCACAGAGTCTCTGAGCTGGGAAAGATTTAGCATGTTTGAGAAATGAATAACTGCTTAGAAGTAGGAGTTGAGGTAGAAAGTTAGGTGACAGCTATACCAAATAGTATACCATAAGCCATGTTAAGGATTTTGGAATTTATTCTAAGTCACTACTTAGCACGTGAGTGACATTATCTTATCTATGTTTTGAAAAGAACACTTAAATTATCCTTGCTGTTGTGTTAAGCATTGAGTATGGGGAAATATGAGTTCAAAGAGGAATGCAGGTGCCTGGGTGGTTCAGTCCATGAAGTGTCCAACTTCAGCTCAGGTCATGATCTCACAGTTTGGGAGTTCAAGCAAGCACAGAGCCTGCTTCGGGTCCTCTGTCCCCTTCTCTCTCAGCCCCTCCCCCACTTGTGCTTTCTCTCTCTCTCAAAAATAAACATTAAAAAAAAAAAGATTGTTTCTATATGACAGGCTATAGACTATGATTGGTTCTTTTCTTTTTAAGTAAGTTCTACACCCAGTGTGGGGCTTAGGCACATGCTCTATTGACTGAGGTAGCCAGGTGCCTCTAGACTATGGTATTAGGGTTTTAGCATGTACATTGATTTTCTATTGTTGCATAATAAATTAGTACAAATGTAGTGACTTAAAACAGCACCCATTTTTTATCAAACAGTTCTATAGACTGTAAGTTCATGCACAGTGTGGCTAGATTCTCTGCTCAGGGTCTCAAAGACCAAAATCAAGAACTTGGCTGAGTTCTTATCTCTAAAGCTCTAGGGAAGAATCTACTTCAAGTACATTCCAGTTGTTAGCAGAATTCAGTTCAATGTGGTTGTAGGACTTGGACCCCTACAAGGGGTCCTGGCTTTCAGCCAGAGGTTGCTGTCAGCTTCTAGAGGCTGCCCACATTTCTTAACGCACAGTTCCCGCCATCTTCAAATCAGCAAAACCTTCCCATTGTTCAAATCTCTGACTTTTCTTCTGTGACCAGCCAAAGAACACTCTCTGCTTTTAAAGTGCCCAAATGATTGAGTCAGGCACACCTGGATAATTTTCCTATTTTAAGGTCAATTGTGCCATATAACATAAATTATTAATAATGGAAGTAAAGTTTATCATATTCACTGTCCTGGGAATTATGCAAGGCTTGTACACCAAGGGTAAGGGGGCTCGTGGTCCCTCTTAGAATTTTACCTACCATAGCATGGAAATTGAGAGGAAAGGTCAGTTTCTGGATATATTATGAAGGTGGAGCTAATAATACCAGTTGATGGATTTGACTTTAGGGATAAATGGGATACAATAATCTAAAATGATACCTGTGTCTTTAGTTTGAACAGCTGGATGAATAATGATGCCATTAACTCAGATAGGCAAGAACAGGAAATGTGTTTTATGTTTGGACATATTAGGTAGAAATACAAATGTGGGAAATGAAATGAATCATGAGAAGTAAAAAGTTCTGTGAAGGACTGGGATAGAATTCAAGTAGAGGCAACTACTGGTATAAAGGCCCTGAGGTAGAAATAAGTTACAGTCTTGAATGAGATCACCTTATGAGAGAGTGAGTATGGAAACTTAATTTAAGGATGAACTCCTAGAGCACTGCAGTATTTCAACTTTAGGCAAAGGAGATAGTGAAGTAGAATGAAGAGAGGCTAACAAGATAAGCAGGAAACCAAAACAGTGCTGGTAAGCGTCCTTGGAAGCCAAGTGAAGAACAGGAGTCAATATGACCAAAGTGGTTAACTGTATGAGATGCCTCTGAAAAAATGAAAAGCATGAGGAAGGAAAGATGACAGTTTCATTTGACAAGATGAAGGTATTTGGGGACCTTAATAACAGTGGTGAATGCAGGGGTATTCCATAACTCCAGTGGTAAGATGAAGCTACATGGTAGGATTACTCTTCTTTCCACTCACTGTCTGGTAGGCTTCTTTGTCTTGAAATTTCTACCAACCATTTTTCTTTTGATACAAATATTGGCAAGTTTGCCCTGTGAAGGATCTAGGTTAGAACATATATTAGTAAACTCAGTTCAAGTTTTATTTGATATGTACTCAAAATAGGCAGTCATAGCTGTCTTTCTTAAGAATAGTTGGTAGAAAAATCAATCCATCATAGTATTAGGAAATACTGAGTAAAAATGAATATAAGAGAGCCAAACTGAAAATTGAAACATATAGTGGGCTGAATGGTGGATCCCCAAAAGGTAGATCCAGGTCCTAATTCACAGAATTGTCACTATTAACTTACATGGCCAGAGTGAGTATTGTCTTATCTGGCGAAAGATGTGATCAAGATAAGAATCTTGAAAGGAGGAGCTTATCCTAGAATATTCAAGTGGCCCTAAATGCAATCACATATATTCACGTAAGAGAGAGGGAAAGCCAGATTCAGCACTAGATACACAGAAGGAGAAGAAGCAAAGGGATCATGAAGAAGAGGTTCAAGTGACATATCCATAAACCAAGGAACTTCTGGAGCCATCAGAAGCTGGAAGAGTCAAGGAAATCTCCCCATGAACCTTTGGAGGGAGCGCAGTCCTGCCAACACCTTGGTTTTGGACTTCAGGCCTCCAGAACTATGAGAAGAAATTTCTGTTGTTTTAAACACCCAGTTTATACTAATTTGTTAACGTAGTCACAAGAAACTAATACAGAATGGAAGAATAAAACAGATTTGGCCATAGAGAAAATATAAATCAATGACAACCTTGAAATGTTCTCTCAGAACACAAAGATGAAGAATAAAAGTCAAAATATATATTAAAAAAGAAAGGAAATATATAGGGCAGATAAATCTATATATTGGTGCTCCTAAAGAACAGAGAAGAATAACTGGAATGTATATAATCACCAAAAAATAAAATAAAATAAAATGTTCCTAATCTATAAAAATACTCATATAGGGGTGCTTGGGTGGATCAGCCAGTTAAGCCTCTGACTCTTGGGGCACCTGGGTTGTTCAGTAGGTTGAGCATCCAACTTCAGCTCAGGTCATGATTTCATGGCTCATGAGTTCAAGCTCCACATGGGGCTCTATGCTGACAGCTCAGAGCCTGGAGCCTGCTTTGCATTCTGTGTGTGTCTCTCTCTGCCCCTCCCAACTTGTACTGTCTCTCTCTCAGAATAAATAAATAAACTTAAAAAAAACTCATAAGGTATTAGAAAAAGTGAGCTGAAACAATATTTACACATACCATTTTCTAGTAATTATTCTTCAGTTTCAAAGATAAGACTCATATAAATATTTCTAAAAAAAATAAAACAAAGTAAAAACTTTAAAATATTAATTAGATTAGCCTTGAACTCAGATATTAGAGGGTACAAAGATGACACTGATAATTTAAGCTTAAGTGATAGGTAATTTTATTAACTAGTCTAGGAAAAGATGTAGTGTGGAGAAAAAGGATTTGTTTATTTTTGGACATGTTGCATCTGTAGGTGACTGTAGCATCTCTTATTTAATTAAACATACATTTGTAGTAGATGCACCAAACACTGACTTAGGCAAGAGAATTCCATATTTCTTACATAGTGTTTATCCTAAAAACACTTATTCTCTGTTGGGAAGGAAATATGCAAAAGAGGGGGGGAGCAACATTAGCCAAATACATGCACATATTTATATTTTAAATAGAAAGGAGTTGTAAAAATAGGTATGAAATCATAGAAACAATTAGCCTGAATACAGATTTAGAAGCAGTCAGCTTTGGTGCATAGATGATGTATATTAGAGGGGGAAAGAGGTCAATAGGGAAGGTTAGAGATCTGGGCTTGAGGAAAATGACTTGAATCTAATGCTACAAGAGGTAAATGGTAGTGTCCAAAAGTATTCAGTGCAGAAAATTTTCCTTATTTAATAGGTAAGGAAATAGAGTCAGGCAGGTCATGCCATTTTCTTTATTTCATAAACAGCTAGAATATATTTTTCCCAGCCTCCCTAGAAATTTGGTGGGACCACGTGACTGAGCTCTGGCCACTTTCAGACTTAGCCTTTAAAATTTTCCTACATGATCCTTCCCACTCTTGAACTTATGTCATCTGCTCTGGTAAAAGATTCAGTTGTTCTAGAGGGTGGCAGAGCCACAGGATGAAGCACATGAACCAGTGCCCCAGAGGAAAGCTCTCTTTTACCACTGCCAGCACCTATACTTCCGTGCCATGAATTCTGCCTACCATCACATGGAAATGGTGAGGAAAGTTCAGATGAGTATATAGTTTGAATTTGGAGCTAATAATACCTGCTGATTGGTTTAACTTTAAGGGTGAACAGAATACAATAATCAAGGATGCTATCTATGCCTTTAGTCTGAGCAGCTGGATGAATGGTGATGCCATTAAATCAGATAGGGAAGACTCTCCAATGAGTAGACCTTGAGGGAAGATCAAGTGTTCTGTTTCAGACACAGTAGGTAGACAAATGAATGTGGGAAATGTAAATGAATCATGAGAAGGAGTTAGTCAGATGAAGGTCTAAGATAGGTTTCTAAGTAGTAAGAACTGCAGAATTTTCGGTTTTTGCATGAGATCGTTTTGAGTCGGGGCAGAAATGAGTTGGTTTTACATGAGATCACCTTGTGAGAAAGTAAGTATGGAAAATAGAACGGAAGAGACTTGAAGACTAAGCTTTACATCATTACAGTATTTCAGCTTCAGGCAACGGAGTTGTCAAAGGAGTTTAAAGAGAATCTAGTGAGGTAAGAAAGAAACTAGAACTGTCCTGGCATTTAAGAAAAAAAGCATTTAGAGTTACTTTCTCATCAGTCTCTTTTTATTATGTATTATGTATGAGGTGGTTCTTTTTCTATGCTTTTCTACACACATCATAATTTATGATTCAATGATATACATACTGTAATCATTTTAGACATTTTGAATAGCAGGTTAAATACATTAAGTGCAAACAATGCATATAACCATTTGAAGTGATGAGTATATGAAGAGCTAAGATAAGTTCACAAGTGTTCAGTGACAACCATATCATATTCAGGGCCTGGATGTAATTTTGAGACACCATAAATGTTAACATGGATCTCAATTGCAGAGATGTTAAAATATGAAAATATGTGTATATTAGAATTATGAAATACAGTACATCACTGAAAGAAGAGCTCTATAGAACAATATCTATCTTTACTATATATGATAAAAAAAGTTATAAAATAATACTTTATTCACAGTTAAGTACAATTATTTCATATTTTAAAATATTGTCTGTGAAGCACTAAATTTGATTTTATGAACTATTAATGGTTTATGACTTGCAGTTTGAAAAATAATGCCAATTTAGAACACTATTCTTATATAGATGTTTGGCAGTAAAGAGAAGAAAAATAGGGTCAGTGTGTAAAGTTGGATGAAAGCTGTTTTTTTAAAACTTTGGTTGAATTTTTATAAGCTAAAGAAAGCCACCAATTAAAAGAAAGTGGTAGAATATATTAGAATATATGAAGGAAGGAGGAATTAAAGAGCAAGTTCTATATGGAAAAAAGCAGGAGGAGAGAATTATAAGAAAAGTAAATGTAGAGAAATCTTAATAGTGAATATTTTTCTTCCTTTCTTGCTCAATGGAGCTCATGAGGGTTAATCTATTTCATTGATCTTTTGCAAGAAAAGATTTCATATTTATTCATACTTTATGATTCTGTTGTTTTCTATTTTATTTTGAGATATTCAATCTTCTGAGTGTTTTTTAGGAGTAGAGGCTGTTATAGGTTGCTATTTTTGTTAAGGCATACACATTCCTATATCTTTAATCCTGTTAATATTGAAGATATTTACAGTTATATATTTTCCTCTGATTAGAATTTTTGCTTAACTTTTGTATTTTGTGATATAGCCTCTTTATCATTGCTTTCTGTGGACTGTAATTTTAGGTCATTTTAATAAAATATGTTCAATACTTGATTCATAATCATGATAGAAAATTCAAAGCTACCAAGGAGAAAGTAATGTTCCCATTTCTGTCTTCCATTTACTCTCCCCAATATTTTATCCTAGAAGATATATTCTGTGCATATACAAAAGTACATTTATCTTCATGTGTGTGTTTCTGTAACTCAAACTGAAGCACACTACACTTTCTGTGGCATTCTTTAATTTTTTTTTTAACTTAGTGATATGTACTTGAAGTCTTTTCATTTGAGTACACAAGGAGTTTCCAGGGTTTTTTAAAAAATATTTTTACAGTGTTTTTGTTTGTTTTTGTTTTTATTTAATGGTTGTGCAAAAGTTTATTTAAACAATGCTCTCCATTTGGTGTATATTTACTCTATTAGCTTTATTTCAAGCAATAATTATGCAAGTAGACATGTAGTTCTCACATGAGTTAGTATCATACTAATATGATTTCATAGTCATGGGATTACTAGGTCAATAAGGATATGTACTTTTAATTTGGATAGATATTATTATCTATTCATCATAGTCACACTGTGTTTCTAAAACAATTTTTTATATCAACATATGAGTGTGACTATTTTTCTGTTCCCTTGCTAACATAATATATTTTCAAACATTTTGCTATTTACTGCTATGAGTTCAGTATGTTTTAATTTTCACCTCCTATTTTACATGAGTTTAGGTATCCTTTTTGTAAGTTTCAGAAAATTTGGATATCATTTTCTGGGACCTGGCTGTTCCTATACATTCACTATTTTTTTCTTAAGTTCTTGGACTTTTGTTTTCAATTGTAAGAGTGTTTAAATAGCAAGAAAATTCGCTCTTTCATATAATGTCACTTCCAAATATTTTCCCAGGTTGATATTTCATTTTTTACTTTATTTTTAATGCAATTTATTTTTTCCAAAAAGAATTATTTTGTTATTGGAAAAAAATGTATTAATACTTTTTTTTCATGGGTTTTGAGGTGTGAGTCATACTTAGACACAACTTCCCAAAGTATTATTATTCCACATTTTCTTCTAGAAATTCTTTATCTTTTTAACTTGTAAATATTTGTTCCACTTTGCCTTTGGACATTATGTAAGCTAGTGTAAGAATTAGTCTCCTGATTAACTCTAAAGACCAGACAAAACATACAAGATAATTACCTTCAGGCATTACAAAATAACCAGTGCAGGGCTATGATCTTTGCAAATAGACATAGACAAGAACTTAGTGTGAAGCCTCTATTTGCCTTGGCTTTCTCTCTGAGAGAATTCTCCAAACCACAGCCAGAGAAACAGAAGCCAAGGAAAGGATGTATTGTTTTCTGGGCAAAGGAAATATCAGTGTTTATTGATGTTAAGATGCCTCGTATTTAGGACTAGGATCCCAAAGAGTAGGGGGCTGCAAAGAAGGACCCCAAAGGTCTATAAAAATTGCTTTTGGGTCCTTCAATTCCTAAGCTACACATCTCAAGGCAAGATTCTGGGAAGATTAGGTAGGAACAGTTGCTTGGAAACTGATGGCTTGCACAGACATCGCACAAGCTGCGCAGTGCTGAGAAGACACAGCTGCAGTTTGGGCCCAGCCAAAACTGAGAGATACTGGTCAACAGCCTGGGGCCTTACCAAACAGAGCATAAAAATCCAGAAAATATTCATACATTTGATTATATACAAATTTAAAACTCATTTATGGCTAGAGAAATACCATAGATCTAGCCAAAGAAAAAATAATATACTGGGAAAATATAGTTGTGTAATATATGGCAGAGTTAATCTTCTTAATTTACAAAGAATTCATACCAAAAAAAAAAAAAGAGATACAACCCAGAAGAACAACGTGCAGAAGATATGAACAGGTCATTTACTGGAAAAAAATGGTTATTAATCATACAAAAAGATATTCAATCTCACTTACATTGAAGTAATTCAAGTAAAAGCAAAAATGAGTGATGACTTTTCACTCATCCATCTGAGAAGATAGAAAAGCTTAACTGATACTCTGAACATGTGAGGGGACAATAAGTTGGTACAATCTTTCTGGATTTGGCAAAATTACAAAATTTAAAATATGCTTACCTTTTGATCTTGTTATCCCCATATTAGAATTTTATGTTATTAATATCTTCATGAAAATTGGCCAAGATATATATACAAGGATACCCATTCTAGCCTGTTTTAATAGCATAAAACTGCAATAAAACAACTAATGACTACAGTAATAGCAGACTGAGCAATTAATTTACTCTACATTATTGTGTAGCCTCTGAAACTACTGGTATCTTTATGTACCAATCTCACTTGTTAGATGAAAAAGTAAGATGCAGAACGATAATAAGATTGAGTCTTTTTGTTACAGTAGCTAGCATGATCAGAAACTAGAGTGATTTAGTCAGAGAGAAGTGGGAAATTTCAGTTAGGTGAGTAGCTGTGCTCTACTAGTCATTCAGAGACACGGGTTGCTTCCATCTTGTTTCTTCACCATTCCCTGAGGGCAGAATCTTTGTCTGCAAATCGAATCCAAGTCACAGATGAGGACTAGCTCGAACTCAGAGTAAGGGAAAAGAAATATGTTGGTGGCATGACCATCTCTTAAAGCACAAATGGGAAGTGATGTGCGTCACTGCTATTTCCATTCCATTGAATATAAAATTGATCACATGACCACATCTGAGCTGCAAGGGAAGTTGGGAAATGTAACGAGGCTAGCCATTAATGTGCCAAGCTAAAATACTGTTATTTTAGTATTTTAAGAGATATTTAGATCGACAGCAATCTATCACAATATATAAGTACTGAGAATTTTTGTGGAAAAAAAAAAACCTTATTTCTGATAGGAATCATAAGAAGCTGTTAAACAGAAGTTACCTTTGGGGAGACATATGGAAAGTGAAGGATGGAGACATTTTCTCCCTTAAGGTTGCCCTTTTCTTCTTCCTCCTTTCCACCATATACTTACAAGTATTATACATGTATTACTTTTACTTATTTATTTACTTTAACATCAACAAAGGATATATCGACTGAGATGGGAGAAGTATTTGAGACATTTTTAGAAAGGGTTTGTAGGTCATTGTATTAAGTAATGAGAGGAAATCGTCAAGGAAGATTCTCAGAATTATGACTCAGGCATGACTGATATTGCCATTAACTGCAATGGTGAACAGTGAACTTTTAAGGAGGGAAGATGATGGATTCCATCTTGAATATAATGAATTTGAGTTGGCTGTGAATTACCTACTTTGAGATGTTCAGTAAGCAGGTGGTTATATGGGTCAGAAGCTCATGAGGTGTGGCATAGACAAATACTCGGAGTGCCAAAGTACATGCAGTAATTGAAATCATGGGCATAAATGCGATTGCCTGGTGAGAAAGGATAGAGTGAGAAGAGAAGAGGACCTCCAGAATGCCATACCAACATTTAAAGGCAATTAAAGAGAGAGACAGTGGGAGGGGGAACCTAAGAGTGGCACACAGGCAGGAGAAAAAACAGAAGAGTATGGTATCACAGGAGGCATGGGGGAAAGAATGTTTTTAGAAGGTAGTAGTAGTAGTCCAAAATTTCTAATTCTAAGAGATCAATTAAAGTAAGGACTTTAAAATATCAAATTAAAAAGAAGTTCATTGATAAACATAATAAATGTAATTCTTTAGAAATATGATCTTTCATGTCAATATTTAAACAGGCTCACATTGGGGCGCCTGGGTGGCGCAGTCGGTTAAGCGTCCGACTTCAGCCAGGTCACGATCTCGCGATCCGTGAGTTCGAGCCCCGCGTCAGGCTCTGGGCTGATGGCTCGGAGCCTGGAGTCTGTTTCCGATTCTGTGTCTCCCTCTCTCTCTGGCCCTCCCCCGTTCATGCTCTGTCTTTCTCTGTCCCAAAAATAAATAAAAAACGTTGAAGAAAAAATTAAAAAAAAAAATAAATAAACAGGCTCACATCTTTCCCACTTTGAAAACAAAGCAAAATAATAACAACAATAAAACAGCCCTCAATTCATTCCAAGCTGGCATCAGTTTCTTCTGCTCCACAGAAATGGTTCTTTTGTGTTTATCAATGTCATATATATTGCATATATGTATGTATGTGTATATGTATATGTATATGTATATATAAAGATACATGTTCCTGAGAAGATGGAATGGTATTAAAGAGACTGGCATTAGAAAGGAAGACGGGCAGTTCTTCAGTTGTATTAGAAACGAAAGAAGAAGGGAATAGGTATATGTGTCATATTTAGTGACGGAAAATTTCTCATGTTCCAAGCTAACGGTTATTATGTGTCACTGTGAAGTAGGACAGACAGATCATGCCTAAGAATAAAGGGGGAGACAATGAAGCTGGAATTTTGAGGGTTGGGAAGGTTTTAAATAGTTATTATGGAAAATGAGGGAGGAAGCTGACTAGAGAAACAGAAGGATTCTCTACCTAGTGTGATGATTTTTCTCCAGCGGTACCCACCAGCCCTGAAGCAGACATAGAGCATGTGGACAGTAAGATTCTGTCATTTTTTCCAACACTGGGGTTTTGTCAGGTAGACATAAAAGAAAACAGTGCAAGAGAGTTTTAGAGTTTTAGCCAGATAATAATATGCACCGGAATTAGACCTGAGCTGTATGGAGAAGAGACAACAGTATACAGATAGGGAGAAAATAGGAGAGTAAATAGACTTGTAGTACCAGTGAACTTCATGGAGAAGTGTAGCAGGAGTAAATGAGTGAGCAAACTGGAAGAATAGGAGGCTACAGTCAGGGAATGGAATGTGTTACTTTGTGAGTTCAGAAGTGGGAGTAACTTTAGGGGATAACAAGATCCAGAGTGTGGCTACAAAAGTGACAATTATGGAGTATTGGGAAGTTTTGAGATGGTGAAAACATTCAGTAACAGACCAAGTTATTGGGTGAATTATCTATAAGCATATTGTAATCATCTATGTCCCAAATTCTAGGACAAGGACAATTTTGGCTGAAAAGGTAGATAGTGACTGACCCAGGTGCCAAAATTAATAAGGAGGCATGATCAGGGTTACCTGGGTGGCTCAGGTGGTTAAGCTTCAAACTTCAGCTCAGGTCATGATCTCGAGGTTCGTGAGTTCGAGCCCTGCGTGGGCTCTGTGCTGACAGCTCAGAGTCTGGACCCTGCTTCAGATTCTGTGACTCCCTCTCTCTCTGCCCCTCCCCCACTCATTCTCTCTCTCCCTCTCTCTCTCTCTCTGTCTCTCTCTCTCTCTCCCTTTCTCTCTCAAAAATAAATAAACATTTTTTAAAAAGGAGGCATGATCAGAAGGAAGATGGTATCTTGAGGAGGATTAGAGGATGGTGCAGCTAAATAATATCCATCTCAAAAGAGCTTTGTTGGTATTTAACTCTGGTGCCTAGATCCATGGGTGCAAGATGTGGAAGCAAAGGAGGAGATGTGACCAACTGAGTCTTATGGAAAGCAGTATAAAGTAAGGTAGCTTTGCACATACAGGGATAATTTGAGGCAAAAATACCCAACAAGATTCATGCTTTTCTTGACCTTAAATAAGTCCATATAGTCATGGAGTTTTAGCAAAGACAGATATATGAGGTGTATCAGAAGGAGAGCCAGATAGGATTGCTAAAAGATAACCTACCTTGCTGCTTACTACATTTCAATTTTCTGTAGCTAATTGGGATAGATCTTTAAGTCTTCTTTGGAAACGTATAGATGTCCAGGTATGAACCAGAAGCCAGTGTTGTGGTATTTCTCAATGATAACGTGGAGGTAGTGAAAGTGAAAAGAGTTATTGGAGGTGGTCTAGTTATTTTGGCTGTGTGAGATGGAAAAGTCAACACCTGTTTGATGTACTCTGCCATCATTCTGTGGGCAGTCTTTAGGCAAGATGAGTTTTGTACATGGAAAACTTGGAAGAGAAAAATTTGCCTACAAATTGTAATTGCTAAATTGTCAATCCATGGAGCTGGATTACTTCCTTCATAAACAAAGTGGTGGCAGATATAGGACTAGTGAAGGCAATAAGAGTCTCTTTCTTTTTTAAGTTTCTATATGTATTTTGAAAGAGAGAGACTGTGCATGCAAGTGGGGGAGGGGCAGAGAAGAAGGGAGAGAAAGAATCCTAAACAGGCTCCACACTGTTAGTGCAGAGTCCAATGCAGCGCTCGATCCCATGAACTGTGAGATCATGACCTGAGCTGAAACCAAGAGTTGTACACTTAAGGGGCACCTGGATGGCTCAGTCAGTTAAGCGTCCAACTTTGGCTCAGGTCATGGTCTTGGGGTCCATGAGTTCAAGCCCTATGTTGGGCTCTCTGCTGACAGCTCAGAGCCTGGAGCCTGCTTTGGATTCTGTATCTCCCTCTCTGTCCCTCCCTTGCTCACTCTCTGTCTTTGTTTCTCTCTCTCTTTCTCAAAAATAAATAAACATTTAAAAAAATAAAAAATAGATAATTAAGCTGAGTCACCTGAAAGTTTCAGTCACCACCAGAATTGCGTTGATTTTGAAACAATATAGATCTATTATAAAATTTGAGGGGTGCCTGGGTGGCTCAATTGGTTAAGCGTCTGACTTTGGCTCAGGTCATGAACTCACAGTTGCAAGTTCGAGCCCAGCATCAGGCTCTGTGCTGACAGCTCAGAGCCTGGAGCCTGCTTCAGATTCTGTGTGTCCCTCTCTCTCTGTTCCTCCCCTGTTCGTGCTCTCTCTCTCAAATAAGTAAATAAAGATTTAAAAAGATAAAATGAAATTAATAAAATAAAATTTGAATAATGGTCTTCTAATGGACTTAGGATTGGACATGGGTATAGTTACTCATTGGGCCACCCAGGCAACATGTCCTTATCTAAGTCCTGGACACAGGTCCTATAGATGAAGGTATGGTCAGATATCAGTCTGAAAAATGTCCCAGAGGGCTGTTCAGCCTTGACTTAGAGAAAGCAAATACCTAAAAATAGAGAAATTTGACTGCTTCTTCAGGTACTGCTTGGACAGCTGTGAAATTTCAATGGACATTGCTGGTTATAGGTACTTATCTGTTGTTTTCTCCTAATCCAGCCCAATAATTCCAATTGCAGTTGTGGAATTGTATAGATTCAGACTTGATTTAGGCTAGACTTCTCAAAACTCAGAACAAGAGGAAGATTGGCATGGGAGAGTATTAGTCTGGCATTTCTGGCCATATAATATATGAAATTCAACTCTTTGAAAAAAGAGGGCCCATTGTATTCTAGCATGATGTAAATTTATTTATTTTGATTGATTGATACATTTATTTATATATATTTCATTTATTTATTTGCCTTTCCAAAGTTATTCTAGGCTATAGTCATCAGCCATGATCATGGGGTGATTGGCCTATGCTGCAGGTTTTAAAGGCAGTCTTTGTAGTGAGTAGCATTTTGTATAGGTTCAAGGGCAGGGGTCCTCCGTCCCTGTGTCTAAGGACAGGAAAAGTGCTGCTTTTGTATTGGAGGCATCTATTTCAGTGATAAGAGATTAGGGCAAGAAATGTAGGCTAGGGTGTCGGTAAAGGTGAGTAGATCAATTCTTGAATTTTTGAAAGGCTAGTGTTCTGCTAGGATCAAACAAAATGCATCTCTTCCTTGAAATGGTTTTATAGTGAAACAGTGACATTAGAGAAGCGATACCTGATCTGCAAATAACTATAAACCTCTGGATGTCTTTGATGGACTAGAAAGCTTGCCATTCATGGGTATCATATACCTTACTGGGTATCACCAAAAACTTCTGATAAGATATGACTCAGAAATTTGATATTCAGGTTTTTGAATATGTGTTTCTTAGGTTTCACCCTTCTTCCAGACGGCCCAGAGTGACCAAACCAGGGGCATATGTGCCTAACATTTGTTTTTATAGTTTCCAACTACACACAGAATTTAAAATCCTGTTTAAATAACCAGGATTAATGACCCTCTGGTCACTAAAAAATATCATTTCCCTGCCTGTCTTTCTTCTTTCTTAACCTAAATCCTTCATATAAGCTTCCCAATTCGTGTCTACTTTGGAGCCTCTTTTTTTACCTAGCTCTAGGAAATTGATGTAATAATTTCTCACTTCTTCTCCCTGTTCCTTACAATGGATTAAACCAAATTTTTTAAATCCACTTTAATTTATTTGCTTGTTTATATATTTACATTTTTTTTAATTGAGAGAAAGAGAGAAAGCAAGTGAGCGAGGGCAGAGAGAGAGAGGAAGAAAGAGAGAGTGAAGTAGGACTCACCTGAAGCAGGGCTCCTGTTCACCCAAAGCAGGGCTGGAGCTCACCTGATGCGGAACTCTAACTCACAAACCATGAGATCATGACCTGAGCTAAAGTTGGATGCTTACCCAATTGAGCTACCACGGCTCCCTGTATTTATGTATTTTTAAAGCAGACCTCTAAGTAAGCCAAGCAGCTGGGTCTTTGGGACAAAAGGCATTTCAGAATTTTGCAAACTCATCAGAAATTTAATATATCATTTCTATAGAACTTTTAATACATTTGTACCAAGCAGAAAGCAATTAATTATAAAACATTCTATAACATCATTTTGAAAGGAAAATTTTGCTACAAACTAAAATGAAAGCAACATTAAAACTAACTCATTTAAATTATACTACTTTGTTTCAAGGACATGGGAATTCAGAGACCATTTTCTTAGGGGAAAAAAGGAGAAGATTACTGAAATTTCCAGTTTCAGTACTTCCTAGAGTCCATTTTCTTAGTTAAATCACTTTTATAACCTAACTAAAAATTGGTAACCATGTTATTTAAATGATGAGATTTGAGACTTTTTTTTAACTAAATGTTTTCTGCTTTTTTCTAGAGGATCTCTGTTGAGAAGACCTTATACACCAGGAATAGTTTGTTCTCAATGTAGCAGATATGACAGATGCACAGATTTTCTATGCAGTAAGATAAAGAAAATAACTTAAACATAAAAAATCCATAACACATTCTATGATAAGAAAAATGAAGTGTTGAACACTAGTTTTTCATTGTCACATTAATATTGTTCTTTTGACCAGAGGGGTGTTATTATATTATTAAAAGAGGGTTGAAATAGGTTCATCTTTAGATTTTTCTAGACTTCACAGCTATTTCTGCCCTCTCTTACCCCTGTTTTTGCCCTTGGAGACATACCACAATGTCTGAAAGAAAGAATGAGAACGAACAATTTCCCCCTGAAAACACTTCCCAGCTAATTCCTGAAATAGTAGCCTGTTTGAAAATGACTGCTCTAAAGGATAGGATGTTCTAAAATATTTATAGAAAGAAAAGAAGTAAAGTAGTTTAATAGCCTTTTATTTTAGTCACCCCCCCCCCAAATATTCAAAAGATGAAAGTAGAAAATACGTTTGGTTAAATTTTTCGTTCAGTTTTTCCAAACATGAGAGCATATAAAGTATAACTGTCCCTGGAACATATGGTGCTTAGAAGAATGTACTAAGGGATAAAGTCAGACACTAAGGGACACATTGTGATTTTGTGATAAAGAAACTAATGGACAATTTCATCATAATGCCACAGCTGAGATGAGTCCACCCTAACATTTTTGCCCTTATTTCACTTGAATCAAGATGCAAAATCTTGCTCTTCCTCTTCCCCTTTTCTTTCTCCTTCTAAAAAATTCAATTCTAACACCATTAGGTAGGTCAGAACAAGGGAGGCATCCACATAGAGGGTCACAAGATGTGACATATTAGAGCCTAAGCAGAATGACAAGGGATTCATACACAGTGCAGTGGATATGAGAAAACAGCCTACACAGGGTTAGGACAGTGTCTGCATAGGGGTATGGCCTTGAATAGAAAGTTAGAGCCCCTTTGGAGAAAGTGAGCCATCCATGCATGAGATCAGGCTTGAGTTTTCAGAGACAACAGGATGAAGGGTTTCCCATACCCAGACAGCTCAGTATGTGGTATCTGAGCCCAAGTATGTGGAAGAGAGCATCATCATGGGGTGGGAGTAAGAAGCCTGGCATAGAGTACCAGAGACTGAGCAGATAAAGACTGCATCCACAGAGGGGTGGTTTGGCACTGGTTGTTGGAGCCCAAGCAGAATGAGGAAAGGGTTCACATATAGGAGTGCCCTGACAAAGAGGTATTAAAACCTACACAGGTAAGGGGGCAGCCATGTTTAGGGACAATTTTACATGAGGTGTCAGAGTCCAAACTAGGTGAGGAAAGCTTTAATGTAGGTGAGGTGGCCTGCATGGGAGGGGTCAGAACTCTAGTAGAGTAAGGAGGGAATCTACACACTGGAAAAGCCCAAAGCTGGGTTTCGCAGTCTGAGCCAGGTAGGAGGGGACCCAAGTGGAGGATCAGCCTATAAGTTGCCAAATTAAATACAGGATGCCCAGTTAAATTTGAAATTCAGTGTAAACAAAAAAAAATATTTTTAGTATATGTATCTTCCAAATACTGCATGGGATATACTTACCCAAAAATTTCTTTGTTATTTTCTGCAATTTGAATTCAACTAGGCATCCCACATATTTTTAAAAATTTTTATTTAAATTTCAGTTAGGGGCACCTGGGTGGCTCAGTTGGTCAAGCATCCAACTTCAGCTCAGTGAGTTCAAGCCCCACATCAGGCTCTGTGGTGACAGTCAGAGCCTGGAACCTGCATCAGATTCTGTGTCTCCCTCTCTCTCTGCCCCTCCTCTGCTCGTGCTTTATCTCACTCTGTCTCTCAGAAATAAATAAACAACAACAACAAAAAATTTTAATTTCAGTTAGTTAACAGTGTAATATTAGTTTCAGATGTACAATATAGTGATTCCACGCTTCCATACAACCCCCAGTGCTCACCAAAGTGCCCTCCTTAATCCCCATCACCTATTTCACCCATCCCCTCATCCACCTCCCTTCTGGTAGCCATCAATTTGTTTTCTATAATTAAGTGTCTGTTTCTTGCTTTGCCTCTCTCTTTTTTTCCCCTTTGCTCATTTGTTTTGTTTCTTAAATTCCACATATGAGAGAAGTCATATGGTATTTTTCTTTCTCTGACTGACTTATTTCACTTAGCATAATACTCTGGAACTCCATTCATGACATTGCAAATGGCAACATCCTATATTTATATTTGCTAAATGTGGCAACTCTACCAGCCTGGCGTAGGGTGTAAGAGTGCAAGCAGGGTGAGGAGGGCACCCATGTAGAAGAGAGGGGAGAAGGAATAACGAGGACTGGAGATATACTGAGGGGATTGATCAAATATACAAATAGGTTAAGGATAATGGGCACCAGTTTTCTCACTGTCAGAGGATGGAGTATAAATATGTAAAGGAAGAAAACAAGCATGAGTCTTGTGATGACTTGGAACTAGAGGTATTTGAACTTAAGGATTTCAATAAATATAAATAATCATAGTTGTAAATATTTGTATATGTATCTACCTACATGCATCTATTCCCTAGCTCTGGGATGGCTTTGGAGCAACGGCTTCCCACCCCCAAAGGAATGAGCACAGCTAGCACCCAGATCTTGGTTTCCAAATTCAGGCCTTCACTAAAAAAAACCAGGGCTCACTGGAGAAAGGTTCCAAGGCTGGGGCAGGGAAAATATAAGATAAACCCAGATCATCTTTTTATACTCGTAAACAAAGAAGTAAGTGCTCAAAGAGTGACAGGGACATATAGGAAAACAGACACACAAGGACACAGAATCCACTTTAAAGGGCTCTCTGTGGTCAAATCTGGGATGATTAGAGTACTGAAGTAATAATAGTAATTGATTAGAACTCATGGGATACAACAGGAAACTATGATTCATACTAATATAAATTAATAAACAAATAAATTAGAAGTTCGACGAGGAAAAATGTATTAATAGTTCCAAAGTAACTCCCCATAAAAGTACTTAATTACTAATGGGAAAATAATTTTACAACAGAGCAGTTTGGCAGACACCACCCTAGTAAAGTGACCAATGTGAAAATCATCAGCAATGGGAAAAATTAAAAACAAAAACAAACAAACAAACAAACCTGCACCACCTGAGAGGATGCAAGGAGAAAAACACAGCATCACTACTGGGGTACTCCTGCCAAAGATGCACAACCAAGTCCAATCACAGAGAAGCATCAAATAAATCCAAACTTCAGATTTGTTGAGAATTTGTCTGCAAAATAACTAGCATGCTATCTTCAAACAATGTCAAGATCATGAATGTCAAATAAAAAGTGGAGCACTGTCCTAGACGAAAGAAAATAAACACATGAAAACTAAATGCAATGCAATTTTGAACATGATCTTTTGTTACAAAGGATAGTATTAGCACAGCTAGTAAAAAATTGAATGAGGTCCAAATATTAGAATGTAGTAATGTAACAATGTTAATTTCCTGATTTTGTTGGTTGTGTTATTGTAATGTAGAAGAATATCCTTGTTTGTAGGAAATACTAAGTATTCCAAGATAAGGTATCATATTGGCAACTTGCATTAAGATGGTTCAAAATAAAAGTTATTTGTACTGTATTGCAACTTTTTTCTAAGTGAGGGATTCTTTTAAATTAAAAAATATTTTTAATGCAAAATCTAAGGAAAGCAAATCAATTTGAAGTTTTTTGTTACAGTCCAGGGGCGAGATGAGGTTCCTATTTGAGTATTTATGAGAGAAGTAGAGATAATGAGACAAATTTGATTAATATTTATGGGGCAAAACTAGCCAGTCTTGGAGACTAATTTGATATAGTGATGAGAAAAAAAAGAGAGTCAAATATAACTATCAGGTTTGGTGGAATTGAGATACGAATTATATGAAGAGAGGAAGCTATGGAAAATAGATAATGGGTTTTGATCATCATTAGCTTTAAATACCTGTTTAACATCTGAGTAGATAAGACTAGTAAGTTTAGGGTACAGAACAGGGCTCTATTTCAGAATCATTAGCATATATACAACACTAAAAATATAAAAATGGAAGAACTCACCCATAGAAAAAGAACAGTATGCCAAGAATAGGATCCTAGGGGGAAAAATGAGAAATACTGGAAGAGAATGGGGGAAACAGTGAAAGAGGGACAAGAAGAAGAAGATACCCCAGTGTAACCTTTTATTAAAGTGTGCTTATTGAATTGACAGTATGGGAGATTGTTAAGTCTGGGTTTCAGTATCTGAGCAGGGTAGGAGGGGGTCCAAGTGGAGGATCAGCCTGAAGGTTGCCAGATTAAATACAGAATGCCAAGTTAAATTTGGGTTTCAGGTAAACAAAAGTATTTTTAGTACATCTCAAATATACTAATGAAGAACTGAAAGTCAAATTGAAAACAGCACGTGGAATCAAAAATGCTGAAAAATACAGTCAGGGATATGGAGGTCTTTAAAAGTTAAAGAGAAAATTATAGGGGCGCCTGGGTGGCTCAGTCGGTTAAGCATTGACTTCGGCTCAGGTCATGATCTCACAGTTTATGGGTTCAAGCCCCGCATCAGGCTCTGTGCTGACAGCTCAGAGCCTGGAGCCTGCTTTGGATGCTGTGTCTCCCTCTCTGTCTCTGCTCCTCCCCCACTTGTGCTCTGTCTCTCTCTGTCTATCAAAAATAAATAAATGTTAAAAAATTTGTAAAGAGAAAATTATAAATAGGCACTGATAAATCAGATTCAACATGTGAATAATTGGAGGCCCCGAAGAACAGAACAAAAATAATAGAACAGAAAATAAAGCTGTAGATAGATACAAATATTTAAAGAAATAATAAAAATTTCAGAAATAGAAGTTCTTGAATCTAAACATTGAAATGCCTACTATTGAATGTAAACTGGTGCAGCTATTATGGAAAACAAGGGGAGGTTCCTCAAAAACTTGATAATAGACCACATGATCTAGTAATTCTGGATTTAAAGCAGTAATTCTACTTCTGGGTATTTATTTGAAGAAAATGTAAACACTAACTCATAAAATATATATATGCATCCATATGTTCATTTCAGCAGCATTTACAATAGCCAAGATATGAAACTCATATCTTGTGTCCATTGATGGATGAATGGATAAAGAACATGTGATACACACACGCGCACACACACACACACACACACACTGAAATACTATTCAGCCATATAAAAGAATGAAAATCTTTGCCATTGGTGACAACATGGATGACCCTTATGCTAAGTAAAATGTCAGAAAAAGAAAGATACCATTATGATCTTACTTACATATAAAACAAACAAACAAACAAACAAAAACCCAAGCAAACACAAAAAACCAAGCTTATAGATATAAAGAACAGATTGGCTGGTTGCCAGAGGTGGAAGTTAGTGGTGGGCAAAATGGGTAAAGAGGTCAAAGGTACAAACTTCTACTTATAAAATAAATAAGTCATGAGAATGTAATGTAGAGCATAGTGACTACACTTAATAATAAGGTATTGCATATTTGAAAGTTGCTAACAGAGTAGAACTTAAAATTTCTCATCACAAGAAAAAAACATCTGTACCTACATACGATGGCAGGTGTTCACTAGATTTATTGTGGTGATCATTTCACAATAAATACAAATATTAAATCATTATGTTGTATACCTGAAACTAACATAATGTTATAGGTCAATTATACCTCAATTTAAAATAAGTAAATAAAATAAAAACAACCTTGTATAGATAAAAAGAAAGAAAGAAAATGCATACTATGTGCCAGGAAAAAATGATGCCAAATAGTCTCCATTTAGACACTGCCTAGTGAATTAGAGGAAAAGAAAGACTCCTTTAAGTATCCAAACCAAAATATAAAATAGTTCATTAGAGTTTAATAGTCTGGGTTGAATCAGGAAAACAACCACTTTAAATATTCAGACAGTATAGCGTTAACATAGAATAGAGAGCTTTCATGAATGGTGGAAACTAGAAGAGCACAGATCACAGAAGTTGCCATGAAAAGGCAGAGAAACTGTAGTTAAAATGTCAGGGAAGCAGACACTGAAGACCTCCTTAGCCTGAGGCACCAAAACAGGTGGTTCTCAAAAGCTTACCAGAAAATTTGAGAATCTTTGAGAAAGCTCCCACTAAACGGTCTCAGTGTTTGGCAGCAAAGCATTTTTCCCATCCTACCAAGAAGCCACTGTGAATCTCACATCTGTTCAGGTATCTGGGTAACAACCACCTCGGGAGAATAATGGTCTCCACTTCTCTTAAATCTTCCAAATTTCACTTGCATTCCTGTCATTGGCAAACTCTAACCTGAAGCTATACAGAGAAAGGGATTCACAGAAAGGTAGTTAGTGCCTGGTTTCAGGGTTGACTTTCCGCCAGTGTGGTAGAATGCTGCTTTGGCAATTAACAATCCTTCATGGGGGGGGGGGGGTAGTTTGGCTGGAGTCAAACTTTTCTACAAGAACAGTCAATGCTAAAAGATAGTGGAATAATGACTATATCTATATTGCCCTTAATGCTGTACATGAATTTAGGCAAACCTATTATTCAAGTACAAGGAGACAGACAAATGTGGGAACATGACGAAACTTGTGGTACATAGTTCTTCATGAGAACTTTCTCAATAAACCCCTAGAGGATGGCTTTCACCAGAAAGAAGAGATGAGTGGAAACAGAAAAGCTGCATTGAAAGAACTATCCATAAACATTGAATCTTAATTGATAGACAAAGATTAAAACTAATCTGAAGTCTGTAATTATTTTAAGAAGTAAATATAATAAATTTGTCAATATACAAATGATATAATTAATAAAATTTGGGAGAAGAAGAGAAGGTAGAAAAATGTGCTTAATTTCTTCATCTTTTATAGCCAGGGGGCCAAAAGATATTATTTAAAGCTGATAAATGAAACAATAGTATTTAAATATTCAATCAAGTACAAAAGTAAGAGTGTAATCAATGAAGATTAGTGATGACAAATGAAGGAAAGTGTAAATAAGAAACATGCTAATTACATCATTGCTCAAACTGATCATATATATGGAATGAAGTAGAGAAAATATAGACTGTGTGGTAAAAGATTTTTTTAAGGAGCTCTAAAATAGAAATCATTACATAAACTATGAAGTAAAATAAGACCAAGCACAAAAGGCTAAAATAACCTCAAAGAACCAGTAGGTCAGTTCATTTCTAAAGTTGTCTGAAGAGTGATTTCTAAATTTTCTTGTAAGGGTAGTGTCAGTTGCAGGACAAAACCTCTTGGTTGCCATTGGGTTCTGTCTGTGTGAGAACTCATTTATCCTCACTCTCCTTCCTAATGGAATCCAGGAATGATTGTCTTATTGTCTCTGTCCCAGTGAGCAGAGGAAAAGAAATTTATTTCCTGAAAAGTATTATGATAGCATTGGGCAAGATAGCAAAAACAATGAGTGCCAGGCTATGGAATTAACTTTCCTATCTAAGAAAGGAAGAGCAACTGAAAGCTTCTGAAAATAAGAATTAAATGAGGAAAATGAATAGATTCAGATGATTAATTTGGAATGATCTGGGGGGAAAAAGAGAGATGCAAGTAAGAGATATTATAGAAGTCTAGAATGTTGAAGCCAGAAAAATTTTTAGAGGACAGAAGTGAAGTGATTTGTATAAGGGGACAATGATTTAGAAACAGAATTAGTAATAGAATCCACATGTTCTCATTCCTATACTTCTATGTTCTCTCTAGCAGACAAGGCTGACTTTTACTAATGGAGAATACATTATATTTTATGATGGGCTACTGGTTGGAGGAGGCACATCAAAGATGGCAGCATGATGCTTGACAACTAGGAGAATGATATCATTATTTTTAGAAAAATTATCTTATTTCTAGGGAAAGAAGGAATATTATGTAAGTCTTTATGGACTTTCTTTTTCTTTTTAGGTAATGCAGATCGTGACCAAGCCATATGTATGTATTGTTGTCCTTTATTTCTTAGACAGTTTAACTACTTTATGTGGAAATCCAGCTTTCAATTGCTTCTTTATTTACAGATTACCGATTTTGGTATCCAAGATGGGAAGTTCCCCGGCCAATTGTGTGTGACCCACTGTGCTTATTTATTTTCTTTCTGAGAACACTGTGTTTTTCAGTATGTGTCATAACTGTTTTGATAATACAGTCTCGGTTTCCAAATATATTATTGGAGAAAGAGATGCTATTTTCCCCCGAAGTAGTTGAAATAGAGCCAGAAAAGGTAGAGGAAAAGGAAGAGGGGATAAAGGGAGAGAAGATGAAAAAGAAGGAAGAGGACAAGGGAAAGGAGAAAGAGGAAGTGAAGGAAGAGGAAGATACAGAAAAGGAAGAGGAGGAGGAAGAGGAGGAAGAAGAAGGGGAGGAGGAGGAGGACGAGGAAGGGGAAGGGTAAGATTTAACTCCATGATAGGACAAAAGTATAATAGCAAAAAAAAAAAAAAAAAAAAAAAAAAAAAGGTGGGGGAGAAATAAAACACTAAGCTTTAACAAAACAGGATATGTACAAACCACTACTACAATAGGTTTTATTTTCTTATTCTTATTCAACAATTTAAGTTTGAAAAACATAGAAACAAATAAAAAAGCATATATTTTATAGTACATATTATAAAACAAGCTCTGGGACACTGAGAAAAGATAAAGATGTGATGATAGAGATACTAAAAAAGACTTGACTAATCTAATTGGTCTTAAGATTTTACTGTGTTATCCTTATAAAGGAAGGAATTCCTATTTTCTAAATATGTTCCTATCTCTGTGTTTTAAATATTTCTTAAATAGGTTAATAAGTTTCTCAAGTATTAAGATTATACATGTAATATGCTTAGGATTGTTCCAACTCAAGATAACCATTTAATAACTTTTGGTTTTGTTGTTTTCATCATTACTATTATAGCTATTTTTGGTAGTGGTGATGATGGTGGTGATATTGATCAATATGATCAAGGCATGTGATATCAAGGCATTGAATATCATTGTATATATTTGTACTGTATGTGTTTGAAATAGTTTAAGTGATAGTTGTACATGCTGTTAGGAGACAAATTTTTATTTCTATTTCATGCTTACTATTTCATCAAAGCCTTGTAATTCTTTCCAGGCTATATAATTTGTTGCCACCAAAGGCCAATAATTGTCAAAAGTTTAATTATTTGTGATTGAGCAACCTGGCTGCTTCCAAATTTATGTGGTAAAATAAAATAAAATTTAAAAAGTTATATACTTGTAGTTATTCAATATGTACAGTAAAAGTTCACAAATTGGTGCGGCACCTGGGTGTCTCAGTCGTTTGAGCATCCGACTTCAGCTCAGGTCATGATCTCACAGTCTGTGGGTTCAAGCCCCGCATCGGGCTCTGTGCTGACAGCATGGATCCTGGAGCCTGCTTCAGATTCTGTGTCTCCCTCTCTCTCTGCCCTTCCCTCACTCGTGCTCTGTCTCTCTCTCAAAAATAAATAAACATTAAAGTGTATTTATTAAAAGAAAAAAGTTCACAAATTAGTAATATAAATTAATTTTTTTTATTTTGAGAGAGAGAGAGAGAGGAAGAGAGAGAATCCCAAGCAGCGGGGCTCAAACTCATGAACCATGAAATCACAACCTGAGCAGAAGTTGGACACTTAGCCAACTGAGCCACCCAGGCACCCCATAAGTTAATAATATAAATTAACTACTTACCATGTGTAGTACTAATAAATGATCTGAATAAAAATGCCTAACATAGCGTCAATCAAATGGTATAAATTTCAATGTTTATTAACTTTATTATATTAAAAGCCTATTCTTAAATGGGGCAAGATGAGAATTACACCAAAAAACCCTACATGTATATAATTTCTATGAAGTCAGCTTCCTGGAAAAAAAAGTACAAAAAACTTAGGTACAGAAAAGGGCTGGTTCTCTACAGGACTGTTATTTATGAGTATTCTCTGTTATTTGTATACCATTTCATAGCTTCCAGAGTGCTTTCACATACTTATTTAATAATCAAAACCACTCTGTGGAGTTGGTATTGCTTCCATTTTTACAATGAGAAGACTGACTTTGGATTTGTAAACAACCTAGGACTGAGAACAAATTAATTTCTGGACATTCTGATGCATTTATAAGTATAAATTCTTCATGATACTATGTTCAATTCCCACTATGACTAACTTATGTATCTGATATCTGACTTCTACTCATCTAACTTTAATCTTCAACATATTCTCCAGGTAGTTTCATGGAATATGATTGCTATATGCCAGTGGTTCTTAACAGGAGGCAATTTTGCCATATATACATTATTGTATGCATATATACATTAATGCATATATACATTATTGTATTTCCTTAAATTCTCATTTTTCTAAAAAACTGTTATCCCAGTTTCTTTCCTACCGTTCTTCCATCACCTTTTTGTATCCACAAGTTACCATGGGAATAGTTATTTTGTTATCATGATTCTGTCTCCCTAGTTTGGGGATGATCCACTGACCACAGGTGGGCGCAATCATTGCTTTTGGTTTGGGGATCCAGACAGACATTCAATACAGGTTCTTCTTAGTGTCCTTAGTGGCTCAAGTTTTTATTTTTTTATTTATTTTATTTTTTTAAATGTTTATTTATTTTTGAGAGAGACAGACAGAGTGTGAGCAGGGGAGGGGCAGAGAGAGAGATGGAGACAGAATCCGAAGCAGTTCTATTTGAACTGTCAAATAGAACCTGATGCAGGGTTCAAACCCACAAGCCATGAGATCATGACCTAAGCCAAAGTCAGATGCTTAGGAGCGCCATCAAGTTTTAATATGTAAATCTCTGAGGCTGTTTAGCAGACTGTATGGAAAGAAAGAATGAATACAAACAGAAGCAATGAAAGACTGTTGTCCCTGATACCTGGTTTTATCCCCACCTTTCACATGTATTGGTTTTTTTCCAGAATATATCCTATTTTCAGCCAATAAGTTTTCCTAGGTTATTTTGAGTTGGATTCTGTAACTGATTCCATGGGTAGGATATTCTTACTATAAAGTTATTTTCATTAAAATGTTCATTATTCTGAAACAGCATGAACAATAATGGCACTAAAACTCAAATCCTTCATAGAGGTCCTTCATAGCATTATATGGTCAAAGGAATAGAGTGTCTTTTTAAGTTTTATTTCCTAAGTCTTGGTTCTTGATATCATCTCCAGCTCTCCCAAAACCACACACCCTATGTTCTTAGAACATTTACTTTTATCTTTATTACACAAGTTACAGGTTGACTCCCTACATAAGGGATCATTAGCGTGAAATCCCAGGGGTGTCAGGGAAAATTACTCTTATTCAATTTCCATGGCACTGAGTTTCAGGAATGTACTTTGACCAGGATGTTCTGGCCCAGAGCATTCAGTTCATTCCTTAAAGTACCATGTATTCTATTACACATTGTAAAACTTAGACTGTTGAAATGTCCTTGGCAATAGCCAGCAAATGTCTATACTACATTATGTGTAGTATATACTTACCCTTGGTTTAGTTAAGGGTTGGTTTAGTTAAGGGTTGAAAAAGTGTGAAAGATGAAAGACTCACTACAATCCACCAATAAACATTGACATAACATTAGTGATCCAATGCTATCTTGAGTCCTTCATTTAATTGGTCCAGGATCAAGTGTGTCATTCCTTAAAACCAGATAAAGGTAAAGATTGTTGGTTCCACAACTTCCCATAGCAATGAGTTACAGGGAGGGTGGTAATAGACACTACACAAAGGGAGCCTAGGGAAGAGCAAGAATGAGTAAAGAATGTTCACAAGGAACAACATACAGAATGGGAATGGGAAAGAAACCGGAGTCATAAGGGCTTGGCGACTGTAGAAGGGGTAGGACATGCAATTATTTAGGATAGCCATGAACTTTTTCTACATAATTCAACGTAATGTTGCTGAGAAATCAGGTTGGCCAGCATTGGTAGGTTGGGGTAGAGTGGAGGACATTGGACAGTGCCTTTTCTTTCCCTTCCCTAGCAGAAGGAATTGCCAAAAGCACATGCCCACTCAAATTCAAAGTACCACCTGACTGAGGGAAATAGATTACGGGCAGTATTAGACAACATCTCTAAAAATATTTAAAATTTGAGGAACACTAATGATATTCCTGTTATTAAACAGATTGGATAGGGGTGCCTGGGTGGCTAAGTCAGTTAAGCGTCCAACTTTAGCTCAGGTCATGATCTCACAGGTTCATGAGTTTGAGCCCCATGTCGGGCTCTGTGCTGACAGCTCAGAGCCTGAAGCCTACTTCAGATTCTGTGTCTCCCTCTCTCTCCTCCCCTCCCCAGCTCCCTCTCTCTCTCTCTCTCTCTCTCTCTCAAAAATAAACATTTAAAAAAATGTAAACAGATTGGATAGACTTCATCATTGGAGCGAGACCTCTGATGGGATGCTCTATGCTTATATGGTGTTCTATTCCTGTGGCACTCAGGAAACCCACACACGATGATGTTAGCTAAGACTCTCGAGGGCAGTAAAGTCACACTCATACCCAGGAAAGATGTCATAATAAGTGTCTATTTCAATGAGAATGAGCCACTGGCTTTTCCAGGATGGAAGGAGTCTAATGTAGTCAACTTGCCACCAAGTGGCAGTTGGTCTTCTCAAACAATAGTGCCATGTTAGGGACTCAGAATTCACCTCCGTTGTTGGTAGAATCTACATACAGAGGTACTTGGAACAACACCAATAAATGAAAGGCCATGCAAATGGACCAACATGTGGCATCCATGTGTTCCATTTGTCTGCCCATCATGCTAACTCTGCATGGGGAGAGGACAAAGTCTAGATAATCTCAACTGATAAATTATTTCATCTACTTGGTCATTCAATGCCTCTGGTGGGCAATAATCTGTAAAAAATTTCTGCACACCATTCCCACTCCCTTGTTTCCATTCACATGCCTCTGCCCCAGACCTTCTTATTTCTCCCCTTTCCATCCTTTTCCTTCTAAACTCCTAACCTCTGGCTAGATATTTGCTGCTGTCCATGTGTCCATATTGATTCTCATCTCAAGCCACTTGTGTTTCCATACAAAGTGGATGGTCAGATGTACTACCCTGAAGATTTTCTCTCACTGCTGACTTTCAAAGCCACTCCCTGTGTATGGCTGTAATGCAGCCATTGTCCATTTTCAGCTTGCACCCATATCTTGGACCAACTGATCAATAAATTAAGATTTTACTTTTAAAAATTACCTTTATTTTTAGGTACAAGACCCCTCTCAATATAGTCACAGGTGTGAACTGAGACAGGGATGTTGGTATAACTGATGGGTGAAATTGAGGTCTAGGTTATCTGCTCATGTAGCTTACTCTTGCCCTGTGGTTCCACTTGGATTCAGTCACATGATAATGCTTTGGTTCAGTGTCAGCTCAGATCATGTGTCCAGCAGTTTCCCAAATATGTGGATATTCCCCCTTTGCAAATATATACTCATTCAAGTAAATGTCCCTGGGTCCCTTTTGGAAAGTACTAGGAAAATATTTAAAGTGCATACTAGTGGCCTCCTAGGAACTCAGTCACCTCTTCAGTGGTTTCCCCATGTAAAAACTGGCTCAGTTTTTACAGATCCTAAGCAAGGGATCATGATTTCTTACCACTTGCTTCATTGGATCACTACTGAAACCAACTGTGCCATTTCAGATCCTCCTGAAGCCAATGTCAAGACAGAATTATGGGCACACGGGTGGCTCAGTTGCTTAAGCTTCCAACCCTTTATTTCAGCTCAGGTTATGATCTCATGGTTGGTGGGATCAAGTCCCACATGGAGCTGACAGCACAGAGCCTGCTTGGGATTCTCTCTCTCCTTCTCTCTCTGCCCCTCGTCTGCTCACATGGGCACCTATGCATGCCCTCTCTCTCTCTCTCGCTCTCTAAGCTCTCTCAAAAATAAAAAAAAACAAACAAAAAACTTAAAAAAAAGACAAAACTGAAGTATAAGAGGTTTATTAGTTGATTCCTGTAAAACTTGAAGTATCAAAGAATATAGTATGGGAAGGAGGGAAAAAAAAAGAGTAACTTTATAGTGGAGAAACCTGATAAACCCTCCCTCAGACACAAGGTCGACATCAACAGGGATAAGTCATGTTAATATTATGTATCTTTGATATGATATGATGAAAATGGCATTTTATCTTTGTGATCTTCTCAAAAACGTAGAATCCCAGTCAAATCATGAGAAAAATATCAGACAAATCAAATTAAGGGATATTCTATAAAATACTGACCAGTTCGCCTAAAAACTTTCAAAACTTTCTTTATTTCATCAAAAATAAGGAAAACCTGAGAAACCATCAGAACCAAGAGGAGTCTAAGTTTAGACGAATGACTGTTAAATGTAATATGGTATTCTGAACAGGATCCTGGAACATAGGGCATTAGGTGAAAACTAAGAAAATCTGAATAAAGTATGTACCTTAGTTAATGAAAATGTATTGATATGCGTTCATTAATTGTGCCAAACATACTTAAGATGTTAATAATAGGGGAAAGTGGGTGTGAGGTCTTTGGGAACTTTGTATGATCTTCATATTTTTTTTCTGTAAATCTAAAATTGTTCTAAAACACGGTCTTTAAGAAAATAAAAAATATGATATATGAAAATTACATAAAATTCAAATTGCAGTGCCTATAAATAAAGTTTTATTAGAATACAGAAACACACACAAAGGGCCAGGAGAGCAGGAGTAGATAGGGAAAGACTTCAGACTATAATGCATATCTGACACCTGTGAAATTCAGTCAGAAAGAGGCTCAGACTGCAATGTAACTCAGAAAATCTGAGCCCACAAAGGCAGGGAGCTATGGTACGAAAATCACCTATGTAAATCTTTTGTGTTAGGAGAAGTATGTGTTGGGCAGTGTGTCAGAATTTTAATCTGAAATTAAACCAGAGGATATGAAATGGAAAATCCCATGCATGTCCCCTCAGGAACACAAAATTTAAGGAGTAAGAGACTGCTTTCCCATAAATGAATGATTTACAGAAAACTCATATTATTGGAATTTGCTTTTTTTTAATGTATGTTTATTTATTTGAGGGGGGAGGGGGAGGGGCAGAGAGAGAGGGAGAAAGAATTCCAAGCAGGCTCCAAGATCAGTGCAGAACCCAACATGGAGCTCGATCTCATGATGGAACAAATCAGTAACAAAGTCTGTTAGGAATCCCAGAGCTCATTGTTGGTGAGGAGGGTATGAGTCAGTAGGAGAACCTGCTGCTGCCGCCATGGAGCAAGTGACAGAGGGTTCTTTACGTGGGAACCTTAGAATAGTCAAAGCTGAAAGGCATAGGAGAGTTTAACAACTCAGACCCTGAGGGACACAGTAGGAAATTGTACTACTGGAAGAAGGCTGGGGAGGGTTACAGGGAAGAACATTGCGCTTTTAGACCTAATGATCTTTGATCCACCTATTCACCACTTTCCCTTTGAAATACAGCCATAGACATTCTCCAGGGTTGAATGCCTTGGTTGAGACTTTGCCTACTCATAACGATCTCCAATAACTTTAACATCAAAGATTCCAGTAAGAACCTGGGCATTGTCAGAAAAGCATTTGAATAAAAAACAGGCAGCTCATCAAAGTGACCCAATTAAATGGAAATGACACATTCGGAAACCTGTCTGTAAGTAGGGGAAGCCACCTCCCCGGGGCCAAGACTGTCCCCAAAAGATGATTTACTTCTAACACTGAAACTTTTTCCCCACCAGATGAATTTTTATGTTCAGAAAGAAAAAGAAAGATGGAACTTGATTTGTGGATGGCAATGCTTGACTGAGGAGGAGATATGTTTCCGAAAAAATGCCAGCTAACAGAAAATTTCTAGTAAAAGAAAAAGAGGTGAGTAATCAGCTAAATGGACAGTTATATACAGTGTGGCTAATACAAACCCTTACTGAGATTGGTTGATTGATAGATATGATAGATAATGACTCAGTCAATGACCAGTTGTCTAACCATTTGTTCTGGCAAGTGAGACACATGGATTCAGACTTAAAAATACCATCATTTGGATGCTGGACTTAAAGAAAAGCCATGAGCTTTTTTTCTTAAAATATAGATTACTCACATGTGGTTGAAAAACCCATCAGTCACATTCAAAGGAGAAAAATGCTAGTGACTGAAAAAACAAGATATATTTATTTGTGCAAGCTTTGATAGGTTTAGGTCCCTGAGATGAGTGTACATGAAGTTGTAAACCAAGTTTCAATAGACACATTTCCAGGACTTGCTCTTGTTTCCTGTCCAGCTTATAATTTACTGAAGACATGTTTACATTTTAGTCCTTAAACAGACCCCCAAGTTACATGGCTCATCACCCATGGGAATAATAAGTTACAACGAGTTTTTCTCTGCTATTGACAATTTTAGGGGTTTTGACTTTGTGACTGAGGCCTTGTCAAAAACAAGAAAGGCTAAAAGACAAGATTACCCACAAATATAAACCCAAACTTAGATATCAGCCCATCAGGGAATAGCATTTTATAGCACAGACCGTACAAAACACAAAGGAGCAAGAAATTTAATATGAACTGAGCCTCTCAACAATTCATATCGACCACAAAGCAGAGGAATAAACAGAAATTTAAATTGACACTTTAAGTAATTGAAGCTGCCCTGATCTTATAATTAGCATGGTGACCTTTAACAGGTGTTCTTAATTTTATCTGATTGATTTACTAACCCTCCTATTATATCTTCTAGAAGGAGAATAGAAAGCCCTTGCACGTCACAGGACAGGAATTAGACCTCTTGCTCAACCGCCAGACACTGAAAGCTGTAAAGAGGCACCACTAAATCTACATGGAATCAGGAAATGTTACAGGCCACTGCGCCCCCTCCCTAATTAACTACGCCCAGTCCCTTTAAAGCCCTCTTGGCTAGGCAGAAACCGTGGAGCTGGCTTTTGGACCAGAGTCTGCCTTCTCCCCAGGTGGCCGGCCTCCTGAATAAAGCTCATAGTCCTTTCCAACCAACATGGGCTCTTGGGTACTGAGCAACAGGCAGAACTTGGGTTCCACAACACAATTACTAGACAAAGCAGGTGGGGGGAGAGGGTGCATTGTGATGTAGTATTGAGTAATATCCCAGATTAAAAGATGTGTTTCAATTCATGTTGCAGGGCTATAAAGGTAGATCACCAGGTGAATGGTTTCTAAGAAAGGGAGTTGGCAAGATGGGATAAATAGGAAGGATGCAGCTCTCTGAATAACTTCTCCAGAGGTAACTTACTTTTCTGGCTCCTACACAAAGCAGAAACTAGCTATCTCCATTGTGTCCGCAGTCTGAAACAGATACCACCTGACCCTCCTCCTTCTTCTTTGTACTTGTAGTGTGGAAGTGAAGCCATAGATGCAGTAGCAGTCCTGTGACCTTGAAATAAGAAGCACAAGTGGAAAATCCACATGCTAAGGCTGATGGAACAGGAAAATAGAAAGAGCTGGAAATAGTCACATCATGTTGCTACTGCACCAGTCCTACACTTCCGACCTTCAGACTTCTTATTATTATTTTAGAAAAATTATATCCCAGCCACCTGGGTGGCTTAGTCGGTTAAGTGGCTGACTCTTGATTTGGGCTCAGGTCATAGTCTGGCAGTTCATGAGTTCAAGCCCCATGTGACTAACAGTGGGGGCCTGCTTGGGATTCTCTCTTTTTCCCTCTTTCTCTCTGCCTCTTCCTGCTTCTCTCTCTCTCTCACTCTCTCAAAATAAATAAAGTTAAAAGAAAATCTCTTAAAGTATACCCCGTTGTAGTTAAGTTACTGTGGATGAGTTGTTGTGCAACTATCCTTCTCTTCAAAAACAACCTCAAAACAGTGAAATTCAAAATGCAGCAGAGAGAGGAAACAAAAATTGCCAATATCAGAAATAAAAAAAGGGATACAACTAGAGATCCTAGGGGAGAAATTAGAAGGACAATAAATGCAAACAATGAATAACTTTTTGTCAATAGATTCAACAATTTGGTTGGAATGAGCAAATTATTGAGTGAGTCCACTTCAAAACCAACATGAGAATAAAGAACAAATCTAAGTAGCCTCCCATTAAAAACAAAACAAAACAAAAAAACAAGAAAGGTCTGAAATTGTGTGTTGCCTGCAAACTAACAAGCTTGTCAACCAGTTTCAAGGATATTGAAAGAAAATACAGTACTCATGGGTCAGATACAAAGGTCAATATTTTACTCAACAATGGTTATGAATTGAAGCTTTTAAAAACATTTTTGTTTCTTAAATTGTATTTATATTTAAGAAATCAAATAGTCCGATAAAACCTGAAATAAAAATATAGTTGCCCCTGGAACCAGAGCTGACAGAACATGCTAAAGATGCTTTAGCAAAGAAACTGCAAACAGAAAACAACAACAAAAAAAGTTAAGAACTAGAACATTCAAAGGAAACACCAAAACCGCTGTTGAACCCACCATTTCCTTTGGGTTGAACAAGTTCAAAATCATTTTCTTCTCAGAATTGAGAAATTACCTAGGCTAAAAGTCTATAGGTACTTGAATAGTGTAAACATTAATTAAGTCAATGCTATGATTATATTGGTTACATTATCTCTTCGAGCATTTATATCTCGTATTCCTACCTGAAACACTTGGGTTATGTTTAGATACCTAGGAGTTTCTAATGCTCAGGTATGTGACAAGTTTAACTTATGCATGATTAAATCTAGCAGCATTATACAACACAGTGTAAGTACTTCATAAACACCAGCATTAATCTTTTAACATTTATTTTTGTATGTGTATAGATTTAGAAAATACATTTATCCTTTTTGTATTTATAATAATTTTTAAAGTTTGGCCATCACAATTAAGATAAATTGGTTTCGTGGGGCACCTACATGGCTCAGTCTGTTAAGCACCCAACTTCGGCTCAGGTCATGATCTCACAGTCTGTGAGTTCAAGCCCCACATCAGGCTCTGTGTTGACAGCTCAGAGCCTGGAGCCTGCTTCAGATTCTGTGTCTCCCCCTCTCAGCCCCTCCGCTGTTCATGCTTTGTCTGTCTCTGCCTCACAAAAATAAATAAATGTTAAAAAATATTTTTTAATAAATATTTTTTTAAAAAGATAAACTGGTTTCAGAAAAGTACTGTTTAAAGGAAATATACTTTATTTTTTAATGTTTATTTATTTTGAGAGAGATAGAGAGCAGGGGAGGGGCAGAGAGAGAGAGAGAGAGAGAGAGAGAGAGAATCCCATGTAGGCTCCATGCTGTCAGCACAGAACCCGATGCAGGGCTCAATCCCTTGAACCATGAGATCATGACTTGAGCCATGTCTCAGTTGCTTAACTCAATGAGTCACCCAGGCATCCCTAAAGTAAATATACTTTAAATGAGAACCAAAAATTCTAAATAAAATGTGGCAAAAATTATCTAAATGGAGTTTTATTTTGAAAAATGAAAGTAGTGAAAATTTGGAAATTGAGTTTTTTTTTCATATTTAACAAATATTTAACTGAGAACTGCAACTATGGACTGATTCTTAGAAAAAAAAGAATAAAATGAGTGTTAATTGATCAGCATAATTTTTCAGGAAAGTTATATGGTACAAAAGAACAGCATATTTCACTTCACATTAGACTTTCAAAGTAGAGAGGATCATTTTAAAAAATAAAGTACAGTAAAACCTTGGTTTGTGAGCATAATTCATTCTGGAAACATGCTTGTAATCAAAAGCACTCGTATGTCAAAGTGAATTTCAAGAACCAATGATTCAGTTGTGATCATGTGACATTCAGCGTCACGTACTACTTGTATTGCAAGACATTGCTCGTTTATCAAGTTAAAATTTATTAGAAATGTTTCCTCGTCTTGCAGAACACTCACAGAACAAGTTAATCACACACATACTGACATATCAGAGGTCTTCAGAGTTCTTCATCAATTTTCTCAAGAATTCTTACAATCTTTTGACATTTAAATTGTTCTCTTTTTACAGACGAAGTCATTATTTTTTCATTTGTTCTCCTTCAAATGTTAACTAATTTAATCCTAGACAACATTTTATTTGTCAATATCTTTTGAATAAATTCCTGAAGTCCTAAATCTTTTGCAAGAATTGCAATTTCATATTGCAATTGCATTGTATTGTAGCATGTTGACAGCATTGCACAATTAACAAGACACTTATAAAGGTGTTGACTCTTCCGCAAGGATTAGGTGTTAGTGATAATGGAATAAGAATATTTGAATTGGAAATAATTGTGTGTAAATTTATAAACAAGTTTTTGTGTATGTTTCATGACTGCTTTAGCTGTCCTTTGCCACCTTATAATTGTGTTGATTTGAATGTGAATATTTTCACAATGAGGATATGTATATTTTAATTGTTTTACAAGAATATTTTAGGATAGAATCTATAGTATCTTCTAATAATGGAGCAAGGTAGCATTGTCACCAATATCCTTTTAATCTTATTCTCATATTGATAAGAAACTTGAATTTAGTATGTAGATTTCAGAATTATAAAAAATGGACGATTCCTGTAAGTACAGGTTTATACACAGAGTTCCTTGTTGAAAATATTCCTAGACTCGACTAGGATGGAGTGTTAGTGTGTTAGTCACTATATTCATACTGTATATCATGGAGTATTTAAAACATTATTAATAGAAATATAATGCAAGCCACACATGTTATTTTAAATATTTTTGTAGGTATATTAAAAAAAAATAAAAAGAATCAGGCAAAATTAATTTTACTAACAGACTATTAATCCAAATTATCCAAAATATTATTTCAACATTCAATCAGTATTAAGAATATTAAAGAGAGGGGCACCTGGGTGGCTCAGTTGGTTGAGCGTCCGACTTCAGATCAGGGCATGATCTCACAGCTCGTGAGTTCGAGCCCCGCGTCGGGCTCTATGCTGACAGCTCAGAGTCTGGAGCCTGCTTCGGATTCTGTGTCTCCCTCTCTCTCTGCCGCTAACCCATTTGCATTCTGTCACTGTCTCTCTCAAAAATAAGTAAACATTAAAAAATTTTTTTAATAAAAAAAGAATGTTAAAGAGAAATTTTACATCCTCTGTTTTACATAAAGTCTTTAAACTACAGTATGTATTTTATACTTAGAACACAATTCAATTTAACCTAGCTACATCTCAAGGGCTCAGTAAGCCCCACGTGACTAATGGCTATGACACTAGACAGCACAAATTTAAAGACTGAGATCTTGCAAGTGCCTCAGCTCTAGAGCACATCCTGTCCAATATCCCACCAGGCTTCTGTTTACTTAATGTGATTTGAAGTGAGGATTCTGAATCAGAGGGCATTCTGACGAAATGTTTGCACCCTCTCCAGATTCACACATTGAAGCCCTAACTCTCAATGTGATGGTATTAAGAGGAGGGGCCTTGAGGAAGTAATTAAGTTTAGATGAGGTCATGAAGGTGGAGCCTCATGATAGGACTAGTGTCTTTATAAGAACAGGAAGAAACCAGAATTCTCTCTCTTGCTCTCATTCTCTGCACTATGTGATGACAGAGTGAGAAGGCATTCCTTTGCGGCAAGCCGGAAAGAGGCCCTCACCAGGAACCGAATCAGCCTGCATACAGATGGTGGCTTGTCCCACCAGTAAAGTTTTGTTGTTTAAAGCACTCAGTCTGTATTTTGTTATAACAGCCTGAGAGGACTAAGGCAGAGGGAGAGACAGTAAGAGGTGATATAATGCAGCCAGTTCGCCTCATAATTTAGCAGAAAAGGAAGACATGTGTGTAAAGGGAATAAGAGAGCACAGAGGAAAGGAAGGTCAGAAAATGCAGCAGAGAAAAGGCAACATTTGAGTTGAGCCTTAAGGGATGAGTAGCAGTTTGACAAAGAAAGGAGTAAGAAAATGACAGTTGAGTCAAAAGGAACAGAAACACTGAGTCAAAGAGGAACTTGGCATATGGTGCCTGCTGAGAAGCTTAATGAAGCCAAAGTACAGGAGAGCAGCTCTCCAGGATGGGTAGGTGGCTTGAGGATTGTGAAAGGTTTGGATAAACCACTGCAAAAAAAATAATAATAAAAGTAACTGATTTAAAATGCTGAGGAACAAAAAAAAACATTGATGATGCCCAGCAGCATGGGTTTTCTACTTTCTGTAGTTCTACTTAGTAGAAATCAAACCAACACACATTTTTGGTCAAGGATTGGCTGACCAAGCTCACAGGGAGATCCTAAAGTGAGGCTATGGGAGATACTGGTGTGAACATGCTTATGATTCCTGATCATTGGTACCTAGGTTAGATAGAAAAAAGGAACAAACAGGTTAGAGGGTGGGGAGGTGATGGGTGAGAGAATAAGATGAGAAGCTTCAGAGTCACCAAAAGCACAGAGAGCAGATTTAGTAGCAGGGACTGTGCCAGCGCTTGAGAGGTGGGAGGCAGAAGATTGTAGGAATTTGGAGGTAGGGTATTTCAGTTGGAGTTTGGAAGCAGAGTAGCTCTAGCTGATACATCTATGTGAGTGATGTGTTAAAATCAATGAAGTAGAGTTGGCTAAAGAAGTTTGTGGGCAGGGTGTTAGATATCCAAACAGAGACTACCACTATGGACCACACACAGTCCACATCTTCAAGGATTGCAGGGGGCATCTGAGGATGATGAGGGTAAGAATGGAATTCAATGCAAATGAATGTACTTAGAAAATCTTACTGAGGAAAGCTCATGTAGTGATGGTCCAGAAGCAGCAGTAGAAAACTAGGAGAATTTTGGCTCCACCGTCCTAACATACAGGAAATGAGAGTGAATGAGTGCCTTCAGCCTAAGTACTTTGCCAGAGATAAGATGTCATTAGGACAAAGAGAAGCTATGTGGTGAAAAATAGTGGTTCTCAAACTTTGCCTGTAGCCTCGAAACACTAGGGAGAGATGATTAAAAGCACAGGAGAATTGTCGTGGTGCAGGCCACCTAATGCACAAGGTGTATGAGTCATTGGTACAAAGAAGAGAGATAACCCTTAGTTTAATTCACTTCTTTCATTTACTCACTGTGAGCTTGAGCAAGTTACTTAACACTGAGGCTCAATTTCCTCATCAAAAATTTAGCCGTACGAGACATACTTTCCAGGATCACAATGAGGTAAACATTAACTTAGAACATGGTAGACCATGATATGCCACGCCATGAAAAGTACACGACCATGGATCTCTGTCTTGTGAAGGGACCATAGTGACCTAGCAGAAGATAGCCATCTTCTTTGTGTAAGTGAAATGGTCCAGGATATGACTATCAGGCTTCTCAGGCTTGGACAAGATAAAAGCCAAAGGGCAGAATGTGCAGGCATGTTGCTATGGTAACTTCATACCAGCTCTCTCAGCCTCTCCTCCTGAGAGCTGGTCTTCCTGCACACAATTTGCAGTTTGTGCAAAGATCTTTGTTGGTTTCCGGAGAGGCTGGTAATATAACTGCTGTAACCTGTGAAGCACTCTCTGATGGAGTCCCTGCAGAGAGGCCCTGAAGCCACTTGATGGTATGCACAGTAACAACTTCCTTTTTGCTTTATTCAAATCAGAACAGCATCACTCCATAGAGAAGCAGAAAAGGTAGACCCAGGCAGATTTTTATGCTGAAACTCAGGTCATATTTGGACTCTTACTGAACTAAGAAATGCAGAGAATATGAACCTTCAGTAATGTTTTTCTCGGAAATATGCCCGTGCTAAGGAAAGTTTTTAGAAATATGTATAGAAAGACAAGTTTAGCAATGCTTAAGAGTTTAGAAATGCATGTTACTAATTCTCATGGTAACAGCTTTGAGTTCATATTTTTAAAATGACTACTCTGTTTAAGTTTGAGCAGAATTGATTCCAGTGCTTGTAAATTTGGTTTGGATGCTGTCTCTCTCGTTACACCAAAGGCAAAATTTAGAAGTTCCACTGTGACTTCCTTTGGAAAAAAACTGTTCCTTGAGGTTTGTGTGGCTAAAGCTGAAGTTAGGAAGTGATAAACTAACATCTAAAGTACAAAAGGATAGAGAACAGGAAGTACTTAAGTTAAATACATTAACAAGACATTCTTCTTGATGAGACTTAGTTAGACTCCTCTAAGTTGTCCTCTTGACTTAGACCTCAACCTTACCCCTACCCCCTATCCTTGCCAGACCAGCATAGCCCAGTTTTATCAACAGTCCTGTCAGTTGAGAGTGTTGGGGAGCAAGAATTCTGTCCCCTTCAAGGTCTTTCTAGCTTACTAAGAATCAGGGGTACCTGGGTGGTTCAGTTGGTTAAGCATCTGACTCTTGGTTTCAGCTCAGGTCATGATCTCATGGTTCATGGGTTCAAGCCCTGTGTCTTGGGATTCTCTCTCTCTCCCTCTCGCTCTGCCCCTCCCCTGTTCACTCTCTATCTCTCTCTCTCAAAACAAATTGAAATTTTAAAAAGGAATCTAAGAGATTCTCTGAGACAGACTAACAGGAGAAAATCAAATTTAATAATGTATGTGAAGCGAATCCACATAGACATGGAAATTCCAAAGGCAGTCAGGCAAAATGAGGTATTTATGTCACCTTGAACTAAGGAGAAGGGGGGAGGGGTCTAGGACCTCAGAGGAAAGGAATGCACTTCACAAGGTGATAAGAAGAAGGAGGACTTGGGTGTAAATTTTAAAAATAATAAGTAAATAAATAAATAAATAAGAATTTTAAGAAGTTAAAATAAATAAACTAAATAATTCCCACCACCCACCACCCCCCCCCAAAAAAAAGAAGAAGGAAGAGGAGGAAGAAATGTTTGGTAATTAGATGTTTGCCCTTCCACACAGATGGTTCACTCAAGTACAAATTATCTCTGCTAATAAACCTCTATTCTGGAAAAGACCCCCATTTTAGATGCTTCTATTTTGTTAAGGGAGGGGCAAATGGTCTTGATTGCTTGCAGGTCAAAATAATCTTTACAACGAAGTGGGCTTCCCTTGGCCCCGGCAAGAGACAATCTCCCTCACCCTTGATATATGATTACCCTCAATATCTAATCAAATTTCTCACCCCTCACCCTTGATATCTGATAAGTCTGGCCTGCTCTTTATAATTTTTCATCCACTAACACCTCCCCCACATCCAACTCTGCTTCCTGTCTGTAAATCCCCAGCTGCCTTTATTGTTTTCAGAACTGAGCCCAGTTCTATACTGGGGCCTCTTTTCCCCTTTTGCAATAGTTTCTGAATAAAATCTACCATTACTGCTTTAACTAGTGTCTAGCTCTGGTTCTTTCAGACAATATGCTCAACCAGGTTCATATATATACATTGTTCCAATATTCAGGGTAATATATGATCTCAGTGCCCACATGATGGTGTCAGAAGTATAAATTAATACAAGTTCTAAGAGGGTAATTGGACACTCCATATTTGAAATCTTAAAAACACTCATACCTCATTATCCAGTAATTCTATTTCTAGGAATCAATCCTAATAAATTTGGAATAGGCCTTATATATAAATATAATCATGGCAATGTTATTTATAATAAAGAAAAAATGAAAACAATCTAAATATCCAGCAATAAAAGTACAATGCATTCATTTGAGAAAACACTGTACAGTCCTCAAAAATGTTTATGAAGAATTACAACAGCCAAAAATATACTTATGAAATGATACTAAGTAGAGAAAAATAAGCAAGATACGAAGTTGCATAAAACTATGCCTTCATTTAACAAATAAGTCTCTGAATATATATAATTTAATATGTATATGTATATATGTATAGTATATATATAATTTAATATGTATATGTGTATATATATATGTATAGTAAAACCCTGGATTGCAAGTAACTTGTTCTGCAAGTATTCTGCAAGACAGGCAAACATTTCTAATAAATTTTAACTTGTTAAATGAATGACATCTTGCAATATGAGTAGTAAGTGACGCCAAATGTCAAATGATCACAATTGAGTCAATGGTTCTTCTCTCTCCCTCTCCCTCCCTCTCTCTCTCTCTCTCTCTCTCTCTCTCACTGCAGGATTGTGGGTGATTGCCTCTCATGCTCAGATGCTCGCTCTCAGGCCACAGTGTTTGGCAGAAATCAGTGACTTTTCAGAACGTTGGCAAGTGCCCACAACTGGCATTAGTGTATTTTTTGTCACTTCAAAGCACAAGAGTAAGCTTAGGAATGCTTTGCTTCATTCTAGGTCAGGCTGCCTGCAGATATAGACCCTTTCCTCTGTTGCCTTATTGCCAGTTACGCTAAAAACAGTATATGACAAGAGTTTATTAATACCGTACTGTGCCAACATCCATGCAAGTGTATATGATGGCTTCCATGCAGGAAAAGATGCCATTGAGCCAATAGATAACAGTGATTCGATTAGTGATCATGAAAGTCATCTTACACAATAAACCTCCTCTCTCTGGTCTCCCTCACACCAGTCACAACGGTTTGCAAAGGTAAGTGCAGGTTAACTTATTTTTCTATATATTTTGTATTTTCTTCATTATTTTATATTATATTATGTATTGTAATCATTTTTATATGAATATTTTTGGATTGCGGAATGAACCATCTGCGTTTCCATTATTTCTTATGGGGAAATTCGCTTTGATATACGAGTGCTTTGGATTACAAACATGTTTCCAGAATGAATTATGTTCGCAAACCAAGGTTTTACTGTATTTTAAAAACATACATATGTATATCAAACATTGAAAGTACCCCAAAATGTTAAAAAAAAAGGGAATCTTCTGAGAGGTTTTTTTTTTTCTCCTCAAAAAGTCAAGATTCTTAGTTGCAAACAAAAGAAGTCATTCTGACAAAGTTAAGCAGCAAAGGCACTTATAAGAAATTGACAGGGTGATTGAGGGCACTGAAAACACAGTCTGCAGGCAGAACTTCTCAGAGCAATGCCTAGGTCTGGCTGATAAGAAAACCATCACCACTGTTGCTGTCAAGTAACAAATGCCACCAGCAGGACACAACTGTTGGCTGTCAGAAATTCTAGAAAGCTACCACCTTTTAAACCGCAACCCCCAGAAGCTGTAAATGTCTGTTGCTAATCACCCAGCAAAAAACAAACAAACAAAGGAAACAAGGTGGAGGCTATTTCTTCAAGTTGCTCAACTCCAAATCAAAGTCATGGAGGGTTTTGACATAACTGACTTAGATTATGAAGGGATACTTCTGACTGCTGGCAGAAAAGTATAATGTAGGGGCAAGAGGAGAAAGCAAGGAGACAACTGAGGAAGGTAGTGCAATAATCCAGGTTGGAGGTGAAGAGAGGCTGATTGAAAAGGGAGTGGTGAGAAGTGGATGAATTCCAGATCTACTTCAAAGATGAGTCAATCAGATTTACTAATGGATTACATATATGTGAGGAGTGAAACAGGAATCAAGGGAGACTCCAAGATTTTGTCCTGAGAATTTGGAGACTGAGTTGTAATGAACTGAGATGGGAAAGATCGTGTATGGAGATGACAAGCAGCAGCTGAATACATGACAGGAGCTCAAGGCTGGAGATAGAAATGTAGAAAATATTTTTGTATAGTGGCTAGTACCTCTTGAACAGTGGGTAGGGATTTCCTGTTGGGGCCAAGTACAATCTGGACATACCTGGGCATGTTTGGTTGAAATCCCATTTTCTTAAAATTTTTTTTAAAATGTTTATTTATTTTTAAGAGAGAGAGAGAGAGACAGAGCATGAACAAGGGAAGGGCAGAGAGAGACAGAGATACAGAATCTGAAGCAGGCTCCAGGCTCTGAGCTGTCAGCACAGAACCCAATGCGGGGCTTGAACCCATGAACCAAGAGATCATGACTTGAGCTGAAGTCAGACACCTAACCGACTGAGCCACCCAGGTACCCCTGAAATCCTATTTTCATGAAGACTAGGGAGCCCTCCAAGAGGGAACTTAGGTTGAGTTTGAACCAATGGAAAATTATTTAGACTTTGACAGTGAGAAAAGATTATGAACAGCATGGGGACTATGATTTAGATTCATCTTTTAATCTAAACCCTATAGGAACACAGATAGGGTGTAAATAAAATCTAAAAGGCACCTGGGCATAGAGCACTGCCCTGGGATCCACCCTGATGGCCTGGCTCCTTTTTGGAATGGTGGCCACACAAGAGAAAAGACCAGAAAAGTAGCACATGCCTAGAAAAGTAGCACAAACTATTGGTGGAAATGGATTCATTCACCAGCTAATGTAAAACAAACACTTGGACACTATCTTATGGACGGTTTTGCAAGACTTTTTGGTTCTATGTTAGGTAGTAAGGACAAGAAACCAGGGTGTGTTACCAACCTAACAATGCAGTTGGCTCTGCTTGGGTAAAAACAAACAAACAAACAAAAAAACACACACACAAAAAAACTGGTTAGAGTATGAGTTTTTACTAATAAAGAGTTGAGGAAGGGGCACCTGGGTGGCTCAGTCAGTTAAGCAACTGACTTAGGCTCAGGTCATGATCTCACAGTTTGTGAGTTCAAGCCCCATGTCGGGCTCTGTGCTATCAGCAGAGTCTGGAGCCAGCTTCCGATTCTGTGTCTCCTCTCTCTGCCCCTCTCCTACTCATACTCTGTCTCTGTCTGTCTCTCAAAAATGAATAAACGTTAAAAAAAATTTTTTTAAGGAGTTGAGGAAAATGAAGGAATTCAGAATATTTTTCCAAAATGTGCCACTTTGGCATGTGGACTATTTTGAGCTGAAAACAATCAAGACCCTGTGGTCTCAGGGGAAAATTTTGACCCTCCATTAGCTGCCTAGAAAAATAACATAATAACCATACTCTTGTTTACTGTGCCTTTCCTAGTAACCTCTCATAACTGGCTTTCCCCACCCCAGTCTTTGGTCTTTACTGGGAGATGGTGTTTAAGGCAGTGGCTTGGGCCATTTTAGGGAGCTACTCAGTCTTCCTGGGTATCTTTCATGTGTACAGGAGGTATACATGTTATTAAACTTCTGCTTATTTTCCAGTGTTAATCTGTCTTTTTATTATAGGAGGTATCTCAGCCAAGAATTTAGAAGGGTAGTGGGGAAATAAATCTTCCTTCTTCATAGTTACAAGAAAAGTTTCAAGATAGTTATAATTATTCTTGAATACACAAAGATAATTCACCCAGTCCTGAGAACTGCACATAACCTCAAGCCCCCAATCATCCAAGCTAGGCAAAAGAAATGAAAGTAAAAATAAACTTTATAAAGTTACAGGTTTTAAGAAGGCAATTTAAAAAATTTTTTATTTATTTTTTGAGAGAGAGACACATACAGAGCGTGAGCAGGGGACAGGCAGAGAGAAAGGGAGACATAGAATCTGAAGCAGGCTCCAGGCTTCGCACTGTCAGCATAGAGCCCGATGTGGGGCTTGAACTCACAAACTGTGGGATCACAATCTGAGCTAAAGTTGGTGCTTAACTGACTGAGCCACCCAGGCACCCCAAAGAAGGCAAATTATATTTTGAAAGTGTATCTTCAATTGTTGAGTAGAGAAAAGAAATATATTTTTTTAAAAAAAGAGAGAAAGAAAGAAAGTGGCATTTGCCTACCATTTTCCATTTAATCTCCAAAGATGTTTAAAAACTAATTATAAAATATCAATTTGGGTGAGTCCATTCATTTTAAAATTAGGAAAATAAATAATTTAGTCTATCCAAATGAATACCAAATGCAGTGGCATAAAAAATCAGAAGATAAAGAATTTATTAAGAAACAAATTAACAGCATTCTGAATAATTTGCATCAAAATCCCCCACTGTGAATCTATAGCATAATTCTTATACTGTCAAGATATATTTTTTAAGCAATTAGCCTATCTAAAGGTAATGCTATAAAGTATGAAAATGTTCTAGGTTAAACTTAGTCTCAGTTGTACCTATGGGAAGCACATATGCATGCCTAAGTTATTAAAGGGAAGTAATAATAATAGTTAATAGATACAGTACTTATGTGTGTGTTGCACACAGTAAACATTTTTTAACGGAGTCCATTTTTTTAAGTTTATGTATTTTGAGAGAAAGAGAGAGTATGAGTGAGGGAGGGGCAGACAGAGAGGGAGAGAGAGAATCCCAAGCAGGCTGTGCACTGTCAGCACAGAGCCCGATGTGGGGCTCGATCCAACAAATAGTGAGATCATGATCTGAGTGGAAATCAAGAGTCAGATGCTTAACAAGCCGAGCCATCCATGCACCCCAAACACTGTTTTTTTTTTACAAATAATTTCTTATCAATTCAATGAAGTATGTTATTACTATCCCATTTTTTTGAAGATAAGGAAGTCAAGGCACAGAAAAGTAAAATGCTCAGTCATTTAGCCAGTATATAGGAATTGATTTGAACACGGACAGCTTAAAGAAATTGTGCTCTTCACTGCAAGTAGGATTTGCAATCAGGCAGACCCTATATTAATATCAAGTGAGGGCAGGAGACCGAGGCCTCTGTAAGACAGCTGTACTCGGCTCTTGCTCTCCACCTTATTCATGCAGTGGCAGGAGGGCATGTTCAACCTTCCTACAAACCATCCATCTTGAACAGTGTTCATTTTGCCAATGGAAATTATTCGTAAACATCCTTCTACTAATTAACAAACTCTCGGGTGTCAATTTTCATAACCGTATCTAAAATACTAAGAGCACCTTTGGAGTCTGGATTCCTGATTAGAGTGCTTCAGTGCTAACTAATTGTTCCTAGGATTTGGATTAGACTTAACTTGTACACACTAGCATACATAAAACCAGCTTATACCAAGTTATTATTGTGTGAGGTATTGTGAGAAGTAAGGGAGATGATTCATTTTCAGAAATACCAAATAAAAGCTGTGTTGTCTAGTTAACAGTAGGTTTACAACCTTTTGGAAATTTATATGAACACCCCCCCCCATAATGGAGTCCCCAATTTTAGACACTTCACTCCCTGGTTCTTCTTCCCTTCTCCATTTCTCAGGCTTATTTTCAAGGGCTTTGCAATGAGCATGCACCAAAGAACAAAGGGAGGGCGTACTGAAAGTCGCAGCGTCACCTCAGGGAATGTACATTTGTTCCAGTCAGACTACTTTTTGCCTTCCATGGGCACAGGCGATGTCCAGGTAAGGCTGTAACCTCTGTAGTACTCAGCCAATGAGGAACCAGGGGAGGGACTTGCATGCCAAGAGACAAATTGTCTGCTATAACTGCCCTGAGTGTGCCTATCCATTAGACACCCACTCTTGCCATAACACTGATTAAAGCCTCACTTCACTGAAGTCCAAGTCTCCCCGTCCCTCCTTTCATTGGGTCAATAGGCTTATTATTTGCTTTTTTTTTTCATTGTTCTTTTTATTTATTTAAATCCAAGTTAGTTAACATATAGTATAATAATGATTTAAGGAATAGAATTTAGTGATTCATCACTTACATAGAACACCCAGTGCTCACCCCAACAAGTGCCCTCCTAATGCCCATAACCCATTTAGCCCATCCCCCGACCCAACACTCCACCAGCAACTCTCAGTTTATTCTCTGTATTTAAAGTCTCTTATGGTTTGTCTCCCTCTCTGTTTTTATCTATTTTTGCTTCTCTTCCCCTATGTTCATCTATTTTGTTTCTTAAGTTCCACATATGAGGGAAATCGTGATATTTGTCTTTCTCTGACTCATTTTGCTTAGCATAATACACTCTAGTTCCATCCATGTTGTTGCAAAAGGCAAGATTCCATTCTTTTTGATCATCAAGTAATATTCCATTATATATATATACCACATCTTCTTTATCTATTCATCGGTCAATGGACAATTGGGCTCTTTCCATAATTTGGCTATTGTCGATAGTGCTGCTAGAAACATTGGGGTGCATGTTTCTCTTCAAATAAGCACTGTTGTGTCCTTTGGATAAATATCTAGTAGTGCAATTACTGGATCATAGGGTAGTTCTACATCTTAATTTTTTGAGGAATCTCCATACTGTTTTCCAGAGTGGCTGCACCAGTTTGCATTCCCATCAGCAGTGCAAAAGGGTTCCTCTTTCTCCGCATCCTTGCCAATGTCTGTTGTTGCCTGAATTGTTAATGTTAGCCATTCTGACAGGCATGAGGTGGTATCTCGTTGTGGTTTTGATTTGTATTTCCCTAATGATGAGTGATGTTGAGCATTTTTTCATGTGTCGGTTGGCCATCTGCATGTCTTCTTTGGAGAAGTGTCTATTCATGTCTTTTGCCCATTTCTTCACTGGATTATTTGGTTTTTGGGTGTTGAGTTTGATAAGTTCTTTACAGATTTTGGATACTAACCTTTATCTGATATGTCATTTGCAAATATCTTCTCCCATTCCATCTGTTGTCTTTTAGTTTTGCTGATTGTTTCCTTCACTGTGCAGAAGCTTTTTATCTTGATGAGGTCCCAGTAGTTCATTTTTGCTTTTGTTTCCCTTGCCTCTGGAGACATGTTGAGTAAGAAGGTGCTGCAGCCAAGGTCAAGAAGATTGTTGCCTGATTTCTCCTCTAGGATTCTGATGGCTTCCTGTGTTACATTTAGGTCATCCATTTTAAGTTTATTTTTGTGTAAGGTGTAAGAAAGTAGTCCAGGTTCATTCTGCATGTCACTGTCCAGTTTTCCCAGCACCATTTGCTGAAGAGGCTATCTTTCTTCCATTGGATAGTATTTCCTGCTTTGTCAAAGATGAGTTGGCCGTACATCTCTGGGTCCATTTCTGGGTTCTCTACTCTTTTCCATTAATTCATGTGTCTGTTTTTGTGCCAGTACTATAATGTCTTGATGACTACAGCTTTGTAATACAGCTTGAAGTCTGGAATTATGATGCCTCCAGGTTTCGTTTTCTTTTTCAATATTGCTTTGGCTATTCCTGGTCTTTTCTAGCTCCATACAAATTTTAGGATTGTTTGTTCTAGCTCTGTGAAGAATGCTGGTGTTATTTTGATAGGATAGGGACTGCATTGAATATGTAGATTGCTTTCGGTAGTATTGACATTTTAACAATACTTGTTTTCCGATCCATGAGCATGGAATGTTTTTCCATATTGTTGTATCTTCTTCAGTTTCTTTCATAAGCTTTCTATAGTTTTCAGGGTATAGATTTTTCACCTCTTTGGTTAGGTTTACTCCTAGGTATTTTATGTGTTTTTTTGGTGCAATTGTAAATGGGATCAATTCCTTTATTTCTCTTTCTACTGCTTCATTATTGGTGTGTAGAAATGCAACAGATTTCTCTACATTAATTTTATATCCTGCCACTTTGCTGAATTCATGCATCAGTTCCAGCAGTTTCTTGGTGGAGTCTTTTGGGTTTTCCACACAGAGTATCATGTTGTCTGTGAAGAGTGAAAGTTTGACTTCCTCCTTGTGGATTTGGATGCCTTTCATTTCCTTGTGTTGTCTGATTACTGACGCTACAACTTCCAACACTATGTTGAATAACAGTGGTGAGAGTGACCATCCCTGTCATATTCCTGAGCTTAGGGGGAAAGTTCTCAGGTTTTCCCTATTGAGGATTATATTAGCTGTGGGTCTTTCATATATGGCCTTTATAATCTTGAGGTATGTCCTTCTACCCCTACTTTCTTGAGTGTTTTCATCAAGAAGACATGCTATATTTTGTCAAATGCTTTTTCTGCATCTATTGAGAGGATCATGTGGTTCTTATCCTTTCTTTTTTAATGTGATGTATCACATTGATTGATTTATGGGTATTGACCCAGCTCTGCATCCTAGGAATAAATCCCACTTGATCGTGGTGAATAATTATTTTAATGTATTGTTGGATCCGGTTTGCTAGTATCTTGCTGAGAATTTTTGCATCCATATTCTTCAGGGAAATTGGTCTGTAGTTCTGCTTTTTAATGGGGTTTGGTTTTGGAATCAAGGTAATGCTGGCATTGTGGAATGAGTTTGGATTTTTTCCTTCCATTTCTATTTTTTGGAACAGCTTCAAAAGAATAGGTGTTAACTCTTCTTTAAATGTTTGGTAGAATTCCCCTGGAAAGCCCTCCAGCCCTGGACTCTTGTTTGTTGGGAGATTTTTGGTTACTGATTCAATTTCTTTAGTGGTTATGGGTCTGTTCAAATTTTCTATTATTCCTGTTTCAATTTTGGTAGTTTATATGTTTCTAGGAAGTTGCCCATTTCTTCCAGATTGCCCAACTTGTTGGCATGTAGTTGCTCATAATATTCTCTTATTATTGATTGTATTTCTGTGGTGTTGGTTGTGATCTCTCCTCTTTCATTAGTGATTTTATTTATTTGGATCCTTTCCTTTTTCTTTTTGATCAGTCTGGCTAGGGATTAATCAATTTTGTTAATTCTTTCAAAGAACCATCTCCTGGATTCATTGATCTGTTCTGTTTGATTTTGATATCATTGATTTCAGCTCTAATCTTTATTATTTCCCTTCTTCTGCTGATTTGGGGCTTTGTTTGCTGATCTTTCTCCAGTTCTTTTAGGTGTAAGGTTAGGTTGTGTATTTGAGATCTTTCTTCCTTCTTTAGGAAGGCCTAGATTGCTATATACTTCCCTCTTATGACTGCTTTTGCTGCATCTAGAGGTTTTGGGCTGTCGTGTTTCCATTTTCATTGGCTTCCATGTACTTTTTAATTTCCTCTTTAATTTCTTGGTTAACCCATTCATTCTTTAGTAGGAAGTTCTTTTATCTCCAAGTATTCATGGTCTTTCCAAATTTTTTCAAGTTTCATAGCATTGTGGTCTGAAAATATGCAAGGTATGATCTCAATCTTTTTATACTTGTTGAGGGCTGATTTGTGACCTAGTATGTGATCTATTTTGGAGAATGTTCCATGTGCACTAGAGAAGAATGTGTATTATGCTGCTTTAGGATAAAATGTTCTGAAAATATCTGTTAAATCCATCTGGTCCAGTGTGTCATTCAAAGCCATTGTTTCCTTGTTGATTTTCTGCTTACATGATCTGTCCATTGTTGTAACTAGGATGTTGAAGTTCCCTACTATTATGGTATTATTATCAATGAGTTTCTTTATGTTTGTGATTAATTGATTTGTATATTTGGGATTCCATGTTGGAGGCATAAATATTTACAATTGTTAGATCTTCTTGGTGGATAGTCCCCTTAATTATGATATAATGCCCTTCTTCATCTCTTGTTACAGTCTTTATTTTAAAATATAGTTTGTCTGATATAAGTATGGCTACTCCAGCTTTCTTTAGATGACCATTGGGATGATAAATGGCTCTCCATCCCCTTACTTTCAATCTTCAGGTGTCTTTAAGTCTAAAATGAGTCTCTTGTAAGCAGCATATGGATGGTGTTGTTTTCTTTTCCATTCTGATACCATATGTCTTTTGATTGGAGGATTTTGTCCATTGACATTTAGAGTGAGTTCTGAAATGTATGAATTTAGTGCCATTATCTTGCCTGTAGAGTTGGTGTTTTTGGTGGTGTTCTCAGGTCCTTTCTAGTCTTTGTTGCTTTTGGTTTTCTTTTGTTTCATTTTGTCTTTTCTCCACTCAAAGAGTTCCCCTTAAAATTTCTTACAGGGCTGGTTTAGTGGTCAAGATCTCTTTTAGTTTTTGTTTTTCTGGGAAACTTTTTCTCTCTTCTATTTTGAATGACAGACTTGCTGGATGAAGAATTATTGGCTACATATTTTTCCAACGCAGCAGTTGAATATATCCTGCCACTCCTTTTCTGCCCTCTCAAGTTTCTGTGAATAGGTCTGCTGTGAGCTTGATCTGTCTTCCCTTATAGGGTAAAGTCTTTTTCCCCTTGCTTCTTTCATAATTCTTTCCTTGTATGTATATTTTGTGAATTTACTATGATATGCCTTGGTGATGGTTGGTTTTTGTTGAATCTAATGGGAGTTCTCTGTGCTTCTTGCATTTTGATGTCTGTGCTCTTCCTCAGATTAGGAAAGTTTTCTGATATAATTTGCTCACATAAATCTTCTGCTTCTTTTTCTCTCTCTTCACCTTCTGGGACTCCTATAATTTGGATGTTATTTTTTTAATAAGTTACTGAGTTCTCTAAGTCTTGTACTGTGATCTGTAGCCTATGTTTCCCTCTTTTTTTCTGCTTCATTATTCTCCATATTTTTTTCTTCTATATCACTCATTCGCTGCTCTGCTTTGTCCAGCCTTACCATCATGGCATCCAGTCAAGATTGCATCACAGTTATAGCATTTTTAATTTCAGCCTGGCTAGATTTTATTTCTTTAATCTCCACAGAAAGGGATTCTTTGGTGTCTTCTGTTTTTTTCAATGCAAGCTAGTATTCTTATTATCGTGGTTCTAAATTCTAGTTCAGACATTTTATATCTGTGTTGATTAAGTCCCTGGCTTTCATTTCTTCCTGTTCTTTCTTTTGGGGTGAATTCCTTCATTTTGTCATTTTGGAGGAAGAAAAAATAATAAAATAAAAAATTAAAGTTAAAAAATTAAAAATAAAACAAAAAATCAAATAAAGGAAGCTGGATCCCAGGTATGTTTTGGTCTGCTTGTTGAAAGAGGCTTGATAGAATAGAAAAGAAAGAGAAAGGAAAGAAGAAAAAACAGTAAGAAAAAAATGTTTTAAATTACAGAATAAAATAAATGAAATAGAATAAAAAATTAAAAATAAAAAATAAAGTAAAAAAAATTTTTTTAACTAAGAAAGAGAAAGAAAAGAAAGAATTAAAAAAGAAAACTTTAAGCAAATACAGAAGCAAAGAAAATGAATAAATAATCGAACCAGTGAGCAGAATGAAACGTGAATGGTTACATCCAGTTTCTCCTAGAACTGAAACTATGAAGCACTCTATGGTCCATATACTAAGCAGGTAGAGTGACTTGCAATGGTCTTCTGGGGGATGTGCTTAGAGGGCACTGTTAGGCAGGGCTTAGTGTAATGGTTCTGTTCTCCACTAGGTGGCGCTACTTAGCTCACTGAGGTGGATCAGTGTACGTGTGCCCATGCACCGGTACCTGAGAGGTGGAAATGGCTTTACCCAGCTCCCTAGTCACTGGCATAGGAACTTCATGCTCTCACATACCTTGGATCAAGCACCTCTACTTTGTTTCAGGTTTCTATCCACTCCCCACCTATAACAGTGGGCTTATTTCTGGCAATTTGGGGGCTTGGCCGAGATTCACGTCAGCGGGCAGGGTCCAGGTCCTCTTGTGAGAGAGGAGACGTGTCCCACCTCAGTTTGGGTGGCCTTTTTGCAGGAGGGCCCCTGGCCCTTGGGGGATTCGTGGAACTCAAGAACTTTTTTTACCTATGGAGATAGAAGAAGTGATGCTGGGTGTAGCCTATGGCAGCGACCTGGTAATTCTGTGCAGGGACTAAGGTAGGCAAGTTAGCCTATAAGTATTACCTTGGGAGTCCGGAAATCCTCAGAGGCTGAGTGTGTGTGACTGAGACGTATTCTAGATATAAAGCGAATGCTGAGTCTTGAGTATCCTAGATACAAAGGGAATGCTGAGTCTTGATCCAAGGTTCCCTTCTCCTGCAAGGGAAACATCTGGAGACAGACAAAGCGGGTTCTGGAGAGTTCAGGAAACCTCCATTAATGGTGGTTGAACATCCCAGGGAAACTCAGAAGCAGGAACTAGCCTGGTCAAGGATGGGGAAAAGAAATTCTAGTATTAGGGGTAAGGGAAGAGACACCCAGAAAGAGGTGGGGACTCTTCAGATTCCCCCAGATAGTCCACTGGGACAAATGCTACAGTACTGGGAGGACGCTCCTTGTCTACTGGTTTGTGTCCAAATCTGAGGAAGGAACTGGAACAACGTGGGAAGGACATAGAGAACTTCCCTCTTCCCTCCAGGGGCTCAGGAAAGGGTTCTAGGTTATTCTCATTAAGGGAGGTCCCTTTGGGATAGGTAGAAATTGGCTTTGTCAGTGCCCCCCTCACCAGTTCTGAGGTAAGGAATTTCAAGAAGGAAATAAAACCACTGTTAGAAGCTCTATTGGGCTTGGCAGATCAGGTTGATCAGTTTTGGGGACCTAATGTTTATTCTTGGGCTGAGCTGATGTTTATCACAAATATCTTATTTACTGAAGAGGAAAGAGGAATTATCATGAGGGCTGCAATGTCTATTTGGGAAAGAGAGCACCCACCCAGCCTGGGTGTTAGGCGAGCTCAACAAAGCTGGTTGTAGACCTGGTTGGGACGACCATGATCCTGGGGACAGGGTTAGGATGCAGGATCTAAGAGAGCTAATAAAGGGATCAGGGAATCAGCTCCAAGATATCAGGATGTCGCCAAAGCTTTTGAAATATAGCAAGAGAAGGAGGACCCCAACTACTGTCTTACAGAGGCTTAGGGATCAAATGAGGAAATATTCAGGCCTCTACATTCAGAGAACCTATTGGGCAGGGTCTCCTGAAGGTTAATTTTGTACTAGAAGTTGGCCTGATATTGCCAGAAAGTGCAGAAGATGGATGGATGGAATGAGAAGCAAATAGAAGGATTGCTCAGGGAGGCACAAAAGATATTTGTAAAGAGGGATTGTTATGCCTAGAATTCGTGATCCCCAAATACCGCCAGGGAGCCGAGTCCGAGGCAAAAGCAAAAGAGTCTTTATTCGAGCTAGCTCAAGCTCAATCCCCTACCTGCACCGACGCAGCGGTGAGATACCGGGGAGAGAGAGCGAGGTTCAAAAGCACAGGTTTTATAGGGGTCTAGGGGCAGTTGGTGAGGTAATGGCTGTGGCCTCAGCTGATTGGCTGGGGAAGGGTCGGAGTCCTGTTACACAGGTCGCTGGGCGTGTTTTGATCAGGAAGTTTGAACAGGTGAGCGGGAGGTTACTCAAGGGGAGGAGGCGTGGTCTAGGTGAAGGACACAGAACAAGATGGAGTCCGCCGGCGTAGGCCGCCCTTTCAGGATGAGGAGAAACAAAAACAGAAAGCAAAGATGATGGTAACAACTGTGGAAAAGATGATTGAAAGGAAAGGGGGAAATAGAGGAGGGGGGAGGGGGGAAGGGGGAATGACGAGGAAAACAAAGGCTAGAGAGATGTAACTTAAATAAATCTCCTTGCAGATTGCAGCCCACTAATAAACACCTGAAACATGCAGAGCATGACCTTCCTCACGGCTGCCTTAGTGCCTCAATGTCGTTTTATTACCTAGGCTTACTAAAGGTCAAATAAGCTCGTGTTATCTCTGTTGCAATTTGTTAGCAAAAAGACTTAAAATGATGGCCAATTCTATTTATTTACATTGAGAGAGGCAGAGGCAGCATGAGTGGGAGAGGAGCAGAGAGAAGGGGAGACAGAGAATCCCAAACAGGCTCCATGCTCTCAGCGTGTCAGGGAAATCAAAGAGCAATGTCCTGGGTTAGAAGATTATAGGGAACGCATTGCAAAGCAGAAAACTGCTTTTTGGCCTTGCTGAAAACAGCGGCCTTGCTTTGCTTATCTAGTTAGTGTATATCTACGGGTTAGTTAATGTATATCTATGGGTTAGGTCCTGCCTGTGTTCATAAATTCCTTAGACCATGTTATCTCATGGGATATTTTATCCTGCCTTGGTTTTCTGCACACTTTCTATACATTCTTACTGGCACGTAGCCCACTGATGTATTGTGCAATGTTTCTCTAAATGCAGACTCAATGAATATGGGAGCTTGGGAGCAGCTGGGGGAAACTTCCCTTAGCCTCCCTCTCACCTCCCTTGACTTGAATGGAGTTTTGAGTAGTCCTTTCTGCTCTCCTCAGCTTTGCTGGACAAAGCCCGAAGCTGAATCCATAACTGGTGACACTGACGCAATAGTGATAGACTTGAGAGGAAGATTTTCAGGGGGCAGAATGGACACATTCAGGCAAAGAAAGTGAAATTGTCCAGACTTCTGACAGACCACATCGCGGTAAGGGACAGCAGTACCCGCTTGGGATAGCTGCCAACGTGTCTAGTTTTCAATGAGAGTATTTTTCTCTTTCTCTACCATGGGCCAAAAAATGCCAAAGGAACAGCTATTATATTTAAAACCTTTACAGCAGCTTTTAAAGGCAGCTCATTGTATGGTTACAAAAGATCAATTAAATAAATTGTTATGAGCAATAAGAGATGCCTGTTCCTGGTTCCTCAACCATGGTACAGTTGATTTAGATCTATGGGAGCTAGTGGGAAAAAATCTAACAAGAAAACTTGAAAAAGGAGAGAAGCTTCCTGATTCCATTTTAGTGACCTGGAGTTTAGTCTGTACAGCATTATGTCACTTACGTGTATCTCCAGAGAAGGAACAAATTAAGAAAGAAAGCCTAACACCCACCTCTCCTACGACACCTCCTACTATGGATGATGACCCCTCCACTGCCCCTTCTGTGCCTACTCCTCCCATTCATTCATTCATTCATTCATTTCCCTGGTTAATGACTATGATAATTGGAGCCAACTGTGGTTAGTGTACCTCAGGACAGGGACTTTAAGGAATATCTCCAAGCAGCTGCTGAAACCCCATTTGGTTCGGGGAAATTCCCTGTCTTCTCTGGCCTGACATGGATTGCCTAATTCCACTAGTTGATGGAAAACAAAACAAAACAAAACCTGGCGTCTGCTCCTCTGAGCTGACAGGCTTTAGGACCCGGAGACGTCTTTCTCTGCTCTCTGGGCATTTATCTGCTTCCAGGCTTCTTGGCCAAACCTCACTGACTCATCCTTCCCCTCCCCCTTCTGTTTCTGCAGCATACGGGGTGCGGCCCCTGCATAACTGGTTCCTATCCCACCCTCAGTGCCTCAGGCACCACTAGTTCCTCCTCCTACCCTCCTGTCCGGGAGCAAAGAGCACCCCCTTGGCCCCCCCCCCACTTCATATTCCCCACCAGCATTCCAGGTAAAAATTAACCATGGAGAACAAATTGTCTTAAGTGGACCCAAGTAAACTGTATTCAGTGTTTAAGATAATTTAAGTTTGTTGGGTTTTGATAGACCTGTTTATCAGCATTAAATATGGAATTTATTCTATCTAGGCTTGCTGAAAGTCAAGTAAGCTTGTGTTATCTCTGTTGCAATTTCTTAGCAAAAGGATGACTTAAAATAATGGTTAATTTTGTCTGTCTCAAAGTTGTCATGGGTAATTGTGGAGATAGCTTTCAGTCCTTGGTAACCAGACGTTAAAGTTTTGTTTGCACAACAAATGGGATTGCATTCATTGGCTATCTAATGAGATAAAAGGCTAAAGCACTGATGACTAGATGTAGGTTTGTGCTTTTGACTTATTGCAGAGAAACTAAGACTATTTGGGTCTGATAAACATGCTTCATACTTTATTAAAATTTTACTATGGAAAACCTGCATTGCGCTCACTTGATAAACTTACCATCTGAAAAAAATTCTGATATAACAGTTGTCAATTGGTTACTGATGAAGTTTTGGGGTGATAATGGGGTGGTCTAGAGCTGAGAGTCAAGAAAGAATTCTTGAACACCTCTTTGGTACAAAAAGGTTATTTTATTAAAGCATGGGGACAGGACCCATGGGTAGGAAGAGCTGCACTGGGGTTTGACAGGTAATTCATTATATACCCTCAGGTTGGGAGGGGGTCAGGGATAGAGTAAGTCTGTACGGAATTTTGGAAGCAAGGTTTCCAGGACCTTGAGGGGCTAGCTGTTGCTAGGGAAACTCCACTAATTACAGTTTAATATCACCTTAGTTATGAGACCCTTCAGATGTATATCAGGGGACCATAAGCTTGGAGTATGATTGCCAGCATATATTTTGGGGCAGTTGAGATACAGGAAGTAGATTTACAGGATCCTCCCGTTTGGGACACTGTTAACCTAAGGTTCTCTTTTGCCCCCAGCAAAGTGTCATCATTGAGTCAGCTGAGCTCCTAGAGAGATGTCACTCTGACAGTTTCAAGGACTTGTCAATGGGCAGTAGGCATTAAGGGAATTTAATTTTTCATTTACCTTAGTTTCTCACATCAGCATGGCAAGCACTTCAACCCCTTTCCTTTGTTCTTGGGTAGCCAGGAATGTCAAAGGAATATCACACACATTACACCTGGGGTGGGGGGTGGGGGAGGGGAGTGTGTGTGCCAGGCTGTATTTTACTCTCAGCTTGCCCCACACTCCCTCATCAGTTACGAAGTTTTCATTGGAGACTAAGGTTTCTAAGAGCTAAAATTCTGCTAAGTGTACTAAAGACTGATGGAAATAAGGAAAGCAATTCCATATGTAGAAAAGTAGGAGATATGTAAGAAAGATTAAAGAATGGAAATACATTTTTTTGTTGAAGGTAAAAGAAAGTAATTTTGTCCTAAATGAGACTGGTTGTTGGCAGAGAAATGGCTTGGGACAAAATCTGAATGCAAAGGAAAGTTGTAGAAGGTTCGTGAAGGGAAATCTTTGGAAAGGAATTTTATGTGTGGTCAGGATGGACTAACGTTGAAATGAATAGATTTTAAAAGTACACTGGTATAAGATTCAAATTCTGCTTTTCTCTGTGTTCAAGAGACTAAGTTTTCTTGGACTGTTGATCTGCTCTTGATAAGAAAATGTAAACAAAGTTGTTCGTTTTTTTTCTCTTTTGTCTGCTGGGAAAACCAAAGCTTATGTTTTGTCTTTTTCAGGTCTTTATTTAGTTAAAACTTCTCAATGTTAAAGGAGCTAAGTTTTGCTAACAACCATATAACTCTACTGGACAAGCTATTATAGAATGTACACATGCCACTTTAAAACAAATGCTTCACAGGTGCACCTGGGTGATTCGGTCAGTTAAACATTCAATTTCAGCTCAGGTCATGATCTCATGGTTTGTGGGTTCGAGCCCCATGTCTGTCTCTGTGCTGACAGCTAGGAGCCTGTAGCCTGCTTTGGATTCTGTGTCTCCCTCTCTCTGACCCTCCTATGCTTACACTCTGTCTCTCCCTCTCTCTTTCTCTCAAAATAAATAAACATTAAATTAAAAAAAAAAAAAACCGCTTCACAAACAAAAAAGGGTGAAACTGCACAATGACCCCCCACCTTGGAATTCACTGTATAAAGCCTTACACACTCTAAATTTTTTAAATTGTGATTCCCATGGCCTCACAGCTGCTGAATGGCATTTTGCGCCACATCTCCTGGCTCAAGTATCAGAGCCTAAGTGCTACTTAAAGATATACGAGGCAATAATTCATGGAAAGGACCCTATGAACTGATAACATGGGGATGGGGACATGCATGTGTTCTCCCATCAGGACCGCACTGGGCATGTGCCCATCTGATCAAACCATACCATGATTTGGAAGGATCAGCCTTTCAACCCGTTTCCTCAGATGGCCGATTTGTCTTTGTAAGGGGAGACCATGCCCACAAATGACCAAGGCAAGTGATGTCACCTGGGAACAACTTAAGAAGCTTGATCATCATGTCAGTGAGGTCATAGGCCGTGTCTGAGTGCCACCAACCCCAGAAAACAGGTTTTTAGCATATTTAGCTGTAGTTTCTCAAAACTCGGCTAAGGTAATGATTTGCTGAATCTTTTTCTTTATCCAGACACTACTGCTTTTTCTTCACTGTATTGGGTTCATATCATAGACCCCCCTTTCTTTAAGCTGTTTACATGGTGGGATGCAGACCGTCCACTAACCAGTAATGATTCTTTTTGGACTGAAGGCATCTGGCTTCTGCCAAAAGGCCCTCTTACTAAATGGAGAGATTGGTTAAAGCTGAATACTTCTGTTCCTTTTGTGTCCTTAATGAAGTTTTGGGATGATGGTAGGGTGGTCTGGAGCTGATGGCCAAGAAAGAATTCTTGAAGTCTTTGGTGCAAAAGGTGATTTTATTAAAGCACAGGGACAGGACCCGTGGGCAGAAGAGCTGCGGGGGGTCATGATGGGTAACTCATTACATACCCTCAGGTTGGGCGGGGGTCAGGGATAGAGTAAGTCTCTGAGGAATCTTGGAAGCAAGGTTTCCAGGACCTTGAGGGGCTAGCTGTTGCTAGGGAAACTCCATTTATTACTGTTTAGTAAAACCTCAGTCATGAGACCCTTCAGATGTGTATTGGGGGCCATAAGCTTGCAGTATGATTGCCAGCATCTAGGGGCAGTTGAGATTAAGGAACTTTCTAAAGGAATTTTTATATGTCAAAGTAGACTTACGGGATCCTGGATGTCAGGATAATGTTAAGCTAAGATTCCCTTTTACCCCTAGAAAGTGTCATCATTGAGGCAGCTGAGCTCCTAGAGGGAAGTCACTCTGCCAGTTTCAAGGACTTGTCAATGGGCTGTAGGCAGTAAAGAAATTTAATTTTTCATTTGTTTTAGTCTCCCACATCACCATGGCAAGTACTTAAACCCCTTTTCTCTGTTCTTGAGTAGCCAGGAGTGTCCAAGGAATATCACACATAATCCACCTAGGGGTGGATGGGGTGATGTTAGCCTGTGCTTTGCTGTCAGCTTGCCCCATATCATCATCACATTTCCCTCCTTTTTGTGTAACCTGGATGTTTGAAAACCTTCTGGATGTTTAAAAATCACAGCACAGATGTATCTTCACCACATGCCTAAAACACAGGACCACAAGGCAAATTTGACATTCATTTCAGTAGCCTCCTTCGCTACATCCACCTCCACCAAGGAGTCTCATCCACTCCTCCCCACTGATCATTGTCACATAAAGAAGATATGGTCCCCTTGTGGCTCTTCAGTCATCTAGCAGCCCTGCCGGACCTCCCTTGCCCATAAAGAGGAATTTTTTTCAAAATCTTACTCTCATTAACTAGGGTCCTAAAGGACACAACCTCAGTGGGCAAACCAATTGGGTTTTCAGAACCTCGCAACTTCTCCATCCTTTGCACTGATGGTGGACTTTCAGGGCCAACATTAAGAATTGAAAACAGGTTCACATAACCTGTGGCATCACAACTTACAGCGTCTTAGCCTTCCCGTTTTGTTATGCCATCTCCCTCACAGGCATTTTGCTAATAGTAATGGTACCTTTCATATGAATCTCACACAGATTGTCTCAGACAGCGTCGTGATCTGTACACCTCATCCCTATGTTTTCATAATTTCCACTAAGCCAGTTAATACAAGATTCGACAACCCATATTGTTTTTGAAGTACCTCCTCTGGCTTGGTACACAGCCTGTAGCAGCCATTATAACATCACCAAACTTTCTGTCTCGCCTATGTTTATCTTAAAAGGATAGCCTCAAATTTGGTTGCCGGTAAATCTAACAGGGCCCTGGGAAGGGTGCAACGGTATTGCTGAATTAGCCCAAGCCATTTCTAAGTGGAGACCTAAAAGATTTGTTGGATGGCTCATTGCCTTCCTTATCTCATCGGTTGTCATCTTAACCATAGCCTCTGTTGCCGAGGTCTCCCTGACAAAGTCTATCCACAATGCTAAAGTAGTCAATCACGTAATGACTGATATCACCAAGGCAACGACTACTCAAAGGCAGGTTGCTAACAGTATTAGGCAGAGACGACAAGCCGCTGAAGCAGCCCTCGAATGCATGGGGGACCGCCAACAGGCACTTGTTGATCATCAAAGTATACAATGTGACCGGCGACATGACAAAATTTGTGTCACTCTCTTACAATATAATATGTCTCAGCACTCCTGGGAGTTAGTGAAAAAACACCTGCAAGGAGCTTCTTCCCCCAATTTACAATCTGAGATTAATGCTCTGTCTTCCCAGCTGCATCAAAACCATTAGATATTCAACAGGAAACACAGATACAAGTTGAACAGGAGTTATCTGACAATGTGAAATGGTTAAATCCAACCAACTGGTTCCATGATCTCAATTTATTTGGATTATTGCAGCTCTCCGCTTATTAATCTTTTTTGTCTTTCTCATAGCCCTGTGAATGATCTACACCTTAGTGTCTTCCTCATGACATCGTGAACAATGACTGGTTACCCTCCTCAACTTCCATTTGTTTGAGGCCTCTTCAAACAAAAAGTACTGGGATACTCGATAATCCTTAAGCATTTTATCTATGCAAGCCTTTATCAGCAGTCTATATGAGTTAATTTGTGTACGATTATAAAGATCCCATGGTTCTCCAAAATAAAAATAGTACTAGGGTGTTTTTTTTCCGATTACTATATGCTTACTGTAAAAAAAAAAAATTCCACAATAAAGAAGAGGAGGGAAGTAAAGAAAAAATCTAAACTGCCACCATTCAGAGAGATTAACACTGAAAACAAGTTTCTTTCTTAACACACATGCGTACTTTTCAAGGACACCATGGCAAAGACCAGGTTAAGAACAGGAAAGACTCAGCCAAGTTGTAAGCCTTCTTGAAAAGAAGCAGAGGCTTGCATTTGCTCCTTGCTAAAAGTTCCTGTTCTGAGCAAACCCTCTTCTGTGGGCTTTTGTTGTGGAGACCTTTCTGTTTGTGGAAATTAAGAAGTGTTGAGGGTTGTAGCTCAGAAGAGCTAATTTGCCTGGCATAATAATGTAAAAAGAGTCTCTAAGGGCAGACATTCCCTTTTGCTTGTTATTTTCAAGAAATTAGAGAAAAAATTGATTAGTTCTTTTCAATACCAAGATAATATTGCTTATTCTTGGGAGTTGTATGTGTGCAATGGGGATTGCTCAAGCAATCACAAAATGTCACTAAATTTCCTCGTTTGCAGGGTCGCATTTTTCTTGTTCTGGTGTTCAAAACTCAGACAATCTAGCTCACAGAGAGTCAGAAGAAGGTGGGAAGCAGTCCCAGGCCTGCATCTCACCTCAAGCTGCAGGAATGTCTCACTGTTGACTACCTTGATCAAAAGGTTACCTCTGAGCCCTAGACAAGAAGTCTTAGGTCAATATAATGGAAAGAAATGCTGGTACCAATTAGGCAGCCTGGACACAATTGAGATTATTTATGAGTATTTTGTGAGGTTATCGGGGGTGGGCAATACATTCACCTCAGAGTTCTATAATGTTTCCTTTTAAGAGTTTCCATCAAAAATAATCACCCCCAAACCTGTTCCATTCTCCACATCTCTTGGTTTTCTAAAACACTATTGTTTCTAAAACCAGATCACACCCCAACTACAGCTAAAAAAACAAACAAAAAAACCCTTCAATAACTTCTCATTCGATTCGTGATAAAATCCAAATCATTGGCAGAAGCCAGCAAGTTCTCCCTGATCTGCCTCTTACTGCTGTCTCTGTCGTGAAAGCACTATTTGGATTCTAAATTCCATGAGAACCAGGTACCATGTTTCCTACCAGCCATACTTGAAGACCATCTCTGTAGAGAGAGACAACGTGCAGTGGCTCTTTCTCTATTTTGTTTCCAACTTCACAGCTGGGTATGAGACAGAGAAGCTGAAGAGACCCCATGGGGAAAAAAACAAAAAAAGCCATTTTTTTCCTTTGCTTCTTTTCCAGTTTCTATTCTTGCTAGGACCTGCACCCACATTCTACTCTACACATGCCTTGTAATGCAAATAGCCTATGTTCTCCTTTGTTTTTTTAAAGTAGGCTCTATGCCCAACGTGAGGCTTGAACTCACAACCCTGAGATCAATAGTCATATTCACTACAGACTGAGCCATCCAGGCTACATATGTCTTCCTTGTAAGGGACAAAGAGATAATAATATGTTTGGAGTCTCCCAGCACAATAAATCTAAGGAGTGATGAGGCAGGATCATCATAAACATTCTCTAAGACTACTGACTCCAAACACCTTGGTGCCAAGACCCATGACTTCAGGGAATGAGTGACTTATGAAGGACACCCGGACTCTGTCCTGGTTCTGACCAGTTCCTAGATGCCTAAGAGGACACATGTACCTGACCATAATTGATAGTAAAAACCCCAGACCCCAAGCAAAGGCGAGACTCATGCTCTTTTCCTTTCCTGGATACTCTGTCCGAATCTCTCTCTCTCCATATATATATATATATATATATATATATATATATATATATATATATATATCTTCAATAAACTCTACTTTCACCTCCTGCTGGCCCACATCTGATGTCCACCTTTCTCAAGCCAAGAACCCTCTGGGTCCTTGGACCCAGCCTGCCTGCAGCAGATATATGGTTCCTATTCTCCAATTCCCTTTACTTCCTTATTTTTTTTTTTCACTTCAACACCAGTCTGATTCCAGCTCAGCAAAGACCTCACTGCTGTTGTAGGAAGCCATTTCAACCCGTGTCAGAATGGGGTAAGCATCCTCCATAAGTCCTCAGCCCCTGGTGCTTCCCTCCACCCAGACCTTCAACTGTCCCTGGGCTTGTCACCACCCCACAGCTCCTGCTTCTCTCAGCTTCTTGAGGGCAGCGTGTTTATCTCCTATTACTAAACTGAATACCCAGTGCAGACATTTAATATGTGTTAATATATTGGCTAGTTCATTAGATCCTCCCAAATCCTCTCTGATTAAGGGGCTAGAAAAAGTTTTATTTGCTTCATTCAGTAAATAGGCAGCTGCAACTAGTGAGGAACAGAACTTAAACTAAAATCTGAAATTGAGACCAGTGCTCTCTCTACTATTCTCTCTCTCTGCCCTCTCTTTGCCATGGTTACACACACACACACACACACACACACCACTGTGAATGAATTCTAGGTCAAGTTAAGATGTTAGCCAGATATTCCAACCACTGTGCTGATATGACTCTAAACAAGTTTGAAAAGCATTTTGCAAGGCATTTATGGGAGTAAGAGATATGTTTTTATTTAACCACCAGAACCTCCATAAAAATTGAGACTGTTATTTCTGGAGATTCCAGAATTTCCTTTGAAAGTATCCCCCCTAACTCGAAAGAAAGTCTGATGCAGCCTTGTAAATATCTATGTTGTAATAGGTGCTGTGTCACTGAGAACCACTGAAACGGCAGGGTTAAGAGCACAAAAGTGGCGGCAAACCATATATGGCGAAACCCATTTCTTTAAACTTGTGATGAACTCAAGTTCTGCTTTCCATTTTCTCAAAGCTGAAATCAGCCACGCTTTGTCAAACTGAGAGAGGCACACGCATTCAGAACCTTCACTGGCTCCGGTTTCCAGCCTCCGAGGGCTCCATGCCAGACAGACCGAGCATGCGGGCCACACTTGCCATGACAGCCTGGATGGTTTCCTTAGTTTCCAGCTATGAAAACACAGCAATTAGTTTGCCAGGTATCGAAAATGAAGATTTCATCAAAGACTGTGTTCGATTTCATAACAAGTTCCGATCAGAAGTGAATCCAACTGCCAGTGATATGCTATACATGGTAAGGAAAATATCAGTATTCGTGATAGAAGTAAGCTAACGTGTGTTGATTTTAGAGGTCAGTCCTTGCTAATCCTAAATGCCTTTTTGTTCCCATTGTGATTAACGTTTGCAGTAAATTCACGATCTGTGATCAAAACGAATCCGGTTTAGCTCTGTTGACTCATCTTTTCTAAGCAAGCTCAGCAAGTACATTTTACTCCTTTTAAATGCTTCCTTTCCTCTGGTCAGATGTTACTTTTTTTTTTTTCTTTTTGTCCCTTTCTTCCCTGTTAATTTTTTGAGGGCTTTTTTTGTTTGTGTGTTTATCTCTAAGTTTACTTTTCTGTTGTTGCTGGCAGAGCATATTGACTTTCTCTGGAAGGCAGCATGGCATCTCAGGAAAGGATAGGATTTTGAATCAGTCAGGCATGGGTTTGAATGCTGGCTCTGTGGCTGTGAGCTGGTTTTTAATCTTTCTGAGCTCCTCAGGATAGGGGCTGTTGTGTTTATTAAATTATATATACCATGTGAAACACAGCCTTAAGTATTCTGCACATAACAGGCCCTCAGTGAAATGCTGATCTGTGTCCCTCATTTAGATTCTAAATTCCACAAAACAAGATCATCAAGTTTCCCAGTGGCCTTATTCAACACTGGGAGACCACACGTACAGGGAGGACCCTTCTCTATTCAGTCATCGCCATTATAATGCCTCATTCCCCCCTTCAAATTCTCACTTTGCTCATTCCAGTTACATTTTTTGGTAACAGTTTTCATTCTTTTTGAAAGAAGCTTTGCTCAGGAGGCCGGCCACCTGATGAGAAGGCAGACTCTGGTCCAAAAGCCAGCTCCACAGTTTCTGCCTAGCCAAGAAGGCTTTAAAGGGACTGGGCGTGGTTAATTAGGGAGGGGGTGCGGTGGCCTGTAACGTTTCCTGATTCCGGGTAGGTTCAGTGGTGCCTCTTTACAGCTTTCAGTGCCTGGCGGTTGAGCAAGAGGTCTAATTCCTGTCTGTGATGGGTGAGGGCTTTCTGTTCTCTCATTAACTGTATGATGCCACATAACCCTCTGGTCATCAGTTCCTCATCTTCCAGTGTCTGTACTGATCCCTCTCCAAATCTTTTTCCTCATTGTAGTTGAAAGATCTTTACAAAACCCAATTTTCATTCTCGACCCTCCTACTGTTTAACGTTTCTTTTTGCAGACTTGGGACCCAGCACTAGCGCGAGTTGCACAAACATGGGCAAGAAACTGTCAGTTTGTACACAACGTTCAGCTGCATTCAAGCTACAAGCTACATCCAAATTTCTCCTCTCTGGGAGAAAACATCTGGGCTGGGTCTCTATCCCTGTTTTCTGCATCTTCAGCCATCACAAACTGGTACGATGAAGTTCAATACTACGACTTCAGGACTCAGAAATGCACCAAAGTCTGTGGCCATTACACTCAGGTAAGTATCTGCCTGCTCCGTATTCTCTTGAAACTATCTCTTCAAAGGCAAAGAGAAAACTGGAATCTGGTGTTAAGAAAATATAGAGTAAGCTGGTGTGCCTGTACATGTCAGAGAGTAGAGCTTACAAGCTTACCTAAAAAAATAAAAAAATGGAGCAGACTTCAATAGCAGAGGGGGTGGTGCTTGAAGAGGTTAGTTATGTGTTTAAACGCAAAAGGTGAGGCTCACCAATCTGGACAGACTTTGAGTATTTTGGTAACAGCTGCCTGCCTGGGGCACTTTGTTCCATTTGTGAGCAATCAGAGGACTTTATGAGTGAATGGATTTTCAAGTATGCGTCCTCTATAAAATTTGAGGCAGTTGATTGGGGTCTATAAAATTGGGAGAAACAAGCCTCTCAGACAGAAGCATCAATTCCATAGCCTCCTATTCCTTCAAACATGAACCGAGAGCCTGTGATGGGTCACACAAGGAAGAGAAAAACAATGGTGAGGCCAACATGTAAACTTGTGTAAACCATTCTGTGGCTATTCTGCCCCCATTGAGATTTTTTTTTTTTTTTTTTTTTTTGAACTCAGGTTGGTTTTGGTTTCCTAACCCTAAGGCATGTTTGCAACGTGATGTCAACAAGTCCCTAGGGTAGCATGTCTATTGTCTTACTATCCTGCCTCCTGATCCTGGTCACATTTCATTTATTTACTTTTCTTCCTGGCAGTCCTTGTCAAGCCAATAAGTAAGGGTGCTGAACCTATGTCTGACTGCTTCTTATATACAAAAATTCGCTGAAGTGAGGTATGAGGGTACAAACATTTCTAACAAGGCAGTTAACTTGGAATAATAGGTGTTTTTAAAGAGCAAAATGTTGTTGGAAAAAGTCTCAGGGCAGCTCAGCCTCATAGAGCCTCTGATCGCGCTGGTGTTGTTACAGGTGAAACAAGTTTGGCACAGATATTTACTATCATGATGTGAGGGGAAGGGCGGATTTCAGTGAAATTTTCATCTCTAGATTATTATAGGCAAGAATGAGCTATCAAACCACCAGCAATATTGGTCCCTTTCTTGAAAATATGAGTTAGGTTTCCCCTAGACTTATCCCATAAACAATTAATCTTGGCTTATGTTTACAAAAAATTTTAACCAGAAAAGTGATTCCATCAGAATCCCACAAGTCCTAGAAGGCAAGAAAGCTAAATCCAGTTTGCCCACAAGCGGCACTGGTACCATTAACCATTGCACTGTTTAAATTTTTTTTTAAGTTTATTTATCTATTTTGAGAGAGAGACAGCATGAGCAGGGGAGGGGGAGAGAGAGAGAGAATTCCAAGCAGGCTCCACACTGTCAGCACAGCCTGATAGGGGGCTTAAACCCATGAAACCGTGAGATCATGATCTGAGCTGAGATAAAGAGTCGAACACTTAACCGACTGAGCCACCCAGGCGCCCCAACATTGCACTGTTTAAGTCTCCAAAAATAATTGTCAGTTTGAGGGTACGGACTCTCATTCAGTCAGTGTTTAAGCTTCTATCATATGCCAGGCACTGTGTAAGGCACTCACTGATCATATGTCTTAGTGCAGATTCCTGCAAAACAGAGCCTGGAACAATAGCTTATGTCCTACCGCTTTATTTTTTTAATGTTTATTTATTTTGAGACAGAAAGCACACAAGTGGGGGTGTGGGGCAGAGAGAGGGGGGAGAGAAAATCCCAAGCAGGGTCTCTCCTGTCAGCACAGAGACCTGTGTGGGGCTCTACTCATGAATCAAGAGATGGTGACCTGAGCCAAAATCAAGAGTGGGATGCTTAACCAACTGGGCCACCCAGGTGCCCCAGTCCTAACACTTAATTGAGGAGTACCATCACCAAGAAGTAAAAGTGAGGAGAAATGGGGGTGGTGCAAGGAATGAGGGACACAGATGGCAATGACCCCTGACCTTTAGGAATTGACCTTCTTTGGGGAGAGACCAATGTGTAAGTGGCTGTAATACAATGCATTGTTGGTGTAATTTGGAGAAACTGACAAGTTGCTATGTGAGCAAAGAGGGCAGAGCAACTTATCTGGCCAAAGGGGGGTATGGAGACATAGGAGTTATTTACACAGCAGGAGCCATATCACTTGGTTCTTGAAAACTAACGGAGAGCTTATCAAATGAAAAAGAAAAGGAGAAGAACTCCAGGCAAAACTGAAAAGGGGTACAAGGTAGACAGAGTGTACAAATGAGCCTTGTACTTCAGAAGCATGGCTAGTAGCTCACCACAACAAATATGCAAAGATCTAAAGACTGTCATATCGGCCACAGACTCCTGAACCATGCAGTTAAGACACTCCATGTCCATCCTTCCAGGGACTCAAAACAAGAGGAGGAAACTTGGTTTTACATCCATCACATAGACCTGAGCTTTCAGAGATGGCCCTCCCCAAATTAGCTGGGCTTATTTGTAAATGTTCCCTTTCAATATAGGACAAAAAAAGGAGAGCTAACATTTCAGATATGAGAAAATTCATTTCCTTACATACAGGTATCAGAGCCCAAGCTGAGTGATCCCTAATCTGCTCTCGCAAGGAGACCACTACATTCTACCCCCGATTCTGAAAAGCAAGCCTTTTCCTGGAGAGGAAGTCCAGGGACCCCCTGGGTCTGACATAATGCATCCACAGCAACCATTTTTTAAAAAAATGTTTATTTATTTTTGAGAGACAGACAGAGTGCAAGCAGGGGAGGGGCAGAAAGAGAGGGAGACACAGAATCCGAAGCAGGCTCCAGGGCCTAAGCTGTCAGCACAGAGCCAAATGGGAGGCTGGAACCCACAAACCATGAGATCACGACCAGAGGTTTAACCAACTGAGCCACCTAGGTACCCCCGCAGCAACCACTTTTAAGTGAGTGTTGTACTCAGCTCTCCGTGGTTAAAGAAACCATTCAAATCTTATCACAAACCTGTCAGAGAACCACTATCATCCATAGATGAGACAACAGGCTCAGAGAAGTTAGGAAGTTGTCTTCCCACATCTTACGTGCCCACTTGTGTAGACCTAACCTCAGCTGGTCCACCTTAGACCCCCTGAAAACAAACCCTAGTCCCCCTGCATGGTCCCATTTCTGCTCCAACAAGATGAGAGAAACTATCATGAACCAGGAGAAACAAGCCAAACTAAAAGCATAAATATGCATTGGTGGGAAAGGAACTGTCCACCTAAAGAAGAAGGTGATTCTGGGGTGCCTGAATGCTCAGTCTGTCTACAGCTCAGGTCATGATCTCAGTTCGTGAGGTGGAGCCCCACTTGGGGCTCTGTGCTGTCAGCACAGAGCCTGCACGGGATCCTCTGTCTCCCTCTCTCTGCTCCTCTCTCCCCACTTCAAAAATAAATAAACATTAAAAAAAGAGAAGAAGGTGGTTCATAGAACCACTACAGCAGATGATAAAAAACTTCAGTTCTCCTTAAAGAAGTTAGGGGTGAATGCTATCTCCGGTATCGAAGAAGTGAATATGTTCACAAACCAAGGAATGGCGATCCACTTCCACGAGCCTAAAGTTCAGGCATCTGGGGCAGTAAACACTTTCACATTCCAGGCCATACTGAGACCAAGCAGCTGACAGAAATTCTGCCCAGTATCTTAAACCAACTTGGTGCAGTCTGGCTAGTTTGGAAAGACCAGCTGAAGCTCTGCCCACACAGTCCCTGGACAGAAAAGCACCACTCGCTACCAGAGAGGAGGAGGAGAATGAAGTTCTAGATCTTGTGGAGAATTTTGATGAAGCTTCCAAGAAGGAAGCAAACTGAACGGAGTCAACTTCTGAAGACAGAGCTTGAAGAAGTTACTGGGAGCTGCTATTTTGTACTATGACTGCTTTTTAGAATTCTGTTCATGGATCTGATAAAATCTAGATCTCTAATATTTTTAAGCCCAAGCCCCTTGGACAGCGTAGCGTTTTTTAGTTTTTGCTTATACACAATTCATTCTTTGCAACTAATTAAGCTGAAGAGGCCTGAGAATAAAGTTTGAAACAAGGTTAATAAAGTTTTTTTGCCAGGGTGCTTGGGTGGCTCAGTCAGTTGGGCGTCTGACTTCAGCTCAGGTCATGATCTCACAGTCTGTAAGTTCGAGCCCCGTGTCGGGCTCTGTGCTGACAGCTCAGAGCCTGTTGGCTGCTTCGGAGTCTGTGTGTGTGTGTCTCTCTCTCTGACCCTCCCCTGTTGATGCTCTGTCTCTCTCTGTCTCAAAAATAAACATTAAAAATAAAGGGTTTTTTTGCCTAGTTAAAAAAAAAAAAAAGAAGAAGAAGAAGGATTTGTTTGCCCAGTGTCACAAAACTAATAAGAGGAAGAGCTGGGATCCAGATATCGGGTATGTTGTAAGGATTAAGTAATGGAATGTTTGTAAGTTATAATAAAGTGCTGCTACTTAGGCATTAAACAAAGGTTAGATCTCCTCCATGAGCTGGTTTTCCACCAATTATATAGGAAGAACACTTTGACAGCTTGGTTAAAGATGCCTTTACATTAAAATTTGATGTTTTCATCCTTGTAAGAAATCTTACTGGGAGATTCAAGACTACTCAGTTGCCATTGTAAATTCTTGCCAGAAATTACCTCAAGTGGCTATTATAATAACCCACTTATCCTCATCTTCTATTAATAAAAAGCAAGCTATTTTCAGATTTTGGCTGGTGAGGGGTGATTGTACAGAGTAAAGATAATAGATTTAGATCCAATCATTATCTCCTAAAGATGTGATATTTCTTGACACATGAGGTCCACACTTTAGCTTTGTCTTCACTAGAGATAGATTTGCACTAAGAATTTTGGTATATTAATATCGGAGATTAGATATTTTATTGCTGGCAGCTCACCTTTATAACATTTGGTAACAGAATGGTTTGACTTAAGTGTATGAGTGGGGCAGTTTAGGTGTGGTAGTGCTGAGAATGCCCACTAGATGGCACCATTGATCGCATTTTTGGTTTTATCCCCACCTCCCCCATCAACTGCTACCCGCTTATTTTTACACTGTTACAGACCAATAAAGTGGGACATGTTTCACAGTTTCTCTACCTGGTTTTATATATGTTGCAGTGTTACCATACTCCTGATAATAGTGCCTGATAATGAGTCGGACGGACTCATACTGAGACTTGAAAGATGGTGGGAAGGGGGTGTTAACTCCAAAGGAGAGACATACCTGCCCCTAGTAGGTTCCCCAGATGTGCCGTTTTTGTTAGGAAGGCTTTTGTTAGAAAAGCAGGATTTCCCTGCTTCTGCTAGAAGGGAAAACAGCATCTTGCTCAGGGCATGGACTGCCCTCATAGTACTTTGTGGTCAAGTAGAAGTACGTTCCAACTTCCACCAATAAAAATAGAGGCAATACTTCTTTAGTGATGTGTTAAACATGATGTTGCACGTAAAGTGCTTAACATTACCTTGGCACCAAGTAAATTCCCAATAATCAGCAGTTCTCATTATTTTTTTATAATTAGGTTTATTTTTTTTTTTACTATATTAGAAGAAATGAAAGCACACAATAGGAATCTGCCTGAAACGAGAGTTTTCAAAGATTTTAAAACAAGAAAATTAGTAGAGAATAAAACATGAACATTTGCTGACTGCTTGCCATGTGCCAGCAGCTGTTCTAAGCACTTTCTTGCTATCCCATTTAAAATGTCAAAATAAGCCTTAGAGTTGAGAGCGTTATCCTCACTAAATAGTCGAGGAAGCGAAGGGCAAGGTCGCACAGTGAGTGGCTAAGCTGGAATATGAACTCAGTCTTTGTGGCCCCAGAGCCCACAAGTTGAAGCCAGAATCTGAGTGTCCATACAGCCTTTAAAAAAATTTTTTTTTAACGTTTTTTTTTTTTGTTTGTTTTTTCATTTGAGAGACAGAGACAGAGTGCAAGCCAGGAGGGACAGAGAGAGAGGGAGACACAGAATCCAAAGCAGGCTCCAGGCTGTGAGCTGTCAGCACAGAGCCCATCGCGGGGCTCCAACTCACAGACCACAAGATCATGACCTAAGCCGAAGTCTGATTCTTTTTTGTTTTTGTTTTTTTTAATGTTTATTTTTGAGAGAGAGGCAGAGTGCAAGTGGAAGAAGGGCAGAGAGAGGGAGACACAGAATCTGAAGCAGGGTCCAGGCCCTGAGCTGTCAGCACAGAGCCGATGTGGGGCTTGAACCCATGAACTGTGAGATCATGACCTGAGCTGAAGTCATATGCTTAGCTGAGCCACCCAAGCGCCCTGTCAATGTCCATAAAGCTTTTAACAAGAGACCAACTTGAATGGATAACTAAACTGTGGGACATCCATGCAATCAAGAAGTGAACCCAACAGTATGAATGGGTCTCAAATACTTATGCTCAGTGAAAGATGCCAGAGTGAAAAAAAACTTTTAAACTGACCCCATTTATATAAAATTCTGGGAAAAAGCAAAAGTAGAGAGACAGAGAACAGATTAGTGATTGTCAGGGGGTGGGGGTAGGAGCCAACCACAAAGGAACACAAGGGAACTTTCTGGGGTGATGGAAATATTCTAGGTCTTGAATATGGCGGTGGCTACACAACTATGTTTTTATCAAAATTCATGGAACTGTACACCTAAAAAGGATGGATTTTATTGTGTTAATTACAACTTGACTTTAAAGGAGAAAACACCAATGAAAACAAAATGGTAACTAACATTGCATGCCCTTGGAAAAAAAGAGACCAGAAAAGTAAAAGACAGTAAGACAAAAGAAACAGCATTAAAGGTGTGTGTGTGGGAAGCCCAAAGATATAGAATACTTGGAGAAAGTGCTCAAAGACCAAAGGATAAAAAATAAATATAAAATGATTGATAGTGGTGATAGTAAAAGGAATACAGACAACATTGCACCCAATTAGCATGCATAATAATCACCTGAGGAACTTGTTAAAATATAGATTTTGTTCTTTTTTAGGGCTAAGTAATATTCCTATATATGTAATACATTTTCCTGAAGAAGAAATTCTGGTATTTGCAACAACATGGATGGACCTAGAGGGTATTATGCTAGTGAAATAAGTCAGGCCAAGAAAGGCAAATACCATATGGTCTCACATATATGTGGAATCTAAACAAGAAACAAACTCTTAGAAAGAGAGAAAAGACTAGTGGTTGTTGGGATGGGGTGGGGAGACAAAATGAGTAAATGTGGTCAAAAGCTCAAACTTACAGTTATAAAATAATTAAGTCCTGGGGATGTAAAGTACAGCATGTCAACTATAGTTAACATCATATTGTATATTTGAGAATTCCTAAGAGAGTAAATCTTAAAAGTTCTCATCACAAGAAAAAAAATTTGTAACTATATGGTGATGGATGTGTCAAATAACAAAAGTTCAACCAAGTAAATTTTAAAGATCTAATTGGTTTTATGAACTAATCCATGAATCAAGTAGCATCCCATCTAGCAAGTAGAGGGGAGCTCTAAAGGGCTATAGAAAGGGAAAGGTGTTTTTAAAAAAATATATATATATATTTATACACATATATATATATATATATATATATATATATATTTATTTATTTATTTGGGTTGGGGGCAGGGAAGAGAGTGAGGAGGAGAGAGACCCCCAAGCAGGCTTGCATCAGTGCAGAGCTCGACGTGGGGCTCAATCCCACAAACCGTGAGATCATGACCTGAGCCAAAATCAAGAGTTGGATGCTCAACTGACTGAGCCACCTCGGCACCCAAAGGAGTGCATTTAATTGCCGGCTTATCTCTAGTGTTTAGATACTAGCTCTTTAAACAGCTTTTTTCTTTAGGCTCCATTGACACCACTCTTGGTTAAGACGAGCTATGTAATTTGTGAGGCCTAGTGCAAAATGAAAATGTAAAGTCCCTTGTTCAAAAGTCAGGGGGAAAATGCCACTAAATGTGGGAAAATAGGTGACAGTGTTGAACTAAATCAAGTATGGAGTCTTCCCACTGTGGGGCCCCTCTCCCTGAAGAAGCTGGCTCTGTTCTTGGTTTTCCTCCTGTGCCACTCACCACCCTTTTTCCATCTAGCCTTGATCTAGATAATAATCTAGAGACGGTCACATTCAGCAGCAAAGTCACTCTGCACTTGGACATTTAATTAGGCGTCTCAAAGGGAATGGGACTTGAACGGAAGCCCTGTCCATACTCCCACCCACCCTGCTCCTTCCCTTCCCCCATCTCAGTAAATGTTACTCAGGCCCCAAATGTTCCCTCTCACCTCACACTCAAGGCAAAAGCAAATCCTTTCAGCTGTACCTAGAGCTGAAGCATGAACTTGACAGATTCCCAGGAACCCGCGACCGCCACCGAAGTGTGGGTCACCGTCTTCTCTTGCTTGCACCCCTGGAATAGCCTCCCAAATGCCCTCCCTCTTTCTTCCCTTGCTCTTCTCAGTCCATTTACTTCATGACAACCAAGTTATCTTTCTGACGCAAAAAGGAGCCTGTGCTCACTTGCCTACGAGATTCCCCACGACCTGCCCCTCTGCCTCCTTCCTCAATGCCAATGACTCTCCCCACTCACTGGATCCCAGCTCTGCCTGCTTCTTTCCGCCACTGTCACCGCCGCGCCGTCCCACCTCAGGGCCTCTGTGCCACTGCTGTCTCCACACGGAAGGCTCTTCCTCCCACGTTGCGGTCTCCTGCGAGGTCATCCCCAGCGCTGCCCCCTGCAGGCCTCAGCTCCAAGGCCTCCTTCAGCGCCCCTTCTCTGGGCTCTCAGGATGGGCCCCTCACCCCAGCACTCTCTATTTTATTTTATTTCAAATGCCAAAATGATCTTAGTATCATTTATATGTTTATTTCACACACTCACACCCCAATAATAATTACAAGTCTTGTTTCTAACTGAGTCTCAGCACCTAGGAGTCCCCTGGTAATAACTGCTCCACCTAAACAAGAGTGAACACACCTCACCACATTTATGAAGTCCTAATCATACTCCAATGTTCACTTTATTGTCTCTCTCTCTCTCGCTACAAATCTTTATTTCAGGTTGTTTGGGCGGCTAGTTACAAAGTGGGCTGTGCAGTACAGTATTGTCCCAGCGTTCATGGCACCAGTATTTCCCACGGAGCACTTTTCATATGCAACTACGGACCAGGGTAAGTACCCAAATCGATTCTTCTAAGAAAAACTTCTTAAATCTTTTTTAGAAGTATTAATCTTCATTACAGAAAATTAGGATAATAAAGAAAGGGTAAAAAAAGAAAATTAATATCCCCTTAATTCCTCTAACCCAGAGATCTACTCCATTAACATATGGTACATTTAAAAAAAAAAATATACATGTGTGTTTGTGTGTCTGTGTGCACCCCTTACAAATGCTATATAAATACACACGCAACATATATGTTTAGAGTGGCAACACTAAAATGTTTGCAGGGACATAGATTAATTGGAAATGGTAATAATACCACGGAATAGGAGGACTGATGTTACTCTATTGGTTTATTAAAAACTTGGCATGTTTTACAGAATTTTCAAAGCAAAAATAAATTGAGAATTAAATTTCTCAATTTATGTAATTTATTTCATTTACTTCTGAAAGTTTTGTTTTTGAAACGGATACAATTTTTCTCCCTTTGGAAAACAGAGTAGACCCATGATATGCCACCTACCACCTTTCTTTTCTTTTCTTTCTTTCTTGTTTTTTTTTTTTTCTTACCATTTATTCATTTTTGAGAGATAGAGACAAAGCATGAGTGGGGAAGGGGCAGAGAGAGGGGGACACAGAGTCCGAAGCAGGCTCCAGGCTCTGAGCTGTCAGCACAGAGCCCAACTCGGGCTGGAACTCTTGAACTGCCAGATCACGACCTGAGCCAAAGTCGGACACTCAACGCTCAACCGACTAAGCCACCCAGGCGCCCCTCCCCCCACCTTTCTTTAAACTTCTATATGTATGCTTATGCATCATACACATTATTTAGAAAATGGATATCATACTGGAAATGCACAGTTTCTACTTTTTACTTAAAATTATACCATGAGCCTTTTCCACATCATTAAAATTTTAAACGTGATATCAATAATTATAAAAATATGAGAGTACTGTTTCATGAAGATGATGCCAAAGGTGAAGAAGGAAGTCCCTGCCCCTCCCAAAGCCAAAGCAAAGGCTTTGAAGACCAAGAAAGTGGTGCTGAAAGACATTCACAGCACTTAAAAAAAGATCTACATGTCAGCTACCTTCCAATGGCCCAAGACACTGAGTCTCTGAATGCAGCCCAAGTATCTTTGAACGAGTGCTCCCGGGAGAAACAAGCTTGACCACTATGTCATCATCAAGTTCCCCCAACTACCAAGTCGACCATGAAGAAAGTAGAAGACAAAACACTTGTGTTCATTGTGGTGCCACCAAGCATCAGATCAGACAGGCTGTGAAGAAGCTCTATGACATTGACATGGCCAAGGTCAACATCCTGATCAGGCCCAATGGAGAGAAGGCATATATATGCTTGACTGGCTCCTGACTATGATGCTTTGGATGTTCCCAACAAAATTGCGATCGTGTAAACTGAATCCAGCTGGTTAAATATAAATTTTTTCACCATAAAAAAAAAATGAGAGTAATACTGATAAAATATTTACCATATGTTAAGCACTTTTCTAAGTGCTTCATACATATTAACTTAATCTTCATGAAAAGTCTTGAGATGGGTCCTGTTACCACCCCTGTTTGGCAGATAAGAAAACTGAGGCACTGATGGAGTGAGTAGTCTACCAGGGTTCCACAGTTGGTGACACTATGTCATAGTGTCTGTGGACTGGACATAGTGTCTATGTTACTGGACTGTGACCTGGGCTGTCTGGCTTCTGAGTCTGTGCTTTAGATGGTCACATGACAGCTCATCCTATTGAAGAAGTTAGATTGTTCTCTGCATTTTCTTTTAATATTAGATGAACAACCTTGAATGTAAGTCTTCAGTCACATCTATTTCCCTACAATTTCTAGAATAGTATACTAAGTAAAAGGTTTGAACATCTTTATGTTTTTAAAAGTGCTTATGGCCAAATTATTCTACACTATTATTATATCAATTTATACTTCTTCATTAGTACTGGATATTATAATTTTTTAGTATTTTCTAATTTGAGAGAAACTGTTATTTTATGTTTCTTTTGCATCTCTTTGACCACTGGTGATTATAAATTTTCACCTGATTGCCTATTTACATTCCTTCTTTTGTGAACCATATGGTCTGCTCATTTTTCTACCAGAGTGATTTTCTTAATGATTTATGGTAGTTGTTTATATTTTAAAGCTTTAACTCTTTGCCATATATACACCAATCTTTTTCTTTAATTTGTTGCCCTAGAATTATGTTTGGATTTTACCAATCTTTGGGATTCCAGAAGATTTGTTAGAGGAAGCCTCTCTTTCTTTCCCTGAAGTAATGTTCTGAAGAAACGTTGGAGAGTCTGATTGAGTGTAGGTGGGGTAAAAGGATTAAAAGCAGGTGTTATTCAGAAGAGAATAGCTTTGACCTAAAATCCCTAACTCAGAAAACAAGGAAAACCTAGGGAAAACTAGCCAAAGCCATTAAATCAATCAATGGTGACTCTTCATGACATTTATATAGCTTAATGGTTACGATACAGGGTCTTGAGAACCCACCACCTTGGTTCACTTGACCTTGGACGAGTTACTTAACCTCTCTGAATCTGTTTCCTCTGTAAAAAATCGGGATAATAATAGCACCAGCTACTTATCAAGTAGCTATGAAAATTAAACAAGAAAGTTATGTAAAACACCAACTATATCTAATACCTGGCAATGGTATGACATTATTTGAGATTATTAGAGAAGTATTCATAGTTACTGTTGTTGTTATAATAAAAAGGCACAAATGAAAATTCTCCTGGTTTAGCCTGACTTTATTTGCCTTTTAGTGTTATAAACAAGAAGTTGTAAAGCTTATAACCAGTTTTAATGCTTCTATAGAGTTAACATTCATTTATTCATACAAATAAGTGGATTCATACAATCATCCAACAAATATTTGTTTACTGAGATGCAAAGGAGAACCAGCCAGACATAGTCCCTGCTTTTATGGAATTTCTATTTCTATGGAATATCTATGGGGCAGATAGACAATAAACTGCATTATGATAGGAGTAATGAAGGAAATACAATATGATACTGTAATCAACACTATCAATTGGCAGGACCCTTGGCTGGATAAAATGATGTATTTAAGCACAGGCATGAAGATTAGAAAGGAACCAGACTCGTGAAGAACTTCAGGAACAGATGTCTGCTGCAGAAAACACCTGAAAAGCTTCTGTGGAAAGGATGCAAAATCAGGTCAGGGTGCTTGCATCACTGAATCAGATGAAACGGGGAAGGAGGCAGTTCAGCCTTTGCAAGGCAGTGTAGGCCATGGTAAATTTAACTTTATTCACATCCCAAGAGGAATCATCCAAGTATTTTCAGCAAGGGAGTGACAAGACCTGCCTTACATTTGGAGATCACTCTGAATGACATGTGGGAAATGGATTGGAGGGCATAAGGGACGAGCACAGAGACTAGTTAGGGATGTCCTCATTATCTTCTGCCTTCTCAGCTTGTTTTCCTCCTTCCATGTACAAAAAGTCACATAATTAGCCCACATAATTCTAGGAAGTCCAGTATCCTCTCTATACTTCTGAGATTTCCTAAGAGTGGGGTGCAGGGTGCTTAGTTCTCCAGTCACTTGTAACTCAATCTCTGGAGTCATTCATTGCCCAGACCGGTGTTGGCCCCTCCTCCTAGCTGCTACGGGTCATTCTGATCTGCAGTTTTCACATACACATCTCTCTCTTCAAGCCCCTGGGCCCCTCTGAGCAAGGCTATCTTGTGATTAGTGGGAGAAAGGATTACAGCACAGAAGAGGAAATGACAACCTTGACTATCTAGTATCTACAGGGTACGAATATACCCTTTGAGAACCCTTACTCATATTTATCTTTTTCTTTAAAGATCTTCTCTCAGGGGGCCTGGCTGCTCAGTCAGTAGAGCATGTGACCCAGGGTCCTGAGTTCGGGTCCCATGTTGGCCAAAGAGATTACTCAAAAAAAAAAAAAAAAGTCTTTTCCTCAGTCCCAGGGCCCCAACACTTTCTCCCTCAAGCTGCCAGGGGAAACACTAAAACTTCCTGCTTCTTTATGGACAGAATACATCAGGGCCCTTTGTGTCAGTTGTTCCTATCCAGACAAACCCAGGCCTTTCTAGTAGCATGTTTCTCTCAGGATGAATTGTGCCATTTCCCTAGAATTCATAACTGCTTTTTGTTTTTAGCCAGTTTTTGAAGTAGTAATTTCTCCCTCTTTATAGTTTTCACAATTCAACAAAGAATGAAATAGCATAAATGATTTTATTCTAGAACTTGCCCTCTCAAAGAGTATGGTGCTTTTTAACAATGAAAATATCCCCAGATTAATGTGCACTTTGGGCAATTATTATCAGAATCACTATATTCCTTTGACTGTTTCCCACAGTGTAAAGCAAGCATGAGGATAAACAGAGTTTCTAAAACAACCTAAATTAATTTGGAGCCAAATAAGATTAGAACACATATTTTGGGTTGGAAAGGAGGTGTTAATGAAAGTAATGTGTCCTTAACTTTGGTTCTTAACCAAAGTTTCTTAAAGGTGTTTCTAAAAAAAGTTTCTAAAGTATTAGGGGAGGGGAGTTGAGTCCATGAACTTGGATTAGAAAAGTTACATCTTTATTTTCACTAACCTCTACTGAAACTATTTTGCGGTGCCTGGGTGGCTCAGTCAGTTAAGTGTCCAACTTCAGCTTAGGTCATGATCTCACAGGTCGTGGGTTCAGGCCCTGCATCGGGCTCTGTGCTGACAGCTGTGAGCCTGGAGTCTGCTTCAAATTCTGTGTCTCCCTCTCTCCCTCCCCCTCCCCTGTTCATGCTGTCTCTCTGTCTCTCTGTCTCTCGCTCTCAAAAATAGAAAACAATACACATTAAAAAAAAACATTTCATTATGCATGAAGACAACACTTCAGTCGTATCAGCAGTGTGTGTGACTTTGTTAGTACTACTTCTATCTTTGTAAATATCAGATATTTTCATATCACATTCTACTCGCAGCAGATAACTCAAAATATGGTTTTAATGTTATTAAAGTACTGATTATTAAACTTCTTGCTAGGTCTTATTTAATACTTAATAGGGAAGCACATATTGTTCTATCACAAACTATGGAGGCTTGCTAAACTGAGAAGAGCAAATGTGGGTCATGATACCTTAGGATGGACAGTGTTTTGGATGGTGGTGTATACAGACCAGATAGTAAGTAGAGGGAGGGTTGCCCTAGAGTCAGACAAATCTAGGTTTTATTGTGACTCGGATATGTGTACGCTGTAATTTTTGTTAAGTTAATTTCTTAGAGCTTTAGTTTCCTTATGTGTCAAATAAAGAAAACTTCCAGAATTGTCGTAATAATTAAATGAAATGATGTAGGTGAAGACACAGGTTCACATAGTCCCATGGAGGGAACTCTGCAAATATGAACAGGCTTCTATTTCCGCTTCCCTCACCAACCCTCTGAATCTGTGGACTTCCATCCTGCAGAAAAGATGAGTAGCAAATTTCATTGCAACAACAACAAAAACCCACCTCTCCTAATGGACAGCTTTTTTTCTACTTTATAGACAATACAGAAGTTGGCCATACAGAGAAGGGTCCACCTGCAGTGCCTGCCCCAATGATGACAAGTGTTTGGATAATCTCTGCAGTGAGTAAAAGGAAAACTCTACCAATAATACAATGTGTTTGAAACTATTAGAACTTTCTACAGAGCTAAGAATGCAAATGTTTGCTTTCTCCTAATAGCTGTTTTCATGGAAGTTGGCATCAGGCAGCAATCAAACCAATGGCTTACTGTCCTAGTAATGAACATATATTTAAGGTAAACTTAGGGAAGCAAAGAATAGCCTTCTTCTGTAGCTCTAATCATTACCACAAAAAGTGACTAAGAAGATAGGAGCTGTAGACCCAAGGTTTGCTGAATTCCAGCAAGATCAAAACAACTGATTTGTAAACACTGAGTTGTCATCTTCAATCCCAGTACAGCAACGCTTTTTCGATCAGCTTTCTGAGCCAGTCATCTCTCTCCCAGTTCGACCATCCTTTATTTCATTCACAGCAGTTTTGTTAAGAGAACTTAGTAAAGCGCAGCCTCTATGCGACAAACATCTCCTCAGGGTATCAACGTATCAACTGAATATTTCCTTTCGTGTTGCTACAACACTACAAAGCATATTATTTTTTTCCAAGTGAGGCAGTATAAAGTAGGAGTTAGAACCACACATTTTATTTTCTTTTAAGTTTATTTTTATTTTGAGAGGGAGACAGAGAGCAAGCAGGGGAGGGGCAGAGAGGGAAACAGAATCCTAAGCAGGCTCTGTGCTGCAAGCACAGAGCCTGATGTGGGGCTTGAACTCAGGAGCCAGGAGATCATGATCTGAGTCGAAGTCAAGAGTCAGACACTTAACCAACTGAGAGCCACCCAGGCGCCCTAGAACCACGCACTTTAAAAACCACATGCCCAAGTTCAATTTCCAGTTCCACCACCATGACCTGAGGCAACTGTCCGAACAGATTTCCTCAGCAATAGAATGTAGATGGTGGGGCCTCTTCACAGGTTTGGTGAATCAAATCAATGAAAAAAGAAAAAAACACTTCTATTTAGAACAAGAGCCTAGCATACAGTAGCACTCAATAAATATTACCTATTATCCACAAATACATCCTCCCAAACTCAACTCCCAAATGTTGAGTTGACTCTTGGTGTTTTCTTTATCCCCAAACTTTGAGACTTTTTATGCCCACGAACAACTCTCATGATGCTTCTTTAAAATCTGTGGTGAAAACTGAGACAATTATTTTAAATTATTTAAAGAGTAATTTGTTGCCACTGGTTCACTGTCTTTCCTGCTGGATTCTAAATTCCAAACAAGTAGGAATTATGCGTAATTCACTTATACCCTAGTCTGGCTGGCAAATAAGCACTAATCTGGATGTATGTTTCCTTAAAAAAATCATTCCTTCTCTTTAAAAATCTAGATAATTAGTAACAACACCTCCACAATGACAAGAAAAGATCCTTTTGGCTTTTTAGCTTTTCATTTTAGATGTATCTTGAAATGGCCTCTGAAACTTCAGAAAATTAAGGCTGTGGTCCAATAATGAAAAGCTCCTGGGCTCTTAAGAAAAATGGAAAACATGCTAATTTGCATGGGGGTAAGGGTCAGAGAACAGAAGCTTTTATTTAACAGGGGCGCCCGGGTGGCTCAGTTGGTTGAGCAGACTGCTCAGGTCATGATCTTGAGGTTTGTGGGTTCGGGCCCCATGTCTGTGCTGTCAGCACAGAGCCTGGAGCCTGCTTCAGATTCTATGTCTCTTTCTCTCTCTGCCCCTCCCCCGCTTGCATTCTCTCAAAAAATAAACATTAAAAAAATAAAAGCTTTTAACAGATTCCATCTTTGACAAATTATGGTAAATATTGGAGGAAAAAATTCCTTTCTGGCCCTTTAGGTACTGTTGGCAGGTTCAATAAATACCCATGGAGGCCAAATCAGCATGGTTTTTACATGATGTGCTGGGTATATCAGTGGTACACGGGATGATTTTAGCTAGTGCATGAATGTCCATTTGTCTCGATATTCAAGAGTTGAATATTTAACATTTAAAAAACGTGTATGTAAGAAAAAATATAACTAGCACAGCACATCCTTGATTTCATGGTATTAACTGCCAAAAAAGGTAGAGCAGCGGCAGCTTCCTTGTAATTCACCAAAGCCCAAGCAGGGATGCTCACAAGTACCCAGAAGTACTTGCCAGAGTCCCACAGAATTCAACAGCAGCTGGCATACAACTGGCATGGAAACGTCATCTATTTAATAAAAAAAGTATCATGAAGGCTAAGGCAGATGTAGAATTTTCTACCTAGTGCTCTGAATGTCAAAATCTGAATAAAGCTCAGTAAAAGGAGAGGAATAATTATGACAGGAGAGCCAAATCCCTATTGACAATTTAATGACATACTGGAACGACGGAGAGCGAGGTCACTGTCTCTTTATTACTGACTGATCATAAATAGTATCATTCTTCTCAGGAAAGAACATATTTCCAGGAAAATATTTTAATACATTGCTCACATTGACTGTTCCTAATATGTAATTCTTTATTTTTCAATTCTCATGGTTTAATTTTCATTTTAATTGTATTTATTACCTGCTAGTTGTGGTATGTAAAATGATTTTCCACTTATAGTAGTATATAAAAAGTTTATAAAGTCAACTTAAAAATGTCAAATTAGTATAGTTAGTACAAAAAAATCTTAATGTTTAAAAAACACTGCAATAAAGTCAAAGCAACAGTTAATGGTTATAAATAGCAACTTGGCTTTTTAAAATAAAATTTTAAACGTACGTATTTTTTCTTTCTTCTGACTCCACAGTTAACCCACAACGAGACAAAGTCACACGTATGTATACAAATCTTTTAACTGTTCCATTAGATCGATGTGAATTATATTACTGCATTATGAGAAACAACATTTAAGAGCACATCTGATGTTTGTTTCACAGGTTACTACTCTATTGTGTATCCTGACTGGCCAGTATCTGTGCGCAACAGGAACTTATCTCTCTTTCTCATTGTTAGTCCACCAATTCTAATACTGGGTGTCATAATGACCATTTGGGTCAAGCACAGATACCCTCAGTTCTTTTGAACTAAATCCAGAAAAAAACCGCAACTCATTCATGTATGGCTTAAAAAAAATAACAGTTGGTTGTATTTATTTCTTATTTTAAAATATTTCAGAAAAAAATGTTGCAATAAACCCTTCATCAAAAGAAAAAGTCTCAACTTCCTAACTCTAGAATAAACTCATTTTTACTTCCCACTTTTCTGTGAATAAGAATTGTTTTCAGGCTGCCACAGCTGTGACTTTCAGTAAGTAACTCAGCCCGTGTGTGTCTCAGCTTCTAAAACTACAAAATGAATGTGCTAGATTTAGGTGATTCTGAACGACTCCACTGGCCCTCATTAGTAAAAACATTTCTACATAACTTGCTGCATGCTGCTTCCATGCTAAACATCTGGTTTTCCCCACTCTCTTGCAATTTGAGGTCTTTGGTTTCCCATTTTCCCAGACTCAAAAGAGTAATTAAGGGATTTAAGAGGCTTTTGCTTTTTGCTTATGGGCTGTTTAATCTTAAACATAATATAAAGTAAGATTATAAAAAGAAACCTAATGTTTACTCATTATCATTAGAGACAGCACTGCAAAATCTGTATTTATTTTCCTCAAAACCAAGTTGTGGGACATGATTATATGTAAAGACTAAACAGTGGCAGCAAATACTGGATTTGATGGATAATTACAATAGCCACATTCTAAAAAGATCGTTACATAAACAACCTAAAAAATTACACCTAATATGCTTAGGCAAACATGCCAAAACAGAAAAGGTGCATGGTATACAAGGACATACGTACCACTCTGCAGCATTAAAATTAAAAACTCACACACAGAGAATACAATAATTTATATTTATAAAGAAACAGCTGTTTATATAAACACTGATTTGAAGAATGACACAAACTAGAAAAACGTGATCAGGGTATTCTTCTCACACATAAGGCTACGAACATCCTAGCATCTCAAAATCCTTTACAAAAGGAGATAGCTTAATGAGTTCTAGTTCAGGGGGTTTATTTAGTGTTACTTTTTCTTCTTCTTTTTTTTTTCATCTGTTTCCATTTTAAGCTTAACTTCTTCAGCTGAAAGAGCTCCCAGTTTCTTATTCTTTGCTTTCTTAACCTTTTCCTTGATGGCGGCTACATCAATTTTATTTTCGGTAGAAGCTAGACAAATTAAAAACAACATATGTAATTCTTTATGCTTTACCAAATAAAACATAAAGAATATGTATTTGGTACAGTAACTTTAGAGTACTGTAATAAGTGAAAGGTCATGTTGTAAAATATAAAGCACCTGCCTAAAGGAATGTTAGACATTTAAGAGAAAAAAAAATCATAAAATAAATTACTTTCTAAGTACATTAATGAAGGTACACATGAAAATGGCATTATAGTTTAGCTATCTGAACAAATCACTGAATTCAACAATATTAAAACTTCATTTTTCCCCCTAAATTGTACTTGAGATTGGATTATTTTTACTTATATTCTTTCCCATATTTTGGAACTTTAGAGTACTCATTAATATGCCAATTTCCAATTCTGCACACTAAAATACTTTGAAATTACATTTCAAGAAGAATATTACCACGTAGACCTTCCAGCTTGAATAATTTTAATTAACTAATCATGAAGCTTTAGGTCAAATCTACTTCATCTAATACCACACATAAAAACTCAAAAATAAAGTTTTCCAAATATTAGTTCAATGAATGACTAGTAGTATTTCATTTAACAAGATTTTGGTAATAAAGACAATAATCTGAGCATATTTGGAGATCCTCCTAACAGAATCCAACCATCAATGCCAAAAGCCTGAACAACAAAGACAAAGGAGGAGACACAAATGCAACTTTTCCTCACCATGTAAAGGACAGTGTTCAGAGCATAAGAGAATCACCAGCTAAAATATCATCAAACTTCCCAGCAACTTGAGGAGCAGAGACTTAAAGCCTCCACTACAGTGAAACAGCTACATTTTAAATCATCATAAACTGAGATTAAACTGGCTACTGAACAACGTCCTAAGACGTTGAGAGAAAACTCACAGGCTGAACAAACTGCAAATTCTAATGCTTATGACATTTTTAACTTTTATATAACCAGTGACGTACATAGAAGAATACAGTACTTTTAAAGCTATTAACACTGATGTAATACAGGAAACTAAAATAGTAACGTCATGTCTGGTCTTGACCAATAGGTCATGTACAACAATGCCAGTGACTTCCCTCCCCTCACTGTGCCACTGGCTACTTCGGAAAATTACTTAGGGAAGAGTACAGGTGTTACTAGTGGGAAAGAGAACACAGAAGAGGGCAGGATGGATCAAATGAAACTAGGAATGGAGAAGAGAAGACAGAACACTGTTTTCACGGAGTGTCCTTTTAACAGCCCCTAAGACCTTCCTACTACTTTGATGGTGTCCTTTAGCCCAAGGTGATCAGAAATCCATCGTTAATAATATAGGAATCAAATTTTAAGCCACAGATCACATAAGTAAAGAGAAGAAAAGCGTAACTTCTGATAAGCTCTTTCTGAGAGGCATGATAACAGAGCTTGGGGACCTCCTTGCTTTCGTTACTTTGATCTCTACAGAGGATTCACTGCCCTGGTTTAGAGCTTTCACAATGAAGAGTCCTTCTCCAGCACAATTGGAGGTTAGGAGAGGACTGTCAATCTGGAGACTCTGAAATAGGCATCAGCTGCTAATAAATTATAAAACACTTCTGTGGTCTCCTGTCCCTAGGATTAATGATTAATGAAGCAGCAAGAGAACTGATGAAAGATGGTTATTTCTTTAGTTAACATTCAAAGAGATTCAGACAAACTCATATGGGTTTACTTTTCAAAAACAGACTTTCATATCACATCAAGAATTGGAAAACGAGCACTTACCTTCCTTCGGTTTCACAACTGGTTTTTCTTTAGGTGGAATAAAAGCTTTGTTTCTTTCCTCTTGTCTCTTACTGAGAGCTTCTGCTTGTTTAGCCTGCGTTATTAATAAAAAAAAATACATTAGAGAACACAATTTATAGTTAAGTAGGAATTTAAGTTTCTGTGAATTGTACTATCAATGTTGTGAGCTAGACAGAGTCTTACCTTTATGGCTTCCATTTTCTGTCGCTTCTTTTGACTTGCCTTCAGAAAGTATTCACCACTAGCCAATTCTTTATCAATCTGTTGAAAGCAGTATTTATAATTACATGAGAAATAAGGTAGATGAGAAATCATTTCCTAAAAAAGGCACAGTGTCCTTGAGGTGAAGACAGTGAAGTCAAAAATCTGACTAATTCATAAAGGCAGTGACATGAAAAGGAAATATACTCTAAGCTAAAGGAAATACATGCAAAAAGCACAGGGATAGGAAAGGAGGTGATGTGTTCATGGAATATACAGCAGGCTGTTTCAACACAGAAGGGGATGTGTCTACATGCTGAGAACAAAGAACTAGTAGAGAGGAAAGACTTTAAGATATAGCCAAGAGAGTGAATTATGAAGTAAGATCCCTTAGGAGACAGGTGAAGACAGAATTCAAAGAACAGGTAAAGAAAGGACTGGGTGCAGATGGGAAAAAAAAAAAAAATTACAGGTGAGAGAAAAGGAAGTTGAAGGAGTTCTCACCTGATGGTCTTAAATACTTCCATAAACTGAAATGCAGGGTCATCAGCTAGGAGTGGGAGGGGTGCTTCAAGAATTAAGAGGATGCACAGACTACCAGACAACGGTGAGGACCTATCTGAGGCTGGAAACGTGAATTTATAGTGGATAGAGTCCAAAGAGAAGACTTTTTCCAGCTGTGTTCAGTAGCCACATTATGGGAAAGAAAACAAATTTTAGAACTGATTAAGTTTGAGAGTTTTGCTGGACAACTATGATAGAAGGAAAAGGCAGTATGAAGGAAACAGTGATGGCCAAGAGAGAAAGGGAAATTTGGGGAAAAAAAGCCAGAAAACAGCTGCTAAAATGAGACACATTCATAATTTAGAAAAAGGATAGATATTATCACTTAAAGACTTCAAAACTGAGCAGTCACATAGCATGTAGTCATAAGAATGGTGCTGACGCAGAGTGAGAGCATTAAGGGTTAAATCATTAAATGTGTGTATCCATGGGAAGTGCAGAGACTGGATTGGCTGCAGGGACACAAGTGACACCAACCACTCATACCGTGAAGCCGCCACTCCACTCCACCCCACACACTCAGCTCAAAATAAGCCTATTTACACTTACCTTTAGTTTCTTATACCTATACACACCCAAACACATACACACTCACATACAGAAAGTCCACCTAAATTACTCTCCATGAAGTTTCTGACAAAACAGATTAAAATGGTTTCCCCCGTCATGTGAAGAAATTCAACATTTAATACTGACCTGACTTTCTGGCTGTGGTGGCGGGAAGGGTGTATACTCTTTCTTGACAGTTTTCTTCTTTGGTTCCTTGCGTTTATTCACATTTTTGTGCTTGAACTGTGGCAAAAATCTTTCCCAACTTTGTGATCTTAATTCAGAATCTTTTGCCAACTCTCGTTTAATCATTAAGGTCTTTAGTCATGACAATATATGAACAAAGTAAGAATTTTTAATTTTATAAGCCATATATTTGTCAAACCAAGACATTATAAATACTGTTCCTATAAATAACAAAATTAAAAAGAGTAGTTCTTAATCTCCACAGTAGGAGCAAACCAATTCCATAAAAAAATAAGTAATCTAAAACTAAGCTTCGGAAAACCATTAGAAATTTAGATTAAGAAATGCAGAAACAGTTTTTAAAAAATTTTAAAAAAGCTTTATGGACAGCTGGGTGGCTCAGTCGGTTGAGTGTCCAACTTTAGCTCAGGTCATGATCTCACAGTTCGTGAGTTCCAGCCCTGCATCGGGCTCACTGCTATCAGCACAGAACCTGCTTCAGATCCTCTGTCTCCCTCTCTCTCTCTGCACACCCCCCCGACTTGCGCTATCCCCCTCAAAAATGAATACACATTTTTTTAATTAAAAAAAAAGAAATGCAGAACTGTTAAAATAATTGAGATGAAAATGAGACTAATCTAATTCAGCTTTCCAACCATTAATTCATTAAAACCCTTAAAATTCAACTTTAATAGTAGCAGGGAGAGTTAATTAGTAATGTCCCCTGAAAGCAGGAAGCTTTTGGTAGTACTTTAATTATCACAGGAAAAGAAAAAAGTAAACTTTCTCACGATCAGACAAAACCCATTTCTCCCACTCCATTGACTTCTGCACACATTGGAACAGCCAAGGAAGGAAACCAGGTATCAGATACAAAACTAGCTCTATTTTTAATGTCCCAAAGTAACTCAAAATCATTCCTTCACCCCAATTTACTAGTGACTTCTTAAAATATATGTATTTTTTATTCTTTTAAGTGCTTATTTATTTTAGAGAGAGAGAGAGAGAGAGAGAGACAGAGCACGAGCAGGGGAGGGGCAGAGACAGGGAGACACAGAATCTGAAGCAGGCTCCAGGGCCTGAGCTCTCAGCACAGAGCTCAACGCGGGGCTTGAACCCACGAACCCTGAGATCATGACCTGAGCCAAAGTTGGATGCTTAACCAACTGAACCACGCCAGGCACCCCTAAGAGTGACTTAACTTCATCAAATTTAAGTGGACTGCTTAATAAATACCCCTCATAGTCCCTTACAGCATGATTAAATTTCCAAGTACCATCACGAATCCTGTGTGCACAGGGATGTAACAGATCTCTCTCAGAGAGTTTATAATTTTGACTGTTAAATTAAGAAGAAAAGTTTTAATCCAATCTGAAATATTCCAGACTCTATTTAACAGAAAAAGGCAGGATACTGAAAGATCACATCTTTAAATATAGTAATAAGCCCATAATCCAAGAAAATCTGATTTTTATCATCTACTACCATTTCTATGAAGCTTATTTCCTCTGTATAAAAACTATGTCATGTGTTTGAGTATCCCCTTCAACAGTTTTCAGACTGTAGGCCAGAGACCTAAGCCTCCAAAGATGTAACAACAGGACTGGGTAGAGTTGAGTAGGCTGAACTATCTCTACCCCAAATAGTTCTGTTCATCTGTTTTGTGCATTAGGCTTCCATAGAAGATTTAATTTCAAGAAAGGTTTCTGTAGCTAAAAGAAGTCTGACAACCACTGTTATAATAATCTATAATTAACACTCACCTTAATGTTATAAATTGGATGAATATTCTTCATAGTATCTAGGACTACTTTTCGTACCTGAAATTTGCAAAGAAAAATCAATTAGTCACTTACATAGATTTTAATAAACTAAATGGAAGGGGATTAATATACTGCAACATATCCTACGGACTAGGCAACGGCTACCAAACTGGATACAGGAGGTCCTTCAACTGCTGAGTGACTTCTAGATTCTTCATAACAGTAAAACTCTCTTAGATACAATGAAGTATCTCAACTTTACAGCTAAATGTAACATATAGAATTAATACAGCAACATTTTGGAACTGTGTAGTTTAGGGAGAAGGCTAGATTTAGAGTCAGAAAATGTGGCCTCAAATAATGGGAAGGGAACGTCACTTAATTGTCCTGTTCCAGCTTTCTCATTTGTAATATGTAAATAATATGGAAATACAATTTTATAGCTTTGCTGTGAAAATTAAATAATATATTTAGATTTTACAAAATTATACAGTATTTAATATATTTAAGTTCCTATTGCCACATGAGAAAAAGGGCAGATAATTTATGAGAAAGGTGTTCAACAGAATTGCTAATAAAGGTCCTAGAAAGGGAACAATACTTCACAGCAGACAGCAAACGGAGTTAACAGAAATGTGTATCTGCTCCACAGATTTTCTCGTAACATTCAATTTGATAAGTTAAAAAAAAAAAGTTCATCAATACATTAAATAAACATTACACTAAAATTCAAATAAAACAAAATATATTTTAAAGGAAAAGAAGTTTATTTAGAATCTGACCTCTACTGGCTTATATAGGTTACTGCAAATAACAATTATCACTATTCAATTATCCAATCATTTGAGCACATGTAATTACGTATCTCCCATATGTGCTATAGACTAAAATCGTAAATACCCATTTAAAACTTGTAGTGGAAAGAGTGATGATGTGCAGACCTTCTAATTCAGAAACGGATACCTCTTTAGTTGCCGAAGATTGGCCGTAATATGTTAGGATCTAAGAGTGATGATTGCCTCAAATAACATGAAGCACAAAGTATTTATTTACTAATGGTAAATCAAAGGACATTCTAAAAAAGAATAACAATTGTAAAACAATATATTATCCAATGAAGTATTATAACCAAATTACTTAATTTGTTCTCTGCTGAGAATTAACTAAAGATAGTAAATGGTTCTCACCTCTTTTAAGCCACTAAAAGGTCCAATGGCTGAAACTGTGTTTCCCTGAACCATAATGTAACAGTTTGTTAAGAGTTCCAAAGCCTGTTATCAAAAGAACAGTAAGTTGAAGTTCAGTACACTGGAAAACTAATGACAGAGGAAGACACTTAAGTTTTCCACTGATAAAAAATACCTTCAATGTAGATCCTTTGGGACCAATGAGACGTTGTCTTCTTTTTACAAATCTTTCTTTATTTCTTACTAAAGAACCTATTTTAATGATGTCACATGCAACATCATCCTGAAGAATTCGTACTGCCTTTGGGAAAATAAAGAAAATACTCCATCAATATTCTTTACAAATAAATTCATTTTCAAGGCCCAGGCTAATGAAATCTAAGCCGAAAAATGAAAACTCTAAGAGGGAGGCATGCAGTGTTATATGTTGTTTCTGATGTTGATGCAAACAAAACAAAGGTTTTGGAATTCTAAATTTACCTGTTCAAATGAAACGCTCCTTGCTAAAAGTTTTATTAGGTCTCTGGCCCTAATGATGATATACGGATCAAAAGTCTTCTTTGTTGTACAGACAGTCATGCTGCCCTCGATCAGGTCCAGGGTTGCATTAATGTGCTGCAACAAGGAAAGAGCAAATACACAACTGTCTAAAAATCAATTCGATCGTAGATAAACAGAGAGCCTATCCTAGTCAAACTATTAATTACTATACATTAAGCTCTCTCAAATTCTATCAACTCCCTCTGTGAGGAAGCTGGGGAGTTGATATAAATAATTAATACTTGATTACTTTCATATTTCAAAATGTTAGAGACTCTGGCACCTGAAACCATTTATACTTACTTGGCTTTAGAATACTTTGTCCTTATTGGAATAAAGACTATTTCTAGTCTAAAAAATATGTATCAAGGCAAATGAAGACCCAAGGTAAAAATGTAAAGCTACATATAGCTTCCCTATCTTGGACCCAGCTCTGATCGGTAGATCTGCTCCTTCAGGTGAGAATGGACTTTCTCTTTCAAACTTTTTTTCTAGCTGGTTTGTACTGGCTAAATACAAACTAAAAACAAATCCTCACACACTGAGAAGGAAGCAATCATTGGAACGTTATGCATGAATATATGCGTTCATCTTAATATGAACAGCCAGAATTTGATAAAGCAAATTAAAATGCTATTTCTGACTGAGAGCATCCTCTGAAGAGTATTTCAACATAGTGAGTGACGAACAATTCAACATAAGGTCAGGTCTCTGAGTTTACAAGAGTTCAATCTCAGATGCAGACCACTGTAAAATGCTTGCTGTTTCCTGAAGCACCCCAATACTTAATGGGCACAAACAACTCCAGAACAGTCACATGGTTGAGAACTACATCATATGTCCCAACCTGGTGTGTGCACATGTGCCCCCCCCACACACACACATAAGTGAGCCAAAAGCTGTACAAAATGGTATTTACCCTTACCCACATGTGATACATTCTTTTTCTTTTTAAAGGCTCGTTATATCCACTAAATGGACTTGTTGCTCCACTAACAGATTTCAATCCAGTTTGAAACACAAAAGCAAATACACTGCTTGAGGGGCATGGCAGCGGCAACAACTAGGGGAAAGTCGGCCACATCCTCGTCTTGCATTTAAAATGAAAATTAAGGGGCGCCTGGGTGGCTCAGTCGGTTGAGCGTCGGACTTCGGCTCAGGTCACGATCTCACTGTCCGTGAGTTCGAGCCCCATGTCGGGCTCTGTGCTGACTACTCAGAGCCTGGAGCCTGTTTCGGATTCTCTGTCTACCTCTCTCTCTGACCCTCCCCCGTTCATGCTCTGTCTCTGTCTCAAAAATAAATAAACATTAAAAAAAAAAATTTTTTTTAACTAAAAAAATAAAATGAAAATTAAGCAATCATCCAGGAACATGCCTCAACTCTAACTATACAGAAATATGGCAACTAATCACAGTATAGAACAGGCATCCTGAAACCTGGAGGTCACAGGTGACTTTCAGACAGTCCAGGAGATCCCTAAAATTTTAAAGGTATGTGACTATTTCAAAGTAATGCATTACAAAATTAAAAACAAATGGATTATAAGAATAAAGCTTCTATCCAGGCTGTTTAAAATACCAAAGGAGGGGCGCCTGGGTGGCGCAGTCGTTTAAGCGTCCGACTTCAGCCAGGTCACGATCTCGCAGTCCCGTGAGTTCGAGCCCTGCGTCAGGCTCTGGGCTGATGGCTCAGAGCCTGGAGCCTGTTTCCGATTCTGTGTCTCCCTCTCTCTCTGGCCCTCCCCCGTTCATGCTCTGTCTCTCTCTGTCCCAAAAATAAATAAACGTTGAAAAAAAAATTAAAAAAAATAAAATAAAATAAAATACCAAAGGAACTAAATTAACCAGTTATGCTACTACTTTATAAAAAAGTCCATCGGCATCCATACTTGTTTGAAAGTAAAGGTATAAGGGCAAAATCTCACAGAAATGTATAAAATGTGCATACATGTTCATTCAAGGCTTTCTGTACCAATGGCCAGCACTCTTTCAAGTAAGCCTCTCTGTATTTTGGGAACAAAGTTGCAAAACTGCTCTCCTCCAAGAGTCCTCTGGGATTGTCCTCTTTGGAAAACGCTGGTTCTTTCCAACCATCAGGAACAGTGAGGAGTTCCGATTCATCTAAAGAGGGGAAGAAACGTACACATAAAATTTTACCCTTCTTTTGGACACTTTTTGAACACTTACATGCACACATTTACATGCTTCCAATTATTCTCCTTGTAGTTCCTGTCCCCATGCTTTTTAGATTATTCAATAAAGAACATGCCTCTGTCATTATTACCAACACACTATTAAAATTATGTGTAAATACTTCAGCCTCATAAGACAAAGGTCCTTAAGGGCAGGGAACCTCTTTGGATCCACGGTAATTAGCATATGCCTGACAGACACTGGGGTCCTCAAGAAACTTCTATTGCACTACACTATCTCAGAGTTGAAGATTCAAATACAACTCTGTTTACAACACTATTTTCAATATAAATAATCTTTCAGACTTTCCTGAACTGGAGCCTGCATATGTGCGTATATATACATATGTTTGTGTTTGTGCACATGTAAAACTTAAAAGCTGATATTCCAGGGTACACTCTCAGGTACTAATCACTAGTAAAGAGTTTTAGCTTCCCAAAGGGGTTTCATATGCCTATTTCTGTACATCTTTCATGACAACTGTCATTTTATAAAAGACATTCAGTCCAAAAATATTAGTGACTTGCGTAAGGGGACGCAAAGGTGATACAGTCTAGGTCTCCTGTCAATAAAACAAAATGCCTCCTAAACGCCATAAGTGATCTCCCACATCATTTATTAAAACTCCTGGTCCTGGATTTTAGCAATCTCTTAAATCTAACAGCTATGTTTTAATTTAGTACTACTCGAAATTATGAACCACAGGCCTGCAGCATCAGCATAAACTAGGGGTTTGTCAAAAATGAGATTCTTGGGGCCCCTGGGTTGCTCAGTTGGTTAAGCCTCCGACCCACATCATGGTCTCATGGTTCCAGAGTTAGAGGCCCACATCGGGCTCTCTGTTATTAGCATGGAGCCTGCTTCAGATCCTCTGTCCTCCTCTCTCTGCCTCTCCCCCACTGGTTCTCTCTCTGTCTCTCTCTCTCAAAATAAATAAATAAATTTTAAAAAATGTCCAGTTCTTGGGCTCCAGCTCAGACCTAACAATTCTGAATCTCTGGGATGAGGCCCAAGAATCTGTGTTTTAATCTCACTAGGAGATTCTTATGCACACTAAGTCTGAGCAAAGGGCCTATGTAGTTCATGTTCTCCACCACACATAAACTTGCTTCGTTTCTAATACTCGTATCTACTTTGCTATTTCTGGTTCAAATCACAGAGAATTAGTCTTCATATATTATTCACTTCCCAATATCCTAAACAACAACAACAACAAAAACCAAAACCTCAAATTCTACAACTGTGATTACTTAAAATGTACTATCTTCCCAAGTCCCTACCCTGTTTAAACATCGACAGCTACAGATTAAACAAAAACAAGTTAAACAGCTACAAATTAAACAAACAAAAAAATGGCAAAAGAAATATACAGGGGTTTCACAATAGAGGGGGTGTAAATAGCCCCAAAACGTACAAAGATGTGTAATAAGGAAAGTTCAAATTAAAACCCCAGCCAGACACCATTTCATACTTACCAAAATGACAAAAATTTGAAATTCAGATAATATCACGTGTTAGTGTGGGACGTAGAGCAATGACAACTCTCATCCACTGCTAGTGGGAGCGTAAACTGGCACAACCCCTTTGAGAAAGATTTAGTATTACCTCCACATACCCTAACCTTTACGGATTCCAATTCCATGTACATAATCTGGAGAAACTCTTCAACATGCAAATTAGGCGAGACATAAAAGATGTTTATAGGAGCACTGCTTATAATAGCAAACAATGCGAACAATCCAAATGTCCACCAACAGCAGACTGAAAATACAGATATGTGTATGTTCACAGAAGGAAATGTCAACGGCAAATGAAAAGAATAAACTACAGCTGCCAGCATCTTCTTGACTGAATAAGAAAAACAAAGTTAAGCCTAAGAACAATGTGAACAATGTCTACAGCCCTCTTGCATTCATATAAAATTCAAAAACTGACAAAGCCAAACCATTTTGTGCATAGTTGGAAAGATTACGAAGAGAACAGAAACTGCTAACACGATTCAGAATGGTCACTTCACGTCCTGTGAGGGCAAAGAATATGATCTGAGAGGTGCTGCTAGAGGGGTTTGGACTTTGGTGATGCTGCTTCTGCGTAATGGTTCTTTCTCCGGAACGTGTAGGTTTTATTCTTCAAGCTGTACACATACAGTACTCCGTGTACGTTGCATAATTAAAAACAGCAACAAAATTCCTAATACCTCCCTAATGCCTACAGAATGACAGTCCAAGGTTTTTAACACTTAAAACAAGATTGGTTGCTCAGGTCTTGAGCTACTTCTCTATCCCCTCTTCCTGTCCTTCATACTGAAGAGAATGTATGAAAACAGACTACAAAGCAAGACGGCAATTTAAAAGTAAGGCGGTCCAAAGTCTGTGAAGACACAGTGCGAGCTGTGTCGTCTAATATTTTAGCCATCTGACCAAGAGGAATAATGATAAATGTTCCAAAATTTCTTCACTAACAGGCAAACTAGCGTTAAGAACACGCCAGATACCTCCGGCTCCGTATCTCTATGTCTGTCTCACTCCTTCATTATCAGCCACTTCTACATCAGACGCTTCCTTTATCGGCATTCAATAACATACATAAGGCCCTCCTATACCTACTTCATTCCACCCCTATTTTGTCAACTTGCAGCCCCCGCCTTAAAGCAAGTATAAGGTCCCGCAGCGCCCTCCACAATTTCTTAATCCTCCTCATTTTACAGAAAACAAACTCTGTAATATCTTCACTTTGAAAGGCCTCTAGCAAAAGCGGTCAGGAACACGTGGCTGGCACCATACCCGCCAGTCGGTCCCGCAGGCCTGGCCAACATCGCCAGTCGTCAGCAATGATAGGTACTCAACTTCACAAAGCAGACTCAAGGTAGCGTTACACGTCCCCAGACAGCCAAAGAAAACAATCGCAACTCAATATCCAAATATCAGGCTTCGGTTCTCCCTCAACCTCACCTCGGTTCTCCGGCTTCGGCTTCTGGTTACGAAATTCACTTTTCCCCTCCGCGTTGGCTTGCCCGCTAGAAAAGGAGGACGCCATCTTCAAATTGCTTCCGGTGTTACCGGAAGTGGAACTGTTTTTAAATCCTACCGGATTTTTGTCTTGAAAATGTTTTCAAAATGAGTTCCGCAGAGCTCAGACGAGGAGATCTACGCAATCTCCGTGCGTACGTACGCTAGAGCGCGCGTATTTGTGCAAACTACAAGCGCTTCTCCTGCGTGGCCAATGGAAAGCCGGAGATTTATTTTCCGGGATGCACTGCAACCACGACGTTTGGTTGCATGCTGGGAATTGTAGTTCAGCACTATGGGCAAGTTGGAGGCCTTCTTACCCAGATTGTTCTTTCTGCCCCACTGTCTAATTTAGGATCCCGGACTCCAGGATTTGGCCACAGAGTGCAACTGGTCTGTTCCTGATGTCATGCACTCATTTATCCGATAAATATCTTTACGATCCGCAAATAAGTAGTAGGCGTTGGGAAGAGATCCAAATATGAAAATACATGGTCCTTGACAGCCGGGAGTGGCGGTTAATAGCTACCATTTACTGTGAGACTACTTTGGGTCAGGCACTTTATTTGCATTTCCAATTATTTACTTATTTTTATATGTTTCTTTTTGAGAGAGAGAGAGAGAGAGTGTGTGCACCAGTGGGGGAAAGGGCAGAGAGAGGGGGAAACACAGAATCCAAAGCAGGCTCCACGATCTGAGCTGTCAGCACAGAGCCCAAGGGCAGGGCTTGTACCCACGAACCATGAGATCATGACCTGAGCTGAAGTCAGATGCTTAAACTGAGCCATCCAGGCACCCCTGTATTTCTAATTCTTAAAACAGCATTAAAACAAACACAACTCTCGCAGATTGATAATTTTTTGTAAAGTAAGTTTTAAAAGTCTTTGTTTCTGATCGTTATTTTCTGGGGTCTTGGTATTTCTCTTTCTAAGCCAGAGAGATAGTAATTAAGTGACACTTATGAAGTATTTCACCTAGCCTAAGATCTCCCAAAATGACTACCTCAGCACTGTATATGGCTGACTTCAAGATGTGAGGTTCATCACTACTACAGTTTTTTACATTTCTAAAAATCTAAAAATTCTTAGACATGCTAAAGATGAAACTTATTTTAATGACTGATCTTATTACTTGTCATTTCTAAAACTGTCTGTAGGACGAATAGGGAAAGACTTTGATAGGTTGAATTTCTTGCATTAGTGAAACTCGGAACATTTATTTGAAATTCACCCATTGTGTGTCTTTCATAAAAATCTAGATTGTTGTATATAAGGTACATATATAAAACAGAGTGTTAATAAGGTACAGAAGGTCCCAAGACACATGATTTTTTTTTTTTTAACGTTTATTTATTTTTGAGACAGAGAGAGACAGAGCATGAACGGGGGAGGGTCAGAGAGAGAGGGAGACACAGAATCTGAAACAGGCTCCAGGCTCTGAGTGGTCAGCACAGAGCCTGACGCGGGGCTCAAACTCACGGACCGTGAGATCATGACCTGAGCCGAAGTCGGACGCTCAACCGACTGAGCCACCCAGGCGCCCCACATGATTTTGTTAAAAAAATTTTTTTCTGTGGGTCTTATAAGTGGAAGGCCAGGATTTCATCCCTAAATTCTTACAATTTACTCAAAAAGCAATGAAAAATCCTGGGGCACCTGATGGGCTCAGTCAGTAGACCGTGGGACTCTTGATCTTGGTGTTGTGAGTTCAAGTCCCATGATGGGTGGAGAGATTACTTAAAAATAAAATATTTTTTAAAAAAGCAATGACAAATCCCAAATAACAATAGGCAAAAGTTATAAAGTAAGGAGCAATTCTTCCAGTGTTCCCAGGAACCCTGTGAAGCAGATTTTTATTACTGTTATTTTAAGGAACTCAGTCACTAATCAGTGGTGAGTTAGAAATTAAGTCCAGGCAGTCTGACCATTAGCATCTCCAGGAAAGTTACTAAAAGGATTAGCTGTTACAAATGTGTTGGAAGGGAAACCGGGGTTTCAGCCTCATAGCTTTTGAATTTGAGTGGCATTAGCTATTCTCTGGATCTCCAGCCTGCTGGCCCACCCTGTAGCCTATGGACTTGTAGTAGAATAAATCCAAATAGCTGATAAGGATATGATGCTCAACCCCACTACTGTCCAAAAAGCATATAAATGTAACAGTGAAATATCACTTCTCACCCACTAGATTGGCAAAAAAGAAACAATAACACACACACACACATAATGAAATAAATAATATATATATTAAATGATAATCTGCGAAAGAGTATTTTACACTGCTGGTGAAAATGCAAACTGTCACTGCCTTTTTGCAAAGTAATATATCTATAAAATATACACATATTCTTCCACAGTAATTCCACTCGTGGGACACTGTCAACTAGAAGTAAAGCACAATTCCATTAGGATGTATGTATACCTGTGTTGATTACTGGCTTGTATAGAAGTAATGCAGTGAGAGGGACAATGGGGCCACACTGAAGAATTTGTTGCCCACTGGCTACATAACCTTGGTTAAGCTTCTTACCCACCCCTGTTCAGTTTCCTATAACAGGAAAAATAACCTTAACTCAGTGACTTTATACATGTAAAAGGCTAAGAAAGAATGCTTCACATGTGGCACATACTCAGTACGTGTTAGCCATTATTTATTTATAGTGACAAAAAAGTAAAAGCATCTTGACAATCAAGTAGAGATGTAGTTAAATAAATTGATGTTACTTTGATAGTGGTAAAATATTATGCAACCATTCATAAGAATTAATTAAATCTAATGCAGAGATTACCTATAGATATTGAGTAATAAAAGCCAGAAACAGTATAATGTAAATAAAATTATTATATATTATAATTATATATGATTTATATAATTATCCAATTTTTATAAAGCAAACCATTCATTCAATAAATATTGAGCCTCTATAATGCTTTAGCTTCTGTTCTAAATACTTGGTTTTATGTGCTAGATATAATAATAATATGCATATGTGTACATATATATGAATATGTTTGTGTGTGATTGTATAATGAAAAAGGATTTGGAAGGCTATACATTAAGGTTTTAAGGCTGGCTACCTTAGGGATGAAGGTAGTTAAAAAAGAAAAAGGAAGTAGGCAGAAAGACTAAACAAAATAGGTAAAAATTAATAGTCTTTAGAAAAATAATGTCAGCAAAAGTAAAGGATTCTGCATGAAAACTTAGAAAACCTGGGAATCTAGGACAAAGACCAAATTTGAGAAACATATTCAGCCAGTCCGGGAATGTTTGCTGTGCAGCAAAATGTTTCATATGTCATGGTGTTGGAATGAAATATCCTTGCAGGATATCAACCTCTTCCTGCAAGGCCCTGTTTAGCAAACTCTGTAGATATGGAGATATGATGTATGGCTTTGGTTGCCACCCAGTTTGAGTAAGCACTTAACCAACCTCTGTTTCTTCAGTTGTAAAATGAGAATGTTGTTATATTACTGGGTTTTTTTTTCGTTTTTGTTTTTGTTTTTGTTTTTAAGCAGGCTTCACACCCAGCAGGGAGCCCAATGTGGGGCTTGAACTCAAGACCCTGAGATCAAGACCTGAGCTGAGATCAAGAGCTGGACTCTGAACTAACTGAGCTACCAAGGGGCCCCTAGATTACTGTTTCTTAAACTTTAGCCAACCTCAGAATCACGTGGAGGGATGATCCGATTGCCCCAGTTTATAGTTCAGTAGGTCTGGGGAAGGACCCAAGACAACAAAGGATTATCCAGCCCCAAAATGTCAATAGTGCCAAGGTTGAGAAATCTGGGTCTGCAGACATTCTTGATTTCTGTGATTCTACTTCAAAGGGTTAGTAAGGGCTTTACTTCTAACCAGGCATGCAATTAAAGCAAAGTTATTTCTCACATTTTACCTACCTAGAGTAGAACTTGCCTGCTATCAAAAGCCAAAGTCTCCAGCTGGCTGTTCATTATTATGCTGGGCTCCTCAGTGGGCAATCCTGCTCCATTTCCCTCAGCTCTGTCCCTGTCATTCTGGAATTCTGTTGTCTCATTACTCAAACAAACAATGATACTGATACATACAGTGGATGCTTGAGGTCTAAAGACACTCATTACTGCTTGAATATTAGTCTCTCTGGGCCCCAGGCCCACAGAACATTAATATTTCATTGGGCCTCTGCTACTATTTCCAAGGCAATCTCCCCTCTTTCTCTTCTTGATTGTTCTTATTGATAAGCAACAGCTTTGATTTAATTTTCAGTTATAATATTCTTCTCCCTAAAGGAAAGCTGGAACACATTTCATAATATGAGGTTCCACCATAGCAACAGAAGGCTTTTTAATGCACGCATGAATATTCAAGATTTAATCAGTGGCACGTGAAATGTATTGATACTGCTGAGGATTATTATTTTATGCAAATAGAACAAACAAAATACAGTCTTTTATTTGTTTACAGGACACCGAGGGAATATTTGAACTTTTCTAGGAAGCGGATTTCTAATCATTTGTTAAATCTATATGCCTCTCCCATCCTTCAGATGGTGGTAACCACAGATGGCCCCCAATGAAAGGAACTTTTTAGAAGACGTATTTCAAGCACTTAATGGGTTTATCTTTAAACAAGTCTTTTCATGATGTTAACAAGATGGTGACATGGCTTCTCCACTATTTCAAACTCTCAAATTAAAGAAGTCAAGCTATCTGATACACTTAGAGACATGGAAATTCAGAGTTTAACACTGCACTTTTGCTTTTGATCATCTATCAGTGATTTTAATATCTTTTGGTTTACCAGTTCCTTTACTAATGTGATGAAATCAATGGACCCTTTCCCCAGAAAAGCACATATATTTGGGTACCCACATCATTTTACCCAAAGTTCGATGGGATGTTCATATATCTGTCACACTCTTTCATAATACCCCTAGAGGGTCAAGATATCAGGTTAGGGACCCTTGCCTTAAAGCAATAGGGGAGGAGTGTCTCAGAAACTTGGATCTGATCTTATGAGCACTCAAGTCCCCCGCTCTTAGAGTTCTTCAGGGGAGGCTGAATTAGAGTTTTAGTATGTTTTAGTACTTGCATGTAAGTATACTTTTCAAGATTCCTTTCACTGCAAGTCATAGAAATTCAAACATGTGAAAAAGAGGATTTATTGTCCTACATACCTAGAAACTGGACCTAGTACCTTAACAATGTCATAGTGACATTCATGCTCTTTATCATGATCTCAAGATCTCTCCCCCCCACCCTGCTCATTCTGGGTGTGTGTGTGTGTGTGTGTGTGTGTGTGTGTCCTTCCATCTTTTGGCTCTGCTTTTTCTGTGCTGTCTTTATTCCGAAGCAAAGATATCTGTCAGCAGCTCAGAATGAAACCTCAACAGAAGAAGAGTTTCTTTTTCCCCAAGAATTCCATCCAAAGTCCCCGGAAGATTCTCAGTGAGCAGTTCTGGATCACATGCTAGAGCCAGAGGTGGGCCACACCCACATAAAACATGTGGGCCTGGAATGGGAAGGAATGAGTTCTAAGGAATAGTTGAGAGCTGTGCCACAAGAAGGGGAATGGATGTTGGCTGGAGGGGCAAAAACATACAATGTGTACTACAGTAAGTAAAGCGAATTATACAGGGGATTAATGGATTTTCAGGTTTTATCCATCACCATCTCTCATTCCCATGCCACGATTCCATTAAAAGAAGCCGCACACTTAAAGAATTACTTAGATCCAGTCTCAAGATAGATGGAGGAATTATGTACTAACATTTTATTTAGTGTATGTATGCGTAATAACCCTCTATATTTGCTGTGAGGATTCTAAAATGCATTGACTGGTCTGTTAGGTTGATTTATACTTCTCTAGTCACATGTGGTGATACTGAAACAGTGATCTGCTGTAATTGTGTTGACTTGGCATAACCCCTTCTTATAATATTATTCTCTCATGTAGCATATTTCCCTACAGGAAATGGCTATATTTTTTCTTTTAATTTTGAAAAGAATAAAAAAGGAAACTGCAAGGAACAATGCAACCATCATCCAAGACCCCCCTGCCTAAATTTAATTAGTGTTAACATTTTAGAATTTTGGCCCCAGATTTACATAAATATTTGTATAATAAAATCTCATCCATATGCAAAATGAAGTCACTCCAGAGTCTTGTTTCTCTCTTTTCTTTTCTAGAAACAATAACTAGATGTTTTGGTTTGTAAGAACCATATCAGACTTACTAAAATGCAGATAGACTAATATAACAAATCCTTTTTTTTTTTAAAGTTTATTTGTTTATTTTGAGAGAGAGTGAGTGTGGGGGAGGGGCAGAGAGAGAGGGAGGCAGAGAGAGAATCCCAAGCTGAGTTGAGAGCGAGCTGAGAGCGTGGAGCCCGACGCGGGGCTCAATCCCATGAACCACTCAGATCATGACCTGAGCCAAAATCCAGAGTCAGATGTTTAACCCACTGGGCCACCCAGGCGCTCCTATTACAAACGCTTTTGTAGTCATAATTAAATTTAAGACATAAAATACTGCCAGTTAAAGCCCCTATGTACACCTCCCTAACCCCATCCCTCCCCTCTTCCACCAGAGGTCATCACTTATGCCAAGACAGGTGTCTATCACTTCCATGAAGATTTTTGTTTATATGGCTACTCCACACACATAATCTCTAAGCAAGATAAAGTGGGCTTTAAATAAATGTTTTACATATGACATATGTACACATTATACATTAATAAACTGGTATATAATTACATTAATTATATAAGTATTTTATATTAGTTATATATATACAAGGTATATATTAAATGTATACAAATGTATATACATATGTATGCTGTATGTACTCCTACAACTTGCTTTTTAATGGCATGGTTTGTTTTGAGGTTTATTCGTATTGAATCTATGTGATTCTAGTTCATTCATCCATGGTATATTACTTGAATTAGTATGTAAAAGACATGGGAGCTTCTGTCTAGGTTCCTCTCTCTCTCTCTCTCTCTCTCTCTCTCTCTCTCTGATAGCTTGCCCGAGAAGGTGACAAGTTGCCTTGTCTTGAGCAGCCCTATGGAGAGATCCAAAAGGCAAGGAACTGAAGCCACCTGCCACCAGCCTCGTGAGGGAGCTGGGAAGCACATCCTCCTGCCTGATCAAGCTTTCAGATGACCAGAGCGTGCCTGACTCCTTGACTGTAGCCTCCTGAGAGACACTGAACCAGCAGCACCAGCTAAGTTCCTGACCCTCAGAAACTTCATAAATGTTTGTTGTTGAAAGCTGTTAACTTCAGGGGTAATTTTTATATAGACATAACTGGAACAATATTGAGGCAAGCACAAGTGTTCACCAAATATGTGTGTGTGTGTATATATATATATATATATATATATATATATATATATCAGATTTCAATAGGGATGTGGATGCGAAACTTCTTCTCAGGAGGAATAGTTTTCCTTGATTCTTGCCACTAGAGGGCAAAATGTTCATAGATGATGGCTTGAATAAAGACTCGAAAGGCTTTTGCTTTTTCCATGGAACTGCAGATGTCCAACATGGAAAAAACCTTAGAGATGATCTGGTCCAGCTCCGTTAATTTACAGATGAGGATTCTAATGCCCAGAGATATTAACCAACTGGTGCAAGGTCACACAGATTAGGTCTGAATGTACAAACTCAGCTGCGTTTAATAACATGCAGACCTAGTAACTATTAATCAACTCTGTTGTTTCTTAAAATCACTAGGTATAGAATAAAGAGAGAAGGCTTTTAAAAGTCCTATTTCAACTAACATATTAGTATTCCTAAGATCCAAAAACTTGTGATAGAGGCATCTGGGTGGCTCAGTAGGTTGAGTGCTTGACTATTGATTTCAGTTCAGGTCATGATCTCACGGTTTGTGTGACTGAGCCCCACACTAGGATCCACACTGAGCATGGAGCCTGCTTAAGATTCACTCTCTCTCTCTCTCTCTCTCTCTCTCTCTCTCTCTCTCTCTCACACACACACACACACACACACACACACACACACTCTTTCACTCTTTCTTAAAAAAAAATAAAGACTTGTGATAATAACCATTCCCACTTACTGGATGCCTATTATAAGCCACTACTCACACATTATGTGCTATGTCTTTTCATCTAATCTGCACAACAGAACTTTGAAACTTATACTCATCAGTGCAGAAGGGCCAGTATAGCTAAAAGGAAACTAAACAGATTTGAATCTGATACAGGTTAAATCTCGTTACAATGATTTTGGCGGGGGGGGGGGGGGGGGAGGGGGGAGGAGGGCAAGACATAGTGTTTGATTATAGCAGAAGTTTGTTGCTTCTGGAAATCAGTTAGCATGTTAAGACACTTAAGTGGTTGTCATATAGCATTGGAAAACAAAAGATGATTTCTAAAAAAATATTTATTTATTTTGAGAGAGAAAGAGAGAGAGTGAGGGAGGGGCAGAGAGAGAAGGAGGAAGAAAATCCCAAACAGGTTCTGCAATGTCATTGCACAGCCCAACAAGGAGTTTGATCTCATGAACCGTGAGATCATGACCTGAGCTGAAATCAAGAGTTGGACGCTCAACCAATTAAGCCACCCAGGCACCCTGAAGAAAAGATTTTGATGGCTCTATTTCTTGCCTTCCCAGAGAGGACTTTTTCTCTCTCATTCTCCCTCTCATTCTGTCTCTCTGTATGTCTCTGTCCCTGGCCCTGTCTCTGTCTAATACACACACACTGCCCCTCCCCTTTATTCTAGTCAACCAGCTGTGTGATGTTGGATAACCTTCTTAGAGCTTCACTTTGTTGCACTTTCTTCATTTCTAAAATGAGAATACACCTACTTCCTTCAAGCTCTCATCAGGGATGCTGCAATGATTAATGAAGAAGTCTTTGTGAATCTCATTTGGTTTTGCAGAAGGCAGGTGTTTAATAAAGCTGAAGAATCATTATAATGGCAATTAGTCATATTTGAGGACAGATGGGCCAGTATTTGGCAGTAGTGACTTGGCTGGAGCTGTTGCCACACCAAAGCAATGAAGTAATGTCAACATGTCAGCAGCATAAGTTAGGAGCAAGGAGGCCATACCTTCCTATCCCACACACTGCTTTGTTCATCATCCCTGCCTGGTACATACCTCTACATAGTCACAGCATTTCCAATGTAGTTAGGTAGGCAACCTTAGGAGAACCACCTCATTATTGTGGTTTATAGTCTCCAAAGATAGCCACCATTGACACCTTCTCTCTTCGTATAAGGATGACACTCACACCAAGAGATTGAGCCTATTCCTTCTCGCACTGAATCTGGTCTGGCCCTGTGACTTACTTGGACCAATAGGATACTGTGGATAGGACTTCGCTAATTCCAAGTCAAGCCTTCAGGAAGAGTGGCAGTTTGTGCTTTCTCTTTCTTGGAAGAGAGCTGAAAGGTAAGAAGTTCAACTATCCTGAGACCACCTCACTGTGAGGAAGTCCAACCTAGCTATGTGAAGAGAGAGAGAGATAGAGACAGAGACAGAGACAGAGAGACAGACACAGACACAGAGATGCCCGGGGCCAGCTCTCAGATGTTCCAGTCAACATTGCTTGTGTTCTGGACATGAAAACATGAAGAAGCAATCTTAGACATTTCAGCTTTAGTACCTACCGTGTGGAGCAAAATAACTGTCCAGCCTAATTACAGAAATAGGAAAATTAATGAATATTTGGTGGTGTTAAGTCACTATGTTTTCAGGATGTTTGTTACATAGGAATAGATATTTGAAACAATTATCAACATTTAAAATAGGGTCATATAAATGGAATAGATTAGAGAACCCAGAATTGGACTCACAAATATATGCCCAACTATTCTTTGGCAAAGCAGGAAAGAGTATCCAATGGAAAAAAGACAGTCTCTTCAGTAAATGGTGCTGGGACAACTGAACAGCAACATGCAGAAGAGTGAACCTGGACCACTTTCTTACACCATACACACAAAAAAAAACTTCAAAATGGATGAAAGACCTAAATGTGAGATAGGAACCCATCAAAATCCTAGAGGAGAAAACAGGCAACAACCTCTTTGACCTCAGCCGCAGCAACTTCTTACTTGACACGTGTCCGAAGGCAAGGGAAATAAAAGCAAAAATGAACTATTAGGACCTCATCAAGATAAAAAGCTTCTGCACTGCAGAGGAAACAATCAGGAAAACTAAAAGTCACCCGATTGAATGGAAGAAGATATTTGCAAATGACAAATCGGATAAAGGGTTATTATCCAAAATCTATGAAGAACCTACCAAAGTTAACACCCCAAAATCAAATAATCTAGTGAAGAAATGGGCAGAATACATGAATAGACACTTCTCCAAAGAAGACATCCAGATGGCCAACAGTTGCATGAAAAGATGCTCAATGTTGCTCATTATCAAAGAAATAAAATTAAAACCACATTGAGATACCACCTCACACTGGTCAGAGTGGCTAAAATTAATAGCTCAGGGAACAACAGATGTTGGCAAGGATGTGGAAAAATGGGAACCCTCTTGCACTGTTGGTGGGAATGCAAACTGGTGAACAGTGTGGAGGTTTCTCAAAAAATTAAAAACAGAATTATGCTACGACCCAGCAATAGCACTACTAAGAATTTACACAAAGGATACAGGAGTGCTAATTCATAGAGGCACATGGACCCCAATGTTTATAGCAGCACTATCAACAATAGCAAAATTATGTAAAGAGCCCAAATGTCCATCAACTGATGAATGGATAAAGATGTGGTTTATATATAAAATGGAATACTACTTGGCAATGAGAAAGAATGAAATCCTGCCATTTGCAACAACGTGGATGGGACTAGAGGGTATTATGCTAAGTGAAGTAAGTCAGTCAGAGAAAGATATCGTCAGTTTTCACTCATATATGGAATTTGAGAAATTTAACAGAAGATGATGAAGGGAAGGTAAAAAAAAACTTCAAAGAGAGAGGGAGCCAAACCATAAGAGACTCTTAAATATAGAGAGCAAACTGAGGGTTTATGGGGGAGGCAGCAAGGGAGAGGGGAAAATGGGTGATGGGCATTGAGGAAGGCATCTGTTGGGATGAGCACTGGGTATTGTACGTAAGCGATGAATCATGGGAATCTACTCCTGAAGCCAAGAGCACACTGTATACTCTATGTTAGCTACAATAAATTATATTTAAAAAATTTAAAAACATAAAAAATAAAAATTAAAAAAGAATAAATAAATAAATAAATAAATAAATAAATAAATAAATAAGGTCATATATCTCTTAATGCCCTGTCTTTGCTAAATGACAGAAAATTCCTTCAGATAAATGAAATGAGAAATAAATATTTTGGTAAAATGGAGGGGTAATTCCTTTTTAGAGGATACAGTTTTTAGTGTCATAAAAGTCCTAATAAAATTAGAGCACTTATTCCTTCCTTCACTCACTCACTCATGCTCAATAAATATTTGTTGGGGAAACCTGGATGGCTCAGTCGGCTAAGTGTCTGACTCTTCATTTCAGCTCAGGTCATGATCTCACAGTCTGCGAGTTCCAGCCCGAGTCAGGCTGTGCACTGGCAAGATGGAGCCTGCTTGGGATTCTCTCTCTCTCCTTCTCTCTGCCCCTCCTCTGCTTGCATGCACTCTCTCTCTCAAAATGAATAAACATTTTTAAAAAAATAACAAATAAGTAAATATTTGTTGAACAAATAAATTGTTTATTATACACCTGTCACAGTTTTACGCATGGACTACATAGTGCTAAATGAGAAAGTTAAGGTCCCTGATATATGGTGCTTACCTCCTAATTGGAGAAGACAAATAACAACAACCATAACAAAAAGATTATTTCAGTTAATGATACTGTAATTGGAAGGGGGGTAATGTGGATAGCATTGACACTTTCTAAGGTTGCCTTTCTGATCCATCAGCAATAAACAGACAAAAAGAAAAAAAAGGAAAGGAAAGAGAGAAGAAAGAAAAGAACAGAAAAGAACAGAACAGAAAAAGAAAAGAAAGAGAGACAGAGAAAGAAAAGGAAGGAAGGAAGGAAGGAAGGAAGGAAGGAAGGAAGGAAGGAAGGAAGGAAGGAAGAAAAAATAATCCCTCTGAGTTACTTGCAGTTCAGTTTAATTGTTGGCAACCTAATTAGCAGTTGCTTGGTATAAGTGTATACTCACAACTCAGGATTTGGGGGAGTGCCTTCCCATTCGGGACTTTATGTCTGTTAACTTTGCTAACACTGAAACAAATCTAATAAGGGAGGTGATTTTCCTCCTGCTCTATCAGCTTTGGAGGAGGTAAAGACGGAATGTACTAGCATTGGAGGAATAGGCGTGCTGGCCTGCACCCTGTTTATTAGCACAGTCCCGGAGACATGACCATTGCTGCACTCAATGAAAATGTTTGAATTAGGAAAGAAACAAGGAACTGTATATTTTATAGTCTTAAGTGTCTGGAAGTTTCAGTGACTGATTTTCCTCTGAAGAAAGGGCATTTCCCATAAGAAAATTCCAAGTAGAAAACCACTCTTCTTTCATACATAGCATGGTTCTCTGTGATATCCTACAAGTCTACTGCTGAGGCACTTCCATATTCTTTTAAAATCAGTGGTGACTTCTTTGAAGGCAGGAACTCTGACTTACTTTCTTTTCTTCTTCATCCTCTCACACAATATCCCTTCCATCGTACATACTTAATAAATATTTGCTGAAGGGGCACCTGGGTGGCTTAGTCAGTTAAGGGTCTGACTCTTGATCTCAGCTCAGGTCATGATCTCACGGGTTTGTGGGTTCGAGCCCCATATTGGGCTAACACGCTGTCAGTGTGGAGCCTACTAGGGATACTCTCTCTCTTTCTCTCTGCCCTCCCTCCACTCATGCTCTCTCTCTCAGAATAAATAAACTTAAAAAAATTAAAATTTTTCCTTTTGCTGAACGAGCAGATACTGGATTAAAAGACCAGGGCCTGCATTTGAATCCCAGCTCTGCAATCTGTTGGTAGTGTGTCCTTGGTCAAGTTACTTAATTTTTCTTCATTCCATTTTCTCAATTGTAAAGTAGGAAAAATAACATTTTACATGATTGGTTGTAATAAAAATTAAACTATACACATACATATATACACATATATATGTACATATACATATACACACACATACACAAGTACGTACTGCAATTAACACAGAGCCTGCATGAGCTAATTGAGTGTAGCTCCTTCCCAAAGAGGTTATTTGCCTTTAGTTAAAATTTGGGAAAAGTGAAGATCACTATAATCTGAATATTTGTATCTCCTCCCATCACCAAAATTCGTATGTTGAATCCTAATCCACAAGGTGATATTAGAAGGTGAGGCTTTTGGGAGATGATTAGGTCTACCCAGGAGAATGGGATTAGTGACCTGCCAAAAAAGGCCAGAGAAAGCTCCCTTCCCCCTTCCACCTTGTAAGGACACAGCAAAAAGATAGCTGTCTATGAATCAGAAAAGCTGCCCTCACCAGACACTGAATCTGCAGGCGCCTTGATCTTGAACTTCCCAGGGTGGAGAACTGTGAGAAATAAATATTTGTTGTTATAAATCATCCAGTCTATGGTATATTGTTATAGAAACCCAAACAAACTAGAACAATCACTATTGCTAGAATTGCATGTATTTTTATTTAAATAGTGGCTTTTCAAACTCTGCTTTCATCTGAGATAAATTTCTTATTTGGCCACTATTAACACTGGCAACAGCTGAGCATCTATTATGATTTTTCAAGAGTCACTATTTTGGAAACTTATTAACTTAATTTAAATGTTTTTAATGTTTATTTTATTTTTTTAATTTTTTTAATGTTTATTTATTTTTGAGAGAGAGACAGAGACAGAGCATGAGCAGGGGAGGGGCAGAGAGAGAGGGAGACACAGAATCCAAAGCAGGCTCCAGGCTCTGAGCTGTCAGCACAGAGCCCTAGGCAGGGCTCAAACTCACAAACCGTGAGATCATGACCTGAGCGGAAGTCAGACTCTTAACCAACTGAGCCACCCAGATGCGCCAATGTTTATTTTTGAGAGAGCCAGCGCGTGCGCGCTAGTGGGGGAGGGGCAGAGAGCGAGATGGAGACAGAGGATCTAAAGCCAGCTCTGTGCTGACAGCAGAGAGCCCCATTCGGGGCTCGAATTCAGGAGCCCCAAGATCATGCCCGGAGCTGAAGTTGGACGCTTAACTGACTGAGCCCTTTAGATGCCCCGGAAACTTACTAATTTTAAATGGATGATGCAGTGTCAAAATTTGCTAGCGTGGAAGAGTCAGAGGGACAGAAAAGGCGCAGCAAACTTGACTCATTCTACAAACTGTAGGTCCAACTAATGCCAGAAGAGCTAATTTCAAAATGTCTGTTTGAAAGAGGACTTCAATTACTTACCTCCATTTTGATCTCAGTTTATACTTTCTACCTGATTAAGCTCTTTCCGGCTTATCTTTTAACCAAGGCAAAAAGCCCAGGGGACAAAGCATCCTGTGATGGGAATGTGAACTATCCCCCCAAGCAATAGGGAGTGCCCTGATGCCAGCAAGACCCTGTGTGATTGACTCCAAGACAAGGATCAGCCTGACCTTCACTGCCCACCTGCACATATCCACTGACCTTTGTCCCATGTTTACCTTATGTAACCTGTAAGTATTTTCAGCACTTTGGAGACAGTCTTTGAGTTGTTAGTCGGCCTTCTTCTCGGTGATGGCCTCACAGAAGTAAATTCCTTTCTTGTTTCACTACCGCTCGTCCCTCTGCCTTTAGATTCTGTCAGTGGCAAATGGCAGAAGCTGGTCTGTTTGGGACCCCCCCACCCAGGGCCAGGTGCTCTTGCATCCTTGCGCCCCAGTTACATGTTATAGAAAACTCATTAGAAGTTCCCATGATATTAACGAGATACGTCCTTGTATAAAAGGGACCCAGGTAGAAACTTCAAAAAAAAAAAAAAAAAGTGTCTTGAACAAAAGGTAATAGTAGAGAGAAAAAATATGACACAAATGAATAATTTTTGTTCTTTTTTATGTTTACCATCTATTTGTGGAATAAGTGGTTGAGGAATTACTGACACAGACTTTGAAAAACTCAAATAAGATAATTATGATTTTTGGAGCATGGGCTTTATTTGTCAAGATAAGAGTATATAATGACTAATTCACTAGTATTATTAAACAAATGATAATGAGATAAAATTGTAGTTAGAACAATCAGTTTAACGTTAAGAGCCGTTTGTCTTAAACTGTAATTTTAGAGAAAATAAAATGATAATATTCGATGTATAGGATAATCTCAAGTGGTTAGAAAACATAGCATTTAAGAGGATTCAATCGTTTTCTTCTCTAACCGCTAGGGAGAGCTTTATTTGTGTTCAGGAGTTGCTGAAATAGCCTTTCTGATCTTTTTTTTTTTTTTTATTTTTTTTTATTTTTAAAAACAATTTTTTTTTCAACGTTTATTTTTGGGACAGAGAGAGACAGAGCATGAACGGGGGAGGGGCAGAGAGAGAGGGAGACACAGAATCGGAAACAGGCTCCAGGCTCTGAGCCATCAGCCCAGAGCCTGACGCGGGGCTTGAACTCACGGACCGCAAGATCCTGACCTGGCTGAAGTCGGACGCTTAACTGACTGCGCCACCCAGGCGCCCCTAAAATAGCCTTTCTGATCTTCTAAAATCTGTATCATTTCTAATTCCATGGTGCCTCATCCTGCAGTGAATATAAGGATTTATAAACAGATTTAGAAGTAGCAACAAGTGATTCCTCTTTCTGGAGTGCACTCCTACCTTGGGTAACAAATGACAGATTCCCAACTACTCACGTGCCTGGATGACCAGGCCATCTGCAGTCTGAGATGTTCTCTAGCCCCCAGCAGACTGAACAGCATTTCAGTTTGGAATAAAATTGAACAGAACAACTATCTCTGTAACCTTAAAAATGCTGAGAGCATCTCCCAAAAGTAATCCATTGAAAACAAAGTAAACAGCAGACCCCAAGGATGTGGCAAGAATTAAAACGGTGTTTTTATCACTGGGCTCCAACTCGATGTCGGTTATAAGATAGGAGACCATGTGAACTGGTTACACACTCTGTACCACCCCAGATGGCTCAGTGAAGAATCCTCAGGATTTAGCATTATGACTGATACTAGTATAGTCTCCTTAGCAATGCATTAAAATGTCCACTTAGAATTTCTGGGTCTAGGGATACCTGGGTAGTCGGTTGGGCATTCGACTTCAGCTCAGGTCAGGATCTCACAGCTTGTGAGTTCACTCTTGCATCAGGCTCTGTGCCAACAGCTCGGAGCCTGGAGCCTGCTTCAGATTCTGTGTCTCCCTCTGTCTCTGCTCCTATCCCACTCATACTCTGTCTCTCTCTCAAAAATAAATAAACATTTTCTAAAAATTAAAAAAAAAATTTCTGGGTCTATACTATTGTCAGGTAACCAATATCTTCTCAGATAGCAGAACATTTTAGTGAAAATACATCTATTTCCATTCATTCCCAGATTCACAAACAGGAAGGACTTAAATGCTCCTTGGTCCTGGGAAAGTGGGTTATTGAGGGGGTCAGGAATGGTATAGGTAGGAAAATCTTCCATAGTCTAATACAGTACTGGCTCTTTACCCAATTTCTGCAGATGACCAGAATATAACAATAGCCTTAAAAATGCTGGTGATTAGGGAAAAAAAGATCATAATCTCTATCAAGTGTTGCTTATCATTTTTTCGGCCATCTAGTCCTTAATTTATGCATTCTGTTAAAAAACAAAATTCAACTGAGTAAATTTGGTATGTATGTATGTATGTATTTAGAACATTGAAGGGTAGAGAGGAAGAGACAGAATTCTGGTGGGGGGAGAGGGACAGACTCGAACTCACGAACAGTGAGATTATGACTTGAGAGTCCGTTGCTTAACTTAAACTGAGGTACTGTACCCAGGTGCCCCCTCAACCGAGTAAATTTGAAGATCTAGTTTGTCTTATTTAGTGATTCATGGATTGGGGAACCTCAAGTTTAGCAAAGACAGAGATACTCCAAGGAGTTGTACAAAATGGAAGGTTTTCATAGGAAGGAGGGTAGGGCAAAGAAGTATTAGCAAAAGAGGGGCACCTTGGTGGCTCAGTAGGTTAATTTTGGTTCAGGTCATGATCTCACGATTCATGAGTTCGAGCCCCGCATGGGGCTCGGGGCTCGGTGCTGACAGCCTGGAGCGTGCTTCAGATTCTGTGTCTTCCTCTCTCTGCCTCTCCTCCACTCATGCTGGGTCTCTCAAAAATGAATAAACATTAACAAACAATTAAAAAAAAAAAGTATTAGCAAAAGAAAAGAAAGGGTTGTTTCAGGCCAGGACAGTCTTCTTTTGTTGGGAGGGGAATTGCAGGGTTTTTATCATGCAGATTACCTCACTAGTACCAATCAGAAAATTCCAGATTGACTGTTTAATGGGCACATTCCTGGGATAGGTTGAAACTATAATTAAGTCTTGATTTGCTGGGGGGGGGGGGGGTGGGGGTACAATGACTCCATTTGCATCTTGTCATTATCATCCCTTCTCTTCCTCCTCCTCCTCCTCCTCCTCCTCCCCCTTTCCCTCCTCTTCTTTCTTCTTTAATAGCAATTCCATAAAAAATATATGGAGTGCCTACTCTATCTGCAAAATTGCACCAGGCCCTAGAAATAGTGCATTTAAGACAGACATAGTCCCTACCTGCATGAGAGTTTACAGTGCAGAGGTGAAGGACACTAAACAAATGTTTATAGTCAAGTACAGGAAGCACACTGTGCTACGGGGAATACACTGTAGGAGTGTTCCTAATTCTTCCAAATGCTAAAACAGAAAAGGGTACCAAAGTGGTCCTCATCTGGATGTCCCAGTGCAAAGGACTTGATTTCCTGGTCTTGAGTTTCCTCAGATGAAGTAAGAGGGCTTGGGCTCAATGAATTCTAAAGGTCCCTTCTGTAGAGGCCACTTTTAGGCAACAGGCTTGAGCAATAGAATCTTGATCAAGGCCAAAGGGCCCACATTGACCACCTGGCTGAACACAGACAGGGGAGAATGTAACAGAGACATTGATATAAAAAAAAAAGATTTTTCAAAAACATGTTCACTCACATTGTGTGTTTGTATGTGTCTCCCAGGATCACTAAATTAGAATAGATAAGAACTTTTCATATACGATCCTCTAATTTCTTTTTTATAGTATCCATTTAACAGGTATATTTTCTCAAACACTGTAGGTCTACGTTGAGCAAGTTATGTGCATATGCTTCCCTAAGGGAGCCCTAAATCCATAAACAGAGAGCTCCAAAGACACACGCTATGTGACAAGTGGTAAGGGCCATCCCAGAAGTAAACACAGGCTGGGAGTGGGGGAATCCAGAGGGGCTTGTAGTTTTCTTTGCCAGATGCTGTGAGAGAGACAAGGGCTGCAGAGGAGGGGATCCAGGAGGCCTGAGAGTCTTGTGTTACATGGCAGAGAACCAATGCAGCCTCAATCATTATTCAGCCACACTATGTCTTTAATCAGTTGTGCCGTCGACACCTTTGAGGCACTTATCTGTCCCACAGAAAGAAACTCCTAAAGCTAGTTTATGGTGAGTGAATAGGAAAAGCCCATCAGTCCTTAGCAGGCAGTTATCCCTTTAGCATGTGCATTCAAGGCTGCTGGCCTCCATGTTAAACAAGGGGCACTGAAGGATGACTGAGGGAGACAACAATCATTGAAATGCCCCTGCTTTCCATTCCTTCCCCTGAATCCTCATTTAAAAAAAAAAAAAAAGTAAACTGAACTCTCTCCAAACATAAATTCAGTTCTGGCATCCACAACTCTGTGCTTTATGCTGATTTGGCTAATAACAATAATTTATGTCTGTGCCCTTTGACATTTTCAGTGATTCAATTTATTAAGAGACTAGATTTATCTGCCACCTATTTTAACTTCTACCCTGTCCATTTTCTGAACCCCCATCATCTTCAGAGAAAGCATCACACAGGGATGTAGATGTGCATCAGGACTGAAAACATGGTTTCATCCTTTCAGTGATCAAAGTTTTGTACCAAGCATAGCTTTAACACACGGGTAATGTATGTACCATGTCCAGATTAGGGAATAAGAATATTTTAGAAGAATAATTTTTTTTGCCACAGTATTTGGCAGAAATTGGTGGTTTTTCAGAACATTGGAAGGTGCCCACAACTGGCACTATTTTATTTTTTGTCACTTCAAAGCACCTATGGACACTCCTTTGCTCTTCCATACAAAAGTAAGCTTAGGAATGCTTTGCTTCATTCTAGGTCGGGCTGCTTGCGTATATAGACTCTTTCCTCTACTTCCTATTGCCAGTTACATTAAATACAGTATATGACAAGTTTATTAATGCTGTACTGTAGTCAACATCTAAGCAAGCATATACAATGGCCCCCATGCAGAAGAAATTTGAAAGGAAAGGCAGTAAGAAGAAGGAGCTGATTACAGTAGAGGTTACGAAGGAAATCATTGAGAAGTATGAACGAGGTATGAGAGTGGCCGAAACTGCAAGATTTTATAAGTAGTCTATGTTGGCCATCTGCACAATTTTAAAGAAGAAAGAAGAATAAGGGGGCTAGATGCAGCAAAAGGAGTCACAAGAATATCAAAGCAACGGCCACGTGTTCTGAAAGATGTAGAAAAGGTGCTCCTGCTTTGGATAAATGAGCAACAGCTAGCAGGTGATACTGTGACTGAGAACTTTATCTGCAAGAAGGCAAAGGCCTTGTGCACCGACCTCATAAGTGAACGGCCAGGCACATCAACAGAAAACAAAGAAGGCTTCAAGGCAAGCAGGGAATGGTTTGATAACTTTAAGAGGTGAAGCGGCATCCACAGTGTTGTGAGGCATGGAGAGGCTGCAAGTTCAGATGCTAAGGCAGCTGAGGCGTTTGTTACTGAGTTCCAGAAGCTTATGGTTGCTGAGTGTTACCCCATGGAGGAAGTTTTTAACTGTGATGGGATGGGGTTTTTTTGGAAAAAGATGCCAAAGAGGACCTACATTACAGAAGAAGAGAATGCAATGCCTGGTCACAAGCCAGTGAAAGACCATTTCAGTCTCTTGGTTTGTGCTAATGCAAGCTGGGACTTCAAAGTCAAGCCACTGCTCATGTATCATTCCAAGAATCACGAGCCTTCAAGAAATGCAAGGTACAGAAGACCCAGTTAAACATTATGTGGAGGTCCAACAGCAAAGCTTGGGTCACTCGTATCTTGTTTGTTGAGTGGATCAAAGAGGTCTTTGGTCCTGCAGTGAAGAAATACCTCTTAGAAAAGAATCTGCCACTCAAAGCCTTGCTGGTCATGGATAATGCTCCTGCTCATGCTCCAGGCGTTGAGGATGAGTTACTGGAGGAACTCGAGTTCATTAAGGTCAAGTTCCTTCCTCCCAACACCACCCCAATCCTCCAGCCCATGGATCAGCAGGTCATTTTCAACTTTAAAAAGCTTTACACCAAATCACTATTTCAGCGATGCTTTGAGGTGACCAAAGGAACAAACCTTACCCTCTGAGAGTTTTGGAAAAATCATTTCCACAATGAGAACTGTCTCAAGGTCTGCAATAAAGCCTGGAATGGGGTCACCAAGAGAACCCTCAATTCTGCTTGGAGGAAACTGTGGTCTGATTGCATTCTTGGACATGACTTAGAGGGGCTTGCTCATGAACAGGAGCCACCAGTTGTCCATGAAATTGTGTACTTGGGGAAGACGATGGGACTGGAGGCGAATGAGGAGGACATTCAAGAGCTGGTGGAGAAACATGGCCAGGAGCTGACCACCAACAAACTGATGGATCTGTATCGTGAGCAACAGCAAGAGGTTGTGGAGGAGATCTCGTCTGCAGAGGAGGAGGAAAAAAAAGGCAGAGGAATCCCTCACTTCAAATGAGATTAGGGAGATGTGTAAAATAAGGGAAACTGCAAAATTTTGTAGAAAAGCACCATCCGAATAAGGCTGTAGCAGTACGAGCGATGAATCCGTTTAACGACAATGCAATGTCACATTTGTGTAAAATCCTCAAAAAGAGGCAAAAGCAAGTGCCATTGGATAGGTTCCTTGTTAAAGTCGCACTAAAAGAAAAAGAGTCCATGGAGCTAATAGATAGTAGTGATTCCATTAGTGGTAGTGTAAATTGTCCTACCCAATAACCCTCCTCTCTCTTCTCTCCCTCACACCAGCCACAAGGTTTTCAAAGGTAAGTGCAGGCTAATTTGTTTATTTTTCTTTATATTTTGCATTTTCTTTATTGTTTTGTATCTTATTACAGCATTTTAATAATTTTTACATGAATATTTTTAGGTTATGGAACAAATCATCTGAGTCCATTATTTCTTATTGGGAAGTTCACTTTGATATACAAGTGCTTTGGATTACAAGCATGTTTCCAGAACAAATTATGCTCACAGACCAAGGTTTTACGTATTACCAAACTGCTATGCATAATTATTCCCTTTTCTTCACATTCTCACCAAGTTTAATATCCAGCCTTTAAATTTCATCAATAGAATAGTCATAAAATGGTATCGTGTTGCAAACAGCTTCTCACCATATGTAGCTTCTCTTTTCATTTTATTGGTGTCCTTTAATGAATAGACATTTTAAATTTTAATACAATCTGATTTGTAAAACTCTATGATTTTTAATTTTTGTGTCTTGTTTAAAATTTTTTCTCTTCTTCATAAAATATGATTATAAAATAGTCTCATCTTTTCCCCTAAGGTGTTCAGGGTTTTAGTTTTACATTTTTGTTTTAATTCACCTTAATTGATTTTTGTGTGTGGTCTAGCGTGGGAATCAATTATATTATTTACAAGTGGAAAACCAGTTGTCCCAGGACAAATGATTAAACTGTCATTTCTGGTGGCTCTGCAATTGCATTCTCTATAATATTTTAGTTAGTGGGTACTAGGTGACTATTATGTTTTTCCTATACCTTTTTGTATGTTTAAAATATTTCACAATTAAATAAAATCTAAACAGAAACTTACTTTAAAGTTTCCAATATGGGCTTTCTAGTCTGTTTCACTGGTTTATTTATATCTATCCCTGTACGAACGCCATGCTTTTTTTTTAAATAGTATTGATATCTAGTAGGAAGATGTTCTGCATCTTGTCCTTTTAAAAAATTGCTTGAGTCATTCTTGTCCCTTTGTTAATGAGATGTTTAAAATAATTTACCTAGTTATACACACACACATGCACATACACAAACAAACACACAGCTACTGGGATTGGGATTTGATTTAAAATTAATTAAAAAAAATTTTTCTTAAATGTTTATTTATTTTTGAGAGAGACAGAGAGCATGAGCAGGGGATGAGCAGAGAGAGAGGGAGACACAGAATACAAAGCAGGTTCCAGGATCTGAGCTGTCAGCACAGAGCCTGATGTGGGGCTCCAACTCACAAACTGTGAGATCATGACCTGAGCCAAAGTTGGATGCTTAACCGACTGAGCCACCCAGGTGTCGCATGATTTAAAATTAATTTGGCAAAAGCTGACACCTATATGATATTGATTTTTTCTATCCATAAGCATGATATAATCTCCCCACTTATTTATGTCTTCTGTAATGTCTTTCCATAACATTTCATACACTTCTGAACATTTTTGTAGGTTTTCCTAAGTATCTAGAAATTGTGTTCTTTTTAAAATATCTTTTTTTTATTATTTTAATTTTTTTAGTTTATTGATTTAGAGACAGAGTGAGAGAGAGAGAGTGCACGCACGCACACAAGCTGGGGAGGGACTGAAAAAAGGAGAGAGAGAATCCCACAGGCTCTGCACCATCAGCGCAGAGCCCGATGGGGGGCTCTAACTCACAAACTGTGAGATCATAACCTGAGCCGAGATCAATAGTTGGACACTTAACCGACTGTACCACTCAGGTGCCCCTAAAATGATATCTTTTAAAGTTAAATTTTCTGAATTGTAGGTAATTTAAAATGTAATTGATCATTATATACTAATATTTTATGTAGCAAGCATTCAGGATACTCTTATTAACTAATTTGTTTATTTATTATTATTATTATTATTTTAATTTATATCCAAGTTAGTTAGCATATAGTGCAATAATGATTTCAGGAGTAGAATCCAGTGATACATCCCTTTACATGTAACACCTAGGGCTCATCCCAACAAGTGTCCCTTGCCTCCTTAATGTCCCTTGCCCATTTAGCCCATCCCCCACCCACAATCCCTCCAGCAACCTTCAGTTTGTTTTCTATATTTAAGAGTCTCTTATTTTTGTCCCCCTCCCTATTTGTATATTATTTTTGCTTCCTTCCCTTATGTTCATATGTTTGTGTCTTAAATTCCACATATGAGTAAAGTGATATGATATTTGTCTTTCTCTGACTAATTTCGTTTAGCATAATACACTTTAATTTCATCCAGGTTGTTGCAAATGGCAAGATTTCATTCTTTTTGATTGCTGAGTAATACTCCATTGCACATATATACCACGTATTCTTTATCCATTCATCCATCGATGGATATTTGGGGTTTTTCCAATACTTTGGCTATTGTTGATAGCACTGCTAAACACTGGGGTGCATGTGCCCCTTTGAAACAGCATATGTGGATACTCTTATTAATTTATAATTTTAGTTGTGGATTCTCATGGGATTTTAACATAATCAAGAATGTAGTCTCTGTATAATGGTGGTTTTGTTTCTTTCTTTTTAATCCTTAACATTTAATTTTTTTTCTTACCCTGATGGTTTGGACATTCAATATAATGCTGCATAGAAGTATCACATATTGTTTTTAAATATCCTCAAATTAATAAAATATAACACACACATGCATACATATATGTTTATTTTAAAGTCAATACTGGGGCACCTGGGTGGCTCAGTCGGTTGAGCGTCCGACTTCAGCTCAGGTCATGATCTCACAGTTTGTGGGTTTGAGCTCAGCATCTGGATCTATGCTGACAGCTCAGAGCCTGGAGCCTGCTTTAAATTCTGTATCTCCCTCTTTCTCTGCCCCTTACCCTCTCACACTCTGTCTCTCTCTCAAAGATGAATAAGCAATAAAATAAAATAAAATAAAATAAAATAAAATAGTCAATACCTATTTAGATTGAATTACATGTTTATACATTTCTTTGCTCACTACTGCCCCTCTCACTCTATGGATTTACTTACTTTCTCATTGAAATATATCTATCTATATCTATATCTATCTATCTATCTATCTATATCTTTACATACTGAGTAATTCTTTCAGTGTGGGGGTGTGAGTACTCAATCCCCTAGCCTTCTTTATGTGATGTCTTTATTTTCACTCTTGAAGAAATTCCCTTGGATATAGAATTCTGAGTTCACATTCTATCAGTATTCTATGGATATTATTCAGTTTTCTTTCTGCTTTATTGTTCCTAATAGAAATATGACTATTAATTTAGTAATTGTTTCTCTGTAGGTAATCTATGCTTTTTCTTCTTGTTGGTTTTAAATATTTTTCTTTGTCTTTGAAATTCTGTAGTTTTCTATAATTAGCAATATATCTATCAATGAGTTTTTTCTTATTATACATAAGACCTGTGTGTTTTCAGTCTGTAAACTCATGTTTTCATTAACACTGAACATCTTCATCTGTTTTATTCTTAAATATTATCTATTTCCCACTTTTTCTTTTCTTTTTGCAATTCCCATTAAAGCTTTATTGATCTCACTGTGACCTTCATTTCTCTTAACCACTCTTTGATATTTGGTATCTCTACATGTCTCTATGCTTCATTCTAAGTGATTTCCTTGGAGCTGCCTTTCAATTCACTGTTTCCCCTTTAGCTGTATAATTTCTACACAGTTTGTTTTTTAATTTGTCTTCTCTCTTTCAGGTATCCTTTTTTCTTGGTTTCTAGTCTTTTTATCTTTGAACCATTAAACATTTATTTTATAGTCTTTTTCAGATTGTTCTTTTAGCTCAAGTTCTTATAGAGTGTTAATTCTCCAAATCGTTATGTCTACTAACTTTCCCTCATAACAAATATTATCTGTGTAGTAATTTTTCCTATTGTGAACTCATTTTCTTTTGTTGTTGTTGTTGTTGCTTATTTATTTAGTTTTGACAGAGAGAGAGAGAGAGAGAGAGAGAGAGAGAGAGAGAGAGAGAGAAAGCACAAAAGCAGGAGAGGGGCAGAAAGAGAGAGGGAGACAGAGATCTGAAGTGGGCTCTAGGCTCTGAGCTGTCAGCACAGAGCCTGAAGCAGGGCTTGAACCCACAAACTATGAAATCATGACCTGAGCCAAGTTGGATGCTTAACTGACTGAGCCACCCAGGCACCCAATGAACACATTTTTGACTGAGGATTTTTTTTTTCTGCTATAAGAGTCCTGAACATTCTATGTTTTGAACTATTGGTATAAAGCTCCTACCAGTTGCCTCAAGGTGTTCATTGGTCCAGAATTCCCTCACCGTTATTTTTCAACCTAAAGAATCTTGCACAAAGCTAGAAATATACAACTGGATTCCGCATCTGAATATTCCCCAGCCTTTTAGATTTTCTTTTTTTCCTCTCAAATTTTTCTTTATTTTACATTTAAATACTGAATCTATTTGAAATCTCAATCTCCCTTTTAAATCATTTCAAGCAAATATGTCCTTGGGATAGGGTTGCTAAATTTTACAAATAAAAACACACTGCCCCATTACTTTTGAATTTCAGACAAACAATGAATCATTTTTCAGTACAAGTGTGTCCTGTGCAGTACTGGGAGTTTTACTAGGGACTGACTTATAATGAATAGTGATTCATTGTTTATCTGAAATTCCAATTTAACTGAGCATCCCATTTTTTATTTTTTTTAATTTAAATTCAAGTTAGTTAACATACAGTGTAGTCTTGGCTTTAGGGGTAGAACCTGGTGATTCATCTCTTACACATGACACCAACTGCTCATCCTGAAAAGTGCCCTCCTTAATGCCCATCACCCATTTAACCCATCCCCACCCCCCACCCCCTCCAGCAACACTCTGTTCTCTGTATTTAAGACTCTCTTATGGTTTGTCCCCCAAAAATGCTGATTCAAAGGGGCACACGCACCCCAATGTTTATAGCAGAAGTATCAACAATAGCCAAATTATGGAAAGAGCCCAAATGTCCATTGACTGATGAATGGATAAAGGAGATGTAGTGTGTGTGTATGTGTGTGTGTGTGTGTGTGTGTGTGTGTGTGTGTGTGTGTATACAATGGAATACTACTTGGCAATGGGAAAAAATGAAATCTTGCCATTTGCAATAACGTGGATGGAACTAGAAGGTATTGCGCTAAGTGAAATAAGTCAGTCAGAGAAAGATAAATATAAGATTTCACTCATATATTGAATTTGAGAAACTTAACAGATGAACATAGGGGAAGGGAAGGAAAAATAAGACAGATTTCCTAATAAAGCTTTTTTTCCCACTCAACTTTAGGACAAGACAAACTTTATTGTCACTCATCTGACGGCCTTTCCAACGTGCCATATATATGTAAAGGCATCTCAGTAACAATATCTCAATTCACAAAGACCAAATTTGCTCTCCTCACTTGGGCATCAGTAATTCCTATACCCATATTAGATTAGAAAAATGTCACACTAGCTGTAAATTTTCTCTTCCTTTCTGCTGATTTAGGATTTCCCTTTCAATAAAAAATAATAGCCATTTATTTGTGTGTGTGTGTGTGTGTGTGTGTGTGTGTGTACAGACTTGTCTTTATGTTGTGTTATATTTTGTCTAGTATTTCCATCTTTTTTAATTAAATTTTTAAAAATGTTTATTTTTGAGAGAAAGAAAGAGTGCAGGGGAGGGGCAGAGAGAGGGAGACAGAGTATCTGAAGCAGGCTTTATTATGACAGCAGAGAGCACGATGCAGGGCTTGAACTCACGAACCATGAGATCATGACCTGAGCCGAAGTTGGATGCTTAACTGACTGAGCCACATATGTATACTAGGTTGGACTGCATTATTGATAGACCTAGTTTGATTACTTCTTGAATACACAGAAACTTAGACTATATAAAACTTTCCTTCTCGTGAAACTTGTTGTATTTCTCCCATAGTGCTAAGATAACTTAAATAAGCAAGCAGATCCTCAAACACGGGCTTACTAATGACTGTTTAGACCCATAGGACCATTTCTAAATCCTGATTTCTTCACTAAAAAAAGGCTCAAATAAAGTTTCTTCATAAATAAATGTTAGAAAGTTTATTGTTATGATCATGTGTTATAACAGCTATTCATCTTAGGAAGATATTTGAAACATAAGTCTTAGGTCACTGGAGGCAAATTAAACACATCAATAAGGAGTGCTTGCAACACGTCATTATTTTGCAGGAGAATAAGTGGTTTGAGTTGAATATTATTTGTAAATAAGAGATAGACAAGATCTCCCACTTTCACTAATAAAGTGCCCATCTCATTAAGATAGAAGTAATGGGTGTTTTAAAAAAAATTCTGATTTCCTCAATTGTATAATTTAATGTACAGACTCCTAAGGATATTGATCTAATGAATTATTTAAAATCCATCTTTTTTATATCATACAACATTTAAGTGTCCACATGCCCCTGACTGTGGAAACATGAGAATCAATGACACTGTCCCGGATTAAAGAATGACCTAATCAGAGATATAAACATGTAAACAAATGATTATACTGTATTTTGATATATGTTACACTAGAGGTACATACATGATCAAGAGTCATGGAATCATAGGGAGGTGGATGATTCTGTGCAAGACTTCACCAAATGTCATATTTAAGCTACAGTTTTGAGGGCTAATGAGTGAAAAAGTAGAAACATTCAGAACTATTCAGCTTGGAGTTGAAGTGAGGAGTGGCATAAAGATAGGTTGGGGCCAAATCAGGGAATACCTTGAATGTCATGCTAAAAACTTCAAAATTTATCCTGAGGATGGTGGAAAGCCATTAAAAAATTATAAGCAGGGGAGGGATGTGGTCTGATTTCATTTTAGATAGATGAAAAATTTGAAAGGTCAAATCTAGGAATAAGAAGACAAGTTAGAAGGTTATCCTACCATTCTAGGCAAGAACATTCCCAGTCCAGATAAAGGGCTATAGCATTAGAGATGAAGGTAGAGGGAGGAGAGCTGAGAAATATTTAGGAAGTAAAATCATCAGGGTTTGGAGACTAATAATATGTAGTCAAGAATGTAAGGGTAAAAAGAAGTCTCAAGTGACTCCAAGGCTTTTGGCTTCAGTAGGGGACAGTGGTGCTGTTTATTTATTTTATTTTATTTTATTTTATTTTATTTTATTTTATTTATTTTGTTTTGTTTTTATTTTATTTTATTTTATTTTTTAAGTTTTTATTTTAATTCTAGCTAGTTAACATACAGTGCTATATTAGTTTCAGGTATACAATATAGTAATTCAACACGTCCATACATCACCCTCTGATCATCACAACAAGTGGACTCCTTAATCCCCATCATCTATTTAACCCATCCCCCAACTCTCCTCTCCTCTGGTAACAGTTTGTTCTCTATAGTTAAGAGTCTGTTTCTTGGTTTGCCTCTCTTTCTCTCTCTCTCTCTCTCTCTCTCTCTCTCTTATTTTTTTCCTTTTGCCTGTTTTGTTTGTTAAATTCCACATATAAGTGAAATCATATGGCATTTGCCGTTCTCAGACTTATTTCACTTAGCAATATACACTCTAGCTCCATCCATGTCATTGCAAATAGCAAGATTTCATTTTTTTTGATCACTGAGTAATATTCCATTATATCTATATCTATATCTATATCTCTATATCTTTGGGATAGTGGTGCTATTAACTGAGATTAGAAGACAGAAGGAGAGAAGATGTGGGGAAACTAATGAGCTTTAAGTGGCTAGGGGAATCCAGATGTACAACCTTAATGCCCAGGAGAGAAGGAAGGGCTCGAGACTGAGATTTCTGCATCATTAATATATAGATATGATCAATACCACAGAGAAGCCAAATATATCTGAGAACAGGATGCAGAGTAGAAGTAACCTGGGATCCAAATTCTGGAGAGCACCAGTGTTTGAGAACAAATGGATGATGAGATAAAAGGGAAGTATCAGGAGGAGAGTCCTAAAAGTCAAAACACAGAATTTCCATAAGAAAATGTGTGTATGTCTTATGTTTCTAATACAGGTCCCATTTTGATACTTCTGAGATACATCAATTCACTGTCTTTACTCTTAATAAGAACTGATGGGTAGCTGGGACTCTGTAGAAATAGGCATTGGCCGCAAACAAAACTTTGAAATTCTTAAGCACAGATAGTTCTAGAAAAGAATAAGAATTTCATCATGCATCTCATTTTCTTACCAGCCAGCAGGGTGCCACCATTATTGTTAATAGCTATTGTTAATAGAAGAGTTAAAAAGCTCTCTTGAAGAGAAAGACATCCCTTTACCCGGAAAGTAAGTAACTAAAAATCCCTACTATTACACAAATTGAAAACCAGGAGGCAAATTTTAATTAAAAATATTTATAGCAAGTGGAATACCAGCTGCTAGTTTCTCTCACCACTCATGAATGTGTTTTGCAGCTGGCCATAATTCTCTCTTATTTCAATCAGCTTAACCAATAATAACAGCTGTTCATTAGGCAAGGTCCATTTTATTAGCACCCGTGTGATATGCAGTGACTGGTAAAGAAGCTTTAATAGGAATGATTTTTAAGAGAACCACCCTTTGATTTGATGGATCATTGTTTGAAGGAGTTTTGTTTCTTTAAGTAAGAAAAAAACTCCTATGACCTTAAAAGCATCTCCATATTCTGTAAGGCTAAAATGTTTCTATGCATTTCCTGACCTATCCATTTAAAACTATAAGAGCATCTTAGACCACATTAAACATAACAGGAGGGGGGGTGCTGGGAGATGCTAATGAGTGTATATAAGGATAAATTTGATGCAATATATGTAGTGTTTCTTAAGTGACGATGTCCTTAGAAATATTAGCAATCTCCTTCATCAGTGCAAAACATCTGAGTCCAGGGCCTAATCACAGCTGTTTGTTTGTTTGTTTGTTTGTTTTGTTTATTAAGTTGCCAGAGTTTCTGTGTCTATCTACTAAGACATTCTGTTCTACTTAGTGGAAACCAGAAAAGTCAGACAATTCAATGAAATGAACTGAGGTTGCTTAAACCATCAACACATATTACGATAAGAAGTTTAGTGAATTTATGACCCACATTAAGAGAAGAAAGTGATGGGACACCTGGGTGACTCAGTGGATTAAGCATCCCTCTTGGTTTTGGCTCAGGTCATGATCTCACGATTTGTTCATGAGATCGAGCCCTGAGTAGGGCTCTGCACTGGAGCCTGCTTGGAATTCTCTCACTGACTCTCTCTCTCTTAATAAATAAATATTTTTTAAAAAAAGAGAGAATAAAGTGATGATTTGTTTGAAGAGAGCCCTTGGAAGAGCCCGTGGCTCAGAGGTGGCTGGGTGAAGGTGACATTGCTCTCCTATATACTCACGGGGAGTAAAACAGATCTGATTAGTATGACTTACTAACAGAAGGAATAAGTGTTTTCTTCAAGAAAAATATATCGAATAAGCAAAAAAAATAAGTGAAATCTGAGCAGATTCTGACAGAGTTCATGGTCCTGCTATCAGGAAGACAGCAGAATTGAAGCTTCGTTCTCATAAACAGATCAAAGGTACTCATAAATGGGACAGCTCATGTTTTTGTTCCCCCTTATTAGAAACTATTATTTATAGAATTCAACTACATACCAGAGGTCAACTTAATCCCTTGTTGTATTCCCCAAATGTCTTATAAATGAAACTTACTTTTTTTTACTTGAAACATATATTGAATTATAGAAAAGAATGCCAGAAAAATAAATAAAACCTTTTTTTCTAACATGTTCCTTTTAGGCAAAAAAGAAAGCAGTAAGTGATATTTTAAGATTTTAAGATAGTTTTCTTTTCCTTCATAATATTTAAGCATGATGCATTTTTTCTTTCTTTCTTTCCTTTTTTTTTTTTTTTTTTTTGAGAGAGAGACACACACAGAGAGACAGGGTATATGAAAGCTCGGGAGAGGAGCTGAGGGAGAGAGAGAGAATCTTAAGCAAGCTCAGCGTGGAATCCAATGAGGACTCAAGTCCATGACCCTAGGATTATAACCTGAGCCAAAACCAAGAGTCAGACGCTCAACTGACTGAGCCACCAAGGTGCCCCAAGTATGACGCTTCTTATGAATGAGCAATCCTTTTTGAACAAAGTGAAATGGATTCTGAAACTGTCTGTGAGAACTAAAGAGAGCAGGAGACTGGAAACCAAACAACCGGAGTCTGAACCCCAGGTTTCTAATGGACACTCTTACCCCGGCACAGAGACCCAGCTCAAGCTTTGAGGGGGTCTGTTGCAAAAGTCTGATTACATTTGCAGCCAAGGTCTTTCTGTGTATCAGTCTTTATTTGATGGGAGAGAAAAGAGATTTGCTTCATTTTCTATTTACAAGTAAAATGAAGGGGCTCTAGATGACTTTAAAGGGCTCTTCCTGTTCTAATTTTCTTCAAAAATGTCAAGCGCCTCCATTTGAGTTGCTGTACTAAATTTACATAGGCAGGCATAGAAATAGTCAGTAAGCCAAATTTACTTCTAAATGGGCCAGAAACTTCATTTTAAAATAGGGAATTGGCAGGAAATAGGAATGAAGCCAGAGCAATTTAGAAAGGAGAAGAGCATTTGATTTTTTTAAAGAGGCAAGTGGAAAAACAAAATTAAGGAGAATAAGACAGAGGGAGAACTTTTAATAGTGGGACTCTTATTATTTCATTTAGGTGCTTACAATTACTGACTGGTCTGAAGCAATTTGACTTCGTTTATTTTTAGTGCAAAGCAAAACATACAAATACGGGGCTTTGAGAGAACAAATTAACAAGCAGAAATGATAATAACAGAACTCCATTCTATTAAGTTTCACTGGACATCCCCATTGAGAGTACTTACTGGCTTCTGTGTAATCCTCATGTTTATAAAAGGACAAGCTCATGATTTTCTGATCAGATCAAGACAGAATAATTAAAGTATGCAAAGTGCAAGTGGTTATCCCTGCTCTAATTCTGTAAACACCAGGGGGATTATCAATTAAAGATGCCCTCTCCATCTGCTATGAAAAAATTTACATGTTGTAAGCCTGCTGAATTTTTATTATTCCAAATTCCCTGTTTCCTAACAATCTCTTCTACAAACTGTTTTTCAATCTTGGATAAACTTTTATGAATGTGATACATGTCTTGGTTCGTGAAGTTATAAGCAGACCACAGTCTTTGGAGCAAAATGGGACGTAGTTGAACCATAGGCTATACATCTCCTGTTATATCATATCAGAGTTGTATGATCTTAAAGATCAGTGTTTTTCCCTGTCTTTTTACACTTTTTAAAGCCAACTTGTATCTGCATGACTTTGTGTCTACTTTAGTTCTTTACATTTATCCTTTAATTGCATCGTTTTTGAATATGCAAGCTAGACTCCAAAAAAGGTACTAACTCATAGCACTTCTCTAAGAATTATTTTAGCCTTAGTAGAGAGAAAGAGGAGGGAAAAAAGAAATAAGAGGCCAGTTAGAAAGGAAATTTCTAATTATTTTCTTGTTTTCCTTTCTTCTAGCTCTTCCTTCTGGCTCTCTTTGGATTGGAGGTGAGGGGATGGGATGAAAGGGGAATGAATTCCATGCAGCCTAAACTGAATAGAACCTGAGGGGCCTGAACAGTAACTCAACTAGGAAGGAAGAGACTAGATGTAATTAAATATAAGTTGATGAACATTAATGAGCTCTCCCAATTCTATCCTAGAACTCCATAATTTATCATGAGAAATTGAGTAGAAAAAAATCTGGAATTTAAAATTTCCTGTTTACTAAAGATATATTCTTTTTTTTTTTCATTTAAGTGAAAATTGCTCACGTTCAAAAGTTCAATTGCTCAAGTTCAAAGGCTCAATTGCAAAAAGTTTCTGAGTAAATTAAAAATATGTCCAGGGGTGCCTGGGTGGCTCAGTCAGTTAAGCATTTGACTGAGATAAGGTCATGATCTCACGGTTCATGGGTTTGAGCTCCGCATCAGGCTCTGTGCTGACAGCTCAGAGCCTGGAGCCTGTTTCAGATTCTGTAAATCCCTCGCTCTCTGGCCCTCCCCCACTCGCCCTCTGACTCTCTCTCTCTCTCTCAAAAATAAATAAAACATTAAAAAAATTAAAAATATATACATGTCCAGAGGCACCTGCATGGCTCAGTCAGTTGAGTGTCCAAATGATTCTTGATTTAGGCTCAGGTCATGATCTCATACTTCATGGCATCTAACCCAGCTTTGGGCTCAATGCTGAGCATGGAGACTGCTTAGGATTCTCTCTCTCTCTCTCTCTCTCTCTCTCTCTCTCTCTCTCTCCTTCCCCTGCTCACACACACTCTCTCTCTTAAAAAAAAAAAGGCCAATTGTTTATAAAAAGAGCCAATTGTGTAGATATAAAATTACCGTTGACTTATCAATCTTGGTCTTAGATTGGCTTTCACGTAACTCATTCTTTCTAAAACTTTGTATAAGAAAAAACTAAATACCCTTTACTCATTAGTAAGAAAAATATTGTGCTTCATGTACTTTCATCAAGTATTTAGGGACTTTCTGTTATTTTTATCTAGTAAACAGCCAGAGGTTTGTTGTTTTATATTAAATAAAAGCCAATATTTCTGGAACACTGGACTCTCAGCCTGAAATTTGTCTTTCAACTCTAAAAAAGGTAAGGGAAGAAAAAAAAATAGCTGGGGGGAAAAACAAAAACAAAAACAAACGAACACCACTTTAGACACCAGTAAAGATTTAACGTGCATTGTTTGCCTAGCACAGTACTAGGTACTGTGTGATAAGGAGGCAGTTACTGAAAAGTGAGACTATCAAGTTCACCCTCTAGGTGGGAAGTTAAATATATTCTTATCAATTGGATGAAAAACCAGTGCACTAATGAGAGGTGCTGTAAATAAGAAGCTGGGGGGTTCAAAGGTCAGGGACTCAATAGTGAACCCTGATGGTATAAAGAAGACCACCAAGAAGGCTTGAAAAAAGGAAGAATGATTCTCACTGAGATGATTATCATTATCTTCCCATGTGGAAGAGTAGATAGGATGACATACTGGGTAAGGAAAAGAGGAAATCAAAAACATGGCTGCATCAAAGAATAGTACAGACTGGCCTTGACCAGAGTGGAGCACCTGGGCTGGTTCACCAGAGCAGACAAAAGCGGAGTGAAGACGGATTTGGAGGACTTTGGAGGTCAGGTAAAGGAGTTCAGACAGAACAGAATCTAAAATCTGTTTTTTGTTTTTTAAATATTTATTTATTTTTGAGACCGAGAGAGAGAGAGTGCACATTTGTGCGCGAGTGGGGGAGGGAAACAGAATCTGAAGCAGGTTCTTTGCAGACAGCAGTGAGCCGGACACGGGGCTCGAACCCATGAATCATGAGATCATGACCTGAGCTGAAGTCGGACGCTCAACCGACTCAGCCATCCAGGCGCCCCTAAAATTTATTTTTGTAAATAGTGGGCAATTTCTGAGGAGGAAAAAAAGCAACCTGGAGATATCAGATTACTGAATGAAAGTACAAATATTTTTATTCAGAAAAAACTAAGGAGGCTAGTTATTCCAAAGACATTTGGTCTTCTGGATTTCTTCACTTGCATATACTGAGAGTCCTTAATAATCAGCTGATCTGGATTTACTTAATTAATAAACGTAAATTAGATACCATAGTAAATCAGTAGGTGTTGAAAAATCTCCTGTATGCCAGACTCCCTTAAATCATCCTCACAACACCTCATGGTACGTTAATATACCTGTTATGTTAACTTTACAGATGGTTAACTGCTGTTGGCCCAATGTCACAGCCCGTAAGTGATGAGCAGAACTTGAACTCATGTCTTCCAAATGTAAATCTCATTCTCTTTCCTCTATTTCACTCCATTCTCAGTCTATGCCAGGGACTGGGTTGAATACTTCTCTTAAAAACAAAGCAGCAGTGATGCACCATATCTACTAATATTTTTATTTAAAAAACCTATCTCCACATAATTGGAGACAACACTAATAATTCTAGGATTTTTCATAACTCACCCAAATCCAGAATTGGCAAACTTTCAGATACTTAACAAACAGCCAGTAAGAAATCAAATGTTTAATCAATGAATGCCTATTTAAAAATTTATTAACTGGCATGTTTACAGAAATTACATTTTCACTAAAAATGGAAGTTTTATTGTTTGACCCATTTTTTTACTTCATGAAAAGAATCAGACTAGAATATGTAGCACGTTTGCCTCATGCTTTGAGAGGTGGGCCCTACAGAGCATAATGTTTATCAGAATTAGTTTTTATAAGTCCTCACATAAAATTAATCCAAGTTTTCTGTGTGTAGAACTAATCAAGATAAAGTAATGCCTGCAATATATTTCATTCTTTCAACAACATTTACAAAATACCTAATATGTGAAAGACACATGTGGTGCTGGGCTCTGGAGGAAAAAAAAAAACAGATTTTAAGAATTTGGGGGTGGTTTCACAGACAGCAACCAAAAATGTCGAAACCTGAAATTCATCTGGGCCTCGATAACTAAATAAATGAAACAGACTTTATATAATACAATAGGAAGTGGTTCAATTTAGGTTATATGAACGTAAATACCCCCTCCGTTGAGAACAACTAAATTTCAAAGTAACCATTGAAATCAGTGACTAATTCTTTTTTGTTTAAAATGGGCTGCATAGTTGCATGGTCAGAGTCAGTTATGTGCTGGTAAGTGTTTTATGACTGGCAGTGTGGAAAAAAAGTCATGAAGTATAGTATTTGCCTATTTCTGTAGGGTGATGGCCTACCAAAGTCATCAGGGGGTTGTCCATTTTCAAGCCACTTGGCCCTTTTCAAGCCAACAGAACGACATCATTGAACACAAGTAGGGAAGAGATGAATAGTAGCTCACCATGACGTGTCACTTTTGCCATAGAGATAAAATAGACATAAATGGGAGCATCCAGGTGGGTCAGCTGGTTAATCGTCCGACTCTTGATTTTAGCTCAGGTCACGGTCTCTCAGCTCCTGAGTTCGGGCTCCACATCCAACTCCGTGTTTACAGGGTGGAGCCTGTTTGGGATTCTCTCTCTCTTTCTCTCTCTCTCTCTCTCTTTCTGCCCCTCCTCCACTCTCTCTCTTCTCTCAAAATAAATACATAAACTTAAAAAAAAAAGACATAAATGACCCCCAGAAGACAGATAACAGTAAAATGCAGTAAAAGAATTAGTAAGTGATGTTTTGAGTATTCATCAACTTTTTTTAAATATAAAATTTTAATCCTATGTTTCGTTTCACCCATCGTTTAACATTGGCAGCATTTAATAACCGGATCTCAAAAGTCCCAAAAATGTGACAGTCGGGGGGCGCCTGGGTGGCTCAGTCGGTTGGGCGTCCGACTTCAGCTCAGGTCATGATCTCGCGGTCCATGAGTTCGAGCCCCGCGTCGGGCTCTGTGCTGACAGCTCGGAGCCTGGAGCCTGTTTCGGATTCTGTGTCTCCCTCTCTCTCTGCCCTTCCCCTGTTCATGCTCTGTCTCTCTCTATCTCAAAAATGAATAAACGTTAAAAAAAAATTAAAAAAAAAATGTGACAGTCGGCTCTCATGAGCCAATGCAAACTGTCTTCAGCACAGCACTGGGAGACCAGGAAAAAGAAAGCAGGCACAAAAAGGCCGCAAGAATATTTTTCTAGGCAAAGACAAAACCCCCTAGCCTATGAAAGCCATGTGTATAGCGGATCAATTAGATAATCATTAGTATTTATTGAGACCTTACTAACTGCCAGGCAGCTCTTTATGTCTAATTTTGTATTTATCCTTCACAAAAATCTTATGACGTCGTATCACTAGCATCGCTTCTTAGCAGATGGGGAAACAGGCATAGAGAAGGAAAACTTTTCCATTAGGAAAGCAGGGATTAACTTCAGTGTGGTTTAGCTCAAATGTCTCTGCTGTTAAAAAATTATATACCATCCCCCCCGCCCCTGACTCCCCTACCTCATGAGAGACCTTACAACCTTCAAAGGATTATAACCCTTAAAGCCACTCACAGCTCCAACTTGAAGGAGCAGTGAATTTGCTCCCCCACCAGGAAGGTCTAAATTAGCAAACATCATCTGGAGTAAATAAATTACAAAGATTGAAACAAATTTCACTCGGACCCTCTTCTATCTAAATTCTAAGAACGTACACACTCCTCTGATTACCACACTGCTTCCTTTCCATGCACTTGTTTTCACCGGGGCTTTCTAATTTCCGAAGAAATAAATGCAATTTGGGAAGGCTAAATGCTTTTCTCTCCCATTTCCTAGATTTCCGACCATTGTTCTGGAAAGAGTGGGCTCAGTTCTTGTCTGCCTGTCAGGGTGATTAATTAGATTTAATTTCATGCTGTTTTCTCTGCCATCCTGTCCCTTCCCCCGATGACTAATAATTCTTCCACAAAGTCCAAACAAATGGCCATGGTATCTAGTTTTTATTTTTGGAAGTTTTCGCCAGCCAAAATGCATAGAACCTCTTCACAGACAGCAGTTTAGAAATTCCTGGCTAGGATTCCTGCCTGTAACAGCCGCACTTGATACGGCTAGATGGCCCGTTGACTGATATCCTGGGTGGCATCGTGCCAGATCAAAAGTTGTGAGGCTATTTGAATCAAGAATCAGCACTGGGCAGTGATAAATATAGATGGGCAGCCTACAAAACAGCTCTGCGAGGGGCCATATCTTCTTCAGGAAGTACCTTTGTGCCAGCACTAAAGCATTAACACCACATGTCTTTTTCTGCACTTGACATCTGTGGACACTTAGAGTGTGTGACAAAAGGAGGAAGTGAATGAGGGTGGAATGGAAGACAAGAGAGTTTATAGGTGAAGCTAGCAGCCCAGAGAAGGATGAATTGCAGCCGGGGCCCGGAAGTCTGGTAAGAGCCTCATTGACTTTTTTAGCCTGTGGTGTGGGCAGTAACTATTGGCGCCTTGTTTCAAGGCCAGAGCTTAGCATGATGGAAGAAAGAGGTTGGGCACTGGGCAAGTCGAACCTCTGTTTCTGGCCGTGCCACAGACCCCCGCCAAAGGATCCATTAGTCAATATGCCACATGGCCACCAGGTGAAACCTTAGGATAGGAAACAGATCCTTCCCAATGAGTTAAAACATGTCACGAACCCAGATCACTGGCATCTCAAGGGGGCGAGAAAATGCGGCTGTTCAGAAAGTTCCAGACATCCAGACAAGCTTGACATAGCTTTAATAAATTCATCAGTGAAATGAAGATGTCTAGTAGTCTAAATATGTGTGTGAATACGGGAGGACTTCAGATTTGGGATTTGTGGAACTGAAACTCTGCCCTGTGACTAATTTAAGGCTCATGAAGGTTAACAACTGGCCCTGTATCATTTTACAGATAATCCTCAATTTCCTTATCTGTAAGCTGAGAATAAAATTAAAATATCCCATGCAGTGTTGTTATTAGGCTCAAATGAGATGATTTATGCAATGCACTTTTTAAATGGTTAAAGTTCATTACAATGATCCTTGTGCTCACTCTTTTGTGAAAATGAGTTACAGCACTAATCTTCGCCATCGGTCCTTTTTAGAAAACACGTATAAAAGACACTTTAAGTCATGACTCTAGTATTGGGACTATAGTTGTTCTTAAACTGGTTATGTTTAAGAGCAGTCATCTTAAGATACTATCACTTCAGACTAACAAGGAAGTCTTCTGTACTTTCTCGAGTCTTCTCACTGGGTTACCTTCAGAACCTACGTACAAATTGAAGAAAAAAATCAGTCTCAAAAATCACTGCTCATTTAAGATCCAAAATAGTCTCTGCTTTATTTAACTGGCATTTACTCTGAATGACTTTTGGCTCAGGTATGAAATTAAGCTCATCCTCCAAGGAAGATATTTGTATTATGTTTTACGGTAACAATTTCACATAACCTTAGCATTCACACCTTCCCATGGTTTTTTAGGCTAGGCAGGGTACCTGTTTATGGACCTGGTTATAAAGAAACTGAGGTCCAGAGAGATAGACCTCTGATGCAAATTCTCACTTCCTATCTCCAAAGGAATTTTTTTTTTATCTTAAGAAGAAATTTTCCCATATTCCTTGACTACTCCCACTGAGGTTTTCAAATCATTAAGTATAGCTGCAAAACATTTCGAACAATACAAACACCACTGGAATATAAGTATAGTTCCCCAGAGTAGCCGTTATTGAAATTTCTAACATTTCACAAGTGTAGGTCCTGACATATTCATTTAAAAATCAGTCTATTAAAAATGTTAAATCTTTTATGTATTATCTATTTCTAAATCTTTCAGTTTTAGAAGAAACTGAGGCTCAGAGGTTTAAGAAACTCAAAATATTCATTGATGTCTGGATGAACTGCCAACTTCACACAGCAATCTGGTATCAAATCATGAAGAAATACGCAATGAACCCAGAATGGTTTTTCAGAGAACAAAAACAATATGGTGGTAAAAAAAAAAAAAAAAAAAGATACTCAAATGTATAAGGCATTATCAGTGTGCTATTATTTTCAAATTTTGGATTTATTTTCCAATCTTGAAAATTCATTTTATATTGCTTCTATTTTTTCTGGACACACCAAAGTTAATAATTCCTAGCAACTTAATATTACTTCCTCAGAGAAGCCCTGGGTTCTCTCCTTCATCCACTATAAACTGTCTTTCTGTGTGTTCCACTAGCACTTGGTTTATGACTCTGTTACAACACGGGCACATTATCCTTTAGTTTTTTTTTTCCAATTTCTTTAATGTTTATTTATTTTTGAGAGACAGAAACAGAGCGAGAATGAGAATGGAGAGGGGCAGAGAGAGAGGGAGACACAGAATCTGAACCTGGCTCTAGGCTCTGAGCTATCAGCACAGAGCCCGATGAGGGGCCCAAACTCATGAGCCATGAGATCAGGACCTGAGACAAAGGTGGATGCCCAACCGACTGAGCCACCCAGGCGCCCCCCACCCTTTTTGTCATCAATCACCAGTTTATATATTGTGAGTTTCTTAAGGGCAGAACTCTTACTGATTTCTCTTTCTTGCACCTAGCATGGTGTCTGGTACATAATACAGTGTGTTCAATAAATGTTTAATGAATGAATGGATGGATGCAGAAAATTTAAACTATGAGACAGTGTAGATAAACACAAAGGAGTTTATACCATGGTAACATATTTCCAGCCCGACCAAATGCTTATCTATTTACTGTCTTTACTCTCTTCTCTTTATCTCTCAGAAAAGTATCGGGCATTTTGATTCTGCGTATTTTGAAGACTATAAAGGACCTGGGTTGAGGACACTGCATGACGATTATTGTTACTAGAATTATTTTTAGTACTTCTGTTTAGCAGAAGGCATTCCTTTGTGGGGAATTTAAAGTGCTTCATTCAGATGTCTGCTTAATTGTCACAATCCTGTGAGCTGGGTAGAGACAGGATTATTGCCTTATTTCATGAATGAGGAAGCTGGAGAAGCTTGACTCATTTAAGGTCACTCAGGTAGCTTTTAGTAGGAGAAAAATAGAAACGCTTGTCTTATTCTTGGTGTTTCTATTGTGTGGAACTGCCACTGATGTTAGCACTGGAGGAATCAAAGCTTGCCTGCTAGTGAGAGACTCAGACATTCACTTGGAGACTGACCCTAGGTCCTTGTACAATTCAAAGCTGCCAGAGTCAAGAATATACTGTGTCAGATCTGTTTTACACTTACATGGCAGGCCTGGAGCTGTCACTGTTGGTTCCTTCCTTAGGGCTGGCTGAATAATTTGCAGGGCTCAGTGCAAGGTAGAAAGGCAGGCTCCTTGTTCAAAAATTAAGAAATTCAAGAAAGCTTCTGCCAAGTATTAAACCCTTCCGAGGTTGCACGCTAATGAAAGTTGCTTTATCCTTGTAAGATATCCATGTTATCTTACAAAGCCTCCTAAAGTTTTAGGTAACTATTGCTCCTAATAGCTCCTATCTTCCCCACCTGCTTTCAGAAGCATCCTATTCAGCGTATTCTCTATATTGGCATTGTGGTGGGACTTCTTTTTTTTTTTTTATTTTAATATTTATTTTTGAGAGACAGAGAGAGAGAGAGCACAAGTGGGGGAGGGGCAGAGAGAGAATGAGACACAGAATCAGAAGCAGACTCCAGGCTCTGAGCTGTCAGCACAGAGCCCAACGCGGGGCTCAAACCCACAAACAGTGAGATCATGACCTGAGCCGAAGTTGGACGCTTAACCGACTGAGCCATCCAGGCGCCCCATGGAATTTCTAAACTAAAAATCTGTTGAAGTCCTTATCTTATCTAAAATCTTCCAACAATGCCTCATCACCTCTTGAATAGAGACTTCTTAGGCATCTCTTCTAGGTATCTATTGCTACATAACAAACCATCCCAAAACTCAGTGGCTTAAAACAACCACCATGTATTTGTTCACAGTTCTGGGTTTGACAGCTTGTCCCTGCTCCCTGCAGTATCTACAGGGCAAACTCACATTTTGTGTCAGGTGGCAGATCAACTAGGGACTGGCAGGCCCCAGAGGACAGTCGCCCAGGGCCTGGGGCTGGGGTGCCTTAGTTTCCCTCCACGTGGACTTAGTTCCCCTCCATGTGGACTCTCCAGCAGGCTGGCTGGACTCTTCTCATAAGAGAAGATAGGAATCTCTGGATTCCAAGAGAGTAAAAGCAAAAGCTGGAAATGTTGCCCAACGCCGCAGCCCAGGACAGTGTCACCCGTTCTCCATTGTGTTCAGGTCAAAATATTATGGCACTTACCTTCTCTATCATGGAGGTATTTTATTTTCTCCCATTTTAGAGATGAGAAAACTGAGATGTTCAGGAAGCACCTGAACTGGGATTCAAACTCAGGTATGTTTGATTCCAATACCCGTTAACCTTTTACTATGCCACGCGGCCATATCAAAACGTTTGCCTTGCTTAGCGTGTACTCACATGCCTTTGCGATTTTCACATGCTGTTCCCTTTGCCTGAAAAAGCCTCTATCTGTACCTTCTCTGTTCCTTGTTCTTTTCATCCTCCTCTCTGCACATCATGGAAAACCACATACACAGCTCTTCTTGGAAACTCTGATTCCCCCAGGCAGAGCTAGGCGACCCACTTCAGTAACCCACACAACCCTTTCCTCCTCTTTTCCTCTTTCCTGATCATTTGTTCCTTCAGCGTAGGAACCTTATTTTTCTTTGCATCTCCCAGGCCTAGTATGGTACTTGATTTATAGTGGTTTCAGAAATGATTATTGAATGGAATTTTTAAAAGCATGTTGACTTTGATAATTAAGATGACATTCGGGCACATTAATAATTTTCACTGAAATAAGCAATCAAAAGAGTCAAAATGATTGTCCACGTAGTTTCAGAAAACCTTTCACACCTACCAGTTGCATCAGGCCATTCATTCATTCATTTATTCAACTAGGGTCTAAGAGGGCAGGGGTGTTTGTTTGGTTTTGGTTTATTCACAGTGGTAGCTCAAGAACTTGGAAGTGACTGGCACGTAGTAGGCGTTCAATCAGTGTTTGCTGACCGAATGAATGATGTAACTGTACGAGGAGCTGCCTCCTAAATGGCTTGTCCTCAATTCACTTCTGTGAGATGCATTTTCAGCCATACACCTCAATGGTTCTCTGAAACTCGACTCAGCCACTGAGTCTGAAGCGTCTTGAAGCAAAGTTTCCTGCAGCCTCAGAAGAAGTCAGGGCATAAATCACAGGAGCCCTCTAAATTTGGTGACATTCTACGCTCGCTTTATTATAATATCACAAAGGCCAGAGTAAGAGGATATGGAAGAGGGACCTGAACTCTCAGCTCTAAATAAAGAACCATGTCACATATTTTATCTGGGCTCACCGGCTGCGTATGCCTGAATCTCTCACACTCTCTCTCAGGCAGGATGTGATCTAATAAGAAGGCTGGCCCCAAGCACCAAAATGCGGTCATAAAATTTGCAGTTTATTGCCTCCTCTCCACATTTTATCATCAGGGAAATGATGGAAGTTCATGAGGCAGAGAAGTGCTAGTTGTCGAACTCTGGGCTTTATGTACGCACTCACAGGTATTTTCCTCTCTTTCACATGTGGTATCTCGGAACAGACTGGAAGCATCGAGTGACATCCGAGTGAATTTCATACTTAAATAACTAAACATGAGTCATTATTCCTCTATCAGGCTTTAAGAGATACTTTAAAGGAAAATTCTTCCTCCTGTGGATCCACTCTAACAAAAACATCTTGCTTTGTTTTCAGGGCTCAATATACCTGTGACAAAATACCTGTTACACATGTAATTAATTCTAAGCTGTCAGTGCAAGGAAAACAACGCTGAGGTAAAAATAACTAGGGATGAAATTCACTATGCACAATTAATCTGTCACCCTCTAAAAGATTTTTATCTGCTACTATTATTATTAGTCCTTTTTAAAGATTTCTAATGAAGGATTCATTTTGATTCTTTAAAACTACTTCTTTGTTAATCTTCACAACTGCTTTTACTTCTACAGAAAACGATACCAAATGCATGACTTCAAGCGGATTTTTGTGCTATAATAGTCGTGCCAGTAATGTCCAAGGAGAGAAATTACTCTCTGGAGAATAGTTTAAACTAGTCCAACAATTTGCTTGAGGAAAGCCTGAAGTAACAGACTATTTTCACTTTGTTTTTAAAAATAGAAACACATGCAGCAGTAGGAGTTCAGTGTCCGTGAACATGCCACATCCCAGCCAGAAGACACGAACTCCTTAGTTTCTTCATAAGAATTAGTTCCATATTAGTTCACTATTGGGAATTTTCATCTTCCTACTCTCTTTGGAATTCATGGGCTCTACTAAGTACGGTTGTATACTTTGCCATTTCCTTGAAATGTGCCAGAATGTTAGTTACGGGGAACAGATTTGGGACTTGTGTGCCTTATTGTGGCCTTCCTTGTTGTTCTCCATTCGGGATTTTGCTCGCCTTACACACAAGCCAGTACATCTATTTTTGGAGATTTGTATTGGGTTTGCCTCTGCAAAAAACTAATTGGATTCCTCCATTGATTTGTGACCCCTGTCCTAACCTCGACCACTGCCCTTTCTCTAGCCCAAGGGAGATCTGAGCTTTGTTTATGAGCAAAAGAGCTGTCAAGAGTCAAGTGACAGGTGAGGGTCAGGTGGTAATGAAACACTGGGATCAGGTGGTGGCAGCTTCAGCATCTTTCACGGGACACTGAGCAAGAGTGAAGATTCCCGGGCCCCTTTCATAGAAAAGCAGAGGTGAGGATCGTATTGGCTACACAGAAGCCCCCACTGGCCATTGTTGTCTTGCAGAAACATTCCCAGCTGTGTGACTGGCCTGGTTTATGGAAGGATGGAGTCGTTTATGGTTGAAATGCTCTGCAAATCATTTTATAACCTTGCAAGGTGTTAGACATAATCTATGAAGCAATGAAAAATATGAATACCTCACAGATTATCTCCCAAGCTTAGCTTCCCAGGAGTTCCCCTTCTACAAGTCTGCGGTTTATGTGCCTTTGCGCGTGGAGGTCGGATCACTATTTTGGGAACTGACAGTGGGAACAGTCAGCTTGGCTGTGTTCATGCTCTTGAGTGTATATATAAGCAGGCACAAAATTTGGCTTCTTGACGTGAAATGACACCTGATATGGAATGGTCCCCTAAGGAGGTGTCAAACATAAAAATTCAACAGAAAGGAAGAAGCATAGTGCCGCTGAGTGCGCTCACTGAGTGAAGACTGGAACTGGTAAAAGTGAGTGCTATAATGATTTTTCGTTTCCCATATGCTCTATTAGGATACTGGTTCGGACCTTGGTTAAGGAATAAAGACCTCTCTGGAGGCCATGTCAAAAAAGTTGCAAAAGCTATTTTTTTAAGATATCAAATGTTTACTCAGTGTTTGTGAAGAGCCAGAGACTGTATTAAATATTTTTCAAGCATCATCTCATAGGCTCATGATTCCGTTTTTTGAGGAAGGCGTTTTTTTTTATAGCTGAGGAAACTGAGGTTTAGAAAGGCCAGCTAACCAACTAACCTGGGTTAACCCAGGTCTGTCTCAGTCTAGTGCTCCCAAACCTTAACTGATAGACCCTGTTCAACATTCACGCACAATTTCAGAGTCAGGCCTTGCACCAGATAAAATTAAGACATAATAATCTGAAAATGTGAATTGTCATTGGATCTCAACGGGAAGTTTATACAGACAAATCCTGAATTATCCCATTAGACGGCCAGCCAAACTTGAGTTGCACAAGGATTCAAAAAAATTGACATATTTGCCCCACGTAGCAATTAATTTCAGAATGGCACTTTGTCAACATGAAAGTCCTTCCTTTGAAGTACTGATTTTTAAGAATACAGGCAGTGAACCCTGTTTATTGTTTGCCTTTCACCAAGGTCCTTATGGTGGCACTGCATGACCTCTTCTCCCCTCTATTCAGCAGTTTGTGATGTCCTAACTTTGTTAGGTAAAGGCATAGGTGCTGTCAGAATTCTTCTTGTTAAGAGTTTCTTTAGCCCACATTGTTAAAAGGGCCGATTTTGCCCAGGAAAAGCCCAGGGTGGGTTAGTGGAAGGCACTTCCAAAACGCTCATGCTGGAGATGCCATGCTTGTTCTCAAAGCGCTAACATTTATTTTCCCCACTAGAGGACAGTGCTTGAAAGAATAACAGTTCTTACCTCTGAGGTTAGGCGGTACTGAGGATTGGAACAATCCCCTCATTGTTACTTCCCCTAACCCACGTGCAGAGCACATAAAGAATTTATTTCTTTGGAGGAAAAAGCAGAAATAAATATGTTTGCTCTAACATGATGCAGAAATCAATGATGGTGCTGTTTTAACTTGCTGAGCATGGAGAAAAAGAAATGCCAGTAAAATGTAATACTCAGAATTACCAAAGCATAAATGAAAGAAGACATCCTTATAAGCGTAGGTGAAATGCTTTTACAATAAACTCTTAAAGGGAGAATATTTGTTGAAGCCATGACTAAGTGCTCAGAAAAATAATCTGTTTGGCTTGATCATTAGAATTTACTGTACTGAGTAACTTATTTCAATAAATATCTTTATTCCCCCTTTCACTAGTATAACAGTCACACATGGTATATGGTTCAAAATACAAGCTCAAAAGATGTATAGTATTATGTAATGGTTAAGCTTTCCCCTTTGAAGAAGGGGATGGGTGTTGAAAGGTGAGTGGTTAATACTATTTGAAAATGGATTTAAAGGCTGTAGAACCTTGCTTGCCAATAACCCCCTTCTGGTTACCTGCTCAAACCTTCCAGTAAGAGTGTCACTAATTAGATAGACTGCCAAAGTGGAGGCACCGTTTCCTTAAACCGTAATTAAAGCCCACATTCCCTGGGTCTTGATCTCTCCTTTAACAAGAATGACTTGGGACCCTGAGGGATTAATTGAGGACTCATACTTTTCAAAAGGGGCTCCTGGGAGTGAGGGGGCAGGGGAAGATCAGAATGAGAGAATGAAGTAGTTTATCAAAGGTACCAAATCAAACTGTTCATTTTTCCTGGAGTCAGCCCAGATGATTCACCAATCAGCAAGGAGTTATTGAGTTCCTACAGAGTCACAGAATTGGAAAATATTGGAAAGCCTGGCACAGTGCTGGGAACTGTAGGAGTTTACAAAAATTATAAGCCTTTTCCCTGCCCTGAAGGATAAATAAATACATTCATCAATACAAACGGAAGATGAGGAATACAGTGAACGTGGAAAGGGGTCTGATGGGAGGATGGGGGAAGGGAGGGTACTGCTCCCATCTCAGTTCAATAAAACCGGCCACCTTCCTGCTAAGAGCTTACAGGCTAATGGAAAAGAGACCCCGACACTCAATTAACCATTTTCTTTCCTACTCAGAGGGCAACCCAATCTGAGGAGTATCCACTCAGTGAATACTGGGTGTTTACTCTTATTCACTTTCTGCTCTTGACTTGAAGGGAATAGTCCTGGGGATCCACAAAGCAAGATTTGTAACAAAAATCACTGTAGTCAAGAAGATCAGCATTTTTGTCCAACCCTCACGAGCTGTGTGACTCTGGACAACTGAGCTGTTGCCCAGTCCGTGCAATACCAACACTGTTTTCCTCTTTGTAGAATGGAATTACAGATACACCCACGTCACAGGATTCAGTGTATGGATGGACAGGAAATAAGGGCAGAAACAACTCTCAGCCCTTTACAGAGCTCTTTCTGTTAGGGACCCATCATGATCTCATAGACTTCACTAATTTCAAAGGAATAGGCTTTACTCAGCCTTCATTTTGGAAGTACAAAAATTTAGCCCCAGATAAATGGAGACCTGATTATTCACATTTCAGAGGATCCAACTTTAAAAGCTTTAAAGCAGGATTTTAAAAAAATAGACGTTCCCCCCCCCACCCAAATAAATTAGCTGTAATTGTGGAATGCTGGATCTGGAAGAGATTTTAGAGATCTTTTAGGCACACACACCCATGTCTCCTAATTTATAGATAAGGAAATGACAATCAGACTGTTTTCCCCTAGTCAAGAGCCAATTTTTAGAAAGGCTGGAATCATATCCTCTGATTCTCAGCTCTGTAGATTGGACAGCTGAGAACTACAAGCACAAGGTTACAATCATATGTAAAGATAAAATGACTCTAAAACCATCCTGTTATTCAATGAGATTTTCTTGCTAAAGAATTCTACACTGTATGACTATTTGGAAATATATCTTTAAGAAATATTGAGGTGCCAATGTCAAAAGTAACAAAAAATGTGTGAACAAACACCATTTAATTGCACGCAGTCACCAACCTACCAGCTTATTTCTAGTCTTATCAAAATCAACATGGCAATAAAATGTCTCCTTGTCCTTCCAACCTCCTTATTAAAATGCATTAAATTTGTTTTTCTCATACATAGAAAGATAAGGTTATTAATTACAGGAACTGCTTATCAGCAAAATGTAAAATAGCAAGCGAGTCATTTGATGGTTTAGCTAAGAAGAAAAAGAAATGGAGGAAGGAAGAAATTCAGAATAAAGAAAAGCTTAGGGAATGGAATATGAAATTTATAAAGGATTTCATATTAAAAATTAAAATATTTCCTAGAAAGTATTCTCTGATTTTAAAAGAAAGGAGATACTGCAGAGTAAGTTAAGTATGTATATACTTAAACTGCCATTTAAAATTAAAGGAGTAAACTCTTGTAGAGCCTTTACTAGAATTTTCACAAATGAAAAAAGATTACCTCGACTCTGGTATGGTCCTGGCAAGATTGTGGTTGGTAGGGGGGCACACAGGGGAATGAGGGAGAGGTGACCTCAGATGCCTCTCCAAATGCCTCTATAACCCTGTCAATAACTGCAGTCTGGGGGCATCTTATGTTGTGAGAACTTCATTTCATAGTGATTTAAAATAAATATGCTTTAATAGAGAGCAGGGGATTATCTTCTCTCCAGAAAGCAGAGAAATAGAATGCTCAATTCTGTCCACTTTGACGTGTTTAGAATAGTGCTGTTAAATGGGTAGCCAGCTCACTGCTGTTTTCTTGCCCGTCAGTCAGAATGTTTGGGAAATTCTCAACATTGGATGTTAGTCAATGACCTCAGTCTTGAAACAGACCGTATCAAGGCTAGACCCACTGTCATTTAGTTTCTACATGCCATAGTCACAGATTTTAGCTTCCTCTGCAAAATAAATAAGTGAAAGCCATTCGTATTGACACAAAGGTTTTCAGCCTAATTCGTCTGAAATACATACATATTCACCTGAAATACACATACACATTTAGTAAATTTAATCACAGCCCCTAATTTAAAGAAACAGACACTGAGTATTTGGGAGCCGGTAGTCTTGTATTGTTTTTTCTTCAGCGGAAAGGAAAATTTTGAATATATTTGGGTGTTGGTACAGAAGAAGTTTTAATTCACAAAGCCTTATGGCTGGAAGCAATAGCTTTTATGGAAAACTGCAATGTTCTATATATACCATCTGTCTATCTACCCATCTTCCTATTTATTAAGAGTAGTTTTCTAAAACTCTCTCAGCTAGTATCTTAAAAATCTGAAAACATAACATAGAAACAAAGTTGCTCTGCTGTGACTGGGGAGCAGCTCACACCCAGCCAGGCCCTGACGCTCCACTGTGTGTTTGGAAAATGGTTAGTGGTGACTGAAGGGATGGCTTGTGATCCCATGGTGGCTGCTTCAGGCAATCCCAAGAGGAAATGCTTGCAGACCAGCCTTTGTAAAAGTCAGCAAATAGGCTGCTTCAGTCTTTGCCAAACCAAAGATAAATAATTCACTATCATTAACTAATTAAAATATACAATCCTCCTTTTTAATCTGCACTGACTGGAAACACTATTTATAAACCCTGTTTAATAAAACAAAATTAGCAAACACTCTAAATAAGAAATCTTATGTATTAAACATCCCCACATCATAGTCGATGCATAAAAAAGGACATCTTCAGAGCTGGTGAAAAGTAGAGTAGCTCAGCGAGAATCCATTGTTAGCTATTTATAAAGAAGATATCTTGATTTATATTTTGTACTGCAGTGGCAGGGGGTAGACCGCTCTCTATTTGCTTGCATTTTAATATTAGTCTATAAAAAAATACCTATTCTGGCTGCTGTTGAATACTTGTACAGCTGGTCAAGTGGTGGTTAGACATGCATTTGAGCCAGTGTTGGTCCAGGACTATGACTTCTCAGAGGATGGAGCTCACAGCTGCTTGACTTGAATTCTCGGCCAACTGTTGTATATATGAAGCAACTAGGGATGGCCTTGGAGCTACGCCCCTTTCTGTTGCTTCCTGTTCCTCCTTGTGCTCTCTCTGATCCCTAGACTTTTAAAAAACAGCAAAGCCCTCCCTCCATAAGAAGATTGCATCTGCAGAACTTTCCTCTTGAGTATCTGTCACAAAGGACTGAAAGCTCCAAGAATGCAGTTGATATTTGGCTTTTGCCAAAATAACTCTAAGAGACTTTGAAGGCATAGGGGCCCCACTAGTTGTACTTTACTGGTGAAGTGTTACTTTTCTTTTCTTTTTTTAACTAAACATTGAACCCTAGGGTTAGCTCATCAGACCATTGAAATGACCAGACTTTCCAGTTCCATTGACAACATCTGATAGTGAATGTAAGAAACAGATGAGATAGGTGGGTAAAAACAGATGATATGAGTTATGATTCTCTATGACAATGGAACAGCCAAGTCCGGGGTCTTCCTAAACATAGGCCCAATTTCCTTCTGAAGCCTTTGCAGATTACATCTGATTCCTAGGTGCTTTCTAAATCAGGAAACACAATGTCATCAAAACCCTATTCTTCAACTGCTGCTTCAAGGTAAGGAGTCTTTGTGCTTTCAAAAATCCCTTCAAGTTTCCAAGAGGGAGGACAGTTCTTTGAAACTTATATGTCTCTCAGTAAATCTGTATTGGTGCGCTGGTCCTGGGCAATACAGTTTTTGGCTCTTGTGCAATCACATCAACTGTGAATGTTTTTATCACTTATTACACATATAAGGGTTCTTACAGCTTTAAATAAGCATATGCATGGAACAATTGGTGATCCATTCACTCATTTATCAGTACATTCTCTAGATGTTTATTGGGTGTCTGAGATAACCAGGCACCGTGCCAGGTTTGGGTTATGATGGATAAGGCACATCTCCTTTCCTTAAGGGTTTTTAGGTTAGTGCTACAGACACAGAAGTAAGCAATGAGGACTGATAATGTACAGGCAGACGATGCACAATGTCCTAAGGAAGGACACACAAGGGGACCTAACACAGCCTCGGATATGAAGGTGGCACTGAGCTTGCTGGGCTATAGGAGTATGTATGAGAGAGTGAGTGGCAAGAAGCGAGGGGGGAGAGATAACCAGGCGCCAGGTTTTGAAGGGCCTTGTACACCAAATTATCTGACCTCCATCTGCCTTTGTGTTTCTCAAGACTTTGATATCCTGGTGTGGCCCATATCCCAGAACCACAGGATAAACAAGAAATGTCTTCCTGGAGCACTGGTTCCACTTAGTGGTGAATAATCTAAAATATTTGTTACTAAAGGAGTAGAATGCAAAATCTGCACACATTTGTAAGATAAATCATGAGATCCTAGGATATTTTGCTTGTGATACTTTCCTTCAGATTGTACCTCTAGGCCCACTCTCTCCTCTGCCATTAGGAAGCCCTTTCAGAAATGCTTGCAAAGCACACTGAAGGGAGCTACTTAAGGGTTTTAAGCGGAGCCAATGGAGCCAATGGGCTCCCTAATGGCAGACTCCAGGCGACACTGTAGATAACTAGAGAACAGTGGAAGTAGAAGTGAAAGCAGGGAGAACAGCGAGGAGGCTCTTGTAGCCACCAGCATGAGAAACTGTATTGACGCTAACTAGGGTAGTAGCAGCAGGGATGAAAAAAGTGATTTGCAAGACATTATGGGGACAGGATCAATGGCGTAACTATTGATTGATTCATTATGTAATAAACATTTATGGAGTGGCTACCATGTTCCAGGAATCGTGCCAGGTTTATAGCGGGGAATAACACAGAAAGGACCCCTGCTGTCTTGGGCTTATATTCTAGTGGAAAAAGACAAAAACAAGTAAATAAGAAGTTTACTTAATCATATAGATAAATGACAAATACACCGAAGAAAATGAGCTGGGCAATGGGTTATTGCCTTGGACAGCAGATAAGGTAATCAGAAAATGGACTGGAGAGTGAATGGGCTGACATGATGGGTGAATGACAGTGTATTATGCTGAGGCCTGGAACACAAGAGAAAAGGAAGATTCGAGAGAAAATAGTGTTGAGCTCAGTTCGGGAGATCCATGAGAACATGCCCATAAGAGATATATGAAGATATGGAGATATAAACGTCTATATCACATATATATCTATCACACACATGCACACACACGCAATCCTTTCATACAGGTACCAGGAAGTACTGAAGCTAGAGATCAAAACAACAGCAATACGAAGTGAAGGTGAGGTCCCAGAGACTTCTTAAGCATGTGTGAGGGTTTGGATAAACCCTTTATCTTTATCTTTGGATAAAGATAATTTATTCTTTATTAGCTAAGAATCGTCATGATGCGGGGCATGAATGGCATGTTCCCGCACATTCAGTATCGCGAATAACTCATTCGGCGAGTGTTCCGCAAGACAAGCAAACATTTCTAATAAATTTTTACTTGATACATGAGCGATGTCTGGCAATACAAGTAGTAGGTGAGGCCAAATGTCACATGATCACAACTGAACCAATGGTTCCTGAAATTCGCTTTGATATATGAGTGCTTTGGATTACAAACTTGTTTCCGGAACAAATTATGCTCGCGAGGCAAAGTTTTATTGTATAGTCCATGGTCTCGTGGTTTGATCTGGCACAAGCACTTCTCGGCTGTTATTAGTGGAAATAACTGTTAGCATGTGCATAGGTAATTCGGTGGATCAGCCTGTGCTCTCCTTGGGGGCATGCTCTAGACATCACTTCCTCACTGTCCACCTGAACTTCAAAAACACACCTGCACAGTCCCCAGAGAGACTCAAAGCCATAATGAGGCCCATGCCCCGCAGCTCAGGGAAGCCATTAAGATAATGAGGGAGTTTGGTGTTCTTCCTTGAAAGTTCCCTGGAGCCCCAATTACAGAATTTAAAACCTCCAATTCCAAGGATGGGTCAATATTGAAAAACCCCAATTGTTTCCTCCCCAGACAATGGTGACACAAAACTCTAGGCTGGAAAAGGAGGAAGCCCAGGAAACTTTTTTGGAGAAGTGCAGGAATAGTACATAAACATTTTTCCCCCTCAACAGTCTTCTGCTGCAGCTAAATGTCTTACTTCAACCACTGTTGCTTAATAATGTTAGCATTTACACTGACCCTTAAATTGGTCATTTGGCTGGAGACAGTTTTAGCTAAGAAAGTGCCTGCTGGTTTGTGCTGAAATCCTTTATAATTATAAAAGCCACAGACCTCACTCATGGAGTCTTCCAACATCAACATTAGAAAACGACCCCACCTTCAAGGGAAGAAAAAGCAACCGCATAAAGGACACTTTGAGTAAGTGAAAGTGTCTTTTTCTGATGGGCAGCTTTAAATAGATCTTTTCATGGGTTATCCTATTACATTAGATGGAAATGAGTGATTCTTTCCCAATTATGGGGTTGCATGTTAGGAGCCGGCTTAACAACCACGGTTGTGCTGGCCAAATCCCGAAAGACAGACATTTTAGGAGGATACTAGTCATGTTGACCTGGTAACTGGTTACTCAGGGAACTGAACGAGAGAAGCTGGATGTTAAAAGAAGAGACCAGTGGGGCGCCTGGATGGCTCAGTCGGTTAAGCGTCCGACTTCGGCTCAAGTCATGATCTCACAGTCTGTGAGCCATTGGGTTCTGTGCTGACAGTTCAGAGCCTAGAGCCTGCTTCGGATTCTCTCTCTGCCCCTCCCCCTCTTGTGCTCTGTCTCTGTCTCTCTCAAAAATAAATAAACAGTAAAAAATAATAAAAAAATAAAAGACCAGGATATGAAATAGCACATATTTATCCAAAAGCCATATTCTGGAATTGAACACCATCATCCTCAGTTTTCTGTTTTGTTTTTTGCTTTTTGTTTTTTGACATGCTCAGAGCCTTAGGAAATTCCTGATGCATGTCCACACTCTGAGGCTGTTTCTGTACTCATCTAGGCTGCCGTGCCACACACACCAAAAAAGCCTCTAATTTTCTAAGTCTAGACATGAGGGGATATCTAGTGACCAAAAAACTGTGCCCATTCTTTGCCTTTCTCCAGGGGGCAAAATCAACTGGACTCCACAAATGCAATTCTATAACCATACCTTTCCAAACCAAAGAACTGGATGCAATTGTTACCTTATTTTATTTTATTTTATTTTTTATTTAATTTTGAGAGAGAGAGAGAGAGAGAGAGAGAGAGAGAGAGAGTGAGTAGGGGAGGGGCAGAGAGAGAGGGAGACACAGGATCCAAAGCAGGCTCCAGGCTCTGAGCTGTCAGCACAGAGCCTGATGTGGGGCTCGAATCCATGAACTGTGAGATCATGACCTGAGCCAAAGTTGGATGCTTAACAAATTGAGCCACCCAGGCCCTCCTCAAATTATTTTTTAAAAAAGAATAAGCTGCATCCCAGTCAGATGAATTATTGAGGGCTACTGTGTGTCAGCACCACATTAGGATGGCATGCTAAAAACAGTTTTAGTTTAATATTCAAAAGAAATACCAACATAGCATTTCCAGTTTAAAGATATGATGAAAATCGGGGCACCTGGGTGGCTCAGTAGGTTGGGCATCCGACTTCGGCTCAGGTCATGATCTCATAGTTCGTGAGCTCGAGCCTCACAGTGGGCTCTGTGCTGACAGCTCAGAGCCTGGAGTCTGTTTTGGATTCTGTGTCTCCCTTTCTCTCTGCCCCTCCCCTGCTCATGCTCGCTCGCTCTCTCTCTCTCTCTCTCTCTCTCTCTCTCTCAAAAATAAACAAACATTAAAAGAAAAACAAAAACTGGCAGGAAGACTATCCCGGAGGTGGGGGGGGGGGGGCCTTTAACTAAAAGGACTCCTGCCCCCACCCCCCCGCAGAAGGTCTCTCGTCTCTTCAAAGAAAAAAAAAAACATGAATGAATTAAAAGAGAGCGTGCTATGTTGGGAGTGAGCCGATCACCAATGGGAGCAAGAAGGGGCACAGGGGTTGGCTTTTGCATTGGTGAACTGACCACTGCTGAGGGCCTGGTTCTCAATCTTACAAGCTCAAAAATTTAATCTGGTCTGTATTCCAAAGTTGATCCAGCCCAGGCATATTCTTTTCACTCTCTTAAACATCATAAAGATGTGTATAAAACAAAACCAGTCTTTAAATTTATAAAATGAGAAATGTAACACCCAAGTGGAATGGACAATCACGTTAACCTGACCAACACATTCACTTCCCAACACACTCTCTTCCTACCGATTAGCTTTATGATGTGCCAAGTTATGGTCAGAATAAGCAAGATTTTGCATATTATTTAAAATATGCCATATAAGACTCTGAAAGCCACCCACACAATTGGGAATTGATTACCCCTAGGCTGAGTAATCAATTGTTTTTTTATTATTAGACCAAGATTCAGTCTATCTTGACCACTTGGATCTAATTGCCAATGTTTGCCTCTGCTGTTCTCCTTTCCCAACGTTTTTATGCCTAAATAATTCCTTTTGAATTCACTACCTTAGCACAACTGATTAGACCACTGATAATCCTTGAGGCCGGGGACTCATTTTGATTTTTTTAAGGTTTCTTGAAATACATTTGTGTTTAGCCATTATATGTTCATATCTCAACCTTCAGAGAGGAGCCATTAGCTTTTTCCAAAAGTAGCTTTCCACTCCCCGCCTAAGGGGGAAAAGAGGGTCTTAGCTATATCTGAGACAACAACAAAAAAATCCAACTGTCATTATATTGACATCATAAAGCAGATAATAAATGAAACTAAAATAATAGTGGTTCTGTCCTTTAATCTGATGCCTCGTTGAGTAAAATCTCAAGCAGCTCATTTGTAGCATGAAACTATCATTCTGAAGAAAATTTTTCTCATGAGTCATTATACAAAAGTTAAACAAAAATGTTGCCACCAAGTAAATTTGTTAAATCGTACTCTTATTGTATCAGGGCCTCAATTTAATTGTCATCTGTCTAAAAATACTGGAGAAGAATTTGCCATCACTTTAAGAAGATAACGGCTGGCAGCTTTCCAGTTGTAATTACTCAAAGACAGGACAGCATAGTGGAGACAGCAAACCTTTGCACAAAGGGTATGGTTTATGTGTGAGGTAAAGGGAAGGCATAGAAGAGGAAATATTACTTTTAAGTCCATTACAAATATCAGGAAAAGATTAGGGAAAGACAGTGCCACTGAGTTGATGAAGGTCACATTCCAAAACATAATTACAAACCCATTTACAGAGAACTGTATGCTTCAGTAGCAGACATCACAGAAATCCATCAAATTTCAATCAGCCTCATGTTATAAATATTAGGGAGGAAGGGGTGGCTTGAGGGGAGGGGTAATTACTTAGAGCAGATCACTACTTTTCTAGTGGATGAGGTAATGATGTTAATGGAACCAAATACGCCTGTTTTTCAGTTCCAATGAAATAGAAGCAGGACAGATTTGATATGAATAGAATGATGCCTCAGAGAGCCCGGCTTGCAGGTGGAGTAGGCTCAGGGTGTTGCAATCAAGGAACAGGAAGGAGACCCTTTCCCAGAATAACTCTGCCCCTTACTCCCTGCCAGGGAAATTCCTCCCTGGAATTTCTCCATGACAGCGCTATTTTTATTCAGATTCAAAATGCCATTGAGAATGAAAGAACATTAGGCATCTGCCAATTATTTACTTTTCAGTGGGAAACAATTTCACAACATTTATTTCTCAAAAGTTTATTTATATACCAGGCCTTGGAATAGGCACAATATGGAATTAATACAGATATGATTCCTTGTCTCGTGGGTCTTAAATTCTAGCTGGGGAGACAGACATTAATCAAATAGCCCCTCAATGAGTGTTTCATTGCAGTGGGAGATAAGACTTGTGCAGAAGAGAAAACTGGCCCTAAAATGCATATGACTTCATCTAAGCTGAGGTCTTGGGGAGGTTTTCTGAGGAAGTGATCACTGAATTGACTGCTAAAGGCTGAACAGGAGAAAACTAGGTGATGGGGAAGATAGAAAATCATTCGGGGCAAAATAACAGTATGTTCAGTGTCCATAAAATGGAACATTATTCAGCTATAAAACAGAACAGGCTACTGATACATTCTACAACATGGATGAAACTTAAAAACATTATGCTGAGTGAAGGAAGTCAGATACACAAGGCCCTATACTGTATGATTTCATTTATATGAAATTTATCTCATAGGCAAATTCGTAAAAACAGAAATCAGATTAGTAGTTGCCAGGATCTGTGCATAGGGGAGAATGCAGAGTGACTGTTTAGTAGATACAGGGTCTCCTTTTGGGATGATGAGAATGTTCTGGAACTCAGTAGTGGTGATGGTTACACAACACTGTAAATGTACTAAAATGCCAATGAATTATCTACTTTAAAATGGTTAAGATACTGAATTGCTGGTTATGCATATTTTATCACAATTAAAAAAAAATAAAAGAGCAGTATGTTTAAAGGACTTCCTCCTCCTGACAGAGATAAGCATGATTCCTTCTAGGAACTAAAAGATGGCCAGTGCGGACAGATGGCAGAGTGTGGAAGGCAATGTGAGTGGATGGCAGAGACTCGGAGGTAGTACATGTGGATGGCAGAGGACAAGAGAGACGTGGAGAGCTAGGCTGGGCCGAGAGCATGCAGAGGCATGGAGATCATGTTAGAGTTCGACCTTTATCTTAAGAGTAATGGGAAGCCACTGAAAGTTCAGGAAGGGGGGTGCATTATCAGATATATACTTTGAAAAGATAATCAAATATCTAATTAAGAGTGAGTTTTGGGGGCACCTGGTGGCTCAGTTAATCATTCGACTCTTGATTTTGGCTCAGGTCATGATCTCACTGTTGTGAGATCAAATTGAGCTCCCTTTCCAAGCCCTGAGATTGATTCTGCTTGAGATACTCCCTCTCCCTCTCCCTCTGCCCCTCCCCTGCTTACGCACATGCTCTCTCTCTCTCTCTCAAAAGAAAGTGAGTCCTTTTAATGTTTCAAGTTTTCATTTAAATCCTAGTTAGTTAACATAGAGTGTAATGTTAGTTTCAGGGGTAGAATTTAGTGATTCATCACTTACATAAAACACCCAACAAGTGTCATCCCAACAAGCTCATCCCAACAAGTGTCCTCCTTAATACCCATCACCCATCTAGTCCACCCCTCAGCCCACCTCCCCTCCAGCAACCCTCAGTTTGTTCTCTATAGTAAAGAGTCTCTTTTATGGTTTGCCTCCACCCCTCTTTTTTTTCTTTCTCTTATGTTCATCTGTTTTGTTTCTTAAATGCCACATGTGAGTGAGACCAAATGGTATTTGTCTTCCTCTGACTTATTTGACTTAGCATAATACCCTCTAGCTCCATCTACATTGTTGCAAATGGCAAGATTTCATTCTTTTTTATGGCTGAATAATATTCGATTGTTATATATACCCTATCTTCTTTACCCATTCACCTGTTGGTGCACATTTGGGCTCTTTCCATAATTTGGCTATTGTAGATAAGGAGTGAGTTCTTATAGCTTGAAAGTAGGATGTGGTAAAAGATGAGAGGAAGGAAGGGTAATGCACACAAGACAAATGCTGCCTCCTTCCCAATTTTTGTAGGGTTAATTTTGTCTGTATCTGCTAGATATTCCTGTACAGAGAAGTCTTAGATTATCAACATGCATGAGGGTATTTCAGAGTGAGCTAAAGGAGAAACTGACACTGAGAGTAATCATGTGGGTTTGAGTGTAATGTGATAAATTCTCCTGATATGGGAAAGCAGAAGACTGGATTAGCAGACATTTCATGGGTTTTACGATAAGCACCCTAGTTGGTGCTCAATATAGAGGTTTATAAAAGTTCTTCAGGGAGAGGCAAGGAAGAGCAGGCCTCAGGCGAGCTTGAAATCATCAGTGACAAAAATATGATTTCAGGTTTCCATAGTTGGTGAAGTCTCTTGATAGAGGATAATTTCTGGACTCCAGGTCAGTCATGGAATGCTGCAGACTGGCCTCAGGGAGTGTTTGCCATGCATCTCTCAGCATCAGGAGTGCATGCTGCACAGGGGCAGAAACAAGGCTCTGACTCGGTTTAGAGAAGGAGCTTTAGGAGTAGATATGCTAACTAATATTAGAATTTGAGGGCTGAGGGGCACCTGGGTGGCTCAGGTGGTTAAGCGTTCTACCTCAGCTCGGGTCATGATCTCACAGTGAGTGAGTTCAAGCCCTGTGTCGGCCTCCGTGCTGACAGCTCAGAGCCTGGAGCCTGCATCAGATTCTGTGTCTCCCTCTCTCTGCACCTCCTCCACTTGCTCTCTCTCTCTCAAAAATAAATAATAAAAAAAATTAAAAAAAAATAAATTTGAGGGCTGCTCAACAAACAAATGCAGCATTATAAAGTTATGTGTTCATTCATTTGTTCCTTCCATTCTCATTCAGCAGGTGTTGGTCATTATCTTATGCATAAATTCACAAGACTAATAATCAAAATTAGGTCATCTTACATAATAACTAAGAAATTACTAGTGATGTATAATGTTACAGATAAGATACATGAAAGGACTTTTCTGTATAGATCATAAGGCCAGAACATAACCACTCTTGTTTCCTTTCTAACCGTGTATCTACTATAAAGAACTTTCTCAATGGACATAGTCTTTGAATAAATAGGTTAAAAACACTAATATAACTTTTTGCTCTGATGTCATATTTCCATCAACTGCTATTTGTGGCCCCCGTGCAAGTTGTTTTTTAAAATAATATCAGGAAGTGCAGAAACCTCAGGTAAAAGTTTGAAAATAGGTAAAAGATAAAGACTTCTTTTTGTTTCTATTTATGTACACATAAACTGTGTTGTCATAGTCCACTGTAAAATGTATGATTTTCAGACCCACCCGACAGAGGAAAAGTAAAATGTTCAGTGAAATCCTACAAAGCAATTTCCTTGTGAAAACAGTTCTCAGAAAAGAGAGTGGTCCAAGTTCCCATAGCAATACAGCAGCACTGCATAAAAATCCCCAATATCTTGGCTGTTGTTATCTAGCTCTATAATAGAAAGCCTTTCCACTGTGGCAGAGAGCAGATGGACGGGGGCTGCCTCCTTTCTGTGGAATTGAAGATTGGTCAAAAGATCAAGAGACAATCTAATTGAAATGTTTCCTATTGACTCAAAACCAAGAAGTCAGGGTAGGAATGAAGGGCCTCCCAGCATTCAAGAAGTTTAAAATTCCAAAATGAATGGTGAGATCTTCAACACACAATTCTATGGTTTAAAAATATCTGAAATATTAGAGTCAAAGGAAAAAATTTCATTAATTTAATTTAATTGTGACTAAAGTCAGTAGCATACATAATCTCTAATAATGGATGCATCCACTTGAAAAATTGGAAAATAAAACTTACGCTAAAAAAAGGTATTGTCAAGAAGGTCAAGAAGGTGACTCCTTAGTACCTAGAGAAAACTGATAAGCTTCTTACTGGTTGCTCTGGGGTAAAGAGAAAATTAGAAAGGCAGCAAACAGCATATTGATTCTTCCAGCTGTTATAACTCATTGACACTGATAAGATTAAATTTGGAAGGCATGTTTTCTTAATTGAGTCATTGATACCATTCCTATTATTAGGAAAGAGATTGGTAACAACGCAGGGTTCGTAACCCATAGCGTATCCACCAATGGGCTTTCAGGGGTCCGTGAACCCCCAACCCCACCAAATCTTATGACAGCATGTGATGAATTTGTATTGTCTCAACTCAGTGAAGTTGGAACTGTGTTTTCCAGAATCCCCTTCTCTGTGGATTTCTAGGATAGTATGGTCCTCCCCAGAAACCCTGCACAAGATTGACAATGTAGAAATAGAGCCGTAGCCACATTATTTTATTTTATTTTTTTTTATGGCTTGAAAGGTGGATGCAGGACACCAAGCACTGTTGGAAATCAGGCATGTTGTTACTTATCTGCAGGCTCACTTTGATGGCCCCGGGCAGCAGCCGTGGCCCCTGTCAGATCCTCCTGCCGGATCAGCTTCCCTGACTCCTGGACCAGATGCATATTTAACTCCACGATGGAAGGCATCAGCTTCTCCTTTAACCAGCTTGCTCTGCTCTTCCCATCTTCTTTTCCCCACTGCCTGTGGACGTCAGCTGCCAGCACCAGACGCAGGAACAACTTTGCGTCCTCACTTAAGACCTCCTAACCAACTCCCACAGTACAATAAAGTCAAACCCCTATAACTAACTCTATATATGTATATTTATTAATTACATATTTGTAATTAAGAAACACACACAAAATAAATATATATATGGTCTTGCTTAAACCTGGATACATTCTACGCCAAAGTATAGTTTTTTAAATGTTTATTTATTTTGAGAGAGAGAGAACGCACACGCAGTTGGGGAGGGGCAGAGAGAGAGAGAGAGAGAGCTCCAAGCAGGCTCTGTGCTTGGAGCAGAGTCCGATGTGGGGCTCGATCTCACAAACTGTGAGATCATGACTTGAGCCTAAATCAAGAGTTGGACGCTTAACTGACTAAGCCACCCAGGTGCCCCAAAGTATAGTTTTTAAAAAACTACAAATGTAACTCTCATACAAGTGCATAGTGGGCATAAAAACTTTACCTACTTTATTAATGAAGGAAAGAGCAAAGTGGCAAAGACTGTTCAAAGAAAGATGCAAGAAATTGATGTCAGTAAAAGAAAGAATGCTAGAATGTGACTAATAATTTAGATTAAAAGGCTGGTTGGTGTCCTACATGACAATCAGAGCATAACCTTTGGGATCATGTTCTTTTGGAGAGAAACCATCTGCACTTCAACCGGACAAAAATCATCTGTGCCTTTTCAATTTCTTACAACTTAAAACGTAACTTTCTAGCAATTAAGCTCTAATCAAAAGTAAACAGTAAATCAGACAAAGTTATATCCCTCAAAGACAAGCTTGTAAGACACTGCTCTAGCAAGCTTTGAAATGGCTCAGTTGTCCTTTTACTTCATTTCCACTTTGGATATATGTATTTAGTATGTTGAAATGCATTTTTCTGCAGAGAACAGCCATTGTGACATTAAAGGGATTTTATTTTTTTTATTTTTTTGTAATATTTTTTATTTTTATTTATTTTTATTTTAATTTAATTTAATTTTTTTAATATGAAATTTATTGTCAGATTGGTTTCCGTACAACACCCAGTGCTCATCCCAACAGGTGCTCATCACCCACTTTCCTCAATGCCCTCAATGCCCATCACCCACTTTCCCCTCCCTCCCACCCCCCCCCATCAACCCTCAGTTTATTCTCAGTTTTTAAGAGAGTCTCTTATGCTTTGGCTCCCTCCCTTTCTAACTCTTTTTTCCCCCCTTCTCCTCCCCCGTGGTCTTCTGTTAAGTTTCTCAGGATCCACCTAAGAGTGAAAACAAATGGTATCTGTCTTTCTCTGTATGACTTATTTCACTTAGCATCACACTCTCCAGTTCCATCCACGTTGCTACAAACGGCCATATTTCATTTTTTCTCATTGTCAAGTAGTATTCCATTGTATATATAAACCACAACTTCTTTATCCATTCATCAGTTGATGGACATTTAGGATCTTTCCATAATTTGGCTATTGTTGAAAGTGCTGCTATAAGCATTGGGGTACAAGTGCCCCTATGCATCAGCACTCCTGTATCCCTTGGGTAAATTCCTAGCAGTGTTATTGCTGGGTCAAGGGTAGATCATTTTTAATTTTTTGAGGAACCTCCACACTGTTTTCCAGAGTGGCTGCACCAGTTTGCATTCCCACCAACAGTGCAAGAGGGTTCCCATTTTTCCACATCCCCTCCAGCATCTTATAGTCTCCTGATTTGTTCATTTTAGCCACTCTAACTGGCATGAGGTGGTATCTCAGTGTGGTTTTGATTTGTATTTCCCTGTAATATTTTTTAAAAGGGAGTAGGAACAACTGAACTAAAAGAGCAAAATGTAACTGATCTTATTCAAATTGTGCAATAGTTGCAAAAGTAAGGAAACCTGTCTAATCCTGGAAACTGTTATTAAGCTGAATTTTCTCCTCCCATTGCTAATAAATTCCCTACACAAACTCTCAAATTTCCCGTATTTTTGACAACAACCATAACATTTGTTCACTTATTATTTTAAGACACCGCATTCTTTATTTTACTAAAGCAATAGCTTTACTGAGGGCTTACTGTGCAGCCGGGACCTTTGATTACATTGTCTCACTGAAACCTCCTAATGAGGCTTCATGCGGATGTGACTGGCTTGCTCCAAAGGAGGAGTAAGTTGCCTAAAGCCACGCTATGGCTATTTGAACTCACATGTCTCTTATTTGAAGACCACACATTTAACCAGCACTATGCTTTATCACTTCTTTTGGAAAACTCCTTGAAAGATAAATATGTTTATTTCATATCCAATGCTTACCTTCTTTGAAACTGCCTTTTTGCTATTGCTATTTTGGGGTCTGACTCATAAGAGCACTCCATACATGCTAGCTCTCTGTCTCCCCCTTCCCACTACCAATCCCTCACAGAAAGGGATCCTAGGATTTTGTTTACCTTTTGTCTTTATGCAGTGTCACAGTTTTAAATCTTATAGTTTTAGAGATGACTCCGAAACCTATGTCCTCAAATCCAAATTCACCTCTAAATTCCAGACCTGCATTTCCAACAAATTGTTAGGTTTCTTCATGGGATATCTCTCAAGCATTTTCAAACCGTGTTCCAAATAAAACACACATTCTCCATCTTCTCCTTTCCTGCCTCCAAAAGATAATCGAGTTTCTGTGTTCTCTGGTGTTGGTGAGGTCACCACGATGTGCATAAGCCCAGGGTGCAAAAATACAGGAGCGTTAGGATACACTTTCTTAGAACATTAATTTTACTCACTGGTAAGTAAAGCACAACATAATTCCTCTCCCTAAATAGTTGCAGAGCTCATTCCCTCACCTTTAACAATTTTTGATACAATGTCACCTTTCCAATGATCCTGACCACCTACCTCATCTAACACATACTCTGTTGCTCTCCTGGTTTCCTTTATCCTGCTCTATTCTTTTTCTCTAGCATTTAACCTCTAATAACACCCTATGTAATTTACTTCTTTTTTTTAAATTTTTTTTTCAACGTTTATTTATTTTTGGGACAGAGAGAGACAGAGCATGAACGGGGGAGGGGCAGAGAGAGAGGGAGACACAGAATCGGAAACAGGCTCCAGGCTCTGAGCCATCAGCCCAGAGCCCGACGCGGGGCTCGAACTCACGGACCGCGAGATCATGACCTGGCTGAAGTCGGACGCTTAACCGACTGCGCCACCCAGGCGCCCCTGTAATTTACTTCTTTATCATGTTTATTGTTATTGTCAGCCTCACCTCTCAAGAATGTCAGCTTCACAAGGGCAAATATTTTTGTTTTACCAAATTATCACCACCGGATCTAGGATAGGTCACACAAGTTGGCACTCTGTAAGTATTCATTCAATGAATAAAGGAGTCCATGAATGAATTTTATAGCAACACAACCAAAGCTATATTTTGTTGTAAACTGCAAAACTCACGTGAATTAAAAGGTAACACATCAATGAAAATACATAATTTTTCTCTATAACTTGGTACACATTTTTCACTTAAAATTTTATTTTATTAAAGTTTATTTATTTTGAGAGAGAGAGAAATAGGGAGAAAGAGAGAGAGAGACAGTAAGAGAGACAGACAGAGAATCCACACTGGCAGCGCAGAGCCTGACGTGGGGCTTGAACTCACCAACTGTGAGATCATGACCTGAGCCAAAACTAAGAGTTGGACACTTGACGGACTGAGCCACCCAGGCCCTCCTCTCTCCAAATAACTGAGGATACCTTATAATACTAGTTTCTACACATAATCAAACCTTCAAAATTTTCAAAGGAAAACTTTTAGCACTACAAAAAAATGGAAATCAGGATCACATGCTTTAAATAGAAGGAAACCCTACAAAGGTTATATGATGATTAACATAAATATCATAAATACACCACCTAAAATCTGCATTCCACTGGTAACACACACTGTCCCATAATTCAGGAAATAGTAGTCTAAGACATCTGACAAAATTTTAGGTTAGATGTTACTAACTCCTAAACCTGGAAGGGCTTGCAGAAACTAGCTTATTTCAGAAATGAAGCAATGGAAGTTGATAGATGTTTAAGTGACTTGTTCCCAGTCACATAATGATGGGTTAGGGCCTCCACCGCCTTATTATATAGCTTCCATGACATGCATTCACCTGTTTATAACTGTACCGTGCCATGTGCACTTAAGCAAATCCTCTGCAGCATTCACCTGCCTCTGGGTTTTTGTTCATTTTGAGCACTTCCTTTTGCCTTTCTGGCCCCTTGACCCCCACAGACTAGACTCATCTGGACTGCCACCTTCTCCACGAATGCTTTATTTGGATTTCTCTTACAGCATTTTTGACCTCTTTTACATTATATTACTCTCTTTCTGTACTTGTTTTATATTTCCGACCTTGCTTGAGCTTTAGTAGAGAGTGTGCGCACAGAAACAGCCTTATTTTTATACTATCCTTTTAGGATACCAACCATTACACCTTTGTAGGAGTCTGTGCTTAGTAAGATTTTTGCAATGAACTATATTGAATCCCGTTACCATTTGGGAACAAAGCAGTGGAAAACGTGATGCTGGTGGTCTTTCTACATTAGGGGGCCCATCTGTTTGCTATTACCTGTTTCCCACCTGCTGTCAATACCAGCATAAAACTCCATCTGCTACTTCTCTTCTCTTCCAATCTGACTTGGCTGACTTGGCACTAACTTTGTCAGACTCTACCTCAGATCTGTCTAGTCAGCATTATTTTCCCTTAGTGGCGTTTTCCTGATTACTAAAGGTCTGTTTTATTTTACTTGCCTCTTGAGAGTATCTAAGACGTGAGCAAGGTATCCAATACTGAATTCAGGACGATATGGCAAAACCATTCGAAAAAAAGCACTAAGCAAGCATTCCGGTTTGGAATTGGAGCACGCATTACAGATGGGAGAGCGTGACCTTGGGAAATCAATTAACCTTTCTAGCTCTCAGTGTTTTCTCCTTTAGGATGAGAGAATTAGGTACAATGTCTCTAAGGTCCCTTCTGAATGTAACATCTCTGGTAGCAAATATTCAGCCTTTATGACAGCCCTAATTCCATTTCAGTTCTATTTCCTTCACCAATCTTTGCTGACCTCTATCACTGTAAAAATGGATCCCTTATTTCAATCCCTACAGGGTTTAATTCTCAACTCTCTTACAGTAATAATGACTTACCCTGAACTGCAGTCAAGTTAGCTATGTTACCTCCGTGTTAGCCTTACTCCGTTACACTGATCCTCCCTTAAGTTATGAGTTCTAATTTTTTTTAACGTGTATTTATTTTTGAGAGAGAGAGGTGGGGGGGGCGGAGGGAGAGAGGGGGACAGAGGATCCAAAGTGGGCTCTGTGCTGGCAGCAGAGAGCCTGATGTGGGGCTCCAACTCCCGAACTGTGAGATCATGACCTGAGCTGAAGTCGGACACTTAACCAGCTGAGCCACCCCGGCACCTCAAGTTACGGGTTCTTGAATGTGCTAATAGAGTCCTTGCAACTCCTGCCTAATGCCTGCAAAGTGGGTTATACGTAGTACGTGCAGGATGTGCTGAATGTGTCGACTGAGCGAGTAAATAAACGAATGAAAAAGCATAACGTCATGATCATTCTGTGCGGAAATAAATAAAAACCCAAAATGCTACTAAACTAATGGTATAATGAAAGAAATTTAAGCTAAGGTTATGAATTTCGGTCACCATGGAAAGCAACTCCAGAAAATAATGTTTAAACATGACAGCAACATACAACATGTTTCACGTAGAAAAGACAAGCCACAGAGTGATCTGGGGCACAGGACCCAAAAATGGCTCCCCGACTTTTACTGTGGCTCCAAAAATTTGTATGACTTTGGGAAAGTTAGGTAACTTTCTCAGCTTTATGTTCTGTATCATAAGGGTATCTACTTCATTGAGTTCCTGTGAGAATTCATTGATTGCCTGGCCCATATTAAGTGTTCAATAAATGTTCCCTGTGTATTTTGTAATTGGTACTGACATATTTCAGTATGTCTATCCTTGAGTACACAAAACGGGAGTAATAAAGAAAGCTTTCTCCTGAGAGCCTTGTGAGATTTTCTTTAGATCTTATGACCATTGAGTATGTTTTACTTACATCATTACATCAGGAAAAAAAAAATCTTAACTTAAAAATAGCTAAAAAGCACTGAGGTATTATCAAAGTGACCTGGATTCTTACTCATCCCAAGCCAGTTTATTTTGCCAGTTTAAGAATCTTGTAATCCTTGCTTGTCAAAAAGCCGGCATGACATGAACTGCACGCTGTACTTATCTTCTTAATGTATGCACATCAGGCAGAAAATGAATGCACATGAACACTCGCCCTTGATGCTTTAGAAAGCAAATTCTAGAATATTCTTTAAAAATATCTTCCTCTTGGAGACAACCAAATGATTTCCTCAAATCTGTCATTTGATATGAGGCTGAAGCTGATGATCAGGTCACCGGCAAGGGTTTGTGTTCTGGCTCCACCACTGTCTGTAGCTACATAAAACTGAACCTGTTATTACATCTTTTTAAACCTCAGCTTCTCCATCTGTGATACAAGAATAATAACAACCTCCTTACTCGAAAGGTTACTGTAAGGATTAATTAAGATCACAAAGAAGGTACTGAGCATAGTGTGTGGTAAACAATACGTGATCAATACATGGGATAGCTACTATTATTTCCAATGATATATCAATAAATTGGTAAATTTTATAAATGCTTTTAATGTTTTTATTTATGGTTGAGAGAAAGAGACAGAGAGAGCACAAGTGGGGGAGGGGCACAGAGAGAGGGAGACACAGAATCCGAAGCAGGCTCCAGGCTCTGAGCTGTCAGCACACAGCCAGAGGCAGGAGCCTAACTCGTGAATCACGAGATCATGACCTGAGCAGAAGCTGGATGCTTAACCCACTGAGCCACCCAGCGCCCCTAAATCGGTAAATTTTAAATCCATTTAGGCATACTGCCTTTCATAAAGAGGGGCCAGGTTTCTACAATACCACCTCACTTAACAATCAGGAATATTTTTTTATGAAAGGCCAATTTTTGCTTGAGCAGTAGACAGTCCTTGTAACAAGCTTTACATATCCTGGGATAGTGACATCACCACAACAAATCCCACTATCATCTCTTTCATTGCTGAAAAACTGACAGTCTGCAGAATTGCTGCCCTAAATACAGGCAGTTATAATTTTTGAGTAAGAAGAAGAATGAGATATGAGCAAGGATATGGGAGTGTTGTTTTTTTTTATTATTTCTTAAATTTTAAAAAATATTTTTTAAGTTCATTTATTTATTTTGAGAGAGAGAAAGCACATGCACAAGCAGGGGAGGGGCAGAGAGAGAGGGAGAGAGAGAATCCCAAGCAGGCTGCACATCATGAGCACAGATGCCCAACAGAGGGCTCGATCCCACGAACCGTGAAATCATGACCTGAGTAGAAATCAAGAGTTGGATGCTTAACCAACTGAACCCAGGCACCCAATATGAGAGTGTGTGTGTTTTTTTTAATTTTTTAACACTTATTTATTTTTTTTGAGAGACAGAGAGAGACAGAGCATGAGTGGGGGAGGGGCAAAGAGAGAGGGAAACACAGAATCTGAAGCAGGCTCCGGGCTCACCTGACATGGGGCTCAAACTCACCAACGGGAATCATGACCTGAGCCAAAGTCAGCGCTTAACAGACTGAGTCACCCAGGCACCTGTAGGGAGTGTTTTTAAAGCAAGAGGATTTCCAGTGTTTTGCCAGGCAGAGGGCTGTAAACCCTGATACCACCTCCACCTGACAGCATCTGGAACAGAGGAGCTGCTTCAAGGTCAGCATATGCATATACATCTGCCTTTCCTGCCCCTGTTCCTCAACTTCTCACTTCACTGATCACTGCAGGATCAAGTATGGAAAAGCATATGAAAAATTCAACAGCACAGCAGAATTCAGTGATACAATAAGATGACTTTTCAGGCAACTTAAACTATAAGGAATGTCTCTTGAAAAACGGGGAATTGTAACCTAGGCAGTTGGAGACAAAATATTTTTTATAAGACTTTTTTTTTGGTGGGTAAGTCGACGATTTAAGATTGTAAAGTGCCAAGGTAAAAAACAATCCCAGATTTAGTAATGAGCAGAGAAATGACCTCTAATTTTTATGACCCTCTTGAGCTCTGCTTTAATTCACAACATTTCCACTGACAGCTCACCGAACTGTGTACATGTATCTTTTCATTTCCACATAAAAGTCATGCTCAGAAGCCCACAAGCTGTTTTAAAATGCGATGCTTCCAGCTGTAGTTCCACGACACAGCAGATCTATAATTTCTACATATATTTCCATAAATGGCTCCTATATGTGGGAAAGACTTTATGAGGCCAAGGTTGTAATAGACTTCTATTATGAAACAACCCATTACCTATTATCAGCCCCCATCACCCAGTCTGTGCATACAGATGGAGAGCACAGAGAAATGTCACGATAAAGAAATGAAATTGTTCAAAAAAGATGGAACCTGAGACATTTGCCTAGCTCTACAAATTAGAGGTCCCGGAGCATACCTGTATCTCATTCATATTAGGTCATTAAGCCAGAAAGAGCTGAGGGGCATTAAGAACCTTGGTACTTAAAATACTACAACCATTTAGTTATCTCTCTGTCTCTCAATCCCTTTCCCTCTCCATCCCCCCTCTCCTTCCCTCCACCTCTCTGGTCTTCCTCTATCTTGCAAGTGAAAACCCCCTATTATTCAAAGGACAAAAGCAAACCTGTTTGAAGAAAAATAATAAAACTTCTCTTTCCTTCTACAGTTGGGAAAGCCACTACATGATTCTCATACTGCAGATTACCACTGAGTAATATCAGCGCATCAATAAAATAATAATTAATTAATTAAATAATAAAAATACAGATAAAAATCATCTGGATTGCATAATTAGCTCTTTTTAATTAAGAAGTCATTTCTAAGCATCATTGTACAGGAAGGTATGAAAATGGATATATTTGAAACTGTATTTATAAACTGAGTTTATTGCAGCATTCTAGAAATTTAGAGATCTGGGAGACAGTCCAGCGGAATCTTTTAATCAAAGGACAGAAGAGTCTTTCTTGGAGGAAGAGCTAAGAAGAGAGGCTGGGTCTGGGAGGTGACGTCTGGGAAAATGGGCCAGAGCACAAGGGTGCAATGATTCTGAGACCAGAAGGTGCTGGAGATTCAGGTTATCATGTTCTAGTAGCCTTGGATTCACTTTCTGAGAGCAGCCTCCTTGAGTCTACAACACGTACTGTGCTCCCTCTGTTAATTTTCCCCACAGCATCAGCAGTCTTTCTAGTAGAATTATGTATGTGTTGGTGTGTTTACCAGCTGAATGCCCGTTTCTTCTACTTGACCAAGGGCTCTCTGAGCCCAGGGATAATGCCTGTTTTGTTTCCCACCATCTCCCTATCACCTAGTTTATGCACTTGTTAAATGCATGAACAAAAGAATACACGAGTACCAGGGAAAAAGGGGGTTTTGACAAATAGAATAAAGAACAAAATATCAAGTTTATTGAGAACAAAAATCAGTATCTTCTTTAGTTTTAATTACATCCATAAAGGTAGCACATGGCCCTCTTAGTGCAGATATGTGTATCTCAGGCATTAAGCCTCAAGAATTTTCTTGCGGATATTAGATGCCGCCAGCAACAGCAAAGATGCTGTCACTGGGAAAAGGGAGGGGAGGAGAACACAGCTACACTTGTGCTCTTAATAGCAGTGAGAGAAAGCAATCAAGGAGAAAAGAACTTGGTGCTTTGCAGAAAGAAAAAATGGCCAACGAGATTATTCTTAGAATTTACGCAAGACACTCCAGGAAATTATTTGGGAAATTTTTGACAACAGCTTAAAATGCACACTTACATATTTGTCTTATGATTTTATAATCACACTTAAAAACAGTAACTGATAGATTACTAAGATGGGAAAGCAGTTTATAGGTAAGCATGTATAATTTAATGCTTCTATGTGTATGTACATGTTGGAAAGGACAGGAAATTTATTTACAATATATGCATAGTAGTTATTTTGAGAAGTGAAATTCTAAGTGATTCTATTTATATTTGTCTGTCTACATTTTTTCTTTTTTTTTAAAAAAAGGTGTTTTGGGGCAGCTGGGTGGCTCAGTCAGTTGAACATCTGACTTTGGCTCAGGTCATAATCTCATGGGTTCGTGAGTTTCAGCCCCGCGTCGGGCTTGCTGTTGCCAGAGCAGAGCCTGCTTGGGATCCTCTGTCCCCCTCTCTCTTTCCTCTGCCCCACTCACACACTCTCTCTCTCAAAAAATAAAAAGCATTAAATTTTTTTAAATGTTTATTTATTTTTGAGAGAGAGAGAGAGAGACAGACACAGAGCAAGAGCAGGGGAGGGGCAGAGAGAGAGGGAGACACAGAATCCAAAGCAAGCTCCAGGCTCCAAGCTGTCAGCACAGTGTCTGATGTGGGGCTCAAACTTGGGAACGGCGAGATCATGAGCTCAGCTGAAATCAGACGATTAACCGAATGAGCTGCCCAGGCGCCCCCCAAAATAAACATTTTTTTTAAAACGTGCTTTGTTTTTTATTTTACTAAGTGAAAAATTACTGTGCAGTCTCACGGAATCTTTAACATATTTACACTACAGTTCATGTTTATTGCAGCACACAAGGAAAACACAATTCCTATCCAACACAGATCAGTTATCACTGCATACTACATCCAAACACACTCATCCATGAGTTCAATAGTGTTGCATCACTGGTGTTTATCTGTATTTCTAAGTTTTCCCCATTGAACAAGGACTCCTTAGGATTGTAAATATTTTAAGAGTTTTAAAGATATGCCTTTTGCGGGGGGAGAATGGTAAGGAAGGAAAAACAAGTTACACTTTTTTCAGTGTGCTAACCTGAGAAATGGAGATAAAAAGGTAAAAGACAACAGGATCACCTATAAAAACAAGGACATGACGACACAGAGGTACAGTTCCTATTTCCTATGTTCTTGTCTACAGGTGAGCACTCATATGTCACCTATCTCCAATTCCTATTTAAGTGGAAAATCAAGGTTTTCTGGAAGGGGAAAAGGTGAATACGATAAACGGAAAATGGAGCTGGATAATAAATAATAATGTGCGGCTTTCTATCTAGATAAGGTAGGAACAGTTCAATTAAGAACACCATCTTCTGGGGCACCTGGGTGGCTCAGTGGTTAAGCGTGTGACTTCAGCTCAGGTCATGATCTCACCGTTCATGAGTTCAAGTCCCGCGTTGGGCTCTGTGCTGACAGCTTGGAGCCAGGAGTCAGCTTCTGATTCTATGTCTCCCTCTCCCTCTCTGCCTTTCCACCACTCATGCTCTGTCTCTCAAAGATAAGTAAACATTTAAAAAATTAAAAAAAAAAAGAACACCATCTTCTGCTGGGCAATATGGAGCATGGCCACAGGCACTTCTTTCTTTGCTTATGGCAGCTCCTTTGCCTAAAATATGCTCCCTGCAGACTTCTTCCTTGCTCCTTCTCATCCACTCAAAGGGGAATCGACATCTGCCAGCTTTGGATCATGCCCCAAGGAATCTGGTGCCATCAAATGGGGCAAAAATTTGAAGGGTTGAGAAGTAAACTGCCCAACAGCTGTTCTCAGTACAGGAAAAGCCAAAGATGGATTGCCTTGCCCCACCCATCCCCAGTGTTTGCTTCCCATCAAGCTGTCTTAGCTTTAGTGGCGTGGTTCAACAACAGCAGCAGCAACCATAAACAGGATTGGCCAAGCTGAAGGGACAAAGGGTAAACTTCCCTAAGTGCCCCTTCTTCGCAGTGCTAGAGCTTGGACTAGAGTTGAAAACCTTAGGATTTTTGACGGGAAAGCCTCAGGCCTTTAAAAATGCAAACTCATGAGTCACAGAAAGAAATGAAGTTGGCTTTACTGGAAGCACTTTCCACATCTGATGCTCTCAGTTTCTCATCATGCCCGATGGCCTTATTCGGAATATCTCCTCTGCCCACAAAGTGGCTCAACATCCCTATGCATGAGTGTGTCATCTGTTGATTATTGCTTAATAATATTTCCCCCGAATAATAGCCAAAGGTCCAACAAAACAAAATAAACAAACAAAAACCCCAAACAACCAAAAAGCTATTTGTCACTGTGAAGAAGAAGACGGGGAAAATGTAAAATGTATACAGACATGGTGGGGCGCATACAGACCACATCTAATCAGCATGCAGAGGGACTTCGGGGTGACTTTGTAACAACGACCAAATCCTTCTTCTCCTATCAATCCCTGAAGGCCTAAGAACTTCACCAAACAACTTCCCCATCCCACTGCATTCACCCGAGGCAGACACAATCATCCCAGTTTTGGAATTCCCATGGCTCTTTGGTCTTGTACCAGAAACAGATGGCGAAAATTAAAACTCAGTGTTAGAATTAGATGTGCTCTTGCTAGGACTCCAGGTATAGGGCAAGCTCCTCCACTAACAAAGGTGTCTCATCCATCTTGGTTTTCACAGCTCCTGGCTTAGTTGGTGTACGGGAAGCTTTAATAAACAATTTCAAATGACAATAATCCAAAGAGAGTATAAGTGCCTTTTATTGTCACATGGATAGCTAATGTTAGAACTGAGAGCAAGAGCCCACATCCCTGATTCCTTACATACAATGTTAAAGATATCTAAAGTCTCCCTGAAGTGTAACTCTACTCATGCCACGTTTCTGCTCAAAAACCATATTAAAAAAACTTAAATGGCTCCCCCTCATCTGGAGAACTCTGGACACCCCTTAATATCTGTTCATCATCCCCAGTGCTCTCCATCTCTGCCCCATTTCATAAACCAAAACCTAAGAGTCATTTTGATTCCTCTCTTTTCCTGTCCTTGATGATCACATCCTATCAGACCTGCCTTCAAAATATATTTTAAATTTATCTACTTCATTCTACTTTCTCTGGTACCTTTCAAGTTCAAGGTACCGGCACCCCTCACTCAGCCCATCCAAATGGGCTTTTCAATAATGACTGAAATGGGTCTCCCTGTTTCTAGCCTTTCCATCTCAAATCCATTTTTCACACAAAAGAGCAATAGAATACACTTAAAAAAAAAACTGTCCATTTACCTGCTTGGGAAAAAAAATTTAATTGATAAATTGTAAGTTGCAAATTGTAATATATAGTGTAGACTATTGTCAAGATTCCAATATCATATATATGTTTTTCTACATATTTTAATTATCTGTCTGGGGTTCTTATTGGGAGGATGGGGCAACACTTATTTCCTCTCCTTTCTTTCCATTGGCACTAAATTGTGCTGCTTCCTATTTCTCCAGCCATGTGCCATGTTAATGAAATAATTTAGGGTCTCAGGGCTTAACATGATACTGCTTCTAGATTATATCTGTGTTTTAATGGTTGTCTGCAGAGCTGGAACCTCAAAGATTAACTAGTAAAGGGAATTACCAGCACAAAAAAATCACCCAGGGAAGTGTTTCCTGGAGCCCCTCAAATCCACCAAGATTGATTAATGGAGCAAACTGTGTGTAAAAAAGCCATGGAAGAAAAGTAGAATTCTATGGTATAGACACCCTCCAAAACAGTCATAATCTTGACATTGATCAAAATTTAATAGAATAAGGATGAGGGATACAAACTAAACTTTTCTGGGTAACTAAAAGTAATTTCAAGAAAAAGATTTCCCTGAAAACGGCTTTTAACACACACACACACACACACACACACACACACACACACACGCACTCACACACACATAGACAATCCTCAGCACAGACTGCCTAAAAGATTTCAGAGGTTAATGACACCAGATGGTTGTGAGATGGGAAGTTTTTCAATATAGCCATCAGGAAAGCAGTTAAGAGCTGAAGTCAAGTTGGCCTTCTTGTTAACAGATGTACAGTTCAAACGACTGTTGTGCTGTAAAAAGAAAGAGAGAAAGAAAGAAAGAAAGAAAGAAAGAAAGAAAGAAAGAAAGAAAGAAAGAAAGAAGAAAGAAAAGACCACGGAGGTACTCCAGTGATACAGAATCTCTCAGTGTAAATGATACTGATAATTTCATGCCTTAAATACTCATTACTTGAACAACTTCTTAATGGCAAGGCACAACACACTTCAGAAATGATCAAAAATAATAAACTCATTGGTGACTTCAACAGATTGGGTTCTTATGAATCTTTTGAAGTCATGAAATCATCATGAGACAACATAAAGTGAATTTTAAGGTTTTGAACAGAAAATGGCTGACTGAATGGAGCTTCATGGCAAATGGCAGGGTCAGTTTCTCACTCACACCATATCTGAACACTGTTAAGGACACACCTTTAGCAACTTTTCTCCCATTTTCCAAAAATACACACACACACACACACACACACACACACACACACACACACACATAGGTTTTCTTAACGTTTCTCACTGAACTAGTAGATCATTAACATTCCAAATTCATACTGGTACAGACAACTGAATTCTTAATCCAGCGAAATGTTTTTGTTACAAAAGGAAATACACAGACAAAGCCAATGAGAATTGTGTCGTTGAGTTGCTTAGAGACTAGCAGGAAATATGTGGTGTACTCATACACCCATCTGTATGAGCAGAACTGCCACGTATCGTTGGGTAAGTTGTGATGCAAAACCTGCAGAATCATGTAGTCAGCCTGTAAATAAAGTGATGGACAGAGGAATACGAAGGAGAGAGAAGTTTCTTTCATGTGGAAGATCAGGAAAGGCTTCCTCTTCCTGGAAGAGATGTTGCTTAAGTTGTGTGTTGGTGGGAAGGGTTTAGTAACACACATGTTGGAATGATTGTGAGAGACATCACAGGAAACAGGCTGCTTCTGACACCAGTGGCCCAAACCCACCAATGGATGCCGGTCCTGTGGAGTACGGTCATTGCCTGTTGCTCTGTCCTGACGTTTTTGTTGGACTCCTTCACACACCTGCTGCTTCCCTTGCCTCACGCTTGCTCCATCCCCCATCCCAGCACTCCCTTCTTTGCTCAGCTAACTCACCTGCTGATGTCAGCTAAGGCTTTACTGCCCATTACTGGCCCTCCATCCCAGCCTGGGGTGAGCACTACTCAAAATGAAATGTTCCCGTAGAACTCTGGAGAGATCGGTTATTCCACTTATCATATATGTTTGATAAAGTTTTTTTTTTTTTAATTTGGTTACCCTGTAAAATTGTAGCCTCCCTAAGGGCAAAGACTGTACATACCTTGTTCACAATTAATTCTCCCGGGACGGATACAGTGCATGATACCGAGGATGGGCTCAGGAAACACTTTTTGTATTGCTCATATGATATTCTGCTACATTAAATGAAATTAAAAAATGTTTTGTGAGAAAAGGGGACTTGTGTCCTATCCCAGGTTTTCTGTACACTACCACTTCTTTCAAAAGTTCCTGGATGTTTATAAAAGAGAAATTGTAGGCAGTAAGATTACATTTCTCTTTAGTTTTTAAAACTCTGCTTTTAGAACTTCAGAACTAAATAAATAAGTCATATCTAGTCTGCTCTGCCATTAATCTACATATAGCAAGAATATGAAAATCTACAAGTTTCACACAATGTCAGTGGGGCTAAGATTGAAAGACACTGTTCTACTGTCTAGTGGGCTGGGTAGTTCTTTGCTGTGGGGTCTTGTGCATTGAAAGAGTTTAGCAGCATTTCTGGCCGCCGGTATCTCTCCTCCACCCCAGTGTCACAACCAAAAACGTCTCTTGGGAGGTAAACTCATCCTGGTTGAGAGCATCTGCCAGGCACTTGACCTAGTGATTTATATCTATGCTACTCTTACCTTCACCATGAAGCTTTTTTTCTAAACAGTATTCAAATGTTTTTCCCCAACTGCGGTGACTTGGATCACTTCCTTGAACAAATGAACTAAATTTTTCCAGACCTAACTGTAGGCTACATTTCAGGACTTATGCCTCGGTGACAAGAATGACTTAGCTTGTGCATATGGATCATGCCCATATACTTCCTTTTTAAAATGCCTTTATGGTTCTATTAAGAATATTCATAAAGCAATTCAAATGCATCCTTTTTATATATGACTTGTAAGCTCGCTGTTGTTAAAGTATCACAGCTCTTTCATTGTAAAATATCATTGACTGTAGGATTCACCTTAACTCTCTTTTTGCTTGAAAAATATTATATTAAATCTTCACAATCTTCTTTTTAGCTTAATTAACCATAAATGGCACATATATTTGCATTCTACCTTGTTTCTTAGGACTGCACTCAAACTACGAATCTAAAAATAGTGTTCAAATGTTAAAATACATCAGAGCATTGTGAAAGGCTTGTTAAAATGCATATTTCTGGCCCTGCTTTTATGTTACAACTTCAGGGATGAGCAGCAGACCCCAGGGATGCCATCAACTCTACACAAGCATCTCAGTGAATCCTGATACAAGTAGTCCATCAACACACACTGAGAAAGAGTGACCTAACTCTTCTTCACATTGAGAATATAAAGATTTTTCTAAATCACTCTTGGCCTTGAGGAGCCATATATGCCATTACAGGGACACACTGCTTTTCAGAATCTTGATCATGATCTTGGCACATCCTAAATAGTACTGGAGATTCATTTGAACTTTCAATTTAGCTAAATTTGTAGTTTTGCATCTAGGAATTAAATTATGTACCAGTGGAAGTTAAATAGCTTATTTTATAAGCCAGCTGGGACCTTTCAACAGATGAATGTTTAATGCTGTGGTGCTAGACATTCATGATGCTTGCATTGGCTAGACCAATCTTTGCTATCTTAGAAAATTCCCTCTTCCCCCTAATTTGGCACTTTTACTGCCTTTCAACTTATCACTTGGGGCAAAGCAGATGATCTTACAGATATAAAGTAATATTCATTTCAAGATTGAATAATAAAATCAATTTTAAAAGAAATTTTAACTGACAGCTGAGGGTTTGAGTTTAATTTAAAATTCACCAGAGTGTGATGTTACTAATGCAAATCGCTTATTAAGGTGACATTTGATTGATCGATAGCTCATACACATGTATCTAGTCATGGAAAACTACTTTTCAACTTACCTTCTCCCTGGTGGCTGGGCAATTTCATTTGCTATTGATTATAAGATGCATCTACATTACAGAGGCAATCAAATATGGTAAAAGGTATTTTACAAAACAAAAGTAATTCTTATGATTAGGATTTTAAATCTAAGTTTTATACTGCTAATCAGTATACTTTTCAAGAATATTAAAACGATTAGGAGATTCATCTGAATAGGGGAACTGTGCCTCTCATAGAATTTTTTAAAACAAGAAATTTTACTTTGGCATAAAAGAAATAGTCAAGTTTCTGAGTTAATGGAGCTTCTATTTATATCACACGTATTAGTGTATATAAATAATTAGCATATCCTTAGTAAAGTGCCTTTTTCCTAATTAAAAAGAGCATAAGCTAATTCAATAATTCCTCTCACCAGACAAGCCACGGAATTAGTCAAAAGATACAGAAACAGGTTTATCAGACAGAAAGCTACAGGATTAAGTCTGTAAACAAAGTTAATACCGGAAATTGGTTGGCTCTGTTTGATTTCAGAAAGGTGTGTTCCACACTGATAACCCAGGAATATATTCCCAAATTGACTGTTTCTGTCCATAACATGTGCCACTGCTTATTTTATTCGGTAGGTTAAGAGCCATCTGACAAGCTCCTCTTACTCCACAGACAGTACAAAGCAGAGGGGCAGGAGAAATATGGACATCTCCTTACTCTGGGCTGCTCATCTTATAAACCATCATTGTTCATCCACCCAAGCTCTCTGATAAGTGTTAGGAAAGGGCCACCCAGGTGGTTTAGTCAGTTAAGCACCTGACTTCAGCTCAGGTCATGATCTTGTGGTCCGTGAGTTTGAGCCCCGTACTGGGGGCTGTGCTGACAGCTCAGAGCCTGGAGTCTGCTTTGAATTCTGTGTCTCCCTCTCTCGTTGCCCCTTCCCTGCTCATGCTCTGTCTCACTCTCTCAAAAATAAATAAACATTAATTTAAAAAAAAAAAACCACAGTGTTAGTAGAAAACATAGGTAGACGAGAAAGCTAAGAGTAACAGCCCAGAAGGATGTTAATGAAACATCTCTGAAGGCTACTGGGTAACTGGTATCTTCATTTCATTAGTAGCTCCCTTCTACATTGGAAAAACATTTATTCTAATATGGCCAAATTACAAGAAGACAGCAGAACCTCTATCTTGCAGAATACCAAGAAGTCTTCTCTGTTGTTTTTCCATAGAGCCTGTCCTCTCAGGTGTTATGATAAAGTGAGCATGGGTTTTATCAAGTTTGGAGGCTCCTGAGATTTCTTTCTTGGACATGGAAAGCCTCGGTGCATCTGCAGTGACTGAACTGGGGGCCAAGGCTCACCTGCCGCCTCTATGGTGGCGGTGAGCAGCCCTCCTCACAGTCACCATAGTCTAAACATAAAGCTAATGAGGGCCAAAATGATGGCGGTAAAAACTAGAGTAAGAAACAAGTGGGGACAAAATTACTAAGAACAAAATTACTAAGTTATGGCTAGCCAGAACTTGTCAACTTTTAAAATGGGAAGGAAAAGTAAAGGTAAAAAAAACACAAAAAACAAAAACAAAAACAAAAAAAAAACCCAACCATAACAAAAACAAACAAAAAGCCTGCTTCCCTTTTTTAAGGCTGGGAGACTGGAAATTAACCGTACCATTAATAGCACTGAAAGGGGCGCCTGGGTGGTTCAGTCGGTTAAGCGTCAGACTTCGGCTCAGGTCATGATCTCACAGTTCGTGGGTTGAAGCCCCGCATCGGGCTCTGTGCTGACAGTTCAGACACCGGAGCCTGCTTTGGATTCTGTGTCTCCCTCTCTCTCTGTTCCTCCCCCATTCATGCTCTGTCTCTGTCTCTCAAAAATAAATAAAAGGTTTAAAAATTTAAGAAAATAGCGCTAGGAAAGTCAGGAGGGTAAATATTTGGGGGTTCAAAGATGTGGCAAGTTTTCGATTTGCTGACGGGCCAGTGTAGTTGGACGTATCCAGTTGGCTAATGGAGGAACAGAAATAAAACTCAAGGGAAGATTTGGGAATTTGCACAAATATGTCAGTGGAAACTCCAGGTCAAAGTATAGGGATTAGTGAAGAGGTAGTTAAGGATAACATATTCCAATATGCCCACATTTAGCACCTAGGGGAAGGAAAATAGGCATATTGAGAAGACAGACAAGAGTCTGAAAGTATGTTCAGAAAGCTGCATGTCAGAGAAGCACATTTCAAGAAAAGGACTGGTCAGCTGTGTCGGGGATGGGAAAATCTAAGGCCGGTGACATGATGATGAACACAGCAGAAGGAATGAAAGCCGCTTGTGATTAGTTGAAGGCAAATTTGGAGGAAGATCATTTGGTGACAATCCTCCAGGGATTGTGCCAATGACACCTTATAATTTCATCTCCAGTTCAGCCTGAGCAGATGGCACAAATGAGAATTCTCTTCATATGAGGGTTTCATCTGGATTTATAGCCCAGTCAGTTCCATTTCCTTACTTGCCTCCAGAAGGGCTGGAAGCAAAACCCTGTCTGCGTTCCCAGAGGAGGTGGAATAAGGCTCATTAACAAGATGTTTGAGATGGCTTTGTTTGCAGTTTTAGGAAGAAACGTTACGAATTAGCAATGTAATATGCAATCTAGTACACTCTCTCACCACTGCAGATCCACATTTTGGTGCTTTATGCTATAGCTATATTTTAAATGAAACATAATTGGCTTCTGAACTGTCAGATTTCAGAATCTCGAAGTAAGCTATTGATAAAGTTGTTTTCATCTTAAATATTAAGAGATGGCTTTCTGTGACTAATACAAATATGGCACTTCCTTAATTTCCAAGGTTAGTAAATCCCAAACCAAGCCTTTTAATGATAATAAATCTTTTTATATTACACTGAAGTCCTCTCTAGTCTATGCCAGAGGTTTGAAGTAAAGTCTGAAATAAACACATTTCATTTCTATAAAAATACTTCAAATTTTCTTTTGGATGTATGTAACTCTTCCAGATTTTATGTATATGTCCTGAATTTTATAATTGTTATCTCAAATGCTTTAACATGTTATCATACTGTGTGATGTAGTAAGAATATGTGAAAAATAAGACTAGTTTGATTAATTATAGCCCAGCAGTCATAATTCTGCCTTTGAATTAATGAAAGTGATTTCTTTTGTTATAACATCAGTAGTTCTTTTACAGACATCGTTTTTATGGATCAGTAATAATCCTACATTATATACAGTTGTATCTGGGTTGTAAAAAATAGAATGCTACATTGAACTAACCCCAGCATTCTCATAACTAAAAGTCAGCAGCCAAACCCAGTATGGGAATATGGCTGGGCTCCAGGAATGATCTAGAACCAGGGCTTTGTCTGTGCTCCTTTCTGCTTCTACTCCACCGTTTTTCTCTGAGGACTAGCTTCCTCTGCTCCCCAGTCAACACCGGAAATGTGGAGATCAATAGCTCCTTGATTTATGTGTTATAATCGAATCATACAGGGAGAGAGTAATCTTCTCTCTCTCAGTTCCAATTTTAAAATTCTGAGGCAAAAGACTAGTCAGTTTTTATCAGTTGTTGTCCAGTCTTAGGTGAATCAACTGTGGTCAACAAGTGGGGTCCAGAAAGGATACTGGGATTTTTGACCCAACTCATCAACAGGGGACAGGAGCCATAGATACGTTGGACAGAATGGCTGCCCTGAATCTACCTACAGCCATCCTGACCGCGAAAGGGAAGTATCTAGAAAAGTGGCGTGTGCTTACAAGAGGCTGACTTACAACATGATGAGATAACCTGTTGATTCAGTCCCTCAAAAAATGGAAAAATCGGCTGATTTGCTTAGAAGCAAACTACAACCATATCTTTCATTTGGGTTCGTTTAAATAATTTGATTTTAAAATATTTGCTATTTGGGTCACATGTAAACACACTGTGGTTGAGTTTAGTTATTACTGGGAGACTCTTGTGGTAAGTTGGGTGAGCGAGGGACACATTTTTGAAAATACAAGAGCCAGTCTTATCCAATCACTGGTTGATGAGGATGGGGAAAGATGTAAGTGGAAGTCTATTAGCGCTGACCCTTCTGCTTTGCTTTTTCCTGCCTGGAAACCTGGTAGGACACATAAGGCGCCTCAGTCACCCCTAAGGATGGCAGAGCAGGAAAAGAAGAGACCATGAGAAACCATGGACTTGCCTTTGTTTGGACTTTCTATTGTAGGACTGATAATAACCTCCTTACATAATTTAAGCTTCTCTGTAGTAGTCTCCTGGCATTCACAGCTGACACAATCAACGGATGTAGTTATCACAATATCAGGAAAGTATAAAATACTATCAGTCTCTACCTTGGTACCTAAAGGTTGCTAATTTCTACTTACAAGTCTTTCTGACCTTTTGGGAGATGTAGAAGGGTGAATAATGGCCCCTCAAAATGTCCACATCCTCTCCCCAGAACCTATAAATGTGATATCTACCTGGTAAAAGAGATTGTACAGGTGTGATTAAGTTAAGGATAGTGAAAAGGGGAGATTATATTGGATTATGAAGGTGCACCCAACGTGACCAGAAGAGTTCTTATGAGGGAGGTAGGAGGAATAGAGTCAGAGAGATGTGTGTATGGAAGCAGAGGTCAGAGAGGAAAGAAGATGCTTGTGTTGGCTTTAAAGATGGAGGAAGAGACCACGGTCAAGAAATGAAGACAACCTCTAAAGACTGGAAAAGGCAAGAAATAGATTCTCCTCTAACACCTTCAGAAAGACAGCCCTGTGGACACATTTTAGACTTCTGACCTAAAGAATTATAAAATAATAAACTTTTATTATACTACTTCGTTTGTGGCAATTTGTTACAGAAGTCGTAGCAAACAGGGACTTTAATTAACAACAGTATAAACACATCAGACTTCTGCAAGAGTTCCCAAGGATTCACTCAGCCTCCTGACACCCCTCAGATCCATTCAGGACACTGCAGGGACAGCATGAGACTGTGTCCTTTCACTAGATTGAAATTTTCCTCTCTGCTCTAATAAGATTGACATTGTAAACCTGAAGGCAAATCTGGCTTCTTTTATCCAGAATTGGTTTTTGAACGCAGTTTCCCAGAGGTTTTTGTGACTAGGTTGTATCTACTGAGTGGAAATTTCACTCATGTGACATTTAATATAGAACTCTCTGGATGCATGATTAATTTTTGCATACCAGATATTACCTCATTATCAGATTTACAGAAAGTAGCAATGTAATTACGAAGCAGCTATTTTTGGCACACTCTTCCAGGTTATTTCTCTGCCAAATCATTATGCCCTGAGAAACAACACGTGGCACTATCGAAAACAAGTGGAGTCTCGTGGGCAATCAGTTCAGATAATTGCATCTTTATTATTGACAGTTCCCTTAGGACTTTCGGGTCTCGAGATCTGCTCTGCTCTGCTCTGGGACTGCAATTCATTAAGGTTTCCATCCTGAGCCAGTTTTAATTAAACTATCCTCCTTTTCTCTTTAGCTCCCCATAGCTCATTTTTCTTCGCAGGTCTTGGTGTAGAAATCCAGCTGTTGAGTTAATCTGAGACCCCTCCTGTCTGCCATTTTGAGGAGTCTCTTCTCAGCTCACAAATTCAGCAGTTTATTTAGCTGAATGAGCATAAAATGTACCTGCTTCCACGAAAAGAAAACACAAAGTAAAGAAGGAGAAGAAGGGAAAATATCATTTAGCATCTCAGTTTGCATCTTTTAGAAAATAAAACAGGTACTTGGAGACATTCATAAGCAGACACCATGTTTGTGGCAATAATACTAGATCATGAATTTAATATCCTGAGTGCAGAGGGACTTTTAGGTCTTTTCATCCTGAAATTAAACTGCCTGGGATTGAATGATATGACATATGCTATATGCTGGACAGATTTCTGGATGATTCATAAATTTTCATCCCTTTTCCCAGAGGATTCTCTTGACTGTCTATAATCATCCTTTATTTTACGCACAAAGAAATAGATTTGTTTGTGGCTTGTGTATTTTCACTGAGAAGCAATACCATGCAATGCATGCCTTGCTAGTTGTTATTAACAGCTTTCAGAGCAGTAACTTTGTGTTAGTAACACAGGTTCTCCTTCATTGTATGTAAGAAAAAGGAGTCCCTTTGTTCATCCAACAATCTAATAAATATTCATCGAATGTCTTCTTTGTGCAAAGCCCAATACAAGGCAATGCATAGAACATAAAATTGTTGAAAATAGGCTTGACTTACAGGCAATTCACTGAGTTAGATTATACATGTTAACTTTCTTCTCAAATTGCTCAGGGACTCCTCATTGCTGCTGTATTTCTCATTACAATATCTTGGAGAGAAGATCTGAGAACAGCGAATCTGAAGGAAAGGTGATTAGTTAAGAGGCATTATTTAGTCATGTGGTACTATGGAGACAAATACGACAATAGAATAAAGAGAAAAATGATGTTATAAGATACAGTTAGAAAGAAAAACTTGAAAGAACTAAATAGCTGATTGTTCATGTAGGTAAATATGTGGGCAAATATAAAAATTTTTTTCCTTTCTTTAAAAAAATTTTTTTAATGTATTTATTTATTTCTGAGACACAGACAGAGCATGAACAGGGGAAGGGCCGAGAGGGAGACACAGAATTTGAAGCAAGCTCCAGGCTCTGAGCTGTCAGGACAGAGCCTGATGCGGGGCTTGAACCACGAACTGTGAAATCATGACCTGAGCCGAAGTCGAACGCTCAACCGACTGCGCCACCCAGGTGCCCCTAATTTCTTTAAAATAGATATGACTGCTTAACCAAAAATTAAAAACACTGTCTTATCAGGCTTAGGAAAAAAATATATAGTCCATATAAAAACTATAGCATAAAGGAAAGAATGGAATAAACTACAAAATTGCTACAAAGTGGTACAATATTTTAAGTATGCTGTGAAATGTTAAGGGTATCTACTTTAATTCCTACAGCAATCAATAAAAATTAATGTGAAGAGGTATAGCTAAAAAGTCAATAAGTAAATTCAAATGGGATTCTAAAAAATTATTCAAATAAGCTAAAGGGAAACAGATGGGACATACAGAGAGCCAAAAATAAAATGGCAGACCCAAATCCAACTATGTCAATAATTACATTAAATGTTAAAAGATCCCACTGAGTAATGAAAAGTTCTTCACCAACCGGTGCTAGAACAGGTGGATATGCATACAGAACATACTGAACTTTATGTCTTATTACATGCCATACACAAATATTAATTTGAGGCACATCATAAATCTACATGTAAAAGCTAAAATTATAAAGCTTTTAGAAAAAGAGGAGAATACAGACGGACCACAGAATGTGTTATCAATTAAATAAAATTGTTAAGTTATACTGCATCAAAAACTTCTGCTTATCAAAAGACACTATTAAGAAATGAACAGGCAACCTATGCATTGAAAGAAGATAATCTGCAAAACTGGTATCTGGGGTATATAAAAAAGATTATCTCAGTAATAAGAAGACATACAACCCAATTTAAAAAATAGACAAAACATTTGGACTGACAATTCATAAAGCAAGACATACAAATTGTCAGTAAATACATGGAAATGATCTCAGCATCATTATTCATCAGAGAAATTTGAATTAAAGCCACAACGAGATTTCTTTATATGACAACCAGAACAGCAAAAATTTTAAAAACTGACAACACCAGGGGTGCCTGGGTGGCTCAGCTGGTTGAGCATCTGACTTCAGTTCAGGTCATGATCTCATGGTTTGAGGCTTCGGGCCCCATGTTGGGCTCTGTGCTGACAGCTCAGAGCCTGGAGTCTGCTTGGGATTCTGTGTCTCCCTCTCTCCCTGCCCCTCCCCAACTCGCGCTTTGTCTCTCTCTCTCTCTCTCTCTCAAAACTAAATAAATGTTAAACATTTTTTTTAAAAAAACTGACAACACCAAATGTTGATGAAAATGTGGAACAACTGGAACCTTCATACATTGCTGGTGGGAATGTAAATAGTATAACCACAGAAAATTTCCTGGCAGTTCTTATAAAATAAACACACACCTACTCTATAACCTAGTGATCCCACTCCTAATATTTACCAAAATAAATGAAAATATAGTTATACAGAAAAACTTGCGTAAGAATGTTCATAATAGCATTATTCATAACATTGCAAAACTGGAAACAACCCATGTGTCCATTAAGAGGAGAACGGATAAACATAATGCATCATATTCATGGGATATTACTCAGCAATAAAAACTACGGATATAAGCAATAATGTGTATACATTTCAAAATTATGCTAAAAGAAAGAAACCTTATGTAAAAAGAGTATATAGTATGTAACTTCATTTATATGAAGTTCTAGAAGAGTTATAATTAATTTGTGGGGGAAAAATCAGGACAGTGTTACTTCTGAAAACTATAAAACACTGATGAAAGAAATTAAAGACAAATATTGTTAGAATGTCTATACCACCCAAAGCAATCTACACATGTAATGCAATCCTAATCAAAATACCAACAGCAGGGTGCCTGGGTGGCTCAGTTGGTTAATCACCTGACTTCGGTGCAGGTCATGATCTCATGGTTTATGGGTTCAAGCTCTGCGTCAGCCTCTGTGCTGACAGCTCAGAGCCTGGAGCCTGCTTTGGATTCTGTGTCTCCCTCTCTCTCTGCCCCTCCCCTACTCACACTCTCTCTCTCGAAAATATATAAAAATTTTTTAAAAATTGTAAGATTGCTAGTATACATGTGTTGCGTACTAATAATTAAAAAAAAATGAACAGCACTTTCCAAAAACTAGAACAAATAATCCCCAAATTTGTATAAAACCACAAAAGACCCCAAATAGCCAAAACAATCTTGAAAAAGATGAACAAAACTTGAGGCATCACAATTCCAGACTTGAAGTTATATTACAAAGCTGTAGTAATAAAAACAGTATGGTACTGGCATAAAAATAGACACATAGATTAATGGAACAGAACAGAAAAACTGGAATAAACCCACAAATATATGGCCAATTAATCTTCCACAAAGGAGGAATGAATATACGATGGGAAAAAGACAATATTTTCAACAAATGCTGTTGGGAAAACTGGATAGCTAAGGAAGATAAAACTGGACCACTTCCTTACACCATATATGAAAATAAGTTCAGAATGTATTAAAGACCTAGATGTGAGACTTGAAACCATAAAAATCCTAGAAGAGAATACAGGCAGTAAGTTCTCTAACATTGGTCATGGCAACATTTTTCTAGGTATGTCTCCTGAGTCAAGGGAAATAAAAGCAAAAATAAACTACTGAGACTACATCAAAATAAAAAGTTTCTGCACAGAAAAGGAAACGATCAACAAGGTAGTCTATGGAATTGAAAGGCAATCTATGGAATGGGGGAAGATATTTGCAAATGACATATCCAAGAAAGGGTTAGAATGCAAAATATATAAAGAACTTATGCAACTCAACACCCCCCCAAAAATAATCCAATTAAATGGGCAAAAGACATACACAGATATTTTCCTAAAGAGGACATCAAGATGGCCAATAGACATATGAAAAGATGCTCAAATCACCATCATTACAGAAATGCAATGAGATATCACCTCACACCTGTCAGAACGGCTAAAATCAAAAACACAAAAATAACAAGTGTTGATGAAGATGTGGAGAAAAAAGAACGCTCGTGCACAGTTGGTGGGAACGCAAACCGGTGCAGCCACTGTGGCAAACAGTTTGGAGGCTCCTCAAAAAGTCAAAAATAGAACTACCCTATGATCCAGTAATTGCACTACTGGGCATTTACCTAAAAAATACAAAAACACTAATTCAAAAGCATTATTATGTTTATTGCAGCATCATTTACAATAGCCAAACTATGGAAGTAGCCCAAATTTCCATCAATAGATGTACTGATAAAGAAGAAGTGGTATAAAATACAATGTAATATTATTCAGCCATAAAAACGCAACCTTTCCATTTGCAACAACAAGGATGGAACTAGAGAGTATAATGCTAAGTGAAATCAGTCAGTCAGAGAGACAAGTAACATATGATTTCACCTATATGAAATTTAAGAAACAAAACAGATGCTCGAAGAGGAGAGAGAGAGAAAGAGCGAGCGCGAGAGAGAAACCAAGGAGCAGACTCTTAAGTATAGAGAACTGATAGTTACCAGAGAGGAGGTAGGTGGGGGGGGGGGGGGGGAGGAATGGATGAAATAGGGGATGTGGATTAAAAGTACACTCAGTACACTGAGTAACGTATAGGATTGTTGAATCAGCATATTGTACACCTAAAACTAGTATAACACTGTATGTTAACTCTACTGGAATTAAAATAAAAAAACTTAACAAAAAAAGAAAAACAAGATTAGATGATTTGCTCTACTGGATATCAAGACTTATTATAAAGCTCCACTAGTTAAGGGGGAAAAAATGGACAAATATACCAACAAAACAGAAAAGAAAAAGACCCTTGCATGTATGGACTCAATGTTCAACAAAGTAGGCAATAAAAACAGTAGGAAAGTTCATTATGTTGAATAAACGATTCTGGGTAAATTAATTAGACATCCACTTGGAAACAAAATGGAATTCTAACTCTTTACTTTCCACCATACATAAAATCAGTTCCAAGTAGACTGTAGATCTAAATATGACAGACTAAACAATAAAATTTCTGGAGGACAACATGCTCATGATCTAGGCTATATAGTGGGAAAAAAAACACTAACCAGTAGGAAGAAATGAAAAATTTGGATTAAAATTAATAACTTCATCAAAAGACTTTAAGAATATGAAAATAGGGGAAGATATTTGGAAAATACACAATTAATAAAGGGGGTGTATTTAGATTATGATGAACTCATAGATCAAGAAGAAGAGAATAGGCAACAAAATAGAAAAGTGAGCAACAGACTTAAGCAGGTTTTCACTAAATAAGGTATTCAAGTGACCATAAACACATGATGACCTCATCAGTCATTGGGAAAATTCATTCAGTTTCATAGTGTGGCACCACTACAAACTCATCAAAATGGTAACATTTAAAAGGTTGACAACACCAGGTGTTCACAAGGACACAGAACAATGGGAACACTCACACACTGCCCGTGAGACTGTAAATTGGCAAAACCATTTTGGAAGACTATTTGTCATTATCTACTAAAGTTGAAAATGTGCAAAACCAATGACTCAGTGCTTCCACTTTTAGATATATACCCAATATAAATACATGCTCATGTATAGCTAGAGATGTATACCAGAATGTTCACAGCAGCATTATTTGTGATAGGAAAAAAATTAGAAACATCTCAAATGTTCACCTATGGTATAGGGGTACAATATGTGATACATTCATGCAGTGAAATAGTATATGGCAATAAAAGGGAAGTAGCTACAGCTGTATGCAACAATAACTTGAATGTCATAAATATAATGTTGAGCAAAAGAAGCTGTGCACAAAAGAGTGCATACTGTAGACTTTCAAAACAGGCCATTTCTGAAGGCAGCTTGTATCCAATGACTGGTCCATGCTGGACACCAAAGGACGCAACTCCATAGCTCCCCGCTGAATAAAATGAGGCCTCGGCTGTGACTGCCACCCGGCTTCTCCTTCTGCCCCAGTGTTTCTCAAATTCAGCAAGATTGACATTTTGAGGGGGACAATTCTTTGTTGGATGGGCGACTTTGTGCATTAGAGGGTATTTAACAGTATCCTTGGCTTCTACCCACTAGATGCCAATATATTTCCCCATGATGCTAAATATATCTCGGGGCATTAAATCTGCCCCAGTTGAGACCCATGGTGCAATCCTGTCTCCTTCAACCTCCACGGATGTTGATCCTGAGAACATTCCCCAAGAAACTTCCTGCATGCAAATCATTCAATCTGGGGCACACCCCGATGAGTTCTGTTCATTTAATAAACCATTTACACATATGTTTATTGGTAAATTGTACCTGTGCTATGTAATTATATATTATACATTATAGAATATAATTATAAAACAAAAACAACTGAAGAGGAGATAAAATAAATGTAATTAATAGTTCTAGCGTTTTCCCTGCTCCCCAAAAGAATGTTCATTGGTACCTCCTAGAAAGCCTGAACCATACAGTGGAGACCAATGCCCTGGGAGGGGGAGGGAACAGCAAAAGGAATGTACGTAGAGGATTAGTCTTAGTAATAACTCTCTGAGGCAGGGAAGAAAAGGAGAGAAGAGTTAGAACAAAAACTTAGGGGGGCAGCAACAGATATATGAAAAGGTACTCAACATCACTCATCATCAGGGAAATTCAAATCAAAACAAAATGAGATAGCACCTCATGCCTGTTAGAATGGTTATTAGAATGATGTGGAGAAAAGGAACATTTGTGCACTCTTGGCAAAAATATTTACATTGGTATAGTTACTATAAAAAACACAGACGATGGGGTGCCTGGGTGGCTCAGTCAGTTGAGTGTCTGACTTCAGCTCAGGTCATGATCTCATGGTTCATGAGTTTGAGCCCCGCATTGGGCTCTGTGCTGACAGCACGAAGCCTGCTTGGGATTTTCTCTCTTCTCTCTCTGGCCCTCCCCAGCTCGTTCTCTCTCTCTCTCTCTCTCTCTCTCTCTCTCTCTCTCTCTCAAAAGAAATAAATTAAAAAAGAATAAAACTAGCATATGATTTAGCAATTTCACTTCTGGGAATTTATCTGTAGAAAACACAAACTCTAACTTAGAAAGATATATGCACTCCCATGTTCATTGCAGCATTATATACCATAGCCAAGGTATGGAAACGACCTGAGTCCATCAATGTATGGATAATGAAAATGTGGGGTGTGTGTGTGTGTGTGTGTGTGTGTGTGTGTGTGTTGTCTGTGTATACAACAGAATATTACTCAGCCATTAAAAGGAAGGAAATCTTGCCATTTGCAACAACATGAATGGGCCTTGAGGGCATTATGCTAAGTGAAATAAGTCACAGAGAGTAAGACAAATTCCATATGCTCACTCTTATGTGTGGAACCAAAAAACAAAACAAAAAAACTGAGCTCACAGATACAGAAAACAGATTAGTGGTTACTGCCAGAGGTGGGATGGGAGTGGGCAAAAAGAGTAAAGGAAGTCAAAAGGTACCAACTTCCAGTTATAAAATAAATGAAGTCATGAGGATGTAATGTACAGCATGGAAACTATAGTTAATAATACTATATTGCATATTTGAAGGCTGCTAAGAGAGTAAGTCTTAGAAGTTCTCATCACGAGAAAAAGAAATTTGTAGCTGTGTGGTGAAGGATGTTAACTTGTCTTATTATGATGTTCATTTTGCAATATATACAAATATCAAATAATTATGTTATATGCATGAAACAAATATAAAGTTATATGTCAATTATAATTCAGTTAAAAATTAAAAACTTTGGGGAATGATATGGTGATGGGTAGCAAGATAGGAAAAGCAGTCATTTTAGCAAGTATGTAAAAGGGACATGTGGCTAAACATGTCTGATTATGTCTACGAGCTACCCACCAAAATTCCTATGAAGAAAATGCAATGAAAGTTTAAAAGCTGGCTAGAGCAGTAAAAGTAAAGATCAAATCATTAATCAAAGGTCAGAGGGAATTTCTTTTAATGGTATCATTGTTGGATCAAAAGGTAAGTTCTTGACTTTCATAACATATTCTCTTACTTCTAAACTGAAATTAGTTCTTCACCTATTTTAAGTGTATATTAATATACCTCATGCTATTAGGAATAAAGAGACATTATTAGAAATTCCTGCAGAAACCCACAAATAATGTAGTGAGAAATTTCATCCCATTTTCAATCCATTTTAGGTAGAGTAGTAAAAACAAATGGCATAGAGGTTTCGAAAAATACAAGTACTAACGTTGAACATAGCTTCTTTTTCCTCTGCATTTTCATTTAAGGACCAAGTTTCTTTTTTTTTTTTTTTTTAGTTTTTTATTTTTAATTTTTTTTTTAACGTTTATTTATTTTTGAGACAGAGAGAGACAGAGCATGAAAGGGGGAGGATCAGAGAGAGAGGGAGACACAGAATCTGAAGCAGGCTCCAGGTTCCGAGCTGTCAGCACAGAGCCTGACGCGGGGCTCGAACTCACGGACTGTGAGATCATGACCTGAGCCGAAGTTGGACGCTTAACCGGCTGAGCCACCCAGACGCCCCAAGGCCCAAGTTTCTAACCTCTCCTAGAGCTTTTCCTGAGAGAGCTCCAGAGTGATGATCCACAAGTTCTCAAGACCAGGTCCCTCAAAGATGACATTCTGGGCTGAATTTTACCCTTGCCCCCAAATTCATATGTTGAAGACCAAACCCCAGTACCTCAGAAGTGACTGTATTTAAAGGCAGAGCCTTTAAAGAGGTAATTAAATTAAAATGAGGCCATTAGAGTGGGCCCTAACCCAATCTCACTGGTGTCCTTATAAGAAGAAGATATTAGGACACAAAGAGACACGGGGGGGGGGGGGGGGTGCACGCACAAAGAATGGATGACCGTGTAAAGAGGCAGTAAGAGGGCGGCCACCTGCAGGTTGAGGAGAGAGGCCTCAGAAGAAACTGAACCTACTGATTTTGGACTTCCAGCACCCAGAACTGGGATCAATGTTTCTGTTGTCGAAGCCACCCAGTAAACAGTCTGTGGTATTCTGTTCCGGCAGTCCTAGTAAACTGACACAGAGTGGGAGCTGCCTGCTTCCGTGTTCTTTTTTTTCAGTGTAATTAACATACAGTGTTATATTAGTTTCAGGTGTACAATATAGCGATTCAACTATTTTTTTAAGTTTATTTATTTTGACAGAGAGAGAGAGAGAGAGAGCACAAACAAGCAAGGGAGAGGCAGAGACAGACAGGATCCCAAGCAGGCTCCACACTGTCAGCGCAGAGCCCGAACTCACGAACCGTGAGATATGACCTGAGCCGAAATCAAGAGTCCATTGCTTAACTGACCGAGCCACCCAGGCTCCCCACAATTCAACAGTTCTATACATTACTCAGCACTGCTCAAGCTGCCTCAGCGCTCTTGATCAATGCATCCCTCAAATTCCACAGCAGATTTGGAAAATTTACAATACAAAAACAAACAAGCAAAAAAAAAAAAAAAACAACAAAAAGAAAAACTTAAGGGTAACTTGATTTGAACTTTTTTTTTTTAAGATACGCCAAAGTGGGGTAGGGGGAACAGGTTGATAAGCTTAACCACCTGAAACAAAACAGTCACCAAAAAACTAGTATTTATTGTATCATAAAATTTATTGTATTGTATATTGTAAATTTATTGTAAAAAATTGTAAGAAAAACTAAAAAATAAATAAATAAAACAGGAAAATTATTTAATCTCCAAAGAAATCTTAAAAATCAACTTTATGCCAGTAAAATGTAAACCTTAGATAAAAGTGATATATTCCTAGAAATATATAACTTACCAAAGCTAACTCTAAGAAGTATCTTGTATGTATCATAACCATTAAACAAATTGAATCAACATTGTAAAATCTACCTACAAAGAATAAATCAGCTGAAACAGATTTACAGGTGAATTCCTACCAAATATTCTGAAACCAGATCCTTCTAATCTTATAAAAATTCTTCAAGAAAATTAAAAAAGAGGAAACATCCTCCAACTCAAATTAGTAAGAAAAAGCCAAAGAACATGAGAGGTCAAGTTACAGAAGAAATGCAAAGAACAAATAAACTATCTTAAAAGATCCATTTGCACTAGTAAGCTAAAATTCAAATTAAAACCATAATTAGATGGAATTTTTGCTTCTCAAATTTAAAGTTATTTTGTGGGTGTAGCATGCTGAAGAGGAGAAAGAGAACAAACTGTTACAACTTACATGGAAAGCAACCAGAGAAATGTGTCAATACGTATTAAAAGCCTTTTTAAAAAAGAGGGGTTCTTTAAATACAGGGATTCTACTTATAGGAATGTATTTTCAGCAAATCACCAGAGAGTGAGCAAATAGGTATGTTTATTATAATAGGATTTAAAAAGAGGAAAAATTGATTAAAATTATATTCATATATGAGAGAATGATTAAATGTATTCTAGTAATCCATTCAGAAGGGTGGTTTACACCATATAAATATTACATTTTCAAAGGATATTTAGTGAACTAGGAAAAAATATAATGATACAATAACAGATAAACCCAGCAGAACACGAAGCTGGAGATCAAACATAATCCCAAATTTGTATGAAAAATACTCAAGAGAAAGACATGAATGACATCAAAACATTAACAGAGGTTATTTTTATGTTCAAAGAACATAGGATATTTTTAAAATTCCTCTGTGGCTCCCAAGTTTTCTGCAAGTACATCTCACTTTCACGATCAGAAGAAAAGCAAATATTTTTTAAGGTGTCAGGTGCACTTACCTACAGGGTGAAAGGTTCTAATTAGAATAGGGGTGGGGCAGAAATAATGGAAAAAGTTGGACTTAACTACTGAGAGAACACTGAGGGAGATTAAACAAGAATCTATAGGAAGCACAAAATATTTGTAGGTAGATATACATAGATTTTAATCTTGGTTCAGCCATTCATTAGATGTGACATCCTTTGGAGCTGCCTTCTCTATAGGCTTATTCGCAGGGCTCTTACCTTAAATAGATAAAACGCTTAGCACAATATCTAATAGAGAGTAGGTTTTCCATAAAACTTATATCCTGCCCCTAATACCTGAAAATTATCTTTCAATCTCTTAGTTTTGATCTCTTGCCTAAGATCAAGTTGATGTTACCCATATTTCCACTGTGGCCAATTAAAACCTAGTTCCATAAGGCCCTCTCCTTGGAAGGCAAATTTAAAATGACATTCGGGGGGCGCCTGGGTGGCTCAGTCGGTTAAGCGGCCGACTTCGGCTCAGGTCACGATCTCACACTCCGTGAGTTCGAGCCCCGCGTCGGGCTCTGTGCGGACTGCTCAGAGCCTGGAGCCTGTTTCAGATTCTGTGTCTCCCTCTCTCTCTGACCCTCCCCCGTTCATGCTCTGTCTCTCTGTCTCAAAAGTAAATAAACGTTAAAAAAAATAATAAAAAAAAAATAATAAATAAAATGACATTCGGCACAGCTAAATACAAAAATACGTCTCCTTCCGGCATAATTAGCTGAGAGGAAATAATTCATTCAAAGAGGACTAAAAACTATATCAGCTGAATTGACAATTATTTGATCTTACTAATCATTTCACTTAAAAGTCAAACCATTTATACATGGAGACAATGTGAGTCAATTTACTAATTAGATAACATCCTAATTATCCATCTTGTTGTCCATCAGTAATTTTTAATAGCACCAAAAGATCCCCTATTGTTGTGAAAGGCAAAATAAGAAACTTTTTTGCTGAATTATTTCATAAACTGTTCTTTCACGTTCTTATTTTATTTAAGATTAGGAATAGTTTCACAGAAGTATTAATAGAATCAATAAACAGTGATAAGTAATCAGTATTTGCTGTCGATAATTTTTTGTATTGGTTTTATGGAGTTAATTATAAAGAACTTGAGCAAACACCAGGCACTATGTTTCTAAAATATCTGGCTTGTTTAACTATACACAAAACAGTATTACACATTTACACATAAGTATTTTAGATTAAGACCACTGTTTGGAGAATGACTTTGACCAGCCTATGTTTCTACAATTTTAAGCAAACATGCTTTGTCATGAAACCTTGAATTAACTGAGAAAACATCTCAGTGTGAGGAAAATGAATTTTGGTTTTGGGGGCATTATGTTCTGATTCTCTCTATCACAAAGCCAAAGAATTGAGCAGCGATGTTTGCCTGACTGTTCTTTTCAGCTGAATGGAATGGAAAATTACACAAAAATTAAACAAAGAAACTGCCTGGACTTTCTCAGTTGCTTGGAAGTGGAAGTGTTTATTCAAGCATTTACATGGTGGCCCTGGTTCACGGTCCCTTGATTAACATAAACTTTCCAGAGGTGTAAGAGAAGCAGCTGGCGGCATACGCTTTCTTCACTCTGTCCCCGCTAACCTCTTCCATCTGGCCCAGGCTCTTGGAACAGGCACCCAACAGATCTTGTGGCTTCCACTTTTGTCTTTTCATGATCCGTTCTCCACACACCATCAGAACCATCTTTTTAGAATATGAATTAATTTCTCTCACTTTCTTACTTAAAATCTTTAGAACAAAATCAGAACCCCTAACTGTGGCCTACAAGGCCCTACAAGCTCTAGCCTCTGTCTGCGTTCATCTTCACTCCTCCCCACTTGTTCGCCAGGCTCCACCTGTATTTTCTTTTTTAATGTTGCTCGAACACATCCCATTCATTCCCACCTCAGGACCCCTGCTCCTGCTAGTACCTCTGCCTGGAATATATTGCCCTGAGACTTACCCATTACTGTTTTGTTGTGTTGTTGTTGTTTTTCATTCTGCTCTCAGGTCAAATACCACCTCGCCAGAGAGATGTTCTAAAGCCTCCCAATCCAAGGTGCAATAGCCTTGCTGCCCAGTTATTCTCCCCCAGGCCTGTGATTTTTTTTTTCTCCGTAACACTTGTTGCTCGCTGACATTATTTTGCTCGTTTTCTTGTTTATGGTCTTTCTGCACCTAACTAAAATTTCTTCATAAAGGCAAGTACCTTGTTGATCATATTCATTGCTGTTATCCTTAACATCTAAGATAGTGATGAGCACACATTCCTTAGTCCATATATACTTGTGACGTGAACAACGTCTGTGCAACACATCAATTGGGATTTTGTTTTTTTTAATTTGCAACAGAAACTGACTCTAGCCAATTTAGGCAGAAAGGCATTTACTGGAAGGATATCTCATGGCTCACAAAATAGCAAGGATAGCTGGAGAAATAGGCTTAGAAACTAGGCAGGAACCACGGCTAGAGGGTTCCTCTAATGGGTTTCGAGGGTTCCTCGAAAATGACACCGAGAAGTGACCAGAACGATGCCATCCTCGGCCCTGCTGGTCAAGGCCACTGGACACTCTACCAAAGTTGTCCTCCCCATCGCTGCTCCTGGATGCTGGTCGCTGCTGCTTCTCACCCTCAGACTGAACCCTCCAGCCTGTGCTTCTTTATTTCCTCTTTTCCATGCTTAATTTCCTTTAGCAACAATCTCAGCCACCTGTCTACAATCATAGTTGAGGGTAAACTATGAAAAAAATAGCCTTTGAAACTTTAAGGTGGGTCTTATCACCATCAAATAAAAAAAATGTGAGAAGCAAATCATTAGTTTTTATATTTTACAATTAACCATGGCCTGGAAATACACTGATCTTGCTATACCCAAAGGAGGTCTTGCAATTTATTCAATAATCATATATCGAATGTCTTATATTTCCTCTTTTGATAAACAGTTACGGAGTCAGGGAATGGTTATAGAAAGGTGACTGCAATCTCAAGACTGGTTATAATTAACCCCATAAAAATAGAGTGCTGCAAACCCTAATGGTCTCAGGTATCTATAGTTAGCTTTCAAACATTGATGTAAGGACATACCTCCACTGTTAGGCCAAGGGTTCATAACCACATGATCTCCCTTTGTGAGAACTCATTCACAGCTGAGAAGAAGATTTGGGATCTAGATCCAGATGTTGCATACCTTCATTGGGTGATTATGGGCAGGTCTCTATGCCTTGGTTTCCTTACCTATAAAATGAGAATATTAATAAAACTATAATAGTCTTCTATCACTGCCACACATGATCATACCTCAAAGAATAGAAGGTATGCAAAATACATGTAAAATATCAGTATTATACATAACAAGACTCTATTGCAATTGAGGGCCATATCTATCTTAATCACAAGAGCTATCATTTATTTATCTTTGACTATGTGTTCCAAACATGCACGGCCCCTCATTCTCTCATTCTGTCTTCCCCTGTCAACCTGAGCACAAGCATCTCTTCTAGGTCTCTACAAGGTCTGCTGGATCCTCTCAAGGACTCTCTCCTTTCTTAGCCTCATGCTTCCAAAGGTGAGATTTCAGCTAAACTAGCACACTCTTGGTCTCCCTCCCTAGAAGAAGAGGGATTTATTTGATTGGTGAGTTTTGGGTAAGAAGTGACCCTCTTCAAGACTGTTAAGCACTAGTAAGTCATTTTTGCCCTATATATTATGTTGGTCATTTCGTCCTATATTTGACAATATCTTTGCAGGAAATGAAATTCTCATTATAATGTTTATTATCTATATGCATGATTTCATTTATTGTAAAATCTTAGATCTTGGAGATTTGATTTGTTCATGTTATGCCTGGCTACATAACCTATGGAATATTTTATGTACATTAATTCTAGGTGAATTTACCCTTAGAATATTTTAGCAGCCCTACCTTTATTCATAATCAAAGAAATAAAGACTTTCCACTTGTGAGCACTTTAAAATGTGCATTCATTTTAACTTGCTAACATGATAAAACATGGGAAATGTGATATATAAAGAATAAAACACAAGTCATGGTGCTTACAACACAAGAGAAGCACAGTGGGCAGATTTTTTGTAAAGGCTCAGCTCAACAGGGAATTGAAAAAAGAAAACACAATGTCTCTGCCCTGCTCAGGGAAGCCTCGCCTTTGTATGCTATTTCCTGGCAGATGAAAAGGCAAAGAGCAGCTCCAGCCTGCATCGCTTCCCTGGGATTTGAAAGAACAAAAGAAAAGCAAACACTCCTCTGCTTCCAAGAACGACACTTAGGCAAGAATAGTCTGTCTTTTCTTTTTGTTTCTTCTTTCTTCCTTTATTATTAAACAAAAAAAAAAAAAAGATTAGTGATGAAGTAGGAAATCCTTTTTAAAATTATTTTTGTTTTGGGGTCAGAGTTTAGCATTTTTGGGAAAATTACAGCAGAGCTCGTTTTGTTTCCCTCCTTTGAAGTGTCTAATGCAACATTTAATTGTTAATGCCCAGGCAGCTTTTGATTCTTTCAGGGTGCATTGGAAATTTCAGATCTCCAATTTCTTCAAGTTATCTATATTATTAACTGAGTGTCCTTGGTCAACACTGATTGCAAATGACTTCCTTATGTGACCTGAAACGTCTCAAAGCCTTATTCCTAGGACTTCAACTCATCTTATATGTCCACCCCAATGATGGACATTGTGCCATGACAGTGAGCTGCTGCTAGGACAGACTCAAAGCTTAATAAGAGTATTAGGGTGCCATGGTTCTGACCTCAGTTACTGTCAGGGCTCTTGGACCCATCAGGGTTAAGTGATTTGAGACACGTCAATGGATGGCTAAAATTATGCCAAAGTGCTCGGTCCCAATCCACAGTGAGACAGCCGCTTCCATTTCCACTTCTGTCTCATGAACCTAACTCTAAATAGCAGGACATGTGCAGGAGCCACATTCTTGTTCAATCCAAAAGACGCAACCAACAAAATTGTATCTGGCTACTGCATTTAGTACCCTCATCCTCTGAATGCTGGCATGTTGAGACAGGTCCTGCTCTGTGAAAGCCTTTATTTATGTTTCTTCTGACAGTGGGAATCAGACATCGAGATGAATCATCTAAAGAGAGCAGAATCTTCTTTGGAAGTTTTGTTAATTACGTCCACAAATGCTTTTGATTTAAGAGAGACTGCACAGCCTGAATTGGATGCTCTTGACCCCTCATGTCCTTATCATTCTATTCTTATGGGTTTGCTCCTAACCCTCTGGTTATTCCCTTTTTGTATCTTTCTGGGCTCTTTTTCTTCTTTCCTTTATTGTGGGTACTGCCTAGGCTTCCATCCTTGACTCTCAGCCTTTCACATGCTATACTATGATTCACAAACCAAACTGCTTACAGGGATCTGAAGGTAGCATAAATAACTGAAGCAGGCTGTATGTGAGAAAAATAATGTGGTTCTCTTACTCTCTGATACAGTAAAGAGCTACCTTTTCTTTTATAAGGAAATATCAACAACAGAAAGAACACAAGCACAACCTTAAACGGCAGCTGATATTCAGTGTCAGGGAGAATAACATGTAGAAATGCTTCAGTGTGAGGGGTACTAGGAGACGGCTGCTTCTCAGCTACAGTAAATGTCTGGTAACAGGTAATATTACCCATTAATATTACCAAAAAATTTTCACTTGTCAAAAGAGTTTGGACATCCAGATTCTTTTATTTAAACTTTCATATGAAATCTCCGATATTTAAAATTTTACTCAAGCATTGCATGTGTGTATGCCAGAAATGAGTATGCCGGCCAAAGAGAACACATCTCCATGCCAAATACGGTCAGTGGGTAGCCAGTTGGCATCTCCTTCTCTACAGATTACTAAAGGCAGTGGTTTCCAAACTGCAGAGCACAACCTATTATTGGATCATGGAATCAAGCCTAGTGGATCGCAAGTAGCATTTTTAAGTGAAATAGAACTGCATAGAAGAAAACAATTAAAAATGATAAAATAGGCGTGTCTGGGTGGCTCAGTCAATTAAGCATCAGACTCTTGATTTCTGCTTATGTCAGGATCTCACAGTTCATGAGATCAAGCTCCATGTTGGGCTTTGCACTGACAGTGTGGAGCTTGCTTGGGTCTCTCTCTCTCTCTCTTTCTCTCTCTCTCTCCCCCCCCGCCCCTCCCCCACTTGTGTGTGCACGTGCACCCACACTCTCTCTCAATTAAACTTTAAAAAACGATAAATTATATCACATTTAATAAGGAAAAGCATTATTACAGGAAACATACATACACATGCATCTGTGTGTGCGTGCGTGCGTGTGTGTATGTGTGTGTGTGTGTGTGTGGTGGGTCACTATTAAAAAATCTTTTTATGACTGTGGTCAAAAGGTTTGAAGGTCACTGCCCAGGTGATGTTATTGCACTTCACCTTCAGTTGTAACTTAAATGCTTAAATGATTGTGAAATGGGCATCTGTATGTTAGATTTTTCTCTTGAACTTCACCCACTTATTTTTAACTATCCACTGGGTATTGTCACTTGAATAATCCACAGGTCCCACAAATGCAGTATAATAGAATGATTAAAATAATGGGCTTCATAGTGACATGGATTTCATTTCAAATCTTAGGATTTCTTAGCCTGTTTTCTCATCTTTGAAATCAGGATAGTTGAGGGTGGGTGAGCCTGGGTGGCTCAGTCTGTTAAGTGACCGACTTTTGATTTCGGCTCAGATCATGATCTCATGGTTTATGTGATCGAGCCCCATGTCAGGCTCTATGCTGACAGTGCAGGGGTTCTCTCTCTTTCTCTCTCTGTCTCTCTCTGTCCCTCCCCTGCTCACACTCTCTCTTTCTATGGAAACAAATAAATAATCATTAAACAAATTAAAAATAAAGAAAATAAAGACAATAAAATCAGGATAACTGAACCATCTGAATAAGGTTTGTAAGAATTTGTCCTTAGAACAGCGCCTGTACATACAAAATAAACAAATACTGCTTGAGCACCAACTATATTCCAGGCATCGTCCCAGACACTAGAGACTGATGAAAGAACAGCTCTTCCATAATTAATGCCACTTTCTGGTAGTTTCAAAAGGAAGTTTAAATTAACAAAAATCTCCTTAACATTTTACTCGATACATATATTAATCCTTTTAGAATGAAATTTATAAATACCCCTTTCAAGTGACCTCTGAAGTCTATTAATTTACGACCACAAAGATGACCTCCTTCTCCCTGTTGAATGTCAGGAGGCCTCCTCTCCTCCTGAGTGTCATGAGCCTCTCCCGGCCCATGCTGACCATGAGGAAATTCTCAGGTCTTAGTTAAACTGGGGTATAGAAAAGAATCTGTAATTATGCTCTGTTAAGGAACTTGGGTGTTGAATAAGATGATGTCTGTCTTAGTTCATTAAGGCTGCTATAACAAAGAACCACAGACAAGGTAGCTTATGAACAACAGAAATTTATATCTCACATTCCCGGAGACTGGGAATTCCAAGATGAAGGTGCCCTCAGAGTCAGTGTCTGGTTCAAGCCTGCTTCTTGGTTCATCTTCTTGCTGTGTCCTCACATGGCAGAAGGGGCAAAGGAGCTCTCTGAGGTCTCTTTCTTAAGGACAGTATCCCATTCATGAGGGCCTTTCTTTCATGACCTAATTACCTCTTAAGGGTCTTACCTCCTAATACCATCACACCAGGTATTAGGTTTCAACATATGTATTTGGGGGTGGGGCACAGATGTTCAGTCCATAGCAATACCCCTTCCCTTTGAAAAGCTTGCTGACAGTGAATACATACACAGTCTGTGGTAACCTCCTGACTGAACTTCCTGCCTGCCGATCCATTCCCGTTAAAACATCCATCACACTGAAACCACAGACCCCTTATAAAATGGATTCTGGTCACGATCTTTCACTTTCTAACCTTTTAACAATTCTGCTCTGTAACCTGTAGAAGGGCTGAGCTCCTAGTGGGATTTATTGGGCCCTGCATGATCATATCCTCATCTCTTAAGCATCATCTCTTCTCAAATTCTGTCTTCTTGTCAATCAGGACGACTTGCAGTTTCTAATGCATTTAGCACTCTCTGTCAATCGATATTACCAGGAAGACAAGCTTGTTATTACAGTTGTCATGGTTACAGATTGGCTTCCGCCCCTCCAGATATCACTTCCACCTTTCAGACAGAGAGAGTAGAGGGTTGAAAAATTCTGCCCAGGTCTTGAACTATGTTACACAGATATCCTTAACTGAGACTGGGATATTATGTACTTTCATTTCCTGATTTCCCAAGGGATTGGAATGAGTGTGGAGTCAACTTCTGTCTACACAATTGGAATGTCTGGAGTTGATTCATCCCTAATGAATCTTTAACTATCGAAGGTGTTTCTGCACTTAAAACACCTAGGCGTCCTGAGCCATTCTGGTTCCTGTTATTTCTTTAGTCTATCTCTTAAAGTTGCTCTTTTCCTTCTCTGTGCTATGCCATCTTTCCAATAAATGCAGTAAGAGTTAATTTTCATCACTTGCTACCAACAAACCCTAAGTGATACCATTTAATGGATGATTAAAGGTTGAGGAAGTATCAAACTTATGAGCATTCCTCCTTTTATAGTGTAGAATCTACTGAGCACTTAGGCCTGCCTGTGGAATATCTCAGCAATATTTTAGATCAAAATTTTAAAATATTTGGCAGTTGTGAAAGTATCCAAAATGTTTATTGGAAATGGAAATATTCACTCAATGGAACAGTTAGGTAACATAAGTTTTTCTGTTTCTGAGATCTACTCTTCTTTGTGCAGATTGGCTAGGGACTGGAACTGGTTAAAAATGGTGCAAATGGACTGGTGGGAATGAAAACTGGGGCAGCCACTCTGGAAAACAGTGTGAAGGTTCCTCAAAAAATTAAAAATAAAATTACCCTATGATTCAGCAATAGCACTACTAGGAATATATGGAAAGGATATAGGAGTGCTCTTTTATAGGGGCACATGTACACCAATGTTTATGGCAGCACTATCAACAATAGCCAAATTATGGAAAGAGCCCAAATGTCTATCAACTGATGAATGGATAAAGAAGATGTGGTTTATATATAAAATGGAATACTACTCGGCAATGAGAAAGAATGAAATCTTGTCATTTGCAACAGCGTGGATGGGACTGGAGGGTATTATGCTAAGTGAAGTAAGGCAGTCAAAGAAAGACAGATAATATGTTTTCACTCATATGTAGAATCTGAGGAACTCAACAGAAGACCATGGGGGAAGGGAAGGGGAAAAATAGTTTCAAACAGAGAGGGAAGCAAATGATACGAGACTCTTAACTACAGAGGACAAACGGAGGGTTCTTGGTGGGGGAGGGGAAAATGGCTGATGGGCATTGAGGAGGGCACTTGTTGGGATAAGCACTAGGTATTGTATGTAAGCGATGAACTATGGGAATCTACTCCCAAAGCCAAGAGCACACTGTTTCCACTGTATGTTAGCTAACTGGACAATAAATTATATATTTTTTTAAAAATGGTGCAAATGGGTTACTAACACCTTGTTAATAACAAAATTAACACAGAGTTAATAAATGTAACTCATCGTCAGTTAAATACAGTAACTTTATTAATCAACTGTCATTAACCTTAAGATCCTCTTGATTTTTTCTACACAGCTCCACAAGAAAAGTACTAGGAAAAGAAAAAAAACCCTACAAGCTAAAATGTTTTTAAATGTAAAATGGGACAGAAGAAAACAGTAGAATACTATAGACTGTCAGTAAAAACTACATTTGTGAAAATGACGATAATAGATGAAATCATAATGAGAAATGATGTCTGTAATAAAACTATGAATACTACTTTAGATAAGTAACGGCCCATTAAAGGTGAATTTTAGAATCATACAATCTGCTGCCTTGTTTTAGAGATGAGGAAACTGAGAGCCAACAAGGTAACCAACATAGACACAATCCCTCAGCTAGTCAGCAGAAGCACCAGGAAGCAAGTCAAAGTAGGAACAGGTATGTGAATATGGGAATAAAGGAAAATGCTCTCCATCTAAACCGCAAGATCATTGAAAATCATTAGTCTCCTCATATTGAGGCCAATCTGTAAAAATCTACCATTTATTATGTGGTTTGAATAAGAACTGAGTAACAATTTATTTTAGGTGCAAAATATTTAACAATGAATGTATCTTTTATATGTATATGTGTGTGTGCCTATATATTGTGTGTGTCCAACAATAAGATTATTTATCATTAGGGGTAGAATGTTTTCCATTAACAACTAAAATTGAAAATTGGGCATATGACAGATTAAAATGTCACTATGGTGGCTATAAACAAAACCAGTAAACTCTAATCAGAGTTAAAAGCATATGAAAGAAAATGCAGCATTTTTGTCTAACTTCAGTTTGTTTACAACATTCCCTGCAGCTATTAATACCTTGTCTCCTGGAATTTAGAATGTAATTAATCATACAGCATAAACCTGAAGAGAAAAACTGTGAGTATAATAAAAATACAACTTGTCCAGAATTTTGAAAATAATAGAGTTTTACACAAAAATTGAGCATGAATAATTAGCTGTTGTCAGTCAACACGAAACATGCAAGTACTTTATGGGAGAAACATTTCAAGGCAAACTGTAGTCAGTTATGGTTTTTTTAATACCTCAAGCACAATAACCAGGGTGGATATCACAAAATTGAGTAAAAGTGACTTATTTATGTCTTTTAGTGTTATTAGTGATTGAGGAAAGGGAGGTGATGTGAAATGATGGGATATCTAGGTGGTATTTAAATCATAGGTATCATTCAGGCATAATAATTTACATGTTGGTTTTATAAAAAACTCACACAGTTTTATAAAAAACATATAAGTAGTCATGTTCCAGAAAATGCAAATAAGGCAATAAGAAAGAAATAATAAATATAAAATGTTTTTTTAGTAAGTCACAGACATTTTTTTTCAGCAGGGAAAAATACTGTAATTGAATCTCACCTTGTTACAAAGACATTATTTTGTCCAAAGCCATAAGGTGTTCATACAGAATAAAATTAGGAGTTGTATCAATTGGGGCTATTGGTTGTAAGCAACACAATTTAGTGCAGCTAGCACAGGTAGAACACAAATCTACTGAGAGCTAATACATTCTATCTAATAAGTATTGAATTTATTACATAGCTCAGAGAATTGTTGTGTGGGTTGAGAGAAATGGGCTCAAGACCAGCCTCCAGGAACAATTCCTAGAACTACACCACAGACCTGGCCTGAGCAGGAAGTCACAACAGCCGTTACCACCCCCTCATCAGCAGAATGAATAAACCATCCCTACTCAGCTTCCTCCTATGGTTCATCTCCCAAGTTAAGTCCCATGTAGGGGACTCTGATTCACAAAACCAAGGTCACACGCCTGCAGTTTAGCCACAAGGGAGTCTGAGAATGCAGGAAGCTTTTGAAAATTGCCCTGGAAACAGGGAGTTCACAGTGCAGAGAACTATCAAATAAAGAGAGGGTGTTCAAAACATGTGGGAAGTTTGGTCCACCAAATTCTAAGATGCACAGAAGTTAGAAGTTCATTTTGACTTCCTCTCAACTTGACACTTAATGACTTCTTTTGAGAATTGAATTATTTATGACCACTGTTCTAAGCAAGACATGCTAAAGATTACTGTATCTCTAGATGTATGGATATCTGTGTATTTGCTCTCAGGAGACTTTATTACTACACTGTCCAATGCTAGCAACTAAAAGTATGTTCACTGGCAACATGTAGCTATAGAGCACTTGAAGGTTGGGTAGACCAAATTGAGACAGCTCTAGTGTAAAATACACACCAAACTTTGAAGACAGCATAGGAAAAAAAAACCCTTCATTAACAAGTTTTCTATAACACACTGAAAATGTATTTTTATATATTAGTTAAATAAAATATGTTAATAAAATTAATTTCACCTGTTTTTTTCTTTTCCTTTTTTTTTTTGGTATATTATCATTATAAAATATACACATTTGGGACCAATGAGAATTAGAATTGCCATTTGTTCCTACTTGTTAGGAAATTCTTTTCTACCAGAGTTGTTGAGAAGGCTAGATATCTGTCTGAAACTTTCAAAACCATCTTCTAACTTAAGGGATGAACCCACCTAAGAATGGGGCCAATTGATCTGATAAACAGAGCACTGATGTCATCTGAAGCACTGAACTTATACCCAAACTAGCTTCACTTCTGGGCTTTTTAGGAATATGAATCAATAAATATCCTAGGCCAGTTGTGGTTGAATTTTATCATTTGCAATTAAAAACATCCCAACTGATATAATTATTAAGACCTCTACAGTGACCTTCTTGCAGTGTATTCAAATCATCACCAAAATAAATTAGGAAGCAAAGCTCTTCTAAGTGCTGGTAATAGTGTAAACCTATATCCACAAACTACTATGAGTATTTTGAAAAGAAAGCACAGTTTCCAAGAGTTTGGAATAAAATCTAATCCATACAGCAAAATGTGTCTAATATTGTTCCTTTAGCTATTAGAATGCCAGAGTACTGATGAGTTTTGGGGTGATGGTGGGGTGGTCTGGAGCCAACAGCCAAGAAAGAATTCTTGAAGACATCTTTGGTGCAAAAGGTGATTTTACTAAAGCACAGGGACAGGACCTGTGGACAGAAGAGCTGCATGGGGTCATGATGGGTAGCTCATTATATACCCTCAGGTTGGGAGGGCGTCAGGGATAGAATAAGTCTCTAAGGAATTTTGGGAGCAAGGTTTCCAGGACCTTGAGGAGTTAGCTGTTGCTAGGGAAACACCATTTATTGCATTTAATAAAACATCAATCATGAGACCCTTCAGACATATATCGGGGGGGCATAAGCTTGAAGTATGATTGTCAGCACATATCTTGGGGTAGTTGAGACAAAGGAAGTAAACTTACAGGATACTTGAGGTTGGGATAATGTTAAGCCAAAATTCCCTTTTGCCCCTAACAAAGTGTCATCATCGAGGAAGCTGAGCTCCTAAAGGGAGGTCACCCTGCTCGCTGCAAGGACTTGTCAGTGGGTTGTAGGGAGTAAGGGAATTTAATTTTTCATTTGCCTTAGTTTCCCACATTACCAAGGCAAGCATTTAAACCCCCTTCCCTTGTTCTTGGGTGGCCAGGAGTGTCCAGGGAATATCACACATATTCTACCTGGCAGGGAGGGGGGTGGGGAGGAGTGCCTGCCTGTATTTTGCCCTCAGCTTGCCCTAGGCTCCCTCATCAGCATGATAACAGACTATTGAACAATTCAAATAAACAGATTCAGCACAGTGTTACTGAAGCAATTCTAGTCATTTATATTAGGGACTTTTCAACTTTTAAGCCATGAAATACTTTATTCAAAATAAATGTATATGAAAGCCTAATATATGAAAACAGAATGAATATTAGGGATATTAAACATCTCTCATAACAAATTTTTATTACATTATTATTTGAAAGTTCAAGGTGGACATTTAAAAAAAATGTTTAATGTTTATTTATTTTTGAGACAGAGACAGACAGAGCATGAATGGGGGAGGGTCAGAGAGAGAGGGGACACAGAATCCGAAGCAGGCTCCAGGCTCTGAGCTGTCGGCACAGAGCCCGACGCAGGGTTCAAACTCACGAACCATGAGATCATGACCTGAGCCGAAGTCGGAGGCTCAACTGACTGAGCCACCCAGGAGCCCCAAAGGTGGACATTTTAAAGCGATATACCAGCATTTGCCAGAAAAAAAGTTAAGTCAGAAGTCTTTTGAAACTTTTTGCCAGACTCGGCTTTAAGTATTAGGGAGATGGCCATTTAGAAAAGTCAGAGCAAAAATAGTAAGTAAACTATTCACTATTATTACAGAAACATGCTAGGAAATTCTCTTTTCTACTAGAGTTGTTAAGAACTCTGCTATACCTAAAGAAGGAAAAAAGGAAAATTTAATAAAGCAAAAGAAAATTTCCAAATCACTTGCACTTGACTTTGGAATGCCCTTGACACAAATTCTCTGGCTTCATGCTTGCTCCACCCTAACCTCAGCAGCCTGGGGACAGTTTAGGAATGTGAAAGTGGAGGTTTGACGTCATTACAGAAGGCCAACAGTGGATCCAGAGCTGCCCATTCACACTGATGCTAAAGTCTTATGATTATAGAGGTGAGAGCTCAGATGGTTATGTTTATTCTCTTTAACTGTCCTCCTGGCTTCATCTAATCCAGTCCCCAGTCCGCACTCACCCCCACCCCCTGCTGCAATCTCTTCCCTCTATGTCCTTTCCACTGCCCTTGTCAACTCCCTCTTTTCCCACTGAACTATTTTAGCCATGAGTAGCTGACACAGTCAGAACAGTTAAAGAAGAATGAATGACCTTACTTGCCTCAAATTAAAGGAAGTCTCCAGAAGTGCTTTCAGAGAGACCATACTTCCCTGCATTGTCTGGTACCCTACAGATTCTCTCCTGACCATGTGGACCTTCAACCAACCCGACTGCATAACTTATTTTCTCCCTGACTCCAAGTGCCAAAATACTTGCTAACACAGGAAGCAGAATCATGTTAGATAAATTTTAGATAAAGTATAGATATTAAGAAGGAAAATAAGATGAAATTAAGTTTCAGGGAGTCACCATATGGGCTCCTGATTATCAATCATTTTAACAGCTAAATGAGTTTGCATTACTTCTAACTCTTAGGGCTACAAATGCAGATGTGAACATTAAATGCCTCTTTAAAAAGTGAAGTGAAAAATTTGCTGGTTAAGCAACTTTAGTATTATTTGTACAGATTTCTTGAAGAGAAAGTAATAACAGTTAATCATTACCTGATATTTATCATGGAGCCAGAATATGCAAAAATATAAAGGAGGGAATCATCTGAAAACACCCAATCCAAGGAACAAAAACAAACCCATGCATAGCAAAGAATGGCATATGTAAAGCTGTCTTGTTCAACGTTCAATAATATTAACTGGGCATCTATTATAAGCCAAACATTGCACTATGCATTGAGAACTCACACAACGGGAACAAAGATCTCTCTGTGGGGCATACAAAGATAGAATTCCTCTGTGGTTCAGGTTCAGGACTGTATTGCATTTAAATCAAGAGAAAATTTGAATTTTTTCTTTCATTACCCACAAAAGTTCTTGCCTGTTCAAATATATGATCCAGGAGAATTTTCATTACACTTGGTCCATTGCTATATTAAGACATCCTGAAGCTTCTGGGAACATCCTGAAGCTCCTGAAGCCCCAGAAGAACCCTCATTCATTCCTATTCTCCTATTCCTACTATATCGTGGCCTCCTGATTGCCTTCTCCCCCATCCCACACATTGCCTATAATGACAGGCTTTGCTCGTTGATCATTCTTATCCTGTTAGGTGTTTAAGCAGATCTTGACTTTTGTAATCCTCTGGTGGAGAAGTAAGAAGTAGAAATAAATATTTCAACACCTGGTGAGAAGTGTCAAAACGTAGATAGCTATAAGTTTCCACAGACGTATGAAGGGGAGAACAGTTATGGTAGGCTCAGAGAGGAGGAAGGTAGGGGCAGGGTCAGTAAGGAGTACTTTGTGATCAAGACATGCTCTTTGCCCAAATGAAAATATTGATGGCGCCAGGAATCCCTCCTGAAAAAAAACCTAGATCAAAACCTGTGAAAGGCCCCAATTTTTGTCTCCAATACAAAAAGCATTCCGTTTTGTTGAGCACTTTTTTCTTTAAAAAAAATTGCTCATCGGTTCTTGACAGTATTTGATGATTACTGTACATACAATTTCCCTTGGTTTTATTTCAGTGGTGTGTTCCCCCACTTCTCCCACAAATATTTACAAAAGCATGTGGCCCTGTTAGGAAACACACACTCACACCTCCGAAAAGAAAAAGCCATAAAATCTGTATCATCAAAAATCACAAACTGATGAACTGTATAAGGAACTACAGGAAAATAGGAGGATGAACATAAGAGTTAAATTTATAACTATTCAAGAAGTATGTAAGCTCATCATCTCTTTAGATTTTCATGATTCTTCTCTTGCTTAATATATTTGGAAAGAAATAAGTATTTATAAACAAACAAACAAAAAACACTAGGGGCCTGTTCCCGTTCTTAAAGTCCAGTCCTAAAAGCTCTGCGATTTGACCCAAACGTGGTTACAGAGCCAGAAGGAGGCAGAATAAGTGATTTATCACGAGTAGTAGTGGCTTTGCTTTCAAATGCACCAAAACCAGAAATTCAAGATGTAGATTATAATGTAATTTTCAAGACTAGTTAAGAACCCCTCTCAGTGGAGCAACATAGTTAATCAATTAATTCGGGTGAATAAATATTATCCTACAATTGATATCTCATTAGTCTGACACAAGCTGGAGCGCACTGTTCTTTATCACACAAGGTGCATTTCTTACTATAAAATGATACATTTTAAGAGATAGGGTGCATAATGGAAAAGTAATTGCTCCAGAAGAGATGTGTGTAACTTGTAATCTTGAAAATTAATTCTGCCTGGGCTCCATTCCAGAATTCCAGAACAATTGTTACCAGAGGAATGCCACCAAATGACAGGAACGAAGAGAATGTACATACTGCATACCCACTCCCAAGCACAGCCCAGAATTTTGTCAGGATCCCAAGAAAACTTTTTGGTCTTTCTCAATAGTAATTTCATTAAAATACATATTCCAAATGAAGGTGTGAGTGGAAAAATGAGCAGCGGAGGGAAAGAGGCCAAGAAAGGGTCTTCTAGAAACCATAACCGCTAGTAAACAACCGCTGATAAATGTGAATATTCCCATAAAGTTAAGCGTAGTTTTGAGTGCAGAAAAGATTTTCAGGATATTTTATTAATATGCTTTTGCAAAGGTTACAGATGCCAAAACCTAATTCTTCCCCTAGCTTCTGGGTTTAGCTTATTATTCTATTTAAAAATCTAGCAAATATTTACAGCCACTTGCTAAGGGGATTTGAATAATCCTGCTTGGTTCCCACTTATCATCTTGGTAACCTAAACACCTTCAAGTATTGTAAACATCATTTATAAATTTAACATATCCTGGGGCACCTGGGTGGCTCAGTTGGTTAAGTGTCCGACTTTGGCTCTGGTCATGATCTTGTGGTTTGTGGGTTTGAGCCCCATGTCAGGCTCCGGGCTGACAGCTCAGAGCCTGGAGCCTGCTTCAGATCCTGTGTCCCCCCACTCTCTCTGCTCCTTCCCCACTGGCGCTCTGTCTCTCTCTCTAAAATAATCATTAAAAATTAAAAAAAAAAATAAAAGCAAGTTTAACATATTCTATTTCCTTTTCAGTTCGAAAGGTCTGATTGACAAGCCTTTCCAAATACTTAAGAAATTCAGACAAGTTAAATTAACTTTACAAATACGATAAATATTGAATCCTTTTAACATTCTAGTGAAATCAATTATTCAATTACACATTTAAAACTAAAATTATAAGATTTCACTCTAAGGTACATTTTTCTCAAATATATAAAATACTAATTGTGCATAAATTCTTACCATAATGATATTAGTACTATGGTTCTGATGATTTTAAACATTTTATACTTATCCTAAATATCCCCATAGTTAAATGATGCTTTTCTCCCAGGAGACGACTTAAGTTTTGGGGTTTTTTTAACGCTTATTTATTTTTGAGAGAGAGAGAGAGAGAGAGAGAGTGAGCAGGGGAACAACAGAGAGAGAGACACACACACACAGAATCCGAAGCAGGCTCCAGGCTCTGAGCTGTCAGCACAGAGCCCGATGTGGGGCTCGAACTCACAAACCGTGAGATCACATCATGAGCCGAAGTCGGACTCAACTGACTGAGCCACCCAGGTGCCCCTTAACTTACTTTTGATTAGTAATTTTGACTGAGAGTGAGATCTGCAACTTGAAAACCTCAGGGCAATTCTCACCAGCCACTATTTAGGTGGTTATTATTTGAGGAGTTTTTTTCTCAGTATGGTTAAGATTACCCAATGGCTAGAGGTTTTGACCAAATGTAATTTTCATATAAAAATTCCAAAGTTCCACTTCTTACTGCACCCAAGTCCATGATCTAAGATACAAATGGAGTCTTTATAACCACCTAGTGGGCCCTCTGCAATCCCTGACCCCCATCCCCGTCACCACTCATTCTCATTTCCTTTCCTATCTAACCTCCTACTACTCTCTCCCTTACATAGTCCACACCAGTCCCCTTGCCACTTTTTGGTACTTGCCGAGTGTTCTTCATGCCTCAGGACTTTTGCATTGGCTCTTCCTTCTGCATGAAATAGTCACCTCTCAAGTGTATATGTGGCTTGCTTCGTGATTATCTTCAGGTCTTTGCTCAAATGCCACAACCTTCTCAAAGAGGCCTAGGCTGACCACCCTATTTAAAAGTGCAACCCTGACCTCTCTATACCCCATCCCACAATCCCTTTTTCTCAATCACCCGACACATCCGACATACTATAGAGTGTAATTATTTACTTGTTTGTTGCCTGTTTCTCCAAAGAGGGGCAGGATTTTCTTCTCTTCCTCCTCCCCCTTCTGCCCCTCCTCCACTCCTCCTTCTCCTTCTTCTTCTTCTTCCCTCTCCCTCCTCTTCCCCCTTCTCCTTCTTCTTTCTATTGAGAAAGAGAGAGGGAGGGAGAGGGAGAGAGAGTGCAAGTGGGGAAGGGGCAAAGGGAGAGGGAGGGAGCGAATCCCAAGCAGGCCCCAGGCTCAGCACAGAGCTCAATGCTCTGTCGGTTGTGGGATTGTGACCTGGTCGTAAATCAAAAGTCAGATGCCTAACCAACTGAGTCACCCAGGTGCCCCAGGATTTCCTTTCTTAGTGCTGAATCCCCATGACCAAGAGCAGCACCTGACACATAGACGGTTCTCAAAAAATATTTACTGAGTGAATAAACACATGGAATGAAGAGGCAGACTTCTGCGTACTACAGAGAGCCCAAGTTGATACTATTGTTTTTGGAGAGAAGAACTTTATCCTTTTTAAAGATGTGACAGTGTACAAGCACTTCAGCAATGGCTTCTGCAAGTCACGGGTACATTTGGAAATAGCCTCTCCTGTTCCTGCGGTGACCTGTCTGTTTTCTAACGGCTACTGATAGCAATTGTTCACGTTTGCAAGGAAGGTTACATTTCTTTTAAAAAGTTCTTTAATCAGAATTTTCACTCTTTAAAAAAATCAGCCTCATCCTTTAATTAGTCCAAAGTGGTAACTGACGCTCACACCCCAGTGCAACTCATTCCACTTCTTTACCTCAATCTCCCTGTTTCTCATGTATTCCATTAACCCTACGGGGGGGTTAAGAGAGGAATAAATTGTTTTCTCACGATGAAAGGCCTGAATAGAATAATTAGGCCAGACAATTCCCAGAGTGCAAAGGATAAATTTTTCTTCCTCGGCTATGCACCGCATATTTGCAAGCCACAGTACAGTTATCAAATATTCTGTAGATGTTCCTGCCTGAAACAGCCTCTGAGGGGATTGGAGAGGCTTGGTACAGATCAAAAAGGATGTCACCTAAATGTTTATTGTGCAGGAGGGAACTCTGGGGGGGAACACTGTTCCTCAACTTGTTTTATTACTATTAATATAAGAACAGAGAGTAATAGAAGAGCTGAGTCTGTGGCTCTCTGTGTTCTGAGTATCTGGTCATCAGCTTTATATATCTTTTTTTTTCTTTAAAGCACTGGATTGGAGGGAGGGGTAGAACTACTTGCCATTCATCTTCCCGTATCAATATTCATTATGTAGGAGTAAGATCATCTTGTCCTGACTTGAAATACACCAGAGAAGACCAATTAAACTCCCTTAATTAAGACAATTCCCAAATGTCCTCTAGAATAAAGCTAATTTGGCAGTTCTGCCACGGTGGTGTGGGCTCAGAGAGAAGCCCGACAAAAGTATCTACCTGGACTCAAAGCAATGCCCAAAGGCACAAATGAAGAAAAAGTCAGCAACTCAGAGTTTTCAAAGCTATGCTTCCCTTGAATTCTGTTTTACTTAAAAGGTTACCATATACAATTTGACTATTGGTGGATGCCCTATTAGATAACGGGAAGCCCTCCATTCCAAGAAGAGGAGCTACTCCAAAGAATGGGCTATAACCTTGTGGATTATTCTTTTTATAGTGGGTATTATCTGCTGTATTTAGAGAAAATGGGGTCTTTGGGGTTTTTTTGAGATTAAACTTAAGATTTTTTTTTTTTTAGCACTCTTGAAGGGTGGTTGCTACTAGATAAGGAAGAGATTTCCATCTGGACAGGCTCACCCTTGTTCTAGAAAAACCATTTAAATGGGCCTTTCAGTTTCACTTATGTAAATATAATATAGAACCTTACTTTAGAAAAGAACTGCAAAGTCACTACTTGAAGACAGATGCTGAAAGTGAATCAGGTTCCATGTCATTATTTTTCCATACACTTCAGGCTTTGATATATTGTGGCTTAGAGTTACAGCTGTCTTCTAGTTTTACTGAAGATGGAGTTTCCACTTCCCTTTACTATTTTTCTTTTTTTTAGAATAATTTATGAGGATTATGTGGTGAAGTAATTTTCTTATGTCATTTTAAGAATGGGAAGTAATATGCCATACATTTTAGATATTTGTGTTACCATTACAGCAACTCTATGAGGTGGGCATAACGGGAAAGCCAAATTTTATTAAGATAAACAGAACTGAAGAGGTTTCTGCCTTCTTGGGGAGAGGCATGGTTCATCCCTGCTTAGATAAAAATGGTCTTGGAATTTTATGCATCTTTTGATGCAAAAAGGTTGGGGCTGCTAGGTATTGTCTGAATGGTTGGGGCTACTTGCAGAAGGTGCTATATCTTTTTGCAAACTACACATTGTGAGGGAGTTCGCCTTTCTCTGGGAAGTCTGGAAGGAAAGGGATTAGTGGTCTGAGAACTGGGAAAAGGGGAAGGAGAAGGGAGAAGATGCAAAGAAAGAACAGAGAGGGAAGAAGAACAGAGAGAGGGAGGAAGGAAGAGAAAAAGAAAGGGGAGGAGGAAAGAGAGGAAGGGGCTGTAGTGTTTTTGAGGCAAATATCAATGGGTATTGACATGGAAAGATAGTTGCTTGGCAAGAAATTCCTTGGGGTAGCTGTGGCTAGTAAACTCTAGGGCACAGTTTATCCTAAGATTTGAATTTTGTGCTGGGTCGTCTTACAATGCTTCTCTGTTCCATGATCACTTCCTTCACTATATTTTTAGAGAAGCTGTCCCTCGTGCCTTCTAAGGCCAATCCCTTCATCTGCTCTGCCATCACAGGAACTTAATCATCTTTACTATCCCTCCCTTTAGTGTACCCAATGTCTCCCCTCT